>NC_072479.1:90755000-92012500 GCF_027574615.1 Eptesicus fuscus | reverse complement strand
CCCCCTGGACCAACAGTTCTTTTGAGACCCAATTTCGATGTCCAGTAGTTCCTTATGTGTACATGTCAGCACTGACCCCTCAGCTCTGGATGGTGGACAAATGGTGGTAATGGAGGTCTGACTCCCTCTGGTTTGGTCTCGGCCGATCCCAGGGGCACGGCGTCACCTGGACTAAGGGGCACGTGGCCTCACCCATACCCAAGGGGCGCGTGGTCTCACCCGGGCCTGGGACCCAGCCTTACCCGGATGGATCCAGGGGCGCACGGCCTCACCCGGACCCAGGATCTGGCTTCACCCGTACCCAAGGACGCTTGGCCTCTCCCAGACCCAGGGGCACGTGGCCTCACCCGGGCTTAGTTGCACAAGGCCTCACCTGGATCCAGGGACACATGGTCTCTCCCGGACCCAGGGACGCTTGGCCTCTCCCAGACCCAGGGCCACTTGGGCTCACCCGGGCCTAGGTGCACGAGGCCTCATCCGGATCCAGGGACGCATGGTCTCACCTGGACCCAGGGACGCTTGGCCTCTCCCAGACCCAGGGGCACGTGGCCTCACCCGGGCCTGGGTTCATGAGGCCTCACTCGGATCCAGGGACACATGGTCTCACCCAGACCCAGGAACGTTTGGCCACTCCCAGACCCAGGGCCACTTGGGCTCACCCGGGCCTAGGTGCACGAGGCCTCACCCGGATCCAGGGACACATGGTCTCACCCGGACCCAGGGATGCTTGGCCTCTCCCAGACCCAGGGCCACTTGGGCTCACCCGGGCCTAGGTGCACGAGGCCTCACCCGGATCCAGGGACACATGGTCTCACCCGGACCCAGGGACGCTTGGCCTCTCCCCGACCCAGGGCCACTTGGGCTCACCCGGGCCTAGGTGCACGAGGCCTCACCCGGATCCAGGGACACATGGTCTCACCCAGACCCAGGAACGTTTGGCCACTCCCAGACCCAGGGCCACTTGGGCTCACCCGGGCCTAGGTGCACGAGGCCTCACCCAGATCCAGGGACGCATGGTCTCACCCGGACCCAGGGACGCTTGGCCTCTCCCAGACCCAGGGCCACTTGGGCTCACCCGGGCCTAGGTGCACGAGGCCTCACCCGGATCCAGGGACACATGGTCTCACCCGGACCCAGGGACGCTTGGCCTCTCCCAGACCCAGGGCCACTTGGGCTCACCCGGGCCTAGGTGCACGAGGCCTCACCCAGATCCAGGGACACATGGTCTCACCCAGACCCAGGAACGTTTGGCCACTCCCAGACCCAGGGCCACTTGGACTCACCCGGGCCTAGGGGCACGAGGCCTCACCCGGATCCAGGGACACATGGTCTCACCCGGACCCAGGGACGCTTGGCCTCTCCCAGACCCAGGGCCACTTGGGCTCACCCGGGCCTAGGTGCACGAGGCCTCACCCGGATCCAGGGACACATGGTCTCACCCGGACCCAGGGACGCTTGGCCTCTCCCAGACCCAGGGCCACTTGGGCTCACCCGGGCCTAGGTGCACGAGGCCTCACCCGGATCCAGGGACACATGGTCTCACCCAGACCCAGGAACGTTTGGCCACTCCCAGACCCAGGGCCACTTGGGCTCACCCGGGCCTAGGTGCACGAGGCCTCACCCAGATCCAGGGACGCATGGTCTCACCCGGACCCAGGGACGCTTGGCCTCTCCCAGACCCAGGGCCACTTGGGCTCACCCGGGCCTAGGTGCACGAGGCCTCACCCGGATCCAGGGACACATGGTCTCACCCGGACCCAGGGACGCTTGGCCTCTCCCAGACCCAGGGCCACTTGGGCTCACCCGGGCCTAGGTGCACGAGGCCTCACCCGGATCCAGGGACACATGGTCTCACCCAGACCCAGGAACGTTTGGCCACTCCCAGACCCAGGGCCACTTGGGCTCACCCGGGCCTAGGTGCACGAGGCCTCACCCAGATCCAGGGACGCATGGTCTCACCCGGACCCAGGGACGCTTGGCCTCTCCCAGACCCAGGGCCACTTGGGCTCACCCGGGCCTAGATGCACGAGGCCTCACCCGGATCCTGGGACACATGGTCTCACCCGGACCCAGGGATGCTTGGCCTCTCCCAGACCCAGGGCCACTTGGGCTCACCCGGGCCTAGGTGGACGAGGCCTCACCCGGATCCAGGGACACATGGTCTCCCCCGGACCCAGGGACGCTTGGCCTCTCCCCGACCCAGGGCCACTTGGGCTCACCCGGGCCTAGGTGCATGATGCCTCACCCGGATCCAGGGACACATGGTCTCACCCGGACCCAGGGATGCTTGGCCTCTCCCAGACCCAGGGCCACTTGGGCTCACCCGGGCCTAGGTGCACGAGGGCTCACCCGGATCCTGGGACACATGGTCTCACCCGGACCCAGGGATGCTTGGCCTCTCCCAGACCCAGGGCCACTTGGGCTCACCCGGGCCTAGGTGTACGAGGCCTCATCCGGATCCAGGGACACATGGTCTCACCCGGACCCAGGGACGCTTGGCCTCTCCCAGACCCAGGGCCACTTGGGCTCACCCGGGCCTAGGTGCACAAGGCATCACCCGGATCCAGGGACACATGGTCTCACCCGGACCCAGGGACGCTTGGCCTCTCCCAGACCCAGGGCCACTTGGGCTCACCCGGGCCTATGTGCACGCAGCCTCACCCGGATCCAGGGACACATGGTCTCGCCTGGACCCAGGGGTGTGTGGGCTCTCCCAGACCCAGGGGCGCTTGGCCTCGCCCGGGCACGGGATCCAGCGTCATCCGGGTCCAGGGGCACTTGGCCTCACCCGGACCCGGAGTCCGGCCTCACCTGGACCCAGGGGCATGTGGCCTCACCTAGACCCAGGGACGTGAGGCCTCACTTATACCCAGAGGCGTGTGACCACACCCGAGTCCAGAGGCGCGCAACCCCGCCCGCACCCGGGTCTCAGCGGGGCCCCGTCTTCCCGATCCCAATTCCTGCCGGTCAATCCCCCCTCAGCAATTCCCCTGGCCATCCTTCCAGAGCTCCAGTATGGCTGCTGCAGAACTCGTCAGGCGGCAGCTCGGCGAAGCTCCGGTGCACCCGGTGCATGGCGGTGGGCCAGTCTGGCGTCGCTGCGTCGGCCCTTGGGTCTGCATCGGTGGCCGGTCGCCGAGCATGCGCACCTGGCCGCTTCCGGGACGTTGAGATTCTTGACGGACTCAGAGGTCAGCAAGCGCGGAGTCTCCCACCCCATGTCTCATAGGGGCTCGTCTGTCCGTGCTTGGCTGCCAGTGGAGCCGTCCCCTCAGCCGGAGACCGCCGGGGGAACTGCGCCGAGCACGTTCCAGGCCGCTGTTGTATCGCCTGAGCCATAGTTCTTTTGTGTCGCCTGAGCTGTAGTTCTTAAAGTGTGGTCTTTGGGTCGCCGGCATCAGCATCATCCCACATACCCCTCTTTTATTCTAGTTGTAGAGCATCTACTCAGCCAGCCCTATGGTGGTCTTGGATGGTGTCTGCTCTGCTCTCTTGTCGTAGTCTCAAAGTTGTTGTGGTAGGCAACAATCAGGCTTCCGCCCTATGCCTCCATCTTGGTCCTCCTTTGTATAGTTAAGTCTTGATTGTTGTTGGTGTCATTGGGGGGGCTCTCTTTGTCTATAAAGGAAGAGTTGCTGTGCAGGAGACACGTTTATGGGCCGGGTCTTGGTGCAGCAAAGCTTTGGCGCTCACTGAATATTCCCGTTGAATGTGTCCCTTATGCACGTGGTTGAAATCTGGTGTCATCTCCCACAGACCACTAGATGCCCTCGTTTCTGGGTCTCCAATGGGGTGTAGATCAGCTACTGCCTTAGGCACTCAGCAAGGATTACAGCAAAAACTGTAGTTTCTTCCTCTTGTCTGAGTGGCCCTGGAGCAGTCCGACTAGAACAGCAGATCATCTGGTCCGCTGCCAGAGGGCAGGCCACCCACATGCATAAGCCGTTGCTTGGGGCGCAGGTGTGCCTGCAAGACTTGCGGGGCAGGTCTTCAAAACATGCGGGGCGGGTCCCAGGGCGGGGCGGGGTCTCAGGGCGCCAACAGGCCATGGTGCGGCGAGCCACGATGGCTGTGAGTCTGGTCCTTCTGCCTTCCATGTATCTAAGTCCCCTCGTTCCGCACTCCAGCGCAGCAAACACTGATTGCTGGGCGCACCTCCGCAAGAGTCCCGCCTCTCCCCGCAGGCATCTGGGTCTCCCGGGTTTCGCCAGAAGATGGGTTTCAGGGTGATGGAGAGCTAATCTCCCTTAGGTTTGGAACAAAAGCCCCTTTCCCCCGCCACCAGCCAGACCCACGCACCTCCACACCTCATCCCCTCCTATTTCGCTGGGTGCGAGGCAACAGAACAGCCTTTAACCTCCGCCGCCATCTTTTTCAAACTTCTCAATTTGTACTTCTTAATCCCTTCATTTCAGTCAACTCTACTGAAGTCTAGCGCCGCCGGGAGGTGCACGGAAAGGGTGCCCGGGCCTCCGTCCGGTGCGCGGTGCGCGCGTCCCGCGGAACCAGGCGCGCGAGGGCTGCGCGGCTGGGACGGGCGCTGGGCGGCCGCCGAGCTCCAGGCACCGCCATCACCGTGTTCCGGACGTCGCCGCCGCGGCGTCCCCCCCAATTTATACTTTTTAATCCCTTGAATTCAGTCAACTCTACTGAAGTCTAGCGCCGCCGGGAGGTGCACGGAAAGGGCGCCCGGGCCTCCGTCCGGTGCGCAGTGCGCGCGTCCCGCGGAACCAGGCGCGCGAGGGCTGCGCGGCTGGGACGGGCGCTGGGCGGCCTCCGAGCTCCAGGCACCGCCATCACCGTGTTCCGGACGTCGCCGCCGCGGCGTCCCCCCAATTTATACTTTTTAATCCCTTGAATTCAGTCAACTCTACTGAAGTCTAGCGCCGCCGGGAGGTGCACGGAGAGGGCGCCCGGGCCTCCGTCCGGTGTGTGGGGCGCGCGACCCGCGGGACCAGGCGCGCGGGGGGCTGCGCGGCGGGGACGGGTGCTGGGAGGCCGCCGGGCTCCGGGCGCCGCCGCTGCGGCGGCGTCCCCAGCGTCCCGGGCCGGGCGGCCTGCGGGGGCGGCGGAGTTGCGAAAGTGAGTGAGTTTCCCAGGGTTTCGCCCGGAATGGGGTTCAGTGCAATCGGAGCCGGCGCTCAGCGCACTCCGGAGCCTTTATCTCCTTCCTGCCAGTGAACTCCGGCCAGGTCATCAGCCGCCCCCTCCTCTCCGGTTCCATCCTCCCCGCAGGCGCGTGTGCTCGTGTCTCCGCCCGTTTCTCCATACCTCAGGCTTTTACGGCTTCCCCGACTGTCCCCGTGGCCTTCTCCTTCCCCCCAGCTGTGGGCATTTCAGTCCACCAACTTTTCTGTGGTTCTGGACGATGTCCGTTCTGACCTCTAGTTGTATTTTTGAAATTGTTGTGCCCGGCTGCAGGTTAGGTGTTTAACCTATGCCGCCATCTTGGTTTCTCTTCTTACTTTTAATATGTAGAACACCACCAAATAAGGGGGGAAAACAGTATTTTGGGGCAGAAAAAAAATTACCGCGGCGCTTCTTCCTTCCATCTTCCATCGCCCGCGCCGGACCCGCCGCCGGGCCGGGGAGCCTCAGGGCGCGAATGCGGGCGGGCGGGCAGCCGGCGCGCTCCGGGTCGGGCTCCCGGGACTGCCGACGGGCGCGGGCGAGGAGCCCGGCGGCGGAGAGCGGCGCGCACCCTAGCATCTTGTGCCTCTTCTTGCTTTGAGGGAGCACATCTCCCAGTAATTTCCTGAAAATACCTCTATTCTATCCTAACCCTTGATTGATAGTTAGACTGGATATACAACTTTAGAGTTGGAAATAAGTTTCCTTGAGAAATTTAAGGTGATTACCATACTATCTTCTCGATACTCTTGTCTCTGTGAGCTTTGCTTTAGGTTGGTCCAACGGAGCTGTTTTGTTGGGGAAACTTTGATGTCAGTGTCATTAGATGTCTACTCTCGAGCTAGACATATATCCTAGAATTACTCTTTCAAGGTTCTAATGGGATGTTATTGGGGTCAATTAGGGAAAGGGGGGTCGGGGATGTCAGGATTCAGTGTGCCTGTGTTTTCTCAACCACCCTGTCTTCAGTATGTTACCTTACCCTAAACTTTGACTGTTTGAGACAGTTATTTTACTCTTTCCGGAGAATGAACTTTTAGTCTTTTGAAAGATTGAAGGAGAAACAATCATCAGGCAATGAAAGAGTGAGAAAAACATATGGGAATTAGCTGCTGTTTAAATACCCTTTCAAATAGTTCTTCAGTTCTTTGCCCTTCACTTTTGCTTTTAGACATATCTTCTAGAAATGTCTGTATGAAATTTGTGGGACTTTTGTGCTATCATCAGGTTGATTTTTAGTTTTTCCCATAGCCTCCTTTGAATGTTTCTCATATCAGCTTCAGAATGTCCTTACTTCAGATTCCTCTCATTCTGCTTGTCTTTATCTGTTTGTGCCTCTACAAATACGTTTGTGCTATTTTAATGGCATTTGGGGAGCCAGGGAAGGTAGATATGTGTGTGTGTGTGTGTGTGTGTGTGTGTGTGTGTGTGTGTGTTTTCAATCTGTCATTTCCCCCCCACCCCATCAAGTCCTGGAAGCATCCTCTAATTTGAAGGGCTATCACACATGTATTACGCTTCTAGGGATTTCATTGGAGAACCACCAATAACTTCTTAGCTTCCAGTTTCTTGCCCTGGCTTAGGAATGCCAGTACTAAGCTAGAGAACCTAATTTCCTTATGAGAGGAGGCAAAATTGAGACCCAATTAAGCTTTATTTAGAAATTGGCACAGTTTCCATTGGAAAAATGTATGTGTACATGTACTTAATATTTATATTTACATATTATATATTAGGACAGTAATATATAATATGTAAATATATTGTATGCACAGTAACAGGGAAATGAGTTTAGCAATGTTGGAATGTCTTTTCTTGGGTTAGTTCTCCCTGGGGATACTCATTTCAATCTATTTTTTAATCTAAGCGATAATCTAAGGGAACGGTACTATGCTTGTTTCCCTGGAGCATCCCAATCATCTCTCCTCATTGCATTCTCAAGAGCTATGCAGGGGAAACATGCCTCCATCTGCCTATGGAGAGAAGAAGCCAAATGAACCCTCCCCCGTTAGCCCATAGGGAACTTGCCTTACTGTTTCATGTACCCCAGCTCCCACCCACCTGTCAGAGAATTGGGCTGATTATGTTCAGACTTTCTGTTCTTATTTACACATCTATATTGCTATTATTTAACTTCGATTTGGGAACAAAAACGTTACTTTGGGTTGGCCTACAGTAAAGTAAAGCTTGAAATGAACTGCTTAAAAGGCCCAAATTGCGCTACTGATTTTAGCAATTATTTTTCTTAATTCATTATCCTTTGTAATTTAAATGCTAATACAATTTGCCAAATGTAATGGCTGTTCTACAGAGACTAATCACAGAAACAATCATACACAATAACTTATGCCCAAAATCAAGCTAAAAATATTTCTACTTTAGATTTATTATTCAATTTATCAAACTTTTATGGTGCACTTATACTGTGCCAGGCTCTGTTAGTTACTGGGAATAGAGACGCGGCTTCATGGGCCATACGGGATAGCAAGGTGACACATTTGTAAAGAAATTATTATAAGACAGGATTAATGAGATAAAGATAGAAACATATCCTGGGAATAGAGTACCACACAGGGAATCTCCTAGGAGAGAGCAGGGTTCAGAATGACTGAGCTGAGTTTGTTTGTTTATTTTTCTTTTTTATTGAATTTATTAGGGGCCCAGTGCACAAATTCATGCACCTTGAAAGAAACTGTGGGCCCCGAGGCTGCGGTGGGCACAGGGGTGGCTCTTGGCCCATCCTCCGCATCCTCGCTGGTCCCTCCCGCCCTGGCCCCTGGTCCCCTCTCTTCTGGCAGCCCTGCTCCTGCTGCCGCTCCCACGTGCTGACAGCACGGAGTGATTGGGGCCAGCATCAGCAGCGGGTGTGATGGCGGCTGCTACCGTGATTGCCCCTCAGGAGCAGGGGGAGGTGGAGAAGCCCTGAGGGGCGATCGGGCCCAATAGCCACCGCTAGGGGCTGGTGCTGGGTGCCGGCAGTGGGTGCAAGCAGCAGCTCTGGCACCAGCAGTGGGTGCGAGCGCCAGGCAGGACCGCAGCACACGGGAGCAAAGAATTTTCAGTAACCACCAGAGGCTCGCCCCGATGACAGCGACTGGCATGCCGCCTTGGTCTGGCAACTCCTCTCACCTGCTCCACCATCCTGCCGCAGCCGACGCCCGCCATGTTCTGCACTCTGCCGCCTGCTGCCGATGCCTGCCACGTTCCCCTGGTGGTCAGCACACATCATAGCGACTGGTTGTTCGGTTGTTCCACCGTTCAGTCTATTTGCATATTAGGGTTTTATATATAGAGATTGGGGTGACACTAGTTGACAAAATTATACAGGCTTCAGGTGCATAATTCTACAACACATTATACGTACACTGTACTGTGTTCATCACCCCAAGTCAAGTCTCCTTCCATCACTATTTATCCCCCCATGCTCTCCTCCACCTCCCCCCAACCCCCAATTCTCCTCCCCGAGCTGGGTTTAAATGAAGAGGAGGGATGTAATGTGAGCAAGGGGAGAGGGGTGGGAATAGCATATATAAAGACATGAAGCATAAACAGGATAATATATTTTGAGCATGCTGAAGCTAAAAAAGGTGGTAGATAGTAGACAAAATAGAGAAACATTTTGAGAAGAGCAATGGAGGCCAGTTAGTTAATTGTTCCTTTTTAAAAGATTTTAAGCATTCTGAAAACATTAGACATTATGTTACATTTACTATTGCAAATAATCAACTGCAATCTTACAGCTCAAAGTGTTTGTTAGCTTTTGTTGTGTAGCATACCAACCTAAACTTTGTAGCTTAAAACAACAGCCATTTGCAAACTTACTTTCTTTTTTTTTTATTGTCTAAAGTTTTGCATATGTCTCCTTTTCCCCCAATTGACCCCACTCCCTACCCCCAACCATTGCAAACTTACTTTCTGCAGTTTGTCCATCTAAACTAAAATAAGCTGGGTGGTCCTGGTGTGGGCTGGCTGAGCAGATCTTGGCATGTCCCATCTATGTGACTTTAGCCAACTGGTGCATCAGCTGGGGCTGCCAAATCAATGATAGCCTCCGCTGAGTAGGGATGCCCAGGATCACTTTCCCGTGGCCTTGTGCCCGCCAGTAGGCTAACTGGGGGTGGCTAATAGTGCAGTCTTGAAAGAGTGAGGATGTGCCAAAGCTTTCAAGAGGACTGGCTTGGAACTAACACAACCTTGCGTTTGGCCAAAATATGTCCCAAGGCTAACCCACCCTTAAGGGGTAGAGAAATAACTCTACCTCTTAATTACAGTAGATTCAAAGAACCGTGGCCACTTTTGTAATCTACCACAACCCATCAGTATAGCTGCAAATTAGTGGATATCTATGGGCTTGTCTGAACTTCTCACTAGCCTACCTCCCACTCCTTTATAAACAGAAACATCAACTCGAATTTCGATGACAGGATGACCACCCATGTGCCCACCCAAGTTCATCTTTATATCGAGTACTCAGACGAGTAAAGGTTGTAGGTCTCTTGCAATACTCAACATGATGCAAATGAGTGATACGCACCAGTTGAGCAGATAGAGAATGGAAGAGTGCTCCATTGTCATTAAGGAAATCTCTTTCTGCTTCAAGCCAGTGATCCAAGACTGTCATGGCTAGGTTTTGCTGAACTACAGAAGATAAATTCTCTGGTATACCCTGAAGTTAGTTTCTGATTTAGGAACTGTGGCTCCTAGCAATTAGAACGGAACTGTCTTGGAAATACCAGGATTATCAGGGCTTTGGGATCTCCTAAATTCACTCCAAGCACTTTGTTGATGATACCCTGCCTAAGGGTTGCTTCCTTTTGTGAAATGTCCTTCTCAGAGGAGGGATAACACATTAGAAAAATTACAGCACTAAAGACTCAAATGTTACAATATTTTAACACTTTAAAAATTATCTTTTGTACAAACTTTGGTAAACTCACAATACATTAAAAATTAAACATGAATTACCTAGTCAGGAGGTGGTGTAGCCCTCTAAGCAGAAAGTAATTCTATGACATTAATTTCTTATTTACTAAAGACTTGGGGGGGAAAACTCTTTTAGTTTCATTTTAAGGCAGCTGGATTTATAATTCATATTTAAAAGGTGCTTTCAGGGTTAGAATAATCATATGCAGGAAAATGCAAACAGCTCCTTTAAAACATGCCTGAAGGAGAAGATTTCACTGAATTAAATCTCCAGGTTACATTTATCAGTGCCAGCACCTGTGCGTTGAAATTAAAATGGAACAACTGTATCAAAATTCTTTCATTTTACTGTATTATGTTTTGGTTGCCTGCGTTGATGAATATACATTCTCTCCCCCAAAGTATAAAATCTTGAGCAAGCCTTTCCAATTATTTATTTTGCATCTTATAGCAAGTAAAGGGTTTTGACCAGAAGTTATAGGGTATTTAAAACTACAATACAAGAAGGCCTCCTCCTTCAACATTTGTCAAGGGTATTATTTCTTTTTTTTTTATTTTATTTTATTTTATTTTATTTTATTTTTTTTTAAATTTCTTTATTGATTAAGGTGTCACATATTTGTCCTCATCCCCCCATTCCCATCCCACCCCTCTCCCCACGCATGCCCCAATCCCCTGTTGAACTTAACCGTTGGATAGGCTTATATGCATGCATACAGGTCCTTTGGTTGAACTCTCCCCCTCCCCCCCACCCTCCCCCTACCCTCCCCTATCCTCCCTCTGAGGCCCGATAGTCCGATCGATGCCTCCTTGCTTCTGGTTCTGTTCTTGTTCCTCAGTCTATGTTGTTCATCATTTCCCCTAGATGAGCGAGATCATATGTCACTAGATATATACTAATAAGAACTGAATGTGAGACGAGCAATAATAGTTATGCTGACAGGCAAATGCATCAATCTGTAGCTAGCTTCCCCCTGGACCAACAGTTCTTTTGAGACCCAATTTCAATGTCCAGTAGTTCCTTATGTGTACATGTCAGCACTGACCCCTCAGCACTGGATGGTGGACAAATGGTGGTAATGGAGGTCCGACTCCCTCTGGTTTGGTCTCGGCCGAACCCAGGGGCACGGCGTCACCCAGACTAAGGGGCACGTGGCCTCACCCCTACCCAAGGGGCGCGTGGTCTCACCCGGGCCTGGGACCCAGCCTCACTCGGATGGATCCAGGGGCGCACAGCCTCACCCGGACCCAGGATCTGGCTTCACCCGTACCCAGGGACGCTTGGCCTCTCCCAGACCCAGGGGCACGTGGCCTCACCCGGGCCTAGGTGCACGAGGCCTCATCCGGATCCAGGGACACATGGTCGCACCCGGACCCAGGGACGCTTGGCCTCTCCCAGACCCAGGGCCAGGGCTCACCCGGGCCTAGGTGTACGAGGCCTCACCCGGATCCAGGGACACGTCTCACCCGGACCCAGGGACGCTTGGCCTCTAATTTCCATTCTGTCAGTCAACATCTATTGTGCCACCACTGTGCATAGCGCTGCAATGTTATCACCAAGTATTGCTGGAAGTCTTCGCAGTGGCTGGACTCAGGCATATTTTTTACTCTCAAGGATTTTATTGTTTAAGAAAGGCAATACTGAGGAGGCAGTGATGAACAATACTAGATGAATGCATGAATTAAGTAATTACAATATTGATCAAAAGAATTGTTCAAGAGTTAGATTCAAGGGTGCTGCAGTTTTAGATAGGAAAAAGCTCATAGGAAAGATGTGCTTTCATTAATTAGAGAAGAATTTATGGAAGGAGTGGAATTTTAAAATGTGTGTATGCATATATTCCATTTATTTGTGTATGTATGTGTAAGCATGTGTGTGTCCATGGTGAATGGGGAATATTGGTGCATTTCCAAGTATAGAATGAAACTTGGGAGAATCACCAGCCCATTGCCTGTGTTGTTGAATCAATTTGAATGAACAAATGAGTGAAAAATAAACTTTGAGGTTGTTAATGTTCTTAATACTATCTTACTTTGATATGAGCACTCAATTTGTGAAGCCTAACAACCATTTATTGAGAGGGACATCTAGAATGAAGTTTGACCTCTTACTCTGGCTTTTGTGTTTTTCTGGTTAGGTTAGGGAATCAAATACAGTTTTCTGTCCTTTGAAAAACGTTGTATCTTAAGGAATATATCCCTTGGTGTGAAACACTCTAGCTATTAAGTCTGCGTTTCAGTCACTGACTACCCTTTCTAGGGTCAAGCACCATTCATTGCTTTCTACTTCTAGCCATGGTGCATTCTTGGCTCTGTCCTTACTAAAGGTATTGTTTCAGTCTGGATCAGGTAGAAGACAGATGCCACATAGAAATTCAAATAGGCAAAGCTTAAAATAAGAGGGAGAGCACCCGAGGAAGGTCAAGTCTGTGATTCAGGCCTCGTTGGAGAAGGTATTCGTTGCTGCCCACTCTATGGTCCCTCTCTCCTTGGCCTTTCAGTTGTCCTGAGTTGGAAGGAGATGGCTCGACCTCCCTGACCAGTTATTCCATGCAGGCTGCCCCATGAAGAGGCTGTGCCTTGGCAATGACAGGATGGTACTTTCTGGTGATAGAAGAGGTATGGGGTCAGACCTGTTTAAGGTAGTTCTGTTTGGTTGGAGTTGTGTATACTTGAAAGGGGTTTTCAGATGATAGAACTCCATAGTTAGGGAGCAAAACAATTCATTTCTTCTAGATGAAATTAGTTTTCCTTTAGGATGATCAAGGTGGAGCTTTGGGGAATGAGTCAACAGTAGCATCTGGTAAATCAGAGATTGCTGATGCTTTTGATACCTCCCAATTGAGTATCTCAGACAGATGACTAATCCAGCATGGGTTTTATGTCTCGGCGAGACAGGATTGTGGCCCAGGCATTTCAAGTCAGGCATTTGATGTTGGATTTGGGAGAGCTCATTAAATACTGGCAGATGGCACGAATGTTGCACAGGCTGAGGGGTATGGCCATACTTTTCAACTTGTCTTAGTGTATCTGGAAGGTTCCTTTCTACTTAAAAAAAATTATAAAAGAGAAACCTTTTTAAAAACACCCAGCATTGTTAAGCTGGTTATTAATTAAAGGTAGTTGTTTTTTGGAGAGAACATGACCAATTTTTATTTCCTTTGCTAGTGTAAATTAGCAAAATATTTCAATCAAAAAGCACTTATTGGTGCTGTTAAGTATATAAAGGAAGCATGTTAAACTTACCTTTGCATATTTACTCTGTGCCACATACTGTGGATATTAGGAATACAGACATAAAAGTCAGATATAGACTTCCTTTACCAGTTCTTACCCCTGAGAAAGAATGCTATTTTAGATAGTATCGTTTAATTTACTTTAACTCAGTTCAAAACTGGACCTTGAAGTGAGAAATTAACCTCAAAGACTTGCTTCTGAAGCTTTTATTTAGACCCTTTCTTCTCTTCAGTATGCACACCATCATGTTCACTGCGACAGATAAAACTGATGAAGGATTAGAAATGAACCTAAATCTAAACTTACCTTGCATATAAGTCAAGGATAAACCAAGACCAAAGACCTGGAACATTTCTATCAGGACAAGAACTTCTCTTCACTGGAAAACAAACTCAGCTGGTTTATTTAACACACACAAACAGACAGATACACAAAACAGGCATTAAAAATACCTTCTGTGGAGACATCATTTCTTATATTGCAATGTTGTATGCACTCTAAAAGAAATTTCACATCTTTTCACAAAAGGAGTGCAATTATTTTTAAGTGTTTAAAAATTCCTTAATATGTTTTTGTTGCTAATTTATGCCTCTTGAGTCATGGTTACCAAAATGTGATCTAGATTCCTGTTCTGTTCACCTCTATGACCTTCATATACCTTATTCATACTTCACTCTGTGGACTAGTGTGATCTAGGCTTTGTTTAGGCTTTGTGCATAAACTGGGAGGAATGGAAATCATAGCTATTCTTGAGGAGGCTATGAGATTTATTTTGTTAATGCTTATAAAACTCATTAAGATTCTGTAAATTGTGTGCTGTAAATGGTAAGGGATTATTTAGACATATGGTTGTTGCGATTCCATTGTGTACAAAGAAAATTTGACTTTTTCTTTCGTAATTTTAATTTTATTACTTCTTTATGCAAATTGACACATTCATTCTAAAGTTATGTAAGTGAAAGCAATGCTTTTAAAAAAATCAAAAGTACCATATGAAAGGGCCCCTGCAAAAAAAAAAGTGCCATATGAGAGTAACATATCAATATATAGCAGTTAGTAGCACACACATCTCATCAGGGATATTATGATTATGTTTCATTAGGTTAAAAAAAATATTTAGTAATTGTTCATGAAAGTGCTCATGAATAGCAAGCATTTTAAAATTTCTGTTTTAAATTTTATTTTTCAATTACAGTTGACAGTCACTATTATTTTGTATTAGTTTCAGGTGTATAGCATAGTGGTTAGACCATCATATACTTTACAAGTGTTTCCCTGATATTCCCAGTACCCAGTAGGCACCTTATGTAGTTATTACAATATTATTGACTATATTCTCTATGCTGAATTTTACACCTCCATGACTATTTTGTAGCTACCAACTTGTATTTGTTAATCTGTTCACCTTTTTCACCCAGCCCTCCAAATCCTCTCCCCTCTGGAAGCCATCAGTCTATTCTTTGTATCTATGAGTTTATTTCTATTTTGTTTGTTATTTATTTTGTTCTTTAGATTCCACATATAAGTGAAGTCATATGGCATTTGTCTTTTGCTGTCTGTCTTATTTCACTTAGCACAATACCTTCTAGGTCCTTCCATGCTGTTGTAAATGGTAAGATTTCATTCTTTTTTATGGCCGAGTAATAGTCCATCATATATATATATATGTGCCACTACTTTTTTATCCTCTTGTCTATCCACTTGGGTTGCTTCTATATGTTGAATATAGTAAATAACACTGCAATGAACATAGGAGTGTATATAGGGTGGGGCAAAACTAAGTTTGGGAAATAATACAATAATTAATAAATAAGAATCCTACCTAATAAAAGAGTAATATGCATTTTAACCATCACTCCGCTACACCCACCAGCCATGCCCACCAGCCAATCAGAGCGAGTATGCAAATAAACCTAACCAAGATGGCTACAGCCACAGAGAGGAGGAGGGAGGCTTGGGTTTCCCAGGCAATGGAGGAAGCCAAGCTTTCCACCTGCCCTTGCTGGCCTAAGCCTCCACTCAAGGCTACAAAGTTTCAATTATAGAAGGTAAACAAATCCAAACAGAAATGGTGGCAGCCATGGAGCTGGAAAGAGCGGGAGGCTAGGGTTGCTCCCGGCAATGGAAGAAGCAAAGCTTTCCGCACACCCTGGCCAGCCCAGTCCTCCGCTTAAGGCTACAAAGGTTCAATTTTAGAAGATACACAAACCCCAACAGAAATGGCTGCCAGCCACGGAGTGAGCAGGAGGATTGGCTCCGCTCCAGGCTACTAAGTTTCAATTGTAGAAGGTAAATAAATTCCAGATACTAGAGCCTCTGCTTGGGTCACCAGGGGGTGTGGCTGGCCTGCAAACCACCACAGGCCCCTTGCTCAGGCCGCCCCATGCCCCATGCCCCAAGGGAACCCCCACCCTGATCCCGGACACCCTTCAGGGCAAACCAGCTGGCCCCCACTCCTGCCCCAGGCCTCTGTCCTATCTAATAAAAGAGTAATATGCAGATTTACCATCACTCCAACACACAAGATGGCTGCCCCCATGTGGTCAAAGATCCTGCCCCCTTGTGGACACAAGTTGGCCACCACAAGATGGCCAGCAGGGGAGGGCAGTTGGGAGGGACCAGGCCTGCAAGGGAGGGCAGTTGAGAGGGACCAGACCTGCAAGGGAGGGCAGTTGGAGGCAATCAACCCTGCAGGGGAGGGCAGTTAGGGGTGACCAGGCCGGCAGAGGAGGGAAGTTGGGGGCAAACAGGCTGGCAGGGGAGCAGTTAGGCATCAATCAGGCTGGCAGCGGAGTGGTTAGGGGGTGATCAGGCTGGCAGGCAGAAGTGGTTAGGGGCAATCAGGAAGGCAGGCAGGTGAGCAGTTGGGAGCCAGCAGTCCTGGATTGTGAGAGGGATGTCCGACTGCCCGTTTAGGGATCGGGCCTAAACGGCCAGTTGGACATCCCTCGAGGGGTCCCAGTTTGGAGAGGGTGCAGGCTGGGCTGAGGGACACCCCCCGACCCCCGTGCTCTAATTTTGTGCACTGGGCCTCTAGTATAAGAATAAACTCTGTGTTTTACGTACTCACAATTATAGATCTACTTTTGCCCCACCTTACATATTCTTTCAAAATAGTGTTTTGCGTTTCTCTAGATATATACCCAGAAGTGGAATTGCTGGATCATAAAGCAGTTCCTTTTTAAATTTTTTGAGGTAACTCTATACTGTTTTCATAGTGGTTGCACCAATCTGCATTCCCACCAACATTGCATGAGGGTTCCCCTTTCTCCACATCCTCACCAGCACTTGTTTGTTGATTTATTGATGATAGCCATTCTGACAGATGTGAGGTGATATCTCCTTATGGTTTTAGTTTGCATTTATCTGATGATTAGTGATGTTGAGCATGTTTTCATATGTCTGTTGGCCATCTATATGTCCTCTTTGGAGAATTGTCTGTTCAGGTCCTCTGCCCATTTTTAAATTGGATTATTTGTTTTTCTTGTCTGTTGAGTTGTGTGAGTTCTTTATAAATTTTGAATATTAACTCCATATCAGCTGTATCATTGTTAAATATCTTCTTCCGTTTAGTAGGGTATCTTTATGTTTTGTTGATGGTTTCCTTTGCTGTGCAAAAAAACTTTTTAGTTTGATGTAATACAATTTATTTCTTTTTTTTCTCTTGCCTGAGGAGAAACAGCAGAAAAATATTGCTAAGATATTTTGCTGCCTATGTTTTCTTCTAGGTGTTTTAAGGTTTTGAGTATTACATTTAAGTCTTTAATCCATTTTGAGTTTATTCTTGCTATGGTATACATTTTTTAATTGGATACATTTAAAAGATTCTGTGTCCATTGTTTTTTTGACCATTTATAGTTTTCCATTGTTATGTTCTCCATGCATTTTTTAACTTACTAGATTTCTTTTCTGGTCTTTATCTATGTTAAGAGAATGTTTTTATCTTGGAATAGAATTTGCAAATACTAACCTATCTAACATCTACTGTATTTTAGTCTTACTTTCTGTGGCTTTATTGTTGTTGTGTTGTTGTTTTTTTTTTTGTGAACTGAAGCTGATTATATTAGTTCTTTATTTCTATTCTCCTTTGAGATTACAAAGTTAAGAATTTATATCCTCCTTCAGACTTGTAATAGAATATATTTTCTCTTTTTTTAAAAAAATTGAGAACCATTGCTTATTGTGTAGTTTTCTCCATCAAATAATGTGAATCATGGAAGTCACCACAAAGTATCAAATCATTAGTCTAAACCATGTCTTACATCTCTTAGCAGTGTATGTCCTTAACATATCCTTGGCTACATTAATATTAATAAGAGTGTGCAAAATCCCCAAGTTCTATTCCCATTTTATTTATTCTACTTTGATTTCATGTCAGTATGACCTAGAGTTAATCAGTTTTCTGCTGATCTAACAGACTTAATGTCTAATTTGTATTCATTTAATTTTTAATATAAAATGCTTCAGTTAAGTTTTGTTACTTTTTGATGGTTTAATTAATATATGTTTCAATCACATTCTTTGCTATTCCAATTTTTTTTAATATAACTGAATAATTGCTTCCTCTGAAAATGGATGAAACTATAGTAGAATAGAAATAACCTTGTATATAATGTAAATTTGAGGAATGCAAGTAATATGCTGTTATATATTGAAAATGGTAAAATATTATCATTTAAGAATGTAATTTTAATTTTTTGATTGTGGAGTTATTGAAAGTCTTTTTTCACATGTCCTCCTAATCAAACATACCTTTTATTATCTATTTTTCAGTCCAGTACACACACACACACACACACACACACACACACACGCACACGCACACACACACACACATGTAAGCATATATTTACATACACACTAGCACTGAGGGCCTCTCTGTTTTATAATTGTTGAAGGAGAATATAGAGAATGAGAATGGGCCAGAGTTGTCTAGTCAAAATTCTATGCATATAATGTGCCTAGAACAGTGCTGGTCATTTTGCAGGTCACACAAATAGAAAATATTGCCCCTAAATCATAAAGATAAAATATACTACAGTGAAAAGTAGCAAATAGTTAAAAACAATAGATTTGAGTTGCCAAGACCATCTGTATGTACTATTGAAATTCAGAGAAGAGAAATAGTCTCTGAATTCTTTGGACCTAGCTACATACAGGCTTTTTAAAAATTTATAATCATCATAGAATTAACAGTAGAAAGTTAGGCTTTGGCAAATGTGGAACTGGTTTCAAATCAACCATTTTCCACAATAAAGCCCCGATGTATTTCCCCTCCTCACTATCCCCTTCCTTCCTGATTTGCCAGATGTGGTAAGCACATTCACATACCAGGATCATACGATGCCCCCACCTCTTCCCATCCCCCTCTTCTCCTCAGAACTTTTATCTCAGGAGGTGCTGTTGCTTAAATGCAGGTGCTTCTCTGCGTTCTCTCCTATTCACACTCAGTTGGAAATAATTGTTCCTTCTTTATGTTCTCCTAACACCTTACTTCTGTATCTCTGTAATGCTCATCATTTGGCCTAGTTTTACTGTCTAATTACTTATCTCTTTATGCCTTGAGTTCAGAGTTCATGACATATTTATCATTCCTTTCCCCCACCCTCAAGTTTAGTCTTGTAGACAGCAGTTATTGATCAATAAATAATTAAAACTGTGTAATGAATTTGTTTGAAATAGTGGACATAAACAATATAATTTTAATTAAATTAATGTAAGAGATAATTAACTTTCTATTAACTAAAATCTTTCCCACAAAGAAACTTCAAGCCAAGGTGGTTTACTGTTGAAAACCCTTTCTTAAAATAAAGGATGAGGATTGTTCCCAAGTTATTGTATAGGGTCAACATTACTGTAAAAATAAAGACATTTAAAAATATATGTTTTTATTGATTTTTAGAGAGTGAAGAAGTGTGGTGTGGGGGAGAGAGAAACATAGATGTGAGAGAGAAACATTCTGTGCACACCATACCAAATGGGTCAAAGACTTTAACAGACACTTCCCCAAAGAAGACATACAGATGGCAAATACCATCTGCAAAGATGCTCCACAGCGTGTGTCTTGATTGTGGTGGTGATTACACAGGTGTATACATTTATAAAAAACAACCCAACTGTACATTTAAAATGGGTGCATAGTATGTATTTAAATAAGACCTTTGTAATTTTGATCCTAAAGAAGAAACTATTTGAAAAATAGTATTTATTTATATAAAATGACCTGCCATGAAGGATAGTTTAGTTTTCCAAAAGTTACACATTTTGCCTTTCATACTCAATTTTGCTGAAATTGCAAACTAAACTTGAATAAACTTTATAGAGTAACCTTTAACTTTTTTGAAATTAGCTCCTGTCTCTTGTGCATAAACCTGACATTAGTTTAGACTTTTCTCTAACTTTGGAAGAATAAATAGTATCATTAAGCTAGAGTCTGATAAATGCACAAAAGTTTTAAGAGATAAAAGAATGTACAGATGATGTATTTTAAAATTATACACTTGAAACCTGTATAATTTTATTAGCCAATGTCACCCAAATAAATTTAATAAATTTTTAAAAAAGAATATGCAAATTGATTGTATTAAAGTAGAGTAGCAAACCAAATGCATTCTTCTTTAAAGTTTCCCAGATGGCTATGAAAGGATGTCAACTATATAAACAGGTAGCAGGTGGGGACAAAATGTGTTGGAACTGAGTGTCTTAGAGGAATTGTAAGGAATGCTTCATGTACTATTAAAAAGAGAACAGCTCTGGCCTGGCCAGTGTGGCTCAGTGGTTGAGCATCAACCTATGAACCAGGAGGTCAGGGCACTTGCTCATGATCGGGTTGTGGGATAGATTCTTAGTGGGGGCGTGAAGAAGGCAGCCAATCAATGATTCTCTCTCATCATTGATGTTACTATCTTTCCCTCTTCCCTTCCTGTCTGAAATCAATAAAAATATATTTAAAAAAAGAGAGAACAGTTCTTCTTAATCTATCTTTCAATATTCCTTGCAACTAAAATATTGCTCTAATAGCAATTCTACCTTTCAATAAATATGAAATACTTTTGATAGTGGCACACCCCCAAGTTTAGAATGTCACCATGCACAGTAACATCATTTTGGTATGTGGATGCTAGGAGGTGGACTTAGTGTACTCATTGCATAAAGATTTGTTTTTTCCCACGCAGCTATAAATGCAATTTAGAATGGATAGCTAATTCCAAATGATTCCAAGCGAAATTTTGTTTTTCAGAAAACTTACACGTTGTAGAGTTGGTGAATTCCAGTAACCTGGAGGAAATGGCTGTGGTGAAAAGATAGTGTAAGGTAGCATTGCAGAGTTATTTTCAGAAAATTTTGAACAGATGTTTAGTGTGTATAAGCTGATAAAAATATCACATTTGACACTAAGTTGTTTGAGCATGGCTAATGCATTAAACTGTGATCTCTTTCTCAGGACTGAATGTAAGATAAGTGAGTCTGTTCCTCTGGAGTAATAACCATTACTGACCTGTATCTGTTGGATCATTGGCACTGTTATAGTTTTGATGTAAATAAACCACCTTAACATCTTACAATTTTCCTCCTCTCTCAGTGGCCCGGTAGGCTCTTAGAACTCCAGTTTTAAAAAGTATTATAAAAAATAACACGGGTATATCTTCTTTTGGTGTTGCCTTTCAAATTGACAAAAATGAATAATCCTTATGTAAGGTCATCTGTGTAATGGGATTGGCTATGCAAGTTTGGAGATAAGGTGTACACTAGAGTTAACCTGCTCTGCATAATAAAGGTTAGAGGAATTTGAAGAGCAAATGGAAAAAAACCTGTGGGAGAAAGTAGATACCAAGGAACCTGGGCACTTCTTGGTGGAAGGGGATGTGAAAGCACCCTTCTACCCAACCATCATTCCAAGGAGAAGAATATTTATTGGGGAGGGGTTCAGTTGTGCAATTTGAAGCCCACTCTCCTTCTCCACTGTAGAGGTTTTGGTAAAATCTAAGTAGCTCACTAATGATTGGTGTGAATGCTCTCGTTATGAAATAAAGCAGGTGCTGAATTCAACACTAGTTTGAATATGAGATGAACACAGTGAGAGCAAGTGAAATATATATACTATTATAATATGTTAAACTAATTAAATAAAATATTATATATATTCATATAACATTTTTATATTACATTCAGATATCACCTCATAAGGAAATCCCATATCTTCAATGTTAGACTAAGGTAGCTATTCTAGAAGTATTTTTCTTTGATGGAGCTTAAATTTGTTTCCCCATAGTATTTATGTATTATGATATTTATTCTTTGAAACAGTATAGAACTGGTCCAATATTTCTTCTGCATAATCTCTATGTATTAACCAATAAATCTAATAGGTTCAAATTTTAGGTAAATTTAGGTTCATATTCTATGGAAGAATTTCCTGACATCTGGAACTTTAGGAACACAGTTGGATGTCCAGTAAAAAGTTTCAGTCATTTGAAATGAAATAAACTTGTGAGTTTGTATGTTCATGGGGCTTTCCCCCCCACATATAATTGAAGATGGTTTAGTTTGATAAAACCTTTCTTAGCCATCTTTAATTGTAAAGCGGTGAAGTGGAAAATTATGGTTTTAAACAGCTAATTTATATACTGTCTTTAGGGGGCAGTACTAAACCACTGATAAGTTTTGTTATTTTTGCTAATGCTATTGGTAATGACCACCATTAAATGAAATTAAAATAACAATAATGAGATTTGGGATGCAATTATGTACACCTCTTAATATTTGTAAAAATTTCTAGGTAGTCAAATGAGAATGATAGTTTGAAATTCAATCATTTAATAATTCATCCAACAATTATTAAAATCCATTATGTATAACACATGGTAAGAGATACAAGTGTGAATAAGGCAATGTTTGCTTTTAGATAACTTACAATTGAGTAGGATAAGCAAACCATACTTGTACTTGTCTGCTATGTGTATGTACATAAGATAAAGATAATAATATAAATAACAATATTTATTGATAATTGTTTATTTGCCAGTCACTGTCAAGCAATTAATTTTATCCTCATAAACCCCTGTTGAGTAGGAATTATTATAATGCCTACTTTGAAGATAAGAAGTTGAAGATTAATAAGATTATGTGATATAATTGGTGATGTATGAACAGGGTAGATACATAAAGAGTTTTTCTTTGGGAAGGAGAAAGAGACACTGGAAGAAAAGAACTGATGAGCCTATGAAATATTGATAATTCTTAGCCAAGAATGTAATAACTTATAGTGCCATGCCATCTCAACCTTGATGGTCAAACCAATCGTGAGTTGGTGAAGGAGATGCCTATTTGATCATTCTATTCATTTTGTAGACAGCATTGATCATATTGATGCTCTTGCGATATTAAGGTTTTGGACATCCCCCAATATTTTCACCCAGATGATCTGTAGGACCAAAAATCCCTGTGATAATCATCTTATATTACTAATTTGAGAAATGTGTACTTATGAAAGTATGGGGCTATGTACCAGACTGCAGAAATTTTCACTGCCTGTCACAGATAACAAAATGCTTTGGGGAATATCATCATACAGTAGAAATATATTAGCAAATATGCTTCTTCACTTTAAACTGCTATTGTATCAACTTGGTTGTTCAATATACTGCCTTTCACAGGTCATTGTGCTGAAAGAGAGGCCATGCAACACAAGGTTAAGGGGTAAGCTCTAGAGTTAGGCAGTTGGGTAGGAATCCTTTTTCTGCCACTTTCCAGCTCTGTGACCTTGGGTTTTACCTGACCGCTCTATTTACCCCTTGAGGTAAATACTTGGTTTAGTATTTACCTAATAATTTACCTAAACTAATACTTAGTTTAGTATTTACCTCAAGGGGTAGTTGTGTAAATTAAAATAATGAATAATAGTGCTCAAAAGATTGTAGTTATTATTATTGCATCTTACAAACAGTAACTTATGATTGGGAGACTAATTGCTCAGTTATTGAAAATTGATAAAGGGAAACTTAAGATGTGAATGCCAAAAATAGTCGTATAAAGCTTTATATCTGATTTTTAAAAGCAACAACATTTGGAAGGCATGCGGGTGCTATTTGCAATTCAACATATAAAGTATCTTTACTAACTTCAATAGTCATGATCTATCAGTATTGTGCTGAATGATACTTTCCAAAGATTTTTAGGCAAACTTACTATCTTTCTTTTTTTCTAAAAAAAAAAAAAATTCCCCTTGCTGAGCATTTAGCAGGTTCTTTGAATATGGAATTTTTCTTCAGTTCTGGCAAAATTTCTCGCCTTACTTCTTTGATCAATTCCTACCAACTCGACATGGATCTCTTAGTTTGACCCCCTACTTACCTTAGCTTTTAACTTATTTCATCTTTTGTTCTATCTTCTGGGAAATGTCCTCACACTTATTTTCCAACTTTCCTGTTGGATTTTATGTATTTGTTTGATAGCATTCTGTTCTTTTTCAGGGATGCAAATATCTTCTATTTCTATAACTTTGTTTCTGTATATTTATTTTGTTCTCTGTTAAAGACTTCCTTTAAATTTGCAGTGAGCTTTTGGTTCTTGGTCAAATTTAACTAAAAACTTAGAAACTGTTTATCTGGGTGGAGTTTGTCCAGATGTGGCCTTCATAGCAGGCATTACAGCACAGATCCCCACCATACACTGAGTGGCCAGATTATTATGATCTCTGAACGCATAATAATCTGGCCACTCAGTGTGTGTGTGTGTGTGTGTGTGTGTGTGTGTGTGTGTGTATGTGTATATATATATATATATATATATATGTATGTATATACATATACATATACATATATATATATATATATATATATATATATATATATGTATGTATGTATATACTAGAGATGCCCGGTGCACGAAATTCATGCACGGTGGTGGTGGGGGGTCCCTCAGCTCAGCCTGCACCCTCTCCAATCTGGGACTCCTCAAGGGCAGTCAGACATCCCTATCACAATCTAGGACTGCTGGCTTCCAACTGCTTGCCTGCCTGCCTTCCTGATTGCCCCTAACCACTTCTGCCTGCCAGCCTAATCACCCCCTAACCACTCCCCTGCCAGCCTGATTGATGCCTAACTGCTCCCCTGCCAGCCTGTTTGCCCCTAACTGCCCTCCCCTGCAGGCATGGGTCCCCAACTGCCCTTCCTTGCAGGCCCGGTCGCCCCCAACTTCCCTCCTCTGCCAGCCTGGTCACCCCTAACTGCCCTCCCCTACAGGCTTGATCACCCACAACTGCCCTCCCTTGCAGGCCTGGTCCCTCCCAACTGCCCTCCCCTGCTGGCCATCTTGTGGAGGCCATCTTGTGTCCACAAGGGGGCAGGATCTTTGACCACATGGGGGCAGCCATCTTGTGTGTTGGAGTGACAGTCAATTTGCATATTACTCTTTCATTAGAAAGGATATATATATAGGGCCTGGTGCATGAATTTGTGCATGGGTGGGGTCCGGCCAGCCTGGCCAGGTGAAGGGGACATGGGTGGTTGGCCGGCCTGCCTGCTGGTCGAACTCCTGGTCGAGGGGACAATTTGCATATTAGCCTTTTATTATATAGGATATACACTGAGTGGCCAGATTATTATGCGTTCAGAGATCATAATAATCTGGCCATTCAGTGTATTCCTAGGTACTGATAGATCTTTTTTCTTAGGAGGTTAATTTTTGTAGAGAGAAATATACTCTACTCTCCTGTCTGGAGGGATATAACCCTAGCTGCCATATTCTCTAAGGTAAATATGGTAGGCACTGGGGTTGGGTAGGATTCTTCATCTATTACATAGATATTCACTTAATTCCTTTGTTTTTTTTTGAGAGAGGCCCCTCTTCTCACTGTGCATGGATTCTTAGAATTCATAATCCCTTTGCTTCAACCTCAACAGAAAGTAAATCTCCAATTTCTTGTCAGGTGGTAAAGATTTAGTTTCTTGGCTAGGTGAGGGGGTGGGTCTAGGGGGTCTAACTTTTTCTAATATACTAGAGGCCCGATGCATGAAGATTCATGCAAGAATGGGCCTTCCTTCCCCTGGCTGCCAGCACTGCCTTTGCTCTGGCCGGAGCCGGCTTTTCCCTCTGGCCCAGAGCCGCCTTTCTGCCTTCCCACGCTGCCCAGAGGCCCGGAGCGGCTGGGGTGTGCTGAACGCCTGCATTGTCGCCATGGCAAGCATCCCGCCCCACCCCTAGCCACTCTGCGCCAGCCTATGAAAATTAACCTGCCATCTTTCTTGGGTTAATTTGCATACTCACTCCTGATTGGCTGGTGGGCATCATGAAGGTACAGTCAATTAGCATGTTACTCTTTTATTAGTGTAGATAGTGTCCATTCTGTTTTAGCCCCATCTGTATCTACACCTTCAGAAGTAGTGAATCTCTCCATTCGTTAAGCCCTTTGGAGGGTGTTGAGGCATGAACAGGCCTGCTTCTTATTTTCTCCTCTTGCAGACACTTGGCTTTCAATTTTCTCAAATTTTCTAAATCAGGTAATATCTACTCATCTGTTTATTATTATCCAAGACTTTTCTTGATATTGATCATCAGCTTTTAACAGACTTCTTTTGTCCTTGTCCTTATGGTTTAGACCATGTTCAAAATGGAAGTCCTATGATTCATTTAAAAAGTACTACCCTTCTTTATATGGTAATATAACATGTTATGAATCATTTTTTCCAAAAAGGCGACTACGTTTTTGGTGACATTGTGAAAAAATGGGATTTTTAAGTAATTTCTAGTTTAAAAAAATATTTGCATACTATTCTTCTGATTGCATTTAGAAATCATAAGATTTTTCTCATTTGTTGCTATTCAGCTATTGCTTGGGTCATTTTCGTGTCCTGTTCTTTGTTACGAACTTTGTATCTTATCAGTCTTTCCCACCCAATTTTTTCACTTTCAGCTTAAAATTGAATTATACATATTCTTTTTGGCTGAGTCAGATGGTGCAGTCACATAACTATGGCTAGAATTAAGCTGACTTGCTTGCTACAATACACCATAAAAATTTAAATTTAATTGATGTTAAGATATCTAAATAACATTGATATAATACATTGGTCTAATATAAATTTAATTTCAGAGAACTTCATCTACAATAAATTTGTCACCAGGAGAAGTGGAAGAAGAAGATGATGATGAAAACACTTGTGGGCCCTCAGGACTCTGGGAAGCGTTGACTCCTTGCAATGGATGTAGGAACCTTGGCTTCCCTATTCTTGCACAGGTAACAGTTTGCTTTTCTTAAGGTA
Source organism: Eptesicus fuscus (assembly GCF_027574615.1). NCBI lineage: Eukaryota > Metazoa > Chordata > Mammalia > Chiroptera > Vespertilionidae > Eptesicus > Eptesicus fuscus. The sequence goes on along the minus strand of NC_072479.1, from coordinate 91,985,948 downwards.
TAATTAGACATAAAAACGGTTGCCTATGTTTTTAACCCTTTGCACTCTCTTGCTTTTTTCTCGATTCCTTTATTCCAATGCTAACCGTGTCGAGTCACACTCGACATCCGAGTGCAAAAGGTTAAGTAAGTCCTTTTTCCCTCTGGAAATCCAGTTAGTATCTTGTTCGCTTTGTAATTTTTCTTCAGTTAAGGTCAGCAATATATTTATATAACTTGCTATACATATATGCATATGCAAACACATATTTTACATAATTTTATGTAGTTGTTTTATTTTGGTCATGATACTAGTTCCAGAAAAATGGAGTTACTCATGAGATTTTAATATTTATTATCCATAAATATTTATTAAAATGCTATTTGAAATTAAATCATAATTTGTATTAAAATAATAATAAAAATGATTTACAAAGAAACATACTAGGGCTCTATAAGAGCATAGTGATTTTTTTCTTAGCACAATGGATTCCATTGTAGAATAATGTGTGGCATTATTAGTACAACCCCAAAATGAGAGGCGAACACTAAAACATTGACTACAATTTTGAACCCATTTTGCTCTTCATTAAGTCAATTTTAATTCGATTGTATCACCTTCAAATTCCTATTGTATGCTATGGACTACAAGCCCTTAGGGGAATTTCAGAAAAAATAAAATAAGCCAAACACAGTTAAGAAATTTGAAACCACAATGAAATATTTCTACAGAAAAATGAAAAAGCATGTTATAAAAAAACAAAACAACAAAACAACAACAGTGGAATAGCAAAGGTATGTCTGTGTACTTACATAAAGCAATCTCTTCACCTTACTATGAACTGTTTATAGGACTTTAAGACAACTTATCGTAACCATTACATAATTATTACCAATATGTGCTGGGCTGTGAGTTCCATAAAAGTAAGGAGTATGTATTGCTCACCATCCAAGGTCTAATGCCATCACAGTCCCTGGTGTATTGTCAGAAATAAGTAACAAATGTGTATATTCTAGGGTTTCATTTCTTTACTTACAGTGTTTACATCCAGATGCCCACCATCACCATTTGGTCACTGTTGTGCACATCGATCACTTCTCCTTTTTTGTATGAAGTCACTCTCAAACATCAGTGTGGACTTGAATATGGTATACTCCTCCTTGTCCAACTGCCGCTGTGGTTTCCCCACGGGGGTATTCAACATGCCCAACTGCAGGCCTCTTTTGGCTGTGTGATACGGAAACATGGTTGGCTGTCCATGGCTCTCTCTTGAGACGTCTCCTCCACACCTTCCTTACCGCAGCTCGCAGAGCGTCCTGTTGTCCACCCTCTCTAGCAGGTGGGCTAAGGGTGGTCTTCTGCAGGTTTTTTGTCTCTGAGTGACTGAGGACAGGGTGGGGGCGCTGATTACTGACTTGGCAGGGTTAAAGATGGTCGCTCCTGCACCAGACTGTGCCCTGAGGGCGGGGAGTGGGGTCTGCAGATCTCTATCCTCCCATATGTCAGGGTGCGCGGAAGTCCAGGTGTGAGGAATTGGTGTTCACTCGGGGAGGACTTCCTTTTAAGCCAGACACACTGGTTCGCAAAAACCTCTGCTCTTTGATTTAGCAGCCTCAGCGGCCAATCCCTCTGTTCCTCTTTTCTGGAACCAAATTCTCCACCTACGCTCAAACTACCCCGAGGGTGTGCTTTTCACTCTTCTGCCCCTTGTGACCTGTGCCCATCACCCTTTTCTCTCTGTTGCCCTGCAGCCCCTCCCTCATCACAGGGACACTGTCCTTTGGACCTCACTGTGCCACCCTGCCCACCACAGCTCAGCAGACCACCCCCTCACACCAGGGTCCCTCGAAGAATCTGAATAAATACTGGCAAATTGCTCTCCATAAGAGTTAGGCAAATTTCTGTTAGGTCTGAGTTTAAAATATCCATAGTCTCTCAGCCAGCACTTCTAATTGTAGACAATTTAATTGTGGAATTTACCTTAAGGAGGGAATTGGGCAAGTTGGTAAACAGGTTAGTACAGGATGTTTTTCAAGGTGTATTGTGTCAAAAAAGACAATAACCAAGAATAATATCTTACAGTAGGGATTTGTTAAATTATGGAGCATTCTATGATATAATATTCTATATCCATAAAAATGATTATGTAGTTTTGCACTTATTGAAATGAAAAGATACCCCGGACTTTAAAGGAGCGGAGTGAATGTATTTCAAACTAGCATTATGTGCATGGTCCAATTTATGTAAAATCATCTGTGTGTGTGTGTGTGTGTGTGTGTGTGTGTGTGTGTGTGTGTGTGTTTGGGTTTGAAAGTATTTCAGTAAAATGTTTAAGTGCTTATCTGGATGTTGTGGTTTTGATTTTCTTTTTTCTACTTTCTATTTTTATTAGGATAATTATTTCTGTTAAGAGGGAAAATAAAGCTGTTTTTATAAGCAATGTCTAATTTTTACAGCCATGATAATTTTTATATTTTGACACACCCTCAAATTGCTGATGAGATTTTTTAACCTTTTCCCTAAACATCTACACTCTGACTATACAGTGAAAAGAGCCTCAAACATTAAGCTATGTTCTAGTCTTCACCAATTGTCAGATTGTATATAAAAATGGTCTGAGGAATTTTGCCAACTATTTTAAATACTATCAATTTAATAAGATTAAAATATCTTTATTGGCACAACAATATACCCAACACATACACATATACATATATAAAGCAATGGTTTTTAAATTAAATCTATTGGGATAATATTGGTTAATAAAATTATCATCTGTTTATTGCATTGTGTGTTTACCACCCAAAATAAATTCTTCCATCACCATGTATTTGACCCGCTTTACCATTTACTACCTCCCTCCCACCCCATTGCCCTCTGGTAACCACCATAATGGTGTCTGTGTTTATGAGTTTTTATTTGTTTGTCTTGCTTGCTCATTTGTTGTTTTCAGTTATATACCCCACATATAAGTGAAATCATATGGGTCTTGACTTTTTCTGTTGGACTCCCATTGCTTAGCGTAATATTCTCAAGATCTATCCATGTTGTCACAAATGAAAGCATTTCATTTTTTCTTATGGCTGAGTAGTATTCCATTGTGTACATGTACCACATATTCTTTATCTAACCATCTATTAAAGGACACTTTGGTGGTTTCCACATCTTGGCTACCATGAATAATGATGCAATGAACATAGGGATATATAGTATACTAGAGGCCCATCGCATGAAGAGATTCGTGCAATAGGCCTTCCTTCCCTTGGCTTCCAGCACGGGTTTTCCTCCAGCACCCAGGACCCAGGCCTTTGCTCCGGCCAGAGTCTGCCATCTTCATCTTCGCTGCTTCGCTGCAGACTCCAGCTGGAGTCTGCCATCTTCGCTACAGACTCCGGCTGGAGTCTGCCATCTTTGTCTTCATTGCAGACTCCAGAGTCTGAAGTCTTGTCTTCGCTGCGGCACTCCGCTCCTGTAGATCCCTTCGCCCCCCGCCCTCCCTCTCATAGCAGGTGTCCTGCCCCGCCTGGCCACTCTGCGCCTGGAGCCTCTGGGTGGCCGCCATCTTTAGCCTTCTAATTTGCATACTCACTCTGATTGGCTGTGGGTGTAGCGAAGGTACGGTCATTTTTACATGTTTGTCTATTATTAGGTAAGATGTTTTTTGTGTTTTTTTTAAAGCGTAGCATTTCTCTATTTAGAAGGTCAAGAGGTCTTTCTTATGTTTCTCAGTAGGTGGCGCTAAAGCATAAGTCTTTTTTGTTTCTCTTGCATTGATCTGGCTTCTCAGATCTCTGCAGGGGCAGTGGAAAATGCTCTGTATTCCCTGGGGAGGTGAGTGTCTCTTCGGTAACCAAGTCACTTCAGGGCACCAACCCCATGGGGAGATGTGGTGGGTGATGAGATGCTGAGCCCAAGAAATCCTAGTGCTACCCCACCAGACACTGCTGGCCCTGCAGCGCCATGGGTGGGGACAGGGTGAGCTGGGAGAGGCCAGCTGGTGCCTTTGTGGCTTTGTTCTCCTCTCAGTAAAGGCGACTGCCAGACCTCAGCTGCCTCACCACTGTATCTCCACCCTTGTCGCTGGGATTAGCTGCAGCACGCTTCTGCCTCCCCAGCTCTCCAGGCTGCAGATCCTCGGTGCTTCAGCATCATCTGGGGCCCTCTACGAGCCAGGAGAGGGCCAGGCACCATGGCTTTGTTTTTCTGCCTGACAATGGCAGCCACCAGACAACCGCAGCCACACCTCTGTACTCCATCTCCCGGTTCTCCCCCAGCCTCTCCATCCCCACCCTGTCAGTGGCCTCAGCCAAGCACATATAGACCACTCAAGGCAGGATTGCTCCCTGTATCTGTCTGCTCCTCAGGGATTTGTCCCGTCTCTAAAGACTCACAGTGAGCTCTGGGCCGTGTCTGTGACACCCATCTCTGTTCCTCTCCCTTCCCCTCCCCGGTTCTTTCTGATTTGCCCACCTTCAGATGTTTCGATGTCCACAGCTCAGCCATGTTGGTGTGTCGAGCAGAGAATCCTTTCTTGAGTTATAGCTGTTCAATTTGTTGGAACTTCAAGGGGGAGAGACCAGGGAAACTCATGCTGCCTTCTTCTGATAGCCCAAAGTTATAGTTTTTGAGTCTTTAGTTTGTTCTATATATCAAAGAGGACATTTTTCTTCCTTTCAGATTAAAATATCTGGTATTTATGGCAATGTATTTTTCCTTTATTTATTGAAAGGCCTATTCACATATCAGTATCAGTTCTCACTGGCTTGTTCAAAGTCCTTATATCAAGTGGTTCTGGTGTGTGTTGTTTTGAAAGAAATAGGTAGCATTGGGCACAGTATAATTTGGGTGCTATTTAAAAATTAAAATGAAGATATATCAGTTTGCTTAAAAGCACTTATATGCCATGCACTTTTATTACCAGGTATTTATCTTAGGTTTCCATTAAAGCACTGAGTTAATTGCCTTGTATCCAGAGAAACCAGAAACTATTCTGCTTGTAGGGTCCACAGACTTTCAGAATTTTTTCCAATCTAGTCATTAGACCGACAATAGTAGAACCTCTGTTATTTGGCCTGATAACCATCGTGGGTAGCATTCTGGCAAGTATGTCTCTATTTTCATGAATATGATGAAGTTTTTCTGAAATTCCTCTTGCTATTTAGAAAACTATCTTTTTTTTTGTATTTGCCTCAATACTTAAGAAGCTCAGGTGGCTAAATAAAAATCGACCTGAGATTAAGTAATTCTTTTTATGTAAATGCAGCAGCTTTCTATATGCTTGCTCTTAGAACAGATTTCCATACAGCTACTCATTGGCTATTCATAAACTAAATTTATGTTCCCTCTTCTTTATGTTAGAGTTTGTCATTGGGTAGATTATTTAACCTCCTTAGGCCTTATTTTCATCATCCTTGAAGTTGAGATGATCCTTTAGGTATCTTTCAACTCCAGAATAGTTATGGTTTTGTGACAGGGGTTCCAATACTCCAAACAATAATTATGAGTCAAGGAATTACTCAGCTATCGACAGCTTTGGGAATTGTGATTCAACACATAGCCTTATTTTGTTGCTGATTTTCTTCTTGCTGAAACTTTTAAAAGAACCAACATTTGAAATGTAGAAATGACACAAATGGTAGCTTAGTAAGCTGGCAGTCAGTGGGGGTAGTGCTTGAAACTGTGTAATTGAAAATATGAGTTACATATTTTATTTTATTTATTTTTAAATAAAATTTAAAAATATTTTTTATTGATTTCAGAGAGGAAGGAAGCAGGAGACAAAGATAGAAACAGCAATGATGAGACAGAATCATTGATTGGCTGCCTGCTGCATGCCCCACACTGGGGATTGGGCCCACAACCTGGGCATGTGCCCAGACCAGGAATTGAACCATGATTCATAGGTCCATGTTCAACCACTGAGCCACACCAGCAGGGCATGGGTTACATATTTTAAACAGAATTTAGTTGATTATGAACATGGCTGTGATAGGCAGATTAATCCTCCCAAAACATGTCCACATCTTCATGTTTACAACCTGTGAATAGGTGACCTTTCACGGCAAAGGGATTTTACAGATGTGATGAAGGTAAGGATCCTGTGAAGGAGAGACATCCTGGATTATCCAGATGGACCCAATGTGGTCATTATGGCCCGCCTGAGAGACAAGCAGGAGGGTCAGAATCAGAGAAGGAGATGTGATGATGAAGCAGAGTTGGAAGTGACATGGTCACGAACCAAGGGGATGGAGTTCGCTGAAAAACAGGAAATGGCTCCTTCCCTACGACCTCCTGAAGGAACCAGCCCTGCCAACACCTTGATTTTAGCCCCGTGAGAATAATTTTGAGCTTTCAACATGCAGAACTGTAAAGGAATAAATTTGTGTTGTTTAAAGCGATTAAGTATGTGGTCGTTTGTTACAGCAGCTCTGGGAAACGAATGCAGATTTTGATACCAGGAAGTGAGATGCTGCTGTAACAAATACATTAAAATATGCAAGTGGCTTTGTAATTGTGTAGTGGGGAGAGGCCTGAAAAGTTCTGAGTAGCCTGGGAGAATAAGACTAGACTCCTTGGGGCAGAAATATGAATCTTAAAGGTCCTGCCAGTGAGGGCTCAGAAGGAAGGGCTAGGTAGAGAAAACCTATGTTGTCTTAGAGAATACCTAAATTGTCATAAATAGAATGTTTTTAAAAACATGGATATTAAAGGCACTACTGGTAAGGCTTAAAAAGTGAGGAGAATGGTAGAGAACCTGTATTATCTTAGAGTAGCAATTTTCAACCCCCCGCCCCCTTTTTTGAAATTTCATGGCACGCATAAACTAATTAGTAAAATTCTGTGACACACGAAAAGAGATATTTTTTTTTTTTGCCAATCTGACAAAAAACACACATACCACAACAACACAGTATAATTTTGATTCATTCACACTGGATGGCTATTGTTGTGTTGGCTGTTGTCATTTTTTTACTTGAAAAGGAATAAAAGAAAAAAGAGGTCAGTGCCCCTGACTAAATAGTCAGGTACTGAAAGTTTTAAAAGTTCTTGCACTCTTAATCGCTGTCTTAAAGAATAGCTAAATCATCATAGAGAGAATGTTGGTAGACATGAATGTTAAAGATAGTTCTGGTAAGGGCTGAAAATTAAATGAGGAACATGTTATTGAAAATGGGAGGAAAGGAGAAAGTAGCAGAAAGCCTAGCAGAATTGTGTTCTGTAGTTATGTGGAAGGCAGAACTAGTAAGTGATGAACTTGGATATTTGGCTTAGGAGATTTCCGGAAGTCAGACATAATATAAATTTCTATGTTTTCAAGTCTCTTTTTATGTTGTTAAGTAGTTATATAGTAATTTTAAATACACAAATATCTACATTTATTGTTTTATTTTCTGATTATTTCACAACAATTGTTTCTATTGTGTATAGATACTTTTCCCATTGTATTTTCTTACTGGTTGTTGCTGGTAGATAGGAAAGTTGTTGACTTTTGGATAGGTTCCTTATACTTGGTTACCTTATGAATTACATTGTGGTTTATAAAAATGCTCCAGTTGAATTTTTAATTAGGCAATTATATCATCTGGAGAGGCTAGTAATCATGTCTCTGACTTTTCAATGTTCATAATCATTTGGTTTTTATCTCTTAACCAATTGGTTGGATCTGACATTACAGTGGAATATTGGTAGTGTGGACTCAGCAATCTTAAAACTGGAGACCTCCATACATATATAAATAGTGTCTCTAATGTTGCTCTTAAGGTTTCTTCTATCTCTGTTCTTATACATGGGTTTTTGTTTTTAGAACATAAGTTTTGGAATCCCAATATTTATTCTGTATATGCTCTATATTTCATTTCTATGATAACAAAACCATTTAACATTATTAGTAATTTATCACTTAAATTATGTTAGTTTTCTGGTTATATGACTAAGCATTTTTACATTAAAGCAATGCATTATAGTTGTCTACAAATCTTTAATACCTATCACAGCACCTGCTTTATAGCAAGCAATCAATAAGTATTGAATGTGTCACACCCCAGAGTGAATCTCAAGTTTATCACATCTCTAACACGTCTCTGAGATTCTTGGTTCATCAACTTTATTTATTTATTTAAAAATTATTTTTTGATTACACTTTACATTCAGTATTATTTTGTGTTAGTTTCAGGTGTACATCACAATGGTTAGACAATCCTATACTTTACAAAGTGGTCCCTCCTGTATTTCAAATACCCACCTGGCATTGTACATAGGTGTATCTTATTTCTCTGAGAATAAGTATTTAATTTACTCACAGTATATTTATCTCCCTTCTCTCCTCCTCTAAATGGGGTTAGTTTTTTAAATTGATTTTTAGAGAAAGAGGAAGGGAGAGGGAGAGAGAGAGAAACATTGATGTGAGAGCACAACATCCATTGGCTGCCTCCTGCACGCCCCCTACTGGGGATGGATCCATGTGGCCTCACTGAGAATAGAACCAGCAACCTTTCAGTGCATGGACTATGCCTAACCAACTGAGCCACACTGGCCAGGGCAAAATGTGGCTATATTTTATGATACATTTTACTGGTTAGCTTGGTGGCTTTAAATAATATTATAATTAACTTTAAATCATATTTTTCTGTTATGTTTCATTGATTTAGACAGTATCTCTTGACTTCCTATTTTTAAAAATGAAGATATTAGCTCCTGTGCTCTTTCTTTCGTTTTTCAACCCCTCTTTATCTGCTGTCTTCTTATTTTTTGTTTGTTTGTTTTTACCTACTGTCTTTTTTTAGCTACACTTCTATTTACATGCTGTCAAGCTAGTAGACATCTATGTTCTATCCTGAGACATTGGCCAAGTTTCCCATGTTTTGTTCATAGGCTGACACTACAAAATATGATCAGTGAGTCACATTTACATGTTTATGTTTATAGATGACATGCTGATATTATTATTTTTTTCTATCAAGACCCTAAGCTATTTTGAAGGAGAATGTATCTAGAATTAAAATGAAATAGCTTCTATCTTTTTTGCACTCCATTAATTGCTTAATATCTTACCAGCATGTAATTTTCTTTCTATTTGGCTTGTGATATTGGTTAGATTAACCTCATAGGCTCTGTAGCTGTCCTGTTAATCAATTTTTGGCTCTCTACTCTTCTCTGAAGCCTCATGGTTTAGATTTCCCATGCCATGAAGGCAAAGTCGTGTAACTCATATTCTAGAGATACTCTGTAGAAGAGTTTCTTAGATCCTAATTTTCTCTTTTTTCCCCCAGCTTATATTTTATCCTAGAATCTTTTTTTAATTGTTTACATTATTACATATGTCTCCTTTTTCCCTGATTGACCCCCCCCCTGCCACTCCCACCCCTCAGGATAAGACCCCACCACCCCAATGTCCTTGTCCATTGGTTTTGCTACTATGCATGCATACAAGTCCTTTGGTTGATCTCTTACCGCTCCTCCCCTACCTTCTCTCTGAGGTTGGATGGTCTGTTCAGTGTTTCTTTGTCTCTGGATCTATATTTGTTCATCAGTATGTGTTGTTCATTATATCCCACATATGAGTGAGATCATGTGATATTTATCTATCTCCAACTGGCTTATTTTGCTTAGCATATTGCTCTCCAGGCCCATCCATGCTGTTGCAAATGGTAAGAATTCATTCTTTTTTACAGCAGCGTAGTATTCCATTGTATAGATGTACCACAGTTTTTAATCCATTTGTCTGCTGATGGGCACTTAGGCTGTTTCTGAATCTTAGCTATTGTAAGTTGTGCTGCTATGAACATAGGGGTGCATATATCCTTTCTCATAGATGTTTCTGTTTTCTTGGGATATATTCCTAGAAGTGGGATAACTGGGTCAAATGGGAGTTCCATTTTCTCTTTTTAATTTCAGCAGCCCTGCACACTGAGATGCATAAGCCACCATTTGTGGTACTAGACATGTGAGCTGAGAGCAGAGCAGGGATGACCTAATGGTTGCCATCAATGGGAGGGGTACTCAGATTATAATAATAATAATATCAGTTTATAGAATTTGTTAAAACCCTAAAGATTCTTTGTTTAATACTAATACTCAGATCCCAAGTCCTTCCCTTTTCCTCTAGATTATATACATACATTTTATTATGCCCTTATATGGATACTAGAGGCCTGGTGCACGAATTAGTGCACAAGTGGGGTCCCTCGGCCTGGCCGGCGATAGGGGCTGTCTCTCCCAGTCCCAATTGGGGCCAATGGGAATCGGCTGGCCAGGGAGGGACCATGGAAGGGCTCCAGGGCATGTCCAGGCCCATCTCGCCCAGTCCCCATTGGCCGGAACCCAGCAGCAAGCTAACCTACCGGTCGGAGCATCCACCCTCTGGTGGTCAGTGTGTGTCACAGCAACTGGTCGAGCAGTTGACCAAACAGTCGACCAATCAGTCAGACACTTAACATATTAGGCTTTTATATATATAGATGCCATATGTACTAGATACGTAGGTGGGATATGTTTCCAGGATACTGCTAAAAGATAAGCATGTGGGAACACACCACCATAATATTTATGTAGTATAAAAACCAGGAAAGTGTGTTGACATGAGGGAGACTGTAATCCTGGTTATGAATTCTACCATATCTTTTCCTAATGTAGCTGTTTTATGTTTAAAGAATGTGTAATGGAGATAATACATTTAAAAGTACATGGGTGGATTGATATCCTTGTTTTGTTTCTTTCATTCTAATCAAACTGCTTGTTTAACATTTTAATGAAGATTTTCAACCTAACAACTTTCTAGTCAGATTTTTTTTTTTTTGAGTTCTTCATTGCCTTTCTTTTCCTTGTACAATTTTCCTTTATCATATCCTCATTAAGTTTCTAAATTCTTCCTTACCATCTATTGAGTCTCTCTTTTTTTCCCTGGCTATCTCAATACTAAAATTGTCTATTTCTCTGCTTCAGTCTCTACCCTTTGCTTTCTGGGCTTGCTGGAAAAATCTTTCATTATTGTTCTCATGATAGGATCCTTGTTCCTGGCTTCATATCATGTTCTTACTTTATTTCTTGACTGTACTTGAGTATCATTAAGTAGCCTCTCAAGGCAGAGCTTTTTAGTCCATGAGTGATGGAAACTTTTATTTTTCTCTCATATTTGATCATCAGTTTGATTTCTAGGTTAAAATTTATTTTTGCCTCAAAATTAGAAAGTTTTGAACAACTTCCTTTTAGTGTCTATTGCTATTATTCCTGTGCTTATGGCTTGTTATTTTTTTCTTCTCTCTTGATGCTTATAAGGTCTGATTTTTACATTTTTGGTGTTCTAGAATTTTATGTCTAGTTGTGGGGTTTTAAAAATGTATCAGTGCATGTGAGTTCTCCCTTTTAATATTAAAATTGTATCTTTCAGCTCTGGGAAAATACTTTTCTACTTTAAAAAGATATTTCTTCCTTTCATTCTCATTCTTTTCTTTTTAGAGTATCTATTAATTAGATGTTAAAGCCCCTACATTCATCTTTTTCATATTTTAATTTCCCCCATATCTTTGTGTTTTTTTCTCTCCAATTTATTTTTCAATACTTTCTTGATTTGTATGTTTTAGCAATCAGCTTTACTTTCTAAGAGTTGTTTTTTTTTTTTTTGTTTTTTTTTGTATTCTCTAATTGTGTCTTTCTCAAAGCATCCTGTTCTGAACTTTCTGAGTGGATAGCTACTTGTAAGAAGTATTATAAGATTTCTCGCCTTCTCCCTCCCTCTCTGAAATAAATAAAAGTATATATTAAAAAAAGAAGTATTGTAAGACTCTATTTCAAATCTCATAAAATGAGCCACAGTGCAGAAAGAGATGCTTTCATGTCTACCAGAGAAGGGGAAGACATAAGTGAAGTCAGGAGGATGCTGGTCAATTAGCCTGTAAAGGAAGTAATTCTTTGGCTGTGTTAGAGGTGACAGGTGCATGACCATAGAATATGGGTAGGATACATACTGCAAGTTATAAATTCTTAGTGATATGCAGGATGTGCTCATCCTATCAGGATCCTAATTCATGAACGTGGTGTTTGAGAGCTGTCTGCAGTCTGACTCCTGTTACTCTCCCCTCTGTCATACTTAAACAAGTGGGATTGCCAAGAATGGGAACACACTTCAGCTTTCCAGGTTTTGTGCGTTACCACGAGTCCTTTCCAGTACCCGAAATGCCCTACCTTATTTCAGCATCTATGAACCCACCCATTCATAGCAGGTACACAACAAATATTTCTTCTCAAACTTTTCAAACCAAGGAGACATATGGAGTCTATTTACATAGTGGTAAAGGGAATAAGTGAGAAAATAATATTTTCTCTTGAAGTTCTTTTTTTAGGAAAAATGATTATAACTGAAAGAATAATAATTCTCTGAGTTGGATCAGTTCTAGGAAGGCATGCTTGATGCCTCTGTGCCATCTGTCACCAGGAACCTATTAGATGAGGAAACTGAGGTGCAAAGAGGTCTGTTAACTTGTTTATGGTGACAGTGTGAAGTAGCAGAGGTGAATATTCCAACACAGGTCTATTTGGACCTAATGCCTAGAGCCCCCCATGTTTTTCTCTTTATCATTCAACCATGCCTCCTAAGAGAAGAATGTTGTTCACATTTACATCTTCTAAATGTTAATGGATCATTATTTCTATTAGAGAATTAATGAAGGTTTCCAATTATTTTAGTGTCTCCAACAAATTTCATTGTGGCTTATTCTGAGTTTAATCTTAGCTACAATTTGGAATAGACTTTATATTTACATTTAGAAATACATTTGATATTTACCTATTTTTCTCTTTGATATATATTTTTTAATATATTTTATTGATTTTTTACAGAGAGGAAGGGAGAGGGATAGAAAGCTAGAAACATCGATGAGAGAGAAACATCGACCAGCTGCCTCCTGCACACCCCCTACCGGGGATGTGCCCGCAACCAATGTACATGCCCTTGACCGGAATCGAACTTGGGACCTTTCAGTCCTCAGGCCGACGCTCTATCCACTGAGCCAAACCGGTTTTGGCTCTCTTTGATATTTTAATTGAATAGTTTATCCTGCCCTGACTGATATTTCATTGTTTAGCTGTTGAATATCTGCTGCTTTCATTTTAAAATGTGGTTCCTTTTTATACACTACAGAAGTACAGCTAAGATTTTTTTAAAAAAATGAATATAGCTTGATATACTTGAAAGTCAGGTAGACCTAATTTTAATCGCAGCTTTGCAACTTACTAGATATATGCCTTTGGTCAATCAAATAACCTGTCTATACTATTTCACCATTTGTAAAAGAGAGAACTTATACCTACCTTGTAGAATGTATTTAAAGCCCATAGAACAATGCCAAACCCATAGTCGCTTCTCAACAAATGGTAGCCTTTATTTATTTTTATTGCTTCTTTTTTTAAAATATATTTTATTGATTTTTCACAGAGAGGAAGGGAGAGGGACAGAGAGTTACAAACATCGATGAGAGAGAAACATCGATCAGCTGCCTCCTGCACACCCCCTACTGGGGATGTATCCACAACCAAGGTACATGCCCTTGACCAGAATCGTACCCGGGACCCTTCAGTCCGCAGGCCGACGCTCTAACCACTGAGCCAAACCGGTCAGGGCTTTTTTGCTTCTTTTTAAAAGCAGACACCATTATCCAGTTAAGAAGTCATCCAGTCTCTGCTTAAATATCACCAGGAGTGAAAGCATGTTCTGTAAAGTCCCAGCTCTAACAAATACAAGTGGTAGGACCTCAGAAATAAATCACTTTGACTCCTTGGAAAATGAGAATGATAACAGTACTTACTCCTTAGAGTTGTAGAGAGGAATAAATGACATATATTGCTTATATTGTGCTTATAATAGTGTCTAACACTCAGTAAATGCTCAATAAATGTTCACTAGCAGTAGAACACTTCCTAAAAATACTACATTTTGTCACCTGTTGTATTTTTTTTTCACATTAAAAGTTGTTCCAGTTTTTCCTTATGTGTGTTGATTAATTATAATGAAGCATACAGTGCACGGTGAATTAATTCTTAACTTGGTTTAATGAGGCTACTGTCTTTAGCTAGCAACCCACTTTAGCTGCCCACCAGCCACCTACCCTCATAAGCCTTTAAATAAATATTTGCTGAATGAATTGGCTATGGCAGGGGTCTGCAAACGCTCTCTTATAAAATGTCAGATAGTAAATATTTTAGGTTTGATGCCATATGGTCTCTGTCGCAATTACTCAGCGTAGCACGAATGCAGCCATAGACAATATGAGAATGAGTGGGCATGGCTGTGTTCTTATAAATCCGTATTTATGAAAATGGTCATCAGCTTGAATTATTGCTGAAGTTTATTGTCCTCAGGTCTACGGAGTAAGAAAATTAGATCCCCAGTACTTAGAATGAAAGCCACATCAATGTGGGTTTAATTGAAAATATTTTGAAATAAGAAAATGTTTTATCCTGTACAGAAAAATAGGAGATTGGAGAAAAGGCAAAAATGCATTCTTCATATATAACAAGACTCCAAAGTGCCAGTTTTTAAACTTTTAAGCTCAAAGCACAATTTCACAGAAATCATTTTGGATGTTCAGCTCAAACACATTTCTAAGCAACCGAAACCAGATTAGAGTTCATACAGAGCCACTTGGGATTTTGAAAAAATAAATTCTAAATGAGATGAATACGCTCTGTGGTATGTAAGATGGGTACTTCTTATGTGAGATGAGTACTTCTTCCAAATGTTAGTGTGCAATTACTTGGTGCAAAACTATTAACTCTGTAGGATTGAAGGCCCAACTCAAATGCCACTTTCTTCCCAAAATCTTATTCAGTCCTCCCCTGTCAGAAACAATCTCTTTTCTCTTAATAGTCAAATAACTTATTTTTGACATCTGTGGATTTTCCCTTATGTTATAGTTGTGCAGTTATGTAACATCTTTTCTTTGCGCTTGTAAGGTACCTGAGGCAGTGTCTGTGTCTGACAAATGTTTATGTTCCCTAACACACCCTGCTTATGCCTTGTACGCAGGAGGCACTCTGGCTAGGCTTGTTGATTTATGAATTTTTCTTTCACTCTTACCCTAGGAAGCAAGCTGGAATGGTGTGAAAAGCCTTTTCTTTGACAATCTGAGTTCAAATTCTGACTTGATCACTTGCTTACAAACTACTCAACCTATGAATCAGCCTCAGTTTCTTCATCTATAGAATGAGGATTATTCCAACATTGAATTGTTTTCTGAGGATTAAATGAGTTGATATATGTCAAGTGCCTAACAGAAAACCTAACACATAAAACAGTAGCCTTTATTATACCTAAAGGATGTATTCAACTTCTCTGTTTAACCCACTATATGATGGGATTGTTTTAAAAATGACTAATTAGCCTGGACATTGTGGCTCAGTTGGTTGAGCATCGTCCCATATACCAGGAGGTGGCTGGTTTGATTCCTGGTCTGGGCACATGCCCAGGTGGCAGGCTTGATCCCCAGTAGGGGGCGTGCAGCTGGCAGCTAATTAATGTTTCTATCTCTCCCTCGCCCTTCCTTTCTCCCCCCCCCCAAAAAAATCAATAAAAATTTAAATTAAAAAAATAAAATAAAATGTCTAATTAGTAGCCCATTTATATGTAAATGTCAACAATATGATAAAGGCCACTAACATCTCCTTGAGTATGAAATGTTTTATATATATATATGCATATGTAATATGAAAAAGGCCACTAACATGTCAACAATATGATAAAGGCCACTAACATCTCCTTGAGTATGAATTAGTGAAACGTTTTATATATATATGCATATTACATATGTATATGTAATACTTTAAACAAAAAATGTAATATATACTGGTATATATATATATATATACACATATATATATATATATATATATACCAGTATATATTACATTATATATATATATATATATATACCAGTATATATTACATTTGTAATATATACCAGTATATATTACAAATGTAATATATACTGGTATATATATATATATACCGGTATATATATATATATATATATATATATATACCGGTATATATATATATACTAGTATATATTACATTTTTTATTGTTTAAAGTATTACATATAGTGTTACATATGTTTCCTTTTTCCCCCATTGACCTCTCCCTGGACACCCCCACCCCCCAGTACATGCCCTCATCCTCCTAGTGTCTGTGTCCATTGGCTATGCTTACATGCATGCATACAAGTCCTTTGGTTGATCTCTTACCCTGCACTCCCTTCCCCTGCCGTCCCTCTGAAGTTTGACAGTCTGTTTGATGCTTCTCTGTCTCTGGATCTATTTTTGTTCATCAGTTCATGTTGTTCATTATATTCCACAAATGAATGAGATCATGTGATATTTATCTTTCTCTGACTGGCTTATTTCACTTAAGATAATGTTCTCCATGTCCATCCATGCTGTTGCGAATGGTAAGAATTCTTTCTTTTTTTACAGCAGTGTAGTATTCCATTGTGTAGATGTACCACAGTTTTTTTTATCCACTCATCTGCTGATGGGCACTTAGGCTGCTTCCAAATCTTAGCTATGGTAAATTGTGCTGCTATGAACTAGTGGTGCATATATCCTTTCTGATTGGTGTTTCTAGTTTCTTGGATATATTCCTAGAAGTGGGATCATTGGGTCAAATGGGAGTTCCACTTTTATTTTTTTGAGGAAACTCCATACTGTTCTCCACAGTGGCTGCACCAGTCTGCATTCCCACCAGCAGTGCACAAGGGTTCCTTTTTCTCCGCATCCTCGCCAGCACTTGTCATTTTTTGATTTGTTGATGATAGCCCTTCTGACAGGTGTGAGATGGTACCTCATTGTCATTTTGATTTGCTTTTCTCAGATGATTAGTGACTTTGAGCATGTTTTCATATGTCTCTTGACCTTCCTTATGTCCTCTTTCAAAAAGTATCTATTTAGTTCTGTTGCCCATTTTTTGATTGGATTGTTTATCTTCCTTTTGTTAAGTTGTATGAGTTCCCAGTAAATGTTGGGAGATTAAACCCTTATTGGTGATAACATTGGCAAATATGTTCTCCCATGCAGTGGGCTTTCTTGTTGTATTGTTGATGGTTTCTTTTGCTGTACAGAAGCTTTTTATTTTGATGTAGTCCCATTTGTTTATTTTCTCTTTAGTTTCCATTGCCCTAGGAGCTATATCGGTGAAGATATTGCTTCGGCATATGTCTGAGATTTTGCTGCCTGTGGATTCCTCTAATATTTTTATGGTTTCCCATCTTATGTTTAAGCCCTTTATCCATTTTGAGTTTATTTTTGTGTATGGTATAAATAGGTGGCCTAGTTTCATTTTTTTGCATGTATCTGTCCAATTTTCCCAACACCATTTATTGAAGAGACTGTCTTGACTCCATTGTATGTTCTTGCCTCATTTGTCAAATATTAATTGAGCATAGTGGTTTGGGTCGATTTCTGGGTTCTCCATTCCATTCCATTGATCTAGATATCTGTTCTTGTGCCAGTACCAGGTAGTTTTGAAAACAGTGGCTTTGTAATATAGCTTGATATGTGGTATTGTGATCCCTCCAACTTTGTTCTTTTTAAAAAATATATATTTTTATTGATTTCAGAGAGTAAGGGAGAGGGAAAGAGAGACAGAAGCATCAATGATAAGAGAGAATCATTGATCGGCTGCCTCCTGCATGTCCCATACTGGGGATTGAGCCTGCAACCCTGGCATGTGCCCTTGACCAGAATTGAACCTGGGACCCTTCAGTCTGCAGGCTGATGC
The DNA here is from genome assembly GCF_027574615.1 of Eptesicus fuscus. Taxonomy (NCBI): domain Eukaryota; kingdom Metazoa; phylum Chordata; class Mammalia; order Chiroptera; family Vespertilionidae; genus Eptesicus; species Eptesicus fuscus. The sequence continues at coordinate 91,968,204 of NC_072479.1, read as the reverse complement.
TCTATCCACTGAGCCAAACCGGCTAGGGCCCAACTTTCTTCTTTCTCAAGATTGCTGTGGTTACTCGGGGTCTTTTTTTATTTCATGTGAATTTTTGTAGAGTTTGTTCTAGGTCTGTTAAATATGCCGTTGGTATTTTCATGGGGATTGCATTAAAGATATACATTGCTTTGGGTAGTATGGACATTTTAATGATGTTGATTATACCAATCCATGAACACGGTTTATTCTTCCATTTGTTTATGTCTTCCTCTCTCTCTGAAATGTTATATTGTTTTCTGCATCTGTCAACAAATACTTTATCCATTGTACTTTTAAAAGTTACCGTAGCAACGAAAATAAAGCTAAATTTAATTTGAATGAACTTCTATAAGGAGTTCTATTTCTTGCTTTCATTCTCTGGTTCTACTGATTAGGCTCTTCCATTCTGAAAACAGGTAAAATTAACAGGAATTATAACGGAACTTGTTGGAGAAAAGAGAGAATGGTATCTGTGTACTTTTTGCAAACTAATAATGGCCAGTACAAATTTTGTACTGGAAGGAGGAAACGACCATAAAGAGATGAAAGGTATCGCCAACCTTGTTCTTTTTTTGTTTCTGCCACGTGTATGTGCCTAGCTATGATAATGCCCCATGACTCTTCTGTGAGCCTCTGCTCTCCAGCACTGCTTGGGCTCGGCCACTGACCTTCCCTCCTCATGTGCCCCTTCCCCCTGTTATCCTGCTCCTCACCAAACCCAGCTTCCTAGGATGGCTTTTCATTCACCTTGGTATGTAGCAGTCAGTCCCTAGGCCTCCTAGCTAGTAGCTTAAGTTCTTAGAAAAGTGAGTTAAAAAATTGCTTCTTGTTGGATATGAGGATAAGGATTTGGGGGTGGTCATAAAAGTGACATGTATAGCTTTCGGGAAAGAACAAATGAAAAGGAAGATGAAAAATAGATGGATAATAATGACAGAGAAATGGTAGGCTAGATGGAGAAGAAAAATAAGAAATGAAAAGGAAGAATGTGGGTTGCATTTGTAATCCTTGGCCACAAGTTGAGATATCAATTTTTCAAACATGTAGTGATGATGGGAATAAAAGGTGGAAACTTGAGCAATTTGTCATTGTCACCTGAATGTAGAGAAGAAATTACAGAATGTTATATACCTTTGGTGAGCCATTTTTCATTGCAACAGTGAATAGCTGGCTACCTAAATTACATAGGAAAAGTACCGATCATTTTATAATAAGTAAGTTTATAATTTACTTGTATATTGTTTTGTACTTTAGCAACATATATTTAGCTTAGAGATAAAATATATATTTCAGTTCTTAATGTAACCTGATTTTCTCAGGTCAGAATATTTGAAAGACAGCTATTTATATAGCTTCTCAGACACAGTAAGGCTGATTTATTTTAATGCCCCAGTTTCTTCATCTATGTACAATAAGATTTATACTTACTCAGTTCTTGTGTATTTAAATTAGCCTCTAAAAGGGCTTGGCATATTAGAGGTGTTTCTGTTGAGGATCATTGTGCTTTGTGTCTCAAAAGAACAGACAGGATATCAAATGACTTGCCAATTTTACCTGTCTTTTAATATAATTCTTTTATTTTATATTAATGTGTAAATATGAATGTTAAAATTTCCTATTTCTAATTTTTCTGTGGTTCCTTTTCCATATTTATAGTTCTTTAAAATATATTCTTATATATTTCATTTTCACTGGATTTTAAAAATGGTTTTGTTGTTACTAATTTTAAATACCTCCATGATATCTTGATTTGGGGGCACATTCTGGGGACATTGATCATTGTCCAACTCTTGGGAGGATCCGAGTCTTGTGGACTGTAAGAAATAAGTTACATCATTTTCCATGTTATTAAATTTAATGACATGTATAGAAGAAAGCAGATCATAATATAATTAATAAAACAGTCTAATAGAACTTAAAGAAGAAATCCTTTAATTGAGCATCATACATGGCCCAATGTCAGCCATTCCCTGGGAGGTATCTGAGTAAGCAGCTGCCTCGAGGGTGGCCGTGTGGCCAGCTAGAGCATGGATCCCTCCGCGAGGAGACTCCGGACGAATCTCACTGTGCCTAAACTGCCACTTAGCCAATTATCTCAGGTTACAAGCCTTTGTCCAACTGACATCTCTGATATAAAAAGGTTTAATCTTATAAACTAACTAGAGGCCATGTGCATAAAATTTGTGCACTGGCGTGGGGGGTCCCTCAGCCCAGCCTGCACCCTTTTTCAGTCAGGGAGCCCTCAGGGAATGTCCAACTGACGGCTTAGGCCCGCTCTCCTCTGGGGAGCGGGCCTAAGCCGTCAGTGGGTCATCCTTAGTGCTGCCGTGGAAGCAGGAGAGGCTCTCACAACCACCGCTGCACTCACCAGCCATGAGCCGGGCTTCTGGCTGAGTGGAGCTCCCTCTGTGGGAGTGCACTGACCACTGGGGGCAGCTCCTGCGTTGAGCGTCTTCCCCCTGGTGGTCAGTGCGTGTTATAGCATCTGGTCGTTCTGCCGTGAGGTTGAAACCGGCTCTCCGATATCCCCGGAGGGGTCCCAGATTGCAAGAGGGTACAGGCCAGGCTGAGGGACCCCAATGGTACACAATCGGGGCTTGGGAGGGACATGGGAGGTTGGCCAGCTGGAGAGGGACTGTGGGAGGGCTCCAGGGCATGTCCGGCCCATCTCGCTTAGTCCTGATTGGCCGGACCCCAGCAGCAAGCTAACCTACCAGTCGGAGCATCTGCTCCCTGGTGGTCAGTGCATGTCATAAAATTTGACAGATGGAGTAGAGCTATTAAAGGAAATATAGCAAGGAAATCTCATTTATGAAAATAAAACTGTATTTGTAAGAAGGAGGTGGAAATTTTAATTGGAAAAGTTTATACAGAATAAACAATTTGGTAAAAAAAATTAAAAGATCGTATTCATAGGCTAGACTAGAAGTCTGTCCTATATTTTGAAATCTGCTTTTAGGTGACCTTTATCATTATCATCTATTGAGACCTACTGGATACTGGTACCACAATATGATCTTATATTCTGACTATCCAAAGGAGTTTTTCATCTAATTAGGCATAGAACAAATCCATAAATGCAGGGCAACATTTGCTAAATTTTAAATTTTACAATTATGGCAAAAATATTGAAGAGGTATTAGGGTTCCAGCAAATTTCCATAAATTAAGTAGAACCCAACCTGCAGACTAAACTTAGAAAGCAGTGAGAAGGGAAGACACTCCAGGTAGAAGTGATTTGAGGAGGTAAGCAGGAATTCTCATGTCTTATAAGAAATGGTTCATAAATTATTGACATTGACACAAAGGATTTGTACCTGAAAAATAAAAGTGATAAAAATAAGGCTGGAGAATGAGGTAGGGAGTTTGGAAAAATCTTGCTCCTAGTAATAAAGCCACTGTTCAATTAGTATGAATAGAGGGCCAGTCTTAAAGTATTGTGACATGCTCTACTTATTTACAGAGGCTCTTTGGAAATGTGAACTCATTTTCAGTCCAGTTGAGTGTTAGTTTAAGTAAGTATACACATTATCTTACTACCTTATAATAGACAAATATGCAAATTGACCGCACCTTCGCTACGCCCAAGCCACGCCCACCAACCAAGCCACGCCCATCAACCACGCCCACCAGGAAACCGTTACAGGGACGCTGGGGCCGGTGGCTTTCCGGGCGCCTGCTCCGATGGCAGGGACCCGGCTGGGGTGCGGTGCGGCGGAGCCCAAGGACCGGAAAGCCGCCCGGGGCTTTCCGGGCCTTGGGCGCCAGCCGGGTGCTTGCTGCGATCGGAGCAGGGACCCGGCTGGGGTGCGGTGCGGCCGAGCCCAAGGACCGGAAAGCCGCCAGGGGCTTTCAGGGCCTTGGGCGCCAGCCGGGTGCGTGCTCCGATCGGAGCAGGGACCCGGCTGGGGTGCGGTGGTGCGGCCGAGCCCAAGGACCGGAAAGCCGCCAGGGGCTTTCAGGGCCTTGGGCGCCAGCGGGGTGCCTGCTGCGATGGGAGCAGGGACCCGGCTGGGGGGCGGTGCCGCCGAGCCCTGGGGGTCTGCTCCTGCAATCGGGTCGCAGGGACGCTGGGTGCAGCTGAGCCCAAGGCCACCGCCCAGGGCCAAGCCCGGACCCTGAAAGAAGGTAGAGGGCAGTGGCCACAGCCAAGGCCTGGGTCCCCGGTGCCGGCAGAAAACTGGTGCAGGCAGCCAGGTGAATGAAGGTCTATTGCACGAATCTTCGTGCAAACGGGCTACTAGTTTTCTCTATAAAATGTCATAGATACAAGGGTCTATATGCCACTTGAGTGTGGGGAGCAAGACTCACTGGCTGTGACTAGGACTGCCCTGTGTCTCTTTCTCCCTGCAAATCCTAACGTTTGTGCCACCTTTCCCATCTGGGCCTGGAATGGGAAGGCTGAGAATCATTCCTCACCCTTGAGAATGGAGAGAACGATCTTAAAAAGGGATTTATGATCTTAATATTGACCGAAGTGACAGTCCTGAATGTTTTGGAGGCAGGGTACTTCTACTCTCTTAAGAGTTCGCCAGTGTGGAAAAATAATTACTTGTAGAAGCTACTTGTTGTTGGATTGATGAACAATTTTAAGTACTTTGGTGTACTATGAAAGGAAGGTTTATGTAGAAGAATAGGTTATTATTTTTTTTTTTTTTTTTTTTTTTTTTTTTTTTTTTTTGGAGATGACAGCAGGCGTCTTTTTATTATTAGTAATGCCAGCTTTTAGCAGGTTTTTATATATTTGCTGTAGGTTTTTTTTTTTTTTTTTTTTTTTTTTAATTTCTTTATTGATTAAGGTGTCACATATTTGTCCTCATCCCCCCATTCCCATCCCACCCCTCTCCCCACGCATGCCCCAATCCCCCGTTGAACTTAACCGTTGGATAGGCTTATATGCATGCATACAGGTCCCTTGGTTGAATTCTCCCCCTCCCCCCACCCTTCCCCTACCCTCCCCTTTCCTCCCTCTGAGGCCCGATAGTCCGATTGATGCCTCCTTGCTTCTGGTTCTGTTCTTGTTCCTCAGTCTATGTTGTTCATCATTTCCCCTAGATGAGCGAGATCATATGTCACTAGATATATACTAATAAGAACTGAATGTGAGACGAGCAATAATAGTTATGCTGACAGGCAAATGAATCAATCTGTAGCGAACTTCCCCCTGGACCAACAGCTCTTTTGAGACCCAATTTCAATGTCCAGTAGTTCCTTATGTGTACATGTCAGCACTGACCCCTCAGCTCTGGATGGTGGACAAATGGTGGTAATGGAGGTCCGACTCCCTCTGGTTTGGTCTCGGCCGAACCCAGGGGCACGGCGTCACCCGGACTAAGGGGCACGTGGCCTCACCCATACCCAAGGGGCGCGTGGTCTCACCCGGGCCTGGAACCCAGCCTCACCCGGATGGATCCAGGGGCACACGGCCTCACCCGGACCCAGGATCTGGCTTCACCCGTACCCAGGGACGCTTGGCCTCTCCCAGACCCAGGGGCACGTGGCCTCACCCGGGCTTAGTTGTACAAGGCCTCACCTGGTTCCAGGGACACATGGTCTCTCCCGGACCCAGGGACGCTTGGCCTCTCCCAGACCCAGGGCCACTTGGGCTCACCCGGGCCTAGGTGCACGAGGCCTCATCAGGATTCAGGGACGCATGGTCTCACCCGGACCCAGGGACGCTTAGCCTCTCCCAGACCCAAGGAACGTGGCCTCACCCGGGCCTAGGTGCACGAGGCCTCATCCGGATCCAGGGACACATGGTCGCACCCGGACCCAGGGACGCATGGCCTCTCCCAGACCCAGGGCCACTTGGGCTCACCCGGGCCTAGGTGTACGAGGCCTCACCCGGATCCAGGGACACATGGTCTCACCCGGACCCAGGGACGCTTGGCCTCTCCCAGACCCAGGGCCACTTGGGCTCACCCGGGCCTAGGTGCATGAGGCCTCACCCGGATCCAGGGACACATGGTCTCACCCGGATCCAGGGACGCTTGGCCTCTCCCAGACCCAGGGCCACTTGGGCTCACCCGGGCCTAGGTGCACGAGGCCTCATCCGGATCCAGGGACGCATGGTCTCACCCGGACCCAGGGACGCTTGGCCTCTCCCAGACCCAGGGGCACGTGGCCTCACCTGGGCCTAGGTGCACAAGGCCTCACCCGGATCCAGGGACCCATGGTCTCACCCGGACCCACGGATGCTTGGCCTCTCCCAGACCCAGGGCCACTTGGGCTCACCCAGGCCTAGGTGCACGAGGCCTCACCCGGATCCAGGGACACATGTTCTCACCCGGACCCAGGGACGCTTGGCCTCTCCCAGACCCAGGGCCACTTGGGCTCACCCGGGCCTAGGTGCACGAGGCCTCACCCGGATCCTGGGACACATGGTCTCACCCGGACCCAGGGACACTTGGCCTCTCCCAGACCCAGGGCCACTTGGGCTCACCCGGGCCTAGGTGCACGAGGCCTCACCCGGATCCAGGGACACATGGTCTCACCCGGATCCAGGGACGCTTGGCCTCTCCCAGACCCAGGGCCACTTGGGCTCACCCGGGCCTAGGTGCACGAGGCCTCACCCGGATCCAGGGACACATGGTCTCACCCGGACCCAGGGACGCTTGGCCTCTTCCAGACCCAGGGCCACTTGGGCTCACCCGGGCCTAGGTGCACGAGGCCTCACCCGGATCCAGGGACACATGGTCTCACCCGGACCCAGGGACACTTGGCCTCTCCCAGACCCAGGGCCACTTGGGCTCACCCGGGCCTAGGTGCACGAGGCCTCACCCGGATCCAGGGACACATGGTCTCACCCGGACCCAGGGACGCTTGGCCTCTCTCAGACCCAGGGCCACTTGGGCTCACCCGGGCCTAGGTGCACGAGGCCTCACCCGGATCCTGGGACACATGGTCTCACCCGGACCCAGGGACGCTTGGCCTCTCCCAGACCCAGGGCCACTTGGGCTCACCCGGGCCTAGGTGCATGAGGCCTCACCCGGATCCAGGGACACATGGTCTCACCCGGACCCAGGGACGCTTGGCCTCTCCCAGACCCAGGGCCACTTGGGCTCACCCGGGCCTAGGTGCACGAGGCCTCACCCGGATCCAGGGACACATGGTCTCACCCGGACCCAGGGACGCTTGGCCTCTTCCAGACCCAGGGCCACTTGGGCTCACCCGGGCCTAGGTGCACGAGGCCTCACCCGGATCCAGGGACACATGGTCTCACCCGGACCCAGGGACGCTTGGCCTCTCCCAGACCCAGGGCCACTTGGGCTCACCCGGGCCTAGGTGCACGAGGCCTCACCCGGATCCTGGGACACATGGTCTCACCCGGACCCAGGGACGCTTGGTCTCTCCCAGACCCAGGGCCACTTGGGCTCACCCGGGCCTAGGTGCACGAGGCCTCACCCGGATCCAGGGACACATGGTCTCACCCGGACCCAGGGACGCTTGGCCTCTCTCAGACCCAGGGCCACTTGGGCTCACGCGGGCCTAGGTGCACGAGGCCTCACCCGGATCCTGGGACACATGGTCTCACCCGGACCCAGGGACGCTTGGCCTCTTCCAGACCCAGGGCCACTTGGGCTCACCCGGGCCTAGGTGCACGAGGCCTCACCCGGATCCAGGGACACATGGTCTCACCCGGACCCAGGGACGCTTGGCCTCTCCCAGACCCAGGGGCACGTGGCCTCACCCGGGCCTAGGTGCACGAGGCCTCACCCGGATCCTGGGACACATGGTCTCACCCGGACCCAGGGACGCTTGGCCTCTTCCAGACCCAGGGCCACTTGGGCTCACCCGGGCCTAGGTGCACGAGGCCTCACCCGGATCCAGGGACACATGGTCGCACCCGGACCCAGGGACGCTTGGCCTCTCCCAGACCCAGGGCCACTTGGGCTCACCCGGGCCTAGGTGCACGCGGCCTCACCCAGATCCTGGGACACTGGTCTCACCCGGACCCAGGGACGCTTGGCCTCTCAGACCCCGGGGCACGTGACCTCACCCATGCCTAGGTGCATGAGGTCTCACCCGGATCCAGGGACACACGGTCTCACCCGGACCCAGGGACGCCTGGCCTCCCCCAGACCCAGGGGCACGTGGCCTCACCTGGACCTAGGTGCACGAAGCCACCCGGACCCAGGGGCGCGTTACCTCTCTCAGACCCCTGGTCGCGTGGTCTCACCCGGATCCAGGAGCTCACGGCCTCACCCGTACTCGGGACCCAGCCTTACCCGGATCCAGGGGCCCACGGCCTCACCCGGACCCAGGGTTCAGATTCGCCCGGACCCAGGGGCACATGGCCTCACCCGAACCCGGAGTCCAGCTTCACCTGGACCCAGGGGCGCGTGGCCTCACCCAAACTCAGGGGCGTGAGGCCTCACCTAGACCCAGAGGCGTGTGACCACATCTGAGCCCAGAGGCTCGCAGGCTCGCCTGGACTCGGGTCTCAGCGGGGTTTCGTCTTCTGGATCCCAATTCCTGTTGGTCAATTCCCTCTCAGCAATTCCTTCGGTCATTTTCTCAGAGCTCCAGGGCGGCTGCCGCAGAACTCGTTGGGCGGCGGGCTCGGCAAGGCTCCGGTGTGCCCGGTGCCCGGCGGTGGGCTGGTCCGGTGTCGCTGCGTCGGCCCTTGGGTCTGCAACGGTGGCCAGTCGCTGAGCGTGCGCACCTGGCCACTTCGGGGTATTGAGATTCTTGAAGGACTCGGAGGTCAGCAAGCACGGAGTCTCCCACCCCATGTCTCCCAGGGGCTCGTCTGTCCATGCTCGGCAGCGAGTGGAGCCGTCCCCTCCGCCGGAGACCGCCGGGGGAACTGCGCCGAGCACGTTCCAGGCCACCATTGTGTCGCCTGAGCCATAGTTCTTAAAGTGTGGACTTTGGGTCACCGGCATCAGCATCATCCTGCGTACCCCTCTCTTTTATTCTAGTTGTAGAGCATCTGCTCAGCCAGCCCCCCCGGTCTTTCTGGCTGGTGTCTGCTCTGCTCTCCCGTCGTAGTCTCAATATTGTTGTGGTAGGCAACGATCAGGCTGCCGCCCTATGTCTCCATCTTGGTCCTCCTTTGTACAGTTAAGTCTTGATTGTTGTTGGTGTCACTGGGAGGAATTGTCCTCCAGGCCAATTGGCCGTGAGGACCCTCTTTGTCTATATAGGAAGAGTTGCTGTGCAGGAGACATGTTTGTGGGCCGGGTCTTGATGCAGCAATGCCTTGGCACTCACTGAGTCTGCCTCTAGAATGCCTCCCTTATGCAAGTGATTGAAATCTGGTGTCATCTCCCACCAACCACTAGATGCCCTCGTTTCTGGGTCTCCAATGTAGTGTGGGTCAGCCACTACCTGAGGCACTCAGCAGGAAAAAGCTTCTGCTCAGCTTGGCTGGGGCGGAGCTACAGGGTGGAGCCTACAACCTTGGCTTCCTGTCAGCCCCGCCCTATGAGGCTCCTGTGTCTGTGTCCCTCTGTATTCCTTGCAAACACCTCTGAGAGAAACGCGCCCTGGAGTTTCGCCCACTGCCAAACAGTCCAGTCCCTCCCCTAATGAATCTGGACTTCCAGATTCTCACCTGGAACTGGGTTTCAGTGTAGTTGGAACTGGGTCTCAGCGCAGTCTGGCGTCCCTGTCTCCTTCCCAGCAGGGCCACCCAGTGGCGCAGGCAAAAGTCCGTCCTCTGCGCACCTTCCAGTGCGCGCGTCTGGAGCCGCCGCTTCTCTGTGCCTCCGCCACCACAGCCCAAATTCATTCCCCCAGCGTGCGCCTGGCTTCCCAGGGTTTCGCCCGGAACTGGGGTTCAGTGCAGTCAGAACTGGGGTTCAGCACGGTCCTGAGCTTATGTCTCCTTCCCGCTAGGGCAGTTCAGTGGCGCAGGCAACAGTCCGTCCTTTGCGCCCCTTCCCGTGCGCGCCTCTGGAGCTCTGCCTTCCCCCGCTCCTCTGTGCCTGCGCCCCACAGCCCAGATTCATTCCCCCAGCGTGTGCCTGGCTTCCCAGGGTTTCGCCCGGAACTGGCGCTCAGTGCAGTCGGAGCCGGCGCTTAGCGCACTCCGGAGCCTTTATCTCCTTCCTGCCAGTGAACGCCGGCCAGGCCGTCAGCCGCCCCTTCCTCTCTGGCTCCATCCTCCCCGCAGGCGCGCGTGCTCGTGTCTCCGCCAGTTTCTCCATACCTCAGGCTTTTACGGCTCCCCCGATTGTCCCCGTGGCCTTCTCCTTCCCCCCAGCTGTGGGCATTTCAGTCCGCCAGCTCTCCTGTGGTTCTGGACGATGTCCGTTCTGACCTCTAGTTGTGCCTTTGAAATTGTTGTGCCCGGCTGCAGGTTAGGTGTTTCACCTATGCCGCCATCTTGGTTTCTCTCATAGGTTATTATTTTAACCAACACATAACAAGTGTTATTATTTTAATAATAACACTTGTTATGTACCGAACATTATAGTCATGGTCATTTTGACCATCTGAATTTCTTTTCATCCTCCATCCTGGAAAGAAATCATCTGTTTCTGAGATTTTAGGACAAACAATAGTATTACTTTTTGTTCCAAGTCAAGTATAAAGTATTTATATCAAGTGAGATGATTTCTTCAACAAAGGTATCTAAAAGGAAATTTAATAATTCTTATTCCTCTGGGACTAGTTCTGCAAAGTCATTGGAACAACAGCCATCGTATAATAAGATCAGAATGATAGGTTTCATGGGTTCAATTCCCATTTATATCCATATGTGCAAATTATTTAACTGACTGTAAGTACATATTTGGTATAGAGCATAGTGCGAGTGCTATGGAAGACACAAAGTAAAGGAAATAAAAAACTATAGTTGACCTGAAAGGACTTAAACTCTGGGAGGAAATACTTAAACTCTAGGAGGAAATTTCTAGAGAAGAACATTAAATTTAGAACAATTTGTTCAGTATTATATGTTTAGTGCAGATACCATTCAAGGTAAGAAAATGAACATAGAATCAAGGTGATCTCCAAGAAGTCAGAGTTTTTAAAAATATATATATTTTATTGATTTTTTACAGAGAGGAAGGGAGAGGGATAGAGAGTTAGAAACATCGATCAGCTGCCGCCTACAACCAAGGTACATGCCCTTTACCGGAATCGAACCTGGGATCTTTCAGTACGCAGGCTGTCACTCTATCCACTGAGCCAAACTGGTTAGGGCAGAAGTCAGAGGTTTTAAATCTGTTTTGTTCAGAATATTGTTTCTCTGATTACCACAAAAATACATATTCATTGAAGAAAATTTGAAAAGAAAATTGCTTATATGTCCTTACCATGAAATAAGCATTGTTTGCTTCTTAAATTTAGCTTTTCCTTTTACCTGTTGCAATTTTCTATGTGGAACAGTCTTCTCAACCTTTTTTGCTTGGCTAATTCTTATTCATCCTTCAGGGCCTTATTTTATTTTTTTAAAATATATTTTATTGATTTTTTACAGAGAGGAAGGGAGAGGGATAGAAAGCTAGAAACATCGATGAGAGAGAAACATCGATCAGCTGCCTCCTGCACACTCCCTACTGGGGATGTGCCCGCAACCAAGGTACATGCCCTTGACCGGAATCGAACCTGGGACCTTTCAGTCCGCAGGCCGACGCTCTATCCACTGAGCCAAACCAGTTTTGGCATTCAGGGCCTTATTTTAAATGGCACTTGCCTCAAAAAAGTTTTTAAACTTCCTGAATATTTCAGGTCCTCCTGCTAATATGTTCCCGTGTAGTCTGTGGCTTTCCTCCACATTTAGCAAATATTTATACTCCTGGACTTGGTGAATGCTGAGAATACAGTGACAAACATGATAAACAGGATCGCTACCATCATGGAGTCAGCAGTTATAGTGGACACATAGGAAACAAACAAATAAAAGAAATGTGTACACACAATTTTGTTGTAATTACTTGTAAGAGTATCTTCCTCCCTAGGTAATCATCTCCAAAGGGTAAGGACCATTTCTGTTTTGTTTAGAGAAGTTAGATAGTAAATAAATGTGTACGTGTTTTAAATGAAAGAACACTGAAGGAGTGAACAAATAACATTGTGCATTTTTTTTCATGTTAATTCATGTAGCTAAACATACGATTTTCATATACTATACCTAAAATTGGAATCTTTCTCTATACTTAGTATATTTGTCTCATTTAACATGTCTTGAACGCCTTCCTGTGTGACTAAATATTTTTTAAAATCTTTATTGTTGAAAGTATAACATATGTCCCCTTCCCCTCCCTCCATTGACCTCTTAAATATTTTAATGGTTGCATAATATTCCATTATAAGAATGTACTGGGGGTAATTATTTAATCATTCCTTATTGCGATTCTTATTTTTACTGGCTCAGAACTACACATTCATTTAGATTGTTTCTAGTAGTTTACTGTAATGAATTATGTTCTGGTGAACATCTTTATGCATAATTCCTTATATCTTTGATTACATTTATTCAGAAAAATTGAATCACTGAGCAGAGGTTATTATCTTTTTTAAGGCTTTTGTGTAGATTGCCAAATTGAATTCCAATAAGATAAGTTATATTTCATTAAGGGACAATTTAGGCAATTTCATTAGGTTTTGAGAAATGCATATGACCTCATCAAAAGAAGGATGGCAGGACCTCGGGCACTGAAGTCAGAAGTTTCAATGATTAAGGAAACAAGCAGTGCATATTATGTTGTGGAGTGAAGCATTCTCTGAGTTGTTTGCTTTTACTATAGTTTTGCATTTTCTAGATTTCCATGTTAATAGAATTATATATGCATTCTTTTGTGTCTTGGGTGTATTCGGTTAGCATAATGTTTTGGAAGTCCATCCATGTATCCATTGTTTGTTCTTTTTATTGCTCAGTAGCATTGCTTTTTATGGATCTCGTGCAATTTGTTTTTGTGTGGTCAGACATTTCCAACTCCCTTCATAAATACTAAGGAGCACACTTGCTTGATAATATGGTAAAAATATGTTTAATTTTGAAATAAACTACCAAACTGTCTTCCAAAGTGGCTGTACCATTTTGCATTCCCACCAGCAATGAATGAGAGTTCCTGTTTGTTCCACATCCTCCCCTTCCCTTGGTGTTGTCAGTCTTCTGAATTCTAGTAGCTGTGTAGTGGCCTCTCATTGTTCATCTTAATGAAGTCAGCTTATCAATTCTTTCTTTGATGGATTCTGCTTTTCATGTTATTTTTTAAAAAGTCACCACCAAACCCACAGTCATCTGGATGTTATCCTGTTACCTTCTAGGAGTTTTATAGTTTAGTGTTCCATATTTAGGTCTATTATCCATTTTGACTTAATTTTTTTGTGAAGGGTGTTAAGTCTGTGTCTAGATTAACTTTTTTTTTTCATATTGATGTCCAGTTGTTCCAGCACCATTTGTTGAAGAGATTATTTTTGCTCCATTGTATTGCCTTTGCTCCTTTGTCAAGAATCAGTTGACTATATTTATGTGGATCTATTTCTGGATTTTCTCTTCTATTCAGTGATCTATTTGCCTATTTTTTTTTTATCATTACCACTAGTGGCCCAATGCATGAAATTCATGCACGGGGGGTGTCCCTCAGCCCGGCCTGCACCCTCTCCAATCTGGGACCCCTCCGGGGATGTCCAGTTCAGACATCCCTCTTGCAATCCAGGACAACTGGCTCCTAACTGTTCACCTGCCAGCCTGCCTGATCACCCCTAACCACTCTACCTGCTGGCCTGCTCACCCCCAACTGCCCCCCCGCCGGCCTGCTTGCCCCCAACTGCCCCCTCTGCTGGCCCGATCGCCTCCAACTATCCCCCCTGCCAGCCTGCTGGCTCCAACCCCCCTCCCCCTTGCTGGCTTGCTTGCCCCCAACTGCACCCCCTGCCAGCCTGCTCGCCCCCAACTGCCCCCCTACCACCATCCTGATCACCCCTAACTGCCCTCCCCTCCTGGCCTGATCGCCCCTAATCGCCTCTGTCTTGGCCCTGCCACCATGGCTTTGTCCAGAAGGACTTCCAGAAGGTCTCCCGGAAGGTCTCCTGGTCTAATTAGCATATTACCCTTTTATTAGTATAGATACTGTCTTGATTACTGTAAATTTGTAGTAATTCTTAAAGCTGGGTAGTGTCAGTCCTCTGGTTTAGTTCTTATCTCAATATTATGTTGAGTATTCTGGGTCTTTTGATTTTCCATATAAACTTACAATCAGCTTATCAACATCCAAAAAATAACTTGCTGGAATTTTGAGTTGGATAGCATTAAATCTATAGATCAAGTTAGGAAGAATTGACATCTTGACAGTATGAAGTCCTTCTATCCATGAACATAATCTCCATTTATTTATTTCTTCTTGATTTCTTTCATCAGAGTTTTGTATTTTCCCCTATGTAAATCATATATATTTTGTTAGATTTATACCTAAGTATAGTCCTTGCTAATGCAATTAGGCAAAGAAAGGAAATAAAAAGTATATAGGCTGGAAAGAAGAATTAAAACTGTCTTTATTTGCAGATGACATATTTGCCATATATACACATATACTGTATATATGGCAAATATGTCATCTGCAAATAAAGACAGTTTACGTATACTGTATATATAGCCAGGTTTGCAGAGCACCGGAATTCCTGGAAGAAGGTCCATCTCATGTTATTTTAGAAAACTTTAGGAAAATGTAGTAAGGGAGACAGAACACATAATATTTGGAAATCTAAACTCTTATATAATTGGTAACATTTATTTTCAACTTTTAGAAAAATTTGATTTTTTATTCTTGTTTAATTTCCATTCAAGATGCTTTTAATACCATTGCTCAACATGTTTATGATTGCTTATTAATATTGAAAGTATAATACTTGATTTGTAAACCTTGGAATATAATAACTGTAAGGAGCCTTCATCTTACAGATAGAGAAAATTGAGATACAGTGGGGACAGGGCCCAGGGTCATAGAGCTAGTCGGTGGGAAATCTAGTGCAAGAACCTAGTTTCCTGACTGTTTTCCCATCTCATTATATTTTATGACACCAAATTCTTCTCAAATCTGGCATGTTTCTTATAGGACTTGGCTCAGCAGGCATACACTTTATACCTATTTAGGCTTTATTTCCTCGTTTGTTTATTTGAGGTAGTCCAGTGAGCTAGGCTAAAATGCTTTGAAGCCCAGCTGGCATGGCTCAGTGGTTGAACATTGATTGACCTATGAACCAGGAGGTCACGGTTCGATTCCAGTCAGGGCCCATGCCCGGGTTGTAGGCTTGATCCCCAGGTTGTGGACTAGCTCTTAATTCACAGCATTTATGTATTTGTTTTTAGAATGCTTCATTCCTTCTTTTTATTTCAGGTTCACCAAGTCTTATTTATATAAAGAATACCTGTAAACAACAACAACAACAACTTTGGAGCAGAGTAGGGCAGTGGGGCAGACCATGTGGGGGGCGGGGGCGGAGTGCAAAGACCAGTGAACCACAAAGCACAGAGCAGACCGTGGAGGAGCAGAGCTCTCTGGCTGGAGAGGGCTGCCTGGCCCCCCATAGTGCTCCATAGCTGTACTGTTTCACAGCAGGGCTGTAGCACTGCACTGAGTAGCTTCCTTCTTATCTGCACCCCAAATTGGGGATTCTTATTGGCATTGACTTGGCACCAACAACCATCGGCTGGCACCATGTTTAGGGAATTATCAGCTCAGGTAGAATCAGTCTGTGTCAGAAAACAAATTTGAAAAGGCAAACATGTTTGATATTTTAAAAGGGAAAAGAGGGCAGAAAGAGAATACAGCATGCTAATAAAAAATGAACACATTTTCAAAGAAGATTTAATTAGGGAATGTAAGCACAGCCAAATTTAAAATATTTCATAAACCTTCTGAATTAGAGGCAGGAAAGGGAGTAGGAGGAGGACCACAAAAATAAAAAGAACATTTTAAAAGGAAATGTAATATGAAAGTAAAATGTAGTTGTAATGATAATAAATGCGGTTGGATTAAAACAGAAGAAAAAAAGCCTGGCCAGTGTGCCCAGTAATTGAGTGTCGACCCATGAACCAGGAGGTCACGGTTCGATTTCCAGTCAGGACACAGGCCCAGCTTGCAGGCTCAATCCCCAGTAGGGGGTGTGCAGGAGGCAGCCGATCAATGATTCTCTCTCATCATTAATGTATCTCTCTCTCCCTCTTTCTTCCTCTCTGAAATCAATGAAAATATATTTAGAAAAAAAAAGAAAAAAAAAAGTTCAAACACATGAAGAAGAGAATTAGTATAATGAACTTCCATGCATCAGTCACCCTACTTCATTAGTGATCACCATTTTGCCAATCTTGTTTCATTTGTCCTCCTTTTCATTTTCTGGGTTATTATAAAGCAATATTATTAGTTATTAGTATCAATCACTGCATAAATAATATTAATTTTTTGCACTTGGATGTCGAGTGTGACTCGACACGGTTAGCATTAGAATAAAGGAATCGAGAAAAAAAGCAAGCGAGTGCAAAGGGTTAAAATTTTCTCAATTGTGAGATTAGCAACATTTCTAATGTAACAGGCTGAATCTGTACACAAATTGGTGAGTGAAACATATTCAGAGGAGTAAAGTAGAGCTAGGACAAAGGGTTCATACTTATTCTAGCTTCTTGGTAAATTACAGCAGAAATGATGTTCAAGACTTAAGAAACCTTATTCTGCAATTCCCGTGAGAGCAGCCCAGCATTGCTTGGGTGTGCCATGTGCCCTCGTGCCCTTATGGAGAATGATGATGGCAAGGTCCACATGAGAGGCTGGGCAACAAACCCTGCAAACTTGAACCTGGATGGGGTTCCCTGGGAAACTAACTTCCCGCTCTGACTAGGGTATAGGATGCTTATGAGGAGTGCTGTTCAGATCAACACCTATGGAAGGGAAGCAAAAAGAAGGAAGTGAGATGGGACAGAGGGAGGAGTTGAGCTGGTAAGGAGTCTCAGCAGAGATCTCAGCCAACCCTTTGGCAAATTCTGATCAGATATGACAGCCCTGTGATCAGTCACTGGGGCCGGTCACCCTGGAAGGGGGTGGACATTGGATGAGGAGTCTCTCTTCAGGTAAGGCGACCCCTACAGGGGCTGACACAGACAGCTTTCCATCAGGACCACTCCTAGCAGCTTGGAGCATAGATCCTTCCTCCCTGAAGTGGAACAGGGCAGCACATCAGAGCATCCACTCCAAATATTTTTAAGCAGGAAGATCTGTTCCTACACTTTTTGGTTTTTCCTAAGTTGGAAATGTATTAAATGCTTTTGTGTACCAGGTACTTTCCGTACATGATCTTTAATCTTCACAGCAACTCTGTAAAAGAGGTTTATTAGTTTCAAGATGAGGAATCTGAGAGGGCAGGCAGCTTGTCCAAGGTTACAGCTGGTATACATGGGAGAATTGAGATTTCACTCAAATTCTGTCCGACTCTCCAGCTCTTTCCACCAGCACAGACTCTCGACACTCAGTGCACCAGTAAATAAAGCTCTCAGAGAAGCACAATCATATTCCTTTACTTTTTGTTTTTGTTTACCAGTTAGGTAAGCAATGTCTGTTTTACAAAGTTAAAGCCTTGTGAATTTAAGTCCTCCCAAACCTACTTAAAATTCAAGGGAGATGACAGGTTCGAACATGAATTTTCTACATCTTTAGAGCTTTATTGAAACCATGAGGTAAGAAAAACTAACTAAAGGCATATTAATGTATCTGGGGTGATTTTTCTTTTAGATTTGCTTTGGAGAAGAGACACTAGATAATCAGTATGAATCAGTGTAACATTATTCCTAACCTTTTAAGCTACTGAATGGGAACAGGGAAAGCTGAGTTCTATTCATAACTCCTCCAGTGTTCCTCCCTAAGTGATCTAAGGAAAGCCACTTAACTCACTGTATGCATTCATTTTCTTACTTGAAAATTACTGTAATGATACCCACCTTTCTCTTACTTTAAATGACAATTATAAGAATAGATGAGCTGCTTTGTGAATGCTTTGAAACAACTACTTGAAAACATCGTGTGCGTTTAACTTTCTTCTAGCTAATCAAATTTGTTGATTATAGTTCCTCTATTAATTTTCTTAGAGAATGTAAAAATTCTATAGAAATATATTGCAAAAACTTAAACAAACTCATTAATACATCACTGGGCATTTTTATGAGCAGCCAAATGAGCTGATTGAATTTGAGTATTAGAAAGGCATTTGATAGGTATGGTAAGCAGAATCAATAGCCCTCAAAGATGCCCACATTTTAATTTCCCAAATCTGTGGAATGTTACCTTACATGAACAAAGGGACTTTGAAGATGTGAATAAGCTAAGGATTTTGAGGTGGGAATATTATCCTGGACAATCTAGGTGAACCCAATGTTTTCACAGATGTTCTTGTAAAATGGTGGTAGGAATATCAGACTAGGAGAGAGATTTTAAGATGGTCTGCTGCTGGCTTTGTAGGCAGAGGAAGGGACCATGAGCCAAAGAGTACAGTTCGCCTCTGGAAGCTGGAAAAATAAAAAAAAATAGATCCTCCTAGAGCCTCCAGAAGAAATGGAGTCCTGATGACACAATTTTAGTCCAGAGAGAGTTCTGACTTACAAAACTATAAAATAATAAATTTGTGTTTTTAAGCCAATAAATTGTGGTAATTTGTTATAGCAGCAATAGGAAACTAATGCTGTCATTTCATTTAACTACCAGATCTTGAAATAATAGATTGTCCTGTTGTCAAGTCTAAGAACCATACCTGGAAGGAGGTGCGAATGTGTCTTAGGATGCTTCTGTGCATCTCCAGATTAAGTGCAATCTTAGTTGACAAACTCTCCCCTAGGTTTGTCTTATTACCACTTCTTGGCTACCAGGTCAGTGTGGGATATGGGCAAATTATGCTCCTCTAAGAATTTCTTAGGAAAGCCTTCCCATTGAGTTTTCAGTTCCACTTAAACTGCAGGATGAGGGGCTGGCCCTGAGTGTCATTGTCTTGGTCCTGATGTTTTTATCTACTCTGAGTGTCTGGTAGAGACCTCTCTTCCTCCTTTAAATATCTCTTGCTGCTGCATGTTGAAAATCCTATAGGGATTTCTTTATCCTTTTTCTCTAGATTAGTTGTACTACTAACATCTTCTGTTGCTAAACCAAGGCTATTTAGCACCATTGAAGAAAATCATACAACCAAATGGGTGTATTTTAGGAAAACTTTTATGATCTACAGCTAGGCGTGTGTGTATATGTATATGTGTGTCATGTTGGGGGAATGAGGAGATAGCAATATTTTTCTAATGCAAATGGATATATACATTTAAAAAGATTATCAGATGTAATTAAGTTGTCTTTGAGTTAATCAAAGGAGAGGTTTTACAGGATGAACTTGACTTAATCAGGAAGCCCTTTAAAGAGAAATGGTCTCCTTCTGATCTAGAAGAAAGAAATGAGCCAGATTGTAAATTGCCTATGACTAGGAGAAAGGCAGCCTTTAGAAACTGAGAGCCTCAGTCCTACAGCCAAAAGGAACTGAATTCTTCCAATGATCTGAATGAGCTTCAAAGAGAACCCTAATCTCTGGATGAGAATCATAGACCAGTAAGCCCACACTTTGAATGGAGCCTTGGAGTCCCTGAGCCCAGGACTGCTTTAAGTTATGCCCAGACTCCTGAGGCACAAAAACTAGGAGAAAATAACTGGGTATTGTTTTAAGCTGCTAAGTTTATGATAATTTGTTATGCAGTAATAACAAAGTAATACAAAAATAAAAGTAGATAGAAAAGAAAGAAGGAAGGGAGGGATGGAGAAGAGGAGGAGGGGAATGAGTTATGTTCTGCTAACATAATTTGATTGAACAAATTCTATTGGTTTTCATGAATACCTGTTCATTTACTAAGACCTCAAAATCTATCTGCTTAACCCCAAAATTTTGGCAGGGACTGATCTCAAACTTCCTACTTCTTTTGCCTCAATTTCTATTTTAAAAACTGGAGTGAAAATATGTGCATATCTGGTCTTCTGTCATCCATTACATTCACTGTGATTTTTGAAGAATTACAGAAAATATTCACAACAATCAGTATCTGTAAGTTCTTTTAGTGCCTTGAAGTATGATATACATAAGCCTTGGTCTTGGACTTCATTCACATGGATGGACACTCTCTAATTATTGTATGACCATCTCGAGTTTCAGTTTCTTCTTTATATTAAATGATAGCCTATTTCCAGTTTGAAGATTATTCTTCTTAGAACAGGTAGAAGCAGAATTGAATATGGTTGATTCTGCCTGCTGGCTGTCATTTGTTAAAATCAATTTTTTCTATTTAGTCTGAGTGATGAATACCTGGGAGTAAGAAATTCTGGGTAGATATATGCTAAATTCTTTCTTACTTTAAAGTGTTTTTTTGAAATATAACATACTGTCATAAATTCACTCATTTAAATATACATTTTATTGAGTTTTCTGAAAACGTGCAGTCGTGTAACCATCACAGCCCCATTGTAGAACAATTCCATCACTGCACAAGATCCCTCACTATTTACTGGATTGGCTGCATTTGACAAAGTCGGTTCCTCCTCTTTGACATGCTTTCATCAATTAGTTTCCAGTTCAATAAACTCTATTCTTTTTATGATTGTTTTGTTGTTATTTTGTGTATTTTTATGACCTCAGTGGCCTTTTCTTTTCTGTCTCTATTGCTGATTTCTATTTTTTCCCCCTCAAACTTTTCAGCATTAGTTTTGACCCAGGATATAGTACTTGGACTGCTTTTGTCCTCAGCAAATGAAAACACAATTCTTTTGTTCAAGCAGTTGGCATGGTTAGTGTAAGTCTTTCCTATTCCTGTGGAGATAGCCAGGATAACAGTGGCTTTTGTCACTCTTAATATTTTTGCATCCATTATATAAATGACATAGAGGGTTCAAATGCTTGAGGAAAATAATCTAGCTTGGAAGGCAGAGCACAACGATAAACTATGCTTTCAGAACATTTGACTAAACAACCTTAAATTACTTCTATTTCACTTCCTAATAGCTGTTCTATAGTATTTGTTAACATATGATTATTGCGCTGTATAAATTGCTGAAAATTTACATGTGGTTTTTCTTAAAGTCATATTTACTATGTAATGATATTTTTTATTTGAACGATTTTTCTAAATAAAAATGTTCCCCTAATATAGCTAGTAAACTGGATTTTTATGTATTTTAAGTTTATTTAAAATTTTATATATTATATCACTCAGTTTGGAAATGGACCTCTTATAACCTATTGTTTGAACTAAAAATTTAGGTACTATGGGGCAAAAGGAAAAAGAAATAATCGGTTGGTGCTGGAGGGCATTTTAAGCAAGGATTGAAAGGATAATTTGATAGATGTGACACAGTTATGAACAATAACTGGTAAAAAAGACATGGGTGAATTGTTACCTATTAATGGTCTCTAAGCTCCACCTCACCTCCACTTTCCCACTATTACATCTCTTCATTACATGTTCCCATGGCAGTCCCTATTATGCATAGCACACTTGGAATTATTTATTTAGTGTTTACAATTCTGACTAGACAATATTGTTCCCTACACTGTTGCACCTGGCATATAATGGGAACCCAATGATATTTGTAGAATGAATGTTTTTCCAACTTCTAATAATCAGATATCTATGTTCCTCATATGTATAGGAGCTACTTGTTGAATGACCTGTCAAAGGAATGAATGTGTTTAGCAAGAACAAAGGCAAAGATTACTGTCTTTCCCAGAGTACTCCTCTTCTGTATTACTTTTTCTTTTCACATGTCTGCATCCCATCTCTTGTTCTGGCTCCTGAATTTCCTTTCTGGAGAATACTGATGAGTAAAGTGCTTTACTAATGTTGACCCTCCAAGAATATTTATGTCTTTAAAGTAATTATTGCCAGAAAGATGGTATATCTATATTATAAAAACCCAGTGGCCCTAACACAGTAACGACCAAAGACCGGCATGGGTGGGCAGGGCGCACGCGGGTGGGCAGGGCCGTGCAATTTCGTGCACTGGGCTTCTAGTCATTAGATAAAATTCCATATACTTATCAAAGATGGAATAGGTATTTTGTGGAATGGAGGGGGGATTCCTACATTATCTGAAAAACACATTTGTAGTTCTGCCTCTCCCTCTCTTCCTTCTTTATTTACACAGATGTTTTTCTGAGCATTTAATGTGCTAAGTTTGGGGGTTAGAAAGCAAAAGGCCTTGAAGGAAAGGGCCACCTGGTGGAGGACCTTCCAAGACAGGGCAGAGGAATTTGGACTGGGTATTCATGCCAAGGAGCTACTGCCCTCTTCACTGCTGGAGTGTGATAGCAACATTAACAGAAGTTATTTAGGCCAAATCAGCAGAACAAGTTCTGACAATACACTTTTATATATTTGGTGCTTACCTTTTAGAAGATAAAACAAAAGTTAGAGAAAGATAGACCAATTGTTTTAGCTGAGCAACAGAAAATTCAGTATTGTTCTGCACTATCAGTCTGATATTTTTATTTGATTATTTAAGGCATTTTTGTTGCTGTTACAGATTCATAGTTCATATAATTTAACTATAATTTTTGTTTTAATTCTTTGGAGTATAGGAAAACATCACACAAGAGATTAAGATTATAAATAAAAAACAAAACAAAACTCTCCTACAAACATTTTTGCAATTTGTAATTCCGTATTTATTTTGGATGAACATATCCACTGTAATAAATGTAGAAGAACCTCCTCTGCCTTCTACTTTGAAGGCCTGCTTCTGGAATGTGATTCTGAGAGACAGAAATGTTAGGGTAGTGAGAAAGTACTGATCTTTCAGAATATTTGAACAATGTATTTCTAGTAGATTTTTTTTGTATGTACATAGAACTTGAGGATTATTCATTTACTCAACACCTGGTTCAATTCCACTTAAGACTGAAGTGTTGGAATGTCGAACACGAAAGGCTCTCTCCCAGGGAAACGCTTTCACAGTCACCCAGTAGCCCATGTAGAGTCTCTGAGGAAATTAGAAGAAGGCACTCCACTTTTGCATGGAGTCAGCCTCTGGCCAGATCCTTACTTGGCTGTGGAGTTAGGGCTACAATTTCAGCTCCCAATTGCCTTTTAGGCCTGGTGCCTCACAATCATGCACAGCCCCTCGGGGTGTTTAAGTTCCCACGTTCTCCGTTTCTTTTTTTATGAACTGGGAGTTGGTTTATCTCCACTGGGCAGAAAGATAAGCTTTGTAAAGGTAAGACCTTGCATTTTATCCTATACTAATGGCCCAGCACGCGATATCATGCGCAGTAGGCCGCCTGCTGCTTCACTGACAGGAGCCGTGCTGCTTCTGCGGGAGCTGGCGGGAGGGAGCCACGCTGCTTCGGGAGGGAGGCTGGAGGGAGTCGCCATCCATGGGAGCCGGGGTGGAGGGGACCTAGAGGTGCTCCATGTGCACGTAGCCTGTTGAATGGTCATTACTGTGATGCCGTAATGGGCAATTTGCATATTACCTCTTTATATATCTTACCTAATAATAGACAAACATGTAAATTGACCATACCTCCACTATGCCACCAGCCAATCAGGAGTGATATGCAAATGCACCCAACAAAGATGGCGGTTAATTTGCATACACAGGCGCTGAGTGACAAGGGGCAGGCGGGACGCTTATGTTGTCGCCATGATGATGATGCAGGCGTTCTGCCCCACCCCCCGGTCTCTCAGGGCCTCTGTGCAGTGTGGGAAGGCGGGGCGATCGGAAAGAGGTAGCTTTGGGGCTGGGCCAGAGTGGAAAGGCGGTGCTGGCAGCCAGGGAAAGGAAGGCCCATTCTAGCACGAATCTTTGTGCATTGGGCTTCTATAATCTTACCTTATAATAGACAAATATGCAAATTGACCGCACCTTCGCTACACCCAAGCCACGTCCACCAACCACGCCCACCAGGAAACCGTTGTAGGGACGTTGGGGTGTGGCGGAGCCCAAGGCCGGGAAAGCCACCCGAGGCTTTCCCGGCCTTGGGTGCCAGCGGGGAGCCTGTGCCGATCGCAGGAGACCACTGGGGGTCGGCTCCTGCGATTGGTCGCAGGGACGCTGGGTGCGGCCGAGCCCAAGGCCAGGAAAGCCGCCCGAGGCTTTCCCGGCCTTGGGCGCCAGCGGGGAGCCTGCGCCGATCGCAGGAGACCACTGGGGGTCGGCTCCTGCGATCGGTCGCAGGGACGCTGGGTGCAGCCGAGCCCAAGGCCACCACCCGGGGCCAAGCCTGGACCCTGAAAGAAGGCAGAAGGCGGTGGCCACAGCCAAGGCCTGGGTCCCCGGTACCGGCAGAAAACTGGTGCAGGCAGCCAGGTGAATGAAGGTCTATTGCACGAATCTTCGTGCAAACGGGCTACTAGTAGATAATAAAAGGCTAATATGCAAATTGACAGTAGAATGATTGGTCACTATGACGCGCACTGACCACCAGGGGGCAGATGCTCAATGCAGGAGCTGCCCCT
Organism: Eptesicus fuscus; assembly: GCF_027574615.1. NCBI lineage: Eukaryota > Metazoa > Chordata > Mammalia > Chiroptera > Vespertilionidae > Eptesicus > Eptesicus fuscus. The sequence goes on along the minus strand of NC_072479.1, from coordinate 91,943,769 downwards.
TGGTGGTCAGCGCACTCCCACAGGGGGAGCGCCGCTCAGCCAGAAGCCAGGCTCACAGCTGGTGAGTGCAGCAGCGGTGGCAGGAGCCTCTCCTGCCTCTGCAGCAGCACTAAGGATGTCCAACTGATGGCTTAGGCCTGCTCCCCTAAGCCTTCAGTCGGACATCCCCTGAGGGCTCCCAGAATGCGAGAGGGCGCAGGCTGGGCTGAGGGACTCCCCTGAGTGCAAGAATTTTGTGCACCGGACCTCTATTATAAAAATAAAGAAAAGGAAAAGTAGAATGAACGGTTGAACAGTGCCAGGCATTTTTCATGTGTTAGCTTATATAACCTCACAAGAGTCCTTTGATGTAAATGTTATTTATTATACAAGGGTAATGATTAAGAAAATGATGTTCACACGTGGCTGGCATGGCTCAGTGGTTGAGCATGGAACTATGAACCAGGAGGTCATGGTTTGATTCCCAGTCAGGGGGGCACATGCCTGGGTTGTTGGCTCGATCCCCAGTATGGGGTATGCAAGAGGTAGCCGATCAATGATTCGCTCTCATCATTGATGTTTCTTTCTCTCCTTTTCCCTTCCTCTCTGAAATAAAAATATATATAATGATGTTCAGTGTTTAGGTGACTTGCTTCAAGTAAAAAAGCTAGAAAGCAAATGGACAAATGCAGATGCAAGAATGCCTGCCTGAGGTTTAGTTCTGTTATCAAACAGCCAACAAGCTTTCCCAGCCCACTTATCCGTCTGCCTGAGAATAGCACATCATACAAAAAGAACGCAAACCCATCCAGCCTCACAAGGTGCCCACCGAGGAGCATGGTGAGGGAAAGGCTGGAGGTTGGTTTTCTGAATAACTTAAGGGAATGTTTTCTGTGTTTTGTTTCCCTTTCTGTTGTTTATCTCCTGAGGGAAAACATTCAAGAAATAAAAGACAGGGGAAGTTCTGGGCTTCCTTTCGTCCCTCATGGAATGAAGAAATCAATCAACGTTGGTTGAATGTTGAATACATTTGCTGTATGTACTCCATCAGGACCAAGCGTGTGATAGTAACACCTTTACTGGGAAAGAGCACAGAAAAGCAAGTCCAGTGGCTTTTTCAGATGTGGAAATGAGCCCTGCCCACGGTGCCTAAAGTGACCTGTTTCTGTCCTTTGAAGAACACAGGATCCAATAATTAAAATGTCCTGTGCATTAACAGTATCGTAGGAGAACATCAATAACTCTAACGACTACAGTAACCTTCTCTCTCACTTCCAGTAAGTTCACCCGATGATAAATGGAGCCACTTATCCACAGAGACAAGTCAGATAATTTAGCTAAGGCTCAAAGGAGAGCTACAGGAATAAACACACGGAACGTGTTTTGCAGAGGAAGGGTTAACATAGCAGGGCTTTTTTCAGCCCCAGGAAGAAAACAAAACACAGAGGGCTTTGTAAAGAGTATTTTTGAAAACTAGAGAAGACTTTTATGCAGGAGAAAGGGTAGCAGCACGGGCCCAGAGTGCATCAAAATCAGATGTGCAGCTTTCCAAAAATACAGATGCTTAGGTCCCACCTCCCCCCAGAGCTCCCAAATTAGAATTTCAGTGGGGGCAGAAGGTGGGTGCGGCTCAGACTATATAGGCTTTTTTTAAAAACGTCCCTGATGTTCCAGACTCACAGCTAGGGTGGGGAACAATTGCTCTTGTCACTTAGCCTCCCATCACGACCGACTGAATAGGTGGGTGTTTCTGACTCCTTATATTCCGGGGTCGCTTGTCATGATGAGTGCAGCTCCTAGGCAGTGGTAATGAAGCTCGCCTAAAGGCAGGCTCATACTGTGTTCCAGGACGGCAGTTAGAGCTTTCACACGGGATAGTTCACGCCGTTCTCAAAGCAGCCTTTTGAGAACGATCTGATCACCTCCACGCCACACATGAGGCAGAGGCGCTCGCAGGGCTTCAGTGCCTTGCCACACATAACAAAGCACAGTCATGAGCATTTTAGATCCGGGACGGTTGGACTTTGAAACCTGCTCCAGAAAATGAATGTGAAAAAAAATGTAAGGCAGATTGGAATTTTCAAAAAATCTACCAGATTGAGTGTGACTGATATTAGAATTGAGAGGGGAGGATGGAAAGAATTGATAACCGGTGAAATGGACTGATTCCATGGTCACAAGTTATACGCTCATTTACATATTATCCACATTTATTTGGATGTTGCTATGCAGTAGGTGGCACAATCCAAATACGAAGCAGTTTAGGGGAAGAATTTGCTTTCTTTTCTGTTTTTCACTAACACTTTACATTTCATAGTCATTGTGCACACAACACACACACACACACACACACACACACAGTGACAGCATCTTCAATTTCAACTGCCAATCTTGATCCCCAGCGAAGTTCTGATTTTACTTTTTTTAAAATGTCATTTGACCTCGGTCTTACTGATGCTACAGGTTCCTACTATGCTTACTAACTGATACTTTAATTTTACTATTGCTTGTTAGCTTGGGTGTCCCATAAGTGGTCTTTTTTTTTTTTTCCCACCAGAAGGTTAGCCTAGGCCTTTAGATTGTTGGGGGAAAAAGTGAGTTCATGTCCAGAGACTTTTTTTTTAACCTGATTTCTATGTCTTCTGCAGTTCCCACCAACCATTTTTTTTTTATTATTCACATATACGTCTACAGAAATACACTGAGGAATAATCACTTTATATATAATGCTTTTGATGAACTAACTCTTATCTTTTGAAATTTTCCTGGGACTGAGACCTAAATGATCAATTTGTCCTATCAGTGCCATGTTTTGTTAAAAAAGGGTATGCTGGCATTATTGCCTTTTATATTCTTATCTGTTAGTGAATTATTGAGGACTGTGCTGTTTAGGTGGGGGTATTTGACAATAAGTTTGGTTCTTGTTACCAGTGACAGCATTTAACTGTGTGACTATTGCACTGTAGGTTTATATCCTACTCCTATGTTCTTTTAGTTTTTGACAGTTTTACCACTTTAATTTTTAATATTCAGCCTTCAGCAACATAATATAGATTTTTGGAGAAATCCATCTATAAAACCTGGGCTATGCCTAAGGAGTTATTTTACACAGATTCTTTACTGACATTTTAAGTATCTTTTTTTTTTCCTCATAAGTCAAAACTGAGGTCAGTAATCACTTGCATAACTCAATTGTCCATGAGTAGCTTTGAAAATGAATGTCTCTGTGTTCACAAATCTTGGATGGAAGAGTTGTAAGTTGCTGGAAAAAATGTCTGTTATAGACTTTAACAGAGGTAGCTGTTGATTTTTTTTTTCCTGACTGAAATATACCTTCAGAAAGGAAAATGTATATTTCAGGATAGTATAATCCTGGTGATTCTGTGCATACATGAGTGAGACTCAGGTCACTATTCTACAGACAATCAAAACAACTCAGGGACTCCAGATATTGTGAGAGAAAAGTTAATTCTTTCACAAAATTGCATGGGAGTTCCAAAAGTATTCTCTTTAATAAATTATATGATTTTTATAGGAAGATGCTGTTTTCTGATATGAATACAGAATAATTCTTAAGGTCTAAAGCTTAATAGTTTCTTGTTTCATAGTTTGGGCAAGAAAAGCACACTTTGCTTGTATCAAACATATATAATATAGCCCTGGCCAGTGTGGCTCAGTTGGTTGGAGCCTTGTCCAGAAGACCAAAAGGTGGCAGGTTTGATTTCTGGTCAGGGCACATAGCCAGGTTGCAGTTTCGATCCATGTTGGGGCATGTGAAGGAGGTAACTGATTAATATTTCTCTCTCACATCAATGTTTCTGTTCTCTCTCTCTCTCCCTCTCCCTCTCATCAATTGAAAAAATATGTGTAATACATTAGATTCCAAGTTATGCCAATCTATTCTATTAGTTTTTTTTTCTTTTTTACATCCCATATATAAGTGCGATCATATAGTATTGATCTTTCTCTAACTTACTTCATTTAGCATAAGGTTCCATGTTGTTGCAAATGGTGATATTTCATTTTTTTTTATGGCGGCGGTAATATACAGGGTGGGGCAAAAATAGGTTTATAATAATTTGCATGGAAAAGAATACAATAACAAATAATACAAGAATAAACTCTGCTTTGCATACTCACAACTGTAAACCTACTTTTGTTCCATCTTGTATATATATATGTATATAATTGAAATTAAGCAAGGAGGCTATTAGACTGGCAGCCTACATAAGAAAACCAAAATCTAAGCCTGTAAATGCCTCAAGGTTATGAAGTTGAAAACTAAGGACAACTAATAGCAAAAAGCCAACAAGGCTTGTTGCTATAGCCAATTAATAATTTCATTGTTCCTGTAGGTCTTTTTTCTTTAGTGTTTCTTTTAGGACAAGTCTAGTAGCAATAAATTCTCTCAATTTTTGTTTATCTGGGAATGCCTTGATTTATTCTTTATTTCTGAAGAATAGTTTTGCTGAATATAGAATTCTTGGTTCACATTATTTTTCTTTTAGCATTTTGAATATTTCAACCAACTGCCTTCTGGACTCCATGAGTGCTGAAAAGTTAACTATTAATAATATTTCTCTTGCTGCTGTCTTTATCTTTGTTATTTAACAGTCTGCGTGTGGATTTCTTTGAATTTATCCTACATTGAGTTTGTTGAGCTTTTTTTGGTGTGTGGAGTAATGGTTTTTTCCATCAAATTTGGGAAGTTTCTGGCCATTATTTCTACAGATACTACTTTTCCCTTTTTCTGTCTTCCCTTCTGAGACTCCCAGAATGCAGCTTGGTGTACTTGTAGATGCAGAACAGTTTGCTAATACTCTGTTATTTGTATTTTTTTCTTTCTGTTTATTAGATTGGAAAATTTCAATTGACCTATCTTCAGGTTTGCTGATTCATTTTCCTCACAGTTCAAATCTACCTTTGAGTCCCTCTAGCAAATGTTATAATTAACATTTAATAATTATATAATTAACATAATTTACAATGCAGAATTATTTTGTTCCATTTTTATAATTTATATCTCTGAGAATATTGGTATTCTCTATTTCTCTTTAATATCCACTCTCTTACTTTTAATTTTTACACATGGCTCAATTAGGTATTTGAATATATTTATAACATATGACTTAAAGGCTTTATCTAGTAAGTAGAAAATCTTTATTTCTTGAGGGAAAGTTTCTATTGACTGTATTTCCCCCTCTCCCCCCCGTATATGGGTCATAGTTTTCTGTTTCTTTGTATGTCTTGTAATTTTTTTTGAAAATTGGGCTTTTGAAATAATATAAAAAGTCAACTCTGGAAATCAGATTCTTCTCTTCCCAGGGTGTGTGTGTGTGTGTGTGTGTGTGTGTGTGTGTGTGTGTGTGTGTGTTGTTGCTGTTTGTTTGGTTAGTGACTCTCCTGGATTAATTCTGTCAAGTCTGAATTGTGGCTACTTAAGTATCTGCTTGGTTATCTTAGTGGTTACCTTATGACTTGACAGAGATTTCCTTAAATATCTTGAAACAATAAGTCCCCCTGTGCCATGGACTCTGTGTGTTGAGACATGTCTTCAAGTTTTGACAGTTTACATATTTGCCTTAGCCTTCATTTCCTCTTTTTACAGAGCTTCAAGTTCACCCACAAAAAAGCGAGAGATTAGAATCTTTCCTGGGTATGCACACATGCATGTGTTCTTTTTGGTCCATAGAAATATGTTGAAACTTTTCAGAGACCAATATGGATATATCATTTCCCAGATTTTTTTGAAAGCTTCTTGAACAGCTTTTTGTTTGCTGCTGCTATTATCACTGACTTGGGCTGCTGTGGTGTTAAACAGCTACCACATTAAGCGGTTACTACTGATTCATTTTAACAAACATCCAGAGGATGAGGCCTTTCCCACTGAGTGAGCTCTGCATCAGGTAAAATAAAAACAAGGCCTGTACGTGAGCCTTTTCCAGGGGGCTGCTGACCATGTTAATCCATGAGAATTCTCTGTGGGTGTGAAGATGTTTTTAGTGCTCCAAACCCACTCACCCCCACCCCCACCCACCCCAGTGGCTTCTAGGCTGCTGTCTTTAAGATTCACTCTTATTGTGAGACGGTTAAGTTTTCTCCCTGTGGAATTGGAGAGTGGGATTGGGAGATGGGCGAAGTTAAAGTGCCACAATGCTTACTGTTTGAACAAAGATTCTGCTGACTTTTCTGGAATAAATTCTACACAGATTGTTGCAAACCATTGGTTAATTTTTAGAGTTCTGAAAAAGGTGACTTTGATCATTTTTTGTGAATGTTCTTGTTGCTCTTATGGAGGAGTGGATTTTCAGTGATACAATTTTCAGAAGTGCTTCTTCACCATCCTCTAAAGAGGTGGAGAGTATGTCATGTTCAAATTCAGTGTTAAGTTGAACCAATAAGCAGATGAATTCAGATGAAGCAGATTACTGGCATAGAGTTGACTGAAAAGTAACACGAAGTAGTTTTGAATGAGAAGTATTTAGAAGGTACTTGAGTTCTTGGACCATGGATAATGGGAGGATAATGTTTGAAGATCATTCAGATGGTTGTGATAGGATGAAATAAAGCTGTATGAGAAGGGAGATGAGTTCAGAGGCAGTGGCAAACATCTATATATGTGATGCTGAGGTCTAGCTTAACATGGCAGCTGTGGATATAGAAATGTAAGGGGGAATCAATCATGGGATTTGGTGATAGACTGGATCTGGGGAATAAGGGAATAGAGGAGCTTCAAAAGATAAAAATGTTGCTGTTCTGCTTTGCAAAAATGATGGTAAAGTAACGATAATGAAGACAATGGAAGGCATGTGGCAAATTTTTATTTTGATATCTTAGAGATTCCTTCATTTAACTAAGTCTCTTCTTAAGCTCTTCGCAGACATGTCAATAAGATTCATAAAGATCAAATGAATAGGTGTTGGTTATTAAAACGAGGGTTTTATGCTATCAAAAGCTAAATATCATCAAGGGGCCTCTTAAATTAATTAATTTAGAAAAAGAAAAAGAAAAGGAAAGGTTTCTTTAAAATCTAAAGATACTATAAAATGTTAATCATGTTAACTTTCTAACATGCAATTCTCTGCAAAGGCAGATGTCAGAATGTTAAAATTTTATATTAATGGGATTTAATTAATGTGTATAGTAGTGGTAGGTTCACAGCTTTGAATGTGCATTAATAGAATGTATATTAATAATGTATCTGTTATAAATAAGAGTCCTGTGTTCAAGCACTGCTTGTTGCTTAGAATACCATGTTCTGTCAGCATGCGAATTCATCATTATTTTTCAAATAATTTCCATCCTTTATTTTTTTCATAGTCCTCAAGGAGAGAAAGCAATAAATGAAAAATGAGGTGATTATCAATGAGATGACCACTTTAATCCATATAATTGAGAAATGTTCATTCCTATGTGGGATCAGTGTCAGATTTCTGGACTCTTCTTAACCTGTGAACATTTCTCATTCAATTGTTTACTCCTGTGTATAATTCTAACAAGGCTGAAACTGGAGATAACAGTCCGTATTTCCATATTACCATTGCATCATCATCTTCTTCAATATTTTAATTATATTATTTATCAATGTTTGTGTTCTTTCCGATTTGTTTAAAGCATTAAATCACAGACTTGTATCCTTGACTTTTATTTAGAAGCTGAAAGAGCAACACTCAATTCTGGTATTGATATCGGACGAAGTGGGGGTTCCTCTTCCCCACTGGGTGTCGCTGGGGGTGGACTTCTTATGCTATTCCGAGGAAAGGAATTTTCTGAGACTTGCATGGGAGAATGAGTGATCTTTATTTTTGAGGAATTAAATCCCTGTGTTTCTCAAGACCCATTTCCTTGAGTCCAGTCATAGAAAAAGTATAACTGGAGTTTCAGCAAAGCTAGAAGCAAAGCTAGTGTCCAGAGTTTCCTTTCCATGTTGGAGCCTGTTCCAGTTCAGCATGAGGCTGGTTACAGTCCATTAGTCCATTGTGTGTGGGGTCCGCATGGTGTGGGCCACACGGGAGAATGCCAGGAGCCAAGCATGCCAAGAGGAATGATGAGCACAAGAGCATAAGAGCACCAAGAGAGCCAGTTTCTTCGTTCAGGGAATTAACTATCCCAAATCCTCATGGGCTTGCAGTGGCCACACACATTCTGGCCAACTATCTCTGTCCCCAAGTGTGACTGACAGAAGGCACCTTTGCTAGCCCCCCCCAACTTTACTGGGCATGCACCTATCTTCCCTTTGACCAGTCTCCTTCCCCCAGTGTTTTGCAGGGAACTTGCTTATAATGTCTGGCCTTCCCTTTGCCTTTTCCCCCCAATTTATTAGCTAATTACAACAGTATCATTATTATCTTATTTGTCTTAATCTTGGTTATTTATTTAGTCATCCTTTTAACTAATTAATTCAACCCTTTAATACTATATTGAGTTCTATGACACATACAAAGAGGTACTATATGGAGCACTTGTTTCCTGAGAAGACAGAATTTAGAAGTAGCTAACAATAAAAATATTAAGCATTAATATAGGATCTGAAAAATCTAGTGTGTCATGAGATACTGAATTATCAATACAGAATATTACTGTTGTTTTTAGATTCAGAGACGAAAGCAAGCCATGCAGGCAAGAGTGCTCATTGCTTCTTGCTTATGCAGAAGAGTGCTCAATGCTTCATTGATTATGCAGAATTTATGATTGGTTGTGAAAGAAAAGGAGAATTTTGATAGGCCTAGAAGAGCCCCCTGATGCTCAGAGGGATGGAGACAGCATAAGCAAAAGGACATTCAGGAATGGGGTACTGGGTGCATCAGCCTATGGGAGCAGAGTGTTAAAGGGTATTCTTGGGGCAGCATCAGAAGTTTGAAAAAAATAGGATAATTATAAAAAGTTTATATTTTCATTGAACAAATATTTATTGAATGTTTATTATTGTCCTCTGATAATGCTATAATCCAAGGCTATAATACATACTTTTTGGGAATGGTAGGAAGCTGTAGCTCTGAAACTGGACCACTCTATGGAGGGGAGGGACTGTAAGGGCTGGCAGTTTCATATGGGCACCACACCTAGTCAGTAGATTACATAAATAATATCCTTATCCATACCCATATTTATTATTTTCAAATGTGCATACGTTTTGCTATGATTAATAAAATAGAAATCTTTTGTTGCTTTTTTTGCTCACGTATTTTTTTCAAGCAACAAATCCAAAAACTGTAACTTACCTATCGGAGTTTGGTAGAGAATGAGGGTTCTTTCTCTCTGTGTCATATTTTCATGTGGAGAGACGTTTGATTAGTTTGACTGAGCTTCTCTGCTCCTACTCACTCTTCAGGGGAGTTAATTGATTTGTAAATTTGGAAGCAGGAACTGAGCATGTGTCACTAATACTCTGTTATCTTCTCACCTGCAGAGAGAATGATCTGTTAAATTTAGCAGGGAAGAACCTGCTCAGGCTTTCGAGACCTGATGCTAGAATTCTCTAATCCTGGAATATAGTAGCAGGAAGCCTATGTGACCTTGCACCTAAACTACATTCTCTAGGATCTGCTCTATCACTAACCTAATTGACATTTTAATCCATTTGCCTAAACCTTTTGTTTTATTCATGGGTTGGCTAGCAGCTGTCTCTGGGCCAAATCTGACTTATTGCAGGCCAAATCTGGCCACACTTTTCCATTTACATGTTGTGTGTAGCTTTATTGCTGTAATAGCAGATTGAGTAGTTGCAACAGAGATCTGAAAAGCCTAAAATATTTACTATCTGGCCCTTTACAGAAAAGATCCATCAACCCCTGGACTCTCATTTATAATTTGGGCAGGGAAGTCATTTATTGTACTCCCTGAATTCCTAAACTAATCCCAGCATTATCCTGTAGGGATATGTGAAAATTTTTACTTTGAAAACATGTTTTATTATTCAAAATAGTAAAAATCCTTGGTGTAAAAATGAAGTGGAGTCAGGGATGGGAGCTCAGAGGCTATTCAAGTAACGTAGGTATGAGCCAGTGAGGTTTGAAGTAGTTTGGTGATTATGGAAATAGAAAAGTAATACAAGCTTTAGGAGTTATTATGAAGTGCAAATTTTATGGAAGTTGATGCCTACTTCTTCACAGTAGCAGTAAGCAAGTTGGATAGGAAAAAAGCAAATGTCTCCAAGAGTTCAAGCCTGGGTGACTGGGTTAATATCCTGGGAGCTCTTATAATGTATTTGTTTCTCTACCTATCTGGCTTGCCTCTGGCCCTTGAAGTCCCACGTTCACCAACATCAGATATAAAGGCTCCAAGCCTAGCAACATCAGTCACGCAGGACCCCTCACTATTATTAGACCTACCAACACTGAGCATTTGTGTGTGGAACGTCAGCATCTATCTCTTCAGCATTTTGTTCTAATGAACTTGCCAATGCCTTTTGTCTTCCCAATACTTACATTAAATCTAATGAACACCTGGTTTATCTCCTGGCTCCCTTATTTGTTCAGTATTAATCAATTTTTTTTTCATAATTTGTTCTCTGCCTCTTTCCAGTAAAGAGTATGAGGTGTTGGACTACTCACCTTATAAAGAAATCCTTTAATATAAACAATCTTGGCTTCTTTTGTTTTCTTTTCTTCTCTTTTTCACGATCACTAATGCTTTCCAGACAATACACTTCTTAGTCTTTTAGTCTCAAGGTTGTTTCACATGATGCAGCTTTCCTTTTTGTCATCTTGTTATTGGTGAATTACATTTTATTTCTTTTGACTTCTTATGGAGATTACCTTGGTCTTTTCTTGTGGATTTTTTTACTGAGCTGATTCCTATTTAGCTTCACTTAGCATTTGGCATATTTTCAGTTGCATTTGTGTGACTTATTAAGGAGATTATTTATGGGATTTCACCATCTTCAGTTTCACCTGGGGTATGCACATATCTACACAATAGTATCAGAAATAAAAATCAAAGTTCATTTATATTTGAAATGGTATCATCACCTTCCTTAGGTGGTATTTAGACTTGTGGGTATATTTTTTTTTCCTGAAAATAATGTGTAAATATAGTTTAAAAAACACACACACAAATATGGTAAGCCAGGCTGGCTTGGCTCAGTGGTTGAGCATCGACCTATCAACCAGGAGGTCACAGTTTAATTCTTGGTCTGGGCACATGCCTAGGTTGTGAGCTCGATCCCCAGAAGGGGCTGTGCAGGAGGCAGCTGATCAATGATTCTCTCTCATCATTCATGTTTCTATCTCTCTCTCCCTCTCCCTTCCTCTCTGAAATCAATAAAAATAAATTTAAAAAAAGACCAAATAAAACAAAGCAGAATATTGTCTCATTTCCCAATGTTGATCACCAAATTTTTCATCATTCCTTCCAGAAATAGTCCATGCATATATTATACATGTACATATTTGATCTTTACACAGACATGGACATACATTACATATTGTTCTTGCCTTTTTTTTTTATTCTCACCATATCAGTACCTACACATGTATCTCATTTTGAATAATGACTGGATAGTAATAATGGCTACATTTATTGAGTATTTAGAAACTTAGGCACTACATTATACTCTTTATAAATTTCATTTCACTTTATTTCCAATTTATTTCATTGATTTTGTTATGTCATTCACACCAACAACAACCCTATGAAATAGATAGTATTAGTATTCTATTCTGGCAAATGAGGATACTGAGACTTTGCCAAGGTAACTTTGCCAAAAAATGGCTGAGCTGGGGTTTTAAATCCACACTCTTTAACTATTATATTCTTTAAGTATATTTCACTAACCATTTCCATCAATGTGACCTGGGATACTAGTAAAACATAGATCTCTAGGTTTGCTTTAGAGATTTTGATTTAGTAAATATTTTGGGGAAAGTCAAAAATTTTAATTATTAACAAGTGATCCAAGTAGATTTTGTGTAGTGTAAAAATCTGTGCACCTCTACATTATGTTACATTACCTCCTTGTATGAATTATAGTTACTTATTAAACAGTCTCCTAATGAGAAATCTAAAAAAATAATTTATAGTCCTTTGCTATTATAATCAATGCCCAATACACATTCTTTTTTTAAAATATATATTTTATTGATTTTTTACAGAGAGGAAGGGAGTGGGATAGAAAGCTAGAAACATCGATGAGAGAGAAACATCGACCAGCTGCCTCCTGCACATCCCCCACTGGGGATGTGCCCGCAACCAATATACATGCCCTTGACCGGAATTGAACCTGGGACCTTTCAGTCCGCAGACCGACGCTCTATCCAATGAGCCAAACCGGTTTCAGCCCAATACACATTCTTACATGTACATTTTTATTTGCATTTGTGGGTAATTGTAGGAAAGATTTCTGGAAGTAGTATTCCTGGGTAAAAGAGTATGTGCACTTAAAATTTTGATACACTTCTGGGAATTTTATCAAGAACAGAGATAGCCCTCTTTTCCTTGCTAGCTCCTGGTTAATTACTAGTTATTTTCTAAGGAGAAAATATTTTGAACACTAGAAAGAGATTAGTCAAAAGAACTTTTCAGCCAGTTCTTTGGATTTATTAGTATTATTTTATTAAGCTGCTTTAGTAAAGTACCACCAACTGGGTGGCTTAAACAACATAAATTTATTGTCTCAACATTGCTGGAGGCTTGAAGTCCAAAATCAAGGTATGTGTAGGGTTGATTCTTTCTAAAGACAGTGAGAGAGAATTTGTTCTATGCCTTTATCTCAACTTCTCATGGTTTGCTGGCAATCTTTGGCATTCCTTAGCTTGTGGTGGCATAACTCCGATCTTCACTCTCCTAATACATAAGAACCCAGGGTCTGTAACAACCAACCGAAGGCTCAACCAAACGCCAAAAGTCAGCGCTGACTGCCGCCGCTGCAGGCGCAGTGACCTAGCACTGACTGCCAAGGGGGCTGCGGATCAGGCCCGAAGAGAGGCCTCAACAGAGAAGCAGGGTCTGATCTGTAGCCTCTGTGGCAGCTGTTGATCAGCCCTTGCCTCTCTCTTTCTCTCCAGGCCTGGCCACCAGCCGCATCTCTCTTTCTCTCCGGGCCTCCACTGGGGCTGCTGATGAGTACCACCTCTCTGATCAGGCCCGGAGATAGGCCTGGAGATGCTGACTGGCATAGAAACTGACCAATCAGAACCAAATCTGGGTGAACTGTGAGGAGCCAATGGCTGCCTAGGAGGTGGAGCTTTTGATGCTGACTGGCTTAGAAACTGATCAATCAGAACAAAATCTGGGTGAACTGCAAAGGCAAAACCTAAGGTGGGGGCTGAGGAGGAGTTTTAAGGGCAATAGCTATTTGGTGTAAGGTGTAAGAAAGTAGTTCAATTTTTTAATGACTGGTATGGCAGCATAGTACATATGGCTGGCTATCAGTCCAGATATAGGGATTATGTATTTTTGTCTGCCAAGAGCATCTCCTCCTGTTGATAAAGGCTTCCCCGGCCCCATTTAAGCAATTCTATCCTATATAATCTATCTATACTAATAAAAGGGTAATATGCTAATTAGACTGGGTTGACTGGCCATCTTCCAGACGTCCGACTTTCTTCCAGACAAAGTTATGGTGGTGGGGGCTGAGGCAGAGAGGGCAGTTGGGGATGAGATCAGGCTGGCAGGAGAGGGCAGTTGGGTAAGATCAGGCCAGGAGGGGAGGGCAGTTGGGGACGAAATCAGGTCAGCAGGGGAGGGTAGTTAACCTTTTGCACTCGGATGTCGAGTGTGACTCGACACGGTTAGCATCGGTAGCAGCTCGAGAAAAAAGCAAGAGAGTGCAAAGGGTTAGGGTTGATCAGATAGGCAAAGGCAATTAGGGGCCTATCAGGTTGGCAGGGGAGAGCAGTTGGGGGTGAGATCAGGCCTGCAGGCAAGGGCAGTTAGGGGTGAGATCAGGTCGGCAGGGGAGGGCAGTTAGGGGTGATCAGGCAGGCAAAGGCAGTTATGGGCGATCAGGCTGGCAGGGGAGAGCAGTTAGGGGCAAGATCAGGCTGGCAGGGGAGGGCTGTTGGGGGCGAGATTAGGCCAGCAGGGGAGGGCAGTTGGGGGTGAGATTAGGCCAGCAGGGTAGGGCAGTTAGGGGCGATCAGGCAGGCAGGCAGAGGTAGTTAGGGATGATTAGGCAGGCAGGCAGGCAGAGAGGTTAGGGGAGATCAGGCAGGCAGGCAGGTGAGCAGTTAGGAGCCTGAGGTCCCAGATTGCAAGAGGGATGTCCAACTGCTGGTGTGGGATCGGGCCTAAACTGGCAGTCGGACATCCCCCAAGGGGTCCCTGATTGGAGAGGGAAGGGTGCAGGCTGGGCTGAGGGAACCTCCCCCTCATGCATAAATATCATGCACCAGAAACACTGAAACAACAAATGAACAAACAAAGCAAATAAACAAGTGAAAACTCATAGAAACAGATAACATTATGTGATTACCAGAGGGGAAGCGGGGTATAAGGAGGTAGTAAAGGGTAAAGGGGGTCAAATATATGGTGACAGATGGAAATTTATGTGGGTGATAAACACATAATGCAATATGCAAATGATGTATTATAGAACTGTACCCTTAAGACCTATATAATTTTATTAACCAATGTCACTCCAGTAAATTTAATAAAAATATTTTAAAAGTAGCAAGTGCACATAATTTTCTAGGAAGTAAGAGTGATAATTATGGAGTGCATATAAATAGTGCCTTGCAGTACCATGTTCTAGGAATAATGATGGCGCTTCATCCATACCATCTGTTTCCAGGTGAAGGAAGAACATTTTTATCGTGGCAAAGCTCTAAAAGTTGTTGCTATCTAAAGATCTGTTTCCTAAAGGTCTCCTGTAACAATTGACAAGTTAGCCTAAAAGAGGCTTAGACCAATTCACACTTCATCTAATGGTACCCATTTTCCCAACTTCTCACTAACACCATCTGTTATCTACAGCAACTTGGTCAAGAATGGTGTATCATGTGTTACTTTAATTTATTTACATTTCTCTATATAAAAGCCTAAGCGACCATCCTACCATCTGACCTGTAGCTATGACGTGCACTGACCACCAGGGAGCAGATGGTCAACGCAGGAGCTGCCGAGCTGCAGTGACTTGGCAGCTGCGGTTCTCGGGTGACGCACCTAGAACCAGAGAGGAGGGAGCCAGATTCCAGGGTGTGTCACCCGAGAACTTCCCTCTCGAAATCCGGGACCCCTTGGGGATGTCAGAGAGCCGGTTTTGGCCCAATCCCCACAGGCCAGGCTGAGGGACCCCACCAGTGCACGAATGTGTGCACCGGGCCTCTAGTTTAATTATAAATGAGATCAAGCATCTGTTCATATAAGAAAATGAATTGCTCCTATCCTTTGCCCACCTTTTTCCTTAAGTTAATGATCTCTTTCATCTCAATTTTTAATTCTCTTGATATAATACAGATATTTACCCTTTGTCAGAATTTCCCCAAATCTGTCATTTGTCTCAATATTTGGTATCTTAGTGGCTTTATAGAAATATTTACATGTACTCAAATCCATCAATTTTTTTTTTCTTTACAGTTCTGGTTATGCATCTGGTTATCCCTCCTGGTCAAAGGTCATTCCTATTTTGAGATTATTATTACAAGTTTATTTATTTGTTATTTAAATAATTTCTGGAATTTATTTTCATATAAGAAATGAAGTATTAATCTAGCTTTATTCTTTCTTTCCAGATGACTACTCAGTTATCTCACTGGCAACTATTACATAATCTATTGTTTCTCTACTGATTTGAAATAACACCTTCATAATATAATAAATTTCCACAAACATTGAGCTTTGCTTTTTTTAATTCTCTTTTCTATTCTATTGCTGTTTGATTATTATACCATAGCCATTTATAATTTATTTAAGTGTCTGGTAAAGGCTGATCTGTATCCCCTCTCCCCCATTACTTTTCTCTCTTCAGATTGATAACCTGGCTCTTTTGCACATTTATTTTTCCAAATTCACTTCAGAATTACTTGTCAAGATCCAAGATAGAGTGGGAGGGAAACTCTGTTACAATAGTACTGAATTACATTTAAGACTAAGTGAAAGTGAAAAAATCACTATCTTTAAAAAATATTGAATCATATCATAATATAACAAATTTTCCATTGGACTCCAATTTTCATGTCCCCCACTCAGCCTTTAGTAGTTTCTGTTGCCTCCCTGTGTGGTACCTTCTGCTGGTATTACCCTGTCAGTTTTCTATTGCTGCAGTAACTAATTACCACACACTTAGTGGCTTAAAAAAACATAACTTTATATTTAAACTTAAGTACAGGATGGGTCCCACTAAGCTAAATTCATGGTGTGTATAGGGCTGTTTGTGGGGCTGCATTTTTTCTGGAGACTCTAGGGAAGAATTTATTTTCTTGCCTTTTCTAGCTTCTATGAGCTGTACTCCTTCCATCCTCAAAGCCAGCCACGGCCAGTCAAATCTCTCATGTCTTATCACTCTGACACTGACTCTCCTTTTCTCCTTCACTTATAAGTGGATAATTCAGGATGATCTCTTCCCACCCACTTAAAGACTCTCCTTATAATTTCCTTATTTTTCTTAGTATTTCACATTTATGGTATAGTCTTCCTATTTTAATGTCATTGTAAGTCTTCAGGGTATAATTTCTTGATATTGAAGGACATGTCACAGCATTCAGACCACTTCCAAAAGCTTTCACCTGTTTTGAGTCATTTGAAATTGTGAGTCATCACTAACTTTGAGAGAGTCATAAACCCATACTTCCTTGTGTTCATATTACTTTTCTCATTATCAGAAAAAGAATTCAGGAAGCAGCAAAAGTATACAGGTAGCTTTTAGCTTATGCTGACACATACTTCTACTTCCACCTTCTTATTTAATTACCATCTTAAAGCTCATTTCAGTCAAATCACCATCTTCTGTTCTCAGGAGATGTCTTGTGTTGATCACATTGGGCTTGAAGACTTCCAGTGGCAGGGAACTTGCTATCTGCTAAGCAGCCAGTTTCGCACCTGGAAGCTCTAATTTTTAGAAAGCTCATCTTGAGCTGAAATCTGTCTCCTTGTTACCATCTCTCCATCTGCACATTTATACCCCCTTAGAGATCAATTGGCATCACCCTTCTGCTTTCCAAGTACTTGTGATACATGTATCCATGCACTCTTTCTTCAATCTTTTCTCACATGACATGGGTTTGACACTCAACACTTTCCTTATCAACGTCCAGCGAAAATAGTCCACTTGGTCTTTGCACCTCCTGAAATGTGGGCCCCAGAACCTGCCAGCTGAGTGCCCAGGTGTGGTCTCCCTGCTGTGTTGGTTTAGCGGCTTCGGTTTCCTCCGTGTGGTTAAGAATAGAGCTGCGTTAGAGGCAAGTTCTTGGAGATGCCTTGTCAAAGTCGTCTAGAAAAGCCTCCACGTCACCTTATTTCTGATAAAAAGCTGCACCATTGGTACTTTTGAGAAACGGCATCCATACCTGGGACCCTGGTTGTTGCCAAGGTTTTTCATAAGTCAGAGGGCCAATATAATACTGCTAATCTATCTTTTATGAAGTTACTAAATCAGATCATTCCCAATTCTAATTAGCACAGGGGAAGGGAGGGCTGTTACTTTCTCTAGTCCAAATATCATACTTGTATTAAATCAGCCAAAGTCACATTATGTCTTTAACTGGTGTATTACACTCTGACTCATTCTGTGAGCTGTAGCTACTAAATTTTTTCATGGTATTGCTAATCTATATTTATACCCCCTTAGAGAACAATTGAATTTTTATAACTCATTTCTGAATCTTTGTAACTCATTTCTGTACCGAATAATATTACCTTACTTTAGTCACTAAGAAACTTTGATTTGTTAGATTTGGTCTACCACTGATGATTTTAAACTTTTATAGGAACACAGTTTATATAAAAGTGAAATATACTTGAAAATATACTTTGTAGACTTTTAAATGCTAATTGTTTATTTTTTTCTTGGGGGAACATAATGTTCTTTTAGTTCACTCCGTGTTTTCAGTATGTGTCTTTTTGAAGAAGTACTATTTGATCCACACATTGTGCAATCAACTGTAGCAGGTAGGATAAAGCCAACTAAGTAAGTCTAGGCATTATAGATTCACACTCAGTTAGGAGCTGTGAAGTAAGGAATCCAGGGCTTTAGGGACCTGGTTAGGATTCAGGGAAAGGATTCTTTGTCCCTCAGAAGAGAGCTGGCAAACACCAGACAGAGAACACAGTCTTAGGCATGCTGCTATTAAAACAAAGCAAGCACAGAAACACATTTGGGATCCTGGAACTGGGCATTAGAACAAAGATGGAGTCTAAATACCAAGGAGAAAGCAAACTGCTCTCTAGATTAGAGCCCACTTTTGCTACATGAGGTACCATGGACCCTTGAAGGTGAGTCATAAATTGTTGAGCCAGTTATTTTAATTCCTCTGGTCTGTTACCAGGATTTACTATCAAGAGTACCTGGGCACTTAACCTGTAAATAAAAATCCAAGTTTAAATTTTAACAACAATCCAGGGCATTACAAACAAGTTCAGAACAGGATTTAGCGTTGGTTGGGGAGGGTTGGGTGGGATGGAAAGGGGGATGGGGGGAGGGGGAGAGTTCCGATGGTAATATTCTCTCTCTTAAACGGAGTAGTGGCCACATGCAATTTTAATCATCTCACATATCCATCCTCTGTTGGGAGATACTTGTCAGGTATTTTGTTGAATGCCCTTCTTTCCTGACAATATGATTACAAAAGCATAAGTTTCCCTATTTTTGTTTTACCATCTCCTTCCTTAGGGCTCTCACTTTCCACAAGGAAATCGTGTACTTCAGACGTTTATTCCACTGAGAAATGATGGTCCTTCCTTAGAAGCACTTTGTTATTGTTTAAAATATTTGTTCCCTCTTTTGCACACACCCGCATGTTGACACACACATTTACAGAGGGAAGCAGTCAGAATGCATCACCACCAAAACGTTACTGTTAATTATCTGAGCAGGCTGGGTACAATGTGATTTTTTCCCTCTTCTTTATGGTTTTTAATATTTCTCTAATAAGTGTATATCCTTTCTCTTTGAGAGGAAAGCAAATCAACTCATTCCATTGTGTTAGATTCCAGAGTATTTTTCAAGACTTTTAAAATGCTCATAATTCTTTATACTAGTAAACACAGCATTCCAACTTAACCAAAAGATAAGCAATATTATCAACTCATAGAAAATTCCTTTTTGTATTGACCCAAATTTTCCCTCCTTGACTTGTAAATATCCATCTTTGTTCTGCCTTTAAAAAAAATTGTTTTTATTCAGAGAGAGGAGGGGGAGGGAGAGAGAGATAGAAACATCAATGATGAGAGAGAATCATCTTGTGGCTGCCTGCCCCCTACTGGGGATCGAGCCTATAACCCAGGTGTATGCCCTGATCTGGAATCGAACTCTGACCTCCTGGTTCATTAGTCGACTCTCAACCACTGAGCCACACCGGCCAGGCTATTCTGCCTTTAAGAATGTTAGAATAAATCTACCACAGCAACCTGTCCCCTTCCCCACTTTGTGGGATAGTTCTTGAGGGGCAGCCTTTCAGACATGCTGAGAGCACTGTCGCCCTGCTGTCAGGCTCCTCTGGCTTGGAACGCTGCAGCCCTTTCATCATATCTTCTGTGACATGGTTTTTAAATCATATGCCATCCTGATTGCTTTCCTCTGGACGCTTTCTGTTTTGTCACCCTTTGTTGTTAAAAATAAATTACTCCCAATTTCCTGCTTTCAATAGAGTAGAGTGAACATAATTGACTCTTTGATGTGTGAGGGTCTGGTATGGTCCGAAAGCAATTGCACTGACCTTGACAACTTACTCTCTGTACTGTAAATATTATAGGGGAAAAACAGGAGCTGGTGCTACATCTTTACCAACCCTTGGATATGCCTTGGAATTTTTTTTTGAAATTATTTTATTTTATTTTTTTCTTATTTGTCTTTTTCTTTTGGTAGTGAATTATACTATATAAAGGTAACAGATATCAAAAACAAAACATGGTTAATTGTTAAATTCACAATGCAGATAATCTGGTTTTATTTTCCTCTAGTAAACTTTGACCTTTCTGAGGGCAAGGATTATTTCTTATTAGTTTTAAAAAATCTTCAGTGAATAGCAGAGTCCTAGCTATATGTGATGATGCCCAATAAATATGTGTTGCTCAGTTAATGCCTATACAAGAAACTAAGATCTTGTAAAATGAAATAAATTCTAATTATTAGAATATAGTGAAGAATCAGTAATATAGAATTGGACCTTAATTTTATTCTAACTTGCAAGGAGTGACCTTAGCATATTAGTTAGCATTATTCACAAAGAAAAATACTAATGTGTTATGTGGGAATACTTTTACCTCAAAATGGCAGAAAACCCAAATAGCAATGGCTCAAGTATTAGGAACTTCAGAAGCCTGGGGAACCTGGCCCTGGGGCTACCTGAGTAGCTCTATGAGGTCATTAAGGTCCCAAACTCTTTTTATCCTTCTGTTGCTGTTCTTGACCTGTTACCTTCTGACTTTAGGCTTATTGCTTTATGGTTACAATGTCCCTGCCCTAGCACCAGGCATCAAAACTGCATCCAGAAGGAGGAACCTGAGGGCCGAGGCTCTGAAGCAGCCTCCTTGCATTTCTTTTCTCTGGGGAAGATAGTTTTCAGAACCCTTCCAGCAAACTTCCCCTTATATCCAACTGACCAAAACGGAGTCTCATGCCTATCTCGAGGAAGCAGGCAAAGGAGCAGAGTCTTGGGAAGGACTGTTCATTAAACAACAGTTTAGGCCACAGCTAGAAAATAGACATATATTATAAAGAGAGATCATGACAAGAGATTCTGAACTCGACTAGTTCAGTGATAAATTCAGGGGAACCACATTGCAGAGACCCTGCTAAAAAGATGGCTGATAATACTGGAGTAACATGATTGCATAACTGATTCAAACAGGTGAATCATCCCCTGTCAATCACTTTTGGGAGAACTGATGAGCCCGATTATCTTTCCTAGCTTTGTACATTACACAGGCTGTCTTTATCACAAAGCTATTTTTATTTTTTCTCCTTCCTTTCAGGAATCCTATCCAAAGAAGAGGAATTACACTATGGAAATTGTACCATCTGCTTCTCTGGATACGTTTCCTTCAGAAAACGAGAACTTTCTCTGTGATCTCACGGACACAGCAGTTACCAAGAAACCCTGCTCCTTAGAAATTGCAAGAGCCCCTTCCCCAAGAACTGGTAACGTGTCTTACTCACAGTTCGATCTGCGTGCTTGTGTATGTGAAGATATGTCATTCATAATTTCCCACAATATTTTCAACATGAAAATTCCCCCATAGAATCATGATAATCTGTTTCTTTTTTGTTTTGTTTTGTTTTGTTTGCATTTTGAAGTAAGTTCTGGTAAGTCAGAGGGATTTGACGTGAAGTCTCTTAACTTCCTGTCAAGAGGTCTCATAGGAACGACACTGCCTAGGTGCATGACTCTCCGTGGTACTGTTCTTATGGTACAGGTCCTTGATTACTTTTGCTCTTGGCAGTGATGACCTGTGAACTAAAGACACAATTTATCAGTCTCCTCTCCTAGACACCCCACTTATAATAGTGGAGTAAGCTAGTGAAAGCCACAATTGACATTCCTATTCAGACACAGGGAAAACGGCCCACGGCAGTCACAGTCTGCAGCTATTATGAAGCTAATCAGACACAGTTCCTTGATTAAGGGTCAATCCTATGCATAGGAATTGTTCTCTGGGGCTCTAGGTTCCAGCCTCTGAGTCATTCTTCCTTTTCCATAAAAAGCAACCCATATTTACAGCTGAGTGTCTTTCTCACCTGTTTCTTGCCTTTAAAATTTGAGCAGTCAAAAGACCTCTTTTCATTGTGTACTATCTCTGTTCCTTCCAGGTCAAGCTGATATAATTTTTTTCAAGACTTCGTAGACTTTTTGTGTTTCAATTTATATTACACCCCATTAGACAAAAGCTTATATCCTAGATAAGCTCTTCTGAATATTGGGTGACTTCTGTGAGACAATGTCCTTGAGATTTTTAGAAGTCCCTATTGTTGAACCAAGAGGATCTATGAAGTATGCCCTTAAAAATCCTTAAAGGGCCTTTCTGTTTGGCTTAAAGTTTCTATGTGGCTCTTCCTGAGATCTTACTTAGATGTTAAGGAATGATTATTTTGTAGTCCCATGCAGATTTGATCATTGGCCTTCTTAATTTGAGATATTATTATTATTATTATTATTATTATTATTATTATTTTGCCATGTGGAGCTGCTGGAAATCAGAAACCAATTTTGTTTTTATACCCAGAAATTCCTGGCTCCTTTGACTTTAGCAGGCCACTCTGCAGTTCTCTGAATTTTATCACAGGAAGCCAGAAGAAGCTAAATTCTACTTTAAATATTCTGCCTGGAAATCTCCTTAGCTAGATCATAGAGTTCATGCGGTTCAGTTGCTATTTTCCATGCTACCGCAGATGTCAATGTTGCCAAACTTTCTACTATGACATGACACATGAATCCTTGCCTTGAGCTTCCAATTGCATTTTCTGTCCTTTGAGCTTTACCAACAGCTTCCTCAGAGTGCTTTGGGCTTCCAGGAATCCTCTCCCAAAGGCCATTTAGCCTTTCACAGTCACTCACTGGGAGGCCCTTCCAGCTTGTCCTGCTGCCCAATCACCAAGTGAATGCCACTCAAATTTTTTGATATAGAAGCACCCCATTTCCAAGTACCGCAATATGTTCTTATTATTGATTGCTGCATAATAAGCCACCTCAACACTTAGTTAAAACAACAGTCATTTATTTTTCTTATAAATCTGCAATTTGGATAGGGCCCATCAGGGGTAACTTCTTTCTGCTCCAAGTGATATCAACTGGGGCAACGTTGCTAGGGTCAGGAGCTTCCAGTCGCAAGGTCAATCCTTATTCATATGGCTGACATGGCCAGCTTGGACTTCCTCCTGGTATGTGATGGGATTCTAAGAGCAAGCATCCTTAGAGAATGAGGCAGAGCTCTAGGTACTACATTTTATGACTTAGCCTCAGAAGACAACATCAATTTCATTGTAGTTAAGAGGCTGCCTTTATTTAAGTGGAGAGAATTTAATCTTCCCCAACCCTTTAAGGAAATGTGTTACTAAAGTTACATTATAAGAGCATGGCCAGTGTAGCTCAGTGGTTGAACGTCAACCTACGAACCAGGAGGTCACAGTTCGATTCCCAGTCAGGGCACATGCCTTGGTTGCGGGCTCGATCCCCAGTAGAGGGATAGCAGGAGGCAGTTGATCAATGACTCTCTCTCATTGATGTTTCTCTCTCTCCCCCTCTCCCTTCATCTCTGAAATCAATAAAATAATATATTAAAAAATAAAGTTGTATTATAAGAATATGTTCTTG
The DNA here is from genome assembly GCF_027574615.1 of Eptesicus fuscus. Classification (NCBI taxonomy): domain Eukaryota; kingdom Metazoa; phylum Chordata; class Mammalia; order Chiroptera; family Vespertilionidae; genus Eptesicus; species Eptesicus fuscus. The sequence goes on along the minus strand of NC_072479.1, from coordinate 91,920,385 downwards.
TAGCCACATTTGGAGAATACAAATCCCACAGTAACTGAGTGGGATAAGAATTAATTTGTATGAATATGATTTTCCTCAATTGTGTTCAGTCATCTGGATTCAGTATAAAAGAAGTCAGTTTGCTCATCTGACCCAGGCTTAATTCATAATTATTGGTCACAGTCCAGTGGCTTTTTCAGATGTTGAAATGAGGCTGGCCCACGGTGCCTAGAGTGACCTTTGGGTTGTGACTATGAATACTAGGGGTGAGGGAATCCAGTATTAGAATGGAAGAAATTTTCTTTTTAATGCTAGGAATAGGGATGAATACGAGTCAGAGCAGTTTCTGTTCCAGTTATAGATGGAACCTTATCTGGAAATCTACAGAATTTGCCTCCATGAGCACCATAGCAGGGTGAAGAGAGCATTGGCATAACTGTCTTCTGGCTGGATGGGAAAACAGGTTGTGTCACCTTCCTCTGTGATTCCATTAACCTGTAGCTTAGGTTTTGCATGGATCCAGTTACTTCCAAGTCTCTCACTCGGCTATGCCTCTTCCTTAGTTTTTCCTTGTACCCTCAGGGCCAACTGACCAAGCTGATGAACTCAGGGAAGTTCGGACCTATTAGGGAATTACTGACTTCTCAGGGAGTTATGGATGTTTTCCCTTTGTTACTAAGTCCTTTATTGACTGAAAGTAGGGCTTTTGGATGTGGAGACACCTCTTGATGCACCTGAGTCTTTTAAAGGGACGCAAATCGATCTGGGTGGGTCACTACCCTGCAGTTCCTCATCCCCTCAGCATGCATTTACTGAGTGCCTCTCGTGTTCTGGACATCGCGCTACATATTGCAGAAGAAACAGTGAAAGGTACAAATCATGATCTTTAGGAGCTTAGAATGTGCTAAAATTATGGGTAAGAAGTGCAATGAGAGAGGCGGACATGAGGTTTTCATAGGAGGGTAGGAGAGAGTGAGTGAGTGGAAGCTTACTGAGGGAGCTGCTGCCGGATCTGAGCCTCAAAGAAGGAAGAGTTGGGTGGATGAGTGGGACTTGTATGGCCCCCAGGCTAGGGAATGCTCTTTGGGAAAATGCATAACAACAAGAGTGGCATGCAGAAGTTTGGGTTTTACCTCACAGCAGGAGCAAATCACTGACTGACTGTAAGTGGGGATGTGACCTGATAGGTTTTTGTTTTAAAATGACTCTCTGGAAGCAATGTGGAGAATAGATTGGGCAGGGATGAGGCTAGAGGCAAGAGGATTTATGAGGAGACCAACGTGCAGTCTCAGCAAGAAATGATGGAGTCCAGGACAGACGCAGTGGCAGCCCTGAGGGAAGGGGGACAAAGCTGAGAGTGAAGCTCATCCCTTCCTGCCTTAGGGATTCCGACATCTGTGAAATAAGTAGCCAAGGGAACTAAAATGTTACATGTTAGGGAATGTGTTTTATAGTTCTTGGTTAGTTGTGTTGGATAAAATGGCATAGGCTTACAGAGAAAATGGGGATTTCTATACACACAGGAACTGGATTCTGAAGGAGAGACAGAGAGAGAGAGAAAGAGAGAGAGAAAAGGAGAGGGAGGGAAGGAGGGGGAGAGAGAGAGAGAGAGAGAGAGAGAGGAGAGAGAGAGAGAGAGAGAGGAGAGAGGAGGGAGGAAGGGAAGAGTTAGGAAAGAGATATGATGAAGGGATGACCAGATCTTTACTGGTAGAGAGATTGTTATGCTTAAATTTTGCTCCCCGCTCCTTTTCATGGAATCCTAACGTCTAGTATCTCAAAATGTGACTTTATTTAGAGCGTTTGGAGAGAGGGTCTTTATAGAGATAATTAAGTTGAAGCAGAGTCATTAGATGAGCCCTAATCCGACATGACTGGTGACCTTATAAAAAGGGGGAGATTTGTACACAGGCGATATGCAAAGAGAAAAGATGATGTGGAGAGATACATCAGAAAGCCAGGGAGAAAGCCTAGAACAAAGCCTCTCTCACAGCCCTCAGGAGCCACCAACCTCCCAAAACCTCGATGTCAGGCACCTAGCCTCCAGAACTGTGAGATAATACATTTCTGTTAAGATACCTAGTTGGGAGTACTCTGTTACAGGAGCTCAAGGGAACAAATATGGGGACCAAAACTGAGCACACAAACTCAATACTACACAGAAGGAAGGGGTGAATGAGGATGCCTGGGCTGTGAGGGCAGACTCCGCCTGGCCTGCTTATCTCAGAGGCTAAGCAGCTTGAGGGTCTTGGCTGTGACTGGCAGTGTCATTCATAGATATAAAATATGTAGTTTCTCAGAAAATCACAGTTAAGTATGCATGTTAGTTACCTTTCTGAGGGCTGTCCCATGTATTAACTAGGATGAGCTAGTACAAAATATATCTCATCCTGACCACAAGGAAAAAAATTCAGCATTTCCACTGGTTTAATTTAAATATGAAGCACCTTATTAGTGAGGCTATATTCAACAAAATTTTGCAGTCCAACCAGAAAATGAGGGATGCTCTTCCCAAGGAGCATCTTAACTAATGCCTCAATGACTACAGAGTTTACACAGAGTAAGGCATGCTATTGCTCTAGTACTAGGCTCATTAAATAAAGAATAACAGAAGTCCAGTACTTCCTTGGTAATTTGCTGTGTGAGACTCATGTTTATGCAGTCAATATTGAATCATATTTTCCCCTTATTGTATCAGGAAAAAAGAACCACATATAATCACAGCGGTGACTCAGTTGCACAAATAAATGAATAATCAAATGAGTGAATGAATGAATGACCATTATCTTTAAAAGAAAATGGCTGTAATGGCAGAAAAAGCCCTTATGAAATAGTCAGATGCCATCAAAGATAATGTTTTCTTATCTGCTTTTCATTTAATTTTAACCTTCACAGGGGAATATTTCTACTTTATGGTAACTAGGCAACCTGTTATTTTGAATCACTTAGTACAGGCTTTGCACACTATGGATGCTCAATAAATCCATTTTGATTAATGAGCAATTTGCAGCAACACTGTTTCCAGTCTTGTTGGAAGAGAATAGATGGTCTCTGATAAAAAAAGAACACAATCATAGGTGCATGCCAGGATAGTGTGCTTCTTGCTTACCTCTATGCAATTTGCTAATGTGCTTACTGGCTGTGGTCACCCTGAAATGCAAAGGTCATCTGGTGAATAATCCTCCCCTCCCCCACTGCACTTCCACCGGTACCCTGAAATTGATCATGTCGATGGTGATTCTGTAACTTTCGTATACCAAATATTTTTTTTTAAATGAATGGTGAAGCTTTTTGAGTTTTACTGCCAAAATTTTGAAACTAAAAGAATTCCGACTGGACCAGGACTAATGTTTATCTCTGCTTAGCAAGTGAGTAATGTCAACATAATTTCTGTGGGTATGTTTAGCTCATTTAAGAGAGCAAATGTTTTTAAGCCCCTTGGAATCATTCTTTTACATATAAATACTGGCCTTGCTGATAAGAGCCATTTTTATCAAACAGCAATTGTTTATTTGGCATTTGTAACGCTGTCTTAGCCATTCAGTAAAGCAGACTGGTACTCGCTACATTTTTAACCCACTGTTAGTTTATAGAGGGGTGAAGAGAGGAGACTAGGGCCGCAGTACCTGCAGGGAAATCCCGGTAAGTTTATTCTTTCACCCATAGGAACAGTTGACCAATTTGAAAATGTAATCATCTCAGTTTGCTTAAATTGGTGGAATTTGGCTATATGTGGAAAATAATACCTTAAACAAAAAGCAAATTATACTCCTTTCCCCTCAGATTAATTTTACTTATACAATATATGAATAACATGAATTGCAGAATAATATTTCTAAAAATACAACAAATTCTTTAAAGTGATTATGTTAGGAAAATAAGCTTTTTATGATGTCACTTATGGTACCCTTTGAAACAGAGTTTCTCCTACAATGTCAGACTGTGTATAATTATGAAATTAATATTCATAAGTTCATAAATTCATGCTCACCAAATTCAAGCTGGACCTCCACTCTTTCTCTCCTTTACTCTTCTCAAACCTCTGATACTTTTTCCTACCTTGTCTCTCACTCACAGCACATATTCTCATATTTTAATAATAAAGAACATTGAAGCCATCAGATGGAACTTTGTTAACATCCTCCATGACAGCTGACATTTTTCTGAAAGTTCTAAAAGCTGGAAGTTCCTCAAGGCTCAAAGTCATCCCTATTCATTTTACTTTTCTCTCTTCTTAAGTGATCTCATCCACAGTGTGGCTTCTGTTATAATCAACTTGCTAAGGACTCCCAAATACTGCTCCCCAGGCCACACCACTTCTGTCAACTCCAGGATAATCTAGTCTTCTTTTTATCCATCTATCTATTCACTTATCCATCCATCCATCCATCCATCCATCCATCCATCCATCCATCCATCCATCCCCTGTCTACTGAATATCTTCACCAGCATCAATCTTAACATATCTAAAACTAAGCTCATATCTTTCCCCTCAAACTTATTCTTCATGCATGGTTTCTTTATCTCAATAAATGATTTATTTAATCACTCATCTGAATTCAGAAACCTGGGTGTCCTTGCCATCACCATCTCCATGAACTCTGATATCCAATCAATCACCAGTTCTTAACTGTCATAAGTAGGAGGTGAGGGTAATTCTATAACTTATTATATATCCCCAACTATCCCTCAAATCTATCTTCTCTTAATCTCTACCTTCACCAACCACTCTTCTGGATTATTTTAATAATAAAATATTAATTGTCCTATTTTCCTTCCTTGAATTTATGGTTTATGTTACAGCCAAAGTCATCTTAAAAATCACAAATCTGAATGCATCACTCCTCTGATTAAAAACTTTTAGTGACTTATTATTTTGTCATTGTTCTTAGAAAAATGACCCAAATCTCTAATAAGGTTCAAAAAGCCCTGAATGATGTGCTGGTTTTTCTTTTTCTTTTTTTTCCTTTTAAAAAAAAAAAAATTTAGTCTCATCTCTTATCAGTCCCCACCTTCCCAACTGGGTAGATAAAGAAGAAATGAGGACAATGATATGAACACAGAATTTATCTCTAGAATAGGGAAAAAATGGAAACCTTTGCTCCCAGTTAAGTATTATTCCTGCTGTGAGTATAAAAGAGGAGAGATGAGTTAGGATTAAATAATACTTGGGGAGGGGGGTTCCCATTTACTTTCTGGGAATCCTGAGACATTTCAATCTGATTTATGAAAGCATATGGAATGCAATCTAACTTTTCCCAAAGTTCCTCTAAACAAATAGCAATTGGATACAATATATTTTTCTTACAGTATGTGAAGTCTGTCATCATGAATATTCACATAACTTGAAGAGTATAATAGCATATCAAAGGAAATATAAATTTAGATGTTAATAATAGAGTAAGACTAATCTATTTCAATGTCCAACAGTTCCTTATGTGTACATGTGTACATGTCAGCACTGACATTACAGTTCTAGGAGGAAAACATTTTATGCCCAAATACCAGATCACCAAAGTAAATATGGGTTCCTGACTAGTGTAGATTTCAAACAAAACTCTATATAGGTGGTGATTTCCATCCAGTTTTCCTAGAACTTATTGACAGTTTGAGTAAAAACCACTAATTTTATGAAATACACAAATCTATTTTCAGAACTATATTGTATGTGTGCACACAGGGCAAATTACTCTAAAACATGTGTCCAAAACCAACAAATATTTATTATTCCAGAGTTTTTGTGGGTCAGGAATCCTGGAGGGCTTAGAGGGCAGTGGTTCTGGTTTCAGACTCTCTGTGAAATGGTCATTTCTAGGCCTGACTGGGCTGCAAGGATCCACTTCCAAGCTGACTCATGTGGTTGTTGACAAATTGTGGATCCAAATGGGCTATCGAACTGAGGGTTTCAGTTCCTTGCCATGCGATGGGGGCCTCTCCAAGTGGCTGTTGATAGTGTGGTTACTTGCTTTTCTCAGTGTAAGATATCTAGAGAGGGGGACCACTAGATGACACACCTAAGCCTGTTTGTAACTTAACCCTAGAAGTGACATCTCATCACTTCTGTATTTGTTTGTTGGAAGTTCATCAACAAGTTCAACTCACACTCTAGGGGTGTGAAATTAACAAAAGCATGAATGCCATGAGGCAGGGGGAATCAATCAGGCCCATCTTAGAAGCTGCCCACCATGCATTTTATCTGGTCAAGTAGCTGCTTGGTTAAGACCATGGAATATGTACAGCTGTTGTTGGGGATAGTAATGAAGGTTCAAGTGTTTCAGTTTTCAATAGATTTTAAAGAATTGCTAATTCTTAAAAAAACATCGCTAGGAGAAAGTGAAAATGTAATAACTATTTGGAATATTAAATAATGCTCTAAAACAATTATTAAATATTAACTTCCTCAACTAGTACATAGTGGGCTCTTCTCACTGGAAATATTGAAACAGAAGATATTTGGACTACTTTACTTATGATTTTTATACTGCCTGTCTCAGAAATGATGGTCATGTCCCATTACTAAAACAAAGTTACTTCATCTTTATTTTAATCCCCACCCGAGGATATTTTCCATTGATTTTTAGAGAGAGTGGAAGAGAGAGAGAAAGATAGAGAGAAATATTGATGTGAGAAAAAATTGGTTGCCTCTTGCACGAGCCCTGACCCGGGCCTGGGCCAGGGAGGAGCTTGCAACCGAGGTATGTACCCTTGACCGGAATCGAACCCGGGACCCTTCAGTCCACAGATCAACACTCTATCCACTGAGCCAAACCAGCTAGGGCAAAACAAAGTTACTTTATTTTTTTTTTTTAATTTTTATTTTTGATTCTTTTTTTAAAAAAATTCTTTATTGATTAAGGTATCACATATTTGTCCTCATCTCCCCATCCCCATCCCACACCCCTCCCCACACATGCCCCCACACTCCTGTTGTCCTTAACCGCTGGTTAGGCTCATATGCTTGCACCCAAGTCCTTTGGTTGATCTCTCCCCTTTACCCCCACCCTCCTCTACCCTCCCTCTGAGGCCCGACAGTCTGATCCATGTCTCCTTGTTTCTGGGTCTGTTCTTGTTCATCAGTCTATGTTGTTCATTATTTCCCCTAGATGAGTGAGATCATGTGCTATTAGAAATACACTTATAAGAACTGAAAATGAGACAAGCAATAATGGTTATGGTGACAGGCAAATGAATCAGTCTGTAGTGAGTTTCTTTCTGGGCCAACAGTTCTTTTAAGACCCAATTTCAATGTCCAACAGTTCCTTATGTGTACATGTCAGCACTGACATTACAGTTCTGGATGGTGGACAAATGGTGGTAATGCAGGTCCGACTCTCTCTGGTTTGGTCCTGGGCAATCTGCAGTGATGCACAGCTGCTACCTGCTAATATGGGAAGGCCACGTCAGCGTCTTCCATCTCTGGACTGCTTCTCTTCTGTCTTCATGGCTGGAGTAGTCCTGTAGATTCCTCTCTGTTGCTGGGATCCACATGGTCTCTGAGTTGTTTTCTGAAAATATACAAACATATTCTTGATCAAAAGTTAATAAAGGAATATTTTCTATAAATTTGACTTGGGATCCTATTGCATTTTTTGCCCAAATAATTTTTCTCTGGCTTGTTTTGACAACTTGTGTGTTTTTCATGGGTGTCTTGCTTTTAGCCTTACAATTAATTTTCTAAAGTATTAATTTTCTAGATGTAATTTACTTACAGGATATTTTTCCTTACATGATATTCTTCCACTATCCCCTCCTTTTTTGATTTAAATGTTAGGAGGAAAACAAAGTTACTTTAAAATACAAAGATTCAATTGGTTATTCACGTTTTATTTATCCATCCAATGAGCATCTATTGAACACTTATTGTGGACAAGGCATAGCCCTTGTGTTAGACATAGTTATTTTTTGTTTAAATAGTAAGTACATTTCTACTTTTATAATGAAAATTTTAGTTTTAAATTACATAGTGAGGAGAATATTCATATTTAATATGAATATGGAAAAGTAAATGTATAATATACCATTCTTTTAGGTTTGTCCATAAGAGGAAAAACATTTCCGTGGGAAGTACTATGACAGAGGTCTACAAACTATCTGGTCCACACTTGTTTTTATAAATAAAGCTTTCTTGGAACATAGCCACATCCATTTGCTTACATATTGTCTGTGGCTGCTTTTGTGCTACAACAGCAAGTTGAGTAGTTATGAAAGAGACCATAAAACCTACAGAGCTTAAAATACTATCTGCCCTTGCAAAAGAAGTTTTGCTAATTCCTGACTTAAGGCCAACAATTAAAACTTGTACTTCATGAATTGCTAGACTAATAATTATTAAATACTTTCTTGATGATTACTTAGTGTTACATTCAAGACTTCCCACCTGTCTACTTATCCTATATAATAAAAGCCTAGTATGCAAATCGACTGAACGGCAGAACAAATGGCGGAACAACCGGTTGCTATGATGTGCACTGACCACTGGGGGACAGATGCTCAATGCAGGAGCCGCCCCCGGCCCGCAGGCCCCAAGCCAGCCAAGGCAGGTGTCAGCGGGGGCCCCCTGATCACCCCGCCAGTCGCTCCACAGATCAGCCCTGATTGCCGGCCAGGTCTAGGGACCCTAACCATGCACAAATTTTGTGCACCAGACCTCTAGTATTTATTATAAGAATCCCAACATACATTCTAATACCATATGCTGATAATAATAGCATATCATAATATATATATAATAATAGCAATAGCTACATTTATTTGAGCACCTACTATGTGCCAGGTAATATGTTAAATACACATACATACACAGATACCCCATTTATCCTTACAAAACTATGAGAAAACACTGTTTCATAGGAAACTGAGATTAAATATGCCAGGATTTCAGCTTAGGTTTGTCCGGTTCCAAAGCCCAAATTTGTACTATATGGCTCCTCCATTTCTTAGTATTACTTTCCATGAATATTATATTTTATTCAAAATGAACTCTCTCTTATTCTACCAATGTGTGTAGCTCTTTCCAACCCCTCTGCTTTTTTCTCATCCTACTTCCAACCTTACCACATTTGTTTATATCCAAATTGTACTAATCGGTCAGAGACCTCCTTTATCACCACCTGTTCCATGACACCTTTCCTGAATCTCCAGCTAGAAGCAATCTCAGTCCTATTTGTCAGCTACACAGCAGCTAACAAGGTCTCTGGTGTCCTCTAACTGCTCCACACATACTAAAGAATGATGTTAAAATTCTGTAACACTGCCCATGCGTTATTTTGTATTCACAGAATGCTTTCCTCTAAAAGCTCAAGTAAACTAGAAGGTTCCTGCTAAGCTTATTATTGTAGAGGAAACTGACAATCATAATGCATAATCTAATGCATAGTAAGGGAATCTGACTAGAAGATGTTTCTTATTTCAATCTAAGATTGCAGTATATTCAATAATTTTCTCTAAGCAGTTTTTATACACCTCATTTCATTTTCATCAGCAGTGTTTTGTAGCTGCAGGTGTGAGATGTGGGTTGATGATGTATATCTTTGACATAGGCTGCCATTTTATAAAGTCCACTGGATAATTGGTATTTTTTTTATAAGTAGTATAATAAAGGCTATTTTAAGGCATAAATCTGTTTCCTAACACTCTTATGTATGTTCTAGGCTTTTCATTTGAATTTTCTCTAAAAGGAATTATAAAAGCCAGATCACCTTTCCTCATGTCACCATGGGTATTGTGATGGTTGCCAGAGACACACAAGTTTTGCTTTATTTGATTTATTTCACTTAGTACTTTTAAAGGATTGCATTGAGCTAAGAGCTATGGAGGGTATAATCCTACCTAATAATAGACAAATATGCAAATTGACCGTACCTTCGCTATGCCCGCGATTGGCCAGGAGGCGCGGGGGGGTGGGACTCGGGGTGGCTGGGGTGGCGGCCAATTGGGCCGGCGGGACGCTGAGCTCACGACGCCAGCGGTGGCTCGAGCTCAGCGTCTGCGCCATGGCTGTGCTGCGGCACAGAAGGGCCTCTGGGGCAGCGAGCTCACGTCCTACCGCGGACCATCAAAAGCGTGGGAGCTGGGTGCCTGTCCGCTCAGGCACCAGGCCTTTCAGAAGCCTCTGCGGCGCTGGAGGCTTCTGAAAGGCCTGGTGCACCAGCGATCAAAAGCAAAAGCGTGGGAGCTGGGTGCCTGTCCTCTCAGGCACCCAGCTCCCCCCCTACACGTGCATGATTCAATCATGCACTGGGTCTCTAATGGAAATATAAGTCTCTGAGATAATATAGTCGAGTCTAGAAGAGATAATGAATAGTGCACGGTAGTATAAAATCAAATTATCGGTATAATGGCAGAGATCATGGATTCAGGAGATAGAGACACTTATAGTCTTTTCTACAGAATTTAGTACTTCATTACCCACTGTCTTGTGCTGTGTGTTAAATTACTTGTAAGAAACATTCATAAGCTTTTGCTTTATAGTCTGCTTAGAGTACCCAGCAGTTTTTCTGTCTTTGATCCAAAGGCACTCAACAGGGCCAGTCCTTGCAGTAAATCATTCCTCAATGGGTCATCCCTTATTCCTGGAATTCAATTCTGTTCCTACCAATTTGTATTAATAGCTTAAAGGTACTGGCCTCAAATCCTACCCAATTATTCACAGTCGTTACTCTAGATGTAATAGTATTATCTAAAACACATTAGTAATTTTCTTGCTTCTCCCTCTGGATTTTCTTTCCACTTCCATATTTTATTTTAATTCTGATGATATTTGGTTTGATAGGGGAAAACAAAACTCAAATTTATTAAACCTCATAACATGCTAGTTATTTTCATGTGTGTTCTCTCATTTTATATGCACACATAAACCCAAGAAGATACTTATTAACCATTTTCATTTTTAAAGTTCAGGAAACTGACATCCTGAGAGGTTAAATAAATTATCTAACACTGAACAGGTAAGTTTTCTACAGACTTCAGCATATGGTATTAGAATATATGTTGGGATGCTTCTTTGAATTAACATTTACTAAAAGACAAAAGCATTATATTTAATGTTGGATATCTTATTCTATCAAAAAGTTGAGTGACACATAATAAAGAGTTAAAGATGAGATAGATAATAGAACAGTGTATAGAGAAACAGGTCTACGGAGAATTCAGATATTGGAATTATTGGACTCAGATGCTAAAAAAAAAACAGCAAAAGCAAATGTTCTTGGCATTTCCTAATAAATAAAGGGAAGCATGAAAAAGTTAGGGAACTGAAAAATGTCAAATGGTGATAGTATATTTGAAAAAGAAACAAGTAGAAATTTTAGAATTGAAATTAAGAAAATGGTTTGATAGCAGAGCTGAAGAAAGAACCAATAAACTGGAAAATAAATATAAGCTAGGCAGATGATGTTTTGTTGATTTGTACAATTGAAACCTGTATGGCTTTGGGAACCAATGTCACCCCAATAAATTCAATAAAAAAGAAACTATTCAGAATACAATACAGAGAGACAACAATGAAAAGTACAAAAGAGAGAATCAATGATAAATGATAAGGAAAATAAACTCTAACATCATTTCATTGTAGTCCAATAAACTTTAGCTATTATTACTAGTAGGTCACTCACTCCCTACTTAACTATCTTCAATATTTCTTATTGCCTACAGAATTAAGTGTAAACTTTTATACTAAAAAACTTCCTCTAACTCATTTAAACTCATCTCCAACTTCTCTCTAACATAAAATAGCTTATCTATGCTCGTTCTACCTTCATGCTGTTATGATTTATGTTCTACTCCAGCTTTCTTGCCTGAAAACTGAAGTATTTTACAACCACCTTCTTCTCCAGCCACAGTCCTCCCCTGCTTTTTCATCGTGTTTCATTGATCTGTTATCAATTTTCAAGTTATATTGCATTATAAATTGCATCTCTGATGCCACATGTGATTGTATACTTGTCAAGGGCAGATATATATATTTTTTAATCCTCACCCGAGGATATTTTTCCATTTATTTTTAGAGAGTGGAAGAGAGAGGGAAAGACAGAGAGAAATACCAATGTGAGAGAAACACATCGATTGGTTGCCTCCTGCATGAGCCCCAAGCAGGTCCCGGGCTGGGGAGGAGCCTACAACTGAGGTCAAACCTGGGACCCTTCAGTCCGCAGGCCAATGTTCTATCCACTGATACAAACCTGCTATGGCAAGGGCAGAGATTCTTTGAAAAAAATATTTTAAGGCATTATTTTTAGAGCAGTTTTAGATTCACAGCAGAATTTAGTAGAAATACAGAGTTCTCATTTACAATCTGCCTCTACATGGACACAGCCTCCCCCACCAGTCAACACCCCCCACCAGAGAGGGGGTACATTTGCTACAATAAACAACCCTACATGGAAACATCATTATCACCAAAATCCATAGTTTACATTGGGGTTCACTCTTCGTGGTGTATAGTCTAATGGGTTTAGACAAATTAAAATGTCAGGCACCCACCATTATAGAATCATACAGAGCAGTTTTACTGTCCTAAAAATCCTCTCTGCTCCACCTGTTTATCCCTCCCTACCCACTACCCCTGACTAGAGATTTATCCTTAGAAGGAACATAATAACTGATATTCTTGCCCCCAAATAAATGTTTTTGGATGTATGGTTGAATGAATGAAAGAAGGAAGGACAAATTGGAGAGAAGCAGGGCATCTTTGTCATCCTCTTGCTGATTGATGTTTTGTCTCTTTCAATATTGACTCATACTATTCTGTTCTACTCAGAAGACCACCCACACAAACCTGCCTGTTCTTGAGATGCTAATTCCCACCTGATCCATTAAACTGAAGTCAAGAGAGAGCTCTGGACATTTTAAAGGCATAATTAGTGATGGATCTGTTTAATTCAATGTGCCACACTTGTATTTTTCATAAACCTATGTCTAGATTCACCAGAAGACTGAATTACATTTTTATGTGGGGGGTAGAGTTTTTATAATCTCACTTATTATGAGCAAGAGATGCCTTCATAAATTATTGCTTTTCAGTTGGGATTGTAGACAGTAGCTGTGGAACAGAGAGATTTGCTGGTCTATAAACAATTCACAGTCTCAGTCTCTTTTGCATCAATTCAGCTAGCTGTCTAGGACAGAACATTATTGGAAACTAATTAAAATTATAACAGGGAAGTATATTTTTTTTTGCAGATTTGAACTTGCAATCGTTTCCATAAAAAGCCATAGAGGATTGCCAAATTGTTGTTAAAATAATATAACTTCTCTTTGTGCTAGCAGAAGTTATTTATAAAACATTTGTCATCCTTTCCCAAGTATTTTAAACATTCCAAATGGCATCGTTGATGTTATTTTGTTTTTATATAAACTTAAGAAGAAAATGTTTCATGTGCTGCTGATTTTGAAGACATTACTTTCTTTATCCTTCCACCTCACCCCCCAAACAGTTACCATAAGGGAAGACTTATTTAGATTTTTGATATTTCATTCATTTAGTTTTGACCATATAGGGGGATATATTTATCTGTGGGGTAATAGTTTTTATTATAAAACTGTTTTGTACAAATGTCAGTTTCTCATCCAGGTTAATTCACTGGGGTATTTTTCTATCTCTTGAAGGATTTCTGAGAGAAATGCTTTGGGGAGGTTTGAATTGGGGTCTTATGAATTGGAGCTATGAAACATCTACTTTAATAAAGATCAATACCCATTTGAAAGATTATGAAGAAAACTTAGGCCCATAATATATTAAAAAGATCATGTTCTTTTTAAAGTTAAGGTACAGTTTTAGTCATTCATATAATCGTGGTAGTCTTCACAGCTATGCTGGGTAATCTATCATTATTAACTGAATAATAATACTCTTCTTTCTTGGGATAATACCACAGGGGGTGATATTATTTTAAAAGAGAACAACGCATCCAACAAACATTATCTTTAAAACATGCTGCTGAGCATATTCCTCAGTATGATCCTGTAATTGATAGTTTTAAGTTGAAATCTCAATTCCTGTTCATTAAACTAATTTGCAGTCTCAAAAGGTAAACTGAGTGATTAGGTTCATGGCAGTTCTATTTTTATTCACAGATAATGCCTCTGAGGTAGCAATTACTGCTCCAGGAACTAGTAACCATAGAAACAGCTCTACAGGCCCAACACCTGACTGCTCACCTCCATCCCCCGACACTGCCCTCAAAAATATTGTAAAAGTTATTCGACCCCAGGTAAGTGCCCAGAATGACATTATCTGCACCATAATGTATGTTGTTTCTGAATCAGTGCATGCAAAACTGACATTGCAATGCCTGGCCTATGTTATGATATGTGCATTGATTTTTAGATTAAAAGAAGGGACTCGGAATGGGATGTTTTCTTCCCTTGGAGTTGATGGTAGACACTGAAATCTATATCAGCTTTTAGAAAAAAGAATTTGTATATTATAGAAAAAAACAACAACAAATGAAGCTTAGGAAACATGCCATTTCACATCATCTTTCACAGCATTTTAATAATTATAGTCCAATTATTAAGTTGTTACTTTTTTTTTTCCCCTTGGGTGTCTCCTGCTCGTTTTGTCTTCATTTCTCTGAACATGCTGCTTTACTTGCAATCACTTCCCTATCCGCCAGCCCCAGTTGTTTCTATATATTTTCTTTACATTCTCTATTCCTTATGGTCTCTGATTTTGCCCGTGTTTGATGTTGTACATCTCATTGCTCCTTACTTCCCTTCAGGGTTCACTTTCGCCTAGCTGGTCTCCCTTTACCCTTTGTTCTTTTCCCTCACGCCTGTCATTTGTCTGTGTGGCTTTCTTTCGCTTCCCTCTTTCTTCTCTTTCAGTTGGGTTTCCCAGTAGGCGGTTTGCAGGCAAGCTTTAGAAATATCACTAGGACAAGCTGTTCTGTGATATTTCATTGAAAATAGCACTTATAAAGCTGTTAGCATTATATTTTTGCCAGCAGAAGAACTCAGAACGTGGACTTGGTCTTGTTCTCAACCTGGCTCGTTCTGAATGGGCCTCATAAAATCCAAGAGAGGGGGACTGTGGATCCAATCAATGCCATTCACCATCTACTTAAGTACATAGTATGAACAAGTTCTTTGAGCTAATTTGTAAGACAGATGTGCCTTTTAAGACTGTTTTGCTGTGAATGAGCCATGATTTCCTTAATATCTTATCTTCTTTCATATAATTTGTTTAGGATGATTCTTATTATAATCATCATCCTCATTAATAAAATGGAATTTATTTATTTACCTGGAATTAGCCTTTTACTCTCAATATTATGTTATGAATATTCACCCACATTTATGTGCAGTTTAGTTCATTAATTTCCTTTGTAAAATTTTTAAAATTTTATTTTTTCCATCACCTTTTATCCCCTCTATGCCCTTTACCACCTCCATTTATTCCCCCTCCACCCCCGCAATCACCACACTATATCCATGTCCATGAGTTCTCTCTCTTTTATTTTTATTTTTTGCTCATTCCCCCCTCCTCACACTCCCATCCTTGAGCTGTCTGCCTGCTCTCTATCTATGAGTCTGTCTCTATTTTGCTTGGTAGTTCAGTTTGTTCATTAAATTCCATATGTAAGTGAAACCATATGGTACTTGTCTTTCTCTGACTGGCTTATTTCACTTAGCATAATGTTCTCCAGGTCATCCATACTGTCGCAAAGGCTAAAATTTTCTTAAAATGGCATTTAAATCTTACATATCCACCTCATTGTATAGAACATTTTTTTTCTTACTTTTTTTGTGTGACACTTTCATATAAATTGTTTCCTTTAACCTTCATTAACTCCAAGAGAATGGATATTATGGTGTTTTGGGTAAGGATGTTGGCACTCCAAAGGAGCTAAGTTGTGCAACTAATTTGTAGTTCTTTTCCTTTCTTTCATATAATAGTTGTCTCTTCTGGCCCTGTTCAGAGGTTAGAAAAATCCTCACAAGGTTGTACAACATGACATCTCTATGAGGAACTTACAGGTTCAGGGTCAGTTAGGCACAGTCACATTTTACACAGAGTCCCAATATGCAGAGGAGAAAAATGTCTTAAAAAACCCTTTCTTACTCTTCAGGGAAATGTCATCTAGTTCATTTGCTTCAAGAAATAACCTCATTAACCCCTATTTAGATGCTAAATGCCACATTAACTATCATCGGTTCTCTCATTATATGAAGCTGTTTCTGGTGTTACTGTGAAGCCATAACATTTCCAGCATTTTTAAAATTACCTAGGTAGGAGATTGTCCTATATGTAAGTTAATAAGATCCATTAATAAACATATTTACTTTTATACCAACGTAAATTCTCTAATGTAAATGCATGTGGTCATTCAATGAATGAAAAACAGATTTTTTTCTACATATCTGAAGTCAATGCAACCCTAAGGAAACTTAATAAATCCTTCCTTACATATTCTATTTTACTTTAGCTGTGTTTATTTTGGTAAAATTTGAAGAAAATGAGAGGTAGTGTTAAAGCCAGAAATTCCAACTTGACTCTATTCCTCGGTTCATTATTACTAGTAAATGTCTATGAAGCTAACTAACTCCAGCTTCCTTTCTTAGCTGTCATAGTGATGATTTAAGGAGGAAAGAAATGAAGTAAGAAAGTCAGGAAACTGAGGATTATGCTATTTAACTTAGAACCAATGCAGCCTTTAAGTATGTATGTAATAGAACAAGATTGCTAAGGTGTGTAATTGGGAAAGAATATAACATCAATGTTCTTTTTACCGCAGAGACTTTGGGGATTGCTTATTTCTCCTCATGATGTCTGATCTCCTGGGGCTCCTCATTCACTGTAGAGAGCAGGGAATAGAAAATTTAGTGTAAATAATTATGAGGGAGAATCAGGGTAGGACACATGATTTCAGGAAAGGGTTTGGAGACTAGGGAGTGTGGGTGGGGGACTCCCGGGTGTGTTCTGACAAGTCACAGGTGTGTGACGGATGGAGAATGGTTGAGATCTAACTGTTCTAAAGAAAAGATAATTGTTGTTAGATTATATAAGAGCCTATATTTTGATCACAAGTTTAATCCTCTAAAATGTTTGCTAATTCTGGCTTTCTGGCTGGAAATGCAAGAAATGTGAAGTTAGATTGACTTGTGGGTATTAAAACACTTTTAAAATTTACTAATTAGAAATTAATAACATGGTTGAAAAGATCATTTCACTCTTAAAACTACCTGTGTTCATGAATTTGCATTTCTTTGACTGGGCATTGGCACATGTGTTTATTGTTATTGTGAGAATGATATAGAATTGATGAGTGATAAAAACAATTTTCATTGCATTTGCTGCAAATATATACTACTTAGATAGAGCAAGTTTAGTTACTTCCCCTTCTCTTTTTGTATGCCTTTATCTAGTCTACTTTCCTTAACTTTACCTATACATGAGAAGATCCATCCTACCTAATAAAACAGTAATATGCTAATTGACCATACCTTTGCTATGCCCACAGCCAATCAGGGTGCTATGCAAATTAACCCAGTAAAGATTGACTTAGTGCGGCCCCTATGTGCTGCCCCGCCCCCAATCGCCACGGGAACTGGGGCCTCTGGGAGGTGCTGGGGACTTCCTCCACTCCGATTGCTGAGCGGCTGAGGGAACTGGGGCCGGTGGGAGGTGCTGGGGCCTCCCCCTCCGCTCCCATCGCCGCTGCCTCCCGGGGCCAAGCCCCGACCCTGAAAAAAGGCAGAAGGCGGTGGCCAGAGCCAAGGCCTGGGTCCCCGGTGCTGGTGGAAAACTGGTGCAGGCAGCCAGGTGAATGAAGGTCTATTGCACAAATCTTTGTGCAACGGGCTTCTAGTTGTAAATAAGGACTCATTGCATTCAATTTGTGGTAGGGCTGATTATACATTGTATGTTTGGATAATTATTTAGAAGCCACAGATTTTGCAGTGTTTTGTTGTTTGATTTTATTTGGAATACTTATTTATTTTTTAAATGTGTTTTTATTGATTTCAGAGAGGAAGGAAGAGAGATATATAAACATCAATGATGAGAATCATTGACTGGCTGCCTCATGCACTCCCCCTACTGGGGATAAAGCCTGCAACCCGGCCATGTACCCTGACTGGGAATCAAACCATGACCACCTGGTTCATGGGTCGACCTCAACCACTGAGTCACACTGGCCAGGCGTGGCATATTTACTAACTCACTAAGTCACAGCTGTTAGTTCTGCATCCCATGTTTGACCTTTTTACCTTTGCTTCTTTGGACTCGTTCATGTCATAAAATTTTTCAGATTGTGAAACATTCTATTTTCAACTCATGGAGGCTGAAATATTTATATACTACTGGTTTCTCTTTGTTTTCTTCCAGTGTATTAACCTACTAGGCTGAGCTTCTCTATCATGATGATTTACCCACATTTTTAAAATGATGACTTTTGATGAATAGAATATTTTAATTTTGGTGAGATCCAGTTTATCAATTTTTTCTTTCATGGTTTGTGCGTTTTGTGTTTTGTTCAGGTTGTGAATATATGCTCTCATATTTTTTCTAGATGCTTTCTGGTTCTGGCTTTTATATTTGGTTTTATGATCTATCTCAAATTGTTTTTGTAGGTTGCGAGGTAAGAGTTGAAATTCATTTTTTTTTTCCTATATGGAAAAAGAGTTTTCTCATTGAGTTGACTTAGTGCTTTAGTATTGTTTATTACTTTCACTTTCCAATTGTTCATTGTTGGTATATAGAAATGCTGTTGAGTTTTCCATTATCCTGTGTCCTGCAACCTGGATAAACTTATGGAAAAGTTATAGTAGTTCCTTTTAAAAATAATTTTTATTGGTTTATTTCTGTCCTCTGAGAATAATGATGGTTTTATTTCTTCTTTTTCTAGTCTTTATGTCTATTATTATTATTAATAATATAATACTACTCTGGCTGCAGGGCAATTGTGCACGGAACTGGTAAAATCAAAAATCCTTTCCTTGTTTGTTATCTTTAAGGGAAAGCATTCAGTATTTAAGCATTAAATATAATACAACCTATGTTTATTATATATACTCTTCTACTCCTAATTTGCTGGGTGTTTTTAGAATAAAAGGGTGTTGACATTTTTCTTTTTTTTTCTATATATAATTAGATGATCATATAATTTTTCCTCCTTTGTTCTGTTGATGTGATAAATTATATTGTTTTATTTTTTATATTTTAATTGTTTTTTAATCCTCTCCTGAGGATATGTTTCCATTGATTTTTTAGAAAAAGAGGAAGAGAGAGAGAGAGAGAGAAAGAGAGAGAGAACGCACGCAAGAGAGAAACATTGATTGGTTACCTTCTGTGCACACCTCGACTGGGGATAGAACCCTTGACCTAGGTATGTGCCCTGACTGGGAATCGAACCCTCAGCCTTTTGGTGTATGGGATGACACTCAACTAACTGAGCCATCGGGCTAGGGCTACATGTTTTATTTTTTAATGTTAATCCAACTTTGCATTTCTGGGATAAGTTGACTTGGTTATGATGTTCAAGAGACACTTTAGATAAAGCATTAGTATGTAAAGAGATGGATTAAATCTAAGGGAGTCAAAGATGACTAATGATCTGGTCCTGGTTGGCTGGGATTTTGAAATGATCTTAATAAAAAGAGGAAAGACCTGAGCAGAATTTATTTTGATGAGGAAGATGGTGGCATGATAAATTTTGTTTTGTAAACTTATTGAGTGTGTGGCATGATATTACAAATTAGAAATATTGATGTGGAGCTCTGGTGAGAGGTAAAAGCTTAAGGTAAAGATTTTACAGTCATTTATAGAATTAGATGGTGAAGGGAGATAGTATCAAAGACAGAATGCTGGAAATGTTCACTCTTAAGAGTATAATTAATATTTGTTAAATATAAAATGCCATTTAATTTTCCTGGTTGTTTTTGGAATGGATATTATCTTCATTTTATAGATGAGGAAATTGGAAATCAGTACATTTAAGTAATTTCTTTACATATACTTTAGAAAGAAGGCCTTAGCAAATGGAGAGAGAGAAGGAGCATTGAGAGATAAAAAGCAAGAAAGATAAAATAATATCCTAAATATGAACAGAGAAAAAAATTGAAGAAGAGATTAGTTAACGTTATCAAAACTTGTTGGGATGCAAAGCAGAAGGAAGCTCAAAATGTCACCTTGTTTGGTGATTATGAGGACAAACACCTTCAAGAAAGCAATTTAATTAAAGTGGAGAAGGTAGAAGCTAAATTGCAGCGTTGAAGAGTTGAAGAATAGCAATGCACTGGTTGTAGATTAAGCTTTTGAATAATTTGGTGGTAAAAGGAAAGTATGACGGGTGTTGAAGGAATTTAAGAAACCATTTTGTGTGTGTGTGTGTATGTGTGTTAATGTCAGGATGCATGAAATTCAATCTGGTTGTAAAGAATGGGAAAGAGGAGATTAAAAGTTGATGGGAGAGACATGAATGATGAGGACTGAAATGTTAAATTTATAATAGGAGGAGTGACTAAATCTAGTTAGCTCCAAAGTTCAAACACTGGCATTACTGGAGTGTTTGGATAAGGAATTGGCTATTGAAGCATTGGATTTTGGGGCTGCACCCTTGGTGGTTGTTTTAGCTGGATGGATTTTTCTACTCTTCCTTTTTCACGACATGGGGATGTTTGAGAAGTGACCCAAGGTGGAGGCAGAAAAAAAAAAGACAATTTTGGCACAATATCACAGATGAATCATCCTATTAGGTGCTTAACATTGAACTTTATAATAACATTTTAATGAACATAGGTGGATATTAACAGAAAGTCAACCTGGAAAATTTGGAAATTCTGATTATCTTGAGGCTGTTCCTGGTACAGATTCCACCACATACTTTAAACCCCATCCATAGTAGAATCTGCCACAGTGAAGTGAGAAGGCCATACTCTTTCACACCTATGGAGGAATCTTACAAAAAGAAGCACACAGAGGCCATAGGGGTAAGGAAAGAAAGAAAAGTCAAGGGCCCAGGTCTCTCAAGAGACTAAGGCAGATAATTTGAAGAAAGGTGAGCTGCTCCTGAATTCCTACCCACGATGGATTCTGTTTCAATCAGGTGGCAACCTGAAGGAAATCAATATTTTAGATATTCTTCTGGACTTTTTTGGGTGCTTAATGAGCTAATAATAAGGTAATTTAATAATAATCCATACCATCTCTCCCTTCCATTATTAAGAGTTTAGAACTTGTGGTATATAAAATTCTTGCCAAACCTAGAATACTATTTTACTGGGCACTGTGGGGTTATAGAATATATATGCTAAATTTTAAAATTAGAAATGAGTGTGGGTAAAAAACAGAGTCATATAACTCAGAGTACAGAATATTGTATTGGGTTGAAGCAAAAAATAGGTAAGAAATAAAAAGACCTTTTAAAAGATAATCTTTAAAAAATATTTTTCTTTTAGTGCATTGAGCCATTTATTTCTATTATTGAGCATGTGTTTCATTTATTTCTTTTTTGCTTTTATTTATCTTTATTGTTGAAAGTATTACAGTTGTCCCCCCCTGCCCCGCTTTTCCCCCATTGACCCCTTCCACTCCACTCCTGCCCTTTAAAAAACCCTACAAGGTAAGTATTTTTTTTTTCTTTATTTTAATGATTGGGTTTGAGACTTAAAGAGGTTGAATAATTTTCCCAGTCTTACAGAGCCACTGACTGGAAGAACTCTGGTCTCCTAACTCCAGTAATCTGTTCATGTTAATTAGCTCCTCGGGGAGAAAATCATTAAGATGGAACATTGTATTCCAAAGGGATGATGAAGTTTGAGAGGAGAATAATAAGTTGGAAAAAGGAAGAAGAGCAGAAACTTAGATGGCTATAGTTTGTAACCTAACGGAGGAAACCAAAGAAGACTCTGTTCAGTAATGTGGAATCCCTCAACCAAAGCCAAGTGAGAAGTGAAAGCTAAAAACAGAAAGATAATAAAATAATAGAAAATAATCTTAGGTGAAACAAAGAACAATTGGAAAAGAAAAAAAGATATTAAGAAGTCAGTGGTCCCAACAATTAATCAGTAGTCCTCAACAAATTAGAATTTCCTGAGAAGATTAAAAAAAAAAAAAATGCCTGGGCCCTACCCCAGACTAATTAAATCAGTATCTCTGAAGACAAGTATTTTTTTTTTAAATCCTTATAGCTGCTTTTTCTAGGAATTCATCTCTAATCATGCTTGTCATCCTCTGTGTAACCTTCCTGACCCTTCAACTTGTCAGCAACGTGAGGATGGTATTTGCCTTGCCTCCTTCTCAGGGATGCAGTAAAGCGCGGATCAGATAAAATGTGCGTGGTGCTGTGTAAATTGTAAGGCCCTGTAGCAGCCCTACTTGCTGTTACAGTGATTTAAAAGTGGTGTTTGCCCACATTTGAAATAAGACCTTTGAGAGACACTCCTCTCACTCTTGCTGTCTCATCCACAGTGGCTCTGATGATAGCAACTTCAGCTTTTAGGAAATGTGTTTGGGAGCCTTTTAAGTTCCTTAAGTCATTCAAATCTACCCAGAATGATGCTGGCTAACTAGGGGGTAATCCCAACCTCCAGCATTTCATCCCATAGAGGTGTCTGCATACGAGAGCCGTGGAGATATGAACTGAAATTTGGGATGTGAGAGAAGCCAATAAAGATGAAGGACACAGAATTGAGTCAGGCTGAAGGGAAATTCCAGAATCTAAAAAGCACCCACTACAAGCTGTATATTCCACTAATGAATAAAATCACCATCATTCTTTATAGATGCCATGTCAATCATATGCCAGTAGAATATTATTCATCCTCATTTTTTTTTTTTATGAAACTCTGGCTGGATTTATCCACGATGAAAATGGTGAATGATTTATTACTGACCCTTTCTACATGTAAAAAAAATTCATCTCCTTTTCTAAGCATAAAATCTGATTCTCTGAATTTTGTTCCCACATTGCTATTAACAGCAGCAGACTTTATTAAATGGGTGTTTTTTCTTTTGTGTGGTTACTCAGGTTTTTTTCTTCCGCAAACATAAAAATCTCAGCGGGTGCCATTCTTTGGCATGTCTTTCTCCCAAGAGCATTTCTAGGCAGTCTGAATAAGCATGCATAGATGGAAATTTCTCTGGGAAAAAATTTCCTTAAAAAATAAAATGTCTAGAAAGTAGAGTTGGCATTATTGTTTTAAATGTCTTCAGTGGGAACTAGAATTTGAAACCTAATCTCATCCCTTGTTATTGACTTGCCCTGGGGAAAGTTAAAGGCCTGCAGTTACCTCTGCCTCTCAATTCATGGGAACCTGTTTGACCGAGTGATGAATAGTAGACCTAATGTATGAATCTGAAGTTGATCTCTTCAACTTCCTACTCTTGCCTGTTCTAAAATGATGGAATTTAGCTATGAATGTACCACAGAGCACATTGTTACTTTATTTATTCATTCAGTAAACAGAGTTGAGTGCTTATTGGATGCTGGGCATCATAAAAGAATATTTACATATAAAAATGATCTCAAAGAACCTTTAATCGACTGAGGGAGACTGTGTTATAAAGAGATAACATTTAGATTTTCACTGATGGAATTCATTGATTGAATGAATAATCCCAGGGATTATCCTCAGATTTCTCTCAATCTACATTCATTCCCTGTGTATTCGCATCCAGTTCCAGGGCTTTAAATGCTATCTATATGCTGATGACTCCTAAACTTTTATGTCCAGCCCTTTCTTCCTTCAGATCATATTTAGATGCCACTTCCCTGAACTCAGACTCAGATCCAGTCAGCTACCCTAAATCTCAAATAAATGTCTAAAAAGCATTTTAAGCTTAATATGTGTGGCACTAAACTTTGCATTTCAGTTCATGGCAGCACAGGGTAAAGAATTTGATCCCATTCTTGATTCTTTTCTTTTTCTCACACTGTCACATCCGATCCATCAGAAAACCTTCTAGGCCAACAATTCTTAACTATCGTTCAGGACCCCTTGGCAGTCTCAAAGACCCTTTCAGGAGGTCTGTGAGGTCAAAATTGTTCATAATTATACAAACATATTTTTCCCTTCCCACTCTTATTTGTAAAAGTGCTTGATGGAGTTTTCCATTGTTGTACAATGATGTGCACTGACATCATAGCTCTGATGGCTAATGAAATGTGCATTTGAATTCCTATGTTTTAAAAGTATCTCAGTTTTAATATACTAAATAGTTATAGATATTACCCCCCTGTACGAAAACTCTTTAGGGTTTCCAGTAATTTTTAAGGGTATGAAATGGTCCTGAGATTTAAAAAAAAAGTTTAAAAATTGTTCCTCTAGTTTTCTTTTCAAAATATATCTTGAATCTGCCACTATTGTATAAACCATTAATACGTTTGCCTGGACTTTTGAAAAAGCCTCTCACTCTGTTTCCTGGCAATGACTGTTGTGCCCTTATTATTCTTTTACAAATTGGCAGGTGGACTTACATAAATCAGATCATGTTATTCATCTGCTAAACTTCCAATGTCTTTCCATCTCACTCAGACTAAAATCATCCATCACCTTATATAATTTGACTCTCTCTTTAACCTCTTAATCGATCTCCTGTCAGTCTCCACCTAGCTCACTTTACTCCAGCCATGCCATCTGTTCTACACTGCCTCAGATAAGCCAAACAGTTCCTGCCTTACGTTTTTTTATATTCGTCATGGACTTGTCTGGAATGCCCTTCTCCCACTGACTTATGTGGCTCATTATCTTTCTTCCTTCAGATCATATTTAGATGCCACTATAAGGAAGGCCTTCTCTGACCACTGAATATAAAGTAGCCTCAACTTAATGTTCTAGCTCCTTTATGCTAGTTTTTCCTTTGTAACATATTTTAAACCTGACTTAGCATTTATGTGTTGGTCAGTGTCTTTCCCACTCGAATGGATTTTTCCATAAGAATAAGAACAATGTACCATTATGATTAATATATGCTCAATCCTAGTACCTATAACAGCACCTAGTACATAATAGGTGCTCAATAAGTATCATTTTAATTAACAGAGTATGGTTGGGTAAAAGCCAGGGAAAGCTATTCTAGGAAGAGGGTACACAAATGGAGCTTTATAATTGAATAGAAATTAGGTAGATAAAGTGGTATATACACTTCCCAGGGAGCACAATAGAATGAGCAAGGTTTTTATAGTTTTTTCACTTAATACTGTGCCAAATTCACCATAGGGTATTCTAATAAATCAAGAAGTCCTAACCACATATTTTACCATCTTCCCCTCAATCAGAATGTCTCAATATCTGTGAAGTACTCATTCGGAGTGATGTTTCTGGAGTAAAAAAATGTTCCAGTGGTCAAATGTATTAGGGAATTACAGGGTTAAACACTTTTCTGCACTGAAGGATTTTTCATAGCCTTCCTCCACTTCCACCCTTGGAAACCCATTATTATTTTTCACAACTAGTGATCCACAACACACAATCTGGGAAACATGATATAGGTCACTTGATATGCTTCTTTATAGCTAACCCTAGCAATTCCATTATGGTTTGGTTTTTCCACTCATTCTGCACCAATTTACACTGTTGAGAAAGGGGACATGATGACTAAGCAATAAATCTGTGTCATTCATTTAGTCTGTTACAGAATGGTATCTATATATTACTTACTTAATTCTCTGAGCAATCATTATCAGATAATAGGGCCATTATAATTTCTATTTTATGTATGAAGAAAAGTAAAATAAGTATACTGTACCCTGTTGAAAAACAAGTTTTGAATCAATGGTGTTAAATCCCTAAAACTGAAAAACAAGTAATTAGAAGGGCCTATATTTTTCACTATAATACAGTATTATTTAGCATCATTATATTTTACATTGATTGAATTCAATTCAATAAGTTTGTTTCAAGCTCTATATTAGTCACTATGAACAATAAAAAGTTTACATAATTGTTTGAGTTTGGTATACAAATTAGCTACATTGTTTTCTTTCTCTCCTAGATTCAGAACCAGTTGAGAGATATGACATAGAAGTTAGACAAATTAAAATAAAATGTCATAATTTTTATTGTTACTGTAGAACTGATTGGACAATATGATTCTGGATATGTGGCTAGATGTGCTTGCTGTAACTTTGCCCCTGAATTAAACATACATCACAGCCATCTATAAAGTGGTTTTGATACAGAAGATCAGGAATGTATAGATTATGCTGACATGTTGGCTCTGAAGAGGAGAAACCCAGAAGGAGCAGAGCCTGGAATGCTTAGTTCTTTCCCCAAAGACATTTTGCAGCTGAACAATTCTCACTCCATGGGGAGATATGAGTGAAGCGAGACTAGGCCAAGAATGTTACTCTAATGGAATTACCTTTCTTGTGGAAACATGAGTTCAGAGAGTACAAATTCAGCTTAACATGATAATAAAATACCTAGTATACTTTATTTGGTCAAGTAGCCTAGAGTGTTTGGATAATAAGGCTCATTATACTTATTTGCCGTTACATCAGCTTACTTACTCCAAAAACATCTCTGTTTTCCTTATATTAATGGTACTATCATCTAATCAGTTTGCCAAACCAGAAATTTGAGTTGCCCTAGAGCCTTCCCTTTTCTTCTCTCCCTATCTAAATAGCAAACCAAACCATCTCAATTCTGTTTCCTTAACATCTGCCAAAGCTTTCCTCTTTTCTTTGTTCCCACTGCAAATGTCTTAGTTCACCTGCTCTTGACTTGGTTATTGAAATAGCTTCCATAATGGCTCCCTTGCTGGCACTTTCATCTGCTTCTAACTTATCTTCTACATGTCTCACAGTAATTTTCAAGTTTTAATATTATTATTTTGAAACAATCAAAAAGTTACAGCAAAATTAGAAAACAATATAAAGACCTTTTTGCCTGGAATTATTTGTAAGTTGCTGATACCATCAGCTCCAAATACTTTGGCATGTTATTTCTTAGGAACATGGACATTTATCCTTAACCAGAAAACAACTATCAACATCAGATATTGAACTTTGACATGTTACTAGCATTGAATCCTATAACCCGATTCAAATATCACCAATTGTCATAATAATGTGTTTCATGGTAATATGATCCCATCCAGAACCATACATTGTATCTAGTTCTCATCTCATTTGACCTGGAACAATTCCTCAGTCTTTTCTAGACTTTAAAACCGTGACGCATTTGAAGATAACGGGTCAGTTACTTTACAGAATGTCCCTCCATTTGGGTTTGTCTGATATTTCCTCATAATTGGATTCAGTCTATTTTCATCTTTTTCAGAAAGATGTAGAAGATTTTTTTTTATTGTATCCTTTTTGATTTGTCTTATTCCTGATGATATTCACCTTGATCACTTGATTAAGTTTGTGTCTCCCAGGCTTATCCACTGTAAAGTTACTCTTTCCTTCTGTAAGTTATAAGCACTTGTGGTATGTACTTTGAAACTATATTAACATCCCATTTCTCATAAAACATTATGTTTATTTTATTTACTTATATATGTATATTTGTGTAGACTCATGTTTTCCTATTTTATTCAGTGCGTTATGTGCTCCATTACTATCATTATTTGTTTTGATGCTCAAATGAGTCCTAATGTTGCCAAAGGGAGCCCATCTGTGTCCTTTGACATATTCTCACCATTCTTCAAGTACTTCATCATTCTGGAAGAACAAGATATTCTAGGCTTAGCTCATATACACATTTCCAGTCCCAAATGTGGAACCAGCCATTTCTCCAAGAAGCTCTACTTCCTTTTAGTGGAAAATGGTAGTTAGATGCCAAGATTTGGTCACTACAGTAGGTCCTGGGGTTACGTCGGAGATCCGTTCCTATGGTGCGATGTAACGTGATTTTCATAAGCACCTACGTCACTCACATGGAGCACACACACAGCAGTAATGAAGTGAAACAGTAAAAAAAATTTAAAAGAAAGATAACAATTCCTGACCTTTACATGTGGTAAATAAATAATAAAAGACATAAAGCACATATGTACACATGTCGAAATGACGGAACTTTTTAAAAAAATAAATAAATGGGAGATGGTGACATAACCACGAAACGATGTATGTCGAGTCCGACGTAACCTGAGGACTGCCTGTAAGTACATTTATTGCAATTGGATGTCACTGTTCCAAGGTCCCCTGAGTGGGCAGAGCTGGGGAGTATTTCTATGTTCCACCTTCCCTTCTTTCTCCCCAGCTTCACAGTCCATTGCCTTGAGCCCTCACTTCTTAAATCAGGATGGGTGGCTGCTTAGGGAGGTTCTACCAGGGTCTTTGGCCCTTATTTCCCACCAGGGCCCCATTGACAGCTTTCTGCTTAATGCAGTCATTACAATTTCCAGGGCAGATGCTTTAAATACTGGGAAAATAAGTCTATGTGCTGTATATTCTTCTAAACCTACTGATTCTCCCTGTTCTTTCAACTCTCACCTCTGCAGATTAGCAGTGGGGCCCTGCCACTGTCTTCTCCATTTAATTTGATGATTCTGCCAGCCAATAGGAGTGCTTTGTTGTGATTTAACGCTTCAGTGTCTGCTTTCAGGCAGGTTACATCTATGCTACATCTTGTACTAAGGGAAGAAAAAATCATCTGTCCTTTACTTGGAAGTAGGCATTATCCTAAGTGATCCATTTACATTATCTCAGTTAATCTGGACAATGATTTTACACAGCAGGTTGTATTATTATATTTCAAAACTAAACTGTAAATATGGGCACTGGTATTTGAATCCAATTCTGTCTCACTCCAAATCTCATTCTGTCTCGAATATAGGTGTCAATAACTTTTACCTATGGGACCGAGAAGGAAACATATAGGTGCTTTTGAATTTAGGACACTCATGAATTGAGTGTTCAACCTGCTCATTTTTTAAAAACATGTTTTTTTAAATTGATTTCAGAGAGAGGAAGGGAGAGAGATGGAAACATCAGTGATGAGAGATAATCATTGATTGGCTATCTCCTACACGCCTCCCACTGGGGATTGAGACTGCAACCTGGGCATGTGCCCTGACCGGAAATCTAACCATAACTTCCTGGTCCATAGGTTGACACTCAACCATTGAGCCACACCAGCTGTGCTCAACTTGCTCATTGATGTAAAGATAAAGCAAGGAATTTTAGGCTTATAGACTGTTTCAGCATTTAATGATTTTTTTTCTTTAAGGGCACTCTAAGCAAAGTTTACATATAAGTCGTGCCAATTTTTGATTATCTGGAAACTGATTACTCAATTTATAGGTTTAAAAATACATATTTGCTTTATATCCCTTCTTATCAATCTTTTGAGTATTCCATTACCAAAGATGGGACAGGGAGAAAATAAAAACTTTTATTAATGTGCATTTTGATATGTGTTTTAGAATAATACTTAGCAGAAGAAAGAGTTGAAAGTGTTTGCTAAAATTATTTTGAATACATATCTTCATTTAAAAAACTCCATCATCCTATCTAATAATAGACAAATATGCAAATTGACCGTACCTTCGCTATGCCCGCGATTGGCCAGGAGGCGCGGGGGGGGGCGGGACTTGGGGTGGCTGGGGTGGCGATTGGGCTGGCGGGATGCTGAGCTCGCGTCACCAGCGGCGGCTCAAGCTCAGCGTCTGCGCCACAGAAGGGGGCCTCTGGGACAGCGAGCTCACATCCCACCGTGGACCATCAAAAGCGGGGGAGCTGGGTGCCTGTCTGCTCAGGCACCAGGCCTTTCAGAAGCCTCCGCCACGCTGGAGGCTTCTGAAAGGCCTGGTGCACCAGCGATCAAAAGCAAAAGCTTGGGAGCTGGGTGCCTGTCCGCTCAGGCACCCAGCTCCCCTGTGATCGAAAGCAAAAGCGTGGGAGCTGGGTGCCTGTCCGCTGGTGCACCAGGCCTTTCAGAAGCCTCCGTCACGCCGGCACCCAGCTCCCCGGTGATCGAAAGCGAAAGCGTGTAGGGGACCCTACATATGCATGATTCAATCATGCACTGGACCTCTAGTCATACTATATAATAAAAGCCTAATATGCAAATCGACCGAACAGCAGAACCACCAGTTGCTATGATGTCTACTGACCACCAGGGGGCAGATGCTCAATGCAGGAGCTGCCCCCTGGTGGTCAGTGCGCTCCCACAGGGGGAGTGCCACTCAGCCAGAAACCAGGCTTACAGCTGGTGAGCATAGCGGCAGTGGCGGGAGCCTCTCCTACCTCCACTGCAGGCGAGCGATAAGGAGCAAGGAGTCTCAGACTGCAAGAGCCCTGGACATCCCTCGAGGGGTCCTGGACTGCGAGAGGGTGCAGGCCAGGCTGAGGGACCCCCCACTCCCCGTGCATGAATATCATGCACCGGGCCTCAAGTATGACATAAGCTTCCATGACACAGATAGTGTTTTATTACAAAGGAAGTCCTATGTATTGAACTTATTCTTAAAACTTTATATCATCTTAAATTCATCTATGTAAGTACTTGTACTGTAACATATTTCTGGTTTGAACCTTAACCTCTTTCTTCTATCTACTATTTATTTACTTCTTGGTGATAACTCTCATCTCAATTGCTTTTACATATACAGGGGTGGGCAAACATAGGTTTACAGTTGTGAATACATGAAACAGAGTTTATTCTTGTATCATTACATATTAATTATTGTATTATTTTCCATATGAACAACTGCAAAACTACTTTTGCCCACCCTGTACTTCAGATAAAATGTTCTTTTAAACTGTAATTTTCTTACTAAACAAACCAAAAAAGGGGGTGCCATTATTTTATTGTATAGTTGGGGTAATTGTAGAGAAAAATAAATACAGCATGGTGCAATGGAAAGTGTATGCATTGCTTTGAAGTGTTGAGAGAGCTGAATTGTAAAATTGTCTTTGAAAGTTACTGAGTATCCTTTGAAAAGTCTCAATTTCCCAATCTGTAAAATGTGATAAATAATATTCACTTTTCACTGGTTGTATTTGCATGAAAAGTATATTGTAGAATGCCGGACACAGCACGTATTTAATGAGAGGTATTATTAGTAATGATGTAAAGTAAGAATTGGAAAGCAGAATGACTTTTGGTGGGTTAGAAAGCAATGCATATTGCACATTTATTTGTAAAAAATTCTTTGCTCTCATGCACACAGTAGCATATGCTTCCTGTTTTGGCTGCTCAAAACATATCTTCTATAAATCATTATACAATTACCTCCTGCTGTTCTTAAACAGAAATTGAAAAAAAGAGACAAAGACACAAATTGCCTATATCAGAAATGAAACAGGAAATATTACTACAGACTCTACAGATACTAAAAGGTCAATGAAGGAATATTGCAAACCACTCTACCCACATGAATTTGACAATTTAGCGTAAATGAATAACAAACTAGCACAATTCACCCAATATGAAAAAGGTAACATGAATAGTCCTGTAGCTATTAAGGAAATTGAATTCATAATTTATAAATCTTTCAAGAAAAACATGTTGGTTTTGCTGGAGAATTATAACGGATAAAGAAGATTTTTTTTTAATCCTCACCCTAGGAGTGAAGATATTTTTTTGTTGTTGATTTTTAGGAAGTGGAAGGGATGGGAGAGAGGGGACGAGAGAAAGAGAGAGAGGAGAGAGAGAGACATTGATGTGATTGATTGCCTCCCTGACGCACCCCGATCTATGGTGGTCATTGAACCTGCAACCCTCAAGTGCACAGACCTATGCTCTAACCACTTAGCAACACTGGTCAGGGCTTAAGGATGATTAAGTTCAATTCTAAACATTTTTTTTTCCTGAAACAAGAGAGGAACTTTGCAATTCATTTATGAAGGTAGTATTTCCCTAATACCAAAATCAGACAGTACAAAACAAAACAAAAACACTAAAAAGGCCCAATAACACAAAAAGTAAATACCACAGAGCAGTATCCCTCACGAATATAGACACAACATTTCTTAACCATCTATTAGTAAGTAGAATTCAGCAAGATATAAAAAGCATTATACACCATGACCAAGTGGAGTTTATTCCAGGGATATAAGACTGGTTGAAAATTAATGAAGAAAAACCACATGATCGTTGAAGCAGATCAATTGAAGCAGAAAAAGACATCAACAAAATTCAAGATCCATTCATGATTTTTAAATATATTTTTATTGATTTCAGAGATGAAGGAAGAGGGAGAGAGAATCATTGATCAGCTGCCTCCTGCACGCCCCTTACTGGAATCGAACCTGGGACCCTTCAGTCCACAGGCCGATGCTCTATCCACTGAGCAAGACCAGCTAGGGCCATTCATGATTTTTAAAAAAATCTCAGAAAAATAGAAACAACAGAGAACTTCCTCAACTTGATCAAGATCATCTATAAAAATTCTATAGCTAATATTTAAATATTTAATGGTGAAAATTTGAATGCTTCTCCTCAGAATGTGAACAAAATGAAGATGTTCACTCATGCATCACTGTTATTCAACATAGCACTGAAAGTTCTGGCTGTGCAATAAAAAAAAAAGGCGTAAGGCATGTGGATTGGAAAGGAATAAATAAAACTGTTCCATTTGCAAATGTCATAATTGTCTAGGTAGGAAATTCCAATGAATCTACAAAAAAAAAAAACAACCCTCCTAATAAGTTAATTCAACAAGGTCACAGGATGAAAAAAAATTTAAAAATCAATTGCATTTCTATAAACTCTCAATCACATGGACACTGGAATTAAAAATACAATATCATTTATAATCACACAAAGCAAAGATAAATCTAACAAAACATGTATAGGACTTGTGTATAAAAGTATAAAATAGTGGTAAAAGATATAAAAAATGCAAATAAGAGTAGAGAGAGTGTTTATGGATTTGAAGACTCAATAGTAAAGATGTAAATTCTCCCCCAATTGATATACAAGTTTAATGTAATTTCTCTCAAAATCCCAGCAAGATTGTTTAAAGATATATAAAGATTATTTTAGAATTTACATAGAAATATAAAGGAATTGGGATAACTAAAACAAATTTGAAATAAACTGGGAGGAACTAGTCTGCCCAATGTTAAGATTTGTTTTATAGTTACAGTATTCAAGACTATATTAGCAAAGGGATGGGCACAATGGAACAGAAGAGAGAACCCAGAAATAGACCTACACAAATATGCCCAATTGATATTTGACAGAGGTGTCAAAGCAATTCAATGGAGAAAAGATAGCCTTTTCAACAAATGGTGTTGGAGCAATTGGGCATCCATAGGCAAACATCTGTCCTAAGTCTCATACCTTAAACAAAAATTAACTTAAATGGATAACAGTCCTAAATGTGAAATGTAGAATTAGAAAACTTTTAGAAAAAAAATTATAGGAGTTACTTTTTTGAATCTAGAGCTAGGTAAAGTGCATTATCCATAAAAGGAAAAATTGACAAATTGTGCTTTCTCAAAATTAAAAATGTTTGCTTCATGAAAAACTGTTAAGTGATGAAAAGACAAGTGGAGACTGGAGGAAGCATTTGTACACCACACACCTGCTAAATAAGAGTTTCTAAAATATATAAAGAAACTCAAAACTAAACAGTCATATAAAAACAAGCAATCCAATTAGAAAATGGGCCAAAGACATGAAGAGACATTTCCCTGTAGAGTATATACAAGTGGCAAAGAAGCACATGAAAAGATGTTCAACATCACTAACAATTAGAGAAATGCAAATTAAAACCCCAGTGAGCTATCACTACATCTATCAAAATGACTAAAATGAAAAGTAGTGACCACACCAAATGCTGGCAGGTATATGGAGAAACACATACATTGCTTGTGGAAAGTAAAATGGTACAGTGACCCTGGAAAAACAGATATTTGAATATTTGAATACCTAGTTCAAAAATATTTTTTGCAAGAAAGTCATGACTATTTTAATGCTGGGAGAAACTTCTTTGAGAATCAACTTCATGATTTGGAGGTAAAAAAACATTCTCTAGGTTTTTAATATCTATATTCAGTCCAGAGCAACAACACTTTTATTAAATAAAACCCAAAACTTCTAATACCCTTTCATGTCTCTCTCTCTCTCTCTCTCTCTCTCTCTCTCTATATATATATATATATATATATATACTCCATATTAAGGCTTTTTTTCCCTTTTACTGAAAAGAAGAAAATATTATTTTCCATTTGTATGACATCTGAATAAAAGTTTAATAATATTTACCCCTACCAAATTGTTGTCTAGACTCCCTCTCCATATATATATATATATATATATATATATATATATATATATATATATATAGTATTTCCAATTCAGGTTTGAATAACTTGTATGAAGAAACTCATATGAAGAAACATATATTACATATTTTTCATTTAAAAATTTTACACATGCTTATGTATGTTAAATACTACAGATGTATTAATAGTTTTATAATTTGTTTCTTTCAATAAAAGATGATAATATATGTTAATCCATAGCCAAATATCTCTATATAGAATGAAATGAATTAATAGAGAAAAGCATAAAATATAAAGATTTTAAAAATTTGTGCCTTTCAACACTGAATAACTGTAGGGCTTAATACATAGTTGAATTAGATTCCATTTGTTTCTGTGTTGCACCCACTTGTATTTTCTCCAACACCCTTTAAAACAATGATTAAAAAAAAATCAATGCTGTCAGTAGACTGGAGAGTAAGAAAATTGCTCGTTGATGTAAATATAGAAACTCAAGAGCTATTAGGCTCTTGCTCTACCTGTACTTTATGTTGCTTCTTTTTGTTTTATCTATAGTGTGGTGTCCTGGCGGGGGGCTGGGGGGAGAAGCAATTTAAAATTCCATATAACTGTGTTTTAATTTCAGCTCTCCCATTTGTTAACTGTGAGACTATCTCTCAATGTCAAGTTCACTGCAAAATAGAACGAGGAATAGCTACTTTCAATACCAATCTTATAGGCTTAAATGAGATAACAAATTTTAAGTTCCTAGAAGCGTGTTACCTCCCCTTGGGTACTTGATATTTGCTCACACCCACTTTTGCCTGTCTATGTTTGTCCATAATATATATAGCAGAGGAATGGTATATTGCTTACCTGAAGATAAGAAGTTCTATATCTTCAGAATAAGCCTTAATCATATCAACTATTATATTCGTGACCAAAATAAAAACAAACACAAAAAAACTGTACTCCATATTAAGGCTTTTTTCCCTTTTACTGAAAAGAAGAAAATATTATTTTCCATTTGTATGACATCTGAATAAAAGTTTAATAATATTTACCCCTACCGAGTTGTTGTCTAGACTCCCTCTCCATACAGGTTTAAAAGTGATCAAGACTGAGAAATAGGAGAATTCTAACTCAAGATGGTGAACTGATCCCAACTGTTTACATCTTCTCTCTCCTGAAATGCAATTAGAATGGTAAAATAAGTATACAAATAAGAATGACTCCATAGCAGCGATGAAAACCAGACAGTGGTATAATCAGAGGCATTTGGGAGCTTCTGAAAGAAGTTCAACTGAAAAGAGAGGAACCAAGCTCAACGAACAAAGTAAATAACCTCTGAGAAGACAGAGTTAATGCAAGAAAAATATTATAATCAGTATCCTCAGGAAGATTTGAGAAGTTCTTGAATTCATAAAATTAAGACAAAGCTATTTTAAAATGAATTTTTTTGAAAATTAAAAATAGGATCATTAGACTAATGATATATTGTCATGGGGATGTAAAGTACAGCATAGGGAATCTAATCTAATAATAGACAAATATGCAAATTGACCGCACCTTCGCTACACCTAAGCCACGCCCACCAGCCAAGCCACGCCCACCAGCCAATCAGGACGAGTATGCAAATTACCCCAACAAAGATGGCGGCTAATTTGCATATCGAGACAGCGTCGAAAGAAGCCAAGAGCTGCAGAAGGGAGTAAAGCTTCAAAGAAGCAAGCAAGCTGGGAGGGCGGGGGGAGGAGAAGGGAGGAGCGAAGTCAGGGCCGGGGCGAAGGGGAAAGCAGGCGGGCTGGTGGAGAGGCAGGGCGGGTGACAAGGGTGGAGCGGAGGCGGGGCCGGGGGGCGAACGGAAAAGCAGGCAGGCTGGAGGAGAAGGCGGGGCGGGTGACAAGGGAGGAGGGGAGGCGGGGTAGAGTGCAGCAGGAAATCCTATTGCAGGATTTTTCCTGCAACGGGAATGCTAGTATAATCAATAATGTTGTAATAACTATGTATGAAGTCAGGTGGAAGCTAGACTTATTGGGGGATCACTTTGTAAGTTACACAAAAAAATAAGATTGTTACACCTAAAGTCATAAAAAAAATGCCTCAAAATTTCATGCCTTATCTTATTTGTTAACTGAGGTAGCCCCAGAGCCTAGAATAATATCTGAAACATGGCTGATGGTCACTAGTATTTTTTTGACCAAATTAAGGGGAGTGCTCTAGAACACCAAATTATAGAATACTCCCAAAATATAAAAAAGAGGAAGAGTCAAAGAAATCCAGAAGCCATTTACTAAAATTTCTAGAAGTAGGAGAAGTCACAACAGTAATTGAGAGAGTGTGATATTAGCACAGGAATAGACAAGTAGATCAGTGGGAATGTAGTCCAGTCCAGCAATGTAAAGCCAGTCATATTTGGAAATTTAGTGTAATAAAGGTAGCATTTCAAATCAGCAAAGATATGATGGTATTGGCTAGTAGGCTATCATTTTGGGGGAAAATATTTAGAATTAAATTTTTTTTGCCATATACCAGATACAAAAAATATTCTAGGTTGATTAAAATTCTAAAAGAAAATACTACTGGTCTAGCTTCCCATTTTTTTTTACCATGCCACCTCCATCTCAGGTTTGGAAAGAATTTAAGAAAGCATCTAATTTATTACCATTGACTTGACATAATTTATCAATGGTTCGGTGTTTGAATGGAGAGTCTGTCATTTCCACATATGTTTATGGATGTCACTTGCTAATTTTCTGTCTTTCAGCCATCTTCCCTTGGAAGTCATTCTGAACTTGAGATTTGCTTGAATAATTTATTACCACCATTGACTTTTTCTAGCACCACTTTGTCTTTGTACTGACACCAGAATGTCCCTCTAGTCCTACTTGACATTTTATTAGGAGGTTGATGAGGTCCCTTTATAATGAAATTAAGTGAATTCAAATGATTTTAAATCCAAGTAAGTGGATTTTAAAAATGTCCATTAGTTTAAGTAATGTGAAAATAACAGAGGAGGAAACGTAAAAGTGGATATTTGAAAGTTACATCCCAATCCAGAAAACACTTGAAAGTAAATGCACACATTGCCTAGCTCTCACCCTAATCAGGAGTTGCGTGTTTTTATTTTACTCAAAAATGAATCGTATCTGTCTGGGTTGCAGAAATGCCATGAAATTATTAGGGTTGTATCAGAATATATCAGTTCATTTACATCTTTACTGGATGTAAAGAGATTCTTATGGTAATTGGCTCTGATTAAGAGAATCCAAAGTAAGGGTAGGAAATGCATGCCATTCTGTATGTGACACCAGTAAATTCGCACATTACCCTTTTTAAGGTAATAACTTAAGATGGCCAATGGCTTCATGGATGTGGGACCAATGCAGTCCCAATGGGCATCACTCTCAGAAGGGCCTCATGCTTGGGGTTTAATGCTCTTGGTCAACTGTCTACATTTCTTAATGATTTTTATCTCTGAACTAGAGGCACGGTGCACAGGATTTGTGCACTGGTAGGGGGGGCGTGGCCTGCGGGGATCGGCCTGTTGTGGGAGCAGCCACTCATCCAGGTCAGCCGAGCAGTGCTCCCACTGTGGGAGTGCACTGACCACCAGGGGGCAGCTCCTGTGTTGAGCACCTGCCTCCTGGTGGTCAGTGTGTGTCATATCAACTGGTCGTTCTGATCATTCCGTCGTTCGGTCGCTGGACTTTTATTATATAGGATTTGTTTTCTAAGTGAAGTCTGTGTGAACATGGAGCCTGTGCTGGGGCTTGGAGCCTTGGCTCATCTGTGGTTCACCTCCCACCATCTCCCCACCTTATCGGGGGTGTTCTTAGCAGTGAGACCCTGAACATGGGGAGGATGGAGATGAGGTGCACACGCCAAGTGGCAGGACAGAGCCTCGGGGTGCCTGTGAGAATCTGCTCTCATCCTGTGAGTGTCCCAGTGCCCAAGGGAATGAGACATTAAGTAGCAACTAACACTACATGACAGACCTAGAAAGAGACCACGGGAGAAAGGAAAGCTTGGTTTCATATCTGCTTTTGGAACAAGGGGCCCCACATCTTCACGTTGCACTGGTTCCAACAACTCTATGGAGCTGGTCCTGACTCACAGTCATTCGTGTATCTGTTCAATTTCCGCTCCTCAGAGACATGTCCTAATCACTCTATCTATCACAGGGGTGACCCACTTTTTCTGTAAAGGACCAGAGAATAAAGTAGTTCAGGCTTTGTGGGTCATAGAGCCTCTGCTGTAACTGCTCAGCTCTGCTGTGATAGTATGAATATTCCAATAAAATGTTATTTATGGACACTTAAATGTGAATTTCATGTAATTTTTACCTGCCATTAATATTATTTTTCCTTTGCCCCCCTCCACTCCCCTATCATTAAAAAATAGTCAGAAGCCTGGATTTGGCCCAAGATCTATAGTTTGCTGATTCTGAGGTAAATATGTGTGGGAGCAAGTCCTTGGGAAAGTAGGGAGAGATGAGCGCTGGACCACAGGTGAGGGAGGGAGATGTTTTAAAGGAGGAATCACAGTGAACACAAGTGCAACTCATTTTACAAATTGAAACTTGGCAAATTCCATTTGTAATTTCAACGTTTTTGTGAAAACACTTTTCTTTCTTATACTGAATGGCTTGGCAGGATTCCATCAGGATAGTGTTTTGTTTTGTTTTTAAGTGGATGTATTAAAGGGAATATTTCAGGCCCATCTCCATTTTTAATAATGCTACTACCTCTTTGTTATTTCTCCTATTATTATTATTTCATTTCTCCATGCAGATATTTCTTTAATCCTGCCCTTGTGCTTTGTGTTTTGAGGCACCATTTGTTTGTGTCTAGATGTGAACACATGGACTTTCCTTCTCTTTGAAGCCCTTCTGCTTGCTACTTATGTGATCTTGAATAAATAATTTAATCGCTCTGATCCACTGATTCTGTGTTAGTTAGGCTAGGTCAGTGGTCGGCAAACTCATTAGTCAACAGAGCCAAATATCAACAGTACAACGATTGAAATTTCTTTTGAGAGCCAAATTTTTTAAACTTAAACTTCTTCTAACGCCACTTCTTCAAAATAGACTCGCCCAGGCGTGGTATTTTGTGCAAGAGCCACACTCAAGGGGCCAAAGAGCTGCATGTGGCTCGCGAGTCGCAGTTTGCCGACCACGGGGCTAGGTAGTCCTAGCTTACACGACAGACCAACCTAGAATCTCAGTGGTTTAACATAAAGGAGGTTTTACCTCAACTTCTTAAAGGTCCAATGTGGATTGAATGACCCTCCTTCATCTTGGAACTACATCATCTGCAGAGTAAGAGAGAGTTGGAGAAGGCAAACTTCTACAGACAGTTGATTAGTCAGAATTAGTTACCTGTCACCAAGCTAAATGCACACAAGGCTTGGAAATAACAGGGAACCTATGCTTATGGTTTTGTTGAGCACTAAAATGATCTCTTAGAACAGGGTTTGACCAATGTTTTCTCTATAGGACCAGGCAGTAAATATTTCAGGTGCTGTGGATAATATGGCTTCTGTCTAAACTTCACTCTGCCATTTAGACACAAAGTAAATGAATGGGCATAGATGTGTTCCAGTAAAACTTTATTTTCAGCAACATGAGGCAGGCCAGATGTGGGCCAGAGGCTATAGTTTGCTGATCCATAATGATTCTTCCTTTTTATTACCTCAGATGCTCAAAGAGCTTTGGGCAATTACCTCCACTCATTGGTCCTCACACTGGGTAATAGCAGATGGACAGTTCTGAAGAGGCTAAAAAGAATGGGGTCAGGTGATCACTGATCAATGATTCCTTCCCTTCAAATTTCTATTAGCCTAGCTCCCTTTCTCCAGATATCTTATTTGAAGTTATGCTGCAG
The DNA here is from genome assembly GCF_027574615.1 of Eptesicus fuscus. Lineage (NCBI taxonomy): Eukaryota > Metazoa > Chordata > Mammalia > Chiroptera > Vespertilionidae > Eptesicus > Eptesicus fuscus. The sequence goes on along the minus strand of NC_072479.1, from coordinate 91,880,415 downwards.
TGAGATCATAGCACTCTGCTCAAAGAAAGAAAGGGAAAATAAAATGTAGATTTGCATGACCATGTATTAGACAGTCTACACTTAGTCCTGAGAGCACACAAGCATACATCTTTCAAACTTCTGTGTATACATTTGTTTTTCCCATTAAAGAACTTATCTTCTGGTATTTACCCAAGCAAGAAATATGTGAGTCACCCTAGACTCCTCCCTTAAAAATCAACCTTCCCATCCAATAAGATGTCAAGACTAAAAAGCTAACCTCATTAGCATCTCCTAAAAACATCTGCTATCTCTAACCCTGTTGCCATTGCTTTACTCAGGATCTCATTATGTCATGGCTGGAATTCTATAACATCCTCCTAATTAGTTTTCCTTCATCAAGTCCAACCCTGACCAATCTATTCTCTAAATTGCTAAAGTAAGTTTATTAAAATGCAAACTCAGCTATGAAAAACTTGCTTGAAAATCATTCAGTGTTTTTTTTTTTTAAATGTTCACGTTAAAGACCAAACTCATTGGCATAGCATTTAGAGCCCTTTATGATTTGGCTCCTGCAACTTACAATATGCCACATCTTGAACCCACCACTCCCTTCACGTACTCTGCACTATAGCCACCCCCACTGTTTACAGTTTGTACTTCCCTTCTTCCCATCCTCTTTTGTCTGCCTACCACATGCTTCCCACCTCTGCTTCGTCAGGATTCAACTCAGCCACCAATCACCTGCTCATGGAGGCCTTTCCTGATTCCCTCCCTAAGGTAGAGACCCATCTTTGGGCTCCCTTTATATTCTGTCCCTCCACTTGTCATAGTCCTTTTCACTGTACTATATTATACTGAAGCATAATTCTTGGGTGGCTTATCTCTTTCTTCATGCACCATTCTTTCTCCAACAAAAGTTTATTATCACCTGGACCGTAGAGACAATGTCCTATTTATCTGTTCCTACCACAGTGCTTACCTTGGTATCTGCAATTTAGTCACTCAGCAAATATCTGTATAATGAATTCATGTAGCAAAAAAATATATATATAGCCTGTTTGCTTTTATTCTTTTATGCATAACAAATTGTGTTTGCATATAAATAGAACTTTGGATGGTCCGGGTTCAGAAACATTTATTTAAGAAACATTTAAATGTAAAGAAGTCCTATACATCAGTTAACTTGACCTTTATAAAGTTTATGACAAGGAAAATTATAAAAATTTGTTTTATGGCCTGTTTATAAAGTGAAACAAAAACACAACACAGCACAATAAAACAAGACCAAGATAATGGACATGCCTGTATTTTTATTGCAGCTAGTGTCATAGTTCATGACTTTGTTTTCTGTAAGAGAAAGTTTATTTAGAAAGTCACAGAGGTGTGGGCTGCTCTATTGGGAGAGCCGCCCATAGTTCATGCCATTTAATTGCTGTTATACAGTCTAGAGGAAAGAACATTGAATGTGAAACTGAGATTCAGCAGCTTCAAGGACAGACATTTCATGAGAAACCAAGGCTGACATTGAACCCTGGTCTTCCATACTTCAAAAGCATCTGAGTCCTGTGGGTACTCATTTGAATTCTATTACTGAGTTGATGTGGCATAATAGTAAATGACTTGCAGTTTCTTGTATAACAATATTTATGCCTCTCAACCTTTTTCATTAAAATATTGCAATGGTGAAAGAATAAAACATATTGTGATAATTTTTACCCTTTATATAAAAAAATAACCTGTAAAATAAAGATACTTTCAGTATAATTTAGTTTAGATTATAGACTAGATGATATCTACTTTAAAAACCATGATCTGGAAGAGACAGGGCAGCTGAAATATCATGCAGGAAAACAATCTGTGAAGTACAGATTAAATTAACAGATATTTGAGGCCAATGGAAACATTAGTAAACCAAAAGTAATTGTACTTTGGAGAAAGAAACTTATTGTAAAGAGATTGCAGTTAACCTCTTGTTAATTATTGTGAGATTGTTACTATTTCAGTAATATGAATGAGAAGAATAAAAAGTAAAAATACTTGAATTGATTCTTGGGAAATGCACACAATTCTGATAGCCAAAAGGACTGCAATCTTTTTATTTTTTTATTTTTTTGAAGGACTATGTGAGAAGCTCTTCTAGGCAGGGAAAAAGAGTGAACATATTTAAAACTATGGGGAAAAAATAGAAAACTGCTATTGGGAATAATCCATTACTGACGGTGTAGATTATAGGTGTCATTACTCCATGATTTTAACTTTTATTTTTAAGTTGACTTTTCTTGCTATTTGGGGATTAATTAAAACCCTTAAAAAATAAAATCAAAGTTTACCTCAAATACCAAGCAGATCCTGGAAAATGCCCTATATAACTTTAATTAATTCTGATGATAGAATTTCTTGGATCCTGGAAAATGCCCTATATAACTTTAATTAATTCTGATGATAGAATTTCAACATATGGTACTTGGGGACAATATCTAATGCCACCGTTCCTTGGGCTATATAAAGAATAAAAAAAATAGAATTGCCCTAATAATGCTTCAATGTCATGAGATCCCTTTTATTGTTAGATTCTATATCCTCAGGGCCTGGCAAATGCCAGATGTTTCATAAATGTTAGTTGATTGAAAGGTGACTTATAATTGCAACTCTCCAAATTGATCATTAAGAGAAATTCTGCGCACTACATTTTTACATACTTTTGGAGAAACCTAACAAAGAGTCTAAATTATTTAATCAACTATGCCATCATAGTTTTTCATTAAATATTTTTTTCATTATTTAATTTATTAAAGGATTATTTAGTGTCCCTCTGTAAAGCACGGTTATATTTTAAGTATAAATCCAGATAGTTTAACTGAAAAAAAAATCATCACTTAGATTAAACTGATGGGGAGATGGGGCTAAAGATGAACATGATCATATTAATACTGTCATCATGCTCATTTATTTTAGCCTAAACAACGAACCTCTATTGTGTCTTCTCTGGATTTTCATCGGATGAATCATAACCAAGAATATTTTGAAATCAACACGTCTACAGGGTGTACAAGCTTCCCTTCCAGCCCTCCTGTTAGTCCACCCACCTCTTCTGTGGGAACCGCAGAGGTCAAGAACGAGGGAACTGGCCATCCAGGTAAAGCAGTTCACTTTATGCAGCTATATTTCTCAACTTTTAAAACTAAAGCCTTTATGAGTTGGATTCATTAAGAGGAATCCTTTGTACAAATTGTGCTGGGTTCTTTGATCACCTACATGTGAGGCAATGTAGGGCTTTATGATTTTTGTCAGAGTGTGGGTATAATATTCTTTCTGAATACATTAATGGCCTTTTAGGCATTAGATATTAAAGATGATGATATAATGCTATTATGGTAGTGGGGAAAAACCAGAGACCTAGAAATGTTCTTCTACCACTACTATTTACCCTCTCCACATAGTGGTAGCAACTCATCAATATATGCCATCTAGCTCTGAGGCTAGAGACTTTGGCTCAAGGTTATCGGGGAAGATTAAGTAGGACAGTGTGGTCTAAGTGGGCTATCAATCTACTCAAACCAAAGTGAACTTAGTGAAGATAAGCCGGGAGGTAAAGGGGAGATTAGGAAAGGAACCACACCCAGTAGTCAAACATACCTGGTTCCATCCAATCAGATTTCCAATGCTTCCCTTCTTTGGGGGCTAGGAGCTAATGACTGGTGGACAGAAATATGAGAAGTGGGGCCTAAAGGATATCTTCTGTTTATGTCTAATTTAAAGTAAGTAAACTATTCAACCACTTTTCTTCAAAGAGATATTATTTGAAAACCATGTATATATAATTAGTATGACTTTTAGAATCATAAATTATTGTTCATGTGTGTATTCCATGTGATTATTGTTCAAAATGAGTGTGTGTATAACTAACTATATGAAAGAATACACATATACTTATTTAAGTCCTTTACAGTGGCTGCGCTTTTATGAACACTTTAAAAACTAAAATTATTTCAAAAATTTCGCCAGAGAATTATTTTCCCCTAGGAAAACAACTAAGATTTTTAAAAATAATGATTAATGGAAGTGGTGAGATTGATATTCTGTGGAAGCTATACTTCAATCTTTCCATGGCAACCAGATTGATATTTACAAAATATAAATCAAAGCATGTCATCATCATGCTTAAGATGCTAGATTGCTTCTCACTGAACTTAGAATGAAGTTCAACTCCTTACTGTGGCCACTGAAGTTCATTGTAACCTCGCTCCTAACTAGCTCTTTAACCTAACCTTTTGCAAACCTATCCTGGCCCACACGGGCGGTCTTTGCTAGGCGTTCTGGCTCTGGGGCTTTTGTACTTTGGTTCCTGCTGCCTAAAATCTCTGTCTTCAAATTTTCATGTGACTGAGTGTCACTTGAGTTTTGACTCAAATGTACTTCCTCATAGACGCTGTCCCAGGTTCCTTCAATATAATGATAATTATAGTAACAATGATGCAAAAAGAACGATAGTAATAATATTAATAAGCAATAGTATTTAAGCAAATGTTTAAATATTTTTCATAATGTTTTCAATATTAACTTTAATTTATAATTATTATAAATATTTAATGTCTTGAATTTAATATCTTTAATATTAAGAAGCAATAAGTATTTAAGCAAATACTTAACACTATGCTTCATGCACTGTTTTAGGCATTTTATGCATATTAACTCATTTAAACCTCATAACTGTTACATGAATTAGATGTTATTTTTTATAGACAAGGAAACACAGAAAGAAGCTAAATAACTAAATAACAGCCCATAATAACAGAGCTGGGATTCAAACTTGGTGGTAGAGTCCATGTTCTTAAACATTTTTCAACATTGCCTAGTTACTTTGGTCAAATCATCCTGTGTTTTTTTTTCAGAACCTATTTACTAACTAAAATTATATTGTTCACTTGCGTACTTATTTATTGTCTTCTCTCCTCTTTCTAGATTTGTGATTTAGAATGGATGGGTCCCTGATACATTGTAGGCTGCCTAAGTTTGTTTACTAACTATGAGACTGAACTTCTTACCTAGCTATGAAACTAACCTCTTTATGCTATAGATTTTATCTATAGACTTAAATTAACAATTAATTAATTAGATTAGCTTGCCCTGTAGTGCAGTCATGCATGTAAAGTGATTAGTGCTGTGTCAGGTACATAGTGTTAAATAAATGTTAGTAACTATTAGTAGTAGTCATTATGTTAGTGAAACCTAGTATTAGTCAGTGAGCATGGGCATTTAGTGTATGTCTGCCTTGTACCAGATACAAGTTTCCAGGAGAGGAGAGATGGGACATAATTTGTAAATCAAAGTGGTATGTGAATCCCAGGAAGGGTTGTAGGCATATAACTCATACTTAATTAATACTTAGTTGAATTACTCATTCCAGATTTAAAAAGTTAAAATGGGAAAAATGACATTGATACTTGTCTTTTGGAAAATCTTTCTTAGTTTTACTTTTGTGTACTAATTGGTGTGTTTTTTTAATGATTAATTTTGAAAATTTTCAACAATGCTTTGAGATAGATAATGTTTATTATTTATTTATTTATTTATTTATTTATTTATAAATTAAGAGTAAGAGAAGTTATGGGGCTAGTGCCTTCTCTCCACTCTGACCACCAGTGGGAAAGGATAAGAACACATCATATTGCTGTCTGGATTTCAGTGGCACCATCCAAAATATGTGGAGAAATTATCATTTTCCACACATTTCAAAATTGATATTTTCAGGCCTGACCTTTGAACAGAACTAAAATCTAACCTTTAACAGTTGAAACAATTTCAGATAGCATGCATGTTACTATGGTTTCCTAATGTAATATGTCACCTCCATGTTACATCAAAAGTTTTAGAGTGGACTGATATTTAGTAATAATGAGTAAGGAAAGATAGTGCTGATTGTTTTACATCAAAAAGTAAAGTTTTTAGGTAGGTATTTATCTCCTGGGAAAACTAGCATTTTATTATCTTACACTAGCATTTTATTATCGATGTTTTGCTATCCTTTGCATTTAAGAACCTGCACATGCAGGTGCTACCACATAGAATATATGGAAAGAGGATGAGTTCCAGTGTCAGTTCTGTCACTGATTTCCTAGGTATTTTCCATCAAATCACTTAATTCCCTGAGAGGGGTGTTCCATACAGGATCACTCCCTCATGATTCTCCTTCTGATCTTGACCACCATGGATCTCCTTCACCATGAACTTCTGAGTGATCTGAGAGTGTAGGTGATAAAGTATTTCAGTCTAGTAGGTACCCCTAATGGTTGCCATTGTGTTCCTTTTCCTTGGGTAACAGTTTTTTAAAATAGAGGTGGTGGAATTCTGGATCTATTTGAAAGGTAGAAGTAACATTTTTTGGATGGGTTGGGTGGTAGGGTATGAGAAAATGAAAGAGACCAAAGATGTGACTCAAGGATTTTTGGCCCTTTTGACTTCTGTAAGGATGGACTTGATATGAGTTGAGATGAGGAAGCTCCGTTTTGGACATTTTAATTTGAAACATTATTGAATAATCAAGTAGATAAGCTGAGTTGAGAGGGATTTTTTTTAGTGGGATAAGGAAGGGTGGGATGAAGCTATGTGGTAATTTTATATTTATCAAATTAAAGGGTATCAGTTTTAAAAGACTGAGAATCAGTGCTTTAGCCCACAAGGAGTGACCTGTGAGTTCCGAGTTCCTCAATGAAAATGTCCTGGACAGGTGTGCTGTGAACTGCTGAGGGAAAAGAAGCTGAGAATCACCAGTAATAAAAGATGCTTCCTCCTTATGCAAAGTTGTTTTCCAGAAAGCTCTATGAAGAATTTTGTTGACTAGCACTTTTGGACACCTGCTTAGGAATTTAACTACCCTGGATAAATAATTATCTCCAATTTCATTAGTAGTTTCCAATCATCACCTCCTGCTGGAGAAAACTTCTTTCCAAATGATAGAAATAACAAAAACAAAAGCTTTTAAGTGCTTAGCAGCTTCAGATGCTTTTCTGCAAGGGAGAAGAAACATTAGAAAAGAACTAAAATTAGAATGGAGAAGGTGGCGTGGACCTTTCACGCTGCTTGGGGATTGCCAGAAAGCAAATGAAGGCCTTCTTTTTAATTAGTTCACACGGCCTGGAAATAGGCCTCCTGAAGCTGGGGCAGTGTTATTCCGGCAGCCGTTGGACGCAGGCAGCGGAGGGGCTCTCTGGCCTCCAGCCAGCACAAAGGCCAGAGCCGGGTAGCTGAGATGATGTGGAAGCTCCACGCTGAGATTCGGGGTGAGCTGATATGGAGGAAGTGAAGGGTTAGTGGGAATTTTGTGTTAATTATATCTTTGTGGTTTATTTTATTTAAAAAATGCATTAAATAAATTATCTGGATTATTTGTTGTTAAATTGGGTAGTTTAAGTTGACTAAGTTTTAGGTAGCCAAAAGGAAATAATTTTTATATCAAATGTCAAATTTTTATATCAAATACACACACACACACACACACACACACACACACACACACACTATTTCAATTACTTAAAAATATGAAAATATCTTCCATAGTTAGATGTTGGAATAATGCGATTTACTTAATGCATGCAATTGGGTGGGAACTTGTGATTCTGACTGTAACTAGTTGAAATAAGACTGTTGGTTTATTTGGACAGCATAAAATAAACATGTTTACTCAGTGTGTGGCATTCTGAGAAAGTCCAGTGGGCCATGAAAGGACCTAAGAGTGTGATTGACCTCATGTGGGGTCTGCAATGCTTCCAGAGAAGAGACACATTGATTTGTCCAGATTATGGCCATTGTGAGGCCACCGAGGGAGTGAGAGTTGTGCAGGGTCTTGGAAGCTGTGCTCAGGATGCTGGCGTGCATCCTAAGATAAAGTCTTAAGAGCAGTGAGAAGTCATTGGCAGGTTTGTAAGCAGAGAGAAATGATATAATTTTTTTTTCCTATGTGAAGTCTCCTATTTTTTTTTCTTTCTGTGAACTAAAGCAAAGTCTTTCTTGGAGAGTGACCAATGAGGGCAGAGATCAGACAATTAAGGAGAGTGGAGAAAGTTTGAGTTAGCTTTTTGTTTAAACTCCTAGCAAATGGCTAGTATGTGGGCCTAAGATTAGCATGGAAGAAGGGATAGTAGGTAGAGGTGGGTGTGGCTAGGGCCAGCTTTTTGGCTCGTTCACTTAAGGTTATCCCTCAGTGGGAAGGTGGGCCCTCTAAAGTCTGTCACTCTGACTTCTGTCCGTCCATGCTAGCCTCTGCGGCAGTCACCATAGCAACCTTGCCAGGCTGGCCTAAGTGACTTTCAGCCCAGATACTTCAGAGGCCCTTCCTGGAGGCCACAGAGACTTCTGGGTCTCATTCGTAATTAAGGAAAATACAAGGAGCTCAGATTTATCCTCAAGACCCCGCTAGTCTATACCGCGTGGTACTACCAAGTTTACTCAGAAGTGGCCATGCCCGGAATCTGGATGGGATTGGGAGCCTGGGCCCCTCTCTCCGCATGTTCTCCCATTACCTACTTATTACACTATAACCTCTCCAGGCCAAAGCCCAGAAGGAAACGTTCAGGACACACATGTAGATCTACTTCCCTACCCTCCCTATTCAAATTTCTCAAAGGCTTGTATCCTTCCTCTTCTGGGAATTAAGTCTCCAGTGTAGACCTGGGGGAAGAGAGATTTCCAAAGGAATTCAATTTAAGAATGGAAATGTATTAATATCTTCTTTGAAAAATACTATCCCTATGAAATTGATTGAGTGGGTGCCACTAAATTAAAAAAAAAATACCTGAACATAACACATGCTTAATTAACGTAGCTTCATAAAGGCTTAATAACTGTGACCATTTTTATTATCAGTATTGGTATTATTACTGGGCCGCGAGCAGAGCCTAGATGCTAAGAATTCAGTGCGAACACAGAGCTGCCAGGTGCTCGGAGTCCAGCCAGGCAGCCACAATCTTAAATCCACAACGTTGCTTAGAACAAGCAGGTCAACCCGCAGAGGAGCAGAGCTGGAATTCCCATCTGCTCTTGCCCCAGTTTTCGTGTCCTGGGGTGGAAGGGCCGCAAAACCTGGAAGTTGTGTCCCTGCAGGGAGAGCCAGTTACAGCAAAGGCAAGAGAGAAACGGTCTCAGAGTTTTTGTGTTGAAAATCTTCCCGTCCCCCCCGCCCCCATTTAATCTTTTATTAACTCAATTTTCTCCTGCTTTTACCTTCTGTTAATTTGTGTGAAAATATAACTGCTTTGTTAGCTGGAATTTTCTTTGCAACTCAAATTCAGTGCTGCGTAGATCTTCTCTCTAATTATCTTGTCTGCTTGTTTGCTCGATAGTTTTTCTCTCCTGATTTTCTCTATCAGGCCACTTACAGCTCTGGGAAAAGCTCCCTGTTATCACTTATATCTGTATGAAAAATCTGTGATCATTAGAGCGAAATGTAAAATGGTAAAAGGAAAGCTGACTATAAATATAAATGGTGGGAGAAAAAAGCTTGTTATTTCCAGGTCTACGCCACCCTCAATTGCAGTTTCTACACTGCCAGACCCTTTTCTCTATTGACATCTTCTATCTCTGCAGTCTTCTTTTGGAAGAACATGTCCCCCTGTTTTTACACCTGTCTGGGTTGGGCTGGTGCACTGTGTGCTGTTTACCTGGGCCCTAGCACTTCAATATATATTTTTTAATTTATTTCAGAGAGGAAGGGAGAAGGAGTGAGAGATAGAAACATCAATGATGAAAGGGAATCATTGATTGGCTACCTCCTGCACGCCCCCTACTGGGGATTGAGCCTGCAACCCCGGGCATGTGCCCTAGATTGGAATCGAACCCAGGACCCTTCATTCCGCAGGCCAATGCTCTGTCCACTGAGCTAAACCAGCTAGGGCCCTAGCACTTTAAATACAGGCTTCTCTGTTATGCACCATGCCACAGTGAGCCAACCCAGGACAGAACTGGTTCCAGACATTCCCCCAGTCAACTTCCTACCTACCTGATAAACCACTAGCTCCCTGCCTACCTGGCTCTGGGCTGTAGTGATTTCAACTTTTCTACTTGACTCTTGGCATCTGTGATAGGCAGAATTCTAAGATGGATTCATGATTCACGCCCATGTATCCACACCTTTGTGTGATGCCCCCCGCCACCCGCTTTGGGGGCGTGGGGGATCTGTAACTTGCTACTAGCCAATGACAAAGGTGATGGGGTATCATTCCCATAGTTATGATACATTTTATGGCAAAGATGATGGAATTTGGAAGATATAATTAAGGTCTGTATGAGAATGTCCAAATGCCTTAGCATGCCCAATAAGATCCTTGATAATCTGGCTGTAGGTTTCTATTTACTTCTATCCATGTACATCACGTGCTCCTAAGAACACTGTCCTTAGAGTTCATTGTTCTTTTAGAGTATACTCCCGTCAGTTTGGACTGCCTCTCGATCTAATTTACCTGGTAAACCTCAGTTATTGTATGGAATTTGGCTAATGGTAATCTCACATGTGAAGCCTTCTGTAGCTCCAGAAATTCTTCCATCCTTGTGCCCCCCTTAGCACTCTTAACACACCTTTACTATTAGTTATTTTATATAAATTTTTTTTTGTTAATCCTCACTGAAGGATATATTTCCCATTGATTTTTTAGAGGGAGTGGAAGGTAGGGAAGAAGAGAGGGGGAAAAAGAGAGAGTGAGAAAGACATTGATGTGAGAGAGACACATCAATTGGTTGCCTCCTGCACTTGCCCCAACCAGGGCCGGGGATCGAACCTGTAACCCAAGTACATGCTCTTGACTGGGAATCGAACCCATGACCTTTAGGTGCATGGGCAGACGCTCTAACCATTTAACACACCTGGGCAGAAAATATTTGTTTCTTTGTCTGTGAGTTCCTTAAATGCAGGGACCATTTTTCAATTAAGATGTACTCCCAGCACATAGTATAGTGACTGACTTATAATAGTGGCAATAAGCGGTAAATGATTGAATAACTGAGCATTTGTTTGTTGGACTACTGTCCCCTACTATGAGCCTATTTCTATCTATACAGTAAGGCCAGGACAATTTTCTCTTAACTATGTTGCTTTCTTATGAGCCATAAAGCCTACTTTTCATTGGTTATTTCTTAAAATGCCTCAGAGAGAAATGTCATTTTTAATGTAAATTTTTATTATATATTTGATCTGATTTAACAGATGAAAAGATAGCAGTTATTTAACATTGGGAGGCTATTCAGTTTTCTTAATTATAATGTAGTTGACCCAACATTGCCAAAATCATTTATATCACTCTAGAAAGCATTATATCTGCAGTATGCACTAATTTCCAATTTCCTTCCTGTGTTTCTTTTAGTGGACCAATATCCAAAGCTTAATTTTAAAATGAAGGGAAAACTTTAGTGATGTCTGTTCTTACACAAGGTCAAAACAAGGCATATTATGACTTTTTTTTTCTTTCCCAGAACTTTTTTTTCTACCATTGCTTTTGCTAGTTTCTGTATTAGCCATGTGTGAGCTTGAAAATATTGTATTAGGACCAGGAACCTTGAGGATGAGAAATTATAACATATTAGTAATGATCAAAATACAATGTGCAGCCCTGGCCAGGTGACCCTATCAGTTGGAGCATCTTCCTGTACACCAAGAGGTTACAGGTTTGATTCCCATTCAGGGCACAAAGCTAGGTTTCAGGTTCGATCCTTGGTCAGGGAGCATACAGGAGGCAACCAATTGATGTTTATCTCTCACACAGATGTTTCTCTCTCTCTCTCTCTCTCTCTCTCTCTCTCTCTCTCTCTCTCTCTCTCTCTCCCCTCCCCCTCCCTTCCTTTCTCTCTCTAAAATCAATAAACATATCCTCAGGTGAGGATAAAAATAAAATAAAATGAAATAAAATCCAATGTGCAGAATGAATACTACTCACAGAATTCTAATCTCTGGCCAGCAGTTCACAGGATCTAGAGTGACCTCTTACTTGCATGATATATGAGTTTTCCATGGCATTGTTCTCCTTCCTTAGAAAAACTAATGACATATAGTAGGAAGACAAATATGCTATAAAGAATCAACATTTATTCCAGAGTCAAAGATGTAATTTTTGTATTATCCACCATTTTAGATCTGAAACAAGCCTGTTTTATGTCTACACTCTTTCTATTAGCACAGATGCCTGTGTTCTCTTTATTAACACAGATAATCAGGAGTTGACTATGGAAGCTAATAATAGATTTCAGATTTCCTTCTGGAAAGCACATAGCACATGTGAAAGGAAGCGTTATTAGCTAAACAAATCTCTCAGTTCCTAATAATTAGCATTTTGACAAGCTGTTGTCTTAGATGGAGGATTTAGACCATATATTACATAAGTTCGAAGTATTTCTTTGTATTTCTTTTCTTGATTTGAGTATCAAGTAAATAGTTCTCATTTTCCTTTAAATGTAAAGGAAACTTTCGACTTTATTTTAGTTTTCTAGTCTATTGATGTGCTGTAGGCCATTAATGTGCAACTGGGTTTTCTTTCTACTATTAATTATAAATAATATGTCAAGTTCTCTAGGCTAAGTAGTTTGCTATTTACTAACTTTTTATTAATTCCTTGAAGTTTCCATATAGAAAATTTAAACTAGTATATCAAATTCAAAATGAGCCAGAACCATTTCCCCATTCCTTATATTTGATATATTCTCTTTTAGGCAATTATTAGATGTTCTTTAAAATTATCTTTAATATATTTATCTAAAACCAGATGTTTATTATTTGACAAGTGCTGGTGTCATATGTTCATTATACTATCTTAGCAACCCAATCATATAAGCCATTGTGGTTGAGACCCTAATTGTTGGTTGGTTAAAAGTAAATATAGCCATGGTCGGTGTGGCTCATTTCGTTGAGCATCATCCTGTGTACCTAAAAGTTGCCGGTTCAATTCCTGGTCAGAGCACATGCTCAGGTTGTAAGTTTGGTCCCTGGTGGGGGGCATTCAGGAGGCAGCCGATTGATGTTTCACTCTCACATCAATGTTTCTCTCTCTCCCGTTCTCTCTAAAAATAAAAAAAATTAAATATAAAACTATATATCAACGCTAAATAAAATTAGTTATATTACCAAATTTATTAATAATACTAGGTAAAGTTCATTTATTTATTTAGCAAATACTCAGTGCTTACAAAGTACTAAAACCCAGGCAAGATACTGGGCATATAATAATGAAAAAGACACCGTCCCTTCTCTAAAAAATCTGTGGTAAGCCAATAATTAAAGTCTGCTGCTATTACATTAGTATAATGTGAGCTTAGAGATAAGAGTGTATAAATCTGCCTCGGAGAGTCAGAGATGGTTTCGCAGAACAAGTTGTGCTTGTCCTATGACTTGAATAATTAATCAAATGGATATTGACACAATATGGTGAGAAAGGAAAGAAAATGAGAAAAGAAAAGAAAGCAGAGACTTTGGAACCAGAAAAATTTGGACTTAAGTCATTTTTTTGTCACTTACAGTAATATTTAGGTGAATGAAAACCTCTCCGAGACACTTTATTTGTTTTGAAAGAACGTAGATGGCCAAACCTAGCATAAGACTTTGCACATGGTAGGCAATCAATAAATATTGTCCCTTCTCACCTACTTTCAGCCTCAAGACAACCTTGTAGGTAAATAGGACAGATAGCATTATCACAATTTTGAAGATGAGGAAAGTAAGTTCATAGTAGTTAAGGTCACACAACTAGTAAGTTAGTGGTAGAGCTAGGACTAGAACCTACATCTTCTGACAAAACTTTTCCCACTATGCTGCTACAAGGATTCCAGGCTTTTTAATGCACTTAGTTATTTATTCAGCCAATACATACTTTTTGAGCACCTACTATGTGTCACACATGTTACTGTACACAGATGATACAGTAGGGAACAAATAAAGTCTGCCCTTATTGAGCTGAGAGTTCATCAGAGAAGGCAGATTTTACACCAGCAATTTCATAATGTCCTAATTAGTGTTAGGCAAGGGCACAGTTCAATGCTCTGGGGTGGGTGTGGCAAGAAAACTTACTCTAATCGAGGAGGTGTGGGAAGTCCTATGAGGCGAAGTGATATTTCTGTCAAGACCTAAAAAGTGAGCAGGAGTTGTCTGGACAGAGAAAAGATTTTCCCAACAGCAGGAGGTTTGGCAAAGATGTGAGTGAGAACACGATATGTTCAAGGAACTGAAACTGATCCAGGACAGCAGGATCAGAAAGTATGAGTGAAAGATTGGCAAGAGGTGACTCTACAGAGACTGGCAGAGACAAGGCTGTAGAGGGTTTACAAGCCGTCTTCAAGAGACTGAGTTTTCTTCTAAGTTTCTGCACTGCATACAAAGCCTGACCAGGGCGGAAATCGGGTCTGAAATCTGACTCATTCATTACTTATCGCAGAGAGGGGATGGTTACTTTTTTCAAATCCCTCACAAAGGCTCAAACAGGCTTGCTGTAGCCCTGGTGGGAAGCCACCTAAGGTTCTAAACAGCGGAATGATATCTGGTTTGCATTTTTCCAAGTTCACTCTAGCCATGCTGTGGCTTCTCTTAGAGAGGAGACAGTAGAAGTGAGACTTGGCACAGGGGAGTCAGTGGCAGCTTAGATCAGGGCTGTAGCTCTGGAGAAGAAGAGAAATGAGGTATTTGAGATGTAGAATTCACAGGATTTGTGATGACATGGAAGCTGAAGGGAGAGAGGGGATGAGTGGAGACAGGGATGTTCCTCACTTTCCTGGCTTGAGCAGAAAACCATAGGAGCCTTGGGCACAATATCTAAGACTTCAATGTTGAGGAAAAGCTACTGGAGTTATTCCATAGTGGGAAGGTGCCAAAATCAGCTGGAATAGAGGACACAATAAAAGTATTTAAAAGTCCTTGGGGCCAGCAGGCATGACATTAACACTTAAAGTAATGGTTCTGTTTTCTTTTTTCTTCCTTTTTCCTTACTGGAAAAACTGCATCCCTTTGTTGTTTTGTTGTTTTACTTCTTAGGCCACTGTATATTTCCATTTAGCTAAATTTATTCTACAGAGACATTAGCTGTTACCAGACTTTGGTTTTAATTTAAAAGAGGATAAAAACTGAAGTTATGAAGAAGATTGGGCATGCGGGTACCTGATTCATTTCCCTGAGTGGCACCATGACTCACCTTCATTAAAGTAATTTTGCTGTGACAAGACTGATGCCTTATTGGCTTTGAATGTTCTCTGCCCTGTATGTAAACAATAAGATAAGTTTCCTTCATGGGTCATTCACTGCTCTTCATCTCCACTATGAGTCAGATGTTTGGCATTTCAAGAGGCTATCCTACCTACAACTTCCCTCTTTATAAATTATGAAGAAAACTTCTACCAACAACAGATTCTCATTTACTGACTTTTCAGATTTGTATCTGTAAAACATGTTCTAGTTGTCTTGCTATATATACTTTAGTAGTAGTTTTATGGCCAACAATAAGGAACTGTTTTATTTATTTTATCTTCATTGCCTACACATCAAGATAAAAAACATAATCATCTGTAAGGGAATTCAAATACTGATGATTAAGTCATACAAAAAGCCCTTCCTGTTAATCCTTTATCTACCTCCAGTTTCAGTAGCTTTCCTCCCTTTCACATTCAACCTCCTGGATTCACTTTTTCATCTGTCGGTCACCCCCCAAAACGATGCCACTAAATGCCCTGGATTGTCTCTTCCAAGATGTACTGGACAAGGTCTTTATCTTACTTGCTCAAACTGTTTCACTTAGCTGGTGAAACACTTTTTGCATGTGCCTCTGTGACACCATACTGTCCCAACCTTCCTTCTGCCTCTCAAGTCTTCATCTCGTTCTCCCTTTGTGAGTACTTCCATCCCTACCCCCTCCCACAAGGTTACTGTTCTTCAAGGTTTGGTTCTAGACTAATTCACCTTCTCTGGATGATCTCAGCCCCGTCACGACTTTATTGCTCAATCATATGCTAATGTTCCTCAAAGTTTTATCTTCAGCCCAAACTGGAGTTTGATATCTCCAAATTAATCTTCCTGTTTTACCTCTCCACTTAGATGTCCCACAGTGGCTTCAAGGTCCACATATCTGTGTTAGTTCCCGAGGGCTGGTGCAAACATGTCCTACAAACTAGGTGTCCTAAAACAACAGAAATCCCACAGTTCTGGATGCTAGGCATTTGAAATCAAGGTGTGAGCAGGGAGGGCCATTCCACCTCTGGAGGCTTTCAGGAAGAAACCATCCTTATCTCTTTAGCTTCCAGGTGTTCCTTGGCTTGTGGCAGCATAACTGCAGTGTCTGTTTCCAACTTCTCGTGGCCTTCTCCTCTGTGTCCTTTCCGCTTCTGATAAGCATACCAGTCACTGGACTAGGGGCCTACCCTAACTACCTTTGTTTATATGTTTTGTTTTTTATTGTATCATGAGCTTAATGGTTATAGAGATTATGCCTTTCTACTGGAATTTCTGGCACTAACTACAGTGTCAGTAATTGTTGCCTAATATTTATTGAAAAGGAGGATGAAGAAAAGAAGTAAAGCAATTAATCAACAAGAATTAATCTGGAAAAAAAAACCCACAACAACAAAAAAAAATGCAAACCAAAATAAGTTGCAGTGTGAATTTGTAAACTTTGGCTAAATGGATTTTTTTCTAGTCATTATATTAACAAAATACATTAAGAATCAGTCAAACCTTATTTTAAGCTCATTCAAAACCTTCTTTTCTATTGTAACAGAAATCCATGGTTCCATAGATGCTGTTATTCACTGGCTATTTCATAATTGGCTCTCTCTACCCCTTTATTAATGAAAAAGTTCCTGCTTCTTTTGATGTTACAGGAGGTGACATTGTTTCCTAATATTTCTTGAACATATCTCAAAAAGGATAAGGTTAAGCAATTAGTGACTAGCATTCTAATTACAAAAAGAAAGAAAGAAAATGTAAAGAAAGGAAGAAAACAATACACTATATCCTAAAAAAATATATGTCTTCAGATAGCCTGAAAGAAAGCATCTTTAGTAATTATATCTGCCTACTTTTAAAAAAATTTTTTATTTCTTGATTTTAGAGAGAGAGACAGAAATATTGGTTTGTTGTTGCACTTATTTATGCATTCATTGGTTGATTCTTGTATGTACACTAACTGGGGATCAAACCCACAACCTTGGTGCATTGGGATGCTGCTCTAACCTACTGAGCTACCCAACCAGGGCTAAATCTGCTTAGTTTTACAAAACATTTAAGCCTTTCTAAGCTGGTGAAAGCTCTGAATGAATATTAAGGCAACCAAGAACTTAAAAAGGATCAGACCTGCTGTATTGTATCTACTTTGCCTACATTAATAAATTTTCTCCCACGAAAGGATCTGTGGGAGACCCCTGTGCTTATAATTATTGGAAATGCTCTTGGTTTAGCTAAATCAGACTAGTTCCTATAGATGTCGATGAGAAGAAAAGTAGAACTGCCTCACTTTCTCACAGCATTCATTATGTAGGCTAATAAGGGCTACTCTAGGGAGTTCATTGAATTCTTTACAGGAGGGCAAGTCCTCAAAAGAAATTCTAAGTATTAGTATTTTGCTCTACTTTGCTTTAGTGCTACTCTATGGTATTAAATTCACAGAACTTTTAGAACACACAATTTTAATACTCACTAATTAAACAGAAAAAGTCAAGCACATTAGATATAGTTAGGAAAATGTCTTGGCATAACCCAGTGAGTCTGCTTAGATTTATTGTCTCTAAATTATCCTAAGTAGATGCTGGCATTCACAGCTCAGTATTTATTATTCTTCATCTATTTTTAGTTACTTTTGATAAATTCAAGGCAGAAGATTCTAGCTTTACCGTATTGTGTTGTGTGGGGGGCCTCTTGGTACTTACGTAACCACTTAAAAAGCTTTGTGTAGCAATTTTCTTCACTCAACAAGATGCACTTCTGAATTTTGAGTAATTTTAAAGTCTTTAAATGCTTTCCTTTATTTCAGCCACGAAAGCTGTCATTTTCAATTAGGCGCATATAGGTAAACCATCTCTATTATTCTTAAGAAATGTTCTACATGTTTTGCATTTATTAACTCTTTAATCCTTACAATAGTACCTAGGTAGGGACAACTCTTACCTATGATTTACAAATGGGGAAGTAAAGTACAGAGTCTTTAACTGACTTGCCCACATACCTATGGTTAGAAGAGAATGGAAATGGGACTTTCTTCTATACATTCTGACTTTGGGTCTGTGCTCTTAACCATCATGTTATTCTGCATCTCAATAATCTTAATATATATATATATATATATATATATATATATATATATATATATAATCATGTACCACTTTCACTTATAATTGTTATTAATTCATCTAAACCTGATCCCTTATCTCAGAATTCTTAAGAGCGTAAGTGCATCTAGAGAAGCAGACCTTTTCTTTCTCAGATTTTCCCCAAATGCTGGCAGTATATTTAGGAAGTATGTTACAAAACTACTTTTTCCTTTATTCAGCCTGGATTTATGGAGCACTTCTTTTCCTTTAGTCACTATTAGTTACTGAGATACAGATGTAAAAGTCTCAACCCTTACCCAAAAGAAATTCCATGTCCAATAAGTTTTGCTTAAGGCGGGGAGAAGTAAAATAGTGTCTCCAGCCGAAACCGGTTTGGCTCAGTGGATAGAGCATCGGTCTGCGGACTGGAGGGTCCCAGGTTCGATTCCGGTCAAGGGCATGTACATTGGTTGCGGGCACATCCCCGGTAGGGGGTGTGCAGGAGGCAGCTGGTCGATGTTTCTCTCTCATCGATGTTTCTAGCTCTCTATCCCTCTCCCTTCCTCTCTGTAAAAAATCAATAAAATATATTTTAAAAAAAAAATAGTGTCTCCAGCTTGGTTGATGTTTTATTTGTTTGTTTTGTTTTTTATAGATGAGTTCAGGTTCATATGTTACTCCATTCGTTCATTCCACAGTGTTTGCTGTGCCTGGCACTGTGCTAGGGGCTGGGCACAGCAGAGAACCAGAGTCTCTAGCCTGTTGCTGA
This sequence comes from Eptesicus fuscus, assembly GCF_027574615.1. Taxonomy (NCBI): domain Eukaryota; kingdom Metazoa; phylum Chordata; class Mammalia; order Chiroptera; family Vespertilionidae; genus Eptesicus; species Eptesicus fuscus. The sequence continues at coordinate 91,861,406 of NC_072479.1, read as the reverse complement.
CACAGAGAAGGGAAGAAATGTCTGATGGTTTAACAAAAGTGATAAGGTAATAGGCCAGTTCTCTGTTGAAATGCCGTTGCTTCTGTCCATCTTCTCCACTGCATATACCAAACTGATGGCTTGGGATTTTTGCTTAGAAGTATCCCTAATTCAACTTAATCCATGTGCTAATTCTTTCATAGATATTATCACCAATTAAAAGATGAGAAACCAAAAGGATTGAGTAACTTTCAATGGTCCATGGTAATAAGGGATAATAATTTTAAAAAAGATTCAACTCTCTTTTGACCCCATTGCTAGTGTTCCAGATGGAAGGTGGAAGTAGCATTGCCTTTCTGTCTCAGCCTCAGAAATTATACAGCATTACTTCTCACCAAATTCTATTGGTTATAAGTGAGCCACTTATCTATCCAGATTCAATAGAAGAGAAATTAGACTCTACTTCATGATGGGGGAATGGCAAGACTCAGTATGGACATGTGGGTAGGAGATAAAGTGTGGCCATCACTGTAAAATACAGTCTTCCTTTAGCCCAGGGGTGGCAAACCATTTTTCTGCCAAGGGCCATTTGTACATTTACAACATCACTAGAGGCCCAGTGCATGGATTCATGCACCCATGGGGTCCCTTGGCCTGGCCTGCAGGGATCGGGCTGAAACCGGCTCTCCAACATACCCCAAGGGGTCCTGGATTGCGAGAGAGCGGTTCTCGGGTGACACACTGTGGAACTGGGCTCCCTTTTTTCTGGTTCCAGGTATGTCACCTGAGAACCACAGCTGCCAAGTCACCACAGCTCTGCAGCTCCTGTGTTGACTATCTGTCCCCTGATGGTCAGTGCGCATCATAGCTACCGGTGGGAGCACCTGCCCCCTGATGGTCATTGTGTCATAGCCTGGCCTGTGTCCTCTTGCAATCCAGGACTTCTCAGGGGATGTCAGAGAGCCAGTTTCAGCCCAATCCCTGCAGGCCAGGACGAGGATTTGTGCACTGGGCCTCTGGTATGCATATAAGATCTTTGGTTAATCTCTTCCTGCCCTCTTCCCTCCCCCCTTTCCTCTGAGATTCATCAGTCTGTTCCATGTTTCCATGCCTGTGGTTTCCACTCCTGTGTTGAGCATTTGCCTCCTGGTGGTCAGTGAGTGTCATAGCTACTGGCCGGTTGGCTGGTCGCTTAGGCTTATATATATATATATTCTCAGGCCATACAAAATTATCAATTTAAAAATTAGCCTGCTACTTACCATTTACAGCAGCATGGATAGACCTGGAAAGTATTATGTTAAGTGAAATAAGCCAATCAGAGAAAGATAAGTATCACATAATTTCATTCATATGTGGAATCTAATGAACAAAATAAACTTATGAACAAAATAGATCCAGAGGCATGGAACAGACTGTTGAACCTCAGAAGAAAGGCGGGGGTGAAGGGATGGGGGATGGAGGGAAGGTAGGAGGTAAGAAACCAACCAGAGAACTTGTATGCATTATATGCATGACCCATGGACACAGACAATAGAGTGGTGAGAGCCTGCTATATTTGGTCAAACATTTAATTAACTCACCCCTAATGCCTTGGCAGGGCGGGCCAGATGTCCCCCACCCTTGCTTTAGCCCAACTATTCACATTCCTCCCATAAGTAAAATATGCTCACCTCACCCCAAGATTCTTCAAAAGTTTCATTCCAGTTGTTTTATCATTTAATTAGGTCCAGGTGCAGTTGAGTTTCCTAAGGCAAGGTGCCTTCAGCAAAGCACTTGAGTATCATTCCTCTTGGTTGGAAGTCCTGTGAAAGAGACAGATTATCTGCTACCCACATATTCACCATATAATGATCAGACAAGCATAGATTAACCAAAATAAAAACTTCCATTAAAAAGAGATGGAAAAGTAAAGTCTGTGGAAATTCTGAATTCTAGCCAGGTATATGTTGTCAGTTCTGTGAGCAGGGCTCAGTTCTGCTCTCTGAGAATTATTCTTCAGGGTTTCTTGGCTCTGCCTTCTGGGGCCTTATCCCCTCTGAGTCATATTCCTTTTTATAATAAGTGACCTATGCTTAAAGCTAAATAATCTCAGTTTGATTCTTGCCCATACTAGTTCTAGCATCCAAAGGCTTCCTTTTATTTTGTACCATTTCTGTTCCTTTTATTTTTAATCTGGCAGTGTTTTTAAAATATATATACTTTTATTGATTTCAGGGAGAGGGAGAGAGAGATAGAAACATCAATGATGAGAGAGAATTATTGATCGGCTGCCTCCTGCACGCCCCTAACTGGGGATTGAGCCCACAACCTGGGCATGTGCGCTGACTGGGAATTGAATCATGACCTCCTGGTTCATAGGTCAATGCTCAACCACTGAGCCATGCCAGGCAGGCTGGCAGTGTTTTTTGTTTTTACCAATATAATTCTTAGAAACATTGGGGGTTTTCTATGAATCTTATTGGCTGTTATTCTACTAGACAAGACTTATTAGTCACAAATCTCTTCAAGATAACCCTTCAGGTTAACCAAGTGATAGTTATCAGAGAGGAGGGCGGTAGTGGGGCTGGGTGAAAAAGGTGAAGGGATTAAGCAAACAAACAAACCAAAGCCTCATAGACACAGACAATAGTATAGTGAAAGAGGGTTGGGGAGGCAGAAGAGGGTGTAGTGGGGATAAATGGTGATAGAAGGAGACTTAACTTGAGGTGGTGAACATACAATACAATATATAGATGATGTATTATAGAATTGTACACCAGAAACCTTTCTAATTGTATTAACTAATGTCACCCCAATAAATTCAATAAAATATTTTAAAAAATGACAATCCTTCTCTACTTTAGGTTCCCTGTGAGTCTGCTGAGGGACTACATCCTTAAGATGCTTAAAAGCTCTATAAAATGTTTAACAGAGAGGACCGATGAGGCATGCCTTTAAGATCCTCAAGAGCCTTTTTTATTTCTTAAATATCCTATGAGGTACAGCCTTAGATCTTTTTTGAAATCTTACCAAGCGATCTTACAGTCTTACAGGATTTGATCTTTGGCTTGAGGCTCTCTTAATTAGGGAATTTTGGGCCATCTGGAGAGGCTGAGGAAGTTCAACTGTACAAATGGAATTTGCACTGCATTTCATACCTAGCTAGGGAAGTTATAGGTCATTATAAGCAAGCCACAAACTTGTCCAAATTTAAGGGATAGGAAATAGGCTGTATTTCTTAATGGGAAATTTGCAGGATTCTAGAAGAATATGTAGAATCGGTGATATTGTTGGAACCATCTTTGGAAAAAATGCAATCTACCTCAAAGAATTGCTACAATATGATGAAGCATTTTTAAACAAGTGGAGTATTGCCTAAACATGCAAATGCCTTAAAAGTAGTTACATTGGGAAGATTTGTGCTTTTTCTTAAAAGTTTGCTTTTTTGTAAATCAGTTTTAGAATTTTTTTTTTTTTTTGGAGTTACTTTAGAAAAAACTTGAAAAGGTTTATTATGGCTGAATACTATATACTACTAGCACAATTTGTTGACAAAGAACTTTTTTTTTCATTTTTTTATTAAGGTATTATATGTGTACATATCTTACCATTGCCCCCCCCACCCCATTCCCAAACATGCCCTCACCCCCCAGAGTTTTGTGTCCATTGGTTATGCTTATATGCATGCATACAAGTCCTTCTGTTGATCTCTTATCTCCCCCACATCTCCCTAACCTTCCCGCTGTAATTTGACAGTCTGTTTGATGCTTTACTATCTCTGTATCTATCTTTTTGTTCAACAGTTTATAATATTCTTTATTATCCATAAATGAGTAAGATCATGTGGTATTTTTCTTTCATTGACTGGCTTATTTCACTTAGCATTATGTTCTCCAATTCCATCCAGGTTGCTGCAAATGGTAAAAATTCATTCTTTTTTTATGGCAGCATAGTATTCCATTGTGTAGATGTACCATAGTTTTCTGATACAGTCATCTGCTGATGGGCACCTAGGCTGTTTCCAGATCTTAGCTATTATAAATTGTGCTGCTATGTACATAGGGGTGCATATATCTTTCTTATTGGTGTTTCCAGTTTCTTAGGATATATTCCTAGGAGTGGGATTACTGGGTCAAATGGGAGTTCCATTTTCAGTTTTTTGAGGAAACTCCATACTGTTCTCCACAGTGGCTGCACCAGTCTACATTCCCACCAGCAGTGAACGAGTGTTCCTTTTTCTCCGCTTCCTCTCCAACACTTGTCATTTGTTGATTTGTTGATGATAGCCATTCTGGCCGGTGTGAGATGGTACTGCATTGTCGTTTTGATTTGCATCTCTCGGATAATTAGTGACTTTGAGCATGTTTTCATGTTTCTCTTGGCCTTCCTTCTGTCTTCTTTTGAAAAGATTCTATTTAGGTCCGTTGCCCATTTTTTTATTGGATCATTTATCTTCCTTTTATTAAGTTGTATAAGCTGCCTGTAGATGTTGGAGATTAAACCTTTATCAGTGATAACATTTGCAAATATGTTCTTCCATACAGTGGGATTTCTTGTTGTTTTGTTGATAGTTTCTTTTGCTGTAAAAAAGCTTTTTATTTTGATGTAGTCCCATTTGTTTATTTTCTCTTTAGCTTCCATTGCCCTAGGAGCAGTATCAGTGAAGAAGTTATTTTGGCATATGTCTGAGATTTTGCTGCCTGTGGATTCCTCTAGTGTTTTTTAAAAAAAATATATTTTATTGATTTTTCACAGAGAGGAAGGGAGAGGGATAGAGAGCTAGAAACATCAATGAGAGAGAGACATCGACCAGCTGCCTCCTGCACACCCCCCACCGGGGGATGTGCCCGCAACTAATGTACATGCCCTTGACCGGAATCGAACCTGGGACCTTCAAGTCCGCAGGCCGACGCTCTATCCACTGAGCCAAACCGGTTTCGGCTCCTCTAGTATTTTTATGGTTTCCCGTCTTATGTTTAAGTCCTGTATCCATTTTGAGTTTATTTTTGTGTATGGTGTAAGTTGGTGATCTAGTTTCATTTTTTTGCATGTATCTATCCAATTTTCCCAACACCATTTATTGAAGAGACTGTGTTGCCTCCATTGTATGTTCATGTCTCCTTTGTCAAATATTAATTGAGCATAGTGGTTTGGGTTGATATCTGGATTCTCTATTCTATTCCATTGATCAATATGTCAGTTCTTGTGCCAGTACCATGCTGTTTTGAGAACAGTGGCTTTGTAATACAGCTTGAAATCTGGTATTGAGATCCCACCTACTTTATTCTTCTTTCTCAGGATTGCTGTGGCTATTCAGGGTCTTTTTTTATTCCAGATGAATTTTTGGAGAGTTCTATCTAGGTCTGTGAAATATGCCGTTGGTATTGACAAAGAACATTTTTATGATAGTTTCATTTTCCTTGCCCTTATGTAAGTTTCCAGCCTTTGGAAGTTTCACTGATGATCTCTTTGGACCCCAGGGAATAAAGTCTACAGTGTTTTCCTCAAGTGTTTCTTCAGATACCACCAGCCATGCAAAAGCCAGAGTATAACAGAAAGCTTATTTTGTTCAAAAATGATATCCTAACCCTAGCCAGTTTGGCTCAGTGGATAGAGTGTTGGCCTGCCGACTAAAGGGTCCAGGGTTTGATTCCAGTCAGGGGCATGTATCTTAGTTGCAAGCTCCTCCTCGGCCTGGCCCTAGTCAGGGCATGTGCAGAAGGCAACCAATCAATGTGTTTCTCTCATTGATGTTTCTCTGTGTCTTTCCCTCTCTCTTCCACTCTCCCTAAAAATCAATGGAAAAATATCCTCTGATGAGAATTTAAAAACAAACAAACAAACAAACAAATCCTATATAATAAAAAGCTGATATGCAAATTGTCTCCTTGAGAGTTTGACTGACCGGGAGTTCAACCACCCGCTATGACATGCGCTGACCACCAGGGAGTGGCATGGAATGAAGGAAGGCCCCAGCTGGCAGCTGGGGCAGGAATGCCCTGGCTGGCAGCTGGCAGCTGGTGGAAGGAAGGCCCCAATCGGCCCTGATCACCGGCCAGGCCTAGGGACCCTACCCGTGTACAAATTTCGTGCACCAGGCCTCTAGTAAATAAATAAACAAATAAGAATTATATCCTAAAGAACAATGACCAGGTGCTTTAACCATGCAACGCTTCAGCTCATTCAAAAGTTAAATAAAGATATGTGTGTGGGTGGCGTATGTTAAGTGAAGGATATCTTAGGTTAAATGAACATGTAAACTTCTCTCATCAAAACAATCAATGTATCCATGATTTAATCATCCAACCCACAACTGGAGTGGGATTCAGGAATGTGTGTCCTGAACAAACTCTGTAATCAACTAGCTGTGGGACTTTTTAAAAGCCTTTGAACTTCATTTTAATTTGCTGAAATAGGGGGAGATGGGACCATCATCAAGAATTATTTGTTGCATATCTTTTATTTAAAAGGCATTCTTATGCAAGTTAGTGATAAAGCAATTTTAGTCATGGCAATGGCTCATTGTAGGAGAGTAGTACTCTGCTTGGACCATGCAATTTACTTTCATAGAGAAGATTTCTAAGATGATTCACTGCAATCTGAACACACAGGTGACTGGCTTCTGAGAGGCCCTGTTACTGATATCCTTGCAAGTACAAAGCAATAATCAGAATTCCTCTTCTCAGCAGAATCTCCTTACAAAATAATTTGAGTTTTTCATATCTTACCCCTTCCTCAAACCTCCTCCCCAAATGAAAGCACTATCTGAACATCCCCAGACAAAGTGAACCTGGAATTAAAACAATTATAACTGCCTCCTCAGAACAACCATTTGTTTATGGTTAACAGCTGTACGCACCTGAGTGTGCACCAGAGTCGAGGGGAAAAGCACATAAAATTCTCAAATGGCTGGGTTTTATGCTAAGGGATTTAAATGAGTATTTTTAAATGTCTTTCTACCCATGCAATTTTTTAACAGCTTCAAAGTTTGGCATGAAATTGCTTGTTCATATGCATTAAGTTCTGATGAATGTCTGAGGTCATAATTGAATCAAGAAAGAAAAGATTTTCTATTAAGCAAAATACTAAAGTTCAGAACATTATTTTTATATAGCAGGTAGTTTTACAATTCATGTATTCATCTGTCATTTCTCTAATTTTGGGGTTGAAAGGATTTGAAATGCACATGTACAATATTCCTTCATTTAAATGTTGTCTTTGGTTGTACTTCTTATGTTACTTTCAAGTGACAATATTCTACATTATAGTTCTTTATTTTCTTGGTGTCTTTCACTGCTAACAACCTGAGGATTTAGAGGAAGAAGGAGGAGGTCAAGTTCTCTTCTTAGGTCTAGAGCTTTGGATATATAACTCTTATTTAGTCTTCTGTCTCCTATCTATACTTTCTGTAGCAGTCATGTAGTGAAAAGCAACATTACTCCAGTCATTTCTCTGAAAATAGACTGGATAAAAGAAGGTGAAGAGATTAGCCAAAGAACATGTATGCATAGCCCATGGACAAAATAACAGTGTGGTGAAGCCCGGGGTGGAGTAGGGGCTGGGTAGAGAGGAACAAAGTGGGGAAATGGGGAACATCTGTAATACTGGCAACAATTTTAGAAATTTAAAAAAAATTAGCTTCAAGTTCGTCTCTGTCCAATTTAGGAGTTACTTGACTTATATTAGAGTTTGCATTTATTATACCTTGGTTGGAATTGTGATTAGTCATAATTTTGCAGATTTGAGTCAGAGAATTTGCGTGTAGGATTTAGAAACTATGATACTATTGCTATTAATGACAATGACTGCCTTTATTGCATTTTTACTGTGGGTGAATCATCAAGCTAAATGCATTGTCCTATGTCATTCTCATCCAATAATCTAGAAGACAGATGATCCTAAAAGCAATATTTCACAGGTAAGGAAAATGAGTCATTTCCCAGGTCAACTCTGTGAAAGTGGTAGACCTGAGAGTTGAGCTCAGATGTGTCAGGCCCTAACGTCAGTGCCTTCACCGCAATGATATGTACTAGGGGTTCTCAACTGGGAGTGATTTTTCCCTCTCCCCCCAGGGAAACTTTGACAACTGAAGGGGTTGCTACTGGTATTGTGTGAGTGCATACCAAGGATGCTGAAAAATATCCTAAAATGCACAGGACAGCCACCAACAGCAAAGAATTATCCAGCTGCAAACGTCCATAGTGCCAAGGCAGAGAAACTCTGATATACCCAAATACTTTCCCTAGTTAATTAATGGATTATCCTGAAACTTTGACTTTGTTTACCATGTAGCCTTCAAGATTAAGCCTACCAAATTTATAGACTCCAGCTGAACTTAAATTCACTGACTCTGGAAATCAGAGTATGTTCCATTTTAAAGTAGCCATCTTTATTGTTTGGCAACATAAAAAATATTTTTTAAAAAATTTACAAACACTTGTGAGATGCAATTTAATCAAGGTCAAGAATCCAAGTTAAATTTGTATTAAATTTACATTCATAACCCGTAAGCAACAAAATAGCACATAAAAAAGACAAAAAAAGGTATATGAATTTATCTCTTTTAAGATGCAGTTAAGAAAGTGTCCATTGCTGTAATTTTTTTCAGCTAGGAAAATGACTATATTTGTCATTGATTTATATATTTCACAAGATCCTCTACACTTATGTAGATCATTTGATTAGTTCTACATATTCCAACAAATGTTCTCAATCAACACTATCTTTAGATTAAAACAACCTAGGTTAGATTAGAGTTTCTCTAACAGAACTGGCAGCAGAATGTAAATCCAAACACCTCACTAAGCATACTGGTTAGTGCAGCCTACATTTTCATTGTATGTATTGTATGACTTTACCAACTAAGGAAGCAGTACATTGATTTATATTCTGGCTTAGTGTTCGTATCTCAAGGTAGACCAGAGGCCCAGTCTATTTTGGATCAAAGTCCTTCTCTACTATTTTGCAGAAAGTCTCCATTCTTTAATGCAGTCCACACTTAATCAAAGTCAGAGTTTTCTTTTTTTCTTCTCCAGATCACTAAAGAGACATAACTCCTTGGTCTGGATGTATCAATTAGGGTTGTACTACTACAAGCAATGACATCAGCAGGATAAAAAAACAAGGCTCAAAAGGAAGAGTAACTAGAGCAACTAGGGTTATCTAGGGAGCACAGACTGATTAAGAGAGAATCTTCAAAACTAAACTCCATTGTTGAGATAAATCAACTTTAAAAATCTTCTATCTTTGTATCTCTCAATTCACATACCATGGGGTATCTGATTTTCCTTGATTGGGCCAAATCTGTGCTCTTGGCCAGGAAAGGACAGAGAACCATGATTGACACTCTCTCCCATCTCACAGGGAAGGGGATGTTTCTCAGAGAAAAATCTTGATGTTGTTAAAGGAGGCTTCTAGTCAAGCAGAAATAGTAGCTTAGCATTGCATCGGCATTCCTTATTTTCTCTCCCAATTATTTTAAAACCTTGAGAAATATATTTTTGCATCTTCCAGTTTTCATACTATGTCTATTGATGCTTCTACTGATTCTTTACTATCACATGCACATAATGGCCTATTTCTGCTCTCTCCTTATGTTACTCCATAACCAACTCCATGAAATCGAAGGATAGGCTTTGGGTATAGGTAAAACTTGTATAATGAAGGTAAACCATAGCTGAAATTTAATAATTGTTTTCCTGGATATTTGAGAAGGTGTTTTTCACACTTCATAATGCTTCAGAATTCCATGCTGTATCTGTAAGGATTATGTTTGTTTTTAACATAGACCCTCGCTGTTATATCCATGACTGATTCCAATATCACTCAAAAATTAGGGAATAGAAACAGGAAAAGAGCGCAGCCCAGCACAATATAGAAGGCGCTCACCATGGGAATGCAGACATTCAAATATTCTAATGAGACATGATTCTTGATTTCAAAATAACCACCAACATGAAACAAATGGAAGGAAATAATTATGCATTGGAACCTCTGGCCATGGTACTAGGTTAGAAATGTAAAAAGCGGAGAAAACCTGGCACACTACTTTTCCAGGAACATCTTATGCGGAACAGAAGCTGTCGCATATAAAAATAATGTGAGTGCTGTGTGTGCATGTTTAGAACTAGGGAAGGATGTGGGGAAGGAAACTAATATGCAGCAGTTTTTCCATGTCTGATAAAAACCTATTTAGCAACCTTGTTTAGAATTTGAAATTTGGAAACATGTCATAAAATACCATTTGCAAAGAAAGGAATTTTCAAAAGCAGAGATAATGAAACATTTTCTCCCTATAAACATCTTATTCTTCCTTGAAATCACAAACAGCTGCAGTATATTCTGACTAATTACAACTGAATCATAAGAAACACAGCATGATAAGAACCCTAAGCAGTATCAGTATGGTGCAAGTTGATTTTAAATGCTCAAGTTCTATATTATTCAGGTGTTACTCACACTTGGGTTATCAATTTTAAAGAAATAAAACTAGCTTTCATTGGGGTTATTTGTTCATGTAGCTGAATGTCTTTATCACGGTGGAATATTTTAATAACTGTAAAAGCCTTATTAGTTCATATGCTGCTTACTAAGAGTTTATGCTTCTTATATACTGGTGGAGTTTACCTTTGCATTATTGGTGCAAAGGGAAAATATATTTTCAGAGAAATGTTTGTTTCTTTAATGATTAGGGCTGACTATTTTCAGACACCAATCTAGCAGCAGAGATCTGTTCTTTGCATATGAAATTACAACACTGAAGTAATTGGGAGGTCCTTATAAATGAAGAAGTATAACCAGAGTATAAATTTACTTATCTGATCAATAGACTAGCAACTAATTCATCTGATCCTTATGCTTGCATTTGTGAAACATATAGTAAGTATTTTAAAATCTCTTCTCTTCTGAATCTTTTTAAAAAATATATTTTTATTGATTTCATAGAGGAAGGGAGAGGGAGAGATAGAAGCATCAATGAGGAGAGAGAATCATTGATCGGCTGCCTCTTTGCATGCCCTCTACTGGGGATCAAGCCTGAAACCCGGGCACGTGCCCTGACCAGGAATAGAACCGTGACCTCCTGGTTCATAGGTCAACACTCAACTACTGAGCAACACTGGCTGGGCTCTTCACATGAATCTTCTCTTTTGCATTGTTCATTGAACAAGCTCGGGGCTAGGAAACATTTCATTCTATTCTCCCTTGTTCATCAAGCTATCACCAAGGGTCCATGAACCCATTCTTGTGATAAATAGGTAGAAAACACACAGTACCATATGTTACCCTGAGTACCTGTGCTGCTTAGACAAGGACACTAGAGTTAAACCTAGAAAACAATGCAAAACCAACTACAACGAAGAGGTAGATTAGGACAGACAGGGTCTAAATTAGAGTTGGCTAACTTTGAAAAAGAGCCAGGCTAATTTCACAAAGAACAACTTTAGCCACCTTCAGATTTTCCCTGGGATCCAAAACCAGAAACTGGATTGCAAAACATGAAGACAACAGAGAGCTCTTAAGCACAGTTTATCCTTGTCACTTCAACAGAATTCTTCCTTTCCCCCCTAAACTTCAACACATCTAAGTATTTTTAAGTCTCTTATTCAGCCTTAGAATTAGTTATATTCCAGTACTTATCTTATTTCAATATACAGTTTCTCCCCAAGATTCTGATAAATTATGGTCATTTTAAGAGGCACTAAAATGCTATGAGACTGTGGTAATTAAATTCCTGACCTGGGAACTTTTCAACTAGTCCATTAAAGTAATATTTCCTTTTCACCCTGAAACTAGTGTGCGGTGAGGCCAGCTACTCATTAACAGACCATTATCTTTCACCCAGAGGGCAAACTCACTGTCTGGGACTGGGAAAGTGAACCACGACTACATAATTTTAAATGATTCCTCCGCTATCTGTTGCCTGTCTTTTAAAGGGATGTTTAAATCTCATCGGGATTCATTGGCCTTCCTAGGTTCCTATCTAGTTCCTTTATACCCTTTTGCTTGGATCTCAGCCTGAATCCTTCTTGGGAATAGGTCTTCTCAGTGACATTTGCTTCTCCTCTGGATTTCTCCGCATTGTCCCTTTCACCATGTTCCATAAGCCTTAACAATAGTAGCTGAGGTAGATTCTCCCCTGCCAACATCATCTACTACTACCTGTTTTTGTAAGTCACGACCAAATGCTCCAGATCCATAGGTCTTAAGTCTAATCATCTTTATTGTCAGCACCTACATCCGAAACAGCTCACCAGCGCCTTCTGGCTCTAGAAGGTGACTCTAGAAGAGCCATCCTCGCATCTCCATACCATCAGACTGAGCAATTTTTTTGTGCCTCTTTAAATAGTCTAAGGATAGAATATCATGTTCCACTAACCCCCTACACATTCGAGTCTTCTTTATATTCAGTCATATCTCATCCTACATTTGTACAATGTTTTAAACCATGTTTTTATTACAAAAAATTTTAAACATAAAAGTAAAAAAATAGTGTAATGAACATATGCCCACCATCCTATAACCTATAGTTAACAGTTAACATTTGCCATATTTCCTCTATCTACCTATCTATCTTGCTGAATCATTTGAAAATAAATTTCAGAAATAACATTATTCCCAAGTATCTCAGCATACATAGAAAAGGCATTCTTTTGCATAACTATAATACTCTTTAACACATAAGATAATTAGTAACAATTTTTTAATCAACTGGTATCTATCAATTTATCTAATCTACCAATCCATCTAACTTATGCAATTTTCCCCCAAATACTCTTACAGCTGCTTTTTCAAACCAGGGTTCAATCAAAATTCATATATTTCATTGTGTTGCGATATCACTTTTATTTCTTTTACTCTAGAACAATCCCACTGTGTTATTTTTTTTATGATACTGATGTTTTTATGAGATTAAGCCAATTGCCTTATAAAATATCTGACATTTTATATTTGTATGATTATTTTCTTGCTGGCTTTTGATAACATGTTCCTTTATACCCTGTATTTCTTATACCCTGGAAGTTGGGACTAAAATCTTGGTTATATTCAGGTGAAGGTTTTTGCAAGAAAACTTCATAGGTGATTCTGAGCATCTTACATTGCATCACATCTGGAGGCATATAAATGTCAGGTTTCCCTTCTATTGGCTTTGCAAATGTGATCATTTTAGTAGTTACTGCTAAATCTCTTCATTATCAAGGTCTGCTTTTCCCTTTGAAATTTGCAAGTAAACTGTGGGATGAATGACCTATTGGGAATGGCACCATGCATTTTCCAATGGCATCTCATATAAGAGTTTATTATTCTTTGGTGATCCTTTGTGGGCACTATTGTTTCATTGAGATTGCAAAATTATGATTCTCTCATAATCTCGTTTCTGCCACAATTATTGGCAATTAATCTTCTCTAAAGAGTTTTCCACAGTATAGAGGGCATGGGCAACAGTTTCTTCCAAAAAGGCAGAGAAATTCTGAAATATTTTCTTTTAATTATCAACCTTTAAAGTAAAAAGTTGGTATATTAGTTACCACCACTAATGACAAACAGATTTCCCCTCTACCTTCCCCCAATTGCTGTGCTCTCCCAAGCTTACTCTCTCTCTCTCTGAGAATCACTGTGGACTTGTGAAGTTTTATATATTTAGTGTTTTACAATCAATGATAGTGGATAGTACCAGTAAAATTATTTCTTACTAATTAAAATTAATATTATGGATTTTTTAATTTTATATTTGTATCTTTTATAATGAGAATTTTGGTTCCTAAGATATTTACTTATTTGTTTTATTCTATTATGTAAAATAGGTTCTAAGTTATAATACTGAAAATTACTAATAACAATAAAACTATTGAGTGAAATTTAAGTTACCAGTACTTGAAGTGCTTTCGAGGTTAGGAAATATTTTAAGATGATAGTCTTAAAAATATAATCAGAATGCTATGTCAAAAGTCACTTGAAATTATTTTCTTTCTGAGTTGTATTACTAATTTAAAAGAGAATTAGGTTTAATTATTTTTGTTTCTTTTTAATGTCATAGTTTAATATTTACCCATTTTTAAAATATTTAATATATATGGTATTTATATATTTCAAAAGTCAAAATTATCTAAAAAAAGAAAGATATACTCAGGAAATTCTTGCTTCCTTTCATCTACTCTCTACTTTATTCTTCCTATTCATTTACTATAAGTCACCATTTTCTAAAGTTTTCTTTTTGCCACACACACACATACATATGCACACACACACACACACACACACACACACACACTGTTTTGCACCTTGCATTTTTCACCTATCATTACATTCTGAATAGTATTCCATATCGATACATAGAGATATTCTTCATTTCCTTTAAGGTCTTCAGAGTACTTTATTGGGTATGTGTGTCCTAGTTTATTCCACTACCCATAATGATGGACATCTTAATTACTTTAGCCTTCTGCTATTACTCCCCTTCCCTCCAAAGAGCATCAGTAGAATACCTTGTACATATGTCGTTTTATATTTGTGGAACTACCAGTATGTCTCTTTGGAAAGATTCCCGGAAGTAAGGTTTTAGGTCAAAGGAAAACATGAAGATAATTTTGTTAGCTGTTGTTAAATCCGCCTTCAGGATTATGCCATTTTGCACTCCCATCAGTAATGTATTGCCTGGCCGAGTTAATTCAAATGTTTGGATATGTGCCAGTCTTTTAGGTGAGAAATATTTGTGTCATTTTAATTTGGATTTTCCTTATAATGAGTGAGGTTAAGCATCCTTTCGCATATTCAAGAGCCATTGTCTCTCTTTTATCAATTGTCCATGTATTTTGCCCAATTTTCTATTTGGGTCTTGAACTTTCCCTTCACTATTTTAAGGTCCTCATATATTAGAACAGAGTAATGGTTCTCAACTAGGAATGATTTGTAACCTTCCTGCTCCCCTGCCTGGACATTTGGCAATGTCCGGAAGCATTTCTGGTTGTCACACCTGGGGAGGGGGAGCTACCGGTTAGTGCTTAAAGGTCAAAGATGCTTCTAAATATTCCACAGTGCACAGGACAGCCACCACAACAAAGAATTATCTGGCCTCAGATGTTAATAGTGCTGGGGTTGAGAAACATTGGGTTAGGCCCTTGACTGCAATATAAATTGCAAATATTTTCTCCTGTGTTAATGTACGAAACATTCAAACCTATAAAGAATTTGTGGGAGTTTATTTGAGCCAAACTGTCAACAATTGCCAGGAAGCAGAATATCAAGGGATTGAGATAATGCTCCAGAAAATGGCAGTTTTTCACCTTGTTTTTAATTTTTAACATTACAATCTAAAGAGGGGATGTAAGTGGGTTACATGAACTCCATTGTTGATAGATTAGGGAGGCAGGAGAAAGCAAAACTGGGAAACCTCTGAGATTGGATAAAAAGTAAAATGATAGACACATACTTCTTTTACTTAAATGGGTGCAGGATAGTTAACAGTCAACAATTAACCCAATAACAATGAGGGGATTTGTGAAAAGGGGAAAATTATCGTAGATACAAAAAGACAATAGGCTCAGTTAAGGTAAAGATTGACCTTTGTCAGGGAAGATACCAGCCTAGGACATGACTACTCACCATAAACTGCTTTTTAATTTAAAAACTTTTAATTTCAGACTACCCTTTGTGGTTACTTTAGGTCTCTGAGTTTGCAAGGCCACAACGCAGGCCTTCCCTGAGTCAGGTTAGCCTGTGGCCCCTTTTCATCCACATCTGATTTGTCCTCTGGTTTTGCTTATAATAGAATACTTTTTCTTTTTTAAAGTAGTGTGATTTCTCACTCTTTCCTTTTATTGCTACTGTATTTTAAGTCATACTTAGGCTCTGCCAACTCTCAGGTTATAATAGAATTCACTGTGTTTTCTTTTAGAACTTGTGTGGTGTTATGCTTTACATTTATGCAAAATTGATCTTAGAATTAATCTGGAGGTAATGAGCGAGGAAGGATTCCACATTTTGTGTTGTTTTTTTCTAAATGATTATCAAGCTGTACCAGTACCACTTGTTCTAAAGGTTATCTTTCCCCCCAAGTGATTTGAGATGCCAACTTTATCATGGACCCAGTTTCCATATATACCTGAGTCTATTTCTAGACGTTCTGATTTTCATTGTCCTTCTGTCTATTCATGGGCCAATACCATACTTTTATTTATAGAAGGTTTACAACAGAGGGAATAGGAAGCAGAGGATTGGTTATGTAGATGATGGAATAGTAGAAAAGCCAAATAGGGAGCAGTGAGGTGACCTAAGGACTAGCAGCCGTAGGAAGCCATTAAGCATTGCTGGGCTGAGAGACAAAAGGAGATGGTGGTGTTATGAGAGCCCAGGGACCAATAAAACCCAGGATTTAATAATGGAACCATAGAAAAGACACCGTCACGAATGGAGATAACTCCCAAGGCAGAAAGAGAGGGAGGGAAATACCCCTGGCATCTCCCTACCTAACACTTTCCAGGCTTTCTTAAGAGCTTCTTATTAGCTAATCAAGTCTACCCAGAAACCAGCTGACTTAGAATTTTGGGGAAACAGCCCACGTATTCTCACACACGTCAGACACTAAGTTTCAATGCACCCTTGGGCACGAGCTGTGGGCCTCTGCATCAGCTCTCACTGGTAGGTGTTGACCACTGTGCTGCCTCCAGTCTATAGCCCTTGGGAACAGCAGGTACTGCAGGAAGCATCCTTGGCCTTATGCACTCTCAGCCACTTGCACCCAGAATGCCCACCTCAGTCCCGCTGCAGGCTCCATGCCACATGTCAGGGAGTCCTCTGGGGACAGCCATGCTGCTGTCCTCCAAGAACTATGAAGATTCTTGCTCAGCATTGACAATGGGCCCTCTGGGCAATGTTCTCCAGTTGACATGTGATATTGTGCTCCTCAGAGGCAAGTCTAAGCCATGCTGAAGGAAAGATAAACATTTCTTTTGCACAAACAGAACTTCTCTTCTCACATTGCCCTTAGGCCCCTTGTGTGTCTTCCCCACAGGTGGCGATTTATGGAAGGTAGGAGCATAGACAACATCCAAAGCTATCCCATTTTTAAGAATGCAGTGATTTTGGCCTAAATAGTTCAGGGGAAATATAGTTGGAAGCTACGTTGAGTTTGTGCTATCAAATTGAAATCAGTAAATGTAACGTGACCAGAAAACAATCATTCTCATTTTCTGGAAAACTTGGGAATGACTTGCATTGGTGGTCATCATTAACAAAGCCTGGGAACAGCTCTGAGAGAGTCGTTGAAGTCTGAATCCATGGATGGCCTAATGAGTGATGCAGTGACATGAGCAACAATGTAACCAGCAATAAGTAAATGGTATAAGGACTGCAAAAGATATGTGTTGTATAATTATACATAGGTTCCAAAGAGCCATGACAATAACAATAACCATGTTGGCACCTTTTTATCATCCTGGGAGATATGAAATGACTAGGAATGGCACATTTGACAATAAGGAGCATGAAGATATGAATCTGAACAGGTAGAAGTAGTGAGCAGACACTATAAAGAATCTTCATGTGTACTGATTGTACAATAAACAAAAATGTAAGCACCGTTTCTCTACCCATTATTTGATAAGTCACCATCTTTCACATGGGTCTATACTGTTTGTAATACATTTAAATCAAATTCTTTATATACACAGGAGTCCCACAAAAACAAAATAATTTGCCTGGGGCTTTGCCTACTTTATGGTCGGACCTTCTTCTTTTGGGGGAAAATGCTTGTTAATTCCTTGTGTTTTCCTACTATGGGAAACTTGCCTCACTTTCCTCTCGTATCTGCAATTCCCTGTCTCCCACCTTTTTGATTTTAGATTATTATTTTTTCCCACTTAGAGGTAAGTTGACTCTGTCCAAATTATGCTCTGGCATGAGTCATGAGGATTTTATTTGCTCTCCTTGATTTGATCTAAAAATATTTCTTGAATAAAGATGGAGGGATTCAATTAAGAAGCTTACATTACCCTATGGGAACTGAAACCTCAGGGTAAATTCAGATTTTGTGGCGCTTGGTGTTTATATAATTTTGGAGGCCCTCTTTAAGAAGATTAGATAGAGGGCTCTGGAACGTTTTGGTAAAGCAGAGTTCCTGAAGCTTAAGCAGCATGAGCTTCATGGTAAATCTGCCATTGTTGGAATGACTATTTAAAAAGAGAATTCTCAATGCAAAATATTATCTATCTCTTCTAAATTTTACCTCATTAAATTTCTACCTCAGAGATCCTGTGTTTGTTATATACTAACTATATTATTCATTCCTCTTGCTTTCATGTCATTTGTAAATTAGGAGTTAATTTATGATTTTATTTAAGTCACTGTGAGCAATAATGAATAAGTCAGTTGAAGATTTTACTAAATAGGTTTTATTAAAATATTTGTTACTAAGAGAAATAATCTCTTCTCTCCTTTCCTACCCCATTTCAATTTCTCCTTTAAAGTCAAACATCTTACCATAATACACTCCTCTTTTTTACTAAAAGTGGAAATTGGGAAGTTTGCTAAAGACTTTTTATAAACTAGGGAAAGGAACTTGTCCTTTACTGCATTGGCCATAAAGAGGTGAGAGGAAAATTCACTTAATCTTTGTAAAATATGTAATGATTTCAGAGAAGATTTAACAGTATCTAATAATTCTTTCAGTTTCTAATAATTCTCAGACATCTTTGAGATGTACAATTTGTCTTTAAGTAGAATACATAATTATTTAATCTAAGATCAACTTACTTTGGGTATGTATCTCACAATTCCCTTAATTTAGTAATCAAATATGAATAAGCCATGGCTGGTGTGGCTCAGTTGGTTGGGTGTTGTCCTGTGCACCAAAAGGTTGCCCATTAGATTTCTGGTCAGGGCACATGCCCAGGTTGCCAGCTCAATCTCCAGTAGAGGGTGTGCAGGAGATAGCCAACTGATGTTTCACTCAAATGGATGTTTCTTTCCCTCCCTCTCTTTTCCTCTCACTCTCTAAAAAAATCAATTAAAAATTAGAAAAAATATGAATAATATAACAAAGACATCTTAGGAGTTAATTATTTTCATCCTCCTAGACCCCTACTGGGATAAAATGTATCTTTTAGAGGTTATTGAACTCTTCAGGGGAGAAAATGTAGAAATTAGCAGATTAATTGATTCTATTAAGGTATGTGACTATAAAAATTATACTGAGGCTTGGTAGAAAAAATACATATTTAGAAATAAACCTTCAAGAACTTAATAGAAATTGTTTTTTTTTAAATATGTGGTATAGCCCTGGCCAGTATGTTCAATGGTTAGAACATCATCCCATGCACTGAAGGGTTGTGGGTTCAATTCCCGGTCAAGGGCACATACCTGGGTTGCAGGTGCGATTCCCAGCCCAGATTGGGGCAACCAATCAATGTGTCTCTCTCACATTGTGTTTTCTCTCTCTCTCTCCCTCTTCTTCCCACCTTCTTTCTCTTCCTTCCACCCTATCTAAAATCAGTGGAAAAAATATCCTTGGGTGGGGAATAACAAAAATAAAATATGTGATATAATATATTAGAAGACCATGCTAAAGAAAAACTCATGTTCTTGTTTAACTTCTGCTTTAATTAGCTGTGTAACTTTGGATATGATAGTTAGTATTTTTAAATCTTAGACTATGACCCGGAAGGACATTTCAATTTCTTTCATTCATTAGAAAATGCTTTAACATGAAGAGTTTTAATTCTGAAATCATATTTCCTGACCTTCAGCCACTACCTTGGGCAAAGAATTTTATGTCTCCAAGCCTCAGTTGTCTTATCTGTAAAGACTGTCATGTTATTGAAGCTTACCCATTGTTGGTGGTTATAAGGTTTTATTGTGCCAAGTTATTTCTAGGCATAGATAAAATTGCTAAGGATGCAGCTGCCATACCTTCTTTTGAACATGCCAGTAGATTTCAGCAATGGGCCATTTTATTTCACTGAGTTACACAGCCAATATTCTTGTGATGCTTTAGGATATTGTCTACAGTGATGCTGGGTCTTAGGATTTCTTCATAAATATTCCAGATTTATAACATTCTTAGAAAATGCCTAATTATTAGATTTATTAGATAACATATGTTTTGCTTTGCCTTTTTTTCCTGGCATTTGGAATTTACATAGAAGCTTTTATGTACTGACATAGATACTTAGATAATCATCTTCTTGATTTCATAAGTTGCTATACAGGAAATGTGATGATAAAATTTAAAAGGCAGAATTTAAAATTAAATTTTCTTTTGAAATTAGAGTCAAATGCTTAGCATTTCCTCCACTTCCAATGTTGTTATAAAGCATAAATCACCAGTTATCCCAAAGATTATGTAATTTAGAGGTTTTTAAATAATGAAATTAATTGGAAAACACCATACAGATATTCAGATTTGACCATTCAACAAACACAGTTCACTATATCCTATTAAAGCTCATTTATTGACCAAGACATATTGACCATATATTGACAAGTGTTAGATGAATGACCCCAAAATTTTAATTTGTTTGGACCATTCACATTTACATTCTTTAACATTTAATTCTGTGAAATAGCTTCAGATGATCTATTAACTCCCTAACAGACATACCTTTCCTCCCCTTTCCCCCCGTGTTTTATTTAAGCTGATCCAGTACAATACCAAGCCTACAGAGGGAACAAAGGCCCTGGCAATAAGGAGTTAGTTGCTTAATAAAGTGTTTGGAATGAGGCTTTCAAAATCTTTTGTTACATTAACAGAAACTACACCTAGTACTTGATTAGTCTGTTATTGCTGTGACATCAAACCAAAAAATTTTAACAATTTACAACAATGAAGATTTATTTCTTGCTCACAGGGTTGCAGGTTGGCTGGACTGTACTGGGCAAGAATGGCTCAGCTGGGTTTGGGTTAGTCGTTCTACTCCATGTGTCCTTTCACTCAGGGACCTGAGCTCAAGAAGCAACTGCTATTTGGGGCACGCTGTGCTTACAGCAGAGAGATCATCTTAAGAGAGTGAGAAGAGGCATGTAGTGCCTCCTAAAGCCTCTCCTTGAATCACCACAGAAGCCCTTTCATTATAGTCCAAGGTCAAAGCATGTCACATAGCCAAACTCAAGGTCAGTGGAACAAGGATTATACTAACTACATCCACAGGGAAGCTATCCTGAAGGAGGAGGTGAATAATAGTGAAGAAATAATGCAATCTTTTATAGTGCTTGTGTTATTTAGTAGAAGAAATTTGACCTTCAGAAACCCCTACATTCATACATGAATCATTAAGTCTTTTTATGTACAAGGTAGAGTCGGAGAATTTTAGCATTTGAGAGGTGACGGAATTTTGAAGAGTCGGTAATCCCATTGCTTCATTATAGAGATAAAGCAGTGTAATGTTAAGTGACTCTTGCCCATGATTAGATTCTGTAGGTGGTGAAGATGGATGTGAAATCTAACTTATCATTTTTCACTATCAAAGCACTATGCTGCCAGTTGGCTAATTATTTCATCTAGACTAGGCACTCTCTGAGAAGTGGAAAAGAAAGAAAATTCCAATTCAGAGTAGACAAACTAAAAGTTCACCATAGCTCTGTTCTCAGCATGGAGAGATTTAATAATTTAATTTCAGTTCTACTAAAATTAGTTGACATTTTATAGTGGGGAGTTCATAGAATTAGTAGGAAAAAACACCTATGTGTCACTAGAAAATTGGGTCAATAAAATAGACTATTTGAAGAATATATTCAATTGGATGAACGTGTTCCACCTCATTAATAATTAAATACAAATTAAAACAACAATAGAGTAAAACATATTATTAAAAATTAGAAAAAAAATAAAAATTATAATACTTGATAAGAGTTGGCTAGAAAGGCATTCTTACCATGTACTATGGTTAGAGTAGGAATCTCTACTTTTCTGGAATAATGTAATTTAGTAAGTATCAAGATTTTTAAAAAATTTTCATTCTCTAAACTAGCAAATCCACTTACAGGAATTCATCCTATCTTAACCACAGATCTTGTTAGTAAATAATGGTTTTTTCATGTAATTTATTAAATAAATATTTATTAAATTCCAACTATGAATGAAACAGTGTGTCAGATGTAAGGGATATAATGGTAAGCCAAACAAGGTACTTGCATCTCTAGGGAACATACAGACACATAAACAGATGAAAAGCATAATAGCCCATATTTAAATGGGTTACATTTTCAAGCACTTTTCTGGGTGCTTTCCATATATTAATTCTTTTATCCTCCCAACAACCTAAGAAAGTATCATTGCAATCTTACTGAAGACAGATTAAGTGATTTTTCTCAAGGTCACACAAGTCCATGCTGGAGATGGGATTTAAACTCAGGAACATAGTTACATTCACATGGTTAACCACTATGTAGGGGTGGATATAAGGCAGAGTACATTACTTATAATGCTAAAAAGTTATCCACCATTAGAAAAAATGTTATAGAAATTAAACTACATTTAAATGATAGAATTTTATTCAGCCCTGAAAAAAAGAATGACACATTTCAAAAACTTATAGGGACATTGGAAATATTTATAATATAATATCAAATAAAGATAAATACAAAAAAATAAAGAAGAATATAAATCAGCATACATAAAATGAATCAAATTTTATTATTAAAAAGTGTTACACATATGCACATATACTATACATATTTATGTATATAGAAATACATTTATGTACACATATTCATTTAACATTTGTTTCATTCATTAGATTCTGATGAGGTAGTGCTTGGTTGGTTTGACAGCTGTATACCTAACAATTACCTGTGCCTGGACCTAATAAATACTAAATAAGTTTAATTAAATGATTGGCCAAAAAAAGTCTAGAATAATATGCACCAAAATGCTAGCAGTAGTTTTCCCTTAATTCTGGAATGGTGGGTTATTTTACTTTTCTTTGTTATACTTTTAGTTATTTCCAAAGTTCTCTCTAGTGAACATGTGTATACTTACCAGACTTAGTTTTTTAGAGTGGAGCGGGTTGTAAAGGGAACTTGTGTTTGGCAGAATTAACAACCCCTGTCTTAGATGGCTTAGATATCCATCTGCTGGAAGATAGGAAGTTGAACCAGATGGTCCCCAGGGATTCCTGTGAGATACAGGTTAGCTGGCCTGTTAGAAGTTACCTGGTGTGCCAGGCATTGATTTACTGTCTCTCAGCTGCAAATTTATACTCCATTGCCTGTTCTGCAATAATAGAGGTGAGCCCTCGACATATTTTCCCTTTGCTAGCCTGCACCACATTAAGCTTTGTCAGTTCAGGGCACTGGAGACACATAATAGGAGAAAGGGGGTTCTCTTTCCTGGTTCTGGGGAGGGTACTCAGCAGGCTTCGCCATGCATGGTGGTCAGCAGCACCCACCAGCCTGCAGTTTACCCAAGCACCCACCTTGGGCAGGTGCGTAATGGAGTGACTCCAGCAGGACACCTCCCAGGGAACAGTTTGCGCCAGCATTCTAGAGAGCAAGTTTCCTGCAAGACCTGGAGGCCAGATCCTCATCAACTTACTCTGGCATGGCACCTTCCTCAGCGCCGGCAATGCAGTGAGCCATGGCTGTGCCCTCCAGAGAGGTCTGGATCAGCCTTGGGGGACAGGTTAATTTCCTCAGAACATCATCTACCTCAGCGTAGGGGAGTGGCTGCTCCTTGTGTCCACGATTCCTCTACTCTGTGGAGTTCCTTTCACTGCTTACCAGCCAGTCCCTCACTATGCCAATCCCCTGTAAATAGTTCTTTATATATTAAACTCTTCCTGTTCAGTTTACTCTGTGGTTTCTGTCTCCCAGGTGGACCTTGATTGATACACCTGGGTTTGTGAATTTCAATAATTTTATTATAATTTCCATCCTCCTCTCTTCACTAAAAAAGGTAAAGGATATAACTAAAATATGGCAAGGGTTATGTTTATTATTGAAGTCAAGAACCATACTTGCTCAACTATGAAAATGGAGATATAAAGAAAGTTTCCTCAAAGCATATAAAACTCCAAATGAGCAGGTGCGTGGTGTAAACTGGGTAAATAGCTCTTAAGCAGAAAAGGAGGAAATATAAGGTGTTAAAAAGAAATATCCTGCCCTGGCCTGTATGACTCAGTTGGTTGGAGTGTTGTCTCATACAGCAAAAGGGTGCAGGTTTGATTCCCAGTCAGGGCACATGCCTAGGTGAAGGGTTCAATCTCCGGCCCCGGTCAGGGTGCATGTGGGAAGCAACAGATCGATGTTGCTCACATTGATGTTTCTCTCTCTCTCCCCCTCTCTCTCCCTCTATTTTCCTCCTACTCTCTCTCCCTCCCTACCCCCCTCTCTCTAAAAATCAATGAAAATGTCCTTGGATTATAAAATAGAATAAAGAGAAATATCCCCTTCTGCAAATGGTAAACAGCATGAAAGCAGAGCTATTAGCAAAAAGGAATTATAGGAGGAAAACTATCAGAAGACAAAATGATATATGCAAATAAGAAATTAATTTGAATCTCCATATAGAGGCCACCAAACCAGAAAGCCAGGCAAACAGAAGCGAGCTCCTTTATTTCAGGGCAGTGGTGCTTGTCTAATTCTGAAAATTGTGATTCTTTCAAATTAGCATTACTCACCTTTTATTCAAAGGACAATGAAAAAAAGTTATAAAAGGGATAGAATGAGAACCCAAACTTGTGTTAAGGAATAAATTTGTCACAGAAAAAAATAAGTAAGATTTTGCAAATGCAATCTGAAGTAATTATTAAAATGAGTTACACAAAGAAATTTGCATTGAAACTAAGGAAATAATTCTAGCACATTTTAATCTGTTTGTTTGTTTTTACCAACTATGAAAACTGAAAAGCACATTTACCTTATTTCATGGGAATTATTGAGAGGATGTAGAAATTCCACTGGCTTAAGTCTTGAATGACCTGGGTTTAAAATTGGGAAGTCAAAGAAATGGTTATTTACAAAGATATTGAGATGAAAACTTTATCAGTTAAAATATTAAATGTAAAACATTTAGCATATTATATTGCATGTGATAAGCACATGATAATATTAGATATTACACCATTATTGATGTTAATACAGCCAAAGATCATATTGCCCTTTTATTGGCATCACACATTATTATTTATTTGTTCAAAATGCCTTTGAGATGTGTTTTTTCTATGAAGAAAATACTCTACTAGGAATGGTGGAAGATATACAAGATGGTTGGATTTGCTAGTACCCCCCCTAACTTCCTAATTCCCTGTTCCTAAGATTGTTTAAATCAGGCACTTGTCTTTTACTCAACTTGAAGTCAACAAAAATTTGAGTGTTATTTTGTCTGTCAACTGTTGTTATCTCATAGGACCCCTACTCTTTACTTAAGCCATTGATTTTGCAACCTACGTCCACTGTCTAATCTTAGCTGTGTTAACATTGTGGGTGTCTGGCCCAGTGATCCAGGACTCAAGGTCGTTTTGGCATTTGTTGTATTAGCTCTCTTTCCCAATGTGTGGCAACCGCAGATTTCATAAGCATTTCTTTTGGTGAGTCATCCAAATTAGAGATAAGTGGCCCCTATTGAATGAGTGCCTGTTATATGCCAGACACCATACATACATATGTCACCTTGCTTAATGTTCACCATGAAGAAATATTGAGTCTCAGAGAGGTCCAAGATCACACACAAAGAAAGAAATAGAGACAAACTTTGAATCTAGATCTTTGATTTTGAAGTACATGCTTTAGCCATTATTCTTATGGTTGCTGGTGCATGAGAAATCACATGAGAAACAATTATGTATTTCCTAGGCTTTTTCCAAGAGTGTCTCATTCTTTAGGTCTGGAGTAGAAGCCAGGAATCTATATTCAAGAATAGCTACACTACACCACGGTATCCCTAATGAACGGGACAGGGTCTATGTATGGCTCATATCAGATTCCTGTGGCATATTATTAAATATCTCCTTCCTGGTTAATAGACCCATTCATTAATATGCTCTGGAAAAAATACATCACACTGTGCTATTATTTAATTTATATGTGCTATTTAGTTCATAAGATTTTTGTGATACTTCTTTTATCTTGCATGAAGCAGAAGAACCCAGTGTGCCAGTAAGAAACTTAGCTGAAATCAAGATAATCTGCACAAACATAAATTCATCTTTTCTTGTGACTTCGAAGGAAAAGAAAATTAGTTTAGTATTTAAGTAGTGTTCTCCATTACAGTATAAAGTGTATGCCTGAAGTGGTAGAACTATATAGAAAGAAGAGTAGGCTCGGATAGAGAAAAGGGAGTACATTACAAGCAAATTCCATCCTTTTCCCAGTTCCTCTGAGAGCTGGTATTAGGATCTAGAGAAGAAAGCGATAGGCTAGATTCCTCAAGGGAATCTTTTGAAGAGAAAATGGATGGGACATGAGCTGAAACCTTAAGGAATGGGCAGGTCCTGGCATAAGGATAGAGGACATAGCAAGCAAAAGAAAAGAACAAGGACAACATCCAGGAATTGGCATGTTGAGTGAAAGAGGTCAAAAGGAAATTAGACTGACCCGAGTTACGGTTTATAACCTGGGATCCTGGGAGAGGATTTGAAATTGGACCAGAATAGAGAAAGCATTAAAAGCACAATGGGAAAATATTACATTTAGCTTGATATGGCCAGAGGGACTCATTCTAGGTTTTTTAGAATGGGAATATGGGAAGTAATATGTTAGAAGGTGATTATAGTTAACAGTCAGTACTATTTATTATGTGCCTACTGCATGCCAGGATTTTTATAGACAATATGTGCATTTACTCTCCTCCATAAATTATGAGATCAATATTCTCAGTTTTTCAGATAAGGAAACTAAGACTTAAGAGAGAGAAAAGACTCACCCAAGAGTTCATAATAGAATGGAGTGAAGCCCACATTTCACCCATATACAGGGTATACCAAAAACGTCTACACATACATTAAATAATTATAAAGACAGTGTTTATTAAAATACATTTCATTTTCAGAATTGAGCTATCAGCTGTTAAAGTGTGTATACATTTTTAGGGGGACACCCTGTATATCTGAATCTAAAGATCACATTATCCTGTGCCTCCTTGTGTAAGATGGGTCTGGGGTCCTTGTAAGACTTTTATTGGCAAGAATCCAAGATTCCACTTAGGAGAAAGGTAACCTGGGCTTGAGTACTGTGGTTTAGTTGTGTTTGCATTGGACCTCAGGGGTTATATTAGATCCATGTTTGGGAGTGGGAGTTGATTTACAATATGAAGAAATTAAAAAGTCACACCTACCCTTCATTTGAATGTATTATGAAGTAATATTTAAGAATTATGGAGGATCTTTAGCTATAGCTATAATAAACTCTGTAACTGGAATATTTAGGATAAAAGTCTAGATTCTTAAGAAAACTAGCTTTCATTTGCCTCAGGAAACATTTAGGGAACCAGTATCCAAAAAATAAAATTGCCAGTGGGGGTTGAGGAACTCAAATAATCTCTGGATGCTTATTCTTTTGAGTGAATAATTAATGGACTTGTGAGATCTCTTTAAGGTTTTTATAAGTGGTGTGATTTTTATCTAAAGATGAATCTTTTGCCTAATGGGAGTGGCCTCTCAAGATATCTTGATTTCTTGATAACCTCTCCTTTTATTTTTTTAAAATATATTTTTATTTCAGTGAGGCAGGGAAAGGTAAAGAGAGATAGAAACATCAGTGATGAGAGAGAATCATTGATCGGTTGCCTCCTGCACACCCCCCATTGGGGACTGAGCCTGCAAACTGGGCATGTACCCTAACCGGGACTTGAACTGTGACCTCCTGGTTCATAGGTCGATGCTCAACCACTGAGTCACATGGGCCGGGTGATAATCTCTCCTTTTAGATTACATGTAACACAAATGACAAGAGATAATGGAAATAAGAAAGCAGGTTATAGTATAACTATAGGCCCGGTGCACGAATTCATGCACGGGTGGGGTCTGGCTGGCTCACCCAGATCGGCCTGGGCCAGCCAGGGGGAGAGGATGCAGGAGGTTGGCTGGCTGGCCTCGCCCCCTGGTTGAACTCCCAGTCGAACTCCTGGTTGTGGGGACAATTTACATATTAGCCTTTTATTACATAGGATTCCATCATTTTCATTAAAGACGAAGCAGGATTTTTGGTGGCTGCAGGAAGGTATTTATGGCAGGACTCAAGTCTGCTTCTGAAGTGTTTCCGTGTTTCTCTGTCTGAGTAAGCGGCTCTGGAGCTCAGGTTCTCTCCTTCCAGATATTCACCAGAATGCTTACGCCTTTCTTATTTATGCTTTTGTTTTAAGCACTACTTCTCAATAACATGATGAGACCATACACATTCATTGAAATGAAATTATATACCATGAGGCAACAAAATCAGTAGCAGTAAAATGTTTTCCAAGCCAAGTCAGGTAGAATGATCCCAAAAATAATGACCAATTTTACAAACCCTGTGTAGCTCTTAGGCCATTCCCACCCAGGTGCGATGGAGACAGGCGTGAAGTAATTTAAAAGCAAGCGTGAACTAATTTTATAAAGGTTATCCATACACAGAAAAGAAAATTTACAAAGCACAGTTTTCTGGCCTATCCTGGGTATCAACCATAGCATTTGGCTCAGCTCTGCAGGTAACGCCAGGTGTTTTTCTTAAAAGGTCTGCATACCATTTTAAAGGATTTGCGTTTCTGGATCAGAATGAAAAGAGACCCATTTCCTTTCTTCCCTTCTGTATTCTTCCCCATCCCCACCATAGGAACTCACAGACACTATTTTCACTAACTCTCTGTGCAACCTGGGTCAAGTGATTTAACCTTTTTAAAGGTCGGTTTCCTTCCCTTTAAAATGAAAGGGTTGAGTTATAACGGTGCCTCTCTAAAGTCCTTTATACTCTTCAAGTTCCATGATTCCTTCTGACACAAT
This sequence comes from Eptesicus fuscus, assembly GCF_027574615.1. Lineage (NCBI taxonomy): Eukaryota > Metazoa > Chordata > Mammalia > Chiroptera > Vespertilionidae > Eptesicus > Eptesicus fuscus. The sequence goes on along the minus strand of NC_072479.1, from coordinate 91,832,541 downwards.
TTAGAATCTTTATATTCTTCTGTCCTCTTTATATATATTTAACATTTGAGCCTCTACCTCATAAACTATATTAACATCACTTTCCATTGCTCCTCTAAACTATCTCTTGAGTTATGACCCACTTTCTAAACTATTTTGTCTTTCTTCCAATTAATATGACCTTGCCTAAAAGAAGTGTCCTACATTTCCTCCTGTTTAAATCAAGTGCCCAACTTAGGGCTGGAGAGAAAGAAAGGAGTTATTCCTCAGGGTCATGGATCTTGCCTATCTGACTCTTCAGATTATTTTATTGAGCCATTGGCACAGTAACAATTTGACTATACCCCAACCAATGTCACTGGCCAATATCTTTGAGAAAAGGTGAATTAGGATCATCTTATATGATACCTAAAAGTGGTTCTATTTTTAAATCACTCCTAAAGTTATTAAAATTGTTTGTTCTAAACACAGACATTTCCAGGTTGTCTTTTGGAATTGAAAAGGACATGGTCCATAGCCGACAAATGTCAAAATAAGCAGTTTCATCTGTTCTAAGAATTAGCTTAAATGCTTTGCTTCTTTTTAATCCATTGGAAAACAGTAGTGATCACGATGAGAAAAATGCTGCCTGTTTAAGAGGTGATTATAAGGATATGAAATTGACAACAAAATTAGTGTTCCTAGTTGTTGTTTTTTAAATCATATTAGCACTTCCACAGCAGACTGGATAAATCTCTTTCCTATTGCTTATAGCTAATTAAAATATACATTTGGAATACAAAGAAGGTGACTGATCTCATACAGATATTCTTTGCAAGAGCCAAATTTATTGTGCATAGAAAAGCACCTCTAAGAAAATTAGATACAGGGATTTGTTTAATTCATGTAGTTGTTGCCCAAAGTAATCTTTAAAACCAGTGGTAGGTAAGAGTTTATTTTTTAGAAAGTTATAAATTTTTAATAGCTAGGATTTAACTACAGGAAAACAAAATATAAAACCATGAATCTGTTCTTTTTTGCCAGAATCTAATGTTCTTATAGATTTTCATTTAAGGGACCAGTGTTTATCATTTCAACCTGATTTCACACAGCATACATGCAGTTCTTAAAATTCATGTATTCCGTGAACCTAAGACTTGTCATGCGGCAGATAAAATGCTAGGCATTGGCACTGCTACTGCAAATACACGGTGTTTACCCCAAAACACTCAGCTGGGGACAAAAAAATACCTGATACAATATCATGAGTACTGCAGTAGAGGGGTGTCTTAGTCAGCTCAGACTCAGGCTGGTATGAAAACACCATAAACTGGAGGACTTATAAACAGATTTATTTCTCACAACTCTGGAGGCTGGGAAGTATAGGATCAAGGTGCCTGCAGATTCAGTATCTGGTGAGAGCCCACTTCCTAGTTCGTAGACAGACATCTTTCACAGTGTTCTCCTATGGCAGAAGGGCCAGGAGCTCTCTGGGGTCTCTATTATAAGGGCACAAATTCCACTCATGAGGACTTTGCCCTCCTTACCTAATCACCCCCCAATGACCTCATCTCCACATACCATCATATTGGGGTAATTGTTTCCAACATAAGAATTTGGGGGATACAAACATTCAGTCCATAGCCGGGGATATATGGGGTGCAATGGGAGTAACTATGCTTGTCAGTAACAGGGAAACTTTCTCAGAGGCGGTGAGGCTAAAAAAATGAATGTGTCAACAAATAATAGGAAGAAAGGAATTAAGAATGGCAAGGGCAATAGCACACACAGTTACACACACACACATAATTTGCAAAATATTTTGTATAGCTAGGCTATACAGTTCACAGGGATAAAGAGAATGTTGAGGCTAATCAAGGAGACCAGGTAAGGAATGACCTAATTAGCCAAGGTAAAAATGCTGGGTGCTATAACACTCCATAAGCCCCAGTGGCTTAATGCAAATAACACACTTTCATTTCTTGCACACATAATAGTTCAATTAAGTGCAAGGCAGATACCCTTCCATGTGGTGATTCTGGGAAACTGGCTTATTTCTCCTCGTGATGCCATGAGATTCAAGAAGTATCTGGTTAATATCAAATGCTGCTGAGAGGTCAACCCAAAATGACCTGAAAAGTGCCCATTGAATATGGCAATGAAGAGGTCGCTCGCTGGTGCGGCTCTCAGAAGCAGTTTCATTGGAGTGTAGCTGCAGAAGCCAGACCACAGTTGAAAGGTGAAAGAAGGGTGAAAAAGAGGAGCCGATGAATACCAACTACTCTTTAAAAATATTGGATGTGAAGAAAACGAGAAAACAAGGGTTATAGATCAAGGGAGACATATTTAAGGGCTTGTTGTGTTGTTTTTGTGTCTTTTTACCACAAAGGAGAATTGAGCATGATGATCTGCTGAGGGGAAAGAACTAGTTTAGAGGAAAAGGTGGTTCTTGCTGAGAAGAAAGTGGAGTCCCAGCATAGGCAGGAGGCGATGAGATTCAGAGGACAGATAAAGGGAATAGCCTTACACTGGAGTCCCTGTGCTTGTCCATGAACCTAGGAGAGAAGCAAATAAGAAAAAGAAAAGTAACTCTAAGGCTGTTTTATGAATGTCTAAGGAGAGTGTTGGAGGCTCAAATATATGCCTATGATAACATACTTCAAATAATAGAGAAATAAACCATCTATTTTAGAACAATTGCAGATTCGTGGGATATTGGATCTATTCTTGAGTCCATAAAACTGCTAAATTTTCTTCACTGAACATGAATTCTGCTCATTGAATGTGTTTGAACAGCCAGATGTTTCTTTTATAGACTTAAAAGATATACATGTCAATGAATATATGATTTTAACCATTACTTTGGGTTACATAATAATGCAAATCTTTGAAAAGTTTGAAAATTGTATTAGATATTGATGGAGTAGTTTCGAGGATTCTTCTTACATACAGAAATGAAATATAATTGCATTTCTCATTTGACAGATATAGGGCAATTTGATTTTTATTTGATTCAAAATATGTTGAGGAACAAATCATAGTATTCTGAATGTAAGGATTGTGTGCATTTTCACTGTTTGCAAAGGAGCTTTAGGTAAAGTTCTAAAGATTGGTGTTTATTCATCAAGACAAAATGTTATCTCAATGGCAATTTAAATGTTATCTCAAAGGCTAAATTAACCATCTGCTTAATTTTAAACTATACTAAGTGATTCTTTTAGTTTACTTTCAGGTGTTAGGTAATTGTGTCCATTCTACTTTTCTCCTTGTAGAATCCACAGCATCCACAAAATTTAAAGTGTTAAGGTAGACTGTCAAGATATTCTAATAAGTTAGGGCAGTTTATCATTCTGGCCTCACTTTTCCTTTTAAAAATATGCATCAATTTACTGGCTTTTTTGGTAATCATAGGACCGCAGTGTAAAAGGAAGCTTAGAAGGCTTCATGGCTGCCCCTCACTGGTGCGCACATTGATTCAGTGACCATTGATGAGGTCCCACTCTTTGGTCTTATCCCTAGTCATTTTCTTCCTTGTTGCCTGCACTCCAGCCACACTAGCCTTCTTTGTATCCCCTAACTTCCTTTCATCCTCCAGGCCTTCTCACACTGTATGTCTTACATGTGTCTACAATACTCCCTGCTCAGAACCTATCCCTTACTCATTTTACAAGTCTAATTCAAGTTACTAACCCAGGGAAAACTTGCCCGTCCTCCAAAATTAGCTGAAAGCCTCCATTTATATGCTGTCTTATTTTTCATGTATATTTCTGTCATGTCACATGTAATAAAAGTTGAGTTTAATTCATGTGCAATTTTTTAAAATCTAATGACAGCCACTAAACACTAAGCCTCACATGATTAAGCACTATACCTATTTTATTCACCTCCATATTCCTAGGTCTCTGGAAGAGCACCTGGCACATAGTAAATATTCAATAAGAAGTTGTTGAGTGAAGGAATAATGGCACCCAGTGTTTTATAGTGAAATATACTTACCGAATCAGAAAGATTCTTGTTCCTCAGAAATTCATACTCTATTAGGAGAGAAGTAATGTAAACAAGCAACTATTAATATCACAATGGCTAAGAAGGTAACAGTTGGATTGGAATGCCGGGGTTGAAATCCTAGCTTCCTCCTATACTGTTTACCATTTAGCAAAGAACATAATTTACCTGAGGCTCAGTTTCCTCATCTATAAAATGGGAAAAATTATAGTACCAACCTGTAGCAGATAATACAGATTGCCTTACTCATTTCCATCCCAGTTCCTTGTATCTCCCCTTTTTACCACAGAGTCTCAAACAAACAAACACTTTATTTCTAGATTCCCTTGAAGCTAAGTTTCTACTTAGAACTTGTTTCTACTGAGCAAACAGAAAGCTGAGAAGACAGCAGCCACATGTGACAATCATGGTGGTAGTGATGTCCAGTGGAATGTCTTAAATCTAGGCTTGGGTGCTGATTCTCATGGGTGATACCCATGAGTAGATCTTCTAGAATGGTCAGATAGTGTGAGTTGTGGGTATTTCTTTTGTTGCTTTATTTCTGGATGCTTTGTTTCTGATTGTGAAACTTTAAGTTTGGTTCTCTAGCCTCCCAAAGATTCTGTGAGCTACTTAATACCTTGTATAAATTCATTTCTGTTCCAGACAGCTAAAGGGGATTCTGTAGTCTGCAACAATTAAATCTGGATAATCTATTCACTAATAGTTTGTTGAAAAAGTTAAATCTAAATGGAAGCTTTGTCCTTGAGATCTGAACACAGAGACTGTAGCAAATCAGATTAAGACAACCAATACTACATTTGTGAAACAACCTAATATTACTTTCTCTGATTTTAAATCAATATCCTTTCACAAAATTCCTTGAAGAGTCCATTTTTTTTTATTGATTACATGTATAGATAGGTTTGGGTAAAGTTTTAACAAGTGTTCAATTAAGTTGCTGAGAGAGAGGGGGTGAGAAGGGAGAGAGAGGGGGAGATCTTGAAAAATACACTGCTTAATTATATTACAAGTTATTTTTTCTTTCTACTTATCTGTAATTTATTATTTCTCAGAAATAAACACATTACTTATATATATTTTAAAAGACAAGTCTTTTAGATAAAAAACACTCCACATTTATATTGTCCTTTTATGTTTTTTAAAGTTCTCAGATGCACTAATCTCATGACAACCCTGAAAGCTATTTAGTAATATTGCCATTATACAATATGCAAACTCAAGTCAAGAGAGAGTAGGTGACAGAGTCAAAACTTGAATGCAAGTCTTTGGACTCTAAGTCATGGGCTTTCTTGCTTTACCACAGTTGATTAGCAGTTCATTGAGAGCAGCTCTCTGTAAAATGAAAGAAATTTTTATTATCAGGGCCAAATGAAAGAGGTAGGAATCTTGGGCTTCTAGGTTTTCAAATGTGAAGAATCCATGTTCCCTAGCAACACTATATGGATCCATATAAAGGAACTTTCTAATACTATTTATAGTAAGTCCCCCCCGCCCCGCGCCCCACTACATTGCCACTTCACTATGAAGTCATGATTACTAGAGAGAAAATGAGCTTTAAAGATTTTAAGTAATGTTTCTAAGAGGACACCATGGTGTTCAGCCAAATGAATGTTGTTCATAACATTGCTTAGGCTTATTTAAAATTCTGTTAGAGCCTCACTTTATTTTTTCTCACTGCTACACTGATTATAAAATATGGTTATTATAAATGGTTATTAGAATTCAGTGTTACTAGCAATGAGAAGTTTAGCAATTGTCCTGAAAGAAAATAGACACCGTATTTTTATATTCTCTTCTACATGTGTGTATAAATATGTATGTATATATTTGTTTATTTGTGAGTAGCTCTATGTGTAAATTTGTGTGTATACCTTTGCACACACACCTATACATTATGATGTACCACTTGATCCCTAGTGGCAAGATATTGTGCATTCTACTTTGAAAATTCTTTTCCCAAACAAGACTTTCAGCTGATAATATCAGAATTCATAGGGCTATAAAAACTAACTGGTCATTATCATAGGAATACAAGAATGTTTCAACATATGGAAAATTATTAATGTCAACAGATTAAAGGAGAAAAATATATAATTATCCCCAGTAAGGATGATAAGATGCATTTGATAAAAGTCCATACTCATAAAATTAAAAAATAGGTTTAACAAGCTATGAATAGAAGGTAATATCTTTAAACTGATAAAAATTATCTATCTAGAACATACAGAAAAATACATTACTGCTTATATTCAAATATACTGGAGTCATGACCAATGCAATAATAAGAAGAGCAATATGAAGCATAACAATTGTAAAGGAATACTCATACTGAAATTACATGTGGTTTATATAGTTGTATCCATAGAATGTTCAAAGAAAACTACAAACTATTATGGAGTTCAGCAAAATTGCTAGGTGTAAGATTGATATACAAAAACCAATGGCTTTCCTATATACCATCTCATTATATGAAATACCCTCCCCTTGCAATAACGACAAATCTAAAAATACCTAGGCATAAAAGTTGTACAAGATCTTTGTGAAAAAGTCTATGGAACATTTGTGAAAGATATGAAAGATGTGAACAAATGAAGCAATGGACCATATTCAAAATGGGCTAACTCAAAGCATAGAAATGGAATTCAATTTAAACTTTAAAAAAAAATTAAGCTTTAAAGCCATCATAATATTTTCACAGAATCTTTTGTGGGACTTGACAAGCATATACTAAATTTAATGAGAAAAATAAAAGAGCCAAAATAAGTCAAAATTATTTTGAAATATATACTGAGGATTTGTCTTACCAGATACCAAATCTTATCATGAAACTATAGTAATAAAGATCATGTGAAATTGATACAAAAATAGACAAAGTGATGATTACCTGAAAAAGGGAGCTTAGGAATAAAACCTGGAAATTTAAGATCAAACACTTGTGTAGCTCCTACTTGGAATAGTCAAACCTATCTATAATAATAAAAGTATAATATGCTAATTAGACTGGACAGCCGAATGACCTTCTGGATGTCATTCTGGACGTCCTTCTGGATGAAGCCACAGCAGCAGGGGCCAAGGCAGAGGTGGTTAGGGGTGATCAGGCAGGCAGGTGAGTGGTTAGGGGCAATCAGGCAGGCAGACAAGTGGTTAGGGGTGATCAGGCAGGCAGAGTGGTTAGGGGCAATCAGGCAGGCAGGCGAGCAGTTAGGGGCAATCAGGCAGGCAGGCGAGTGGTTAGGGGAGATCAAGCAGGCAGGCAGAGGGGTTAGGGGTGATCAGGCAGGCAGGCAGAGTGGTTAGGGGTGATCAGGCTGGCAGACAGGTGAGCAGTTAGGAGCCAGCAGTCCCGGGTTGTGAGAGGGATGTCTGACTGCCAGTTTAGGCCTAAACTGGCAGGCGGACATCCCCTGAAGGGTCTGGGATTGTGAGAGGGTACAGGCCGGGCTGAGGGACCCTCTCCTCCCATGTCCCCCTGTCCGCCCCGGGGGCGAATTTTGTGCACTGAGCCTCTAGTTTTATAATATTTGCTTAATTAAAAAAAAATAAAACTCTTTGCCAATTCAGTCCATGGAAAATGATTGACAAGAAATTTAGGGATGGAGATAGGGAAAATAGATTAGAAAGTGATGCACAGGAAGCTATAAAAATGTGTCTAACATATTATGTCTTAATAATCATAAAGCTCTCTACTTTTCTATAGAATTATAATATTTAAATATTTTTATAAAATGTTAATGTAAAAACAAATTAAATAGTTAACTTTAGGTCCAGATATAGTAAAACAAGCCAGAAATGATTCATTTGGTTATTTAATCATTGGTTTAATAAGCTGCCAGCAAAAGGTGAGCTAGGTTGATGGAGGGCAAGGCTTAGTTGATGCTAAGTTGTTTGAACTGCTGGTCTTGTGATTCCTCCATAGGAACAGATGCTGAACCAGTGATTGAGAAACATGGATTCTCTCGTCTTACCTCTGACATAAATGGGCTATATGACTGCCTTTTGGCATGAATTAGCCTCTTGAGAACTCACCTTCCGCTAGAGTTAAATAAAAAGGTTAGGCTAGATCACCTTTGAGGCAGTAACCCCCATGTGCACCTCATGAGGCTGTTGAGGGCACAGTACACAAGAAACAATAATAGGATGGAAATAACCACTTGTTTAACAGCTCCACATGAATACCCAATAACTGTGGGTGAAGAATTTCAAGAAATTCTGGATTAGAGCACAAACTAAAGCCTCTTGTTCTTCATACCTTGCCCTCACAACACCCTCCAAATGTCTAAATTACAGGTCTAAAATCTAAATTATGAATCCAGCAAATGCTTGTTTGTAGTTAAAATGTAACATGAAAGTAAAAAGAGTCCCTCAAAGTGTGGTTCAATTTCTGTTATGGAAATAGAAGTTAAAGAGAAGTAGATTTCCACTCAACATGGGAGGATATCTCACCAGTTATATAGGCTTCCATTAAAAGAATTCACTGCTTCAGGAAGAAATGAGTTTTCCATCACTGGAGTCTGAATGTTATGGCAGGGAAGTGGTTCCAATCTTAAATGGAGAGTTGGACTAGTTGATTTTTAAGTTCCTTCCCCACACCAGGCTTCTTTGAATCTAGGAAAATTTATTGATTTTTCAAGCTTTCTTGAGTACTGATGCATGTAGAGAGAATGTTCTAAGAGAGAGAATTGGACTTTATTTATCTTATCTAATAAAGAGGGAATATGCTAATTGACTCTCACACCATCGCAAAGATGGTGGCACCCACAGCCAGTAAGGAGGGAATATGCTCATTGACTGCCCCACCCTCAAATATGGTGGTGCCCACAGCCAATAGGAGGGAATATGCTAATTAACTGCCCAGCCCTCAAAGATGGCGGTGCCCACAGCAATAAGATGGTGTCGCCCAGTCCCCTCAGCCACACTGGGGCCTTACTGCGTGCCTGCCTGCCTGCCTCCAGAGTCCCCCAGTCCCCTCAGCCCCCCAGGTGCCCAGGGCCAGCCCGAGGCACAGGCAAGTCTCAGATGGCGGCTGCCCAGCACCCAGGGCTGCCCAAGGCTCAGGTGACCAGGGCTGGCCGAGGCTTGTGCTGCTGTCAGGGGCAGCAGCAGAGGTGTGATGGGGGCGTCGCCTTCCCCTGATCACCGGGTTGCTTCCCGCCCCTGAGGGCTCCTGGACTGTGAGAGGGGGCAGGCTGGGCTGAGGGACCCCCCCTCCAGTGCATCAATTTTCAACCAGGCCTCTAGTTTATTTATAAAACTGAATTTATTAGGATGACATTGGTTAATAAAACTCTATAGGTTTCAGGTGTACAATTCTATAATACTGTACATCATCCATATATTGTATTGTGTATTCACCACCCCAAGTCAAATATCCTTCCTTCACCATTTATCCCCCCTTTACCCTTTTCCATCTCCCCCACCTCTTCCCCTCTGGTAATCACCATGCTGTTATCTGTGTCTATGAGGTTTTTGTGGGTTCTTTCCCCCCGTTAATCCCTTCACCTTTTTCACCCAGCCCCACAACCTTGCTCCCCTCTGATAGCTGTCATACAAAGAACTGAATTCTGATTTTAGCTGTAGAATATTACTTAACTTCCCAAGAAGAATTTCAATGATATAAGAATTCCTGTTGTGTCTATATTTTCAAGGACTAAGAATCTAAATTGCCATATTCCTTCTCTTTCTCTTTAGAAATATTGAGAGTTTTTTTTTCTACCCTTGTAACTTCAATGAACTGCTTCTTTCTGATATAAAATATTCCCACAGACCTTCATCCTATTTCTAGTAGGCATCATAATTCCTGGTAAACAGTGCTTTGCAACCGTTACAGTGTCCAAAGCTTTTGCCATCAATTTAGTGATAGTCCTTGGTACAAGTCAAAGAAATTAGGGCACAATTTAACTTTATTAAATTGAAAATATACAAACAATATTTACAGAAAGACATACTCAGAAAATGCACAAAATGTAAAATTCATTAACCTTTTTTATGAATTCAAGGGAATCTCAAAGTACAAATTCATTGCTAAAGATTCAAGATTACTTCCTAGCAAATTTAGAAATGAACAAATTAAAACAATCTACTAAACTATAATATTTAATGTATTATAAATGACCAGTGCCAGGCATATTCCCAGAATCTAGATAGGCTGAGGTCATTCAGAAAACCAGGCAACTCTCAATTATCCATTGATGTATGAGCCCAGGGTGTCATAAAAGAAGTATTGTTAGAATCCAAGAATATCTCATTTTATCTATTATTGTCAGCATCCTTTGAACCAAATTTCTCTGTAGAACTATCAGCAAGAACAACATTGTCACATATTATTTCCACCTCCTAACTCACTCTTCCTGAGAGGCAAAAACTAGGTAAAATTAAATAGTGGGAGGGAGAGAGCAGAGCCAAGAATCAGCACTGCACAGGAAGTGCTCAGTCTACAGAAAAAAATGACAGCTTAAGGAGAGCAAAAAAGAACCCTCTGCTCAAGAAGGCCTTCCCTGACCCCTTAATTTTAAATAGTCTTTGCCCCTCCTACTCTGCATTATTTCTCAACATACAACTTATCAATATTGAAATTGTTTGATTAATTTTTCATCGTCTTTTTCTTTCTGTAGAATGAGTATAGGCACCTTGTGTAGTCACTACTGAAACTGCAGGGTTTAGAACAACACCAGTATGTACTATACCCTCAATTAATATTTGTTTTAGATGGATAGATGCAGATATAGAAATGATGGATGAATGGATAAATGGATGGATGGATGATGGTGGATGGATGGATGGATGGATGGATGACTAGAGCCCCAAATAGGAGTTGATTAAGAAAATAGAGTAGATTTCTTCCTTTTTAAAATATGCTTTTACTGATTTCAGAGAGGAAAGCAGAGGGAGAGAGAAATAGAAACAACAATGATGAGAGGGAATCATTGATTGGCTGCCTCCTGCATGTCCCACACTGAGAAAGGACCCTGCAATCCAGGCATGTGCCCTGAGCGGGAATTGAACCGTGACCTCCTGGTTCATAGGTTGACACGCAACCACTGAGTCATGCTGGTCGGGTGAATAGATTTCTTCTTGAAACAGAATTCTAATCAAGGATAAATGGCCAGTGACTGACAGAACCCACATTTCATCTATGATGGGTTTTCTAAATTTTCTAAGTGTAAAATGTTTTAGATCAGAAATAACTGAAGCATACATTTCCTATGATATGACTCTCTCAGAGGCTGTTTTATTGCTACATAAAAATATTATGCGAATTTTATTCAAACATGACCATTCATACCAGCATGTGCATTTGCTAAGATTACTTAATAATCAGGTGGCCCTTCTGTATATTTCACAGAGGCAAATATTTGAATCCAGTTAGCCTGAAGAACATGAAAACTAATCTCTAGGCCTCTTGAGGCACGAGATTTTTTAGCCCTTATGAAATTTAGAATTATAGGTAGCTTTTAATGTCATCTCCACTTTTAGCATGCTTTGTATTCTATGAAATGTATTCTATTAATTAGATGAGTGACAAGAAGCAAATCTAAACTAAATTAGTTTGTACTCATAATTTTCTGTTTCATTATGTAAGCGGAGAAAAGCCAAATCTATATTGCCAAATTTGATTCTTTGGGTTACTTAACAATTGGTGTTTTTTTGTTTGAAATATTTGATAGGTGACACTGGAAAAGTGACATTGAATGAAAGAAAATTGGAAAGATGTTTAGATGAAATTTTCTCCCAAGCCATGATAATAATTTATATACCCGGCACATCATTGAAAAACAGTGTTATGCTTGCCATGCATTCATTCCCTCTCTAAAATTCTATATAACATACCCTGCAATGACCTCTGAAAAGTGTTTTCAAGGGGAATCATGAAAACATACTTTAATAGAGCCGTCTTGATGTTAATAGCCAAATAAAATGAAATGGTAGAGCTGCTGTTTTTTTTTTTTTATGGAAAGGCAGATGGATACATTCTTTTGTACAATACATGTGTTCCCAGGAGGAGAAGATATAAAGCACATTTTAGAAAATAGCTTTATGTTTTTAATATGTAAAGGAATTTTGCTATTTAAATAACAATGCTGTGGCAAAAAAATTCTTTGTAAATAAAATAATTCTTTTGTCATGCAAATAGCCAACACCTCATTTGTTCTGAAAAATCTGATGAAATCTCCTCCCAGTGGAATAAATCTTCACTGTTGTCCCATTGGCACCAGAACCTCTACATTGATGAACACCATGTGACTCTCTTCTTTGTTTGGAAACTGATGCAGAGTGAAGAACTCAGTGCATTCTCCACACCCGTGCTCTGCATGTCAGCTAAGGAAACTTGCACTTGAATGTGTTTCTCCTACCTGTTTGGCCTGCCTGATGTGCCCTTCCCACTCCACTTGAACAGATTCTGCCTTTTTCCTCTTTATAAATGCAAGTTCCTACTTGGCTTCCTCAACTAACTTTTTTTGACCCTGGTCACATTTACACCTTTTTTTTTTTTTTTTTTTTTTTTACACAACATTGAACACTTCTTTATACAGGTATTATTGAACAGTTTTTGTGAATTTTGTTGTTTCCTTTTTACTGTAATGGTTATGTTTTCTTTTTGTGTTTGTTTTTTAATCCTCACCCACGGGGGAAGAGAGAGAGAGAGAGAGAGGAGAGAGAGAGAGAGAGAGAGAGAGAGAGAGAGAGAGAGAGAGGAATAGAGAAACATTGATCAGTTGCCTTCCATATGTGCCTTGACCGGGGATTGAACCCACAACCCAGTTATGTGCCCTGACGGGATCGAACCCAGAACCTTTCCATGCACAGGATGATGGTCAACTGAGCCACTACGACCAAGCTTGTGTTTATTTTTCCCAAGAGTTTTTCTTCTTCTCTATCTGACTTGAAAACTTCATCAGGGTGAAACCAAGTCTATTTGGATCACCCACAGTGTCTGGTTCATAGTATATACTCAATGTTTTTGAGCAATACAATGAATAAGTATATAATGTACATTTATAATACATGCAGTTTAATAAATATATGGTAGCATCCTTTTTATCACAGGCTTTCCCATCATTTCCTTTCCATAATCCTAAAATAGTATGCCAGATGCATTGTAATACATAATTCCTATTAAGTATTCCTTTGTTTCCTTATTAAGAGAGCTCATTTTTTCACAGATTTTTTTTTTCATTTTTTTGAGCCTTTACATCCATATCAAACTCTCAACAAAACTATACAACCAAACTATGCTTCTAAATTTTCACATTGCACACCAAACCAGACCTGGACTCACTCACAGACAGATGAAGCGTAAGTGAAGTTATGTACATTTTATCTCCCACTTACACCTACTGGGTTTTGAACACAATGTTTTACTTCCTAAAATTCTCCAGAACAGGTGGGCATGAGCCTTTTTACTTCTCTCTAGCTTTATTTTATTAGGAAAGTAATTTCTAAATATGTAAATAAAACAAAATAAAAATGTAGATGTTCTTGGAGTTTTTTATAATAGGCTTTGATCTGTGTTTTGTGTTTTTTGTGTTTTTTTTTTTTTTTGAAAGACTGAACTTCAGTGATGTTCTACTGTCAGTAGATGTTCAATAAATGGGAGAAATCAAAAGCCCACTATAATGTGTCATCCACATTACATTTTGTGTTGGAATGATAGTTTATTTATCTTTAATTCATGTCCTAAAATTATAATAAGCTGCATTTGTCATTGTGAGCAACCACTCATTAGATGGATCATAGGTCTGTATGAGAAATCATTTAGTCATCTTATGGGAACCCTTTCCATAGGCCTAATTCTTTTGTGATTTTACCACTCTTGATTAGATTTTTAATTTTACTCTTTCAATGGAGAGTTTTTCCCTTCTAGTAAATTAATTAAGACATTTTTATTTTCCTAACACATACCAATTGTCAGGCTGTTGCATAGTTTCCATCATCTGTTAGGCTGAACCATTTACATCAAACTTTTAGCATTCAGTGTGACTTGTCTCAGAATTGATTTGATTACAGCCATCTCTATTGACCATAAAGGCAAACTCAATAAACAGATGGAAGGAACTATGATTTTCCCACCAAGAACTGAACAGCAATAGATTCAGATCATTTATTGCCCCTTCCTAGGAGAAGCAAGAAATCAATAAAGCAAGTGCTCAACACTGTAACTGCATAGCTGGCAGGATGTCAGCCTCTAATATCAAAAAGGAAACACAATGTGCCTAACCAAAAAAAGCAAAAATATATTTTTTAAAACTACTTATTAGAAAAACTTGTTTGTTTTTTTTAGTTGATTAACCTTTTTTTTTCCCCCTGAATATGGGCTTGCATACAGATATGTCCTAAATCCATTGTCAGAATATGATCTTTGGAAAATTGGGCAACTGCTAATTCTGAAAGGTAGATAACTTAAAGATGAGTTTATACAGTAATAATAATGATCGCATACAAACAAACATTCAAAAGTAATAGAATAGAAGCTTAAGACCAAGAAAAAGTGAAAAGTAATTATAGTTTTCATTTTTATTAGAGTTTGAAAAAAAAGAGTGAAATAATTTATAGAAAGGTTTGCTATGAAAATTACACATTTATTCATAGGATATTGACATTTTTATGTTTTATATGAACTCACTAGAGGCCCGATGCATGAAATTCATGCATGGGTAGGGTCCCTAGGCCTGGCCAGCAATCAGGGCTGATCTGTAGGGTGACCAGCGGGGCAACCAGGGGCCCCTGCTGGCACCCACTTTGGTCGGCCTGGCGCCGCCCGCTCACTGGCCCTGCTCCCTAGTGAGGCCACTGGGGAGTGGCACCAGCCTGCTTGCCAGCTGGCCCCGCCCCTTGATAGCTCTGCAGCTGTCGCCAGTCACCTCCCTCTGTGGGGCGACTAGCTGCTGACACCCGCTATGGCTGGCTTGGGGCCTGTGGGCTGGGGGTAGCTTCTGCGTTGAGTGTCTGCCTCCTGGTGGTCAGTGCCCATCATAGCAACCAGTTGTTCCACTGGTCATTCTGCCATTTGGTTGATTTGCATATTAGGCTTTTATTATATAGGATAAGTTCTCCCTCTCACTCTACAGAAGCTATAAACATGAAATAGAATAAGTGGCCTATGGTCAGAATTTCACTGAAAGGTCAGCTGGAGCCCTGGGTTTCCAGATTCACAGAGGCAGAAATGTTACACTAAAAGCTTATTTAAAAAAAAAAAAACACAGAATGTCTATAAAGGCATTAAATGGATGGGTTCAGTTTCATTACCCTGGTTACTAAAAGCCTGGAAAATGGAGTTGCAAAGGGTTTAGAAACCATTCTTATTTTTTAATATTAGGTATTTTCTAACTTTAAAGTATATGTTCATGCTAAAATAGTGACTAAGGAAATAGCCTAAGACTAGACAGGCAGGGTTAAGTTAAAATCCTATTCTCGTTACTTGCTAATGTACTGTAGGTCAAATTATTCATCCTATCTGAGCATGTTTGATAAAATTTAGGAATAAAACTCCCCATGTCAGAGGATTAATGCAAAGATAAAATGAGAGCAGGCATGTCGCCCAGTGCCTGGTCCATAAGAAACATTCAATAAATGTTAGCTGCTATAATTATACAAATCATGAGTTATGAGTTGTTATACAAGCATCCTATTAGCTCTCATCCTGACATCTTTAATTCTAGAGCCTCTGGACAGTGCAGGGGAAGGAGGAAGGCTGCCTGCAAGAGCCTAAGGCCTTTATTCAGAGTCTCTATTTAATACTGAAATATAAAAGGACACGCACACCTTACATGGTAAAGTTGCCAAAGATCATAGAAATGTGGATTAATTAAAAAAGAAAAGCAGAGTCTCTAAGCCACAGGGAAACTTGTGAAAAATCTGGAGATTTAGATTGATCATGGAGAGTTATATTTAAACTTGATTACCATGTTGCTAGTGGGAATCGCTTCTTGGAATAATCAGATTTGAGAAGGCTAATAATAGAGGACTAGATCGTACTTGCCTCTGAATCACTTGGCTGAGGAAGGGGAAAGATAAGCCCACCACCAGGCATAAGTATTGAATGAAAGCCGCCTAAAAACCATGTTGGAAAGAAATCACCAGTTTCATGATTTCAGTTCTTTCAATTGTGGTTTTTCCTTCAGTCAATGAAATGATGAAATCTGTGACTTCTTCAAGGAACGGGGCTATGTTTCATTCATTTCTTATCCCTATTGCCAAGCATGGATCCCAGCACATGGTGGGTGCTCAGGACACGTTTAGTGGGTTAAATGAATGAAGGTTCCGAGAGAGGAAACTAGCACAATGAGGAAAATTCTATGTTTTTGCTACCAGAAGAGATTTTGAGCCAGCCTTATGTTTTATACTTGTGTGGCATGAGATCCTTAAGGATAGAATTCTGTTCATATAGTTGAAACATGGATAGGGCTCAGTAAATTGATTTTGTTCTCATTTGTTACTTCAAACCACTGAGCACCTTAATAAAATACTTTCTAAATGTTGCCCCCATTGTGTAAAAATTATGGTTCATTTCTTTTCTTTTAAAAATCAAATATTATTTTGAAAATGCCTATAATTTATCCAGGACCTGAAACTTTCTACTTTTATCTATAACATTTTGGAAAGATTTTATTTTGTCCAGTTTATTCATTTTCCTAAAGTCATATGCATTTTATCTCCCTCTTATGTGAGATCTCTTTTAAACTCTAATAACAAAGCTAATGAGCCAAATTGAAGATGTGTGGGTTTAAAAAACAAAACAAAACTATACTTTGGAAATGCCATCATCTAGCCCAACAAACACAATTGGCAACCTTAGGGAATGGCAGCTTTAAGTGACATGCACATCCCACAGTATGCCCAGAGAAATATTTCATACTAAGTTATATGTGCTAGTTAATATTATGATATTTCCATTCCAGTTGAATATTTCTTAGAGGCACAGTTGTCAAATAGTCGTTCATTTGACAAATAGTGTCTGCCTGTCAAAGGCACCTTTGGGTTTTAGGGATACAAACTAAATAAGACCAGCAGGGTCTCACTTACATTCTAAAGTTGGATAGTCAGCTAATAAGCAACTAAATAAACAAATGGACAAGATTAATTTCAGACGCTAATTAATGTTGGGAAGTCAGTGAAACAGACTGTTTTGATAGAGAGAAAATTAGGGGTGTTAATTTAAATTGGTTAGTCATGGAAAGTTATTTTGAGGCTACTATATTTGAGCTGAAATCTGAATAATGCAAAGGACCCAGTCATGGGGAAATCTGTGGAAAGAGAAAACAGCCAAAGAAGTAAAGGTCTTAAAATGATAATAAACTTTTAATTTTCTTAAAATAAAATTAAAAAAAAAAAACACAGAAAAATGTCACCCTAATCAAAACCCAAAACCCCAGCAGGTTCCCCTCCCATCCCCTTCCCCCCCCCCCCGCCCCACTTGGCTAAATGGGCAGATCTTCAAATTCATATGTAAGTGTAAAGGATACAGAATAGTCCAAAACAACTTAAAGTCAAACTTACCAACTTACACTAACCAACTTCAAGACTTATTATTAAGTCACAATGTCTAATATTGGTCAGTATAAAGATAAATAGATTCATGGAACAGAATACAGAGTCCAGAAATAGATTCATATTTACATGGCCAACTGATATTTAGCAAAGATGCAATTCAGTGAAGAAAGTCTTTTCTTTTTTTTAATCTTTTTTTATTGTTTAAAGTATTACATATAGAAGTACATATATCTCCTTTCTTTTTCCCCATTGACCTTCCCCCAGCCTCCCCCATCCTCTATCACATGCCCTCATCCCACCCCCCCACCCCCCAGTGTCTTGTGTCCATTGGCCGTGCTTATATGCATGCATACAAGTCCTTTGGTTGATCTCTTTCCCCCCCTCCCTAACGCTCCCCAGCCTTCCCGCTGTAATTTGACAGTCTGTTTGGTGCTTTACTGCCTCTCTAACTATCTTTTTGTTCATCAGGTTATTAAGGAAAGTCTTTTCAACAGATGTTCTTGTTAACATTGGATATCATTTAAAAAACACACACACAGGCCTGGCCTGTGTGGCTCAATGGTTGAGCATCAACCTATGAACCAGGAGGTCACGGTCCAGGTCAGGGTACATTCCCGCTTTGCAGGCTCCATCCCCAGTGCGGAGTGTGCAAAAGGTAGCCGATCAATGATTCCCTGTCATCATTGATGTTTCTATCTCCCTCTCTCTCTCCCTTCCTCTCTGAAATCAATAAAAATATATTTTTTAAAAACCACACAGTATTGATCCATCCACATCTCACACCATATAAAAATGAACTCAAATGGGTTATAGACATAAATGTGAAACCAATAACTATATTTCTAGAAGAAAACATAGGAGAAAATTTTTATGACCTTGTATTAGGCAAATATGTGTCCAAAAAGGAGACCAAAAGTATAATCCATAAAAGAAAAGTTGATAAATTTGGACTTGATACAATTTAAGAATTTCTGCATTCAGAAAGACGTTGTTAAGAGAATGATAAGACAAACCATAGTCTGGGAGAATACATTTTCAAATATCATGTATGAAAAAGGACTTATCCAGAATATATGAAGAATTCTCAAGTCCAATTTAATAAAATGAGCAGGAGATTTTTTCCCAGTTGGTGTGGCTCAGTGGTTGAGTATTGACCCATGAACCAGGAGATCATGGTCCAATTCCTGGTCAGGGCATATGCCAGGGTTGTGGGCTTGAGACCCTGGTGTTTATCTCTTTTAATGAAAGGTATCTCTACTTGCCGGGGCTGACCAGCAGACCCTGAGCGATGGATGAATGATTACTCTGATACAATGTTTGCTGTGAAAGAGAGGGCTAAGGGACTGCCTGGCTAAAGGAACCAGACAGCCTGGATCACCTGCCTCATTAGGCTTTTATTGTAACAGCAGTTTGAGATAAAGTTTATCTTTTAGATACAATCAGTAGGATAAGTAATCTTGGGAAGATAGGTGTTTGCAGTGTCATTTAAGCAAGGACACCTAAAGATTAAGCATAAGGATTTCAGTGAACACCCGGGGGTCTGCATGTGCACAGACTTATTTGAAAAGGTCAAGGAATAATTAGGGGCAGCTGCATTCAGCACTCCCCTAAGTTGGAATTCCAATAAACAGGGCTGGCCACCTTCAGCACACTTCCTTTTTCTCAGAATGTCCCCCTTACAAACTTTCCAACCAAGTCTCGTGTGCTCCCCAATATCTACGTAGAGATTCTTATGGTAAAGGACAGACCCCAGCCTAATCCAGAACTTATCCAGAATTATTTCGGAGGATTCTGACTAAGGGAAAACAGAAAATCCTTTCATATATGAATTAATTCATTCACTTAATTTTTCCATTCATTCTTTCAATAAGCATTTCATGGTATGTGTTGAAAACAGAGAAATGAAATAAAAGCAAGTTATTGTGGCTGAGTATTATTTCAGGTACTCCTCGTTTATTCAGTAAACACTTTATCAGTCCTAAGTAAAGCTGCTTTTTTTTCATAGCTAAAGGAACCCACATTTGCATCAAAAAAAGCATAGACTTTCTCCAAGGACAGATGATCTTTAATCACTACAAGGTGTCTAGCTACAACAATAGGTTTCAACAGCTGCAGTGAAAGGTCTACTTAACTCAGCTATTTATATACAGATAGCTCTTCTGCAGCACTGAAAAAAGCTTCTGAAATTCAGTTATTTGGTGAGCAGTGAAATGTTGAAGTAATGGCACCCTAATACCAGCTGATAAATAACCCATCACCAAGCCCCATCGCCCCAAACCCACTTCATCCCCAGGCTAGTGATTACTCCACCTCTAACCCTGAGTCCACTTCAAAACAAAGGAAGAGAGGGAGGAGCAAAGACAAGTACCTAATAATAGTGAGCTTTGAAATTGAAAGTGTATAACTAATAATGCAAGAAAAATAGAGGCTCTTGTTTCCACAGCCAACACTGTGGAACTGTCCTATATAATAAAAGCCTAATATGCTAAGTGTCTGGTCATCTGGTCATCCAGTCAACCAATCAAAGCCTAATATGCTAATGATATGCTAAGACCTCTATGATGTGCACTGACCACTAGGGGGCAGACAGTCGACCAGTCACTATGATGTGCACTGATCACTAGGGGGCAGATGCTCAATGCAGGAGCCAAGCTCATGGCTGGCAAGTGCTAAGGATGTCCAACTGACAGCTTAGGCCCGCTCCCCTGGGACTCCTGGACTGCAAGAGGGCGCAAGCTGGGCTGAGGGACACCCCCTCCCCCCCCCCCCAGTGCAAGAATTTTGTGCACTGGGCCTCTAGTAGGATTCATATTTGAGGATCTTACTGAGAGAAAAAAAGTGAAGGGAAGCATAAGAAATCTGACATTTATCCAGAATTTTACCAATTCTCTTCAATTAATAGGTTCTTAATAAATGCTTATTTAGTCAGTGAATAAATTAAACCTAGGATGGCCTAATTCCAAAGCTCATGTTCTGCTTAGCATATAATTCTGCTTCTCTGTTAAGGAAGTTGCTTTCTGACAAGACATTTCCTACTTTTCAGAAGCTCTTTCTTGTGTTCAAGGTCATGAAGTTTGGTACATTAGTTACTGGCATTTGTATAGCTAGAAAAAATAATAATAAAAGTATTTTTGTGCTTGCTAAAGTGCTATGACATTACCTACCAACAGATAGGGCCTGTTCTTTGTCTCTTAAGAAAAGCCAGACTGGATGAGTCAGATCTGAACTCTAAACTCACTCAGCTACCTGAGCTATACCCACAGCCTCCATGTGACCTAGGAGCTGACTGTGTAAGAGCACTCCTCCACTAGCAGCTTATGACTCATTTTTCTCTTGGGGTAAGTTTTAAAATTCACAAGCGAAAAGATATTCATTTGACTGAGATAGTTAACTTTTAGCTACATTTTGACTTGGAATGGGTTTGCCTTCAGTTCCACGAAAATCCAGCATACAGTATGTGTAAATAACGCTCCTAGAACAGGTAAACCCCCCGATCTCAGGGGTCAACACGAAAGATGTTTATTTCTCATTCATGGTGCAGTAAAAGGAAAGCAGACTGGCTGGCTCTCTTCTCACTCTTTATTCAGGGACCCAGATACCTTCCCTTTGCTCCTTAGAATCCTTTCCATTTATTCGGGAGATGAGGGAAGAGAGTAAGATCCTCTGTGGAAGGGTTTATGTTCTGGGCCCATGCATTAGTCAGTTTTCAGAGAAACAGAACCATTACACCAGTGGTATGTACTTCTAGTCTGAAAGCTGGTGGGCTCAAGATCTGGCATTTGTATAGCTGATCTTTTCTGTTCTTGTATGAAGGCCATGTTTCAGTTTAAGCCTGAAGGCAGGAAAAACCCCAGTGTTGCAGCTCAAGGCAGTCAGTAAGGAGGAGTTCCCTCTTACTCAGCCTTTTTGCTCTATTAGGGCCTTCAACTGATTGGATGAGGCCCACCCACATTAGGAAGGACAACCTGTTTTGCTCAGTCTGCTGATTAAAATGTTCACCTTATTCAGAAACAGCCGCACAGACACACCCAAAATAATGCTTGACCAAAGATCTGGGCACTCCATGACCCAGTCAAATTGATATGCAGAATTAACCAAATCACTATAAGAGGCCCAGGAAAGAGTCCAACTGTGTGTCCGGAAGGACAAAGAGAGGACGTATACTGGCGAGTACTAGCAGACTCTGCCAAAGAGCATCAATGGTTATTTACTTGCTAGTGTTCCTCAATGTTAGTGCTTGTGATAACATTTTGCAAGATTGGTCTGCAAAAAACATGAAGGGAATTTGGTAGCGTTTGGAGAAAATATCAATTTTAGAATTATTGGTAATAAAATTTCAACTGCTGGCTCCTTTCACTGTTATTTCTAAGCAATTTAGCCAGTTATAGGAAACCCCATCCTGTTTCTTTTTTGTGTGAATCTTAAGAACATATTTTATATATTCAACTGCATGTTAAAATGATATCAACAGTTTTCAAGAGAAAACTTAATTTTAAAAACCACCACAGATTGCCTGATTCTGTTTATAGGAGATGTCCAGAAAAGGCAAATATATAGAAAGTAGATTAGTGGTTGCTTAGGGGTAGAGGTGGGAAGAAGTGAATGAGGAGTAATTGCTACAAGGTTTCTTTTTTGGGTGGTGGAAATGTTCTAAAATTAGTTGATTGGAATGGTTGCACAATTCTTTAAACATACTAAACATCATTGATTTGTACACTTTAAACATGAATTTTATGGTATGTAGATTATATGTTAGTAGCTGTTTCTTATAATGGAGCTAGTTTAACTTTTCTTATTGATGAAAGCTTTTCGATGACCTCTTAAACTATAGCAGTCAGCCAGTCACCAAGTCATCACTCCAGTCATTAGACATCTATGGGGGCTACACTACTAGTATTTCAGGCACCGTGCCAGGATCTGGAAACAGAGACATAAATAAAACCATGGCCTCTGTGCTCAAGGTCACACTCTAGTGAAGGAGTTGAACTGTGTGGAGTACAATGTGCTATACTTTTGGTGCTATAATTTAAGTGCTATAATTTAGGTTAATATTAGGTAATATAGAGCCAGAGAAATGATTTATAATAAATAGGTAATATTTAGGGCATTGCTGGGAAAAAAGTAATTCCTGGATGGGCAGCTCCTTCCTAGCAACACAACCACTCTATTCCACGGAAGAACTCATAAATCTTTGGTGGACAGCTCACTGGAATAGTTTATCTTTTATGTCACAAAATGTAGAATACATTTACAGATTATTATCACTGTCACAACTACGCTTGGGAATCACGTGACTCTGTTGAGAATGATCACAGAGCATGTTCAGGTTATCTATGGAGAAGGAAAGACAAATGTCCATCTTGCAGGCTACCAGAGGAGATGTGTTTAGGAACAGTTTGTAGAGCAAAACTTCATAATGATCTGTTCCATCCTATGAAATGTGTATTCAGTCTCACTGTGAGCTATAATTCACTTCTTTATTCATCTGAGTTCAAACAAGACCTAACACTAATGAATTATACATACCAATTTGAAGGCACTTAGCACCCTGAACAAGATCCTGAGTGCCTTGGGTCAAATTTTGCATCTGAAAGTTTTGAACAATACTGAGAACTCGGGTATCTTCTGTATAACCTGGTGCCCTCAAAGTAAAGGGAAGAACTCTTTACTGAGCCATAGGCACATCTTTGGTTCCATCTCCCAAGTTCCATGTATATATGTAGCCAAAGACCCTCCCTCCCATTTATTACCTTAGATTTCTCTAAGAAAAACAATTCCTACTGCTTGTAAAATTAATATTTCCTTGCCTTCTTAGCTGCCATTTTTCTCTGTGGCATCAAAATTGCATTGATAATGTGATTCTTATGTGGTCTCTGAAGGAATCCAATGATTCCATTTTCATTTTTGCTTTCGCTTTTAATTCAGGTCATAGTAAGGATAAGTAGGAATGAGCTTTCTTTCATTGGGTGCTCTTGTAGGAACTAAACAGACTTAAACTGTAGATAAGACTTTGCCAGTTACTGAGAACTGCATGGCAGACAGGAATGAAGGAGGAGGAATGCTCGAAGCATGGAGACCATCACACCTAGTTTCTTAACACATCAGAATTATAGGTTCGCTTTTATGTGTGAATACATCACATGACCCTTCTCAAGAACTGCCTGGTGGTCATCAAGGGCGGGAGGTCCTCATGGCAGGTGAGGGAGAAGGGATCTAGTAATATTCATCAAGGAACAGAAACATAAGGAGACAACTTCAAAAAGATATCAGGTTATACTCTGGTTTTTCTTCAGATCGCATAAATTTTTTGCCTTTTACTAAAAAGATGTTAGTGTTTATTCAATAAAATATGAAGGAACTATAGTGAGATCTCATAACTTATCCAAAGAAGCAAAACATTGAAAAACTATAAAAGGATCTCAGTATTTGTTGATACTTTAACTTTATTTCTCTGATTACAGATATAAAGTATGATCTTATCACAGAGGGGATGATTTCTTCATCTGGTCCCGATAGAATGCCAAGCACTGTTTGATATTTTATAAATGTCTGACTCAATAGTCAGATCATCCCTATGAAGGAAATAGGTGTTATCTTCTATTATCCTCACTAGAAGATGTATTGGTTTGCTAGGGCTGTCATAACAAAATGCCACAGACTGGGTGTTTACTAGTAAGCTTAACCAGAAATTAAGAAGCAGGAATTCCCAGACCAACGTGTTGGCAGAGTTGCTTTCTTCTAAGGCCCCTGTCCTTGGCTTGCAGACAGCCACCCTCCAGCTGCCTCTTCACCTGGTCATCCCTCCATACATGTGCACCCCTGGTGTCACTTAGTGTGTTTCAGTTTACTTTTCTTGTAAGAACAGCAATCATATCGAATTAATGGAGTGATACGATTAGACTGCATTATAGAAAACAACCCAGCATCAGTGAAGGAAATGGATTTCAGAAAGAGGAGTCTGATATCAAGGAGACCAGTTAGGGAACTCTTATAGTTACCTAGGCAAGATATTATAAGGGTCTGAATTAGGACAGTGGATTATTCAGGTATTATTTCAAGTTCTTACCAGATACCCTCCCTCCCATTTATTACCTTAGAGTTGATGTACTAGGGACTCAGTAGTTATCACTGCTGACCACATTGCTTCCCCCATTAAGCTACATTCTAGTTGGGGCACAGGGAGGAAACAGACAATAAGCAAGAAAACAAAGGTTACTAATCTCGAGTAAGTAAGAAGAGCATGCATTAGAGAGTAACTGACCAGAGAAGGAGGAGGCAGTGAGGGGTAGGTGGGGTGAGGGCTGGCTGGAGAGTTTGATTACTATAGACTAGGGATCAGAGTAGGCCTTGCTGAACAGGTAACATTTAAGCTGAGACCTCAATAATAAGGAACTAATCATGAGTAGGAGAGTGGGATCATTGGAGTTTAGAAATATTTAGTAGGTAAGATACTGACTAAGTAAGAGAGAAGGAGAAGTTAAAAATTACCTAATTTTAAAATTATATTTTAAATTGAAATTGATCAACATAACTGGGCTTTTTTCAAGTTCTATCTAGCTTTATCTTGCTTTTACTGCAATTCTCTATTAATTGGAGAACTTGATCATCTATTACACGTTTGAATATTGAAGCTATGTCTTCTGAAAATTTTACTATGTATTACCCTTTGATTTAATGCCACAAAGTTCTCATCTGAAATGTCTCCATATTTCTCTTTCAAATGAAACAATGGCCTATTAGGTTATCAAGTCCACCCTGGTATAGACCATGTAAAATATGATTTTAAAAGTCATGACCAAAGCTTTTGAATTGGTGAATTTAAAAGAAAACTTTTGACAAGATAATATCTGCTGATTTCATCCAAAATAAGTTAATAAAATCCCTAAGGGTTTGTTGAATGCAATTTTATGCTAAATATATTAAATATTTTGTTGGAGTGATAGATTTCTTTAGCAGTGTTGGAGACTGCATACCAAAAGCATTTAATTATGAATGCCATAATTTGCTCAATTGATGCTTCTCTTTTATCTCCAAACCGTAGATAATTTCCCCTAAATAAATTCAGCCATGAAAATAATATTTAAAACAGGAAAATGAATTTGCTTGATATCAACCAAACACTGCATAGTCATAATTAACTGCCCCAGTGGCAAATAAACATCTCATAAATTCAAATTACGAAGGTATTATCTGTTCATTGGAAGTTATTTTTCAGACAAGAACTATAGGATTTGTTTTTATAAACAACTGGGGGATTTTATTTTTAATCTGAAGCTGATTTTAAAGTAATATTAAAATTCTACTCATTTGTATATTTTTAATACTTTTCAGCAAGCCATTACATAACAACCAACGACACCTGATTTTATGCACAATGAATTCGTAATGTGTATAAATTTCATTCTCCTCCCCAAGCTAGATTTTATTCCTAAAACAGAGCTTATTGTTTCAAAAGAAGTTTCCCAATGGAAAAGATAATTAAAATACAAAATATTTGGATATTTCAGCATCCTTTCTTTTTGTCTTGAATGATTCCATGCATGCCCTTGACTCTCATAATTGTTGAAGTTTGCACTTCTAAACCAAGTCAAGTTTTTTTTTTAACATATCCCCATACCTATTGTTCAGTTTTATTGAGCTATCCTGGGCTAGTAAGTTTGAAAGAGAATACCAGGGAGGTGCTGGATGCTGATAGAAAGAACTCCAACCTCAGAGTAAGAGAACCTGGGTTTGCATTCTATACCCACTGATTACTTTGGTTAGATTACTTAAACCCCTAAACATTATAACCTTCCTTTGTAGCTACTCAGTTTTCCCATGACATCTGGATTTTCCTTTCTCTATGTCTTTGCTTATATTTTCTCTGCTTGCAACATCTGTCACTCATGTCTACATATCTAAGTCCTGCCCATCCTCCAAGGCTCAATCTTTTTTCAGAGTTTATTCTTCCTCTGAAGCCCACTAAACTTTTTTAGTGGTGCACATGTTACAATATATTGCATGTTTCCTGGCTATAATCTCCGGAACAGGATGGACCTTATTTGATTAATTTTTGTTACTGCAGTGCCTTGGTATGATACATGTATTTGTTGAAAGATTGGATGGATGGATGGATGGATGGATGGATGGATGGATGGATGGATGGGTGGATGAATGAACAGCCAAAATAATCTTCATTTTCATTTTGATGAATGGGTGAAAGAGTATCTACAGCACAGATTGTACTGAATATTACATTTAATTAGATATTATAAATGAATACCCTATTTTTTCTATTTTGTAGAAAAAATTTCTACAAAAATGTAAGGTATTTGAATACTATCTTATGAGAGGAATTAAAGTAGAACTGACTGATCCTGACAGAGTCAAGGGAGAAAATAAATATTGGGGATAAACGTGTTCCTCTGTGTAATGAGGCGGGCTTCAGTGAGT
Source organism: Eptesicus fuscus (assembly GCF_027574615.1). NCBI lineage: Eukaryota > Metazoa > Chordata > Mammalia > Chiroptera > Vespertilionidae > Eptesicus > Eptesicus fuscus. Next base: position 91,805,655 of record NC_072479.1, on the reverse strand, counting down.
ATCCCTTTGATGGTGACTGTGGAAAAGTGCACCATATGGGAAATTCATAGTTTGGTTAGTTGTAAGCAGTTCTTTTACCTCTGAATCATTCCTGTCAAACTGGTGTGGACAGTAAGGGTTGACACTTGTCCTCCATAGACGTACAAGTCTGAATGTCAGCAATTTGGAGATGGAGTTTTCTGTTTTAAATTTGCAGCTTCGTAGCCACAGAGTTCTTCATAGGTGACCTCAAACTGCCTATTTGTTGCAAATACTTTTTGATGATACTTTCTTTAAAGTGCTAGTGACATTTTGAATGAGTCCGTCAATAGTAATGGTACATAGGCAGATGAGCAGGAGAGTTTAGCATTAGCCAGACCACTCCCAAGCCTCTTGTCAGGGTTATTACTCTGCAATCTAGCAAACATTGGGAATACAGCACCCAGCGTAGTGGCTAACATGCAACAAATTATGCAATACATACTTAGAAGGAATGGAAGGTGGAAGTCAGGACTTGCATTGTTTTAAGGATTCTAGACAGAATAACAGAAAATAAGCAAAAGATTACAACAGATTAATGTGTTTCTCTAAATTAGTAACCACATAACTCTGAATTTGGTTGTCATATAGAAAATAAATAATAAAATAGCCCACTGTGTGACAAATGATGAGATATGAAGAAACCCTCTGATTACTCTCCAGGATAAGAAACGAGTATAGTATAGTCAGTAAGAGCACAAGCTGTAAAGTCAGATGGACCAGGCCTGAAAGTTGGCAGTTTTACTGACTGGTTGTATAAGTTGAACAAGTTATTCAACCTCTCCAGGTTTGCCTATCATCTATAGAGAGAAATAATGATAGCACAGATCTCATAAGGTTGTCATAAGGTTGAACAATATAATAGATATGAAGCACTTAATACAATGCAGGGTCCATAATAAAAATCCAGTAAGTATTAACCATCACTTTCTGCATATGAGGAACCCTTGCAAAGCAGAGACTCTATTCATTTCTATTGTCTAGATAATTTAAACCATCAAAGCCTCTGTTTCCTTATCTGTAAATTGGGAATAATAAAACCACATCAGAGGAACATTTGGGAGATTAAATGAGATGGTACATTTGAAAGAGCACTATAGAATTATATGAAAAAGTAAGGTAATACGAGGGATACAAAGGATATTTGGGGGGGCAGGGGAAGCAAGAATGCATTTCTCTGGTTCATCTCATTCTGTGTCATTTCAGAAATGACCAACAGATTTAAAATAAGGAGGAATAGACCTATATCAGCATGGCAAATTAATCATGTGTGACACCTAAATGCCAGTAATTCAAGAGTTTGTGCAAAATAAAAAGGAAAGTGAATAAGATAGAAGACATATGAGATACATGATTTCCCATATGAGAAGCAACAACTCACTAAGGTAGTAAAATGAAGAAGATTTAGAAAGTCCAGGGCAAGAATCAAAAACATCCATGGATGCAGTGAGGAGGTATTTTTGGATTCTACCAAGTGCCACAGAGAAGCAAGGATCAGGTTACAGGCTCACTCCTGACTTATGCTTAGGGGACACATTGTCACAGTTAGTTCCTAATGAGGACAACTGTGACAGGTAAAGAATGAGGACACTGTCCTAGTTAACTCCTGGCTGCTAACCTCAGATACAGGAAAGAAACATTGGGACAGAGAGAAAACTCCCTCTTGCGACTGCTGTTAGTTCTGATCCTCTCCTAACTTGTGATCAATAGGTCATTGGTTTCCAGTTCTTATCCCAGAATCACATGGTGGGTTTGTTCAAACATAGATGGTAGGCCTCACCCCCAGATGCTCTAGGGCAGAGCCTGGGAATGTGCATTTCTAACAAGCTGCCTGGAGATGCTGATGCTGCTGGTCTAGGAACCACACTTTGAAAACCACTGCTCTAGAGTTGTTCTGCCCTACCCAATAGCCACCATCACATGAGATGATTTAAAATTAATAAAATCAAATGAAATTGTAAATTTAATTCTTGATTTGCACCAGCTACATCTCAAATGCATAATAGCTGTACGTGGCTACTAGCAGCTACCATATCGGATGGGGCACAGATAGAGAACATTTCTGTCATCACAGGAAATTCTATCAGATAGCCCTGCTCTAGATTAAAAAATAAAACTTCAGTGAACAGGGCACCATGCACAACTGCAGGAGGCACGTTTGTGCTATGGGAATGAAGGCCCCTGGAACTGTGCAGGATGGCAGACCCGGCAGTTCACCTAAGCTTTCCCACCCTCCCTCTCCATTTACCTATCCATCTCTCTCTCCCTCTCCTTCTGGCTAGCAGCTACCATATTGGACAGCATAGATATACTTTTTAGAACCTAAAGCTGGAAAGAAGGACTCCCTCAGTCTCTGATAGAACTCATCTCAATTCTCCAAAGTGAACAAGCCAAATCTTCCTCTGCAAGAGTGAGCAAGTAGCAAAATAACGAGATATATTAAATGACACCTCAAAATAAGAAGCTTATTTTGGCCAAGCCAGTGTGGCTCAGTGGTTGAGCGTCGACCTATGAACCAGGAGATCATGGTTCGATTCCAGGTTGGGGCACATGCCCGGGTTGCGGCCTTAATCCCCAGAAGGGGACATGCATGAGGCAGCTGATCATGATTCTTTTTCACCATTGCCATTGATGTTTCTATCTCTCTGGCTCCCTTCCTCTCTGAAATCAATAAAAATATATTTTAAAAAGAGGCTTCCTCTGAAGAATCAAAACAGTGCCATCTTATGAAATAAAATTACTCTTAAGAAAAAGGAGTTTTTTAAACTACTAACATCAAAATAGATCTCAACAGTATTCAGCAGACTAATGCTGTGTGAAGGCAGAAGAAGCAGTTATTAAGAGTCAAAGTTATAGAATCATATAGGCTTCAGCTGAATAATATTCACGTCAAATTCAAAACTATAATGGAGGTAAAAATGCATGGGTCATGAGAATCCCAAGTTAATGAAGTAAAAGATAACTCTACACATTCAGTAGGCAGAAGACATGTATAGAAGAAGAAAAATTATGATATAAAACATAGAGGAAAACTCTAAGAAATCCAATATGCATAGGGTATAGGAATGTCAGAAGTAAGAGCATAACAATTTTTAAAAGGCATCAATAAAAGAGAAAATTGAAGAAAAATTTCCTGAGCTAGAGTCTTGAATAATAAATCACAGACGATTTGCTGAATATAGGTAAAATTTCTAAAATAAGCAAAGTTATACTTGAAAATTTGAAATTTCATTAATTTCAAGGATAAGAAAAAATCCTGTTAAGGTTCTAGATAGACATGACCAAACCAAAACAAGTTACCTACAAAGGAATAAAACTTAATCTAATGTCAGACACTCCTCAACTCAAAGCACCCGGAAAACAGTGGAGAAGAGTCTAAGCATTTTTAGAGAAATGGGTTAGGACTCCAGATTCAAGAATTATGTGCCCAGCCAAGGTATGCAAGATCATAGGAAGTAAGTCATTATCAGATATGTATAGTAGAAAACAACCAACCCTTTTGAAAGAATTGCTCTAAGATACACTTCAATTGATTAAGGGATGAATAATAAAAATCTCAAGAATGGGCAAGGAAAATACCAGTATAAATGATTATGGAGTGTAAAATGAAACTTGTAATAAGTAGAACATATTTTCAAATAGTTATTCTCAATATGGTTTTAAATGAATGTAAATGTTAACATTTTTGAAAAGAAAAATACAGTATAGACTTTATCTAAAACCCCAGGTTATTTTAATATAAATTGGGAAGGGCGGGAGAGTTTGGGGAAGTGAGATGAGTATGCTAATTTTCTCATTTTAGGAATGCAAAATAGTTTAGCAGTCAAGAGCATCATTGCCTGGCTCATATGCTGCCCCACCAATTAGTGGCTGTGTAACCTTGGGGAGTCACTTAACATTTTCAGGATTCGCTATGAAATGGGAATTCCATAATACCCCAGAGTTGTGTGGGAGTGAAACCAGTTACTGCATGTAAATACTTAGCACCTATAAGCACTCAGTAAATATAAACTATTAACTTATAAAGAGAGAAATCAAAGATACTCTTAATAAAAGGAGGAAATTGATCTTAGGGTGAGTTTTGTAACATAAAAGTAATGAATAATAGGACACATACATACACCCTCCAAATCATGTAAAAGACCAAAATGTACCCTATAAAAAGAAATAAGTAAAATATATTAGTAATTTGAATATGTCAAAGATTAATACTGTAGAGCCATTAAAATAAACATGTTCTCATTGTTTAGGTGATATTTAATTTTAAAATTTTCAAAAAATACATACAGCAATTACATGTTTGTTGGGGGAATTTATATGTGCAAAGAAAAAAGACAATAGCCCAGCCAGCATGGCTCAGTGGTTGAGCGTTGACCTATGAACCAGGAGGTAATGGTTCGATTGAATATAGGTAAAATTTCTAAAATAAGCAAAGTTATACTTGAAAGACTGCATATGCCCGGGTTGCAGTCTTGATCTGCTGTGTGGGGCATGCAGGAGGTAGCCAATCAATGATTGTCTCTCATCATTGATGTTTCTATCTCTCTTTCTTCCTCTCCCTTCCTCTCTGAAATCAATAAAAATGTATTTTTTAAAAAGAAAAAATATATATACACACATATACATACATGTTAATCATCATTGCTAGGTTGGAATTATGGGTATCTTTCTCTTCTCTATTTTCACTAATATCTATAATGAATATACATCATTTTTACAGAGTAAGTATTATTTTCTTTCTAAATAGCTTTACTGTTAACCACTGTTAACATTTAAGTGAATATTACTCTAGAATTTTTCTTTATGTGCTAATGTTTATTTCATTCAAAGAATACTTATTGATTGCCTATTATGTTCCAGGCTTTGTTCTAATCTCTGGATATAGCAGTAAAAAAAAAAAAAAAAAAAAATCTCCACTTTCCTGGAATGTAGTTGGGGGAGAGAGAACAGCATTAATGGTGAAATATACATTTTTAATATTGCTAGGTAGATGCAGAAAATATAAAGCAGGGGAGGGGGATAAGACTAGTGGTTGCCATTTTAAATAGGGTGATCTGTGGAGGCCTCATTGAGAAGACAATGAAATAAGGTCTCACTAGTGACAGATAGTTAAAGGGGGTACCAGAGGGGGCAGCCATGTGACTTCTTAGGGGAAGACAGTCCCAGGAGAGGGAACTACAAGTACAGAGGTAGCCATGCAGAAGAATGCCTGATGCACTAGAGAAATAGCCCAGAAGCAAGGTGGCTTGCTGTAAGTAAAAAGGAGAAGTCTGGGAGCTTAGGTTATAGAACTGGGAGAGAGCGTGCATAGCGCCCAGATCATGTATGGGCTCATAGACAATTGTAGGGATATTAGATTCAACTCAGCGTGAATTGAGGTTCCAGTGGAGAGTTCTGAGCAGAGGGGTGATACCATCTGACTCAGTTTTACTAGGATTGCTCTGGCTTCCGCATTGAGAATCATATGAGGAGGTGCAAGGGTAGAAACTGGGAGACCATTGTAGTGACCCAGGGGAAAGACAATGGGAGAGAAACAGACAGGTTGTAGGTATATTTTAAAGATAAAGCCACCAGGAGTCACTGCATGATTGGATATGAGGTGTGAGATGACTCTAAGGCATCTGGATATGCAAGTCTGGAGTTCAGGGGAGAAGTCAGATTGAAAACAGAAATGTGGGTTCTGTCATTGTTTAGGTGACATGGTGAGCCCTGAGACTAAATGAACCCAGCATTCAGTCTGGAGGGGAGAGGTCCCACTGTGCCACACCTGGGGCACTTCAAAATGAGGCAGTGGGAGGTGAGAGGAAGGGGGAGATGAGAGGAAGAAGCCAAGGAGAGTGAGAGGTAGGATGAGTGAGCACCAGTAGAGTGTGGTATCTTGGGAGCTCAATGAAAGTGTTTCATACGGGGGGGGGGGGGGGGGATGATAACCCGTATTAATTGTATAGCTGGAAGAGATCAAGTAGGATAGGGATTAAGGAATGTTTATTTCAGCCATGGGGAGATTTTGCTGACATTGATAAGGGCCATTTCAGTGGAGGAATATCGAACAAGAAGCCCATTCGGAGTGGACTGAAGAGCCTAGGAGGAGAGAAATGAGCACTAGCTCCTCTTCTGCGGAGGCAGAAGGAACACTGCTGTCCACTTTCCTTTAAGTTACATTTTCTTTTTCTGCGTTAGAGTGGTAGAAATTGCACTTTGATTGCATTTCATTTTTTCCCTATCCATGGAGAATGACACGGTGCCCCCCTGACCTGAAAAATGCTGGGAGGCATTTCGTTCAGTGAACATGCCATTTCCCCAACAAGTAGCTAAAGCGGATCTCTCCTGCTTCCATAGCCTGGAGAAACCCAGACACACAGACCCTTTGCTTAGGCTACCTGGCTTCTATTTCTGCAGTGTCTTCTTTAACCAGTCCAGGGATTATGTGAAAGATAGCAATAAGTGATGGATTTTCTGGGTCCTTTTACATATATTAAAAGCACATCTTGTTCCTCTGTCTGGATCCGATGGAAACACTAGCAGAGTTGAGCAGTACTAGAATCATCACCTCATCGTTGCCATGGCTATAGCACTGAACCCTTATAGGGGATTTTTATTTTACATGACATATTTCTTACCATAGCAACAGCATGTTGATTTGAAACATAACTCACCAGATATAATTTATCTTTTACATTTCTGTATATTTTCTTGTTAATAGGATCATGCTTTTGATGACTCTCCTGTTCTTTTGAAATGAAACATCTCTTGGGATGCATGTGACAAAAATCTGGGCGGCTTGTTACTTAGAGGAATAGAAAATTTACAGGATACATCTGAATGCATTACATTCCCAGAGCTTTTATTGAGGATGTTTGGGTGACTTTGAGCTCACATTTAGAATAGATCTTTTGAAAATTGAATCACAGTGATTATTCATTTTAAAGTAATTAAACATAATTTTCATCCTTTTTATATTGTAAAATTACTTTTTTTTGAAGAGTATAGATTACATATACTATTCAAATAAAACCACCCAGTGTGTGTGTGTGTGTGTGTGTGTGTGTGTGTTTTCAAGTACCAGCAGTGACCTTGGGGTATTTTGTGTTTGTTTGTTCCATTTCTCCAGAGCAGTTCTTCATTTCACTTTCCTAATCAGTTGGGAGAATATAAAAACAGAAGGTGTTTTAAAAATGTTAAAAACCAAAAGACCAACACACTTGAAAACAATAGACTTGAGTTAAAGGGGATCTTTCCTCTCTTCCCCCAATACAGAATCTTCTGTTTGGGAAAATACATGGATACAGTGACCACACTATTACAAAGAAATACATTTTGGGAAGAGAGAAACAAAACCTCTTGGTTCCCAATGTAGTTATTCACTATAGGCCATTTATTCGTCTGGCTCTAGGCTATGGGAATTACTCCTAGCACAGAACTCTCTTTGAAATCCCTAGCTCCCTAGGGGTTCAGAGATAGATGAGAAACTGCCCCTATGAACTTGGCTTCTACACGGGAAACAAAGAAGCTAGTGGTTGAGGGTAACAGAGGAAAGGCGCGTGGGAAGCGTGAATGTCGCTTAGCTTCCTTTGCTTGCAACAGGAGCCCCTTTCAATGCGAAGCCCATGCCAAGACAGATCAGGCACTCGACCAAAAAGATACAATAATTTAGTAATACAGTCTGCCCAGGCAGTTCAGCAGCTGGAAACGAAGGGAGCCTTGGGATTTGCTATAAACGGTGGGGAAATTGGCCCATAGCCCCTCTCCCATGTTGAGTAAAGGGAGCAAGAGAAAAGATTATAAATGTGTGAAATCGGAGCCAAACAGCATGGTCTGTTCTGGTCCCGGAGCTGCCAGAACTCCAGCATCCTCTGGCTTCGGCATTAAATGCTGAGCTTGGCAGAGTATAGGGCTAATAGGGCAGAAAACAACAGACTTCACCTGGATGCATTTTCTGAAAGACAGCTGCTGATCTTAAATTGTTTAGGGGAGGGAATTTTATTACTTGCTGCATCCAATGTCATACAGCATCCAAGCATAGCAACGACCTTTGGGCTAATTGTACAATAAGAAAAATTACCCCAAGGTCACTGCTGGTACCTGGAAAAGAACACACTGGGTGATTTTCAAACTCCGGTAATACTCAGATAGCACAGCCCAGGGTACAGCATGTTGGGCTGATGCCATAGAAAATTCTGTAGTAAGCCATAAGCACAAAGCCTTGAATAGAACAGAAAAAAGCAGGCTTTGGACTGGCCACATTTGTGTCCCATAGTGGCTCCTGTATCTACTAGTGTTAGCTATGTGATTCCTTTTCCTTTTAAAGGTCATAATACAGTAGTCCCCAATGATTCATAGGGGATATGTTCCAAGACCGCCAATGGAAACCTAAAACCACATATAGTGCCAATACTATGTTTTCTTCTACACAAACATACCTATGATAGAGTTTAATTTATAAATTAAGCAATTTCGCAGATAAATGATTCATTCTTACTCTAGATCTTAGCAATCTCAGCTTACGTTTTTTTTTTTCCTTACCTTATTAAGTCAAGAACGTATACCTTTTCACTTAAAGGAAGCACTTTATGGCTTGTCTTTGGCATACGTCCAGCATCACTACTCTTGTGCTTTGGGGCCATCACTAAGTAATACAAGAGTAACTTCAGTACAAGCACTGAGGTCCCTGACAGTTAATCTGATAACCAAGATGGTGTCTAAGAGATTAAAGGGTGGGTAGTTTATACAACATTGATAGACTGGACAGTGGGGTGATCCACAACCTGGGTGGGATGGGATAGGGTGGCCCAAAATTTCATCAAGCTGCTCAGAGCAGTACACAACTTAAAACTTAAGAATTGTTTATTTCTGGAATTCTCCAGATCATGGAAAGTGAACCCACAGATAAGGGAGAGACTTATATAAGGATTAAATGTGATAGAAAGACATGGAACATAGAAGGCACACAATAAATGTTCCTTCTCTTTCTTCACCTAGTATGGAATCTTAGCCTTTGTAATTTTTGAAGTAAAATCTTTTCCAGGGAGTTTGCATTTACTTGAATTCATTTTATGTGTTTTTAGAAACTTTCATTAATTTTTTACCTTGGGGAAATAAGGTAATATGAATTCTATATAGTTGCCTCTGTGACTAACATTATCTGTTTGACTCTCACTTCTATATCAATGTGTAGGTGAGCTGGAAAGACATTCTTAATATTTGGATGTAAATGGACATACTATCCAGAGCTCATGAGCTCCATGACTATGAAAACAAGGCAGATAAGTAGACTACAATAAGTTCATATAATTTACATTATAAGTGAAAAAAGTAGCATTTCTCCCAAATTTTTCTGATAATACTCAGCACTTCTTTAAAAGCCTGTTGAAACATGTTGACAGTATATGTTCTGAAAATTTAGCTCCTTCTTCTCTTTAGTTGATCTAGAATTTAAATACAAAATATACTCTATGATTAATTTGCATATTACCTTTTTCCTGAATCCTATCTAATAAAAGAGTAATATGAAAATTGACCGTACCTTTGCTACACCCACAAGCCATGCCCACAAGTCACGCCCACAAGCCAATCAGGAGCAAATATGCAAATAAACCCAACCAAGATGGCTGTGGCCACAGAGAGCAAGAGGGAGGCTTGGGTTTCCCTGGCAATGGAGGAAGCCAAGCTTTTCGCCTGCCCTTGCAGGCCTAGGCCTCCACTCAATGCTACAAAGTTTCAATTATAGAAGGTAAATAAATCCAAACAGAAATGGTGGCAGCCACGGAGCTGGAAAGAGCAGGAGGCTAGGGTTGCCCCTGGCAATGGAGGAAGCCAAGCTTCTGAAGCCCTGGCTGGCCTAGGACTCCACTCCAGGCTACAAAGTTTCAATTATAGAAGATACATAAATCCCAACAGAAATGGCTGCCACCAACGGAGCAAGCAGAAGGCTTGGCTCCACTCCAGGCTACAAAGTTTCAATTGTAGAAAATAAATAAACCCCAGATACCAGGGCCTCCACTTGGGTCCATGTTGCACCGAGTACAGATGTCAGTAATAGCAGTGCTATTGAGACACTGTACTTTGGTTAAGTGGAAAGGTTGGAAGGCTGCATCAAGACTCTTTAGGGAATATAAATATAAATCTTCTGTGGAAGAAACCTTCTCTGCTCAGACTGACAAGCTTCCATACATTAAGATCAACTAATGGGGTGACAATGAATCATTCCTAATCACCTTGGAAAGCAAACCACTATAAGTATCAGCAAAACTAACAAAGGCATATATAGTCCCCAGTGACTATAGATACTGTTAGTGGAAATAGAAAATAAAGTGTTTAAGGAGATAAAGAGATGAGTAAAAACAAGGACTGTCAGTAATAGGCACGTTTGAAAAATAAATGTCATTTCTAGTTGTGAAAGATATAATGCTTGAAATTATTTTTGAAGTTCTAAATAAACAGATAAACAGCAGATTGGGCAGAGTTGAAAAGAGAATTGGGGAATTGAAAAATTAATTTGAAGAAATTATCTAACATATAGCACAGAGGGCCAACGAAGCAAAAACTATGGAAGACATGAAGAGGTGTGAAGGATGGAATAAGAAGGTTAATCCACATCTAATCAGAGACTCAGGATGAAATCATAAGGAATATATAGGAGAAGAAATTCCCCATTCCTAATGGGCTCATGTTTTCCTATTTTATTCAATGAGTTATAATCTACTATAATTATTTATTTTGTTCCTACAGTTGTCCTCAATTTAACCAGTGGAGCCAATTCAAGCTGGCTACTCTACTGGCTACTGTATTCTCCCTACGTGCCTCATCATTCTTTGAGCTCTGCCTTGTTTTCTGGCACAAGGTATTCCAGGCTCACCTTGCACTTGCCCCACCCTGGCCCTGATATTAGTCATTTCCCAATGGATCTCTGTTTCTTTTAGTGAAAATTATATTTAGAAACCAAAATCTGGGCTTTACTTATTGCTATTGGGGTGTCAATTTCCCAGGTCCTTCTTAGGAGACAGAGTTAGGTAATACACACACACACACACACACACACACACACACACACACACATATTAACACACGTAAATACATATTCACATCTATATATGTCTACCTCTATCTCTATCTTGATATCTCCTATTCCAATCTAATATCACAAAGTTCACTCTATAATGCTGATGTGTGTTTCTCGGCATCTTGAAGGATTCAGGAATCTGGAGAAGGCGCTGTGTGTAAATTAAGAGTCCAGAGACGAAACATAATTTTGAAAGACATTTGGGGGGCCAAAAGAGCTTGGCTAAAGAAACCAAGTTCTCCCTTGTCTCAGGACCCCTTGCTTTTAACACAAATTGTCCTAAGGCAAGGTAGATATACACATCAAAGGGCAGGGTTTAGTATACAGAATCCATTGTCAGATTGGAGGAATTGCTTTCGGCTGTTCAGGTGTTTGGCCAGTAGGAGGCAATAACATGTAGATTGAAATGCCCTCAAGCTGTCTGGCAGCAAGCAATCATTTATACATCCTTTTCAGGTTTGGGGAAATGCCCTCAGCCATCTCCAGATGATTCAGCCCTGCTGACGTGCTGGAATTGGCTTCTGGCAACTCTAGTTTTCTCCCTCCTCATATTTATAAAAATTCCTCTTCAGCAGTGAGAAATCTGGCTCCCCTGAACCTTAATGTAATTGCTTATTTGATCAACCCCTGTGTAAGTAACATATTTCCCATATCCACGGCCACCTCCTTCCCACTCAGACATCTTTCTCACCCTGACTGAGATTTGATGCCTCAGGCCAGTTTATCTCTCTGTGCCAACATCCTACTCATCTCCTGAGACTCTGCACCTTCTGGGAGGCCATCTCCACACATGGTCACCCTCCTTTCTCCTATTGGGCTCTGACAGCTCATGCCAAGCTACCCAAGGCAGGAACACTTTCCTGCTGGATATGAACACCTTCCTCGCCTTGTTTGGGTTTTGACATCCCTGACTAGGCTGCGCCTCTGCAGGGATACCCTCTTGCCTTGCTCAGTTTCTGACTCCTTTTGCACTAGGCCACTCCCTGTTCTTGGATTCCTCTTCAACCTTCCTAGGCCCTGACTCTCCACACTGGGCTACTGCCCCCTTAATCCTGCTTAGGTTCAAACATGAGTACTACCATTACCCTGCTTGGGTGCCAGTACCCTACTCTGGGCCACTGCATACCCCCCTCTCCACGGAAGATACAGTTGTCATCTCACTCTTCTCTCTCTAATGATGTTAAGACTGAGCTGCTCATGGAGTGAAAGGGGAAGGGCAAAGAGAATGACCAGCCGCTTCGCTCTTTTTTATTTTTTAATTTAAATTCTTTATTGTTTAAAATATTACATAAGTCTCCTTTTTTCCCCATTGACCTCTCCCTGGCTGCCTCCCCTCCCCCCTCTCCAAGCCCCCCATTTGTGTCCATTGGTTATGCTCATATGTATGCATACAAGTCCTTTGGTTGATCTCTTACCCCCTCACCTCATGCCTTCCCTCATAGGTTGGACAGTGTGTTCAATGCTTCTATGACTCTGGTTCTATTTTTGTTCATTAGTTTATGTTGTTTATTATATTCCACAAAATGAGTGAGATCATGTGATATTTATCTTTCTCTGACTGGCTTATTTCGCTTAGCATAATGCTCTCCAGTTCCATTCATGTTGTTGCAAATGGTAAGAATTCCTTCTTTTTGCAGCAGCGTAGTATTCCATTGTGTATATGTACCACAGTTTTTTAATCCACTCATCTGCTGATGGGCACTTAGGCTGTTTCCAAATCTTAGCTATTGTAAATTGTGTTGCTATGAATATAGGGGTGCATATATCCTTTCTGATTGGTGTTTCTGATTTACTGGGATATATTCCCAGAAGTGGGATTACTGGGTCAAATGGAAGTTCCATTTTTAATTTTTTGAGGAAACGCCATACTGTTTTCCACAGTAGCTGCATCAGTCTGCATTCCTACCAGCAGTGCAAGAGGATTCCTTTTTCTCCGCATCCTTTCCAGCACTTGTCGTTTGTCGATTTGTTGATGATAGCCATTCTGACAGGTGTGAGATGGTACCTCATTGTTGTTTTGGTTTGCATCTCTCAGATGATTAGTGACTTTGAGCATGTTTTCATATGTCTCTCGGCCTTCTGTATGTCTTCTTTCGAAAAGTGTCTATTTAGGTATTTTGCCCATTTTTTGATTGGATTGTTTATCTTCCTTTTGTTAAGTTGTATGAGTTCCCTATAAATTTTGGAGATTAAGCCCTTATCGGAGATAACATTGGCAAATATGTTCTCACAAAGCCACTGTTCTCAAAACTGCCTGGTGCTGGCACAAGAACAGACATATAGATCAATGGAACAGAACAGAGAACCCAGAGATCGACAGAAGCCATTATGCTCAATTAATATTTGACAAAGGAGGCAAGAGCATACAATGGAGTCAAGACAGTCTCTTCAATAAATGGTGTTGGGGAAATTGGACAGGTACATGCAAAAAAATGAAACTAGACCACCAACTTACACCATACACAAAAATAAACTCAAAATGGCTAAAGGGCTTACACGTAAGACAGGAAATCATAAAAATCCTAGAAGAAGCCTCAGGCAGCAAAATAGCAGACATTTGTCGTAGCAATATCTTACCGATACAGCTCCTAGGGCAATGGAAACTAAGGAGAAAATAAACAAATGTGACTACATAAAAATAAAAAGCTTCTGCACAGGGAAAGAAACCATCAACAAAACAACAAGAAAGACCAGCTGCCTCTTTTCTGAGCTCTTCTACTTATAGTTTAGACTGTTCTTCCAGAACTTTGGCCATTTATAAAATTTCTTTTATGTAATTTTGAATTTTAGGTTACAGCTTTTGATTGCTTTGGGGCTACATTTTTGGTTTGTTTCATTAGCTGTTAGACATTCATTTCATTTCTTTCTCTTGCAATGTCTTTAAATAGGATTCCATCAAAAAATTATTTTTCTCCATATTTCATGAGAAGAGATGCCGTGGACTATTCAGAAGAGGTTTCCGTGGGAGAGCAGGCATGCACCTCAGCAGCTGTCCCCACTTCACAGCTCAAGGACTTTCTCCTTTGTTATTACCGTGAAGTGTTAAGAAGTACGGGTACTTCTCTGCTTAATTCAGAAAGGCTTCCTGTCATTAACCTCAGCATTCTCCAGAGTTCCATGAACCTTGCCTTCCCAAGCAGTGCTCTCACAAGTGAACACTGTAGTTTGCTATTATTACATTCAAGGTCCCCCATCTCTGGACCTCTGCCTTCCCTGCCACTCCCGCCTCCTCATTATAGGAAACATTTTACTCCCTGAGAGCTCTGTTGGTTTTCACCCTGTTCAGTTTGGATTCTGCTCCTGAAAGTTTTTCTTCAGTGTGAGTCTCTAGCCTACCAAAAGCATGGATTTATTGGATATTTCTGAGATCTCCCATAGCTTATGCTTTCCATTGTCCTTTTGCAGGATTTTTTCAAGTGTTGCTGGTTGTTCTCTGGTATCCTGCTGAGTGCCAGGCCCTCTCCTTTTTGGAATCAATCTAATCACAATTTCTGGGTCCTATGGTTTGCAGGCTCCATAAAATTTTCTTTTTACTATTGCAGCTCACAACTGCTTGTCCAGTTCTGGACCCAGCCATCATCACGTGATTTGGCTATGCCCACCCATTGTCCAGGACCATGGGGATTCCTTGATCCCGGCCTTAATGAAGATATACTCGCACTTGGCTTGTGGGGTTGTGTTGTTGCTGTGTGCTACCATGTGCTGACATTTTATTCTTCTACTTTCATATATATTGTTTTTATGAGGGGACAAGGGAAGATTCGTTTCTTAAAATATTACATTATTATCATATTCTGGCCATCGGAAACAGCAAGTGATTTTTTAAAAGTGTAAATCAGACCATGTAATCCTACTCCTACCTTTATCTCTGACCTTATCTTCAACCTTCCTACCCACCTGTGGTGGTTCATTTTATGTGTCAACTTCACTGGGCCATGGGGTGCCAAGATGTTTGGTCAAACATTATTCTAGGTATTTCTATGAGAGTGTTTTTGGATGAGATTTAAATGGGTAAACTGAGTAAATCCAGGTGACCTTCCTAATATGGGTGGGCCTCATCCAATCAGTTGAAGGCCTGAATACAACCAAAAGGCTGGCCCCCACCCTGAACAAGGGAGAACTCTTACTGCCTGACACTCTTTTTAAGTAGTGCATCAACTTTTTTCCTGCCTGGACTCAACCTGAAACATGGCTCTTCAGACTAGAACTAAATACACCACCAATTCTGGTTCTCAGGCCATTGTCTCCAGACTGCAACATTTCTCTCTCTCCTTTCTCTGAAGACTGCTGGCTCATACACCACCTTCTCACCACTTTTTGTGTGGCTATACTGGCCTTCAGAATAGCCTCAGACGATTTCCATACCTTCTTTCTTGGGCTGGCAATGACAATTTCTATCTCAATAGTTTGTTTGATTCTCTGTATAGAACCTACCATCATCAGAAATTTGATTCTTTTGATCTGCCTGCAATTGTTTCCTTCATTGAAATGTCATCACCTTGAGGGCACGGCATTGTTCTGCCACTGCTGAAAAGTTGACACACAGGACAGTGCCTGGTACACAGAAGGCATTTATGCATATTTGTTAAATGAATTTAGAATTTCTATAATATCAACATCAGCACTAGAATCCCTGAAAATGAAGACATTTTTATTTTCTAAAGAGGAATGCAATGACCCAATACTCGGAAGGTATGGTCTATAATAGAAGAAGAAATCACTTGTTTTCTATCATTTGTTTTTTATCTTAACATGACATTTTTGGCTTTATTGTTATTCACGTATTTGTATGGGTGATAAAGATCAAGGGCAAAGATGGATAAAGGGAGACTGAACTGCTTACTACTGGATACTTGCTCTGACTTTTCTTTGAAATGCTAATGGTGCTTTGAATAACTTTCAGATTGGAATTCACACATATTTAGTTCTGTACCTTGGCATGAAATACCCACTTATCAAAAGAGAAGTGTGAAATTAAATGAGACAAGTTATAAAAACAGTTTAATCTATACACTTTTCCTCAGTTTCATCTAAAGAAATAGTAAGAAAATGTAAATATTATTTCCAAAATACAGTATACTTTTTAAAACTAGACAAGCAGAAACAAAGGAGTAAATCCCATGTTTACCATGTCAAAATACCAATCTGTACTGAGTGCCTGATACAGTTAATTACTACTGCATTTCTTTGTAAAAATGAAACCCTGTAGGTTAAAAAATTATTGTTATAATAACAGGAACATATGCTTAATGTGTTCTGTGCCACAGGCTTGTTCTAACTACTTTACTTCTATTCTTTCACTCAGTCTTCACAACACTGATAGGTTTTTGAAAAATGTATTAATTCTTCTTTAAAAGTTGGCATACAGGCGGAATCAGTTATGTACTGCTATATATCAAACTGACCCAAAACTTAATGGCTTAAAATGATAGCCATTTGTTTAGGTCATGATTCTGGTGGGTGTTCTGGTTTGGGTCAGCTTCAACTGATCTTGGCTGGGCTCATGCATGCCATTTGTGGTTCATAGGCTGGCTGGCCTGGGGCTGGTCAGTTCTGGATGGCCTCACTCGCATATTTGGAAGCGTGTCCTGTAGTTTTGCAGTAAACATCTTTGCTGTAAGACAATTCGTGGTAAAAGATAAAAGAACAAAAAATGAAAGAGGAATATTAAAGGACATAATGAAACATTTAAAAATTAATAACAAAATTTAAAACTGCTTGCTGAGAAAAATGAAAATACATTGTTTTTGAAAGATTTTGTTCATTATATTATATGTTTTTCTTTCTTCCTTTTTTTTTTTTTTTTTTGCTTATGGATTTGTCTTCTCTTTTGGCATTGCACTTTTTTCTTTATTAAAAGCCGTATCAGCCTTGGCCAGGTAACTCAGTTGGTTAGAGAATTGTCCCAATACGCCAAGGTTGCGGGTTTGATTCCCAGTCAGGGGCACATACAAGAATCAACCCATGAATGCATAAATAAGTGGAACAACAACATTGATGTTTCTCTCTCTCCTCCTCCCCTTCCTCTCTCTCAAAGTCAATAAATAAATAAAAAATGTAAAGTGGTATCAGTTTCCAACTAAAGAATTGGTAATTAATGCTCTGGAAGACTTGTGAATTAGCTGCCTGGTTTATATTTGCACACATAGCTCGGTAAACTTTTGACAGGTGCGAGGGATGACTGTGCTCACCAAAGGCTTTACAAAAACTGACATATTATCATTTTCTACTATGGTATGTTATCTAGCTATACACATAGCTTTGCAATCTGGCTTTATACGTAGTTATTGTCATCCAGTATTTTAAGACTACCATGTCTACTCGTCACAGTATAGACCGTTATGAGGGCT
This sequence comes from Eptesicus fuscus, assembly GCF_027574615.1. Classification (NCBI taxonomy): domain Eukaryota; kingdom Metazoa; phylum Chordata; class Mammalia; order Chiroptera; family Vespertilionidae; genus Eptesicus; species Eptesicus fuscus. Next base: position 91,788,228 of record NC_072479.1, on the reverse strand, counting down.
AAAATTTATATAAAATACAAATGGGAGTACTGAGAGAACTTCATCAATGGAGAATGAAACCGAACCGACAAAGTACGTGAAGTTTGCCAAATGTGAACCAAACTGTCAGCCAGTTATTTTACATTTTATGACAAAATTGCCTTATGGCCAGTGTTTGCAACAAAAATGTTTGCAGCAAACATACTTGTTGGCAAAAATGTTTATGGCGAAACTACTTAGACCCAACGGGAATTTTGCTGACTATGGACCGAGGTAAGGGAGGGTGGCTGGGATATTAAGGTGCCTTTTTATTTGTCTTGTTTTGTTTGATGCGTTGACATCTTTGGACCTAGTTGACTCTGGAGGGGTGGCCCCTCCCAGGGCTAGCAAATTCTCAGGGATAGAAAACTCACCTACATACATGCCTTTCATATGCAAACCAGCCAATCCAGAGCCATATCCCAAAGGCACTCTTTCTCAGGTTCTCACAGGGAGCCACCATCCACCTGCCCTAATCACACCAACACCACACACCAGACCACTAGGGACAGTGCCGATGCCCGGGGGTCAAAATAGCCAATCCTAAAACTGCTTATGGTTTCCCATAGGCACCACAATAAAGGCTCTTCCCACCTTTTCCTTCACTCATTCTGCCTCGTGCCCAATCCTGGCGCCTCCCTGTTCACCCCCTGGTGGCAATGGCATGCTCTCTCCTCTTGGGAACTGAGTATAACAATCTGTCTTTTCCAAGTGGCAACTCCTAGTCTGTAAGCCTCTTTATAACTTGAAAAAATAGTAACACCTACAACTTTAAACAGCTGGGTCACGTATCATTTCCTCATCCAGCAGGCCAGCCTGGCCTTGCTCACATGCTGCAAGGGTCCAAGAGCAGCAAGAGAACAAGGCCCACCGCACAAGTGCTTTTCAAGGCTCTCTGTTCCTATCACATTTGCTTGCTATTGTTAATCATTGACCAAAGCAAGGTGCCTGGCCACACCCAGAGCCATGTGGGAGGAATGGCTGCAGGGAGCCAGGGCAGATGGGGGTCATGGCTGTAATCAGTCTACCAAACAGGTGTTTCAGGAGGTTTCAGATCAACTTCTCTTTGCCTTTGACAGTCATCCTTAGAGTTTGGCCACTGAAATAAACACATAATATTTATAAAAATGTTACCAACTGTCAGATGCTAAGAACTGTGATTCAAAAGCCTGATCTTCTAAGCTGACTAAATTCTCTTTTAGTTGGGGAAGTGACTGCTGGTGACCTGAGGACTTGGACAATAATAAAGCATTTTGGGATGGTGATTAGAGTCATTTTTGTCAAACCACAGAGGGGATTGTTACCTAATAATAATTACCCCAGGAAACTTGAGTATTGTGCCCCTAACACTCTCTTTGCCATGAACATGGAAACCTTCTGACTGAGATTTAAAGAATCTTTTCTTGCAGCAGGCTGATTCTTTTCAGGTTTCCTTTCAAACTCAAACTATTGGGCCTTCTTCAGCAACTTTCAAAGTAACATTCTGAACTTTTCAAATTCCTCCTCCCCTTTACAATTACTCACCCATTATTGTCATCCCACACCAACCTGCTTATGTTGTAAAGCGCTATGGGGAGCCAAGTAGCCAAGGAAGAAAAAGAGAAAATAAATTGGAACAGAATATCAAGTTGTATTTCCTCTGAGCAACAGTTACTTCCATGAAGCAGGAAATGTCTATTGTGGTTGCTGATTTGTGTGAATTCAGTATTCTGGCCATATCTCTTTCTATCAGAAAGTCATGATATTTATTAATCATTTCACAGGATTAATTTGAGTTTAAATGAGATGATGTCAATATAATTCCTCATTCAGTACCTAGTAAATAGATATACCTACTCAATGTTACTTGTTAATTTCTAAAAAATGTAGGTATTTGGGGTTTGTAATAATAACTAACTTCTTTAAAGTGCAAGTCAGCATGTGAGCTTTGGATTTGTGGTTATTATCTACCACATTGGCTATACAGTGTTTTATTCACAAGATTGGGTTATGGGCTTATTGGATAATTTTGTAGCAAATATTTAGCTAAATGAATTAAAATGACCAGTCAAAAAAGTAAACTGACTTTCTTTGTTAAGTTCTTTGGCCAAGATTTTGATACAGTATCTTTAAAACACAACTTAGGTCATAAAAAAAAGCATGCTAATTTTTAAATTTCAGAGGACATTTATGATTTATCTTAGAAAAAATATAAAGTGATAAAAATTAGCATTTTTTCTTTGGTCTCTTGAATTCATTACATTTTCAAAGACCTGAAGAAATTCAAAGGTAACTAATGTTATTTCAGAGAAGAAAGGAAAAGAGAGTTTTGTGTTAATAGCTCGACATCAATTTCTTGTAAAAGAGTCTCACTTTTTTAGTGATATAGATCACATTGTTGGCCTATGTTAAGCTTGTACAAATCCTTTTTATCTAAATTATATAATTTATATAGAATCATTCTTAATTTTATATTTAAAGTAACAATATTAGTATTACAAATAGTAGTACATATGTACTACTATTTGTAATTCTTCAAACAATAAAAAAATAAAAAAATAAAGTAACAATATTAGGATTATTAACTTTAAATTATGTTTAATAATACTTTTTTTCAAGATTTTGTTTCTGGATTTATTTGCTGGGAGAAGGGCAGAGGGATGTCACTGTGCGTGACCTTGATTTACATGCCTAATGTCCACCTGAACAGTGACTCATTTATTGCTGGGTTAGGATGTGGTTGTTTCATGTTAAGAAAACCCAATTTTGTTATTTAATATAAAACATACACCCTGGGGATAAGAGAGAGGGATATGCAATTACTCAGTTAATACCCAATTCATACCTTTGAAATGCTCCCTAAGGTATATCAGGAAGATTTGGTACACACACACACACACACACACACACACACACACACATTTTATAGGCAGCACAGTAGAGTCATGATTGTTTCATGAAGTGGGGATATCATTGTGTAGCAATAAATCAAATGCCTGGATATAGCACAAGTTCAAAAGGGCATTGCTATTGTATCAGGGCTTTCTGGTTCTTTTATAAACAAATATTCTGACCTCTTTATTTTCTTTTGCAGATGAACTCTCTCAACAGGAGGACAGTGATCCCCCAAAGGAATATGATCCTGGGCAATTTGCAGGCCTTCTCCATGGATCCTCTCCAGCTTGTGAGTCCCCTGAAAACCCATTTCATCTCTACAGGAAAAGAGATGAACATGAAGAAGGACAAGATGAAATCATTTTGGCCAAGAGTCCTCTGTCTTTCAAGCAGTCTCCAATAGAAAATAACACAGAACCTTTGGTAAAGAAAATTAAACCCAAGGTGGTCAGTAGAACAATTTTTCACAAAAAACCCAACCAAGTTGAAAACCATACCATTGTTGGTACAAGAACAACCAGGAGTGGATCCCGGAATGGGGACCAATGGATTGTGAACACGGGAGGATTTGTGGAGAGAGCCTGCACCCTGGGGAGAATCAGGTCATTGCCAAAAGCCCTGATTGACATGCATTTATCCAAAAATGTGTCTAAGTCGGATTCTGATCTCATTGCCTACCCTTCAACTGAGAAACCATCGAGAGTTAACTGGAGTGAATCTTCTACTACTGAACAGAGCTCGAAAGGGAATTCTGAAAGAACACCATCCTTCACCTCAGAATGGGAAGAAGTAAGCATTGTTTTTCTTTATATGAATGCTTTAGAATCGAGGAAGGTTTTGGGGGGAGGATTTTCAGCTTTAAGTCTTTCAGAGGCAAAGAGAAAAAAAATTAACAACGCATTCAGCTACGAGTGGAAGGGAAAATTCTAGGGGCAGCACATGATAATTTAAAAACAAATAGAGTTCCACACATGCGGGGAAATCTATTGTTTCCATAGAAATTGATATCAAGCAGAAGTAATAACTAGCTATGAGGTGCAAGAGAATGTTCACATTATGTCTTCCCAAGCACTGCAGCTGACAAATTGAGAAAAATCTTCTTGTTTTTGCTGCCCTATATCATTTTGTTTACTTACTAAACTCTTTGTTAGCTTGTCTCCATTCTTTAAAGAATCTTAAATATTCAGAGGGTCTCCATATAATCTTACAAATGACTTAATATTTCCCTTTTACAACTATCAGAGTGACTTTAAAGAAAAAAGGTGTTGAGGTCACGTTTCAGCAATTTAAGCTCTCCCTAAAGAAAAATTATTTAATTTCATAGAATTACTCAGAATGCAAGGGCCCTTGTAGGATTATGAAATATCATCCTTTGTCCCTAAAGAGGACTATATCATGAAATAATAACATTTCTTGCTTTTTTCTTGAATTTCTTCAAAGATTGGACCACACTCTCCTTTGACATTTTATTCAAACATGTCACATTTTATCTCTCAAAAGACTGTGCCAGTTGGATTGGGCTTTGAAACACTGTAGGTCACTATAATATTCTGAGAACTAGAAATTGAAATGGTTCAGATATTGACATTCTGAATTGAGCTGTTTGGGAAAAATCACTCAATCTCCCTGCATCTCTTTCAGGGTGAACAAAATGAGACATTGAAGTAATGCTTCTTGTCCCTTCTGGAACCTGCTGCCTTACCAGGGAGGCTGGGATGACAAGGAGGGAGATTCAGCCATTAAAGGGCTAAAGCTTTTTATAAAGTCACTTCTTCCTATATATTTCATACTACTAGATAGATAGTTTGTTTGAGTCTCCCCATTACTTATATTTATTAACTCTGTGAGTATCATCTGAAATTCTTTTTGGAACGAGGCAGGATTAATTAACATTTAACTTACCTCTTAGAATTAAGTTGTTTCCATGCCTTGATTCTTGTGATTACATGCCACAAGTCAGCTTGTGGCTGGTCAGACCATTTAGTGAGACCTTGGTTCCGATGGCCATGCCTACAAATAGAAACCCACCCATCAGCAGTCAGAGGAGACACGTGCCCCAGAGGAAAGACATCCTCACATGACTTATTCTCAGCCCTTGCCCTTCTGACTCTAAAGAATGCACAATGCCTAATGTACTGACCCAAGTAGTTCCAAACAAAGTTCATTTTAGGAGATACAAAGAAAAGTCAAGTTGATTTTGAAAGCTTAAGAAAGGGAAACATAATTTATATTTTTAAAAGCAATTCACAAGATGTCTGTTTTCCTTTAAACCTTTGTCTGTCGGTCTCTTAATTGTGGTATTGCAGTGGTAATAACATCAAGAATACACGGTGGAGCAAAAGTGGGTTTATAGTTGTGCATATAAAAAGTGATACAAAAATTAATAAATAATAATACAAGAATAAACTCTGTGTTTCACGTACTCACCACTGTAAACCTACTTTTGCCCCATCCTGTATATGCTTGTGGCATTCGAACATTATTTTAAAATGCAGTGCTAAAGGTGAATATAATCATTCACTTATATGCTTTTTGTTTCTTGCAGATTGACAAAATAATGAGTTCCATAGATGTTGGAATTAACAGTGAACTTGAAGAAATGAATGGTGAGGCCACAAGTAAGGAAATCTCTCCTATATGTTATAAGTGAATTAATGTGCACAGGACCTAGCTAGAAAATGATAGGCGTCTTTAGATAATTTTGGTTTATCATGACAACAGCAGCTATAAGTTATTTCCTTTTATTCATATCAAACAACCATGACCTCATGATACTCTAAACAGTATCAATTGTAAGTATATTGATTTAGCACACTGAGATATTTTTTCCCATATACTGTTTTACTATGCTAGTTAACAGTAAGGGAGTTTCAACTTTAGGTACAGCTAATTATGAAGCTACTGTTGCTTCATAAAAATGTCCCATTTTTCCTGGCCAAAATGATTAGCAACATCTAAGTTGTCAACTCCAGTATGGCAAGAACTGTGTTTTACTCATCTTCATGTATTCCAGAATATCTACCAGGGTGTCTCACAAATAATCAGTTTTGCAATCTCTATTTAACCTATTACCCGTATGAAATATTGTTTCCTTCCCTACAATTAAGGCTCAGAGTAAAAGGCCATTTGAAACTTCCTTTGAAGATTTTTTGCTTAATACTGAAGGATGGTGTCAATTACCAGATAGCTACACCTAAAAATGGCTGTAATAGGCCTACTAAAGAAACTACTGTTCTGGAAAGAGTCAAAGGATCTGGCTCCAGCTCTGCCCTGCCACTAAGTAGAGGTGTAACTGTAGATTAAATAGACCTATAGAATTTGGAGTTAAGACAGGTGATTTCTAAGCTCCCGGAACAACTCATGTTAAGTTGGTGGTAACAGTTGATGTTTCTACAGAGATAATGCAATCAAGATTTGTGTAAGAGAAGCCTAAATATATATCATTGGGTAAACAATTACGGGATTTTGTGGCCCTTTAACTAGTTACGAGGGCCCTTTAAACAGCATTCCAAGTGATTCTTAAGCACAGGTAAGTTGGAAAATGGTTCTGTTGTGAGGCACGAGGCCTGGGGGGATAAGCAGTGACATTGAAATCAGGTTGCCCTCACTGGAGACCCTTGTAGGAGTATCTCACTCATGTCTCCGGTGTGGGATAAGTAAGAACTTAAATTATTCTAACATGATTGGTCTCCATGTTAATTAAGTGATAATTTTTAAAAATATATTTCTTTATTGATTTCAGAGAGGAAGGGAGAAGGAGAGAGAGAGATAGAAACATCAATGATGTGAGAGAATCATTGATCGGCTGCCTCCTGCACGCCCCCTACTGGGATCAAGCCCGCAACCCAGGCATGTGCCCTTGGCCAGAATTGAACCTGGGACCCTTCAGTCCGCAGGCTGACGCTCTCCACTGAGCCAACCCGGCTAGGGCATTAAGTGATAATTTTTAAAAAGCTTAAACAATTTGTTATGAAATGCATATTCGTTTTAGATTTTGAAAACTGAAACATTATGGAAAAGCACCAAAATTGTGTATATATGTTTAGTGACACAAGTGTATTAGCTCAGTAACAGCATGTGTGGCCAGGTCTCTTCACCCAGAAATGCTGACAGACCTTAAAGACTTTTCTAAGTGTCCATAGAACTGGTCTAGGAATGTATGTTGCCACACAGTTCTTTCAGATGTGCTTATAGAATAATTTCAAGTTAGCTGTAGAAATACAGAGTCTTGGTTGAGATAAAGGTAAGGCTTTATTTTCTTATACATAGTGAATTCCCTGACACTGAGAATTCCAATCAGAGCCCTGGTACTTTTCTGGTGGAAGACTTAGGTGCTATTGAACATTCATGTTCTAAAATTCTTCAAACACACAGTACCATAAAATTGTAAAAGAATGTTACAAACATTATTATAATGAAAATAAGGATAAATGTTAAAAATGCCACTCAGGCAAAGCTGCCTCTGCAGGGCGTTTTAGCCATGAACAAATCCATTTTCCCTTAGTTCTCCTCCTCCCACCTCTCATGCTCCATCCTACCTGCTGCCTTTCTTTACTATTTACTACAATGGGAATGAAAATGAAAGTAGACACTCAGTCCCCAAGACTGAGTACTGTATGCACCTTAATTGTCACTTCTTAATTACACACTAATTATGTGACTGACCATAACAATTGGCATTCCAACTGGCCATGAGGCCATTTGTGGATTACAGCCTTACTGGGCTGCAGGCTTTTGCCTTTGGAGGCTGGATCGCACTAGAGAGGCAATAACCCCATGAAGGTCACCTTCCACAAGTATTGTATCAGGCGTGAGTATGGTGGGAGAATCACATGGTGAAATTAAGAAGTCAGACTGACATGAATTCAAATCTCAGCGCTGCTGTTTACTAGCTCATGATTGTAGGCAACTCACTCAGTTTCCCCAATGACAGAAATACGGATATTGATATCGAATAATGCTAGAGAGGTGCAATGGAATATTTGTAGAGTCTGACACCTGTAGATGTGTATTCTATTTCATCTCCCCCCTTGCCCTACCAGGAGGGAGATGTTGACTTTGATACTGTGGACACATCAAGATAAACACATATCAGCCCTTTCTTGAAGAGCTAATGATGGCAGCTAGTCTCATGGTCTTCACGTTAAATTTGCTGTATTTCCTGAAATTGTAGTATGTCGATTGTAATACAGCTGGAAGCCCAGAGTCAAGTGGTACCAAAGAAGAGTCCTTACTAAAAGAGAGCATAAAACTAAAGGGGACCCTCGAAAAGAAAAGAGAAAACTTTAGAATGTAGTGATTTAAATGGTCTAAAGTATTTTTTCTGAAGTCTGAGTATCCTCTTTTTGCCTGACAATGGGGAGGAGCTGTGTAATGAAATTAACAACAGGTAAATTTGGAATGAGCTAGAGGAAATACCACTGTTGTCAGTGTCTAGAATTTTGTGTTGGAAGGCCACTGAGCCAAGAACTGTGCCTGGCTTTAACAGAGCTGCATAATTTTATGAGCATGTATGGTGTTTGTTGCTACAAACCTCAGAAGATGATAGAATAAAATCTTAAGCAGTGGAAATACATGAAGAATCAAGGATCACCATTTAATCGTCCATGCCCTTACCCATTTTGTTTCAGTGTTTTTGTTTGCCTATCCCTCAACCTGCACATTTGCAATTTCAGGTATTTTGTAAACAGAATACTCATTGGACCAGGAAGGGATTTGAAACACTCTCATTTTCACTCTTGTTGACCAGTCTCTATGAATCATATAACTAATTCCACTCATAAAAACCACTTTCTTCTTTAAAAAAATTCCTCAGCAATTAATAGTTTGAAACTTACCCAGTAACCTCAACTGTCCAGTACTAAGATAGAAATAAAAGTAAATAAAATTTACTGAGTTTATTTTTGGCCAGTCCCTTAGGGTTCTGACTCAGAGTAATACTAATTCAAAATTTCCACAAATATAATTTCTGGTTTCCCACTTGAAATCAGATTTAAGTGCCCAACCAACCAGCATTGGCAGCAGGATTCAATTATATTGAATATCTCATATGATGTAGGACATCCTATTTTGAGATGATGCTGTGACAAGTTAGTACATTCTGCAGAATCGTGAAATCCCATGTATAGGATTTTTTTCAGAGAACAAGTCTTTAAGTTATATGGACTTGGATTGAGACCCTAGCTTTGCTTTGTGATCTTTGATATCAACTTCATCACCTATAAATTCAGATTTTTTTTTCAATCGTATCATCAGAATGCTGCAAGATGAAATCACACAGTTGTACTACTATAGCCTAAAATGTACCAGGTGATCAATAAATATAAATTCTCTTGCTTCTGATTCCAGTATGCTTGGCTAAATTTTCCAATTAGAGTGTACACCACTAAGGAAGATACTTGGGAAATTTTGCTTATCGTTTTGATCAGTGAGGATTATAGTTAAGAGAGAACTACTTATATTCTAAGTTGCTTTCATGTGGAGTCTTTTCTGAATTTTTATTTCTTTTTAAAAAATATTTTTATTGATTTCAGAAAGGAAGGGAGAGGGAGAGAGAGATAGAAACATCAATGATGAGAGAGCATCATTGATTGGCTGCTTCCTGCATGCCCTCCACTGGGGATCAAGCCCACAACCCAGGCATGTGCCCTGACCAGGAATGGAACTGTGACCTCCTGGTTCATAGGTTGACATTCAACCACTGAGCCATGCCAGCTGGGTTGAAGTTTGATTTCTTAACCATTGTCCTTGTATCACAAGGAAGCACTTTCAAGGTAGAAAAACTATTGAAAGTACTACTTCAAATTGTCACACTTTTTAAGAGTCAGTTTGATGATCTTCTTGATGAAATTGAAGACCACTTAAGTAAAGAGGAGGCTATAATTGGCTCCAGAGCAAGCAAGTGCCCAGACTTTCTAATACAGGGGTGGCAGGTAACCTTAGAAACACCGTCCTTGAATAATGGGCTTGAATAATCTCCTGTTACACTAAACAGACTTCAGGTCTCTGGACTGTATTAGATTGAACTCAAATACATGAATGTGAAGGATAGTATTTAGTTCACAGGTACTTTTTTTTAAGACTGGGATTTTTTTTCTTATACTTAAGGTTAAATTGTATTCAAAGAGAAATATTCCCCAGTCTTATCTTTAAAAAAACCCTACTTTTGCCAATACATGAATTCCATCTAAATTTTAATTATCAATGAAAGCTATTAAAATGAATTTATAAAGGATTTTATCACAGGCTACACTGTCTATATTGGGTAAAACATAATCCTTAAGCTGGAAAACGCATAGCTCTAAAAACAGTAGCTAACATTAGTCCCACAACGTGACTTTTCTAAGCTTTTGCTCCTCTTCCTCCAAGAGTCTGAGGGCCAGGTTAGAGTCCCTCATCCTCCATGAAGAGTTTCTAGGAACTGAGGAACGCTCTAAAGCATAGGCCACGTTCTGTCTTCTCATGGTCTAAGTCCCACCTTCTCCTTGGTCTGCAGGAATAGAGGGAGTTCACATGGCTCTTTCCCCAAAGAAGGGCTGGTAAGGGCTGGAAGCTGCTCCTCCCTCACATCTTGGCTGCCTCCAGGCCTCTGAGTTTTGCCCATGGAGCTCTAGATCTGCCTCAGGAGGTACCTTGCCACCAGGGCAGCTGATAGCCGTCCTCCCCCTGGGACTGCTGATGGGAATATCATTTCTCAAACTCTAGGAGAATGCTTTTAAAGATGCATTTACAGTTTTCCAGAGTTGCTCTATTAGAGAAATGACAGAGGAAAGAAGCTAAAATGTATTCTATTCTTACTGTGTGTCAGATGCTGTGCAGTTTACTCCTGTGACCGTCTTTGCATTTAATTCTCAAAATAACTCAGTGGGATGTTATTATACCCACTTTATAGATGAAGAAAGGCTCACAAATTTAAGTAACTTGTCAAGTCAGCTGCTTCAAATGTAGTTTTTCTTCTTCCTGAAGTCCATACACCTTTTGATAAAAATATGCTGCCTACTCAGGATAATAGAAGCCAGCTCTTTGCCGCTTTCTCTTTAGTTCAAACCATACTCAGGAACTAAGGGGAGCCATCTGAGGGTGTTTAGATGTAGAACCAATCACTTCCTTTTAGCAAAGCTACTGGCATGGAAGGCTTTAGCTCAGACCCCAAAGTACAGGCCACCTGGTCATATATTTAAATGAATCACAGCCCTAAATATCTTCTACCTCCCAAAGTGAATGCATAAATCCTAAGACCCAAGTTTCACTTATTTTTCAGAGGAAGAATGTTCCTTGCCTTCAGTAATATTCTTTTTTTCATGAACTGTTAAATTACACATAAAAGCCTTTCTGTGAAATGCTTTGCAGCGGGCATAATTTATTTTGATTTTTACTTCTTTTTACAGCACTATTTTTAATAGAACCAACTGGGGGAGGTGGATAGTAGAATATGTTAGCATGCAAGCATACTATTTTGTCTAAATCACCCTATTTTGTTATCAAATTATATAATACTACACTGAGTGACTTAGTTATATTTTAGATATATTAAATCTAAGAAATCCCTTAATAATAGAATAGAGATATAGAAATGTGAACTATAGTAATCATTAGGCTGGCATGAGTTAACTAATCTTTATTAAGAGATAATGTTTAATCAACCAAACAATTGTGCTTTTAGCACAAGAGACACTAAAATTTATTTAACACCATCATTCCAAATACATCACCATTAAAAACTAAAATAACCTATGTAATATAGATTTTTTTTATTAGAATATGGCTTAGATTCTCTGGTTTTGAACGTACAAGTAATATTCATATGTGAAATTAGGTTTCACTTAAGTTTGAAGAAGTAGAGTATCATTCTGTGGCCTACTATTAATAGTTACAACTTGGTACATTGTTTTCAGTTTAACAAAATATTTAACCTTCTAGATGAGGCCTAGAGAAATGATCAAGTACAGTCTTCCCATAACATCTTTCATGTATGATCCACCAACATCAACAACACCTGCTTCCATATTTCCCATGATGATACACTTACTACTTTCACAGATAAAATATCTTATCACTGGGAAGCTCAAATTGTTAAGACACTTATTTTTTGAGGCAAAATATGTTACCTACATAGACAAAGTTTTGAATACCCACTCTAACAATTACTAACAATGGGACCTTGGGGAATTTATTTCATCAACTCACACCTTACTTCTTCATACAAAAAGCAGCTATAACAAATAATACCTACTTCTCCCCAATATCAATGGGTAGATCTAGTGAATTACTATATGAAAAAGTAGTTAGCTACATTCTTAGTACATAGTAGACCATAAGAGTTGACATCTCCCTTCTTTGATTTCTTTTTTCTTTTTTTTTTTTTTGCTTTTAAAGTAACATTTATTTTTTTAAAGTTAACATGTGCATATATAGGAAACTGAAAAACACAAGCAAAGAACAAAGCCATCCATAATCACAAGAAGTTTACAGTCTGATGTGTTCTTCTAAGTCCTGTGTATCTACACAACTAAGCTTTCATTTTTATGTAATTAAGATGGTACAGTTATGTATCATGCTTTCTCACACATCATGAATATTTACCATTTCAGCGTCCCAAAGCTATGAGTATTTTGATAACCAAGAATACCCTACATCAACTCAATCTGGAAGAAAATGTAATCCTGCCTTACTTGGTGACAAAAATTTCATAAAGGACAAAAATAGCAACAGATCTCTAGATAAGATATTCACAAAGTTACAATTAAAATACTGCATTCCCTTAACGTTCCATTAAAAATGAGACCCAAAGCAAGAGTACACAAAGTATAATGCTTCTGAGAGAATTACGATTTATACTTTAAAGTATTAGCAAGGTGGCAAGTTTTGACTGAAGTAATTAACAACATATTCCTACAGCACAGTCTAAAGAGATGCACACACATCAGTGGTTATCGCCACAATGTGAATATGAACACATCCACACACATCCCTCGCATGAACAAGTCCTGATGTCCATTTCTCAGATGGTTCAACAACTCCATGTCCAAGATGCCTCTTTTCTAACAATTATAACAAAATGATATTTACAAATTGGTTAATTCACTAGCTCTACTTTTTATCAGACATTGTCACCTCAGGACATCTACAAAGCTCCAATGTTGCAAAACAAAGAACCTTGTCCACAATAAACATAGGAACTTTACAAAAATGGATATAGACTTATAGTTATAACCTAAAACTTTCTTCTTGGTATGGAGATAGTAGCAAAGAGCCCTTCCCTTCACCCTTCCTCTTCTCCCTCCTTCGCCATGTCAGTGACTAAATACAGAACACCTGGCTCCAAGAGGTGGATTAACAAAGACATTCCCAGAGACAGTCCTTCCTAAAAACTAACAAGAGGGCTTTTATAAAGGGATTATTTTACTACCTCTACTTTTAATATACTTCGGGCATTATCCTTGAATACACAGCAATATTAACTAATATGCACATATTTAACAATGGTTAGATAATTTTAATTTCTCTAAAGACTCATGGGCACAGAAATCCTTTTTTCTGTACTTCCTTCCCTCCCCCTTCCCTTGTGAACCGTCAGCATACTCTCCGAGACATCAAATTTAACAATTCCATTCCTCAAATACTACCATTCCTATAAATTAACAACAAAAAAATACTTAAAGGGTGTCATTTTAACTCTTTTAACATATGTTGTGCACTTTCAAACATCTAGAAAAGACTAGCCATCTCAAATAAGGATTTGTTTGATTAAACTGCACATAGAGGCTATAATCTGAAAGTGTCTTCTCAATAGGAAGGAACTTTCTGGCCTAAAACCCTTCCCCTTTTCATCTCTATCAACACAGTGGACAGTACAATAAGCATCTGTAATGCTTAGAGAGGGTTTTAACAATTTTACTTCTCATGTTTTCCAAACAGTTCTTCTTAGGAATCTAACACAAACTGTACACCATGTATTTGTTTACTAACTACTTCTGTCATACACTGGCAACCTCTGTAACATCTAGAAAGGCTAGATGTTGTAAATTAGAACAGTTTGTCCGTCACATATGTTAAAGAGGTTGCCAGAATATGACAAAGTAGTTAGTAAAATGATCATATTTTGTAGACTTTGTGTTGAAATTCATAGGAAAGCTTGTCTTGTGTAAATGACTTTTGGATATGAATTTGTTCCACCATCTTTAAATATTACACACACCTGTACTTGTCCACTGGATTGGTGGTGAAGAGAAGGGAGTGAGAGGGAATGGTTCAGGCCAACATGATCATATTTAGTAGATGCCTCGGGTTATAACCATTGTTAGTATGTGCAATTTTAACAGTGTTGTGCACATATTGGGCAAGTAAGTTCTTATATGAAATATCTAGTCTTTCTAGACATTTAGAAGTGCTTGATGTACTTAAAAGTAGAAGTAGTAGAATAATGCTTCTTGTAAACAGCTTTTAAAACCTGATAGAAAATATTGTCTTTAGAAATGGAATTGTTAAACCACCTCTCCGAACAGTGTACTCTATGTACTTGTTCACTACGAGGTTGAGGGAGGTGGGAGGGAAGAAATTGCAAAATGATGTTTTGCTAGTGTGTGATAGAAAATTTTAGCTTATCCTTTGCCGCCCTATATGTTACATGCATTTCATTTAACTTTACTGTATATATTGTGAATATACTGGACAAATAGGTCCTAATTTTATAATATATAGTCTCTAGATATTAAAGAGGTTGCCAATGTGTGACAAAAGTAGAGTTAGTAAACTAACACGTTCTGTACACTTTGTGTTAAAATTCATCAAAAGGCTGTCTTCTGAAAAGGACTTTGGAAATCAAATTGTGAAATCTACCTGTAAGTGATATATGTGCCTGCTCAACCCATTGAGTTGATGGTGGTGAAGAGGAAATGAAGGGTTCCAGACTAGAATGTTCTTATATGGAAGACACTTTCAGATATAACCATTGTTACATGTGTGTAGTTTATTCAACACTACTGTGTATATAGTGGACAAAATTTAAGTCCTTATTTGAAACATCTAGTCTTTCTAGATGTTTAGAAGTGCACAAAGTATGTTAAAAGTAGAGGTAGTATAATAACACATTTTGTATATATCCTTTTGTTAAAATTCATTTCAAATACTATGTTTTGGAAATGGGATGATCAAACCACGTCTCTGAGCAGTACACATTATTATATTTGTACTGGTTCAGGGAGGAAGGAGAAGAAATTGCAAAGGGCTTTATACCACCAATATGTTTATAGTTAGGCAAGATTAACTATCTTCCCTTGTGCTTGTGCATTGTGTTTTACTTAGCTGTGTATATATTGTATGATTTATTTTTTCTCATCTATTCATTTTTCTCTTTAAAAAATGTCCTAAGAAACAAAAAAAATGGATAGTAGCTCATTGTTTCAAATATATAGATATATTTATATATGCCTAAGCGACCGTTATGACCAGTCGACTGAACAACTGGTCGACTGGTCGCTATGATGTGCATTGATCACCAGGGGGCAGATCCTCAACACAGTTGAATGCACCCCCCTGATGGTCAGTGCACTCCTATAGCCAACCTCCCACAGCTGGCCAACCTTCCACGGTCCCTCCCCACAGCCAGCCAACCTCCTGCAGTCCCTCCCCCCACACTCCTGTCCAGCAGATCCCGATCGGCCCCAATTGGGGCCAGCCAGCCAACCTCTCGCCGTCCCTTCCCCCTGCTGGCTGGCCACGATTGGCCCCAATCAGGACTGAGTGAGATGGCCCTGATCAGCCCTGATTGCTGGCCAGGCCAGGGACCCCACCCAAGCACGAATTCGTGCACTGGGCCTCTACTAGTATATAAGTATCTTCAGGCTGGGGCTGGTTTGGCTCAGTGGATAGAGCGTCAGCCTGTGGACTCAGGGGTCCCGGGTTCGGTTCCGGTCGAGGGCATGTGCCTTGGTTGCGGGCACATCCCCCGTGGGAGGTGTGCGGGAGGCAGCTGGTCGGTGTTTCTCTCTCATCGATGTTTCTGACTCTCTATCACTCTCTCTTCCTCTCTGTAAAAAATCAATAGAATATATATATATTCTGCACATAGAGACTATATTTATATATATAAAGTATCTTCAGGATATGGGGGATATTTTTGATAGAGTATACCCCTTGCACATTCAACATAAAGATAAAAACAGTTGCAAAGAGTGTTCTTTATAGACACTTTAAAAATAGTTGAATAACTACTATATAAATGTCAGTGCATTTTTACAAGAGCCACCGTTAATGATCTCATACCCGTAAGAGAGTAGGACCTAAAAATAATTGGGAATAACTTGAAATATAGATAATAGAACTTCATTAGTAATGGATAATGACAATAATTGCTTTTAGATACAATTTTGTTTTCCCCAAATATAATGAAGAATTAAGTGATAAATATGGATCACTTATCCATGAGAAAAACTATAGCTTGTACTGGTTGTACCTATGATACACTGTCCTGATAACAAAAGGCTTCTCATCTACTAATATTTTTGATACTCAAGTATAAACTTCTAGAGTTAGGAAGTACCCAACAATATTGCTCATAGGAATGTTTCTTAAGGAAGCAAAGGACCAGAGCAAAAGATGTGTATGTAAAGATGGCCATTTCAGCATTATGATCATTTAAAAAATAAAATCAAACCAAATGGCCATTAATAGAAAATTTGTAAAATGAATTACTATGATTTCCTATGATGAAATGCCAACTATCTAATTTAAAGTTATGCATTTATTATCCTGGAAATATAGCCATAATATATTAACTAAGTGAAAAAGTAGATAAAGTAAATTATAATCCCATTTTTGAGTACACATGCATAAAAAGATCTGAAAAGACAGATGCAAAAAGATTAACTGTGGATATCTCTAGATAAGATTATCATTGATTTTTACTTTATGCTCTCCTAAATTTTCTGTAATTTTATAGTGAGTATATGCATTACTTTTATTTTCATTGTCCACAGCATTCAATAAAAAAGTATATGCCCATTTAATAAACAAATACATATTTATATAGAGACCTATATACAAACACATATATGTAAACATTTGTATGTGAAACATAAAATGTTATAGCTATCAATGCTGATAATGAAAGGTTTTCCCAATGAATACTGTGAATGAATACATGATTAAGTCTTTTTTTCTAAAGTCAGATTTGAGTTAAAATAAGTGTGTTTCAGTGGTTTTAGAAAAGGGATTTATTTGACTTGTATTGCTTATATTTTTATTTCTCTGCAAACACTATTTAAAAAT
This sequence comes from Eptesicus fuscus, assembly GCF_027574615.1. NCBI lineage: Eukaryota > Metazoa > Chordata > Mammalia > Chiroptera > Vespertilionidae > Eptesicus > Eptesicus fuscus. The sequence goes on along the minus strand of NC_072479.1, from coordinate 91,771,068 downwards.
AACTACACAATTTAAAGAATATCCATAACCCAATTCCTGATCAAAATGACACTTTCCTTTGTCCATGTTCTGGTCTGCATGCATATTCTACTGACATTATAGTCATTGTCTATGTGCACATTTAATTTCTATGCATTAATAATAATCTTATAGATAGAATTTCACAATCTTTATTTTCACATGCCACTTCAAAAACTGCTATTTTATTACATTTTTCTTACCCTATTGCTTTATCCCTCCTGTGAATAGCCATTGTTAGCCTGGTATAGATACTTCCACTCTTTTCTCCAGTTTTATCACAGATAGGAGGTAGATGATGGATGGATAGATAGATAATAGATAGATAGATAGATAGATAGATAGATAGATAGATATAGATAGATATTATGTTTTAAAAACATGAAATCACACTATATACATTTCTCTCCAATTTATTCTTCCCATTTAACAGTGTGTCAAAACTTCACCTGTTTTTATAATCAGTAAAGTAAATAACCTATGAAACAAAATTTCACTCGTGAAGTTCACCCTCCAAGAGGAAAAGAACACTGACCTGATTGCTCCTCTGACCTCTGTACTAACTTGCTGTGTGACTTGGAAAATAACAGCTCACAATGAGCCTCAGTTTCTTTATTTGAAGATGAAATGGTGATGCTAGATCCTTCCCAACTCTATAATTCTATGATTCATACTTTTGTCTTTCATTTCATGGGTTACACTTTGGCAGGAGGTCCTTCTTTAAAGCTTTCCACGTCTTAATTTCTTAAGGACAAATGACCAACAAATCTCAAGGACGCTTAATTCAACCAGGTTCTTCTAGGAATGTTGCCAGTTTCTCATTTTACAATGCTTTTTAGATATGTTAGTACAATAAGTGCATAATTTAATGGATATATGAATGTAAGATAAGTTTTTTGTTTTTATATGCAAACTTTCACCTAAGCTGTCTTAATAAATCTTATCTTCTGCTGATTTGTCAAAGACTTAAATGACTAACTGAAATTATGTGCACTTTAGTGATGTGAATGGAAATAAATGCGGAATTTCTGACATAGTAGTCCCTTCCCTTATCCACAGGAGATACCTTCCAAGACCCCCCAGTGAATGCCTGAAACCATGGATAGTACAGAATATAAATATACTGTTATATTCTATACAAACCTGTGATAAATAATTATAGTAATATACTGCAATAAAAGTTATGAGAAGGTGGTCACTCATTTCAGAGGGCCCCTTGCTGAAGTCTTTGTATAGGCTCAGTGCTTTCTAGTGCAGCACGTTCGATCAATTGGAACACATTTTCTGTTCATGTCTTCCACCCACAAATTTAATGTCTTTTCCAGATTAACTAAGCACTTACCACACACTGTGGCCGTAACTTTTGCAGCTTGAGGGGCAGTAGCAAAATTAGCAAGAATTTCTTTTTTCCTTCTTTACAATTTTGCAGACAGAATATTTGTTCTTATTTGATCTTGCAACCTCAGCATACAGTTATTTTTCTTTCCTTATTAAGTAGAGAACTTTTACCTTTTCATAAAGGAAGCACTTTATTGTTTGGGATATCCAAATTGCCAACATCACTACTCTTGTGCTTTGAGGCCATTATTAATTAAGATAAAGGTGACTTGGTGAGGCCTCGCGCACTTAGGCCCAGGTGAGGCCACGTGCCCCTGGGTCTGGGAGAGGCCACACGCCCCTGGGTCCGGGTGAGGCCACGTGTCCCTGGATCTGGGTGAGGCCTCGCGCACCTAGGCCGGGTGAGGCCACGTGCCCCTGGGTCTGGGAGAGGCCACACGCCCCTGGGTCCGGGTGAGGCCACGTGTCCCTGGATCCGGGTGAGGCCACGCGCCCCTGGGTCTGGGAGAGGCCACGCGCCCCTAGACCCGGTGTGGCTGGGTCCCTGGGCCCGGGTGAGGCCATGTGCCCCTGGGTCCGGGTGAGGCCTTGCGCCCCTGGATCCATCCGGGTGAGGCTGGGTCCCGGGCCCGGGTGAGGCCACGCGCCCCTTGGGTCTGGGTGAGGCCACGTGCCCCTTAGTCCAGGTGAAGCCGTGCCCCTGGGTCCGGCCGAGACCAAACCAGAGGGAGTCGGACCTCCGTTACCACCATTTGTCCACCATCCAGAGCTGAGGGGTCAGTGCTGACATGTACACATAAGGAACTGGTGGACATTGAAATTGGGTCTCAAAAGAACTGTTAGTCCAGAAAGAAACTCACTACAGACTGATTCATTTGCCTGTCAGCATAACTATTATTGCTCGTCTCACATTCAGTTCTTATAAGTATATATCTAGTGACATATGATCTCGCTCATCTAGGGGAAATGATGAACAACATAGACTGAGGAACAAGAACAGAACCAGAAACAAGGAGGCATCGATCGGACTATCGGGCCTCAGAGGGAGGATAAGGGAGGGTGGGGGGAGGGGGAGAGTTCAACCAAAGGACTTGTGTGCATGCATATGAGCCTATCCAACGGTTAAATTCAACAGGGGGCTGGGGCATGTGTGGGGAGGGAGGTGGGATGGGAATAGGGGGATGAGGACAAATATGTGACACCTTAATCAATAAAGAAATTTAAAAAAATAAAATAAAATAAAAATAAAGTACAAAAAGGCTCAGAAAAAAAAAAAAGATAAAGGTGACTTGAACTCAATAGTCAATCTGATAACTGACAGTTACTGAGTGAGTAACAGCTTATACAGCATGGAGACACTGGATAAAGGGATGATTCACATCCTGGGTGGGATGAAGCAGGAGGACATGAGATTTCATCATGCTACTCAGAACAGTGTGCAATTTAAAATGTATGAACTGTTTATTTCTGGAATTTTCCATTTAATATTTTTGGACCACAGGTAATTGAACTGGAGAAAGCAAAATCGTGGATAAGGCAGGACTACTGTAGTATACTTTGCCTGCTTCTTGAATCCACTAGACTCTTTATGAGAATTTTTATGGCAGAGAAATGTGGTTAAGGGCGATCAGGCAGGCAGGTAGAGGTGGTTAGGGGAAATCAGGCAAGCAGGCAGAGTGGTTAGGGTGATCAGGCAAGCAGGCGAGTGGTTAGGGGTGATCAGGCAGACAGGCGAGTGGTAAGGGGCAGTCAGGCAGACAGGCAAGTGATTAGGGGCAATCAGGCAGGCAGGCAAATATTTAGGGGTGATCAGGCAGGCAGGTAGAGGCGGTTAGGGGTGATCAGGCAGGCAGGCAGTCCAGCAGTTAGGATCCAGCAGTCCCAGATTGTGAGAGGGATGTCCAATCGGGCCTAAACTGGCAGTTGGACATCCCCGAGGGGTGCCGGGTTGGGAGAGGGTGCAGGCTGGGCTGAGGGACACCCACTCTGTGCACCAGGCCTCTAGTTTTTAAATAAAAGTGTATTATGCAATACCAAATACTTCATTACCTGCTGTTGCTGACACATAAATGCTTCATAAGAGACACTGAGCCTTTAGTATAAAAATAAAGGAACAATTTTCTCTTTAAAGCTGAATAATATTCCATTGTATGGGTATAGCATATTTTCTTTATTCATTGATCCATCGATGGACATTTGTTTCTATATCTTGGCTATTGTGAATAATGTGGCATTGAACATAGGAGTGCAGGTATCTCTTCAAGATCCCAATTTTAGTTCTTTTGCATAAATATCCATATATGAGATTACTAGATCATATAGTAGTTCTGTTTTTAATTTTTTGAGGAACCTTTGTACTGTTTTCCATAGCAGCTGCATCATTGTATATTCCCACCAACAGTATGTATGCAAGAAATTGGTTCCAATTTCTCTACATACTTGTCAACATTTGTTATCTTTTTTAATATGTGTAATAGCCGTCCTAACTGGTGTGAGGTAATAAAGCTATTGTGGTTTCGATTTGCATTTCCCTGATGATAGATTACATGGAGCATCTTTTCATGTACCTGTTGGCCTGGAGGGCATTATGCTTAGTGAAATAAGTAATCACAGAAGGACAAAAACTACATAATTCCATTTAAGGCTTAGTCTATTCAGGCTTCTCTAACAGAATGCCACAGAGTGGATATTAATAAAAAGCAGTGATGTATTTATCACAGTTCTGCAGGCTGAGCAGTCCAAAATCAAGGCACCAGCAGATTTGGTGTCTGATAAGGACTCACTTCCTAGTTCATGGTCTTCCACTGTGTCCTCTCATGGCAGAAGGGGACAAGGAATCTCTCTGGTTTGTTTTTTTTAAATTAGGGCACTAATCCCATTCGTGAGGGTTTGCCCTCATGAGCTAATCGTCTCCCAAAAGTTCCACCTCCAAAACCCATTATACTGGTGGATTAGATTTCAACAGATAAATATTGGAGGGTCACTAACATTCAGCCTGTAGCATATGAGGCATCTAAAATAGTCACAGTTATAGAAACAGAGAGTAGAATGGTGGTTGCCAAGGGCTGGGAGGAGGGAGAAAAGAAGAGTTGCTATTCAAGAGTACAAAATTTTGGTTATACCAGATGAATAAATTCCAGAGATCTGTAGTTACAATACTGTATTGTGCACTTAAAAAATTCAATAAAAAGGGAGTATCTCATGTCAACTGTTCTTACAACAATAAAAACAAAAACACAGAAACAAGGAATAAAGGAAACAAAATGGAACTCCATTACCCTGTGCATTCACAACAAAAATTTCTTCCAGTGAGCTTTTCAAGTATTTAAATAAACTATTTGCATATGATATATTCTTACTATTTTTTCAGAGGACTAAGTGTTCATATTCTTACTAGAGTTACTTAGAGTGGGACTCTGTATATTTATACTCTGCCTATCTTCAAAAAAGGATTGAGAAGGCTTGTAATAAAAGATATAATTACAGTAAAATAAAACCCCATTAAAATGGTAGTAAAAGATCTTGTCACTTGAGGCAGACCCTAAATGGGGCCCCTATGCACTCCAGGATCTGTACATTCTTGACTTTGCACAGGAAAGAATTCAAGAGCAAGTTCCAGTAAAACCAAAAGCAATATTTATTTAGGTTGAGAGAAAGAAAGAGGCGAGGCCGCAGGTTCCTGGAGACAGGATTAGGGGTTTAGCCACCTGCTAGTCCCCTGGTTGCAAATCTCACAGGGCACCACTGTGAAAGAAGCAAAAGTACAGTAAAATCTTGATAGAATGGACTAATTCAGGCAAGGGGGGATCCGTTAAAGCTGAAAGTCCATCCTATATAATAAAAGAGTAATATGCAAATTGACCATCACTCCAAGACACAAGATGGCCGCCCCCATGTGGTCAAAGATGGCTGCCCCTATGTGGACACAAGATGGCCACCACAAGATGGCTGGCAGGGGAGGGCAGTTGTGGGCAGTTGGGGGTGACAAGGCTGGCAGAGGAGGGCAGTTGGGGGAGACCAGGCCAGCAAGGGAGGGCAGTTGCGGGGGGGACCCAGTCCTGCAGGGGAGGACAGTTGGGCGGAACCCAGGTCTGCAGGGGAGGGCAGTTGGGGGGACCAGGTCAGCAGGGGAGGGCAGTTGGGGGGGGAACAGGACTGCAGGGGAGGGCAGTTGGGGGGGGCCAGGCCTGCAGGGGGGAGCAGTAGGGGGTGATCAGGCAAGCAGGGAGGGTAGTTAGGGGTGACTGGGCCAGCAGGGGAGGACAGTTGGGGGGGGGGACCCAGGCCTGCAGGGGAGGGAAGTTGGGTGTGGGGGGGAACAGGACTGCAAGGGAGAGCAGTAGAGGGTGATCAGGCAAGCAGGGAGGGCAGTAAGGGGTGACCAGGCCGGCAGGGGAGGGCAGTTGGGGGTGACCAGGACTGCAGGGAAGGGCAGTTGGGGGGGCCAGGCCTGCAGGGTAGAGCAGTAGGGTGCGATCAGGCAAGCAGGGAGGGTAGTTAGGGGTGACCGGGCCAGCAGAGGAGGGCAGTTGGGGGGGACCCAGGCCTGCAGGGGAGGACAGTAGGGGGGGACCCAGGCCTGCAGGGGAGGACAGTTGAGGAGGGGACCCAGGCCTGCAGGGGAGGGCAGTTGGGGGTGAGCAGGCCTGCAGGGGAGGACAGTTGGGGAGGGGACCCAGGCCTGCAGGGGAGGGAAGTTAGGGGTTACCGGGCCAACAGGGGAGGGTAGTTGGGGGCGACCAGGCCTGCAGGGGAGGATAGTTAGGGGCGACCAGACTGGCAGGGGAGAGCAGATAGGGGCAATCGGGCTGGCCGAGGAGCAGTTAGGCATCGATCAGGCAGGCAGTGGAGTGGTTAGGGGGTGATCAGGCTGGCAGACAGAAGTGGTTAGAGGCAATCAGGCAGAGGCAGGCGAGCAGTTGGGAGCCAGCAGTTCTGAATTGTGAGAGGGATGTCAGACTGCCCGTTTAGGCCTGATCCCAGTAGGATCGGGCCTAAATAGGCGGTTGGACATCCCTCAAGGGGTCCCAGGTTGGAGAGGGTGCAGGCCTAGCTGAGGGACATCTCCCCACCCCCACCCCCATGCACGAATTTCATGCACTGGGCCTCTAGTTGTATAATAAAGTAGGTTTTCCAAACGTGTAAGTTTAAAAATTGACAAATTAGTTAGTTTACCTGTTTTCACTTATGTAGACACATTTGTGTAATTAAAATTGTGTATGAAAATTTTAATTTCATAAAAAAGTGTTCTATATGTATTACTGTCATTTTAAATTTATAGTGAATTGGTCTAGTAAATGCGTCCGTTCACCAGTCACCCCAGTTAACAAATGCGTGCGGCTGGGGCATGGCTTAGAGGACATTGGGACATTGTCCAGCAAGTGTTAAAACTGCTGCAGAAAGTCATGCCACTTGACAATAGGACCAATTACCGCTCATGATTCAGTATGATCATGTGCTAGTCTTATGCTGAACACATTGTTTAGGAGTAGTGTCTCTTGCATTTAAATATGTAGACTATAGTTGTAGATATATAATATTTATTTATGTCAATAAAATTACTAGTGTTGTTTTTAACATATGGCCTATTTGCTAAAATTTGTTAAAAATAACAGTGATTTGCCCTAACCGGTTTGGCTCAGTGGATAGAGCATCGGCCTGCGGACTCAAGGGTCCTGGGTTCGATTCCAGGTCAAGGGCATGTACCTTGGTTGCAGGCACATACCCAGTAGGGAGTGTGCAGGAGGCAGCTGATTGATGTTTCTCGCTCATCGATGTTTCTAACTCTATCCCTCTCCCTTCCTCTCTGTAAAAAATCAATAAAATATATTTTAGAGAAAAAAATAACAGTGAATTAATAAAAAAAATAGACTGTTAATGTAATTATAAGCAAATCTTGGTTAAAAGCATTTAAAAATGAACAGGATGTTAATTTTCACATATGTCGTACAGACCAGAAATTTTGTCCATTAAATCTGAAGTCCATTAAATCGAGGTCCACAAAATCGAGGGTTTACTGTACACATCAGAGTGGATGTGGGTGAAATCGCAACTGAGTTGCTTTCCATGCTACAATCAGTTTGGGGATTTTATGTGTTTTCAAGGGTGAGTTGTTCCTAAACTTTGTGGCACCAGATTCTGTCTCCGCCTTCTGGTTGGGAGGGGGTTTTGTTCCTAATATGGTCTGTTCCTGAGTGTTATGGAGTTTATACCCCTTGGCGCCCCTTCTACTTATGGCATCTATTTTCGCTACAATGATGGTATATGAGCTTTGGGGTCATTTTTCAGTCAATTTTTTCTCTATCTTGGGTTGATCTGGTTTTAGTCAATTCTTGTTGTTGACCTCTGTGACCACTATAGGGGTTTCCTGCCATAAATTATTTCCCTTTGATCATGCGTGGAGGTGCAGCTCTGGTGAGAGGACCTCATGGTGTATCCTTCTGTGGTTTCTGTTCCTACTTCCTCATCCCACTTTCCGGGAGCTTTCCCTAATTTTTCTCTATCCTGCCTCCATATGAAACAGATTGTTTAAAAGAGAAAGTAATTAAAAGGGACAAAAAGGAAAAGATTCCAGAAAGACCTGAACTAAGGAAAATGACTGCAACTGAGCAAATGACTTGGCTCTGAGCTTCCTGGCAACCAGGTCAGAAGTGCGCTACAGATCTGTCTCAGGGAACTATTATCGAGGCAGGCAGAGAAAGGAACTCTGCCCAGGCTTGAAATGCTAGAAGGACTTTTCCTCATGGGCTATCTTACACAAGATATATAACTAGACTAAGAGCAGCGCTTTCATTAGAATGCAGGAGAAAGGGGGAGTATTCTCCCTATACGTATACCGAGCCAGGTGTACAGTGATAAGGTAGTACCTCTCTAAGGACCTTCAAACTGTGACTTCTAGCTTTCTCCATGACATAAACAACACTGCCTCTAAAGGATCAATTTTTGTTCCTTAATGCTTTCAAAAAAAAAAAAAAGGCATTCTTTACATAACCTGTTTTGTGTGTCAGTGATTTGAGTACCATCATTTCAGGGGTACCTAATGGAATTTTACATGACAGTGAGATTGGGGTGCTATACCGCATCAGAAAATGTAAATAGTGTCCCAGTTCCATCTCTTACTTGCTGAGCAACCTTGGATGAGTTACTTCATTATTCTGAGCTTTTATTTCCTTATTCTTTAAAATGAGAATAATAATACATTTCTTCTTATTATAATTAAATGAGATAATTTATATGAAAGCACTTGTAACCGGGAAGGGTCTGTCAGTGATCATGATGTTGCCTTCCCAGAAAGCTCTTTACTTTTAAATTAGAGGTCATTGTGTTCGTTTTTCTCTCAGGCAATTGAATGCAGTTTATAAGCACTCAGTGATGTAGCTGCTTTATATTCAGACATAGACCCTCTGGAAATTCTCTAAAAATAAATTTTGTTTAAATTAGGCTTTTCTCCTTGAAGTAGCGATCAGTGAGTCAGGTTTTCTATATATTAAAGAAAAGTTTGTTTACTTTATGAATATAACAAATAAGGCAATTTTCCATACTAATAAAAAAGGAACATGTGTGACTACAGTATAATTGTTATTCAACCTACAATCAAACTCTCTTCAAAAAATTTGATAAAGTAGGTGGTAAATTATTTTAAAAATGATGATGCCAACAACTGAGTACATAGTATGGAGCTTAGAGACCTGAAGGCAGATCTGCTGCTGCCTCAGTCATCTGGACCCAAAAAAAACTTCACAACCCAGACTTTAGTAGCCGTAGAAAAAAGGGAAAGCACTATCTGTGAGAGATAATGACTATTATCCATTGAGAAATGCTGGTAGGCAAAGAAAATGTAAGCATTAATGAAGAATTAGCAACTTTAAGAAGATTTCCTAAACTCCTAAGAGTACTCCAGATTTTGGATTTCCGGAGTTGAATGTCTTCATACCCACAATCACTGCTACACACATTACCCAAGTCTTCAGAGAAAGCTATAGAGCCTGTGTTCCATTTGGGAAGATCTTATTTTTCCAGACAACTACTCAATTGCCCCCACATCCTTTAATTCATTAATAGTCCATGTGGTCCTCACTGATCTGAGATACACATTTATTATATACTTGATGACCAATGATATTTTGTTTTTACTCACTTCCTATTGTGTTCCCCTTATGTGTCTGTATCTTTCCACATGTCAGCACCACATTATTTTAATTATTTACACTTTATAATATGTCTTAATATCCATCTTCAGAGTTCATGTTTTCTTACACAGTAAGTTCCTGCTTTAATACTTTAGAAAATGTTTGAACACCCACTACCACTCTGGTTCATCAAGGTTCAGAGATGCCTAATTTATAATTGTAGGGCATGGGAATGACCCCAGTCCTACAGACTCAGCCATCAGCCAGAATCTTCTTTCTAGTTGATAGCTATGTTCAAAGACTGGCTTCTTAGAGAGAGGCTTTCTAAGTGGATGGTCCTTGCACATTCCTGGAGCCTTTAGTGACTGAATTGCTGGTCTTCACATGGAACTGTATGAAACGGAGGCAACCCCTGGAGAGCTGAATTCACTGTCGTTGTGGGAGCAATCTATTTGCCCATTTTTTCACAAGGTCTGTAACTTTGAGCCTTTTTCCAGTCTTCTCAAAGCCCAGCCAACTTCTAAGAAATCAACATATATTGTAACTTCTTGGTAATGACTATAATTGATCTTCTGCTTGAATCTGAGCTACTCACAGCACACCCTACAGTTCCCTTCCTTCCTTCCTACTCTGCTCCAAAGCATAGTCTTGTTTGTTGGTTTTGTTTGTTTGTTAGCAGATAGCTGGGGGAGGGAGAAGAAGGGGCTTCTTTTATTCTTCATTTCCATTTTTATATCATCATCATTCCTTCTTCCTAGAAACCTTTGTTTCACAGTTGTATTGTACCTGTCGATTGTAGTGTCAAAGAAAAATTGCACTAGGTGCAGCTAAAGAGTCAAGAGAGACTTACGCAAGACTATTGCACTAGAGAGAGATTGAAGGTGGGAGAGATTTTAAGTGCTTGGCGTGAGCTAGTGGAAAAGTACAGAAGGACAGTTATGGGGGAAGATGGGTCAATGGAATTCGACCATCTGTGTGGACTAATTGATACTTATTGAAATTAGACTCCTACCTTCCCACAGAGCCTTGAGAGACTGGGGAACTACCTCCTTTGATTGCTACATTTCCAAAGGACGGCTTCCAGGCCCTTGGAAAAGACACTCCTGGATTGGAAAACCAGCAGGAGACCAGGAGATTGGCCTGTCAGAAAGGCAGAGAAAGAACTTACAATTGTACGCTTTCTAAAGCAAATGCTCTAACAAAAGAAAAGTGAGGAAGAAAACAATCTAAATCTCAGTCAAACGAAGGGGAACATTAGCCCACAGTGAATCTATTCACTGGTAACTCTTTCTGTAACTCATCCATGAACTCATTCTGCCTGAACTACCAGATCTCTAATGGGGATTCTCTTCCTTGAGAGAATCGTCTGATCTCTCAGGACATTGCCACGTGGTGTGCTATATTCCTCAACCAAGCTGAGTTAGAGGAGTCACACTACCAAGTACAATGGTTTCATGGGATTTTATGTTTCTGAGCGTTTGCATACATAGGTGAGAAAATGCCTGGGAGGTGCAGGCACCTACAGAAACTTTCACATACCATGGTCTTTTGTACCAGGTTTCACAGGACTCTCACTAACTCTTAATTATAAGAGAAATAATTGTTAACTTTTCAAGAAGGCACTTATTATGAGCCAGGCACTGTTCTAAGCACCTTACTTATATTAATTCATGTATTCCTCACAAATACTCTGTGAGATCATTAGTCTCCCACTTTACAGACTATAAAACAAAGGAATAGAGAGAATAAGGTCATTTACACAGAAGCAATGGAATATAAACCCAGTCTGATTCCAGAACCCAAGATCTTAACTTCTATGTTAAAATGTCTTGCCAGAGGGCTGGGACAGTATTTTATTAGGAATTGTCAGGGGCTGATAGAATAGGGTAAACTGCATAAGTCTGGAGTTCAGCTGGCCTCCTTAGTGCTGAGCCTGTGGGCAGTGGCTCAGAACCAGGGACTCCAGAGGCTCACTGGCCTGAATACTACTGAGGCAGCCACTTAGCAGAGAATCTCATAGTAGTCTGTTCTATGAATTAGCAATCAGATATTTTCCATAAAATACTATGAAAGGACTCAATAAAGACACCCAGGGAAATTAAAATAAGCCATATTACTCCATAATAATTCAGAGGACATTGATTTGTCATGGTCAAGGATAAATAGAAGACTCCTGGGGGAGGAAAGGTGAGAAAAATCATTTTTGAAAAAAATCCCAAAAAGCAAGTTAGAAGGAAAGCATCCTTTTTTTCTGAGTAGCTTTGAAATGCTAAATTTAGCATCCTTAGCATTCTAGAGCAGGATGCTAAGTAGTCCTTTTACCTCTCTGGAGTCTGCACCCATGCCAGGATATGATCACTAAAGATTCTTTCTTCTTTCCAATTGAGTCCTCATCTTTGGACCCTTGTCTTGCCACTGGGCTTGGGTGATAATATGGATAGAGGGCCCTGGCCTGTGTAGTTTAGTGATTAGAGCGTCAGCCCACGCACCGAAGGAACACAAGTTCGATTCACGGTCAAGAGCATGTACCTAGGTTGCAGGTTCAATCTCCAGTATTGGTCAGGGCTCATGTGGGAGGCAAGCAATTGATGTGTCTCTTTCACATCAATGTTTATCTCTTTCCCCCTCCTTCTTTCCCTCCCTCGCACTCTCTCTACTAAAGCAATGGAAAAAATATCCCCCGGTGAGGATTAAAAAAAAATATATGGATAGAGGGAAAATTATAGATTGTTTTAAATTGAAGATTCATTACTTATTAGATGAGGCATCTTGGGCAAGGCATTTACCCACTCTGAACCTCAGTGTTCTCATCTGTGTAGTAGGGATAACTTTTTTTTTTTGAGTTGTTATGAAGATTAGGGATAATGTAGAAAAAATTCTCACTTACACAATAGTCCCTCAACATTATGAGTATTGTTATGCTTTCGCAAGCTTCTTTCTTTCATGTTCAACTGAAGAGCTCAGAGCAAAGCAGGAAGACATTTGAACCACAGACCAGTTCTATTTTGGGAGCTAGAGAAACAGCTGTCTGTGGACTCCATGGTGGTAGGTGATGAACAAAAGGATCACATAGGCAAGGCAAGGAAAAGACAACCTAAGGTTACAGTCAGTATCCAGTCCAACCTAAGGAAGTTGAGGATCTTAAGCAGAGACAGGCAACATAACAGGATTCAGGTAGTCAAATGAATATGAACCAGAAACAATTTCCGTAAGTATTGGGGCCCAGCTTAAGGGTAGGCCTCCATTCATCAGGGAGGAGGTCTAGTAGTAACCAGATTTCAAGAAAATTGAGCAGGATCTCAGATTTAGAGCTCAGAGAAGCCCTTTCTGAGACTGGTACACATGAGTAGACTGAGTCATGGAGAGGAGAGAGAAAAGGAGAGGGAGAGAGGGACAGGACCTCGAAAGTGGAGCAGCTAACATAATGCTTTTGTAACAGAAAGATTCAAAATAATAGTGGCTTTAATAAGATAAAAATGTACTTATCTCACACATTGGTCTGGGTCAGTGGTCAAAGGTGATATAGTAAAAATCATCCAAAATCATCATGGCTCGTGTTCCGTCTTATTGTTCTGCCACTTTGACCCAAGATCATGTCTCCAGCTTTCCCCATGTCATCTAAATCCCAAACAATGGCAGGGAAGGAGGATGCATCTTCATTTAAAGGGCATATCCCAAAGTTGCATACCTCTCATCTCTTCGTATACCATTTGCCAGAACTTAGTTACATGGCCACACCAAGCTGCAAAGGAAGCTAGATGTAGTCCTTGGCTGGGCAGCCATAAGTCCACCAAAAATTCCGTTGCTATTAATTAAAATTATTAAAATAGTAGTCTATACCATGGCTACCAAAAAAGGCCAGTCATGAAATCCCAGCACCATGATGCTGTATCAAGCAATGCCTTCTTAAAGGGAATAAGTCAGGGCCTTGTCAGATACTATAGTTCCACTGGTGTTTAGAGGAAACCTACCAGTCTCCTCAAAGATATTGGACTCCACCCAATCTCCTGGACTATTGTTTTATTTCTACTCTTTTAAGTGACAGCAAAGCTTATTTGTAAAATAAGTGATACTTTATTGAAACTACAAAATCAACCAGCAAAGAAAGCTATAGATTTTTTTAAAGAAATGTATATTTTAACTTTCTAGTAAAGAAAACAGTAAAACTGTTTACAAAGCCGTATCAAAAGCAATGATTTAATAAATCATTAAATACTTGCATAATACCAGTTATTAGCCACATTTTATACATTTTACTCTGTCAGTGACATTTAGTAACATGCCCAGAGTCCCAGCACTAGTTAGGGGTAAAACCAGAATTTAAACTCAAGCTTATCTGAGGCAAAAGTACTAGTTACTTTCCATGTATACTTAAATATTTTTTATAAACTATATCAGAGAAAAATATCAATTTGGCTATGACATACTGTTTTATCACTTAAAATTTTTATTTCATATTTATTAAAAGTGCTCTAAAATACTTAGACATTTTTAAAAAATCATATACTATTCTTGGGCATACATTAAAAGAAAAATATAAGCAAAATAAATTGGTTCAGATTGGTTCAGCGATTTCTAAAACTTTCTCAGGGTCTAAATATGACTCTTTTGAGTAGATTCAGGTTTGTTTGTTTTTGTGTATTTTTTTAGTAGATTCAGTTTTGACTTAGTCATTGAGGTCCAAGTTCTTCTACACAATATTATCCTCTTGGCCACCAAGAGTACTGGTGATAAAACATTTCCTAAAGAAAACTGTAAAAGAACTAAAATCTTGGGCTTTTAAGTTGGTTTTGCAATTATGGAGAGCTGGTCTACTTTTTCAATCTGTTCTGCTAATTTTGATGCTGGTAAATCTGATGATTACACATCTAAAAGCAATAAATGACAACTATGATGACTACTGTTTGGCCAACAATGGTTATGCAACTATCAATTAATTGTAAATTGCATTCCAATTACAGGGATGTTCACATGTTTAAAAAAGTACATTTTAGAATTGACGAAATAATATCTCTACTTGGTTCATTAACTGTATTTAAGGAGACGGTTTGATGCTTGCAAATTGATCTGCTCTCACAATTTAGAATTCCTCTCCCACTCTCTTCACACACATCTCTATCGTTAGTCTCCTCAAGGCTCAGTAAACTATTTCTTCATAGTTGTTCAGATGTAATCTCCATTAGATGAGTCTCGGTGGAATTTTCCCCACATCCCAATTAGTAAGTCTGACACTTAAGGTTTCTGCTCTTCCCTGATGCTGCCTTGAGTTGCCACAGTGTGACTTGCAGACCTCTGAGATGGATTGAAGGGCAGGCGAAAGTGGGAGTCAGGGCAGGTGAGTGATGTATCACAGATAGGTCTGAAATGAGCAGTTTGGGCTGACAGGACGTCAGAAACAAGTGGCTGAGGTGACCCGCTGCCAGGCTACCAGTGCCTCCTGGGAGCCTGTTCTGGGGAGAGAGAAGCAGACCATGCAAAGGCTGCAATGGTGCCACAGCCATCGGAAATCCTATTAGAGGAAGCAGGTCACTGGCGGGCTTAATTGCCTTTTGTGAAGCTGCGGGAGTGGGAAGTGAACCTCAGAAAAGTGACAGAGAAATAGCAGAAATGTCCATAGAACCTGCTGTGAAGTTCAAAGAGGGCACATAGGGTGGTAGGGTGGAAAGCTGGATTTGAAGCCGAACAGACCAAAGTGTGAATCCCGGCTCTGACACGCACTCTCAGTGAGACTGGGAGCAAGGACATTGATCTTTCAGCATTCATTTGTCTTCTCTAAAAATCAGATAAGGCATCATCAATCGGTATGTCACCAGGAGCACTCCGAGTCTGAATGTGCTGTGAATTAGCACACAGTAGGCACTCAGGACACCTTGCACATTAACATTATTCAGTGTCATCACCTGTAATAGGGAAGTCTCAAGTGCCCTAGTACAGACTTAGGTCCTGAAAGCTTGGAGGAGATCCAGAGCCCTCAGTTCTTGAAAAGTTGAATTACCTTTGACAATGATGAGTTTATGTAAATTTATATTTGGTTTCCAAAGAGACCATCAATACAAAAGCCACTTAAGTAAAAATCAATATTTGCTCAACAAACATTTATTGAATGCCTCTTACACAAGCATGAGCCAGACAAGAAAAAAATATAAATGCCACAAGAAAACCATTGTTAGCAGAGGAGGTGACATTTCTGCCAACAGGCACAGTCAGAGTTGGTTTGTATAGGAGGGCAAGTTAGCTGCTGGAATTTGAAGCATAGCCAGGCTTTTGACTTCCAAGTGAAGAAAACCCACACATAGAAAGTATAGGATAAATATAGGAGATTGTTGGTTAGAATTCGAAAGAATAGGAACAAAAGATGAAAATGTGATAGACAGTTAGACAGACATGAGCAAAGCAAAGACTATAGGCCAGGTACAGATGTCACCAGGGCAGAATGCCCCACGTGCCTAGCAATAGGCAACCTTGGAGAAACAAGGACCTTACCCCCAAGGTGACCTTTCCTCCCTTAGCATAGCAATGGCCATGCAGTTTAAACCTCCTGACCTTTCCTTTCTAGAGATAACGTCTAGGCCTCCTGCAAGAAAGAGACAAAAACCCTTAAGACAAAGGACCCAGAGCGTGCTTTCCCTCTGGGAAGAATACTTGTGCCATTCCCTTCCCCATCTTCTTCCCCTACTTCTTTCTCCTTAGGCACACATCTCCTAAACACTAAGGGACCCCACGAGACTTGCAACCGGAGGAGCGATGGGCAGTGACAGCTCATCCCAAACTAACTGCTGAGTCTGTCTCTAAGGTATCCTTTTCTCTGACTTCCAGTGAGCTAAAGTAGCCCAGATGAGCTCTCCTGTTGTTTCTTTTATGCTAAGCCCTTCCTTTTTTCACTATCTCCAGCTTTAATAAACGTACCTCATAGTCACCTGGACTCATGTTGTGAAACAAGAACCCACATGCTACCGGCAGGCCCTAGGCAGATCTGCTCATGGCCAGGTCCTCTGTCTGGTAACAAACATGTACGTTGGAGGCAAACTGGCCAGCCTTTCATCAGGCTGCCTTTTTCAGGAGGTGGAGCTAGTGCAGGTTCCATCCTCAGAGCAGTGTTTGCGAGGAATAAATCTGGCAGCAGCATGGAAGAACTGTGGCCGCCCCTTGTACAAATGCCACATCAGACAAAATCAGTATGCAGAATGGACTTTGTTCTTTTCTGTTCACTTGTTCTTCCCTTGATTGTATGATGCCCTGAATTGTACTTTATGGCAGATTGGATTGCCTGGGAATGATGAAGAAAGCCAGCACTCTGCTGTAGGCCTCCTTGGGAAGATGCACACAGGGGTGAATGTTTCTTGTCCCTTCACCAAGAGGTTTGGGGTTTGCCTCGCAGAAAGAAACTGTCTGCCTGGGTCGATAATCCTCCAGGAAACCAGGAAAAACAAGGCAGAAGAGTCAGGTCTGCTCTTGACTCAAGGCAGTAATTCTGCCTCATTACCACTTCAATGGGCCAGTCAACAGAAATTAGCATGGCTTGCCCTCCCCTGCATGTCATCTGTTCTGTTTGCTCTTGGTTTCACACTACTAGATAATCTGAAGGTGAGAATGATCAACCAACAGGCAGACTAAGGGGTCCTTCCTGGTTACAATAAGATGTCTCTCCTTTGAGGTGAATTTAATCCAGAAGGGGCCTCAAATATTTCTAAGTACTCACTGTATGCAGAGAATCTTGAAGGGTGGAAGGAATCTAAGAGAACTTTTTATCCTTAGGAAGATTAAGGCTCAATTTAGGGAAATGACATGTACTCACATAACACTGAGACAAGACAGAGTTTGACAAATTCCCATGGGTTACACTGGTAAAAAATTAATATAATCAGAGCCACTTCAAAATATAGTCAGAGTTGCCATCCCAGAGGAACTGCCTTAAGCCTTGGGAATGTTAAAACTGGGCAAAATAACCTTTGGACTGGGCTGATAGCAGCATTGTATATTAAACAACTTTGCAAAGCTAAATTGAAACAGACATAATGACTACAGGATTGAAAATTGAAGACATTCTTTAGAATTAACATCTCTCTATTAGCTTATCTGCACCTATAGAAATTCCTTCCTTAGCTTATTAACACCTATAGAAATTCCTTACTTCTATTTGAGACTGGAGTATGAGCTGTTGAGTTCCTTGTCTTGATGGACAAGGGAGTGGTAAGCAAAAGGGAAGCGAAGTTTATTACTGCAAAAGTAACAAAGCCAAAGCTCTCTGCACAGGAGAGGGGTCCTAAAAAGGGTTGTAGAAGCTCACTGGCCTAGGAGTTTATATTTATTGCTCTTGCCCTCTATTGGCTCTTTCAAAAATCACCAGCTCATCTCCTTTTGCCTTCATCTTCCCGCTTTTAATTCCTGCCCTTGGGTTCAGGAGGAAGGGCAGCTCTGCAGTTGACCAGTACATTCTGCCTATCTTGCTCACATCCTAACTATCTGGTTCGTCTACTCTTTATCTACCATTTTACCTCCCCGCAGCTCTTACGCTAAACTGCCTGATCCCATCTAACTCCTCATATTCAAGTAATTATTCTCTTTCCCTTTTTTTCATAAATACTCCTTGCCTTCACTTCCTAATCAGAACACACTATTTATATTTCTGCCTGAATCAGTGCTTCCCAAAGAGCTATTCTTCTGGAATCTCAAATAAATACTTGTTGTCTCTTACTTTGGCCTGTTATTTTTAGATTAGCACTCAAAATGGGACTTTAGGAGCTCAGAGAGGAAGATTTCACTTATTGATGATGCTCAATAAAGGAGGAAGTTTTATCAGAGAAATGGATGGATGGTTTTTCTCTGTTGCTAGTAAGAGTGGGGTCCTTATGATATCTTGAGAAAAAGAATTTTCTGAGACTCACATAGGATGATGAGTGATTTTTACTTGTGTGGAATTACGTCTTTGGGTTTGCAAAGTCCTATTTCTCTGAATGGGAATTCACTAGAGCTAAAAGCAAAGCCAGTGTCCAAAGTTTCCATTCCATTTGGAGCTGGCTTTGGTTTAGCATTAGGCTAATTGCAGTCCATTAGTCCATTGTGTGTGGGGTCCACATGGCCCTGATCCATGTGAGCAAATGCAGGAGCATGAGAGTCCCACAAGCCAGGAACCCAAGAGGCAAAAGTGTAAGCTGGTAACAGCAAGAGAGTAAACTCCTTTGTTTAGGAACTTAAGTATCTCAAATCTTCCCATGTTTGCAGAGTGGCCATGCCTACTCGGGCCAATGACTTGTTCCTAGTGTGACTGATGGACAAGTACCTTCCCTATTTCACCCAGACTTTACCAGGCTTACGTCTAAACTGCAGCTTCCTGGCTAAGCTACACAAATGAATGCTCATAATATTTGGACTGCCCCTTGCTCCTTTCCAGTTATTAATAACTAGGTTAAATTACAATGGTATCAGAAGAATATGGAAGAGATAGAATTTTAGACTGAATGCAGTCAGAATGACCCAGATACAGCTTTGCTGTTAACATTGCTACTAGCATTTAATTTCTCTGGCCTTCTATAAAATGGGGATAGCACCCACCAACTTCATAGGATCCATGTGAGGATTCAAAGAAATAATGTGCTTACTTAATAAAGTGCTTGACCCATAGTAAATTTAAGTTAACATTAATAGCTGTGGTTTTATATGGTTGTTAGATAAAATTTCACAAGAGCAATTTATTCTAGAAACTGGAAATCTTGGACACGATGTTGCTAGTAGAAATGGGGTCCTTTCACAGAGTCACAAGAAAAGCACTTCTGGGAATCCACGCATGGGAGGTTGAGGTGTTGTGGCAAGATTTATCAGGCTAGAAATGGAAGGCTGTCCCCAGGTTCCCACTGTCTCATCGCAGTCTGTCCCACTGTGAAAAAAGTCCAGGCTTGTCTTCATCAAGCCCAGAAGAAAGGCCACGGTCCGGAGATTCTCTGCCATTGGTTCAGTCCATATTAAAGTTGAGTCCAGTTCAGCCTTTGTCCCTGTCTGGCTAGCGTAGTCTCTGTTCCTGGGTGTGCTCTGATTGGTGCTTCCTTACTGTCTCCAGGCTTACGCTGGGAGCTTGCATTTGGAGCCCATGTGACTGCCGGACCCCATGCTGCTGCTAGGCCCTGCTAGGGGGATAGAATGCAGAAATGCATGGGGTGAGCACGACTTACTAGAGAGAGAGAGAGAACCCTTTGTTAAGCTTGGATTATATTACCTCAGGTTTAGGAAGGACCGAGGATTTTTCCAAACTAACTGATCAATTTCCTAATCCTCCACAGGCTTGTGGTTGGGTCCTTCCCATAACCAATTCATTCCCTAGATCTTCCATGGTTCTTTGTCCCTTACCCAAACGGATTCTTTTCCCAGGCTAGGCTCCACCCCTTATGGTTACCATCTTAGTTCTTACTGTGCATGTGCTTACCTCCCTTGCACCATCTGAGCTTCTAATTGGGCATGGGCCTAGCAGAGGAATTTCCCCTTTATTGCTTTATCTTTCCCTCCGTAATCTGGGATAGTGGCCATTAGAGGGAAGGAGGTGTGTTAATCCTTTTGGGGGGGACAATGACCCGATCCCCTGGGGAGTATGTGAAGCTGTAGCTTCCTAGTGAAGCAGGCTTATTACCCAATTCAGCTTCCTACCAGATTAGGCTTCTTAATGTCTGATTCTCTTTGCTCAATTACTTTATCAATAGCTAGCTGTCTACATTAACAATATCAAGTACTTAAGTGGCCCTTGGAAGTCTTGGGGGACCCAGATGGTCATAGGGGACCCAGATGCTGATGGATCCCTGAGACAAACAGGATCTAAAGTTTTGATGTTATCCTCTGCCTTTTAGAAGGTTCCGCCACTAAACAGCTGTGTAGTCTCCAACATATCACTCACACACACACCCACTCTCTCTCTCTCTCTCTCTCTCTCTCTCTCTCTCTCTCTCTCTCAGGACTTCATCTCAAAAGGAGGGGAAATAGGCACTAAGACTTATTGGGAAGATTGTTTTAGCTGAAAGAACTTCTAATTATCACACCAAACCCTTTTATTTGATAGATGAGGAAACTAAAAAGCAGATAATTTAAGCAATCATTCTATGCCCTCCTGACCCCTAATCAGTTTTGTGTACAATAGCATCAGGTGCCCAGATTTAGGGGCTGGGCCTCATAGACAAAGTTGTTACCAAAGTGAAGTCTGTGTGCTCCATGCTTCAAAATACCAAAGTTCAAAATGTCAGGATTTGGAGTAAGAAACCGTTTATTGATTGAGAAGGTGCCAACTGAGAAGATGGGAGACTTAGTGGTGCCTCATATTCATCTTGCTCACTGGACCAGGCCAAGGGCTTTTAAGGGGATGAGGGAACAGGTATGCAGACGTGCTGGTGGGTTAAGTTTTTATTGGAGGACCTTGGAACTTGGCCATTTATGGTAAAGAGCTGTCTACACAGGATCTTCTTAGACAACAGATCCTTGGCTTCTGAAAGGGT
This sequence comes from Eptesicus fuscus, assembly GCF_027574615.1. Taxonomy (NCBI): domain Eukaryota; kingdom Metazoa; phylum Chordata; class Mammalia; order Chiroptera; family Vespertilionidae; genus Eptesicus; species Eptesicus fuscus. Next base: position 91,750,112 of record NC_072479.1, on the reverse strand, counting down.
TCTGGTGTTAAATTCATTTATGTCCTCATCTTTTGGTTCTGTGTGGGGAGAGTTGGGGAGATGAGAATTTGGTTCCAAGTGCAGCTGGAAGCCAAAGTTCTCTCCTCTGTGCATGCTGTGGATGTATGATTTGTGGTCTTTTGTCTCTGAAAAAAAACTCAGTACTTTACCAAACAGGATAGAACCAGTTTAAGCTGGTTCTGCAGCTACAAAGGTACCAGCAAGAAACTCTTAGTAGCCCAGGTTGTGAACATTATTTTAAACTAGAGGCCTGGTGCACAACATTCGTGCACTGGATGGAGGGAGGTCCCTCAGCCCAGCCTGCACCCTCTCTCAGACCGGGACCCCTCGGGGGATGTCCAACTGCTGGCTTAGGCCCGCTCCCTGCAGTCAGACATCCCCATAAGGTCCTTAGCACTGCTGCAGAGGCAGGAGAGGCTCCTGCCACCACCGCTTCGCTAGCCAGCCGTGAACCCGGCTTCTGGCTGAGCAGCGCTCCCCCTGTGGGAGCACACTGACCACCAGGGGGCATCTCCTGCATTGGGCGTCTGCCCCCTGGTGGTCAGTGTGTGTCATAGCAACCAGTCATTCTGCCATTTGGTTGATTTGCATATTAGGGTTTTATTATATAGGATAATAAAGGTTAGTAATCCATCCAAATTTCTAAAAGGTACTAGGGCCTTAGATCATAGAAAGTCAAATATCCTTAGAGGAAAAAACAGCAGACATCTATGAGATTTTTTTCCCCCTCTCTGGGGAGGAATCTTATAAACCCATAGAGGTCAGATGCCTAGTTTAGAATCATAGGACTAAGGAGTTGCAGAGCCATACTTAGAACCCAACTTTTCTGCCTCCTAATCAAGAGTTTTTGATACTATATCCCTTTCTCTTAGAACAATAGATTCTGAAAACAGGAAAAGATGGTAGCTGGAGAATATGTTTATGATGTTTCATTGCCTTGGCAACGGTATATCAAATCCAAGCACTGTGAGTCACCTGGTAACCCAAACCCCTGCAGCATCTCTGCTTTTAGGTTTTACAGGGGGAATTGTCAAGTACAGGCACACAGCTCACCGCAGAGTACTCAAAAGGAAGAGAGGCCAGTAAATACAGGCATGTGCTTGAATGGTACCCTGCTGCTGTCACATTTATTTGGGGCTTTCAGGTGGCTGAATTCATTGTGTAGAACTCATTTCCCATATAGCATAAAACTTGATCCATGCGAATGCGGTATGGCGCTAGGAAGAAGACTGGATTTCACTCACCTCAAAATAACTCCCGGTGTTCACTTCGGAGACCCATTGATTTATGTTACCTCTTGCTCTGGAGCAGTCACACTTAGCAACGTAATTTGGTTTCCTACAGGTTTTATTCTGTTTTGTAAAAGCAGGAGAACAGTTTTGTGCTTAGTGGCACGAATACGTGCCCTCAGAACTTTAGCTCGCATCTTCAGAAGGATATGGATTTATTTTTAGCCCTCTGCTCCCACCTGAAAGGTTTATGCTGTTAAACATTGCTATTTCTTGAAAAGTTATGCCTAAGGCATATTGCTTCTTCCTTCCAAGCTCAGAATTGAAATTTTTATGAAGCTTACTGAAAATTTACCAGGTCACTGAAATCAGAGTTTATGTCTCTTACATAGCAACTAAGAGAAAGAGATTTATCAATTAGCCATTCATATTTATTAAACCACTAATATGCACATTTTAGGATTCTGTATAATTTGGTGATGTTGGTACACAAGATGCACTCCTGTGGTTCCAATCCTGTTTTAACATATGGTTAAAATCAGTAATCACAGTAAGACTCAGCCCCTGCCTTTAGGTTATTTATAGTCTATCTGGGGAAACAAGCTCATGAAACAAATTCCCAGACATTTAATACAATATGGCAAGTTCTGCAGAAGCGAAGCTAGAAACTCAGAAGCAAGGACCTAACAGAACCAGAGAGCATCAGTCAAGGTGCCCTGAAGAAGGTAATGCCTGAACTGGAATTTGCAGTAGAGACTTTGCCAGATGTCAGTAGGGAGGGGAGAACTCTCCCAGGCAAAGGGACCAGGATGATTAGCGGAAATATGACTTCCAGAAGTTGTGTTGTTGGAGCCATGAAGTGCAAAACAGGTAGTACGAGGACTAGTACCCCTTTGCCTTCCTAAGTAGCTCACTCCTACCATCCTATAGTTCTCTTTGAACCTGAGTATGTAGCACAGGTTTACAGACACTTCAGTTCAAGGTAGTTGAAAAGGTTACATTAGAGGTCTCCAATAAACCATGCCTCTGAGTATTTGTACCCCTGTGTGGTCCCCTACTTAGAATCTTGTTGGCCCCATGACTCTCTTTCACTCATAATAGAATGTAGTGGAAGTGATGTGTTTTAGCTCTAAGGCTAAGCCTTCATAAGCCATGGGACTCTTGAGGGCTCTGAACTGCTGTGTGAAGAAAGCCATCCAACCTGCAGTGAGACAGTGCAGAGAGGATACAGCATGCATGGAGAGAAAGAAGCCTGAGGCTTCATGAAGACAGAGGGAAGCACAGCTGTCTCAGAGTCCCACAGCAGCACCACCAGCTGCATACATCCACACCAGTAACCTCCAGTAGGAGAACTGCTTGGCAAAGCCCAGCCCATATTGCAATATCATGATAAAATAAAATGTCTGTTGTTTTAATTCTCTAAGATTTGGGGTTGTTACATAGCAATAGATAACTGAAACCTAAATATATAAAAATTCATATGAATACTAGAGACAGTGGTATGAGAGACGTCTGTGAGCCAGAGAAATTATTGTGCTCCCATTCCCATCTTAATCTTCCAGTGTGCTAACAAGATAAGAACTTTGTGCAGTTGGGGGATTGGGATGGAGTGGAATGCTTCCAAATTGCAAAGCACGAGTAAACTAATTGCCTGATGTCTAAGTACTGAAGTGAGAACCAATCATTATTTCAGTCACATACACTTTCTCTATTAACAGAGATAAGGCTTTCCATGAAGTAGCCCACCTGTGCACACATCCAAGGAACCAAAGAGGGATTATGGATGGTAAATCTCTGAAGGAGGTCTACAGCACCTCAGAGGGCGAGGACCAGGGGACAAGGCGGAAATCTAAACTGACCATGAGAATTAGGCATTTGTCCAGTTGCATTCTCATCTGTGGGTCCAGTCATGCTGACAGTCCTGTTTATTATAAACAAAGTCAGGGCAGAGAGGGAGGAAGTCAATCCAAAGAGATTAACAACCCATTGCCAGTTGTCATAACTATGAACAAATATGCTAACCCTGTTTTCATTTAGAATGAGAAGAAGCCACTGTTACTCTGTTGAGTTCTTACTAGACCAGCGGTCGGCAAACCGCGGCTCTGTTCACTAATGAGTTTGCCGACCACTGTACTAGACTATTAATTATTTTTAGTTAAAATTAAAACTTTTTCTTCCATTTTTGGCCCCTAGCTTTATACCTAGGACTTGGCATATGGTACATGCATGATAGATATTAGTTGATTTGAATAAATGAGTGACAAATGAATGAATGAATAAATGAGGTTCCAAATTTTCAACCTTCCTATGCCACTTGGCAATGTTCATTTTACCTAATAGCCCTTCATAAGTATCTGTTTATTGCGTAATTGGAAATAGCCAGCCAAGTTATTTCCTCCAGATAAAAAATTTTGGCATAAACTGTAGATAAAGTCTTTCTATCATCCTCTCCTTATCAGCGATCTCATGTGATTTGGCTATTGTAAATATTTGTGTTCCTTTGTTAAGCCTTTTATTGAGGAAGAATACTTATTACTTGGCTTCTTTTTACAGCAAAGGAAAGAGGAAATATATACATGCAAAATTTATTAGGCAAATTCCCTGCATACCTAAAAGATCAAATAAGTGAAAATCCCTAAGTATTGGCATAACACTAACTCTCTTTCTAAGGACTATGTCTCTGTAAAATGTAATAAATTTATTCAACTTCTCAAAAATAGGAAGCTTTCTTTAAAGAACTAAATCAGTACCCATTATGCTAGCTTAAATAATAACACAGTATGTTCCTTACTAATCATTTCAAACACATTTACCTACTAGTGAATTAAGAGCATTTATTCAGTGCTCATGGGATACTTGACTGTATCTTCAGAATTCCAAGTATTTTTCTACCCAGAAAATAACATATTTCAAAGACAGCCTGTCACTCTCATGGATTGTGAATGCTTATTCTGGTTCCCTGACCATGTTCTTTAATAAATAACATCTTAGCATATTCAGAAAATGGTAAAATTCATATAATGACCTAGAAGACCCTACATGATCTGACTCCCAGCTATTTCTCTGACCCATTTCCTACCACTCACCCTTTCTTTACTCTGCCTCACAACAAGGCATTATTGCTCTTCAAACACGCCAAGTTCACCACCTCATCAGGCCCTTAAGATGCTGTTCCACTGCCTACACCACTCTTCCTCCAGGCAACCCCATAGCTCATCTGCCTTTCAGATGTCTTCTCAAATGGCATGTCCAGAGAGACTGTCCCCTTACAAATTTCTCTGTTGAGCAATAACTCTTAACTTCTTAAAATATATATAATTTCAGAGAGGAAGGGAGAGAAAGAGATAGAAACATCAATGATAAGAGAAAATCATTGATCAGCTTCCTCCTGCAAGTCCCCCCCCCCTCCCACCGCAATGGAGATCGAGCCTGTAACCTGGGCATGTGCCCTGACTGGGACTTAAACCGTGACTTCCTGGTTCATAGGTGATACTCAACCACTGAGCAACACCATCCAAGCAGCTCTTTACTTTTTATAAGTCACAGATTCTTTTGAGAATCTGACGAAGCTCAGAAAATGTGTGATTGCACACAAAGTTTTACATATCATTTTGGGGTCTTTACTGACCCCCTGAAGCCTTTCCATCTACCTCTTTGGAGTCTATAGATCCAAAAATAAAACCCAAATCTAGAGGTGATACGAATTAAGTGTTTTGTTGCTACACAGTTCAGAACCCAGCCCAGGACAGGAGCCACGGAACAATTCCCCGATCTGTTGAGAGTCCCTGACTTCCATAGGTGCCACTTCTTCATGTGACTATTTTCTTCTAAGCATTCCCTAGCACCTTCCAACCTTCAAGAAATGCTTATCCAAGGCATAAGTGCTTGTGTTTGATCAAGAAAGAAAAAGCGCAAAGGTGTCTGCCCTTGTGAAACTTACATTTAGTCCCTGATCCTAAGAACTGCCTAGAATCTTCACTCTATTGTAGTAAGATTGTACCTTTTTATTCTCCAGTGACTTCCTTGAAATTAGATAAGCTAAGAAGATGACACCAGGTCTTGGCTATACCCCATTAACTCCTGCTATCATGCTGCAGAGGTCACTAGCTTTCCCACAGTGCACAGAACAAGGGGGGAAATGACTTCTGCAGTCTGATAAATAGATACTTATAAAACTGAAATACTAATGACATGCTAGCAGTCATATAATGACAAAAATAATAATTTGAAACCACTTTGCCGTTCCTGCTTAGAAAGTCTGAAATCTGCTACACAGCTCTCCTAGTAAATTTCAGGATACTAAAGACAACCATCTAGCTATTCTATCTAAATTGAAGCAATTTTCTAGCAAGGCTGCAAAAATGCTCTAATTTCCTTGTGAACAATGGTGACAGTAAACCTAAGTCTTGATATTTATAGATTCATGTGAAAAAGTTTATCAGAGTCATAAATATTTATCTGATTCAAAATTGACCATATGAATAGGAAGCATTTCGACTGTAATGTGTTACTTTCTCAGGATTGAATAAGTTAAACTAGAATGCAAGCTTTTTTCTTCTATTTGTGCCCCATCTTGCCCTTTTGCAGAAACCACATTCTTTAGAACCAAACTATTTCATTTAATTCATCTTTTCTTAGGGCATTAACTAGAGTGTCTCTGTATTAACTCAATAGCCAAGGAGCAATTCTGGTCTGTGCCTGAACCAGTTCATTGCTTTCTGTTTCCACACAGTTCAGCTAGAGCTGTTCTTCCTTTGCCCTTCATCACTCTCTTCCTCTTACCCATCCCCGTCTCTCTACCTAAAACACCCTCTCTGCTTTTGATGTGATTACATCAAGGCATTGCTCTGTTCTGTGATGGTCACACATGGAACAGCCATCATAGAAGCACACTGAGTATGTGTCCATTCACAGGCTCCCTAAAATGGGAAAAATACAACAAGCCACAAGAATATCAGACCTGAAAGATGGCAAGTAGTTTTTATACCTTCTCAGTTTCTTTCTTTAAGGAAAATAGAGAAGCTTAAAGGTTCTATTTTTTTCCCCTGAGCCCTGCCAAGTGGAAGACTTACAATGTGTCATATCTTTCTGATTGCATGAAGTCACATTGAGAATCATACCAGAGTTATCCAGAAAAATAGAAACAATTATAATAAAAGAGAAACATGTAAATTAACCATCACTCTGCTACACCCACAGCCAATCAGGAGTGAGTATGCAAATTAGCCCAACCAAGATGGTGGCGGCCATGGAGCTGGAGCAAGCAGGAGGCTTGAGTTGCCCCCGGCAATGGAGGAAGCCAAGCTTCCTGCCCTGCCCTGGCCGGCCCTGGCCTCCACTCAAGGCTACAAAGTTTAAATTGTAGAAGATAAATAAATCCCAGATACCTGCTTCCAGCCGACCCTGGCCTCCGCTCAAGGAGGCACTGAAAAAAAGGAAAGAAAATAAAAAAAGGAGGGGCTGGGAGCCTGGATCACCGGGGGGGCGTGGCCAGCCTGAAAACAGCCCTCAGCTCCTCACCCAGGCTTGCCACACTGCCATTGGGTGAGGGTCCCTGCTGAGGGGCTTGGCCAGCCTGAAAACAGCCATCAGCCCCTCACCCAGGCTGACCAGGCACCCCAGTGGAGACCCCCACCCTGAAGGCGGTGTGGCCAGTCTGAAAACAGCCCTCAGTCCCTCACCCCATCAGTGGGGGTCAGTTGGAGGTGATCAGGACAGTGGGGGGGGGGGAGCAGTTTGGGGTGAGCAGGCCAGCAGGGGGGCCGTTGGGGGGTGAGTAGGCCAGTGGGGAGGGAGGTTGCAGGTGAGCAGGCCAGCAGGGGGGGCAGTTGGGGGTGATCAGGCTGGCAGGGGGGCATTTGGGGGTGAGCAGGCCAGTGGCAGGGGGGCAGTTGGGGGCGAGCAGGCCAGCAGGCAGAGTGGTTAGGGGCAATCAGGCAGGCAGGCAGGTGAGCGGTTAGGAGCCAGCAGTCCCAGATTGTGAGAGGGATGTCCAACTGCCAGTTTAGGCCCAATCCCTGTAAACCAGCAGTAGGATATCCTTGGAGGGGTCCCAGATTGGAGAGGGTGCAGGCCGGGCTGAGGGACACCCCCCCTCATGTACAAATTTCATGCACCGGGCCAGCTGGAGATCCAGGAGAGCTGAGTGGAGTTCCAGTCCAAGTCTGCAAGTCAGAGGCTCAAGACCCCAGTAGAGCTGATGCTTCAGTGCCTGAAGGTCAGGAAAGATTAATGTTCCAGTACAAACTGTCAGGCAGGAGAAGTTCCTTCTTACTTAGCCTCTTTCTTCTATTCAGGTCTTCAATTAATTGGATGATGCCCACCCACACTAGGAAGGGAAATGTGCCTTATTTTATCTATTGATTCAAATATTAATCTCACCCACAATACCCTCAGAGACATACCCACAGAATAATGTTTTGTCTGGACAATGTCTGGGCACCTCATAGATAAGTCAAGTTGACACATAAAATTAACCATCATATCATCCAATTTACCATCCTCAAATGGCAGAAAAGAATCTAGAGACAAGGGAGGAGCTGACCAGGCTTCATCACTAATCACTGATTACTGAGGACTGGCAGTGGTGTATCAAGAATGGCACTTCTTCTCCTCCTCCTCCTCTTCTTCCTCCTCCCCCTCCTACTCTTCCCTCTCCCCCTCCCCCTTATTCTTCTGTTTAGTATGAAATTTAAAAGAAATAGAGGTGCCCTGAGATTATCTTCCTTCTGTGCTAAGACTGGTAAATACCTTTTTTTATTTTTCAATCCATAGCTAACAATACAAGGAAGTGCTTTATGGTGACTTTTGTCTATGTGTTCTAGTGTACAGGTTATAGTTCACATAAATAGTAGTTATCTATTGCTGTATAACAAACTACCCCAAACATAATGGCTTAAAACAATAGACTTTTATTATCTCTCACAGCTTCTGTAGGTGAGGAATTTGAGAGCGGCTCAGCTGAGTAATTATTGTTCAGAATCTCTCATGAGGTTGCAGTCAAGAAATTGGCCAGGGATGTGGTCATCAGAGAGTTTAACCAGGCTTAGAGGATCTGCTTCCAAAGTGGCCTCACTAAACAGCTGGCAGATGATAGACCTCAGTTCTTCTCAAATTGGCTCTTCTAAAGACTGCATGAGTGGTCTTACCACATGGGGCCATTTCCCCCCAGAATGAGCAAGTCAAGAGGATGAGGTAGAAGCAGCCATGGTATTTATGATCTAGTCTCAGAATTTATATATTGCCACTTTTGAAAAGTCTCATTCGTCATATAGGTTAGCTCTATTCAGTATGGGAGGAAACTACCCAAGAGAGTGAATTTTAGGAGTCAAGAATCATTTGGGGGCCATCTTGCAGGCTGGCTCAACATAAATGTATTGGCCCAATGCTACATGATAACATCAGATATTATTAACTAACTAGAGGCCCTTGTAGCCGCGGCAGCTTGACTTGTCTGGTAGGTCATCCAGAAGGATGTCCAGAAGATCGTTTGGCTGTCTGGTCTAATTAGCATATTATGCTTTTATTACTACAGATGTCATTAGAGAAATGATTACATGTTCCAACTCATTGATGTACAGGATTCAATCCAAAAACTATGACATCAAGAAAGATTGATTATAACCCATTCCTATACCCAAATTTATCAGTTCAGGTATGACATAGAGGAAGATTCAATTAAATAATTAAGACAAGATTTTCTTATAATAAATATGTGCCTGCTATCCTCAAGGTATTTGAAAATTGACCTACCATTGATTGATTTCCAGCATTCATATGGCAGTAAAAGTTGAATTGATAATGCTATATTTATTTTATCTTTTTACAATATGGACATTTTTCAGTTTCCAACTCTTTCTCATTCCTGTGTAAATTTCCCAGTGTGTGATCAGTGCAATGACTTTTTATGCATTCACCAGCAGTAATTACAATTTACTATGAGCCCAACCTTGCTTGACCTGTGCTATACATTGGGGAATAGGATATAGTCTCTGGCCTAAAAGGCATTTGCAATACCTGTTCTGAGACTATTTGAATACTGTATGTTAAATACTAGAGCAGAAGTATGCATTGGGAGAGATATACCTGTTCTGAGACTATTTGAATACTGTATGTTAAATACTAGAGCAGAAGTATGCATTGAGTGCCTTGTGGCCACAGGTCAGAAGTCCTAGGGCAGTGATGGGCAACCTTTTGAGCTTGGTGTGTCAAACTTCGCCAAAAAACTGAGCATAACTCGGGTAGTGTGTCACTTTGAGGAAAACACATTATTTTGCAAATGTTTCATCCTCAGGAGCAGCAAATGTTTCATCCTCGGCATGCGGCCGCTGAGGCATCAGAAATGGCTACGCGTGTCAGTGCTAACACGCGTGTCATAGGTTCACCATCACTGTCCTAGGGGATGATACTAAGGAAGGCTTCAGAAAGGGGATAACACCTGAGTATATTTGAACAATAGTAGGAGTTCAACAAATGGACTGGGATTGAGTGGGGCGGGTCAGTATGGAAGGCATTTTACATGAAATGATAAAACTGTGCAAAAACAAGAAAATGATGGGGTTCAGAACATGCTACCCCAAAATATGGCACTTGGCACATTGAATATGTTAAGCTGAAGAAATTTGAGAAAACAGCAGAAAAAGGCAGGTCACTCTGACCTCCTCCCTACTCACTCTTTTTCTCTGAAGCAGGTCATAGAACCCTTCTGTGAGAGGTGTCCTCCCTATACCCAAAGGCAAAGTGCCTCCTAGAAGAATCCAAGCAAATAGGCCTTCCTAAGTTTCTCCCAGCTTACTGCAGTAACCTCATACTTCTTCACCTGTCATATTTCTCCATAACTGTGCATAATATAGACAAGTCATAATATATGACGTGTCTTTGGGTCTTCACTTCCTTGTGAAGGCTTCTGTATCATATTAAATAAATTTGTATGCTTTTCTCCTGTTCATTTGTCTTTGCCAGTTTAATTTTCAGATCCAGCCACAGACTGTAAGAGGGTCAAGGAACATTTTTCCTCCCCTACAGAAGCATGAAATAGCATGGCCTATGCATTACTTTTCTATTACTGCTGTAACAGATCACCACAGAAGTGGTGGCTTAAACAATACAAGTCTGTTATCTTTCAGTTCTGTAACAGTTACGAAGTCTTACACAGATTTCACTGGATAAAATCAAAATCTCAGCAGGGGCTGTAGGAGGCTCTAGAGGAGAACCCATTCCCTTGCCTTTTCTAGCTTCTAGAGGCCGCACACACTTCCGGTTTGGGCCCCAAGTCAGCACTGGTGGGACCAGTCCTTCTCAAATTGCCAGCTGTCTGGTTCTCTGAATCCGGGAAACGTTCTTTATTCTTTGGGGCTCATATGATTAGATTGGGTCAACAGGGATAATTCAGGATAATGTCCCCATTTCAAGGTCCTTAACCTTAATCACGTCCATGGTTTTGGTGAGCTAATCATGGTACAGTTATTACTCCCCATCCACAGAATTGGACCTGTGACTCAGGCCTGCCCTCTTGGCCTTTGTAATTAGTCCAAAGGATGGATATATTATTTAACCAGAGTCTCTGCCTTGGATTTAATACACACATACTGGCAGAGAAAGTGTCTCTCGGCTTTGAGATTGCTAGCTGGGATGATATAAGCCTCGAATTATCTGTGGTTCTGCTCTCAAATCCCAATTGCTGCAAGGAAGCTTCTTAGAGATGCAACTTCCTAAGAGAGAGGAGAAACAAGAGATAGAGATCTGAGGGAGGATTTAAATCCCTGGACCTGAAACTCTCCTTTTCTTTTTAGAGAGTGACTGGCAACTGAAAGAGTCCTAAATAACGTACCTTATGTGCTATGAGAAGTCTTTCAAGGATGAAAGCAATGGAGTGATGTGGTCAGGTTTGCCCTGGTGGCAATGTGCTGAATGGCTTTTAGTAAAGACAGATAGCCATTGCGGTCTTCCAGGTGACAGCTGATGTGTGATTCAATTAAAATAGCCAAGCCAAGGGAACACCGAATTTTAGCATAGAGTGGCCAACAATGTCAAAGGTTGCAGAGAACCAGAGAATAAAAGCAAAAAGCATCCATCTGATTTGTTGGTAACCTTAACAACAGTTATTTAAATGGGCTAGTAGGAGTTGACCTATAGGAGATTGAGGAGTTGGTACTTTAAACAATAGTTTTATTGTTATGTCTGGTTATAAAAGTAATTCTCATTGTAGTTTATCGAACAAAAGTATAAATAGATGAAGAAAATTAAAATCACCAATAACCTCCTCTGTATTAACTACTCATGATGATTTATTCTTTTCCAGACAATAATATGATTCTGCATTTGTCACTTAATACAATATTATTAACAATTCCTCTTATCATAAAGTATCCTTAAAAATATGACTTTTATTGGCTGCATAATATTTCATCATATGTTAATTATTTAGATAGCTTTGGACATCAATTATAAGATCATATTAGAATAACTTTAAAAATAATTTTCCTTTTTGTGGCTTAAATTGGAACCTCTCAATCAACAACACTAGTAATTCTGCTCCAAGTTCATCTTTATTTTAAGGAGAATTTTAACAAATTACCAATTGCATATGCATTTTTACTATGAACCTTTGGCTTTCCCCTCCTCTCTATAGAAGGAGCAAAATGTGTCATTTAGCTTTCTTTTGTTCCTGAAATAGTAAAAGAATTCTTTTTTTCTCTTTTCTTTTATGTCTCTTAGATGTGGTATCCTGTTTCCTACTGAGCTTTTCTGACCCTACTCCTACAAACTTCTGCTATTTCTCTGTGATCTCCTCAGGAATTTGCCCTACATTCCACTTTATGTGGCATTTCCATTTGTGCTTCATCTCCTTGTGAAGTTCTTTCTTAAGTAACTTTTATATTCCTTGCCAATTTTTTCTTATTGCAAATATAACAGATTGTGCTGCTGCTACTGCACTTTGGAAAGTGTTTTGCTTGAACCAGTCAAAAGCAGCATTTTTGACCAAATCAACATCTGACACTATGACATTCAGTTACTAGCAGTTCATATCCAAAATCACCAATAAGGTAGATACTCAGAAGAGATTTATCTATACAAGGAAACTAACATTTTTATTATGTTATTGGAGTTCTAGAACTTGTCAAACGAAGTACTGTATCTGTGAGGAATATATAATCAATAAAGGTATTAAAATCTTGTCAAGATCATGGCTCTGTTATCTGTGTCCCCACCTGTTGTTGCTGGTGGAAGTGGAATTCTTGTAATGTCTTGAGGAAAGAAATTTCCTGAGACTCGCACAGGAGGGTGAGTGATATTTATTTCCATGGAGTTAAACCTGTGGGTTTCCAAGGTCCCATTTCCCTTGATCTTGCCGTGGAAAATATCCAGTCTTGTCTTCAGCTGCTGCTCCATATTAAAGTCCAGTTCAGTCCAGTATCTGGCTAGGTTAGCTCGTGTTCCCAGCTGCAGTCCATTGTGTGAGGGGTACACATGGCCATGGACCATGTGGCTGCTTAAGGCCACATGGCAGGTGAGTGTGGGCCACAGAGCAAGAGCATGCAAGAGGAACAAGGGCAAGCAAGAGAACCAGAGACAGAGCATTCTTTGTCTGGGGATTACAACTAGGAGCTTAGCCAATTAGCTCTTCAGATTTCATAGCTTTGCCGTGGCTCCAGCCCCCTAGCCAATCCTCTTTTTCCCAGGTTAGACTGACAGGCAAGCAACATCCCTACATCCCTCCGACTTCTCTGTACGTGTGCCCATCACCCCTGTTGTTGGACCCCGTCCCCCAATGATTTGCAGGAAATGGACCTATGGTTCCCTGGGTAGCATGAAGTGTAGCTTCCTGGTGAATCTTCCCAGAGGACCATGTGTATAAAATCTGGCCTTCCCTTTGCTCTCTTTCAGTTATTAATATGAGCTAGCTAATTATGACAGTGATAATCCCACCATTTAATACGTTGACTTAGCCAACTGGGAATTCAGTAACTTATATAGTAAAACTATTTAAATAAAATTCATCAATTAAAGCACTTAGGGAGCAAAGTATGACAGCATTTTATTTTGTGCCACTTTTTTCTTGAAAGGTCAAAAATGGAATGTGTTCAGCATTTCTCCTATAGTTTTACCAACATGACCTTAAAAAAACACACAAAAAAACCCCGTTCCATTGAGGAAAAATTTAACATATACAAAAATAAAGAGAATAGTATTAGAAACACTCAGACCTGTCATCTAGCTTCAAAACCTATCAACACATGACCAATATTGTCTTATGCTATACCAACCATTCATTCCCTATACACACCCAGGGTCATTTTGAAGAAAATCTCAGACATTACATCATGTCATCTGTTAATATTTTGTGTAAAACTCTAAAAGATACAGACTTAAGAATATAACCCAAATGCCACTACCACATCTAAAGAAAAATCAAACTGTAATTTCTTAATGTCACTCAAGGTCCACTTGGTTTTTAAATGTCCCAATTGTCTCATAATTTATTTTTGAACCTTTGGTTTGTTTGAATCAGGTTGCTATTAAGTATATTATGGTTGGTTGATAGGTCTCTTAAGACTCTTATATAAGTTCACACTCTTTTTTATCTTATTCCTTAAAATTTATTTATTGATGAAGTCATGCCAAAATGTTTTAAAGCTTTCTTTTATGAATTCAGTAATCTGTTATTTAAAACTTGGCTTCTCTCAAAATATGAAAATCTATTTTAAAAGTAATTAGATCCCTTTTTAAATTAAAGGCAGTACCATAGCAGTAAGACACTGAAATCCTAGCACCTAGTACATAGCACACTGATGATGAGCCCCTTGAAGCCATCAGGAAATGGTCTAAACTCATTTATGTTGATTATAATGTTCACTTATTCCTTCATTAAATAAATACTTATTGAGAACTTGCTTTATGTTTATGCAACATAGACATCAATTTCAAATGTAGCTGTCTTCAAATAGGCATAAATAAGAAATATTTCCATGAACAGATGTATTCTAATTAAACTTATGTTTTATTATTCTATCACATATAGAGCCCGACATAAATAATAAATGGGAAATCTGTCTTCTTACACAGGTTCCCCAGAGAATCAATGGTTGAAAGAGAGACCAAGAAGAAAGTTGAATGAGTAATTAATTCACCTACCATGTATTGAGCATCTACAACTACTATGTACAAGGGTTAATCATATTAAGATACTTAAAATTTATTACAGGTATAATGAAAATGAGAACCAAAGGAAAAATCAAATCTGAAGAACTAGGAAGCCATGTCAGAATTTGACGACAGACTTGCTAAGACATGAAAATAGGAAAGAGTAAGGGTTAATTCCAAATTTTTTAGTTTTCAATATCAGAAGAGTGGAGTAGTACTATATGCAATTATTATGTAAAGTAGCATATAAAAACTTCCAAAATATCACACCCAAATTCTGTTATTACATTACATTTGAAAAACAAGGACAGCAAATGTTTTAATGATTTAAAAATTTATCTATTAGAATAATTTGGTAATTTTTTGCATAATAGTCACTATCATATGTAGCCACAGAATTTAAGCAGATACAATTTTATATTATACACAGATGGTTTATGTCACACTTTACTTTGGGTAAAATATATTTAAATACATTTCCCAATTATTTAAAATGTGATATTATGAGTACTTCTTTCTAGCATGCCTTATGCAGTGGTTAATCTTTTGTTATTGGAAATGAGCCCATTTATATTTGTAAAATGCTAAAGAAAAAAATAATTTTGCACCCAACTAAGGGTTTTAGGAGCAGATAACATAATTTTAATAACATATTGAATAGGACTGAACATATCTTTTAGATCGGGGTTGAGGAACATCCAGTCCATGGGCCTCTAAGGCCTGTGAAATCATTTGGTCGGGCCCTGCCAAGGCATTAGGGATGAGGTAATTAAATGTTTGACCAAATATAGCAAGCTAATTTTAAAGTTGATAATTTTGTATGTCCTGCAAATGATGTTATAAATATACAAATGGCCATTGGCAGAAAAAAAGGTTCCCCACCCCTGTTTAGATAATACAAATTTGGTCATCTGAACAAGTCATAAACAACTCAATTAGCTGCTAACATCTACTGGTCTGAAGAAACAAATAGATTCTCAATAGATAATCTATTTATCTTATTGATTTATTGAGCCCCCCCCCCTCAAAATACTTCAAAAATAATAGAGAGAACATAGAAAGAAATTTCTTTTTATTTAAACATTTTTTTTTCATTGTTTTAGAGAGAGAGAGGAAGAGAGAGAAAGGGGGAAAGAAACAAGGATTTGTTGTTCCACTTATTTATGCATTCATTGGTTGATTCTTGCATGTGCCCTGACCTTGGCATATTGGGACAACATTCTAACCAACTGAGTTAACCCACCAAGGCATAGAAGGAAAATTTCAAACCAAGTTAGCATTTTAACCATAAAATTTCTATTAAAGTCAATGGATATTCCTTAGAATCACTGAGTACCACCTCAAACATCTTTTGTTATGATCTTAGAGCATTCTCTTTGGCTCCCAATAGAAGTCAAACCAATTTACAAATGTGTAAAACAATTAACATTATCACCACTGAGCTATATTATCACCACTAAGCTATACCACCATCTTTGTCAAAGTTTCAGTTTATTGTATTCATTTATTTGAGTCTTAACATACACCAGAGAGCCTTACATATATTATTTTTGAACTCTGATTGTATTTCACATATTTTTAAATGGCATAATAATCTAGGGCCCTCATGAAAAATTAAAGTCAAAGACATGATTCTTTCTAAACTCACAGTCTTAGTAATGCTATTGGATGCATTGTGTGTCACTCATCCATTCTGCATAGCTGTTGGACCAAAAGCAGCAGATCACAACTACATGTTAGACACTGTATTACAACTTCTCTTCCATTAGATGGTTTTTATATAAACACAATCACTGTACTTCATATTTGCTGAGTACTCATCAGTTGTCCAATTTGTAAAATGTATGTTTTGAAAAGTAAGTACCAACTGCTATGCTAAGCACTTTCTATGAGTTCTTTTTTTTTTAAATTATGGTTGGGATTTTGTTTTTAAATGTTTTTATTGATTTCAGAAAGAGGAAGGGAGAGGGAGAGAGAGAGAAACGTCAATGATGAGAAAGAAACATCCATCAGTGCCTCCTGTACACCTCCTACTGGGGATAGAGCCCACAACTTGGGCATGTGCCCTGACCGGGAATCGAACTGTGACCTTCTGGTTCATAGGTCGATGCCCAACTACTGAGCCACACGGGCTGGGCTATGAGTTATTTCCATTTACTCATAGAACAATACTGTGATATAAGCATAATTTTTAAACCTCATTTTAAAGAACTTAAGATTCAGGATGGCTCAGTAATTTGGCTAAGATCACTCAGCTACTACCTGGCAAAAGAGATTCAAGTCTGTCTAACTTCATTCTTCCAGTCACTCTTTCATGAAAAAAAAAAATAATGTTTATTGTATGGCAATGCTTTGCACTGGATCTTGATAGAATTAGGAAGATGAATAGCTTGGAACCCTGAATCTTAACACCATTGCTATGCAGTTTACTGGTGTTCCTCCTAACAATATTTTAAGGTAGACATAACAGGCATTATTCTCCATCATCTGTAGAAAGAAAGCTGAAACATGTCACATAGCAAGTGACTTTCAGAACTCAGTTTAGAATCCAAATCTCTAACTCTGGGTTCAGGAAACTTTTCTACCATGAATTTGGGGTATAGAAGCTCTTCTTTATTCTGGACATATTCTGTGCTTGAGCCCAAATTATAGCTAAATTATAAATATTCCCTAGTCTGGGCCAAACTGAAGACTTATATCCTCCATAAAACATTCTCCTCTCTCCCATATTGACCTTCCACTTCTTTAATCAATGATGGTTTGATAAAGTATTGGTAAATTCTTGACATATTTTTGACTGTTTTGCAATCTAAATGTGAAGATATACTGTCTTTTATTTATCATGATATTAAAAACAGTGTTTCTCTTAAATAAGGTGAAAACAGAGTACTTGTTTAATGAATGACCACACTTTAATCAACAGATGAATATATCCCCATCTGTTGATCTAGAACTATTTCCTATTCTTTAGAAACCCCATTTAAGATGGTAAGGCCCAATTTATTTCAGGACTATGCCTTTTAGATTTGATATTATAAATAAAATGTGTTTATAGGCGCTGCATTTGACATATTCGATTTCCCATTGAATGTTGCCATTAACTTTCTTTAGGTAATATAAGGGATAAATTTTCCAAAGTGTGCTTTATAGGTTATTAGTCCCTCAAGGTGTTCCGATAAAAATGTGGAGAGGTACCTGTGGACATATAAAGTCAGGAACCATCAATACTATATGCCCCTTCCTGTGGATTCATAAAACAAATGAGTATTTCAAAGTTTTTTAGAAAATCTATATAAAAGAAGCCTGCTTTACTTATTTTATCCTTGTATTTCCCAAACTTACTTGACCACTAGATCCTTATTTTACATTATTCCTTTTATTGTTGCATAGAATTTTTAAAACTTTGGAAAATCTTGTGTTAGCCCAATCCAGTTGTTGAATATTACCTACAATGGTTTCTTTTATGCATCCAACAACATCTAGATCACCTGTAGCAACAGTAGTAAATGAAGTTCATCATGCCATCATTGTCCCTAAATCCTTCAATTTTCGATTCAACTATTTTTTATTCTTTTCAAATATTTCATGAAATTAATAACTAAAACTTTCTCTTGAGAAAGTCTCTTTCTTTTCCTCGCTAGAAAAATTAATTTTGTTTGGATTTCCAACTTTCAAATATATAAATATTATTTTGAAAAGTAATATTTCCTTTTGTGAAGTCACCTTGATTTTTTAATACATATAAGGTAAAATCCAAGGAAAATACCCTTTTTCATTAACCTGCTGTTTATAATCTTTCCCTTTGAGGCTGTAAAGCCAGTTTCCTTTTATCATTGTGCAAATGAAAGCTAACATTTCCTAGAACAATAAGCCTGCAGAAACAAATCATACATTTCAAGTTCAGTGGGTGGTTGGAGTTGTGGTAGGATGACATACCAGCCTGAAAAATGATAAAGTTTTGCTCCAAGAGCAGGGCATTGGGAAGCAAAAAATACAAGGTTTCTTTCAACTCAGAAACTCCTATTTTACATTTTTAAAAACTCCATTCAAATAAAGAAGCATTCACTGTTCCTAAGGGATAGAAAGATGGGGTGAAAATTCCCTTGCCCTCAAGGAACTTCCCTTAGTTTCAGATTACAGGCCCAAGCTTGGGAAAATCAAAGGAATCCAGTGACCAGCTTTGGATATCTAAGAAATAAACCTCCAGCAATCAGTTATTTAGAAAAGTAAGCGCTGCATAGGCCTGTTGTTTAGAAAGTTTTTCTAATGAAGCTGAAGTTTATATCTGATTTCTATAAACACTTTTTCATCCATTCAAAAATGTTTGAGTGAAACAATGAGAAAAATATAGCTTTGTGCAAGACACTCTACTAGGTACTGTTTGGACAGCAGGTGATTAAGACATGGCTTCCTTCATTTAGGTGTTTAAAGTCTGGTGAAAGACAGAAGATATATACCTAAATATTACACAGTATCAAAAGTGAAAAGTGCCAAGTAAGAGGCACAAATATAATGTGTTGTGGGGGTTTATAGGAAGAAGAAATTATTCCTCTGGGAGTATTCTGCAGTCTTACGGAAGACATGGAAGGACCTTAAAGAACCAATAGAATAAAGTCATTAGGAAATTGGAAATGAGGGTGGGAGTGACCACAGGTATGAAAGGTAGAGAGGGTAGCATGAGCAAAAACCAGGGGGCAAGAAGGCATGATGCAGGTAATGAGTACAAAAAGGCATTTACTTAAACATGGAGGGAAGGGCATATGAATGAATTTGGGGTAGAATAAGCCCAAATAATGGAGACCCTTGAAAGCCATGTAATGATGATGATGCTAATAATAAATAACAATAGTCATAGTAGTAGTGTAGTAGTATCATGGAAGTTAACACTTGTGGATTTATCATATGCCAAGTATTGTTCTAAGTAGTATCACATTTAATTTCCCAACAACCCTATAAGGCAAAAACTCTCATTATACAGATTCTCCTAATTTTATAGATTAAAAAAATGGCTTCAGAGAGAAGTTTGTAAAGTCCATGATTACATAGGACTTTACTCTTTACTTCTTAAACTTAGAAAAGTTGCTAGAACTCATAGCTAGGTCAGCTGTTACATGGTCCTAAACCACCCCCTAATCACAAAATGCTATTGAAAGCTAGGATAGGAGGAAAGAGATTGCAGGATTCTATTCTAGAGTATGTGTCAAGTTAAAATAGACAACCCTACTGAGAGTAAGCATATATTTGCACTAAACCTATTTCTTATGATCATAGTTAGTTAATCCATAATGTGTATTTGACGTGGAGGATCACTGTGGTTCTACAACCTAAGGTTATTGTATTATTACTAACCTTTTTTGCTACATTGTCTTTAAATTCAGTATTCCTTTGTAATGCTAAAGCATTATTTTTATTATCCTGCTATGAGGTTAGTCATTGATAGTTCAAAGGATTGAGAATGAGTTGAAGAGCTGGTTTGGGATCTACAATTGAACCAGCTCTTGACCTTGACAGAATAAATTGTTTGTTTCTTCCATCTAAAACTATAAAAGTGTTATTGTTGTTCATGTTACTTGATTACATAGATGGTCCTAAGTTACCTGTCACCCAATAGATGAACTGTGGGTACAAAGTTATTTTCAATTAAACCATGTTTAATATAACCCACAGCAGAAGCCCACTTTTGTCAAAACCAATAGAAAAGAAAATAGAAAGTCAAGATAAAATACTATAGTACATTTATGAAAGAAACGAATATCCATTAACAAAACATACTTATTAATATTGAAAACATAGGCACAATTTATGTAAAAATTTTAGGATCTGATCATATATATATAGGATGGATATTTTTACATATTCAACTACAGTAGAACCTGGGCAAACTTTGCTAAATGTCCACAGGAACTTAAAGATGTTATTTGACTGCTGGAAGAATTCAACATAGAATAGAATGTTTTGTGGACACAGTAGAAAACAAGATATTAGAAATGTAATTGTGGGCACACAAAAAAGAAATTTAATTGTTATATTTGAAAACAAAAGTACATAGTGATTATAGAATTCAAAGCAATATCAATCTTGTTCTTTCTAATATCAGCTAGTTGCATACATGCTACTGAGTTGGTCTTTAGTATTTTATTTTTTTAAATTTATCTTGGAACTAGAAGTACTGAAGAAGAGATTTCCTTTATTCATCACCAATTTTCTTAGATATATCAACAATGAATCACTGTTTTATACAGAGAGTAAAATATTGTTTACAAAGCCAAAAACAAGGAAAGAAATGAAATTATTTTATGAAGTATCTTGGGTCTTAGCAATCAAATTGAATCAAGCAAAATGGTATTTTTCTAAAACATGAAACATATTTTTAATATTTGCAAAATATAAAATGGATATGTCAAAAAATCCAAGGAAAATTTAAGTTTCAAGTACTGCTTGATCCTGAGTTCTCAAAAGAGGCCATTAGGACACAGACTCTTTCCATTTCTCTCCTGTATTCTCTATGTTGGTTTTATTCTCAGGTTCCAAAGTGGTGTGAGTAAGACTGACAATACTCCCAAGCCTATGTCTTCACAATATTGTGCCCTGTGTGTATGGCAGGGGGAAGGGTGATTAACAGAATTCTTTTGCTTTGAGTCTAATTTTTATTGACTTGAATTTGGTCATATGCTCAATCATGAGAGAAATACTCTGGCCAGGGGAGCATAAATTGCCAGGTGTATTAGTAATAATAGTATTAGGTATTTATTAATACTTAGCAAATTACCACCAAATTTAGCAACTTAATAGACACTTTTAAAAAAATCTCAGTTTCTGTGGTCAGGAATCTGGGCATGGTTTAACTAGGTTCTTGCTTCAAGCTTTCCCACCAAGCTGCAGTCTATGTGTTGGCCAAGGCCTGGGCTCATCTGAAGGCTCACTCATATGATCCTTAGCAGGATTCATTTCCTTTGGGCTGTTGGACCGAGGGCCTCTTTTCCTCTCTGGCCAGTTGTTTTCCTCAGTTCCTTAACATGGGACTGAACATAGCAACTTGCTTCGTCAAAGCCAAGCAGGGAAAGGGTCTCCTAGTAAGAAGAAGTCTGAACTTTTGTAATCAGATCTGGGACGTGACATAGTCACAATGGTGAGGTATTCTGTTGGTTAGAATCAGGATACTCAAGGATTTGTATAACAGATTTGAGTTATATGTCCATCCCTGAAGATGGGTGCTAGACACTCTTTCCAAAGCACAGGAACTGTGAGTGAGTGAAGGGTTCACACCCCCTAAGGAAAATAGAAAATTGGATCATTATCAGAAGAGAAGAATGGATGTTGCGTGGTGAAACAGCTGTTCATGATGTATTACCAGGTTTGGGTCTTTAGAAAATAAGAGAAAACTCTTTTTCTATCCCCATGATTTTGAATCATTATGAACCTCAATGCTTATTTTAAATTACCTAATTATATGTTTATATTATGGGATGAAGCTGTTTTGGTCTGTTTATTCAACATTTCTAAGCCAGCTCTTATTTCTTTTGTATTTTGGGTTTCTATTCTAATTTTCAGCCAGCACCTCTATCTGAAATAGATTAAAATTTCTGTTTGTTAAGTTGTTGAGTTTGTCTTGCATGGAGGATTACATGCAAGCTTGAGGTTCAAATTCTCTCAAAACTCATCCTACTTTATCAAAAGAAACATTTTATGGTAACAGAAAATCAAGCAAAACCAAGTCTTTAGCACTGACTTTTCAAGATTTAGTAGAAAATGGAAATAAGCATTAACCTTGAGGTTAAAAATATTCTGAAGGAGCTTCTGTTTTATAGAAATCATAGATTTACTAGTTGACTTTCTCAAGAAAGTAAACATGTCTCCATCACAGTGGGTATATATTGTACCCATGAGATTTCATAACAGTTATAGTTGTCAGGCTAAGATGATGAAATGAATTCACTGTCTTATCTGCTTTCATACTTAATCACAATGCATCTGTTAGAGTGATGGGTGATAAATCTGACCCAGAGTTTCTCGGTGAGTTCTTTCAAAATCATAAATTTCATGGATTTTAAACAGTGCTTGACTGACTCAGCAAGTTGATCTTTTGAAATTTGCTTATGGCTCATGAGCCAATTAATATTAATAACGTTATTATATGTATTGCTTGTTATAAATAAGTACCATTATAGCTAATCACAACTAATATGTATTATTATAATAAATGTTTTTATTTTTTTCACTAATATTTGCTCAGTGCATGATTTATGCCAAGTACTAATCTAAGCACTTTTCAGAGTAATCAATTCTTTTGATTTTCACAGCAATCATCTTTTTGGAAAATATCATGTAATCATTTCCTTTTTACCACTTAGTATTACATGCACAGAACACTTGGAATTTTGGTGCCCTTCTGTCCACAGTGTTCATTTACCATGACTATCAAGCTAAGTTTGAGCCAATTAGATGAGGTCTCCATAGGGAGAATCAACACCATGTCTGACTTCTGTAGTTGAGGCACAGCTAGCTAAGTTCCTTTCATGGGAAATTCAGTCAGCCATTGAATCAGGGCTTACTTTGGAAGGTTCTAAGAGACAGAGAATATTTGGAATTTCCTCTCCTGAGAGATTATCTCCTAAAATATTTAGTTGTGTCATTTAGTCTGTTTGCTTTACAAGAGAGAGAACCTTGCAGGCTTCCCATATCTCCCTACTCCCAGTTTCTTCCCTGCATTATTCTCTCTCACGTCCTCCCAGCTATTGTTTGTGCCACAAGACTATGATTGTATCTTTCTGTTCTTGAGAAAGAAAATACTGTCTTACTTGGCATACAAGTGTCTTGATTATCTGTCTCCTGCCTACATATCTTGCCCTATTCCCTGTGGCACTCCCCTCCTTAGACATGCACATATAATTGAATTCTGGTAGTAATCATTTGAATCATTTTTTACTCAAATATACCCTTCCCTCATGTTATTCCCTCTGCCTGGAACACCATTGTATTAGGATTCTCCAGAGACATGTAACCAATAGGATATAGATAGATAACATAAGAGGAGATTTATTAGAGGAATTGGCCCACAGGATTATGGAGACTGAGAAGGTTTACACTCTGCCATCTGCAAGCCAGAGAACCAGGGAAGCTGGTGGTGTAATTCAAGTCCAAAGGACTGAGAGTCTCAGATGCTGATTGTGGAAGTCCGGGTCCTAGTGTGAAGGCCAAGAACCAGGAGTGCCAATGTCGGAGTGCAGGAGACGGTGAATGGCTCTTCCTGTGACTTTTCATTCTAATAGGCCCTCAGCAGATTGGATGATGCCCACCCACATTGTGAGGGCGATCTTTACTCAGTCTACAGGTTCAAATGTGAGTCTCCTCCGGAAACAACCTCACAGACACACCAGAAATCATCCTGGTACCAGCCCTCTGAGCATCCCTTTACCCAGTCAAGTTGACACATAAAATTAACCATTATAACCATCTTCCTTTTATTTGCCCCACAAACTCTTCCTGAATCTTTAAGCCACAGATCAAATGAACTCTTCTGTAAACTCTCGTAAGCTCTCTACCTAAGCCAAAGTAAAGGTGCTTTCCTTTTGTCTACATTTTGCGTATTTTGTATACATCTCCATTACAGCATTCATCATCCTCCTGGTAGTTTTCTCTCCACGAGACTATAAGACCCTTGAGGGCAGGACAAGCTCCCTCCCGCCCTGGGCCTCATAGGATGACTGGCACACAGGAGGCCTCAGTGACTTGTAGTCAGCTTCTTCTCAAAGAAGATTCAGACATTTGCCAAAAGCCTAAAGAGAAGGAGAAATAAGAATTAAATAAGTGGAATTACTATTTTTAAAAAATCAGGTATGCCCTGATTAAATAAATATATTATACATAAATAAATATAAATATAGGGGCCCAGTGCACGAATTTGTGCACCTTGAAAGGAACTGTGGGCCGAGAGGCTGCAGTGGGCACAGGGGCAGATCTCAGCCCATCTTCCGTGCCCCTGCCCGGCCCCTCCCACTGTGGCCCCTAGTCCCCTGTCTGCGAGCAGTCTCACTCCTGCCGCCGCCACTCCCACGCACTGATGGCACCGGCCCCACTCGCACCCACTGACAGTGTGGAGCGATTGGGGCTGGTGCCAACAGCGGGTGCGAGCTGCAGCTGCTGTCCCAATCGCCTCTCAGGAGCAGGGGGAGGTGGAGAAGCCCTCAGGAGCAATTGGGGCCAGCAGCTGCTGCTCACACCTGCTGACAGCGCCCAGCAGTCTTGGCTGGAACCGGGTGCTGGCAGCAGGTGCGAGCACTGGGCAGGACCGCAGCATGTGGGAGCAAAGAATTTTCAGTAACCACCAGAGGCTCGCCCCGATGAC
The DNA here is from genome assembly GCF_027574615.1 of Eptesicus fuscus. Taxonomy (NCBI): domain Eukaryota; kingdom Metazoa; phylum Chordata; class Mammalia; order Chiroptera; family Vespertilionidae; genus Eptesicus; species Eptesicus fuscus. The sequence goes on along the minus strand of NC_072479.1, from coordinate 91,725,374 downwards.
AGCGACTGGCACCTCACCTTGGTCTGGCGCCCTCATCCCACCGCAGCCGATGTCCGCCATGTTCCATGCGCCCCCTGGTGGTCAGCGCACATCATAGTGACTGGTTGTTTGGTTGTTCTCTCATTTTGTCTATTTGCATATTAGCCTTTTATTATATAGGATATATATAGTTGGTTGTCTGCCAGTAGATTTTAGCATTTTAAACTTAAATTCCATTTTCTATTTTAGACCATATCCCAGTGCATAAGTTGTCAGATCTGGTTTGTAAAGGCTGGTATTTCTTAAGTGTTTCTTAGAGTATTTAGTTCAAAATAAAATTCAAGGCCTTAGGGAAAATTGAATCTGAGCTCCTGACTTGCCTTAGCATTTAAACACCAAAGCATAATCTTGGAACATTTTCCTCCTTAAATCTTGGCTTGGTGATCCAGGTCTCTATTGACCCACAACATTCCACAGTTCCTGGAATGACTCATCTCTTTCCCTTTTCCTTGTCTTTCACCCGAGCTTTGCATTTCTGTCTGTATTTCCGAATGGCTGTCCTTTCATCAGGGGAAGAAGCATGTTCTTCATTGCATTGTCTCTCTCTTCTTGCTGATTTTCATGGTCAGATTTTTCTCCATAAGGAAAACAGATATGTCGTTTGTGTTTCTCAGTTCAGATGACTTGTAGGATTGGAAAAATGAGATACCGGTACTTTCTAGTTAAAAATAGAATTGTAAGGATCTTTCTTACACTACTCTACAGAAATGAACACTGTTCACTCCTAGCTTCTATACCTGTATTTCAGGCTTGAAAAGAGAGGAAAGGAGGCTCACAGAGAGGCCATCCCTATTGTTACTTATTGAATGTTCAATTTCTCTCCAAAAAGATGGGCCTACCTTTTAATTTCAGTGGGCTCTTCTACCAGTCTCTTCAAAAATGACCAGTCTTTATTTGAAATATCTTGGACCAAGTAACCAACAGTCCCTTTTTTCCATTTTGAATCTGGGAATAGGGACCATTCTTTCCTGCCATTGGTGCCCCTTTCTTCTCGTTTCACCCTCAGATGGATGGGGAGACCAGGCTGCTTTGTGCTGAGACCTGGTTATTGGTGCATCAGATAAGACAAAGCCCCCAATGACATCACTGGTTTTGGGATTCTGATCACTTCACAGTACAATTAGCTCTCCTCTGTTATTTGGCCAGACTGCTCGCCCCATTCATTTTTGTCTGTTTGAAACAAAGAAAACTGGGCAAGGAAAAGCACTGGTGGCTCAGGGCCAATCCCTTCGATCCAGGGACTGAATGAACAACACGAGTATATACTTTACTGACAGTAAAGATAATGAGTGTCTCTAGCATTTGAACAGCGCTTTGTAAGTTATAGCGATTCTTCCACACGTGTTATTTCATTTTAGCTTCACACAGAACCATAAGGTAGGTGGGGCGAGGTGTCACCCTCACTTTACTGACAAAGAATGAAGCCACGGAAACTTGCCCAAGCAGAAAGGTACTCCTTCTATCCCTCCAGGCAATAGAATCAAAACAGCAAATATATAGAGAGAGTGGAGAATAGCCAAAATTCAAACCCATTGCTGACTGACTCTAGGGTCTGGGCTCTTTACCATCAGGCAATGCTAGGCCAGCTCTCGCTGAGTCACGCAGCCCAGGCATCTGTGCATTGCAGACCTGAGAGGCTGAGCACCTGTGGAAATGGAAGGTGCTATCTTTTAGAATCACAGAAAAGCCCTTTGCTGGGTGGAATCAAAATATCCGAGTGATAGGTTTTACCCTTCTCCCACCTCTCATGACTCCCCTGCTTTTTCCCATTGCTTTGCTCTTTAGAAGCCAAGAATAATGAATGTAAGATGAAGGGTGGGAAGAAGAAAAACTGGGAAGTGCTTTGAAAGCAAGCCTGTAGGCAGATGGATGGGTGCACATTCTCCCTCCTGCAAAAGGGCCCGTTTCCCACCCTGTGCACCGGGAACAGAGGCGCAGTACAGAGTCCTGGCTGAAAGCTTTGCTCCAGAACCAGGCTACCAGGGCTCTAGTCTAACTGGGTGGCTTCATGGGTCCCACAGATCTTATTTTCCTCCCGTGTGAAAGGAGAGGATAACAGTAATACTTCACAAGGTTGTCCCGAAAGTAATATGAGCTAATGCCTGCAGAGCCTTTGGAACCTGACCAGAGTAAATGCATGTTTTCTGTTATCTATAATAATAAAAGCATAATATGCTAATTAGACCGGATGTCCTTCCAGACGTCCTTCCAGACAAAGCCGGGGCTGCAGCCACGGTATGGAGGCAGCTGCCAAGGCTGCGAGGGACAGATCCAGGCAGCCGCCGCGGCTGCGAAGGCCTACTCTTGCAATTACTTTAATAGAGAGATATTCAATCAGGAAATTCTTCATGAGTGAGCTTTGATAGTTGTGTCTTTCAATAAATTTGTCTATTTTACTTAAGTTGTTGAATTTAATGGTATAAAATTACTCATAATATTTTTTACTTTCCTTCTTAATATCTGTAGTCTGTAGGCTACCACTTCTCCCATTCTTGATACTGGTAAATCATTTATTCTCCTTTTTTTTTTTTTTCAATCCTGCTTAGCCTGACTAGTGCTTAATCAATTTTATAGATTCTCTCAAATAACAGCCATTGATTTTTTTCCTATTGATTTTTCTTTTTCCTATTTCATTTATTTATCTTTAATTTTTCTTTTCTTATTTCTGCTTACTTTTAGGCCTTTTTGTTTTCTCATTTCTTAAGCTGGATGATAAAATTATTGATTTTAAATTTTCTGTATTTCTAATATATATACTTAATGCTATAAATTTCTCTTTAAGTACTACTTTAGCTACATTCACAAATTTTTATATGCTGTGCTTTTATTTTCATTCAGTTCAAAATAGTTTTTTAGTATATAATAAAGTTTTTAACAAAACCACAGATGAAAGCAGAAATATCAAGATGGAGAATGTTATGGAGAAAAAAACAACAGTGATCAAATAATCTTTATAATAATTAAATACAAATAGATATGATAAACATATTGGGAGACTTCAACATAAATATTAAATAAGAGTTCATTAAATAGAAGGAATATACTATAAGTAAAATTCTAATAATAGACTAGAATAAAATTTTCTAAATGATTATCAGCAAAACCTATGAATAGGTTTGGAAAAGGGCATAATGGTAAAGAAAAAGCATTTTGGAAATTATAGCACATGGTTGTAGGAAAGGGAGAATAGAGAAGAAAAAAATATTCTTAAGGTCTAATTTTACTGGAATAGGAGGGAAACAGAGTGTCTTGAAGGGGGGAAGAATTTTCAAATAATGTTAGAAAAGTGTATCTGCTTTTCAGAGCAGGGAAAGTAAAGTAATCATGAATGGAGTGGAGAAGTATCACAAAATCTCAAAGTTCAAAAGGAAAAAAATGTAATGAGTAGGAATGTCACCAGAACAACAAAACTGAAGAAAAGGAAAATAAGGGTACAAAATTTTAAATAAATATAAACATAAAATAAGATGAAATGTTAAAATGAAGCATGACTGTCATCACCCTAAACTGTATTTGTCCATTAAAATGTAAACCACCAGACTATAGTTTTTTTTTTTACTTTCCATATTAAAAAATAATTAGTTATAGGCTATTTAATACAGGTGTCTTTTTTTTTAATGATCCTTTTTAAAAGTTAAAAATAACAGGGAAAACACCAAAAACATGATCATCAAAGAAAAAAAATTGATCAATTGACTTCATCAAAATATAAAACTAGCTCTGCAGGGAATTATGAAGAGGATCAAGACTGGCTACAGACTGGGAGCAAATATTTGCAAATTAAAAATCCACAAATACCATGTATCTAGAATCTATAAAGAATCCTCAAAATTCAACAATGCAAAAACCAAACAATCCAATTAGAAAATAGGCAAAAGACATGAACAGACATTTTACCAAAAAGCATATGCAGATGGCAAATAAATACACAAAAATATGTTCAACATCATTAGCCATGAGGGAAATGCAAATTAAAACCACAATGAAAAATTACTACACACCTATCAGAATAGCTTAAAAATAAAATAAAATAAAAATCTTTTAAATAGTGGTTACACCAAAGTCTGGTGAAGATGCAAAGAAACTTTATCTCTCATGCATTTCTGGGTGGAATGTAAAATGTTACAACCACTCTGGAAATAATATGACCATTTATTATATAATTAAACGTGTACTTACTGTATGACCCAAGAATTGCACTCTTGGACATTTATCCTACAGAAATGGAAACGTACTAGTATGTTCACAGAAAAACATGTATACCAATGATCATAACAGCTTTATTCATAATAAGCTAAAAGCTGGAAACAACCCAAATGTCTTTCAATGGGTGAATCATTAATCAAACTGTGGTACATCCATACCATGGAATACTATTCAGCAATAAAAAGAAATGAGCTGTTGATACATGGAATAAGTAACATGGATTTCAAGAGAATTGTGCTGAATGAGAAAAGCCCATCCCAAAGCTTACATACTGTATAATTCCATGCAGCTAACATTTTTGAAATGACAAAATGATAGAGGTGGAGAACAGATTAGTAGTTGTAAGTTAGAGAAAGGGACAGATGGCCATGACTATAAAAGAATACCAAGAGGATTCTTGTGATGGTACTATCTTTATCTTGACCATGGTGATGGTTAGACAGTCCACATGTGTTAAAATTGCAAAGGACTAAACACATACATGCACACACACACATATGAGCACATGTGAAACTGGTGAAATCTGAATAAGATCAATGGATTTTATCTATGCCAATTACCTGACTGTGATAGCATACTGTAGGTAGATGTTTACCATTGGGGAAAACTGGGTAAAGTCTATACAGAATTTCTCTCCTATTATCCTATATAATAAAAGGCTAATATGCAAATGACCAAATGGTGGAAAGACCGGTCACTATGATGCGCACTAACCATTGGGGGGCAGACACTCAATGCAAAAACTGCCCCCTGGTGGTCAGTGTGCTTCCACAGGGGGAGCGCCGCTCAGCCAGAAGCCGGGCTCATGGCTGGCAAGCACAGCAGCAGTGGTGGGAGCCTCTCCTGCCTCCATGGCAATGCTAAGGATGTACGACTGACGGCTTAGGCCCACTAAGCTGTCAGTTGGACATCACCCCAGGGCTCCCGGACTGTGAGAGGGTGCAGGCCAGGCTGAGGGACAACCCCCCCCACCCGCCAAGTGCACGGATTTCGTGCACTGGGCCTCTAGTTTCTTATAACTGCATAGGAATTTACAATTAACTCAAAATAAAAAGTGTTTAAAAAGAAAATGAAGGGGTGGGCCTGGAGATAGAATAATTAATAGCATATAGTCAATAAAATAATAGTCAATATTGTGGACTATTATACAGTTATTTCAAAGAATAAATCATAGTTTGTCATTTAATTGGTTGAATTTCCATAAGGCTTTGTTGAATGAGAAAAGTAAGGTTCAGAAAAGTGAATGTGATATGATTCTATTTTTTAAGAACAACTTGCAAAAGTGCCCCCATTTATATATATCATACACACATGCATATATATTTATACATATCTGTGTGTGTTTGAGGAAGAGATTTGGCAATGGGCAAATGTGCATCGAAGATACTAGTTTGTTAACCTGAACCACCTTGAAGAGAGGATGGATAATATAGATATTAGGAAGAAGTAAATAAAAATATTAAAAAAATGAAAATAAACAGAGCACTAAAAACAACGATATACATATAAACAAAACAATATACACATATGTAGTTGTATGTATTTTTTCATATAAATTTAAAGAAACTTTAAGAATTATTCTTATTTTATTACTATTCAATCATTGTAATTTTGAGATATAATTTATATACCATTCAATTCATCCATTTGAGGCATATAAATTCAATGGATTTTAGTATATGTAGAGTTGTGCAACTGTCACCACAATTTTAAAACATTTTCTTAAAAAAGAAACCCCATGTCTATTAATAATCACTCACTATTTACCCCCGAGACTCTCTCCCTCCCCCTAAGTAACCACTAATCTACATTCTGTTCCTATAGATTGGCCTATTCTGGATATTTCATACAAATGGCCTACCACTTAGCTTGTCCTAATGGAGCTACTAGCCTCCTTTTATTTGCTTATCATAAAAAATCTCCATTGTTTTCCATATCCCACTTAGGCTTGAACTTCCTCAGACACAATTTCAAATAAAATCAATTTCTTGGGGTAGAGCTTTAGAGCTCTCTGTACGTAAAAACTGACTCTCCCTTTTGGCAAGGACTTTGAACCATTGTGCAAGGATGGTAGCCTCATCCCTGGTCTTATCATCTCAGCTTGCTTTCTGGGCACAGACCCTCAGCCCTATAGTTAAGTTGGATGAGGGCAGCCAGGGCCTCGCTGTTGCTAGCCAGCCACAGTGGGATAGAGCCTCCACTTTATGAATGGGGGCTGGATGGACAAAGGGAACCCCTGACATTTCAGCCACACACCCACCAGAAATTGAACCTCTGCACCTTAGAGTTAGAAGGAATCAGAAATCTTACTGGCCCGCTCCTTTAGGTAAGTTACTATATCCCATGACGGGAGCTGGGAGCTGGGAGAGACGGAGTCCCATCCTCTGGGGCACACCCACCTAGAGTGCAGTTTCTTTCCAGCTGAGCTGGGGAGGAAAGGGAGGGAGGGAACATGTCATGGCTCCAGGGCCCTAGATTCTCTCTGTTGTTACATGTTTTCATACATTTTCTTTAATAAATATTTCTTCATCTTCTTGTATGTTTTTGAAACAATTTCCAGAGACTCTAAATGGTTGCAATATATATATATATATGTTTGTTTGGCTTGGGATAGAGTCCATGGAGTGTCTTTACATTGTCATTCTGGAAGTGGAACCCCAAGGATTATTTTTTTAAAGACTGTGTCAAAGAAAACTCCCAGCTTCATCACACACCCTGAGCTTCAATTCCCTTATCTATAAATGGGGATCATAATCCACGCCGTGTTGCTCAGGACAGAGTAGCACAGAATAACTGTTAGTTTTTCTCCTTTCCCTGCTCTTATATCACTTTTGGGACTTGGAGAAGTTCTAGTTGAATAAAGGTGTCTGCCCAATAATGAGTTGATATGCTTTAAGAATTTTAAGACTCCAAGAAAGTGTTTCAAGTAAAGTGAGAAATATACTTAGACACTATTTAAAAAATGATCTTTAGACCCAGACCAGGGTTCTTCAGAGGTTTGGCTCAAGGTCCTTTCTTCTCCTTTCCCTCCCTCTTTCCCTCATTCTCTCCTAACTCACTTCCCTCCTGCATTATAATCTTTCACCAACATACGAGAATCACTGAGTAGAAAATGAATGATTGAACAGTTAAAATAATAAAATTCAATCGGGTGTGTATAATGATTTTCAAAGACTGGGCAGTATTCTCTCTGAACTATGTGTTTATACAACAGTCTGGCCCATGGAAAAAAAAAAAACCACCTAGATAGATAGATAGATAGATAGATAGATAGATAGATAGATAGATGATAGATAATAGATAGATAAATAGACTCTATTTTCTTTTCATGAAAGTCATTTCCACTGTCATTCATTCATTTAACAAAGATGATTTAATGCCTATAATGTATCTGGCATTCTTCCCTGTATTTTAGCCCTGGCACATATCTTAAGAGATGAGAGCCCTAGCTGGTTTGGCTCAGTGGATAGAGTGTTGGCCTACAGACTGAAGGGTCCCAGGTTTGATTCTGGTGAAGGGCACATGCCTGGGTTGAGGGCTCAATCCCCAGTAGGCAGCAGATCAGAGGCAGCCGATCAATGATTCTCTCTCATCATTGATGTTTCTGCCTCTCCTTTTCCCTTCCTCTCTGAAATCAATAAAAATATTTTTTTAAAAAGAGAGATGAGATAGGATTTGAGGACCTGGTCAGTCAGCATATGTCTTACCAAGCCAAAACAATATTTCAGTATTTTCTCACTCTTTGTGTAGTTTATTGACCTACTAATAGTTTAAATAATCAGGAGGAACAATATGGATGTGACCCTAGGAAAGATAGTAATTAATACTCAATTTTACTCTACCTCATACCACCTTTAGAGCTGTCCAAGGACAAAGAGTGTTTTGTTTTTAAGTTCTCATACAATTAATGTTTAGCAACCAGAATCTCTTATAATTGATTTCTAGACTGCTACAAACTTTTTGATCTTCTTAAAAGGTCTAGAACCAATCAGGGATAAATTCTAATAGAGTAAAAGAGAGGATGAGGATGATAAAAATTCACCTGAGAATTCTATTTAGAAACCCAACTATCTTCTTTTATAAAGAATTCAGATACTTGGAAAAGATTTCAAAATGAAAATACAATTTTAAATCATAACTAGGAGGATTTTATGTGACATGAGAGTTACATTATTTGGTTTAGCAGATGCATACTGATTCCTTACCATGTGCAATATTAGGAAGAACATTCCTACGTTCAAGAAACAAGTCTTGCACGCTAATAACTATAATGTTAGACAGAAAATATTTGTTATAACAGAGAGCCTAAAAAATGCCACTTAAGACGGATAAGGAAGAGATCCATTCCTGTTAGGGGGCTTAGAAAAGATTTCACAAGGGAAGTGCCATCTGATTCAAAACCAACGAAGGGACAGAAATGTGGGGACAGAATAAAACCAACCGAAGTATGTTACAGGCTGCCTTCAGAGACCAGCCAGTAATCTCACCTGACTGGAACCCAGGGAAAAGGAAATCAAGGTGGGCTATTTGTAATCAATCATAAAGACGCCCCAAAATGTTATCAAGGAAGTTGAGAGTTTATTTTGAAGCCAACTGAAAACCAGGGAAGAGTTTTGGGAAAGGAAGTAATCATCAAACCAGTATCTTAGAGAACTTATTCTGACACCCACACATAAAATAGATTTTTAAAATATTAGAGGTAGGAAGACCCGTGTAGAAGTCACTGTTGCATGGGCCAGGTGGCCTGAACTAAGATCACAGAATTACAGTCAATCAAAGTTCCATACACATGGGACAGGAAATAGAATCAATGGAGCAGAGGCCAGAGACACTGTGGTGAGGGACGGTGGGAACTTGGGGACTGGTGTCCGCAGTGAATGAGAAAGTGTGCTAGGTGCTTTGAGGTTTAATGTCTGTGTGTCAGGGAGGTTGACAATGTTCTTAAAAAGGGAAAGGAAACAGAGAAAGATAAAGTTTGGGGAAAGAAGGAAAATGATATTTCATTTATTCAGTAAATATTTATTGAGCACCTACTATGTGCCGGGCACTGTCCTGGGTGGGGGGAGGGGAGAGGAGAGTTACCTTTAATTTTTAAAACACACTGTTCCCAATCTGTGGGGACTCCAAAGGCAGAGCTGGAGCCAGTGGGTAGAGTCAGGTAGGAAGTAAAATAGCTTTCTAATAAATGGAGTCTTCTTGATAAGTAGTGAGGGCTCCGTTACAGGCAGTATTCAAGCATAAATTAGATGATGGTCTCCCAGGAAGACTGTGACAAGGGGTTCCTGTGGTAAGGGGGAGGTGAGACTAGCCTTTCTGCAAGTCCTTTCCCAGTCTTAAGTAAGAGTCTGTTCTTTCTGATGACCTAGTCCTCTGGGTTCTATTATTAATCTCTCATTTCTCTCAGTTATTAAATAAATTACTCAATCTGTCTGCCATTCAGTAAAACTCACACATTTACATCTGTTATTCTTGAATTATTTTTGGTGAGGGCTCCTCTTCTTTATTAAACAATTGTACCCAGTAATGTTACCTTTACAGCACATTTAGGATGGTAACCCTGGTAGGCTAGGTTATAAATATCAGAGGGGAAAGGGCTTTCTTATGCCTAATAATATTTTTGTTTAGAAGGAGCCATGCAAATGAGAAAGGAATTATCTTGACTTGTAGATTGCGATGCAGTTTCTGTATGTTCCAGTAATTCAAAATGAAAAAGGAATCTCAGAGAGGTTCCTTTATATATATAGCCTGCGAAAGAAAGAGAATAATTATTCTCCAAACATTGCAAAGCTTTAGATCAGAAACATTTATCTCTGCTGCATTTTTAAAAAGAAGAAGAAAGGGAAGGGAAGAAAAGGAGAAAGGGAACCTGTAGTGAGCTCTGCTAAAAGCTATGGTTAAAGCTTTGCATTTCCTGGTGTCTTTTGAAACGTAAAATTCCACAACAAATAGCTCTGTAATGTATAACCGGTATGAAGATTCAATTCAGATTTAAGCACTTTGGTTTGCTTTTGAATCTTGCTATTTTCTGCATTTGTTTTGACTGCTCTCATCATTCAAGATTGACGCTTGGATGGGTGTGTAGGAGGAAGCAGCTTACAGCTTGCAGACAAAAAAAAAAAAATCTGCCTTATCTGATGGCTATTATTGAAAATGCGAGGTGTAGCCTGGGCTGGGTAATGAAGGGGAGCGAGCGAGGGGGAGCAGGGAGCATGGAGCTGCATACTGATGAGTGTAGGAGTACTTGATAAAGAGAATTCTGGCTGCTGGCCGTGCACTGCTCATTGTGGAGTACTCCAACAATCACATAGCACGCAGACCAGCCTCGGCCGACAGCTTGCTATGCCTTCTCCTGCTGCCTGGTTCTGGGGGCTGTATGACGTCCTGGTCGGTAGTAAAGATTAATATGTGAGAAATGTGGAGCTAGGATCAAGTCAGACTCCACAGCCTGCCTGGCAAACTATGTGTTACTTCTGACTTTGCTCTCTCGCGCCGGGAACGCTAATCTGTCAAGCTGGCGGGCTCCTTTGATAGCAACTTTCCCAGGAGCATGATGTGGCAATGCCACCTCTCAGCCCAGGACTACCGCTATTACCCCGTGGACGGCTACTCCCTGCTTAAACGCTTCCCTCTTCATCCTCTTACAGGACCCAGATGCCCTGTGCAAACAGTGGGACAATGGTTGGAAAGCATTGGGCTACCTCAGTACGAGAACCACCTGATGGCTAATGGATTTGACAATGTGCAGTTTATGGTAAGACGCTCTCTGTGTCCGCAGAGCTGCCTTTTGTCTGTCTTTGCTTCTCATGTGTCTGACATGGCTCAGAAGCAGCCCGATTCGCACCAAAACCGGTCAGTTTTATGTCTGTAACGGCATCGGGAAAGGGGATGCCCTCAGGGCTGAACTTACTGTGTACATAGAGACACTTGCTGAGAAATGAGATCTAGAGGCGTCCATGTGCGTGTGTCTGATGTGAATGAACCGGTGAGAGGACTATTTATAGGCAGTGAGAGGAGATGAACATGTGTGTCCTCCCTTCCATTCTTTGTGTGATTTTCATAAATTTGCAGCCTGTGAATTCCCTGGGTCGATCAGTGCCCTCTTCAGTGGATTCCGGGTGCCTAAAAACATAGGATTTCGTGTGAGCATCAGCAGTTAGGGGTTCAGTAGACAACGTGTTATGTTGACAGTGTGAAGATCATTTGTTTCCTGATCATTGTTCGATGATAGGCAGTTTAAGTTGTGTTATCGAACGACCTTTAGTTCCTTAGCAAACTGTTTCAGACGGTCCATTAAGGAGAGCATTCACTTACTTACACATGCTGATTGAGGAGCATGGAAGTATTGTTTGTTACTTTAGGGAAAAACAAACACTTCCATCAGTTAGCTGTCGATATTCCGAAGGAGAGGCTAATGGACTGAGCACATTCATGTACTTCTGAATACTGGTCTGCATGCAGTCTAAACCCGGTGTGGTGTGTGCGAACTTCTCACGGCGGTGAATATAGGTGAGGAAGGAGGATAGGGAGAGGTGCAGACAGGCGATCCAGCTTTCTAATCATTTACACGCCTCCCTGGGTGCTCATCACTTTCCCTTGTTAAGCTACGTCACCGTCCTTATTACCTTACCTTGCTTTTAAGGTCCCAGCACACACATTGCCTATCCCTAAATTCAGAGAGAGAGAGCTTCATAACATAGGCATGTAGCGAGCAAATGTAGAACTAATGAATAGCTATTTCTAAATAAATTGCCGGAGCCAACACCTGAGGCTTATTAACACCAGAATGGATAACAAAACACGGAGAGCTAGTTATGTCTTTGTATCTCCATTGGAGATTCTTTTTCTCCAAGCCTGACTTGACTGTTATTACAGATTTGAAAATCATTCAAATTGTCCAACTTCTGCCTCTTCTCCAAAAAAGGTGTATGCCCCGTGAGCTTTTTAAAAAAGCTACTAAATGCATCAAGACATATGAGCTCTAAGTAATTGTATACATTGAACTCTTTAGGAACCTTTTTTTTTTTTTTGCAATGAGATGTGCAGCTACTGTATTTTTTCTCATGTTTAAGAATACCATCACTAATTAGACAGAAACGATATTGTGGGTATTGAAATATGAAAAAAAAAAGAAATTTCTTCAATTGCTGTGAGAGTCTTAGGATACTGAGCAGATTTAGGATACTACACAGATGACACCAGGAATTAGAGGAACTATCAAACAGAATGAAAATCTTTGCGTCGATACTTATGTTTACTGCACATTTTGATAAGTATGCTTTCTCCCTATCTCTACTTGAGATAAGACTTTCTCATTCCTACTCCTCAAACTCTCGTCCAAATTTATTCTGGTCCCATGAAAAGTGAGGTAGTTTTTTGGGTTCTCTGGAATATTTGGCTGCTTTGAAAGATTTTAATTCAGCATAATTTTCCCCTGAATTTTAAACACTTTTCAGCAAATATAATCCTCCTTTGAAAGCCTGGAACTGAAAGGTTAATCAAACAGGTTTCAAATAAGCATTTGGAAATTGTAAAAACATTCATGAATGGAATATGTATGAGCACTCCAAAATGCATCTGGGAGGCAAAAATCCTGTACCTACATAACGAAACCAAGGTCTGATCTCCTCCATAGATTATTGTCTTTATTTTTTCAATTTGAAGTATTCCCAGGATTGTGTATAATTTTCCAGAAATTAAGAAAACATGGTTAATTCAGATAAGTCAGGCAAATACTTTCTTCATGGGACAGGATCAATTTTAAAAGCTTTGAATTATCATTTAGAGGAATTAGTTATGAAAAGGAAGCAAATCATAAAATGGTTGTCATCAATTATTGCTTAGTATGCTGCTATCATTTATTTGCTACCACTATCATAAAAAATCAATTTCTGCCTTTATAAAAATTATTTCTTGATCTCCATAATCTAATTTATTTCATTATGAACTTAGTTAAAGTACACTGATATGCTCAGGCCATTTTAAGAAACAGATTTCATTAATGTGGGGGAAAATGTTAGATCTGCTCAGTCTCTACTCGGTATCATAGTCTAGCTTTTGTTTTTCTTGAAGCACATTCTGACCTGCATTTATTCATCCTGTTGCCTAAGCAACAAGCACCACACTTCTATTAACTATGATGTAGTGCAGGTCTTATTAGCTTTTTAGAGCCACACAGTGCAGACATCAAAAGGATATAATTAATATTCGTTAAAGCATCATAGTTATAGATCCATCCATAGAGATATACTTTACTTAGGAAACATTCTCAAGAGTTAAATTTTTTATTTAATTAGTATTTCATTAATGAATGGGAGTTTTAAAGAATCCATGTAAGTAACTTTCAAAGTATTTCTTGAAAGCTTTAACAAAATGTTTTGCTCATTCTTTTCTACATACTCTCACACATAAACACATAGTTTCTCTACATTGCTATAATTAACTTTAATAAAGATTTCTTACATCCATTCCTAGACATGGTTAGAAAAGAAGGATCCCCATTTATTTTTAAATATCTGTCAATTATGGCTTCTCCTGTGGTCTCTTGTCCTTGTCCTTGATTTTATTGATGTGTGAATCTGAAAGGCAAAATTCTAAAGTTTGTCTTTATGTATCTGGTTCTGGTTTGCAGAACAGGTGTACACACAGCCTTGACCCTTCTGTATCCTTAAATATATAAGATAAATGAAAATTGATGTAATCAATGAGTAGCTACAAAAGTGCATCAGGTCGCGTAAGACTTTGGGAAAGTCAAATCTGTGTTGCAATCATAAACCCCTTCCACACAGCATCCTTTGTCGAAAGACTTATGCAGGCCCCCCCTCTGCCTGTGCATCCCCTTCGAATGGTGCATCAGCTCCCTCCCAGTTAGGCATGTGTGCCTGCTACTTGCTAGCCTCTGGGACTGCAGCCTCCTGGTCCTCTGACATCCCACCTATTTTGCCCACGTTTGCAACATATAGAATGTATCTAAGTTTCAAAGTTACTTTTTTTTTTCACCAAGGAGTTTAGGTATGAAATGATTATCATACAAAATGCACATACTTAGCTACTTCCTTATTCTATATGTTTCTGTCATCATCTCTATTTTTTTCAAGTCTGATGACTGCTTCCTTAATTTTAAGTCTCAAACTATCTATTCTTATCTTGATGACTGTTCATTTGTCCTCTCCAGCCTTCCCCCTCCAGACTGCAATTTCCTTCCCTTCCCTTCTTTTATCCCCAAAGGTCTAACTCAATCCCTGCCTTATTTATATAGTTTTCCATAATGGCTCCAGTCCTCAGCAGCCCCCCTCTTCTCTGAAATCATGTAGTGGTTGTATTTGGTATGAAAAATTACCTTTGGCATGCCATTATTCACTCTAGGATTAGGAGTTAACTTTTCACTTGTATATATCTTGTCTCCTCAACTAGACCGGATGCTTCAAGTCCACGTTCTGTGTATTCAATTTTCTGTATTATTTTTTTCTGAAAGATTTTTCAGTCTTATTTTTTTCCTTTTAATTTTATTTTGCATTGGTTTCAGGTGTACAGCTTAGTGGTTAGACAATCATATACTTTACACAGTGTTCCCTCAATATTTCTAGTACCCCAACTGGCACCCTACAGAGTTATTGCAATTTTATGAACTATATTCCCTATTCTTTACTTTACATCCTTGGGACTGTTTTGTAGCTACCAATTTGTACTTCTTAATCCCTTCACCTCTTTCACCCAGGCCTCCAGCCCCGCTCCCTGTATTCAATTTCCTTGCCTCTCTCACAACTCCTAGCATGATGCTGTGTACATAGAAATCTCCCATACACACTGAATGCATAGCAGATTGTTGTAGATGGACCTTCCAACCTCATTTTTAATCCAGAAGCCTTGTTTTGACAGTGGGAACATGGAGCACTAGTATTCTTCATTTATTAATGCAGCAAATG
The DNA here is from genome assembly GCF_027574615.1 of Eptesicus fuscus. Lineage (NCBI taxonomy): Eukaryota > Metazoa > Chordata > Mammalia > Chiroptera > Vespertilionidae > Eptesicus > Eptesicus fuscus. The sequence goes on along the minus strand of NC_072479.1, from coordinate 91,710,207 downwards.
CTGCTTAAATATTTTCTATGTTCTAGGGACAGTGTTAAATACTAGTGGTGTAACAATGAACATACACGATCCTTGACCTCCAGCAGGTTACAGGATTGCCCTCAGACCTGTCATATTATTTGCATGAACATTGCACACACCTTCTTTTATTTGCTCATACACACACTACATCATGGGGATCTTACCCCCATCCTTTCAGATAATCACCATCTTTCAGCATATTACTTACTAGCAACTGCTTTTCCAGCAACAAATTACAGTAGGCAATGAAAAGATAAAATCTATGGTAGTGTGGAGCAAAGGAAGATAAAGATACTGATAACGTCAAAACACTGGTAGTGTTACTGTAGATTTATAGACCAAAGACTGAATTAGGAAGTTTATATTACTTGGAGGAGGACTGACTCATAGCCTCACCAGAGTAACTAGCTGACAGTTATATTTGTAAACTCTAATCAAAAGGGGGAAAGCCTTGGTCAGGTGGCTCAGTTGGTTGGAGTGCCATCCTGTACATCAAAAGGCTGCGGGTTCAATTCACTGTCAGGGCACATACCTAGGTTGTGGGTTTGATCCCCAGTTGGGGCATGTGTGGATCTCTCTCTCTCTCTCTCTCTCTCTCTCTCTCTCTCTCTCTCTCCCCTATCTCTCTTCTCTCTCTCTTTCTCTCTCTCTATCTCCTTAAAATCCTTGGGTGAGGATAAAAAGGGGGGGTGAAATTATACCAAATTATCTTTTTTAGCATCTACTGTGTTCCTACTAATTGCCCTCTAGGTTGACTAGGAATGCTTTGACCATTATTAAAATGTTCAAAATGCAGCCTTTACAGAGTAAGAAATAAAAGTACCACCAGGAGCCTTATGTGAATTGGCATTTTTGTACACTTGGTGGGTAGCATTCATAAAAAAAAAAATGTCCCAAAGGTTAGAGAGGGTACTGCGTATTAGGCTCTGAAGTGGTGCCACAGAGCTCTTAGAAAAGTCATCCATTTTAACAAAAGATTTGAGCAAGATTCATCTGACCAGTATGTAACTGAAAAATTTCACCATTTTTATGGTGCATTTTACATGCTAATGGACTCACTTCCCTTTTCATCTTTCACATAACTTTTCTGTAATAAGAGCACCATTTATGGTTGACCTGATAAAATGACCTTTTAAGTATCTTAGCATCAAATCATGATCCAAGGAAGAAGTTAAACTTGTGAAGCAGAAAAATAAATTATCCCCTACAGGGTAAGACTAATAGTCCCCATGATGATTTCTTGTTTCAAATATTGTTTAAGAAAATGTTATAAAGTTACTGTGTTTTAAAGGCACAAGAGGAAAAAAAATACCTTCCACACTCTCCACATCTTCCTGTTTCTGATATAGGTGAGGCTCTGGGTTGAGTGGGTTGCTTTATATTGAAAGTTCAGCTTTAATTCTTCAAACTCATTTAGGCCAGTAGTTACACACCCACTTTTGCAAAACATAAAAGACATTGTGTTTTTCAACTGCAGGCATTTAATGTCTCTTGGTATCCAAAGGGGAGTATAAATGGTGATGGAAGGAGACTTGACTGTGAGTGGTGAACACACAATACAATATACAGATGACGTAGTATAGAATTGTACACCTAAAACCTATCTAATTTTATTAACCAGTGTCACCCCAGTAACAATTTTTAAAAAGTCTGTTGGTATCCAAGAGTCAAAGCCAGGAGGGAGTTATTCTTTTTCTGGACAACAGCTTAATCACAAATGTGATAGGCAACAGCCTTGTCGTGGTGTGAGAGAGAACTAAAGACTTCTCATTTCCTCTGTCTTGCTTCTCTATGATTCGGTTTACTCATCTGTAAAATCAATCTAATGAGGATCTGGGAGCAAGGTTCTTTGGGCTTGTTATTTAATATTTTGAGCTCTTTAAAGATGCAGGGTACAACTCTGGTGCTGGCAGAGCGATTAATTCTTCGTGTAGATCTCATTAGCCTGAAAAAGACGCTGATTGCTTGTGCAGTAGAAAGTCAGACAGGAGGGCATGTTCAGGGATGACCACCTTCGGAGAGTAGCTTTCGGAAATGACATTGGCCACAATCATCGCTGGTGATACCACGGATAGTCTTTTCGTCCACCTGGAAGTTCCTCCGATTACACGTTTAAGCACTACAATGCGCTGCCCCATTTTCTGATAATGCAGTACCACAACTCCCATGACTAAGGCTGACATGCATTGTCTTTTAATTTAGTCATCCGGCATGGCTGCATAATTGGATCTTCACTGTTGCTTCCAATGACCAGGTATTTGGGATGAGTAATTTACTTGATGAATCAGAAAATGTATTAAAACTGCTGAATTACAGCCTCGTTAAGAAATCCAGCCACAGTCACATTTCTTTGCTTCTTTAAGAGGACAGTCTCTCAAACAAGCGTTCAGTGGCAGCGATCTTCACTGTCTCACTTCTGGTCAGCTCCGAAAGCCTTATAATCCTGCCTCCTTCCCAACGCTTCTGCTGAAATTGTCCTCTTTTAAGTCAGCTGTGACCTGCTTTTTGTCCAACCCCAACCCCCTTCTCCCCCTCACTTCATTTCTCTTTGCCTTCTTTACAATGTCTGGTTTTTACTATCTACTCCTTATTAACATGTACTCCCTTACTCATTTTTATTGGGGTTCTGTGACATTTTACTGCCTTTCCCAATCATTTCTATTCTCCTCCTCCTCCTCCTGCCTCTACATGTGTGTGATGCTCTGCCTGTCCATCCGGTAGGGAGATCATTGGTTCTCATAGATCCAAAGCTGTCCCTACTCTTCACCTCTTTCTGCCTGGCTTCCAGTTGCTGTCCAAGCTACTTAATAAGCATTTCCATATACATGTGTGCATTTAGCACAGAGCTGTCATAGAATAAATTCCCAACAAATGTTAAGTATTATACAGCCAGAGTGATCTTTCTTAAGCACATATTTGCTTTAGCACTACCCTGTTTACAGTAATTCATTGATTCTCGGCTCCGTATGGGACATTACATTTCCAAAATCCTTCAGATGACTTTCACATGCAGATACCTTATGACCTGCCTGAGCCCAACGTATTTTCCAGCCTCATCTGCTACCATTTCCTCTCCAAACTGCACATTTTTCTTGCTTGGCCTTTGCATGTGCTGCTCTCTCCGCCGGGAACGACCTTGCTTCCCCTCTTCACTCCTTGTTATCTTTTAGTTCTTAGCCTAGTTGTCCCTTCTTCTAGCTGTCACTTCTCCCCAACCCTCCTTCTGTAGTTCCCTGTCTTGCCACTGATCTCACTATATTACCTATTTCCTTGTCCACCACCTCGGCCACACACAAACACTGGAACCGGGGTTGGCAGACTTGTTCGGTAAAAAGCCAAGTAGTAAACATTTTAGGCTTTTGAAGCCACGTGGTCCCTGTTGCAACTATTCAGCTCTGCTCTTGTAGCATGAAAGCTGCCGTAGACGATCCGAAAGCGATGGGCGTGGCTGTGTTCCAACACTTTATTTACAAAAACAGGCAGATTTGGTCAATGGGTCACAGTTCACTTCCCCCCCCCCCCCCCCACTGATGTTTAACTCCTTGAGAATTAGAAATTATGCTTTGATCCTCTATATCCCCATGGCTTACATATGTAGACACGGTAACCACTTGATGAAAGGAGGAAGGAAGAACAAATAAGGATGGGGGAAAGGAAAGAAAGAAAGGGGAAGGAGAAAGGGAGTGAGGGAATCAGGCAGGTGGCCACAGCAAGGTTCCAGGCCTGTTAGTTTAAGGAGAATGCAGATAATAGCTGAGGATATTTAGACTTGACGTCCAGCTTTCGGGAGTCTGACAAGAGTGAGAGAGAGTGTTTTTGTTCTAACCAATCAGCCTGGAGTATATTTTCAGCAAAGGAACTGCATGGGCATAGAAACTAGGAAAACACAGCTGCAGAGGAAGCCCGCTGGTCCCTCTGGTTGGAATTCCTTTCTCTTGCTCTTCACCTAATTGTGCGGTATTGTTCAGGATTCAGCTTAAACATCACTTCCTCTAGGAAGTATTTCCTAATACCATCCTGTTATCTGGCTGGCAAAACTGACCCATTCCTGTGCACTCCTGGCCCTATGCTGGTCCTTATTATACTGCATTGCAATTTCATTATCTGTTCAGATATCTGCCTCCCACCCTATAAAGTGTCCTTAGAGGCAGAGATGGGGGTCTTGTTTATCTTTGTATTTCTAAAGCCTAGCATGGTACCTGGCATATAGTAGAATCTCAATAAAGATTGATTGAATGGAATTCTTAAGTTCCATTCAGTTTCACTTAAATTAGCCCCTGAAATTCTTATCATATCCCCATCACTAAGTATTGCTATCTTCATATTTATAAACTAGTGGCCCAGTGCACGAAATTCGTGCACATTGAAAGGGAATTAATTAGAGGAAATATTTTAATATTGCTATTTGTCCTTTCTCTATAATAGAAGTGTCAGAGATGAAAGAAAATTAGTAAAATGTATATGAAAATATTCCTCCTGTCAGAGTCTGGGGCGTGCCACGGGACCCAGAGTCAAGTCCCCACCCACCTGCATGTTCTTCAAAATCATGTGAGATCAGACCCGGCAGGCGCCACCCCCACTGGATGAGATCCAGACCTGGCCTGCCCCACCCCCATCAAGCCCCGCCAGGTGGGGGTGCAGCCTCAGGTCCCCAGCCCGGTGATGGGCGGGGGGTCGCAGCCTCAGGTCCCCTGTCAAGCCCCACTGGGTGGAGGGCACACCCTCAGGTCCCCCAGCCTGGCACCAGGGTGGGGGGCATGGCCTGAGGTCCCTAATCAAGCCCCGCTGGGTGGGGGGTACGGCCTGAGGTCCCCTGACCCAGTGCCAAGGTGGCGGGGGGGCATGGCCTGAGGTTCTCCAGCCCAGGCTGGGGCAGGGGGTGCGCCTTGAGGTCCCCCATCAAGCCCTTCCCAGTGGGGAACACAGTCTGAGATTACCCCGTCAAGCCCTGCCGGGTTGGGGGCACACCTTGAGGTCTCCCACCAAGCGCTACCAGGTGGGGGATGAGGCCTGAGATTCCCTATCAAGCCCCGCTGGGCGGGAGGGTGTGGTATGAGATCCTCTGTCAAGCCCTGCTGGGTGGGGGGTGCAGCCTCAGGTCCCCCGGACTGGTGCCAGGAGGGGGGCGCAGCCTCATGTCCCCCAGTGCCGGGGCTGGGGGAGCAGCCTGAGGTCCCCTGCCCTGGCCCAGCACCATGCAGCCTCAGGTCCCTGCTGATTGCTCGTTAAGGCTCATTACGGGAACACAGCCTCTGCTGTGGGTGCAGCCATCTTGTGTTACAGAAACCCCGCCTCCGCTCTGGCTGCCGCCATCTTTGTGATGGTGTGATGGTCAATTTTCATATTCCCTCTTTATTAGATAAGATGAAGAAATCCTCATATTTATAAATGAAGAAAGGGTGACACAAAAAGTTTAGAAAAACCCTGTACACCTAAGTTTTGAAACCAAACCAAAAAAGGACTTAAAAGTCCCTGCTCAATTCACTAAGACCACATTGTGTCATCCTTCCACCCCTTCATTCATTCAGCAAATGTTTGTAGAGCACCTGCTAGATTGTAGACACTGAACAGAACACTGGTCCTGCCCTTGAAGCACTCCTGGTTTGTCATACTTCCTGTCCTTTAAGCGACTTATTTGTCTTACATCTCCTTACCTTTTCACCTCATCCCCACTGCTTCTCGAGAGAGCCTCTACTTTAACCAGATCAGAACCCTCACTGCCAAACAAATATAAACCTTCACTTTTGTTCATGGTTTCCCTCCGACCTAACATAGCCTATATTATATCCTCCAAATTGCTTATTCAAGAAAGACCCATTCCTCAAGGCCTTGGTCCCTCCTCCTGCTCTGTGGAGCCTTTCACTGCTGAACTGGACCCTGCCCCCCTCTCCAGCTTCACCTCTTACCCTGGTAAGCTCTGGCCATGTTGAATGACTTAGAATCCTAAACTATGCCACACTTGCTTACGGATCCATGTCTCTGCACACATTGTATCTGATGTATACTGTTCTCTGTCCAGGACACTGCCTTCCTATACTCATTCTGACCCTGGGAAACTCTTACTTAAAAATCCCAGCTCAGAGGTTCCTTCTGGGGAGGCTTGTAGTGAATTATTTGGTATTGCTCAACTATCCTTCAGTGGCCTCCCATGACACCCTGTACCATGTACCTGCTCCTACCTAACATAGCCTATAGCCTACAAATATATGTCTATTGGAGCAGGCTTCTCCTACAGGGCTGAATTATCTGCTTCTTTACTTAACTCCTTCTTGGCTTGTGTTATTTTCCCAGTCAGTAGCACACAATATGTCCTTGTATAGTTTGCTAGGGCTGCCATAACAAAGTGCAACAAACTGGGTGGCATGAACTACAGATCCTCTTCTTATAAGGTAGCAGTCATATTGGATTAAGGTTCACCCTAGTGACCTTATTTTAACTTGATTACCTCTGTAATGACCTTATCTCCAAATATGGTCACATTCTGGGGTATTGAGCATTAGGACTTCAACATAAAAATGTGGGGGGAGCACAGTTCAGCCCATAACAGTCCTCCATAAATGAGTGTGTACATGCATCCTTTGTCTATTATCTCTCACGTTGCCAAGTACAGTCTGCATGGTCATGCAATAAGCACTTGACCTAATTGGGGTTTATGTGAGATTTAAAATGTTCAAAAAATCTTATGCTGCTCTTTCATTAATGATAAATGCAATCTTCCTGATAACTTATAGTTTTGTATGTATGGGTAATCATACTGTTAATATTAACTAGTTAATTAACTGCTAGTTAATATGAGAACCAGCAAGGCCAGAACTGAGAACTTCTTACCTCTCTAGCCCAATGCTCTTTTCAATTTACTTTGCAGCCCTGCTGGTTTCTAAATAAATCACATTTACAAGAACTATTAATTTGTTTGCCATCCTTATGATTGGTAACTATCTGATAGACGACTCCCAAGGGAATAGGTGATTAGATCAGTAGTGTGTTATAGGAAAGAAAGGAAATGTAACCAACTTAATAAGATAACTACTATTTATCAAAACTTGTCTAATACTTTTTTACATACCTTATATTTACCTCTCCCACACATGTTACAAAGTATGTGATGTTATTCCAATTTTTCGAATGACAAAACTTAGAGACTAAATGACTGGCCCAAAGCACTCAAGCTTCAAACCCAGGTCAATCCCTTTCCAAAGGGAAACACTATTTTATTGACTGTGTTGCTGGGGCAACATAATTTAGGTGAGCTGAGAAAGGCATGTGTTCCGGAAGAACAAAAGTTGCATTTCTTTTCCTTGGAGGGATGATGATTCAGAGGAGAACCAAAAGGAGAGGTGAGAGAGAAGAACCTTGTGTCATACAGAGATTAGGCAGATCAGACTAAGAAAACTTCCATCCACACCCAGGGTTATAAACATACAGCTGCACCTCAATGTCAGGTCTGTCTTCAGACATGAGACCTCTGAGTAGTAGTCATTCTGTTATACAGGAGACACTGCATCAAATAGGACAGATGTTCAAGGAAGACATGCTTTGCCTTCTTCAGTCTAATCCTTCCTAAGGTATAACGAGTAGTCATTATGAATTGCTGCAAATTTTTATCCATGAAAAAACTCAAGCTAGAGAGACATGGAAACAATATCCTACAGCTCATTGCATACATCCCTGACGTCACCCCAGGCTTCCTAAACTGGTCTGTGTGTACCATGCACATCATAAACATTGGGAGTGAACATTCATTTAAGAGCATATGAGCTAAAAGAGTATTGAAAAAGAAGAGCCCTTATGTCTGTACTTATAAATCATAGAGGTGTATTAGGAGAAGAAACTACAGTGAATAGTTAATAGAGGTTTCTTAATATCAGGTCATGGATTTCTGCCCCTTGAGTCCACAAAATTACATTTCAGATGGCTAAACTTTTACCTTCTGTCAAATTGAGCAAAGATGATTAGGATTCATATCCAAAGCCTTGTGGAACATCTTGGTTGTATAAGCCAGTGTCTGTTTAGATGGCTGGCAAGAAGAATTAGGTTTGTCCTTCCAGAGTTTTGAAGGAGATCTTGGAATAAGAGGCCTAGAATCTAAAGTATCTCAAGTTTATTTGACAGGATTTATACATCCTTTTATCAGAAAGGAGTAATGCTGTAAAGAAGGAGCTGAGCACTTAGTATTCATCAGGTCTATGTAATTATATAGCCTGTCTAGCTGTCTGCCAGCTCAGAACAACTGAACAGAAACAGACAGGCTGGCCAACATCTACTCCGGAAATCCCTCACTCTTTCCAAAGAAGCAAGCAAAACATCATTCATAACAATTTAATCATCTACAAACTGCAGAATAGATAACAATGAGGTTCTTTGCTGGGGGAGGGGGAGATTGGATGAAGGCTATATTCTACAGTCAAAAAAATGTAATTTTCCCTGGTACATAATTATTCTTTGTGGAAAGAATATCATATTAAAATCCCATTGCACTTTATAATCTTTAAAACTCTTATACATATATTATCTCAATTACTTCAGGTCACAAAATAAACAAGTTCTATTTTCAGTTCTAGTATAAGTGCTATGACATTAAGTAAACAAACCTTCTTCTTTGCAATCTCTGAACAAGCCAGATATAACCTGATTTTTTTTTTTTTTTGCAACTCTCTGCCACAATCCTGTGTCGGCACTAGATGCTACCTGGTCATTCTTCTTCCCTTCACAACCGAGCGTCTCAAATGTCTACACTTGCTGGCTTGCCCTTCAATTCCATACAGCCAGGCCTCAGTACAATTAGCCTATGTCAGCATCCTGAAATTACTTATAAATGGTGACTAATGAACTCCTAATTCCCAAATACAATATACTCTTTCTAGTCCTTACATGCTTCATCTTTCTGGGGTCTGGTTTCTATTGACCACTCTCTTCCGCCTCAGCTTCTCTGTCCTTGGCATCTCCTGCCCCAGTAGCCACCACTTCCCTGGCTCCTTTGTAGACCTCCCTGCCTCTGCCTGTCCCCTAGGATTCAGCCCTTTCCCTCTTCTCACTCCACACATTCACCCTAGGTGACTTCATTTATACTCAACAAAGGCAACAGTCCTTTACTTCCTAGATTGTACAGACTCCTCAAACTTCAAGGGTCTAAAAGTGGAAAGATCTTTCCCCCAAAACTTGTTTCGTGAGAAAGCGATCGAGAGGGTAAAATGATTATGAGAGGTCAAGTGCGCTGAGACTGGAGCATCTGGATTTGGCAACTTAGAGGCTACTAGAGAATTTGACGAGAGCACATTCAGTGGAGTGAGAGGTACAGAAACCATATTGCATTGGGTTGAAGATGTAGTAGAGTAGTCAACCCTTGAAAGAAGTTTTGCTGAGAATAGGAACACAGAAATAAACAAGTAGCTAAAGGGTGATTTGAAGGTCAGAGTGAAGATTTTTGAAACAGGAGGGATTGAGGCATGTTTGGCTATGGAAAGGAATAATCAGGTAGAAAGGGAGGTATTGATATTGGAAAAGAAAGAGGGACTGGCTGAATAAATAGAGTTTTGGATCCAAAGACAAGTAACAGGAGGGAATACAGAAGGAATGAGTACCATATGATTTTTATATAGGGTGATGAGAATATGGAGGTAGGTTTCCTCTAATAGTTTCTATTTTCTAGCAAATTAGAAGACAAGGGTGTGGGAGATTTGAAGATATAGAAGATATTAAACAGACATTTCAAAAGTGGGAGACAGAATTTTCTAGGAAAAGGGAATAGAATGACAGGGCCCTGTTGAGAGCTTATTTGCGATTTGTAACCATTACCATCCATAGGAATTGAAAAGATGATTGCACTCTGAACTGCTTTCATAGTCTTGCTCCTTCTCCTACTTGGGCTGGTCACTTAACCTCCATGTACATTAGTTTCCCAAGTGCAAACAGGACATAATACCACGTGGTTCACAGAGTTCTGGTGAGAATTAGATTAAGGCTAGCTGTGTGCTTTCAGTGGGCAATGAATCATGACGGTGACAAGATTGCTTGTGCCATTTAGCTGGCAAAGCCACTTTGCAATTACTGACAGCACAATGATACACAGAAATTGCTACAAGGCGTCACTGCTCTTGCCCTCATAATACATTTAATACAAGGAAAATGCTTACATGATGTATGCTATGAACACTGAAATACCCCAAACCCACCTATCTCAGTGACCTTCTATCAAATAAATAAAGGATGCTGCCAAGTTATGTCACTTCATGTACTCTTCTCACCACAGACCTTGATTAATTGACTGCGTGCACACTACAAGTGCTGAACCATTCAGGCTTAGTGACCATGCAGTAGTGCAATGCTGTTGGCAGGACACTGTGGGACTTCCAAGGAACTGGATGGCATTTAGTGCTTCCCCTAAGAAACACCCAAGGACACCCACCTGCTCCAGCAATAAAATGCTCCCTTAGCTATGGTTGATAAAATTGCGATAATTAATTTTATGAGAATATTTTAATACCCAAGGATCTAGTAATTTTGTCCCCAAGTATAACTAGTAAACTTGCATCCATACTGTAAAGTATATTAAAAACACAGATGGCAAAAACTGCAGCATTTTAAAACATAAATCTGTATGTTTCAAATCTGTATATTTTATTCTTTAATATGTATTGACAATCTAAAGTAGAAAATAGACAGGCATTTGTGAAGGGGCTCCCAGAAAAAGCTTTTTGAATGGATTCCTGGGAGAGTCATCCATTCTTTTCTAAGGAAACAACCTATTGAGTACCTACTATACTCATCAAACTGCACCAATTGTGGTGGAGACTAGAGAGAGATAATACAGGCTCCTATTGAAGACCCTGCAGTCCACTCAGGGAGCTAAGACTAGCATACCTAACAGCGAAAGAGCAAATCACGTTCACATGGCAATCAAGGACAATGGTGTAAATGTTTTCATGGCGTAGAATATAACTGTGGGAAAAATCAGTGTTCGGATTCATGAATCCTGAAAAGGAGATGTTTGTGAGCTGGATTGATTACGGAGGCCTCTCTGAAGGAAGTGGGCTTGTGTGGGTTTTGTGTAAACGGTGAAGAACAGGAACAATGATATAAGATTAAATGGAATCATGAACAAAGATGGAGAGATTGAAAAGTGCATGTGATGCCGAAACCGGTTTGGCTCAGTGGATAGAGCGTCAGCCTGCGGACTCAAGGGTCCCAGGTTCGATTCCGGTCAAGGGCATGTACCTTGGTTGCGGGCACATCCCCAGTAGGGGGTGTGCAAGAGGCAGCTGATCGATGTTTCTCTCTCATCGATGTTTCTAACTCTCTATCCCTCTCTCTTCCTCTCTGTAAAAAATCAATAAAATATATTTAAAAAAAAAAAAAGAAAAAAAAAAAGAAAAGTGCATGTGATGTTTGAAGAACAAAAGAGATACTGGCCTGACAACCATCCTAGCAATCATGCGATGCCTCTGTGAATGAAAGTGTTGCCTACATGTGAAATCACGGTTCAGACGCTATGCATGCACCATATGGAAAGACAGATTCATGATCCATCACTGTGCCCAGATAGGCTCACCCAAATGGCAGCACGCACATGCACATCACACATACAGACAGCAAGGGAGGATGGGCATGGAAACATCTGTCTCACTGAGTGGCCTTCTTTTTCTAGATAATCTTGAAGAAAATGAAGTTACTTGAATTACACTAGGTGTTTCTCCAAACAAGCCCATCTTTCTGAGGGCTAGTGTATTGTCTCAAAGCCAACAACAAATCTGCTTTCAATACTTTCATATTATCTAAACTTCCCTCCTACCCTCCCAAACTAAATTTATCCACCTGTTAGATTCTTTGCTTCTTCAAAGATATTCACTGCTCTCAATTACCAATATCTAAAGACACTGTTGTCACTTTCACCTTGGAACCATGACTACTGTCAACCTCCTCATCTTTAAAACTCAGCTTGTTTGAAATGTTCAAAAAAATACAAAATGAAGAAACATTTGCTTAGCTGCCACTTGCATGTGCCAGACATGATGTGAGGTATCTAAATACAAAGATTTGCCAGCTGATGTGGCTCAATGGTTTAACATCAACCTAGGAACCAAGAGATCATGGTTTGATTCCCAGTTCAGGGCACATGCCTGGTTTGCAAGCTTGATCCCCAGTAGGGGACATGCAGGAGGCAGCCGATCAGTGATTCTCATCATTGATGTTTATATCTCTCTATCCCTCTCCCTTCCTCTGTCTCTCTAAAAATCAATAAGAACATATTTAAAAAATGCAAAGATGGATGATGATGATGATGATGATGATGATGATGATGATGATGATGATGATAAACACTTGTTAGTGCTTATATTCCAGGTACTGGTCTAAGTGTTTTATATATATTAACTTTTTAATTATTTTGGAATGAATAATATACTCAGTCCTTCCTCTCATGAAGCTTACAATGTACTGGAGAAATAACCATGAGAACAGTCAAATTCCTTCAGCACTGTAACTGATCAGAACTATAATTTAGTGTGGAGTGGAGGCATCCAAAACTAGCAACTCAGGCAAGGTTCCCTAGAAGAGGTCAGGTTTATGCTAACTCTTGATGGATTGGGGAAATTCACAGCCTGACAAGGGCTGAGTGACAGGGCAGCTTTTCAGGCAAATGGAACAGCATGTAATTATCATAGAGAGATCTCATAGAGTGTCTGGGTCCAGTTGGGGGACAGAGGGCAAAAGCAAGAAGAGGCAATACCTAAAACCAGGGAAGCCATCATGGGCCATCAGAGAGAGTCCATGTTTATTCTAATCCAACTTGGATCTCCAGGGCCCTTTCTATGCAACTGAGAATGATCTGTTTATTATTTGTCTTAGGATCGGTGTGAATCTCTGTGGTTCTTCCCCTTCTGTACCCTTAGCCCCTTTTAATTGGAAGTGCCTTGAGGAAAGGTCATTCCAAGGTCTTCTCTTCCCTTGCCACCCCCACGGCACTTCATAGTGAGTACTCAGTGTCAGCTGACTGACTAATCATCAGCCTGTGGTCCTAGGTGATTATCTGTGCTGCCTGGCAAAGCCAAGTCCAGAGGTGGTAATTACGTTGGCGTCAATGGTGACTTCCGGTGTCAGAGAATCCATTAGAGAGCATTTTATTGATATGAGTTCAGAAGACCCTTATCAGCTCAGGGAAACGGGTGCACTTTAAAAAGCTGTAATCAGAGCTTGCCATTTCAATGGCAGTCTTCAGGGCCAGAGTCTAGCTGCTAACAATTAAGGCTCTTCTGCTTCCTGCTACCCCGCACGCAACCAAGACAGTGATGGCACTGGTGCTCCTCACATGTGTTTTAGAGAGCACGCCTGGAAATGAGAAGGAGGAAGAGGTTTGGCCAGTGGAGGAGTGGATGCCCATGACTGCTTAATTATTCAATTTATGAACTCACCCTCTTCTAAGGTGGTTTATTGCAAACACGAGGACAATTTAAACCACTACACTAGATAGAGCAAAGGAATTTGGACAGGAGGATTTTGGACAGTAGGATTGACAAATATATATATATTTGAAACATCAAAACAAATGTACAAATAAAACTTAAATGCAAACAATTTTTTGCACTATTCTCCCCATCCCCAGCCCCATTCTCCAAAAGCAAATACTTTAAACAGTTCCATAATGAGCCCTTCTAGAGGTTATGCCCATATGATATGCATATATCCTTAGTTCTCACTCTGTCAACTTTATATATCATTTACTGACATCTTGATGGGAGCGATGAAGATTTACCTTATTTATATCATCTTTTCTCTCTCCTACCTGTCTCCATCCCCAATGGGCTAAGATTCAGTCTGCAACTAAAATATCACTTCTTAGTGTCTTAAATCAGCTTAGTTTTGACTCTATACCAGAGCTAGCATGAAATTCCACTGCAACCAGTATTGGCTTCTATTGCCACCCCATAAGACCAGAAACCCGAAAGTTGCCAGGCAAAAAGGGGAGCCCTTGCTTTGTGGTGGTCCCTGCTGACATCCTCATTGTCCAACCTTACAGTGGTACCTTGATATCCAGTGTTTCTCTGCCTCCATGCCACTCATGGGGTGTGGGATCATTTATCAAGGGTGAAAACCCTATTCCTGGGCTGCTGCTCCCACCCTGATGAGGCTGAGCCTCAACGATGATGGCCATACACCATTCACGCAGTTACTAAGCTACAAGCATGAGAGTTATCCTACTCATTTTTACTAATTGTTTTCTTTTTCCTGTCATTTCCAATTATTTTCCTTTCTCTGACTTTTCTGCCTTTTTTTTGTCCTTAGGTTTTCTACAGTTTCCATCATACTATTTTTCTGCCCACTTTTTCCCAGAGACCCCTGCCAAGGCACACTTGTTCTTTGGGACTGCCTCACACTAGTCATTCTGAGACTCTGCTTTGCATTCCTGGCTGAATCCACTGTTTCTTGGATGTTTTCCTCTCTCTTGATTTGATTTCTTATATTGTTGGAGCACACACTCAACTAGCTCTTTTTTTAAAAAAAAAAGGCTGAGAAATACATAAGAGGTGAATTTCTAAGTCCTTGTGAATCTAAAAATGCCTGTATTCTGCCCCCACGGCTGATTAATCTTGTATTTTAGGATGTAGTTCTAGGCTGAATCTAAATTTTCTCAGAGCTTGGCACATATTACTCCATTGTTTTTATAGCATCGGACGTGGTTGTTGAGAAGTCTGACCTTCGTTTCCTTACAGTTGGCCTTCCCCTCTACCCCTCTCTGGAAGTTTTCAGGATCTCCTCTTTATTCTTGGTGTCCTGATGTGTCACTAACAAGTGACTACGTGAGCATCTTGTTCATCCTATTTCATTCTTGTTAAGCATTTTAAATATAAAGATACATTCTGGGACAGTCTCTTTTATTATTTATTTGATCATTTCCATCCCTTCATGTTTTTCTGTTGCCTTTTTGTAAACTCCTATTAGACAGACATTGGAGTTGGACTTTCTCAATCATTCCTTAATATCACTTGTCCTTTCATATTTACTATCTCTTTCTATTTTTATTTTATACTCTAAGAAGTTGAGTTCAATCTTTAAATTGATTGTTTTTAATTTGGGCAATGATATGTTTAATTTCACAAAGCCCTTTCTTCTTTTCTGTTTCTTTTTCATGACACCCTTTTCTTTTTCCTTCTATGTGACATTCCTCTGGCTTTGTCAGGGGATACCACTTGTTTTTATTTTGAAATTCTCTTTGTGGAATTATCTCTAGAGTTAATTTTTCTCTGTGCTTTGTTTTCACTTGATCCTTCTCTGCCATACCACAGGCTGAAATAACTGGCAGCTTGTGGTTTTCTGTCCAGATTTCAGGAAGAGACCATAGAAGGCTGATTGGAAGCTCTGTGTACATGGGCACATTGATTTTTACTTTCAGGCTTTCTTTACTTTGTAGTGAACAGTGTGTCCCTATAATGAGCAAGGTGTCCCAAATACCACCATACTAACTGATCTAATTATCCCCAGTAAGGATTTTATAAATGTCTTTAGAGAATAAGCATCTATTTTCTTTATGGCCTATGGAGAGAGAGAAATGCATGGTGTGTGTGTGTGTGTGTGTGTGTGTGTGTGTGTGTGTGTGTGTGTGTGAGAGAGAGAGAGAGAGAGAGAGAGAGAGAGAGAGAGAATGCTTGGGCAAGGAGGCAACAGTTCCATACATAATAGACCTTCAATTTGTCCCCATTTTCTGTCCACTTCTCAATCTCTTCCTTCTCTCAGGCTGAAACCTCTGGGGTTTATTCCAATGGGCAACTTGGCTTCTTAATTTGATCAGGAAACACCCCAAACTAACGCTACCTCCACCTCACTGCACCATTCAATGCTTTTCCATGCTCTTTCCAACTTCTGGAGACTTATTGAAACCTCTCATACTCATGAAGTTATCTCCAGTTATCTTTGTTACTGTGATATCATGAGATTTTTTTCCTTTTCCAAATTTTTACTGGGATCTAAGAGGGAAACGCATCACCAGGAGACTCAGTGCACATCTTGAAATAGAAGCCAAGAGCACAGCCACACATTCCTGCTATATACATGCAGTGATACCATGTGAGGAAAAAATAGTTCTCTCTAAAAATCACTGAGCCACAATTCCTAAAAGAGCCCAGATATTCCTTCCATAGAGAAGCAGATCGCCTCTGCCTAGATCCAAACCGCAGACCTCGGAGTTACAAGCTCTATCACCGTGGGGAAATTTCTTAATGTCTCTGCACTTCGGTTTCCACATGTGGAAGCAGGTACAGTGATAACTGTGTACTAATCCCATTGGGCTCAGGTGAGGGTTATGAGTCCATTCACGTGAAGCACTGGAACAGCAAAGTCAATGCTAGCCATCATCATTGCTATTATTGTCCCAATGCCAGGACAGGGAGGCCTGGAGAAGAAGAGTCCGCAGTAATTTCATGTCATTCTTCTAAGATAGCAAGGACAGCCCAGAGTAAATGGACTTTTAGGCAACTCTGGTTAAGCCACTACTTTTCTAGCTTCTTGCCCTGGGGTCCTGAAGGAAGTGATAGCAAAGACCTTCATGTGAAAAATACTGATGGGGTCCTATCGACATGCCTGTGAACAGGGAGTGTTGTTTTTGCAGCAACCTCTTGAGCTAAGAGGAGAGAAGAGAAATGAGAGGTGATGAGATCAATAGCATTATGACTCTATAAGAGAGGAAATGAGCAAATATTATAGAAGATTTTTGGAAAGCACAGATAGAAAGCTATTTGAAAGAAAAGAATGGCTCCCTTTCTGTGATGACAGGGCTAGACCTAAATATTGGCACCATTTAGTCAGGTACATATGATCCAGATGCCATCTACTCAGGACATATGGAACATTGAAATCAATACAAATAACAATGCACAGTTTCCAGTGAATTTTAACTTAAATGTCTGGCCCAAGCCCCTTTGAAATACTATTCTTCAACCTCAAACACTGATTTTTTTTAAAAATAGCTACTTTACCTGCTATTATAAGTGGCCACTTCATGTGCTTTTAGTTCACTTGATTCACAACAGCTCTTTGAGGTAGGTATTAATCACTCTATTTTAGTGGATGAGCAAACAAAGGAGCAACCAAAGACTCACAGAAGATGAGTAACATATGACTATTAAGTAGAGCTGCCAATTACAAGCCCAGTTACATTAACCTTACTTTTATTTCTTAGATATTATCATTAAGCTCTCAAGCCCTTATTTTTTTTTGCCACCACACTATTGCCTTCCACTACTCACCTTTGAAATAAAAACCACCTATTCCCAGCTTGACGCCTAACATAACCCTTCCATCAAGCACTATATATAGGATTCTCCGTTACTTTGAGTCCTTCCTCCTATTTCTTCCTCCTATCTTACTTTTCTAACCAAAGTGATTTCCGCTTGCCAATGCACCTTTCCCCAGAGCCTCCCTGCCCTTCTCTCTTCGGAGGGCCCCTCACCTGGCCTCATCCTCCCCTCCTTTCACCCGAGTGCTCCCCTCACCTCATTCTGCAGCCTCCAGAGAGGCCCACATTTCACCTCCTCCTCCCAGCCCCAACACTAGTTGCAGTTCAGCATTTTTGCTTCCCACCAACATTTTCTGTTGCTATGGAAACCGAGAGGCAGTTCTGGAAGGAGGGGGAGTCTTGGAGCACAGTCACTGCTGGCCTTGGTGTAGGAGGGAGATGGTAGGCAGCTGGGGTAGGGGGAGGAGGAGGAGAGTCTGGAGAACTCTGATCGGAACCCAAGCAGTTCCCAGGGGAGCAAGGGACTTCTCCACTCCCCCTGTGAGGCAGAGAGGCAGAGGGAGAGCAGCCCAGTGCCGGGCTGGCTTAGCAGCTGCATCTTTCGGATGGCTGAACAGAAGGAGGCTGAGTGGGCGGCCCCCTGTGGTAACGGAGCCTGGTTCCCAGGCTGCTTGTAATCTGTCCTTAATTTGCCACCGAGGAAGTTAACTTTATGTAGCTAAGAAAAAGGAAGGCTCATGGGAGCCATCATCACACAAAATAAGTATGTTCCCATTATAAATAAAGTAGCAGGATAATTTACAGCCTCAGAAGATGATGAGACAGGAAGAAATGGCCTGTGTCTAATGAAAAGTTGAAGCTAAAAATTAGGAAAAGGAATGGTTGTTCTACAAACACAACTAAGACAGAGTACACAGCATTTTCACTGGCAGATAATGTAGTCCGTGCCTTCAATAAATGAATTGTTTGTGCTGGGCAAAGGAGCTGGGACCCTCAAACTTTCTCATCTAATCTGAAGAGGAAGACTTCAGCAAATACTGCACAATCGGTTTTGTGTCAAGAGGAAGAAATGACTGAGAACTGGAATCAAAAGAGTTGGTAAGGTAGACCTGGCAGTGAATTTACCTTAGTAAGCACTAAGCAAGTAAAGAAAGCAGAGCTGAAGGGACTCATGAAATCCCATTCACTCTAATCATTCATTCTTTAACCAACAAGTGTTGTGTGTCCAAGATGATACTAGACCCTGGAGGCCAGGAGAGCAGGTGGGGAGGCAGGAGGAAGAAAAAAGCAAAGAGAAGAGAGCAATAACAGCCCTCGGTTTTCTGGAGCTCTCAGCCGAATGGAAGAGACAGATGAATAAACGCAATGTAGCTAGTTCTCAGCACAGATGCGCTCCACATGCTTTGAGCATCACAGAGGTCTTACTTCACTCTGACTGTGGGAATTAGGGGCCATTTCACAGCCGCGGGTTTTGAATCAGTCCTTAAAGGATGAGTTGAAGGGGTCAATAGGTACAGAAACCCAAGAAGAATTTCTGGGCAGAGGAAACAGCAAGAGGCACAAGGATGTGACAGTGCAGAGGGTGTTCAGAAAATAGAGGGATGTTGTTGGAGGCTCCATGTGTGCATCAGGACTAGGAGAGACAGGAATCGAGGTTAAAAAGGTAAATTAGGACCAGATCACCAGCCCCTCAGATGCCATCCTATGGGGTTTGGACTAGCACAGAGTCATGATAAGATTTGTGTATTTGACTTTGGAGGCAATATGAAAGATGGAGGGAGGGAGAAGAAGAAGGGTCTGTTAGATGATGTGAGGAAATCACTGGCTATAGTCACGGGCAGAAGGAGGCAAATTCAGAGAGATATTGTGGCAGAAAAATGGATGGGACAAGGTAAGATTTGGCTGTAGGAGTGAGCAAAACAGTGATTGAGGCTTACAAGTATGAATTGAGCCTAAACAAGTAAAAGTTCCTTTCACAAAAATACGTAGGTTGGCACCGAATCTGGGTTCACGTCCTATTTCTTCAAGAGCTTGGGGGGGAGGGGGATCAATTAAGTTTTATTCTATCAGCTTCCCTACCAAACAGCTCATAAATATAGTATCAATCTTTTGTATTTCACAAATAAAACCACATGTTAAGATCTGAAAGAGGAACAAATGGCTGAAGATCATTTTTAAAGTCAACAAGCAAGTGGCAACCCCCTGTGTATCTTGCACTGAAACACATCATGCTCTGTCATGTGGCAGAGGTCATACAATCTTGAGGTAAAACTAGAAAATGAGTTGACAAAATTGATGTCACTGGCCAGAAGATAAAGATAAGGATTATCACGCCCCTCTAAAATGAACCATCCCTAAAATTTCAAATTACATCAGAGGCAATTATTGTTGTTTACTCAAAGAGTAAACACAGGAGTAAATCCTGGACAAGCCTTCATCCTGTTCGTGTGCATTTGTACGTATAAGAGTGTTCACATTTTTCATTTTCGTTGCAGTCATCATTTAAAACCCAAATGTTATACTGAGCATCTTTTTAGGTATTGAGGAGTTGAATGATGATGGATAGTCTTCGGGGCGAAGACCAATACCATTTTGATAGCTTCTTCCCCTGTTTAACCAGGCAGTGGTACCTTGTTTATCTCTATATCCAAGTTAGGCAGATTCACTTAAAAGTTTCAAACCAGTTTTTGAGTCTCCATCCAGACTGACGGCAAGGTGGAGCATGAGGAGGTGAGAGAACTACCTTCCAGCATCTCTGTTCCCCATTTGAATTCTGAATTTGAGCACACCTCCTCCTTGCCATAGTGGGATCACCCTCTCTCCACCTCAAGACTGAGCCTTGCTCCCACACTCTCAAGGTCAAGACCTCCCTAAAGTGGCAGATATTTGAATTCTAACCTACTTTCTGTGACTGCACGTCAAACAGGTCTTGCTGCCCTGTTGCCCAGTCCCGGTTCTGATCACTCTAGTGGGCCCTGTTTCATTCCCGAGGCTCCTTCCTTGAGTCTCACTCCACCCCCCTGTCACATGGCCCATTTCTTCTTACCAAAGGCTTTAGCCAATGGTTTGCTCTGGGATAAGTAACTGAGGCCCTGCTACCCATTCACAGACTTATTCCCTTCTGCTTGGAACTGTGAGTGTGACCCAACCCAGAATCTCCCATGCCATTGGGAAGGAAGCACCACCCGCACACATGTACTTGAATGCTTCTTTGTCTGGGACCATCTATCAGAACAATCTTCTGGAATTGTGCTCTGCTACTGTTGTGCCCTCCCTGCACACCAGGCTCTACCCTCAGCCTGGACCTCCTCTAGCCACAGCTACAACCAAATCAGTGCCTGAGCCCTTGTTCTGTCGCCATAGGAGGAAGGCCCCCTTGCCTGGCCCTGAAACAGCCCCATCTGCCGCACCCTGCTGCACTACCTGATCATGTCCAGAAGAATCCAGACATGGGGCGTTCTACTCTTTCACCATCCTCCACGCTCCAGCCTAAGAGCAGCTCTGTTCTCTGGGACATTCGATCTTTTTACTTTTTCTGTCACCTCCAACTCTATTTCTCCAGATTGCTACTACATGATGCCGCTTCTCCTGAGCCTCCAAACTTACCTTGTTCTCTTGGATCCTGTCTCTATACTATCTCTTCCTTCTACCAAAAACAGTGGCAGGATTGGATTACTTTCACCCAACAGACTGGAACATTTTTCATAAAGCCAGACTGCATGCTGGTGCTGCGTGGCTGAGAATCAGGTCATAAAACCAAGTGTTGAGGATTTATTTCTGCCAATTTGAATGTCAGGCCAGTTCCTGTTTATTGACTGGAATCCCTGCAGTTAGTCTAACAGGTTCAAATTAGCCATCAGTGTGGCTAAGGGCTCTACCCGAATTCTAAGCATACACAACAGCATTCCAGTAAAAAAATAATGAGCACTCAGATAAAGACTTCCTTCCCTGTTGCTTGGTCATCTGAATCAGAGTCCTGGCCAACCCATTCATGGTCTGTGTCCTAATTTCACCAAGAATTGCAGCTGAGACAGGACACTAATGATGCATCTCTTCAAATGGCAAGCCACGGTGCTATTTATAGTGTTAGCGTTTGAACAAGGCTTTTTTGGAATCCAGTACAGTATGCAGCGACTGCGTGGTTTTTAACTAATTAGTACCATGAAGCAAGAAAGTATTATGCACACTTTATAGGTGAAGAAATAGACTCAGAGAGGTTAAACTATTTGCCCAAGATCATTCAACCAACTGGTAGATATTAATGATGTTAGGTTTTAGTTTTCAATGTGGTTTACATTTATCATTTTTTTATTATACATTTTATGTGTCTTTTTAAATAAATCGTGTTCATCCTTGTCTTGGGAAAAGAGGATTAAGTTTTATAGAAGCATGTTCTGTGGAGGGGAATGGCCGTCGTAGTCAAAAGAGAAAACCTTCTCAACCCTCTGCTGACACAAATATGGCATAGCCCAGGAGACCTAGGAGGCACACAAACATCCATGTAAGGGATCATCGGGCCTTCAAAGTTTCTAGAGAGAATGGAATAGTTCTAAGATCACATGACCCTTTGTATAGGGAAGTTTATCCAATAGGCATTGCTGATGAATTCCCTTCAAAGACAAGAGCTATTCCTTGTGGGAAGCAACCCCTCCTGCGTGATGTGATGTTACATTTATACTATTCTAGTGGCCTGGTGCACCCATTCGTGCACCAGTGGGGTCCCTCAGCCTGGCCTGCTGGATCGGGCCATAACTGGATCTCTGACATCCCCCAAGGAGTCCTGGATTGCGAGAGGGTGCAGGCCAGCCTGAGGGACCCCACCGGTGCACGATCAGGGCCGGGAAGGGACATGGGAGGTTGGCCAACCAGGGAGGGCTCCAGGGTGTGACTGGCCCATCTTGCTCAGTTCCAATCGGCTGGACCCCAGCAGCAAGCTAACCTACTGGTTGCAGTTCTGCCCTTGGTGGTCAGTGCACATCATAGTGAGCAGTTGAGCGGCCTTATCATATCATTAGTATATTATGCTTTGCTTGGCTGAACGGACGACCAGATGACCAGACACTTAGCATATTAGGCTTGTAATTAGATAGGATTATACCATACTATCATAAGCCTTTGCTGAATCAAGCAGCAGGTACCTTTTACTTGTCTGGTTCTAGGATTTTGCCCCCTAGACATTCATAGGTAATTGTTTTCTCCTTTGTGAATGATGAAAATGTAATTGGATCATTGTTATTATCCCAGAATATGGAAGCATCAGCATTATTGGTGTCAGACTTAAAAAAAAATAGGTAAATAAGAGAAGTACTTGAGAATGGGATGGTGCTAGGTAGAGGTCTATACTAAGATTTCAGATTGCCTCTGCCATTTCCATGCCATCTCAGTGCAGGCCCTCTCCTCCATGAACCTTTCTCTAGCATATTCCACATGCAAATTTCAATGTGATATTTTACAGGCAAATTATTCAGTCTTCTGAGGTGGGAGTTTGCCTGTGGGCTTGCTGAAAGTGCCTTGGAGGATTGATATCTTTTCAGCAGAAAGTTGCAATTCTACTTCTTGAGAAATAACCTCTTTTTATAACACATGTCAAGTATATGGATTCTGTGCTATAATCATCTCCCAAGGTTAGGGTTGTTTTGGGTTTTTGTTTTCAAAGTTTTCATTATGACTCAAGCCTTAGCTGAATGTTCATTTTTTCCTAAAATGTTCACTGGATCTACTAATATATATTTGATGCTACCATACACTAATCCCATCTATATTTTGTTTGGACCACGAGGGACTAGATTCTAGTCTGTTAGAAGGAGATTTATAGATCACATAAAATGATCCCCTTATTTCTTTGTATAAGAAAACCACAGTACAGAGTATTTGTGATTTTCCAAAAGCTACTCCAAACTCCTGTTGGAAATAAATAGGGTAGAAATAAAATTTAAAATAAATGTAGAACTAGGATAGAAGAGCCCAGGTCTCCTGAAACTTGGGGTTCTTTCCCTTTCCCCTGGGCTTCTCAACATGTCCAGGGGAGAGTGGCAGGACACAGGGATGTGATCAGAATCATTAGCTAAATCATGACAAATCTTTCCAATGCATCTGTTTTACCCAGTGATTTGAGGCAGGTTAAGGTGGCAAAAGGAGTAGAATCTATTATTTTTTTATGAAAGAAAATGGATATTTTATGGAACTGAATATAAAATGTTAAAATTAAAATGCCACACTTCAAACAAATGTCATGTATGCAACTGGTTGCTTCAGGTTATACCCTCAGACACCCCTTTCCTCATCCACCATCCAAAGATACAAGTTCTCATTCCCCTGGCAGTGAGAGGGCTTGAGTGGGCACTGAGGTATAAAAAGCAGTGTAGCCCTAGCCAGTTTGGGTCAGTGGATAGAGCGTCGACCTGCAGACTGAAGGGTCCCAGGTTCGATTCTGGTCAAGGGCATATGCCTGGGTTGTGGGCTCTATCCCTGGTAGGGGGCATACAGGAGGCAGCCAATCAATGATTTTCTCTCATCATTGATGTTTCTATAATCTCTCTCTCCCGCTCGCTTCCTCTCTGAAATCAATTTTTAAAAAAAAAAAAGCAGTGTATAGCACCATGAAATTTCCTGCTTGGAGGAGTTCAGCTGAGAGAAGGCCCCTGGGTCAGTAATGTTCTCTTCTCCCCAAACTCTAGGACTACTCACAATTTTCATAGGGCCCATCCAGTCTGGGGTCACTGTAAACTGCAACTATATGTTTCAATTAACTTCCATTGAATTTCTCAAGCTATTCTATGGTGGGGGGAAGACAGCAATCCAGGAACTCTGGGTTTGGGTTTGTTGATTTTTTTGAGTCTCTTATGTAGTGTTAAAAAGTACTTTAGAATCTCTCCTGTCTTACTTTCCTTTTGTGTTTGTGACATTGCAGAAAGAGCATGTCTATTTTTTTCTCTTTTTGTAGACAGAAATATCTAGCTCCTTTTGAAGCTCTTTGCAAATGTCAAGTAGATTTTAATTTTTGTTTAAATGAAAGGTCTTCTCATCCATCCATGCTGCCTGACTGTGAGCAATTGGTTTCTCAGCTGCCACACCCCCAGGATCCTGGATGTGAGAAACCTGGCAGGTATCCTAGACCCTCCCTCTAGTTTATCTTACCCCAGATCAGCCAGTCACCAAGAATTAATGATTTTCTTCCTAAACATTTCTTAAATCTGTCACCTCAAATTGATGTGTGCAGCACAGCATTCATTCACACTCAGATCTCTTGCCTCAATTAGTCCAATCAGTAGTGGAATCCTGAGCATGTCCATGCATTACAGAAACAAAGACCTTGACTCTTGGCTTACTAGGTGTACCAGTTAATAATGCAGATTTTTTTCAATAGATGGAGTTACACATATGTTGAAATATATGTGATTTGATATGTATGCTATTTTGTTGTATTGACAGCAAGCTCAAAACTTCATATGTCAAATTTGCTGAAGTTGTTAACATCATAGATATTTTTACGCTTAAAAATGTCGAATTTCATGCCAAGAAAAAGAGCATTTGCGGGAAGTTTTAATTCATTACTTTATTTTGAAGAAAAAGTTATCGTATACTTCAGGAAGCTTATGATGAACATGCTCCACCTCGAGATACTTGTGAACGCTGGTTTAAATGCTTTAAAAGTGATGATTTCTATGTGAAAGACAAAGAACGTCCAGGTCAACCGAAAAAGTTTGAAGACCAACAATTACAAGCATTATTGGATGAAGATGCCTGTCAAACTCAAAAACAACTTGCAGAAAGAGTAACGTTGCTCAGCAAACAATTTCCAATCGTTTACAAGCAATGGGAAAGATTTTAAAGGAAGGAAAATGGGTGCCACATCAATTGAATGAAAGACAAATGGAAAACCGAAAAGTCATCAGTAAAATGTTGCTTCAACGGCATGAAAGAAAGTCAAGAAAGTCTTTTTTGCATCAAATTGTGACTGGCGATGAAAAGTGGATTTATTTTGAGAATCGCAAATGCACAAAATTATGGGTTGATACAGGTCAACCATCAACATCGACTACAAGGCCAAATTGCTTCGGAAAGAAGACAATGCTCTGCGTTTGGTGGGATCAGGAAGGTGTGCTGTGTTATGAGCTTCTAAAACAAGGTGAAACTGTTAATACTGATTGCTACCGACAACAAATAATCAATTTGAACCATGCTTTGATCGTGAAATGACCAGAATGTGACAGAAGACACGGCAAAGTAATTTTGCTTCATGATAACGCACCATCACACACTTCAAAACCAGTTAAAAACATGTTAAAAGATCTTCCCCGGGCAATATTAACCCACCCACTATATTCCCCAGACCTTGCTCCTTCAGATTACCACTTGTTCCGATCAATGGCACACGCACTTTCTGAGCAGCACTTCAAAACATACGAAGAAGTGGAAAATTGGGTCTCTGAATGGTTTGCCTCAAAACAAGAAAATTTCTATTGGGACAGTATCCACAAATTACCTGAAAGATGGGGAAAATGTGTAGCTAGCGATGGACATTACTTTGAATAAAGCACTTTTGATGTTTCTCTTGAAATTATCATGTTTTCTAATTACAAAATCCCCCATTATTAACCAGTACACCTAGTATAGTGACATGGTAGCTCAAGAATCGACAGGCCAAGATGAAAAGCACCCAGACAGAGCCCTGGGTACATTTCTTGGACATTACCATTGCTACGTTGAATAAGAATTATTGCTTTATAAAAATGCTTCTTCCCCCTTTCCAGAAAATGTGCTCTTTGATAACAGGAACCACATTTTATTCATTTCTGTGTCCCAGTACTCATCTGTATATCTGGTACATGATAGATGCCTATTTAATTTTTTTGAACTAATGAATGAAACCCATCACATATAAATGATGTGGTCCCTCTTGGCCACTATTTCCTCTCTGTTCCACCTCATCAATTTTCCCCTCTTTGTTGATTATCCCTATCAGTATGGAAACATGTCATAATAGATCCTAACTTGAATTTAACAACTCTCTTTACCCTACATTGCCTGAGTTAGTGCTCCATGCTTCAGCTCCCTTTTTAGCAAAATCCCTCAAAAGATCTGTCAGGAATCATTATCTCCACTTCTGTTTTCTCTTGAAAAATAGTTGTTTCTCCCCATCACTCTATCAAAACTGCTCTAAAACAGTACCCAATGACTTCTTCATTGCCAAGTGTAATTGTCAATTCTCAGTTCTTGTTTTATATGGGAAGCATTGACTCAGCTAATGAGTTCCTTCATCTTAAAATAACTTTCTTCCAATAGTTCATTATCTCTTGGTTCTTCTACTTTGCTGGGCATTTCTCCCCATTCTCTCTTGCTGTACAGTCCTCATCCTTCCCACCTCTAGCATTGGAGTGGTCTTGGTCTGAGTCTCAGTCTCTTGTCTTCTTTCCTCTATCCATGTTCATTCACTCCCTCGGTGATCTCTTTCAACCACATGGCTCTACTAGTATATTCCATCTATACAGCAATAACTGTCAAAATTATACTTTCAGCCCAGTCCTCTCTTCTGAACTCTGAAATCTATAAAGGAATTTTAATTTTTATATTGTATTGCCTACTTGATGGATTTAATTTGATGTCTCACAGAAATCTTAAAATTAACATGCCCAGAACTAGGTTTTATTTCACACACACACACACACACACACACACACACACACACACACACACTTTTATTTCAGTCTTTCCCTGAAGAAAAATACTATCTTCAGTTTTCCACTGCTCAAGATATAAATATTGGAGTCATCTTTGAATTCACTCTTTCTCTCCTACTTCATAAGTATTCCATCAGCAATTCCCAGTGGCTCTACCTCCAAAATACATCAAAAGCCTGATGACTTTTCACCATTTGCCACCTGCTCTAAGCCATCATCACCTCTCCCCTGTATTACTGCAATGGCTTCCTAATTGGTCTCCCTCCTATTTTGACCCCCTGCAGTCTCTTCTTCCCACAGAAGCTAAAGTGACCTTTCCCAAAACACAGATCAGATCATGTTACTCCTCTACTCATAATCCTACATTGATTCCCCATTTTACTCATAATAGAATCTAAGATTTTTACAGTGGCTTCCAAGACCCTGTGTGAACAGATTCTGTCTTCATCCCTCATTTCACCACTTACCTATCTACTATCTTCCCCAGAGCACTCTGCTGCCATCCCCCAGGCCCCTTGCTGGTCTGGATACAACCAAGCACACTCCCAATGGAGGGTCTGTGCACTTGCTCTCCTTCTATTGAAATGAAGTTATCTACAAGTTATCTACAACTTTTCTTACTCTATCCAAATCTGCTCAGATATCGCCACATCAAGAGGCCTAACGTAGCACTTCTCCCTTTCTCTGCCTTCTTTGCTCGCACTGTACACATGACTCTATGTATATCCCTCTACATATATTTATTGTTGCTTATTTAGTGTGGGTCTCCCTGTTACTCACACCTGACTGTAAGCATCACACAAGCACTTTTCATTGTTTTTTTGTTTTTTTTTTGTTTATTGTGTTTTACTGTTTTGTTCCTAACACTTAGAACAGTCTGGCCTATGGCAGGCATTTGATAAATATTTTGATTGAATGAATTGAATGAATTAACAAGTTTGCCTTGGAAGAGGGTCTATAGATAGAATTTTGTTGCTAATGTATACTTTTAAATCCCCAACCTTGGCTTTATTAGTACCAGGCCTTAAAAGATTGAGCTAATGGGCCCAGAAATGATAATAATATTTCTTAGTTAAAAAAATATCTAAGAATTCAGAGTGCCAAGACTGCTGAGAGGATTGATGGTTGTTATAGCAACTCTTCAAGTCAGGCAAGTTGGCAGGCAGTATGCATTTATGAAAACATGTTTATGGAGCCTCCTAAACATTTTTATAAATTAATTAGACAGACACTTTGTTTGTTGTCTCATATTAGGAGTTATTTACCTAGCATACACAGTAAGTCAAAGTACCCTGCAATATTCCCTAGGAAAGTATTTCATTAGTTATTCTAAATACCTACATCTCTGCATCACCCAACTAAAAATTGAATGGAAATTAGGAGAAAGACTGCTGATTAGAAATCTTTGATAATTCATGTAAATAAGAAAATGTCTCCAGAGTTGTAACAAACCAAATTGAATAACCCTCCACAAAACTTAGATTTTGTTTCTAAAGGAATTTCCTTCCATTATCCCTGGATTGATTTCCTTCTCCAAAGTGTTCAATTCAACGTATTCTCAATGAATATTTTGATGTGACCTCAAATATGTAAGGGAGCTAACATTTATTATATATGTATTAAATTTTTAATGGATTATATCTATTAAATTAATTTTCTTAAATTTAAAGATATATATTATTAAATTTTAGTACTTTTTAAAATTTCACATAATTTGTTATTATCCCCTTTGTCTAAGATTTAAGGAGACTCAATAATTTTCTCCAGATCACAAAATAATAGGAATGGAACTCAAACCCTGGGTTGTCTGACTCCAAATAGTATTATTTCCACTGTTTCACAATGCCTCACAATTTTTTTAAATATTTCAGAAATCATCCCAGTTACCTACAGAACTACTTGGAGTGCCTTTCCTAGGATATTCCTAAGACCCCACGAACTCTTGGCCACGTCTGAAAATGATATTAAGAACTCCAAGATCAAAGGAGCCATGCCCATCACTCACATCAGCTCAGCAATGACCCCAGGGAGCAAACCATCAAGAAAAGCTGTTGCCCTCGGACTTTGCACTTCATTTGTCAGCATCTCCAAAAGGGGAATGAAGGGATAACTCTTTTCATTCACTTCTTGTGGCCCTTAGCAACACGCTCAGTGAGTGGCCACCGTCTATCCTGTGGAAATGGTTATTTTTAACTTTCAACTGCCAGGAGACAGCACTGCATGTCCCACTGATCCTGCTTCCACAAAGTTCTCAGTAAATAAACTGGGTCAGGCCATGCACCGAATTTTCCTCATGACATACGACTTTCCTCTCTTTCTACCTTTTAATACAAAATGCAATACCTTTAACACAGACATAAATACTCAGAGGTGTGCCTTTGAGACCAAGTTTCTTTAGTATATTTGGAACTTCTTCCAGGACCTTGCCACCTGTTATCCTAGATTTCCACATTAACCTTTCAACTAAGCTCCTCACCCTCAGCCTTTTCTTTGCGATGTCCATCCTCACTCTCCCCCGGGTTCACCTTATGAAGCACAGCTGTAATCAGATCAGGCCCCTAAACAAAACATTTAACTATTACTTATGGGGGGAAAAAATCTAAATGTTGATCTGGCATTTAAAGCCATCCTCATTGGATAGACTTTTTCAGTTGATGTCCTATCAGACCCCTTTAAATCTCAGATTGATTTGGTCATCATTCTCTTGACATGACATGTGCTTTATGAGCCCTGTACTTTTTCCTCAGGTCTCTCTTCTCCCTGTACATAATGTCCAGAGACAATCACTTCCATTCCTAGGAATTTAATTACCACCAATGTCCAGATAATTCCCAAACCTACACCTTCATCCTAGATCTGTCTTTGTAAAGTCAGACCCATTTTTCCATGTGGATGCTCCACATGTACCTGAAACTCATAACCCTTCCCAGATCCACTTCTTCTCCCAGTTTTCATGTCAGTTTCCATGTCAGTGAATGACACTGCTATTTTTTAAGTCATACAAGCAAGAAACCCGGATGTCAACCTCGTCTCCATTCTCTCCTTACTGTATTTCCATACCTTGCTTTTCACAATTTGTGAGCTGATATTGTGGGTTTTTGTTTTTTATCTCAATAAGAATTTAAGTGAGGTCAGAAAATACATCATATATATCATTAAATCTCTACTGCCAAAATCAATGCCCTACACAGTTTCTTAACATTTGTTGGCAAAAAAGAAAAAAAGGTAAATCTATTTCTTATGCATTATAGTCACAGATATTGTTCTTTTTCATTATTAGTAGACTCAACTGTTTAAATAAATGAGGTTAAATAGGAAACATTGAAATAATAGCATTTGTAGTGCTTGTTTAAGAAAACCCATTTAGGGAAAAACAAGGCATGTACATCAGACTGACTCACTGTACCTATGTGTCAATTCCAACTGATAAGTGGGTGGGGCTGACAATGGAAGAGATTTTACCGAAATGTCAGCAAGTGATGCTTAACATTGGAAGAATGCTCTAATAGCTCTGTTCTTACCACCAGCAGCCCCCACAGAACCAGGAAATCAAGAATTTTAGAGTCTGTGAAAGAATATCAGCACTATTCTGATATTTGTTCTATGATTAGATGATTAAAGTTTCTATTAAGTCCTTGTGGCTGCTGTGGCAAATTACCACAAATTGGGCAGCTTAAAACAAAAATAATGTATTCGCTCACAGTGCTGTAGTCAGGAGTCTGAAATCAGTACCACTGGGCCAAAATCAAGGTGTGGACAGGGCCTCTCTATTTCCAGAGGCTCCAGATAAAAACCTGCTCCTCACCCCCTCTACCTTCTGGTGCCTGCCGGCATTCCTTGACTTGTGGCTGCATCACTCTGCTTTCGGTCTCCATGATCATATTGCTTCTTGCTGTCAAATATCCCTCGGCCTCTATTTTATAAGGATACTAGAGGCCCGGTGCACGAAATTTGTGCACGGAGGGGGGTTGTCCCTCAGTCCAGCCTGCACCCTCTCCAATCTGGGACCCCTCGAGGGATGTCCGACTGCCCGTATAGGCCCGATCCCGGATCGGGCCTAAACGGGCAATCGGACATCCCTCTCACAATCCAGGACTGCTGGCTCCCAACTGCTTGCCTGCCTGCCTTCCTGATTGCCCCTAACCACTTCTGACTGCCAGCCTGATCACCCCCTAACCACTCTGCTGCCAGCCTGTTTGCCCCCAACTTCCCTCCTATGCCGGCCTGGTCACCCCTAACTGCCCTCTCCTGCAGGGTTGATCACCTCCAACTGCCCTCCCTTGCAGGCCGGGTGCCTCCCAACTGCCCTCTCCTGCTGGCCATCTTGTAGTGGCCATCTTGTGTCCACATCGGGGCAGGATCTTTGACCACATGGGGGCAGCTATATTGTGTGTTGCAGTGATGATCAATCTGTATATTACCCTTTTATTAGATAGGATAGAGGCCTGGTACAGGGGTGGGGGCCAGCTGGTTTGCCCTGAAGGGTGTCCCTGATCAGGATGGGGTTCCCTTGGGGCGTGGGGTGGCCTGAGTGAGGGGCCTGTGGTGGTTTGCAGGCCGGCCACGCCCCCTGGCAATGCAAGCGGAGGCCCTGGTATCTGGAATTTATTTTCCTTCTACAATTGAAACTTTGTAGCCTGGAGCAGAGCCAAGCCTGGGGCTCCCTCCGAGGCCCGTAGCCATTTGTGTTGGGGTTATAATTGAAACTTTGTTGCCTTAAGCGGGTGGGCCCGGCCAGGGTGTGTGGAAAGCTGTGCTTCCCCTGTTGCCGGCGGCAACCCTGGCCTGCTCTCTCAAGCTTCATTCTGCCGCCATTTGTTTGAATTTGTTTACCTTCTATAATTGAAACTTTGTAGCTTGAGTGGAAGCTTAGGCCTGGCAAGGGCAGGCAGAAAGCTTGGCTTCCTCTGTTACCTAGGAAACCTTGCTCTCTGTGGCTGTAGCCATCTTGGTTTGGGTTAATTTGCATGCTCGCTCTGATTGGATGGTGGGCGTGGCTTGTGAGCGTGGTTTGTGGGTGTGTCGGAGGTATGGTCAATTTGCATATTTGTCTATTATAAGATAGGATAGGAGATTGTATTTAGGGCCCACCCAGATTATCCAGGGTAATCTCCCCATGGGAAGATCCTTAATTTGATCTCATCTGCAAAAATCTTTTTTTTAAAAAAAATAAAGTAATATTTCCATGTTCCAGGGATTTAAACCTGATACCTTTGAGGGCCACATTCAACCTATTGGAGAAGCTGAAGTCTTATAAGTGAATGCTCTGTAAATGGTGGTTGCTGGTTTTGTTTTGTGGTGGCTACTGTTGTTAACCTGAGACCAAAAACTTTGATCCAGGACTTCTGAGAAGACCCAGAAATTCTTCACTCCTGCCAGCCATTGAGGCTAATAGTAAAAGATTAGTGAATTCCAAATTAAATATTTGTCAAAAATGTCTGATCTGGTATTGTTAAAGTTGCCTACAATCATTTTGAGCTGCTCATTCATTTTTTTCCCATCCTTTCTTTGTGTGTATGTGCGGTTGCTTTTGATAGTGAACCAGAACTATGCAGAGTACTTAATTTGAGCATATGAATAGCAGCTCATCTGCCATCTGATGGGTGGGTGGGCACACAACATCGAAACACATAATGTTATATTTTAATTTGTTAAGTAGAATATTAACTTCATTCCTGAAACCTCTTTATGAAAGTGAAAAGATCTGAGTTAGCTACTGAATTTAGCACTAGATACTGTATAGACACTTTCAGGGAAGGGTGCTATATAAAGCTGCATAATAAAAAAATTTACTGCATTAAATTGTTCTCATATGCAGCCTGACCAACTCCATTCCTTACTGAGATATGCCAGCTTACAGAAGAAAATTCTCAAACCTTTTAGTGTTACAAAGTTATTATATATATAAATATAATATATATATAATATATTATATATATATAATATATTATATATATAATATATATATATAATATATTATATATATATAATATATATATACACACACACCTATAGGTGATATATGATAAACATATATCACCTATAGGTGTATATATACTTGCTTTCTTTTCAGACAAGAAAATAGTTTTTTTAAATCTGAACTAATTTATCATATGTTGCATTTGTATTTCCAGACAACCACGAGGTCTATATTATGTAATAATTAGAATAGATATTTTAAAAGATAGATTTCTCTGGAATGTGAAGCTTTTGTACTAGTATTTGAAATCTAGTATGTATCAACTTAGAATTTGGGATTTTCTTTACAAAGCTTAAGTTACATCTTTCCACTTAAATCATGTTTATTTAAAAATCCCTTGCATCTAAATGTTTCTTTTTTAAAAAAATATCTGTGTAGGAAGAATAAGGGTAAGAGTAAAGATAACAAAAAAGACAGACTCCAACCATAAGAAATTCAAAATAGCCCTAACCAGTTTGGTTCAATAGATAGAGCGTCGGCCTACAGACTGAAGGGTCCTGGGTTCAATTCCGGTCAAGGGCACATGCCTGGGTTGTGGACTCGATCCCCAGCAGGGGGTATGCAGGAGGCAGCCGATCAAAATGATTCTCTCTCATCATTGATGTTTCTATCTCTCTCTCCCTCTCCTTTTCTCTCTGAAATCAATAAAAATATATTTTTTAAAAATTCAAAATATCATGGGTGAAACATTTCTATGAGCAATAGTAAGAGTAGTGCTTACTCTATGCCAAGCACTAAGTACTTATGTGTTCTACAATAAACAATATAATCACCACAACCCTATAACATAAATACTATTTTTATCCTGGTGTTCCCAGATGTTAAACCAAGGCTCAGAAAAATTGAGTGACCAGTCCTAATAAGGATTAGATGTAAATGTTCTGAGTCTATGCTGAGCCAACACCTTAAAGCAGCTATAGTGTCCACTATATAGAAGATAGAAACAAAGTGATACAGGGGCACCTGTGAGGAGGCAATTAATTCTGCTGCTTGAGATCAGGGAATACTACAAAGAAGAAATGTTTATGATATATTGTTGAGGCTCCCAACAACAACATTTGGGAGCATTTAGAAGTATTTACTTATGTGTCAGATATTATTCTAAAACTTTATTTGTGCACAATAAACTCACTCTGCTCTTAGAGTAATCCTGTGCAGTAGAGACTACTGGCATCCCACTGTAATCATGAGGACATTGAGAACAAATAACATATGAAGACCACACAGCTAGGAAAGAATAGAGCCAGGGTTCCTACTAAGGCAGTTTGGCTTCAGGGCCATTATTTTTGGCTTCTGTGCTGAAGAGCTGAGCAGATGTTGAGCATTAACATTTTGAAGTCACCGTTGTTATTATTTTTTAAAAATATATTTTATTGATTTTTTACAGAGAGGAGGGGAGAGGGATAGAGAGTTAGAAACATCGATGAGAGAGAAACATCCATCAGCTGCCTCCGGCACAGTCCCTACTGGGGAAGTGCCCACAACCAAGGTACATGCCCTTGACCGGAATTGAACCCAGGACCCTTCAGCCCGCAGGCTGCCGGTCTATCCACTGAGCCAAACCGGTTCGGGCTTTTAAATATTTTGATTTATTCTATGGTTCCACAATCATCCCAGCCAGAATTTTGTAGCATCATTCTCAGAAAGGTTATGATGAACAGAATCATTCAACCTCTCTGATTTTCAATTTCCTAATCAGTGAATGAAATGCTATCTTGTCTGCCTACCACAGAGTTTTTGTGAAGTTTCAATATATATGCATGTGAATTCTTTATCAATTGCAAAGTGTGTGTCAAGTATTACAGAGCTGTTATCATTCCACTAACTAGGCATAGACAAAAACTTTAAAGTTCAAAAGCGTATTTAGGGAATTGGAAAGCTAAGACTTAGAGTGAGTGGAGAGGTGTTGATTATAAATGGAATCGAAGGTTTCCATTTGAAGGATTGCGATTACCATGCTAAAAATTTTCTTAATTAGAATGAGAATAAACACAACATTTTTTTACCATAACAGACATATGATCTTATTTATGCTTTAAAAATAACAGTTTGGGCAATAATTTGGAATGGGAAAGCATGGAAGAGAGGAACTTCAGACTAGAACCTCCTATAACAGTCTAGTTGAGAAATGGTGGGGGCTGGGCAGAGGCATAGCATTGGATGGGAAGAAAGCAACCAATCCAAGGCTTTGCAGAGGTAAAATAAACTGGATTGCATGGTGTGGAGATTGAGGGAAGAAACATAAAGATACTTACAAATTTTGTCTTGGCAATCCAGTATGTTTCAGGAAATGGATCTAATCATATTTATTTAGGACATTCATTTAGTTAACACATGTTTATTGAGTATCTCCTAATGCTAGCACTGTTCCAGGTATCACTATTGTTATCATTTTAATCCTCATTGACAAATTTTTCATTAATCCAGCAAGTATTTTTAGCACTGTGTTTTGAGCTGGGTGGAAATTAGAAATGAAGAAACACCAATAGAGTGTAAGTAACAGACCCAAGGTAACAATCAAATGGAGTCAGGACAGTATGGAGTCTAAACTTACTCATGTGCCTCTTTCTACTACATCCCATTTGTGTGGGGCAGGTACTCAGCTTTATTTCAGACATGTTAAGTTTGGGGATTCTGTGAGAAGTTGGGAATGCTGATTTCACATCAAGAAAAAAAAGTCAAGTCATAGGATTAGTATTTGGTTTTGTATTGGTGATGGTTCAAGGTTTGTCTTGTTCTAAAATCTTGCATTAAAGGGTGGAATTGAAATATATTCTGAAGATACTGTCTTAAACAGCGAACTAAATTGTGAAATAATCTGATGCATACTTAGGGTTCCATATAAGCTTTTATCTTACCTACTTGTCAAGGTAGACATGATCTGCAATATCTGTGAGTCCTGTGATGGTGAGGACAGTGTCTTACTCATCTTTGTATCTCAGCACCTATAATAGTGCTTGGTATATAAGGTGCAACCAACAAATGTTTGATGAGTGAGTGAGTGAGTGAGTGAGTGAGTGAGTGAATGAATGAATGAAGAAATAAATGAAGGAATAAAGCAAACTGGATGATGAGGAAAGAGCATGGCGGGATTGGGAGAATTGAATTCCCTATGATTATGTACTCGATCCCTATTTACTCTTCTTAAAGTGGTGGATCATAATGCCCACTGTACCTACCTCTTGAAGTTGTGTGAGACTCAGACGAGTCAATTTTAACAAGCAACAAGCATTTATGGTGTATCTACTATGTACCAGGTACTGTGCCAGGAACGGACATCTAAGATGAGTAATATGATTCCTGCCTTCAAGAAACTCACAGTGGAAAAATAAATGCAACTAATAATAATTTTTTAAAAGCAAGGCAACAGTCGATAGGCAGAGGGAAGGAGAGGCATATCTATTTATGTATATGGAAAAGGAAAGCCTTAAGAGAGGAGGTTGCATGGGATATGTAAAAAGTAGGAAGCATCACCCAAATGTAAAGTAGTTGTACTTTCTTTTCTTTTTTTTTTTTGTACTTTCAATCTACTAGTTGTTAGCATGCATACATTTTAATTCGTTTCATTCAAACATTTCACCTCTGATCTGTGCACCTAAGAACATTTTACTAATACCCAGCAATTCTCAACCCAGGCAAAAGGAAAGGGTTGTGATACTAATTGACAGAAGCCCCAAGTTGAAGTTTCAGATGCAGCGTGGCTTTGCTGCTTTACACAAGCATGCTGCATGAGCCTTTATTTCTTCTCCTATAAAAAGGGGTTAATAATGTCTTTCCTGCCTAATGAACATTAAAGTCTATACATTATATAAAAGTCCTTTGTATATTTTAGAATACCATATAAGATGTCATGCAGGGAAGAACGTTAACCTTTGTGAACATGCTTTCTGTGAGCAGTTTAGGGCTATAATTGTTCAATGTTTCCAGTAAATCAATCAGCTGCTAATAAGTCCAAATCTATAACTGAAACTTATTGTCAAAATTATCCTCAAGAATGATGATCTATGCTGTTGACACAAGGCACATGAGATCATATTACTGCCACCATCATCTTGTTGCCATGGTAACCATAGCAGGCTGGCAAGAAAGCTGCCTGACAGTTGAATTGGAAAGAACAAGAAAAGTCAGCCCACTTCCTGCATTAAATGAATTACAAGTATGTGAAAGAAAGAAAAGAAAATTGCTAACCCTTAATCAACTGCTTTTATTTTTTTTAAATATACTTATAAGGAACACAGAGCAAGTAGGGGACCTCATTTTCCCACACACTGGGTCTCAGCACTTTCATAAGATTGAAAGGTAACATGTAGGTAATAGCTATGAAAAAAAAAAAAACACCTTAAAATACACATTAGCTTATATAATAGTCTTCTCTCTCAGGCTTGTGCAGTATTAAGCTGAGTCAAACCTCTTTCATGTCTCTGGATTCAGAGCCAAAATAGAAAGCTATAAGGGCACTAGCAAAAGTATCCTTCCGGCCTGAGAAATAGAAATGATGCTGTAAAGAAATACCTTTTAATATTATATAAGCCAATTAGTGCAGACCTGGAAAATAAGACTCACTTTTTCTTTCATTTGCAAGTTTTGATATCATTAGAAAATCATGTTTTTAATACACTTGATACCCTCGAAATAGTGACCTTCATGTGATCGGAGGGAGCATTTCCACAGTCGGATTATTTTAAAACTTAGAGCCGTTCCTTAAACATTTTCCGAGCCCGGGCTCTAAGCCAGGTGCTGAGGACACCAGGTGAGTCTGAAACGTGGTCCTTGCCCTGATCATCTTCCGAGGGCACAGATGTGCAGGCAGGTAGCTCCTACACAGTGTACTGAGGGCAGTGATGGGTGGTGGTTTGTGCAGAGTGCTCCTGGAGCCCAGAGGAAGGGTGTCTGCATTCAGATGAAGAGTCACAAAAGGCCTCCTGCAGAAGGAGGTGCCTGGATCAAGTCTAAAGGCAAGCATAGCCCGACTGGCATGGCTCAGTTGTTGAGCCTTGACCTATGAGCTAAAAGGTAACGGTTCAATTCCCAGTCAGGGCACATGCCTGGGTTGTGGGCTCAATTCCTAGTGAGGGCGTGCAAGAGGCAGTCAATCAGTGATTCTCTCTCATCATTGATGTTTCTATGTCTCTCCCTCTCTTTTCCTCTCTGAAATAAATAAAAATATATTTTTTAAAAAGCATAATGGGTTATCATCAATGCAGTGAAACAATGGCAATTTTCATTGTTTTTCTCATTTCCCCCCTTTTGAAATATTTAAATTGCAGGAAGCTGCCCCCCCCCAAAGTAAAAATTCATAGCCTACTGAGATAAATCCAACATCCCCAATAAACACCAAAAGTCATATTTCTGAAAGAATACTTTAGTGTTTAATATTTCTTGAAATGCGATTATTTTTCAAACCCAAGAACAGAGAAGCTTTCTGCTGTATATTAATGTATAAAAATGAAATTCTATTCTTTGCTTTTAAGCTCAGCCCAGTGGCACAAAAGAAATGAGCTTAGATTAAGGGGTAAGTGAAGAAATGACCTGGAATGACAATAAATATTTTAGAACTCTTCGTAAGATAAATCGCCAATCAGGGCTTCTACTTCTGTCTGTACAGCAGAAAAGTCAGTCTTCATCCAAGAAACTCCTGGCATGGTTTCTTGGCTGCCTTTGATACCAGGCAGGATGTATTTCTATGATAGAATTTATTCCCAACTGCAGGAGGCTTATCTGATTTTATAGTGGCAATTTTGCACCTTCTTAAAAATCTAAATTGTTTTACCCTGAGCTGATAGCACCACTCAGTAGGAGATAATTAAGCAGTACCCCTGCGGTAAGGAGTTCAAATCTACTCATAAACTCATGCCTTCACTTTCCATTCCTCATCTGTCTGATGATGTCTAGCCAGATCTCAGCTTTGCTAGCAGAGAACTTTAAAAGCAGTGCAAACAGATCACCTAGATAAATAGTAATGATGTGGGCACCTTCCCTGGACCCAGGGCTGGCTCTCTGTCTTATATTATTTATGGTTATAAATCTTGCATGCGATTTCAAGTTATGCTGCTAATTAGTTATTTGAGTTTGGGCCAGTGAGGTACCTACTCTGGGCTTTAGTTTCCTCACCTTCAAGTAGGGATAATAGTGCTGTTCAAGGTTGCTGTGAGGGTTAAATGAGATCGGTGAGCATCAAAGTGTCCCACCAATGTAAGGGGCTAACCCAGTAGTCATGGTGATGGTAGATGGAGGCATCTGTTCACCTAGATGATTTTGTGTATTTGTTAGGGATATGGAAACAACTGCCTGGACTTAAATGTTGGCTCTGGGACTTTCCAATTATGTGGCCTTAGTCATGCCACCTTGCCTCTCTGTGCCTCAGCTTTCTCTTTTTCAAAGGGGGTAAATTCACAAATAAATAAATAGTAAATAGCATTATTATCATTTATACCTGTTTGGAATCCTAAAAACAACCCTGCAACATAGGTAACATTATGTCTGTTTCATAGAGGAGGAAATGAAGGATGAAGAATCATTTCCTTACAGATAAAGAATTGGATAAAGAATTCAAAGAAGACACCTTCCCCAGGTACATAGGTAGGAAATGGTGGGATGCACCTCTGCCTTTGTTTTCTGTCTCCAAAGCCCATGAGCTTCCCCACTGTACTCTGCTTTATCTAGCTCAGGGCTTGATACACACGGAATTCCATCCATTCATTATCTTGATGTTAATTGCATTACCTTTATATGTGATAGGCAAGGTAACCATTAGCTAGCTAAGCCTGCAATAGGAATTACTTTACTTGAACCAGTTAGCTTTCTTTGGTTTTTGTTTGTTTGGTAGAAACATGTGTCCTGAGAGAATAAAGTAGAGTCTGGGCAAGTTCTGATGGTTGAAAAACTGTAGGGATAGACCCACAGCTTGGGAAAGTATTACAGCCCAGTCTGTCCCCTGGCCAGCCAAGGAGCAGCCCTAAGAGCAGGTACCAAAGTGGGAGGAGGAAGAAGCTGAAGACAGACCACCAGTTCACAGCTGGGTCTTGATTTCTACCTGCATGTAAGGAGGAATGTCCTGCTTGATGACGGAAATGACCCATTTTCTTCCCTTCCTCTTTCTCTAAGAGTGAGCAGTGCCTCCATATCACACCCACTTCTCTTTTGTCCGTTCCATGACTCCAGTTTCTCCCCTTTGCTCTCTCAGCTTCTGAAAGTCTGTAGGAAAGAACCATATTATGCCTACAGAATGTCCTATGGAAAGGTTAGTCTTTCCCTTTTCTCCTTTCCCTGTTGAATGCCTTTCCAGTTCCCTCTTTCTCCTCCTGTGTTCTAAATCTGCTTTCTGTTTTTCTCACCAACCATTTCTACAGTCACGTCCCTTCTTATCTGTTCTCTTTATAGCTCAAATTCTACTACAGTATTCATAATGGGTCTATTTTAAAAGCAAACAAAACAAACACTACCTTCTTTTTCTATTCATAATCTCTTTACTGTTTCCAATCTATTTTCCCCTGTATCAGTACCCAACTCAAAGATTATGACTATTCTATATTATTCTATATTCTTTTGCATGCACCCACACTCTCTCTCTCTCTCTCAGAGCTCCAATTCTTGAAGGTAATTTTTCTAGATTATGTCATGTTTTCAGTCATGCATTTATTCATTCTTCAAATGTTTATTGAGTGTCTACTAAGTTAGCTATTCTGCTAACCACTGGGATATTAGATAGACTCCAACAGTTTTTATCCTCAAGGCACACAGCCTGCTTGGAGAGATGGAGACCTGGACCTTTGGCTAAAATCCACTGTGATCAGTGCATGCAATTTTGCACAGAGAGCATTTTCTGTCATAATGGGTTATCTTCACGAACTGAAGCTACTGTAGCTATTCCAGGATTATCATACCATGATGGTGCAATGGCAAAAAATGTCAGTGTATAAGTCAGGGGTTATAACTGCTGCTTTTGCAGTTATTTGCTTTATTATCAGGATAAGGTCGTTTGACCTTGCTGAACCTCACATCTCATTTATAAGGGACTGGACTTACTCTTCTTTTCTTTATATTCTTCATGGAAGGCCTGGGGAAAGTTTTAATGAGAAAGGAGAGAGGTATTCTTGATCTTAACGGATGAGTTCAGTTAATGTCTCTACAGTTTTAAAATATTTTTTAATCATTGTGTGTTTTTAGTTCTTTCTTCCTCTAGCTCCTATTCTCTGGCAATCTGTGTTGTTTATCTACTCAGACATCCCTGTGCCTTTCTGGGAGTACTTTCTTGCAGGAATTCATCTTGTCATTGTAGCTTCAAATGGGAAGAAACTGAGTCCCAAGAAGATTGTGGCTAACTTACAAGTGAGCCTGTGTTCAAACTCACTCAAGTGTTCCAGTGTGCAACCCGGGCCTGGCAATTCCTGGAAGGCTCAGTCTTAATGCAAGGCTAATCTTATTTAGTTACTAGCTTCCACTAAGCCCTCTGTGTATAAAAATTATTAATATTACATAAGGCATTTTTGTTGTCGTTATTCCATACTTTGGTCTAATGTTACAAGAAGAAATGCCAGATGTTCTATCTATAGAAATAAATATCCCCCAAGACAGTCCTTGGGAAGTTATGGGATGTCAGGTACATCTAGCTAAACATTTTAATTTGTGCTTTGTTTATAAGTCTGGAGCAACATGGTCAAGCTTCCTGATTTCTCACCTGGTATTCCATCTGTCTCCTCTGTGCAGGTTTATGCCAGTTGCCCATTCTCATCATTTTCCAGGGTATCCTTGTTCAAACAGGGTATAACTGGTCCCCTTCAAAAAGAAGAAATGGCTCCTGAGAAATAGGTGTAAAAATGGGCTGATGAGCTTACTGTCCATATTTTTCAATTTGTTAATTTGTTTTAATATCCTGAGTTTATTATAATTTTTTGGCACTGGCATCCTTCACTATCATGTAGTGGAGGTAGAGGAGAAACTACAATAAGAGCAGATATCTGGATTCTTGTTCTTTGTTATTATCAAGATAGTCAGAGCCAAGCCAGCTAACCTATCAGCCCTTGCTATCCAATGAAATAATATAACTGAAAGCTGAATTGACAAATGCTCTACAGAATACACATTATGATTCTGTTATTACCAATGAGCCATTAAATTTTAACAATCAAAAACACCTTTGGAAACAGGCAACAACTTTAAAGGCACTCCTTGCCCAGCCCTACCACCCATACTATTTCTGTTGTTTCATTGCATTGGATCAGCACTTTAAAAATATTATCTGTTAAGGTGTAATCCAAAATGTGATTTAGAAGCTTATATTGCGTTAGGCCACTCAAATGTAGGAGATGAGTCTCCTCTGAACCTTGTCTTAATCTTAGACTTTAACAATGAACTCTAGCCTCTCAGTCACTTTCCAAGTTAGCTTTTGGAGCACATAGTGGCATCAAATCTGTGAGTACTTCTAATCCAGGCCTTTTGGGCTATTCCAGGATTTTCTTTTCCATTACACCTTCATGGTGGCTGGTGATGTTAAAGAAAACACACTAGACTTTGGCTCTGGAGATACTAGAATAATGGGAAACTTCTTTATTTTGAAAATAAAGGCTGCCAGTAGTAATTGATCCTCTTGTAGT
Source organism: Eptesicus fuscus (assembly GCF_027574615.1). Classification (NCBI taxonomy): domain Eukaryota; kingdom Metazoa; phylum Chordata; class Mammalia; order Chiroptera; family Vespertilionidae; genus Eptesicus; species Eptesicus fuscus. Next base: position 91,667,709 of record NC_072479.1, on the reverse strand, counting down.
GCCTGTTGGGAAAATCACCCACAGATGGTAACATGGAGCATCTGTACTGGAGGAGAGACCAGAGCCCCTTCAGAGACACCTAGTAAAGGGTCTATTGGGGATAATTCCTCACCCCAAGTCACAGCCTATCTCAGGGATATGAATTGGTTTGTGCAGAGCTATATCCCAAGAAACCACTTATCTTCTTGGGGACCAATTCCAAAACTGGGTCTTGATCTGAATCAACCTCCTAAAAATCAGGTTACCCACCCCCCAAACCTTTTATCCCTTGACACTGAGTTCCACCAGAATAAGGTTCATGCCTGATTTTCTTAACACCTCTGTTTCTAAGACCTGACATGGTACCAGGCAGTAGTAAGTAAAAGTGTGTTGTTTGACTGAATAAACTAAATGCCCAGAGCAGAGGACCGTGCTGACTATGACCTTGTATTATCTACAGAACACTAAAGCTAGACTTCCGAAGACTTTCTACTGGTAAAATGGAATCTGGCTTTCTGATTTCTTTGCATTTTTGCTGTCACATTTGTTTTCTAATTCTGAGATGCTTACTGTTCCAGCCTCACAGAAACTTACACACTGAACATGATAGTGAGTACATGTGAGAAAATGGCAACCAAGCAGATACTTGCATGCTCCTGGGGATGGGTAGAGTGGCGGTGCTTGAGCCATCTCAGTGTTTCTCAGAATTTTAATTGCATAGAAGTCCTCAAAAGTATAACAGCTACTTCAATTTCCACTAAATTAGTAGCTTTTTTAGATGGTCTCCCATCACTGTTTTGCACTGGATCAATCTAGGGCTCTGTGTCCAGCCATTTGAAGATTCAAATTTAAAAATGTTCAGATTTACAAATAAAACCATGTTCGTTTAACAAATATTTACTAAGCAACTGCTGTATGGCAGGCGCTGTGCTCAGAATGGGGATAAAATAGTGAGCAAATTACCAAAAAACTCTCTGCCTTTGGGGGCAAACAGAGAAACAAATACTAAGTAGCAAAAATACTATTTAGCAAACATATTTAACCCAGTGTAGGGAAATCAATCAAGAAATCTTGGAGGAAGTGAAGAAAAAACAAGCTAGGCAAAGCTAGGTAAAGATAGTTGAGGGAGAGAGGAGAGAGAGGAAAGTATTCCAGGTACAGAGAACAGCATTGCAGAGGCCAAGGGCATACAATGTTCAGGAAACCCCAAGTAATACCATTCAATTCAAAATAAAGATATTTATTTGGTATCCAGTACATGGCTAACCCTTTGCCAAGTATCATGAAAAGTATAAAAGATGCATACTAATGTAGATGCAGGAGCTCATAGGATGCTCAAAACTAATTAAGACCTGAATAAATAAGAAAAGAACGTTTGATCATTTAGGACAAAGTGCCAAATTCAGGCCCAGAAGGTAATTACGTGGTAAAGAAAAAAAGGTGTCAATATTGCCTGGGGATGATTCTAGAGAAATGTGTTATAGAATATATAATAAACTAGAGGCCCGATGCACGAAATTCATGCATGGGTTAGGGTCCCTAGGCCTAGCCGGTGATCAGGGCCAATCTGTGGGTGACCAGTGGGACAATGGGGTGGGGGGGTCCCTGCTGGCACCTGCCTTGGCCGGCCTGGAGCCACCTGCTCACTGGCCCCGCCCCCCACCACCACAGGTTGCCTCCCTCTGCAGGGCGACCAGTGGGGTGATCGGGGGCCCCCGCTGGCAACCACCTTGGCTGGCCTGGGGCATGCAGGCTGGAGGCAGCTCCTGCATTGAGTGTCTGCCCCCTGGTGGTCAGTGCACGTCATAGCAACCAGTCATTCCACTGGTTGTTCTGCCATTCGGTCAATTTGCATATTGGGCTTTTATTATATAGGATTATAGTCATTATTGTATTTGTCATTTAATGTCTTTTAAAAAGTAAGATCAATATATAACTTCTAGGCACTTAGTTAACCTTGTATACCATCTCCCCCATTCTCTCTCTCTCTCTCTCTCTCTCTCTCTCTCTCTCTCTCTCCTCTCTGTCTCATATCTAATCTGTAACCAAGTTGCTCTTGCTTGGCTTGGATCATCTCTCACCTAAACTATAACAAACCTCCAGTTATACAATAAGGAAGTCATAGGGACGTAATGTACAGCATGGTGACAACAGTTAGCAATACTGCATTACATATTTGAAATTTGCTAAGAGAGTTGATCTTAAAAGTTCTTATCACAGAAACCATGTGTGGTGGCTGATATTACCTGGAATTATTTTGGTGATCATTTTGCAATATATACAAATACCAAATCATTAAGTTATGTACCTGAAACTAATATTATATCTCAATTATATCTCAAGAAAAAAAAAAGAAGCCCTCTCATAGATCTGCCTACTTTGAATCTAATTCATTTCCAATTCTCCATCCAGTCTGCTGTCAGTTATATTTTAGAACACATGTTTAATCATGTTCTCTGCCTAAGACCTTTGAGGGCACCCAGATTCCTGACCTATGAAGTGCAGCTTCACCGGCATGCCTGTTCAGTTCTCTCAGTCTCTGGTTCCAAATTGTATGTCCAGCTCTTTCCTCTCACCCTGCCCTCCAGCCATGGGCTTTCACAGATTTGGCTTTTCCTCACTGTGCCTGTGAAAGTCCTGTTCACACTAAATGCTCATAATATTTATGCACTTGTGTTACATACAGATTAGAATTCCCTACTGGATTTTGCACCCTTAAGAAACAGACACTGTGTTTTGTTTTGTTTTATCCAGGTATACCCCTAATTGCTAACAAGTGTGTAATAAGTATTGTATTAAATTGATGTACTTTACAGAATATGCATATGCATACGTGTATCTATTGATATGTCTGTCTGTCTCATCCATCTATCTTCTGGGAACTTACAACCTATTAACTGTAGTAGGTGGCTATTATTTACAATGCACTGTTACTGCTAGAATGAGTAAAAAAATAATTTACCTGCCTTTAAGGGACTTGATAGTTTAGTAGAGAAATGATATGTAAGAGTGAGTCAAAGAGATAAAGGAGATGAAGGCAAGATTATTTGAAAGGCATCAGGGCAATTGGTTGGTTTATTGAATCCCTCTTTTGTTCTACAAGTATTTAAGATAGCTTATCTATACATGTAAAAGGCTAAGCAACCATCCAACCGTCCGACCAGCCGGTAGGAATGACATGCACTGACCACTAGGGGGCAGACACTCAATGCAGGAGCTGCACACCCTGGAACCAGAAAGGAGGGAGCCCCATTCCTCGTGGGGCCGCGCAATTCCACCTTCGGCCATGGGTTATATTGTTGCTGGGGCACTGTCGGCCCCTAATCTGGTTTACTGCACACTTGCATTTGTGTTCCACACCCTGTACAACAGCAACTTTGCAGAGAGCCCTCTCACACTCCGGAACCCCTCGGGGGATGTCGGAGAGCCGGTTTTGGCCAATCCCCACAGGCCAGGCCAAGAGACCCCACCTGCCGGAGGAACCCTGCTTGCTCTGCAGACACCCTTCGAGCCATGGTGCCGCCCCAAGTGCAGCTGTCCCAGGAGGGATCATGGGAGGTTGGCTCCAGGGTGTGTCTGGCCCATCTCGCCCAGTCCCACCCCGTCGGCCACCTTCTAATTAATTTCCTTTCAATGTGCATGAATCCGTGCATCGGGCCACTAGTAAAATATAAAAGACATCAAATAACTTGAAATGTATATGTAAGATGAAAGCAAAACAGAGATAAGGGACATCACTTGAGATGGACTCTGAAAGATCAATAGAATTTTAAATATTTCAAGAAATAAGACTGAGATGAAGGTGAGGACATAAGAAGTTGAAATAGAAAGGAGAGATGCTGAAGGGGTTCATGATGGATAACCTCGAATCACTCAAAATAGGAGAGGAGCTTGTAAGATTGAGGGATCTAAAGATAAGATTAGAGACTTGGAGAATTGTTATCTGGGACTTATCTAGGAATCCCCCCACAAAAGACTTGCCATGATGTGCAGTCTATTAGCAGTTTAGTAATGTGAATCTGTAGAGAACTCACTCAGCACAGTTGCCTGGCGTTTTCCAGCAGTTTGCCAGCTCAGTTTCAGAACTAGAGACAGTCTGAAGACTTGGTATGTGCCAGTGGTGGCAGAAGTGGCAACAGGAAGGACCCAGGAGTACAGGGTCTGCATCCTCAGTCATCCTCACATCTGCTCCTCCTAGCCCACAGGAGGCGCTGTCTTCTTCCAAGCCTGCCCCACCTACCGCCACCAATTTTCTTCCTCTCTCCTGCATCTCAGACTCTCCCTCTTTAGTATTTTCCTTTCTTCTGCCTGTAAACTTGCTTAAGTGTCTCCTATTCTAAAGAGAGAAAAAGAAAGAAGAAAATAAAGCAACTCTCCCTTGACCCTGTTCTTTCTCCAGCTGTGCTCCAAATTTTCTCCCCTCTTACTCTTTCTAATGTCTCAAAAAGTCATCTGTATTCACAATCCCCACTCCTTTTACTTCACAATCCTCCTAGATCTGGCTTTTGTCCCCACAGTTCTCCTAAAAAGACTCCCCTGTGATCCCTCATGAACTGCTCTGTATTACCAAATCAAAGAACCTCTTCCACTTTTAGGATCTCTCTGCCAGGCTTAACAGCGGGTTCCTGTCCTCAGGTAGAAACTCTTTACCCTTTCAGCTTCTGTGACAACATACTCACCTCTTTTCCTCATGACCTTGCTCTTTTCCTTCCCTCTTTTGTGATGCCCCTGTGGGTGCTTTCATCCATCTCACACTTACATCTACCACCCAGATCCTGATCACCCCCAAATGGACACCTCCAGCCCAAACCTCTCCCCAAATGTCAGCCTCCTTTGCCTGCTGACATGTCCACCTGCCCTTTCCATAGGCCCCTGACCACATCCAAAACAGCCCACACCGTTCTTCCCCGCTGCACCTCTCAAATCCCTACCTCCTCCTGAGTCTATTTCTCCCCTGACCCCTTCACCCTCAGTCACCCAAACAAAGCACATGGCAGTCATTCCCTTCCTCTCACTCCATTTATTCAATAATAAGTCCAGCCAGTTTTAACTCTTTAGCATTTTTTAATACAGAACCTCCCTTGCTACAACTTCCCTAGTTCAGAGAGTCACTGTCTCTTGTATTAAATGCTATCAGAGCTTCTGAAACAGGCTCCCGCTTCTAGCCTCCAGTTTTATCCCTTCAAATCCACACTTCAAGTAGCCACTAGAGTGGGCTCTCTAAATAATAACTCCAACTATCTCCCTTCCGGGCACAAAACCATTCATTCACCTGCTGCCCAGAGCGACAGGATGAAGCCCCTTAGGAACTCGGTGATGTGAGGTTTGCAAGGCTCATTCCTGGATGTTTCCCTCCCTAGTTCTCCTGCCTGATTAACAGTGAACTGCCTACTGGTTTTCACTCTCACTGCACTGGTTCTCGTCTCCGTGCCTTTGTTTATGCTATAAGCAACCCATGCAATGCCCTTTCCTCCCTGCTCTACCATTTTCCATGCCCTGGCTAACTATTACTCATCACTCAACACACGTCACCCTCCCCCAAATGTCTTTCCTGATCCATGCCTATGTACTTTGGGAACCTTTTCTCTGTATAGCCAAAAGTATTGCACTTACTGTCATGAAAAATGATTACCTATTTATGTGCCTTCTTCCTTTCCGCCTCCACCCTCACTGACTTTGAGCTCCTTTAAGTCAGAGAATGTCTTCAGCACTTTTGAATTCTTGATGTTTAACAAAATGTGTGCAGCATGTTCCATATTGCAAAGTGACAGTGAAAGTGAATGAGAGAATGAGTGACAGGCTGAATGAATAAATAAATAACGGAGCCCCGGAAAACCAGGCAAGTTTCAGTATCTCTCTGTATCCTCATGTTTTTAAGCCAACCCCCAGGACTGCAAATGGAAATTATATCTAGTTGACGTCTAGGGAAGCACCACTCTTCTTGGGTTAAATGACCTTAAGCGTTTCCAAGGGAATGGCCCTCATTTCTCCTCTTGGAAAGGTGCAGATAGAGCTAGAGATAATTGGATAGAGATGAGCTGTTCATGGGTCAGTCCAGCCGTGCTCCTCACTGAGCTCCCGGACCTGGTGCAGGTTCACCTGTGGAGTGAGGCAGGGACCAGGTGATTGTGCAAAGCTGCCATGCTAGGAGCATGCCCAGCTACTAAACTTGTGGCACCCAGTTTGAAATAAAAATACGGTGCCCTTTATTCAAAAAGCAGGGGTAGAAATACCACGAACATTATATATAAAGCTTTTCCTTTTCTTCATCCATCTTTCTCTGGACTTGCCATGGTGTTTTTTAATTTACTATTACTCTTCTGAGTAAAAAGAAAAAGTATTTTATTAGCATAAGTGTTGCCATTTTTTATATTGTGCATTGCTAGTTTTAATTGCAAATATTACAGCATCGAACTCATATACAGAATCACCAAAATGACACAATTCCTATTTCATGGCATCCAAAGGGTGCCTTGAGCAGGCCAAAAGAGACAAAGGGAAGCCAAACTGAAAAAGGTTAAAGGTTGGAAGGAGGAGGGAGGAAGCCCTCAGGCATAGCAGCAGCCAAGGGAGCACTCCCAGGCTCAGACACCTGCAGAGAGAGCGCAGACCCCCACAGACACCTGGGACCATGCCTCCTAAGGCAACACAGGTGCCTCACTGCAGATCCTGACCCCTGCTGAGCCTCCCTCCCGCCAGCCCCTGACCAATGAGCAGCCCTTGACCTGTGCAGGTTCTGGGGAAGCCTTTCCCAAGGCCCTGTCACTCCAACCCATGGAGACAGGGGACTTGTGAGGCTTTTGAAATCTCTGTGTCTGTGTCAGGACATGCTTGGTACCCAGATCAAGGGTAAACTTGGACCCACTTCCCAAGGGATGTGCCAGAGTCCTGCCCTTGCCCACAAAGCTAGTAAATGGCAGAGCGAGGACTGAAACCTACATTTCTTTCCACCACACATGCTGCCACTTTCAGAATAGACTATTTCTCTCAAAAACCACATGAAACTAGAAGATTTACCGCTCGGTGTTCTTAACGAGGAAAAAAAAAAAAGTAGTTCCTAGCAGGCATGCTTCATTTTTAGCTATTTTACTTTTTAGTTCATAAAGCAATTTCATAAGCATTATGCACCACATCCCCAAGGCTAAGTGTCATTGTTATCCCCGTTTTACAGATGAAGACAGGAAGCTTAGTTCCCAGAGTCACTCTGCTATTAAAGAACAAGACTATGTGAACCCAAGAGCTACAATTCCCATGTTCTTTTTCCTTAGGAGAGACTGTGGGGAAGGGGTTAATGCAGACCACTGGACTAGTAGAGAGAGACTCCATCCATCTACATCCACTTCCATGTGGAAGACAGTTGTCTAGATGATGGGATGCAGGGGCATCCGACTCTCTGCTTTCATTTTCTTCTTTGTTGCACAGCAGCTCTACCACTTACTGTGTGATCTCCGTCAAGTTCCTAGTTATCACTAAGCTTCAGTTTTCTCATGTGTAGAGGGAAGATATTAATAGTAATATTTATTTCATAGAATTTTTAAAGCAGTGCCCAGCCCACAGTCAACACTCAATGAATATTAACAGCTGTTATTATTATTGTTATTATTAATTCAATCGGTGCAGTTGTCTGAGCCCAAATCCTTGTCCTCTCTCATCATTATACAAACTAGTGACCTGGTGCATGAAATTCGTGCACATTAAAAGGGATTAATTAGAGGAAATAATTTAATATTTCTATTTGCCCTTTCTCTATAATACAAGTGTCAGAGATGAAAGAAAATTAGTAAAATGTATATGAAAACCTTCCTCCTGTCAGAGTCTGGGGCTCACCACGGGACCCAGAGTCAAGTCCCCACCCTCCCACATGCACCTCAAAATCACGTTAGACCCAGACCCGGCCACCCCCCACCCCCCGAATTGGGCTAGATCCAGACCCGGCCAGTCCCACCCTTGTCAAGCCCTGCCAGGCAGGGGTGTAGCCTCAGGTCCCCTGGCCTGGCACCAGGACGGGAGGCATGGCCTGAGGTCCCCCAGGCCAGACCAGGGTCGGGGGGTGTGCCTTGAGTCCTCCGTCAAGCCCCGCCAGGTGGGGGACACGGCCTGAGATCCCCTGTCAAGCCCCACTGGGTGGGGGGCATGGCCTGAGGTCCCCCATCAAGCCCCGCCAGGCAGTGGGGGCACAGCCTCAGGTCCCCTGTCAAGGCCCGCTGGGCAGGGGCTCGGCCTGAGTTCCCCTGACCCAGCACTGGGGGTGCACTTTGAGGTCCCCTGTCAAGCCCCACTGGGTGGGGGGCATGGCCTGAGGTCCCCTGTTAAGCCCAGCCAGGCAGGGTGGCACAACCTCAGGTCCTCTGGCCCGGTCTAAGGTCCCCCAGCCTGGTGCCAGGGTGGGGGGCACGGCCTGAAGTCCCCTGTCAAGCCCCACCTGGTGGGGGGTGCGGCCTGAGGTCCCCTGGCCTGGTGCTGGGGCAGGGGGAGCAGCCTGAGGTCCCCTAGCCCAGCACTAGGACATGAAGCGCACCTTGAAGTCCCCTGTCAAGCCCTGCTGGGTGGGGGGCACAGCCTGAGGTCCCCTATCAAGCCCCAAGGGGGCGGGGGAGGGAGTAGCCTCAGGTCCCTGCTGATTGCTCTTTAAGGCTCCTTATGGGAACTTGGCCTCAGCTGTGAGTGCATCCATCTTTGTGATGGTCAATTAGCATATTCCCTCTTTATTAGATAGGATGTGTCTCTGAGCACTCATTTAAAGAAAATACTTTCCCCCAAGCAAGGAGAATTATTCTTCAGACAATATGAGTAGATGAGTAGAGTTACTTTGTGCTAGAACCTCCAGAACAAATGCTATGTTACAAGGGAACATCCAGTCCAACTTTATCATTGTTCAGTTGAGAAAATTAAATTCCAAGGAAGTTAAATGACTCTTCCAGGTTTATACAATTAGTGATAAGCCAGGACTTCTAAATTCCAATGAGTGTTGCTTCTGTAAGAGAAAATGTAGCTGCACTGGTATCATGGCTTTGAAATAGACCTCATATTTCATTACGCAGCATGATTATGAGAACTGTATATTCTTATTTTGTTCATTGTAATTGATCTTTATGGTCATTATAATGATTATGATGCCATAAATAATGATTTAAACTCATTCGTGCTTCTTGTGCTCATAAATTGAAGGCTATTCCAGTATTATTTTCACAGTAAGTTCTCTTTCTCACTGCTGGATAGGAAATATTTTTGAGCCATATGGGATCCTAATTCTCTGAATGCTTTTAGATGATCAGATGTCTCAACTGACAGTCCTGGATGAAACTCAAATCATAAGAATTTGCAAAACTGAAAAAAATTAAGAACATTTTGGTGTTATTGTGTACCGGAAATTCCATCTTTATATTTCCTTCAATTAAGGGGGAAAAATTTGACTTCCTAAATATTAGAATTTTCAGCTCAAACTTTTAAATTCATTTTCCACAAACTTGCTTAGTGATCTCTAGACTGATGTTTTTATAAATCTATGCTTCACATTTTTACTTATGTATTCATTCTTTCAAGTTTTTAATATGGTCAAAGTTAAGCAAACGGGTGATAAGGCAGATGCAAAGATGCTTAAGGCATGATCACTTCTCCCAAAAAGTTTGCTATTCAATGAAGAATACAGGACATATAACACCAAGTAGAAAGAAATAATAAGAGACTCTGAAGCCTATTTAGCATCAGCTTTAACCTAGAGAAGATGTGTTCATCTTTAATAATGCTTATCTTAATTTGAAAGAATTCATGATGCTTTTGGTACCAGTAGAATATTTTAGAAGTAAAACCCAAGAACTTCTCTCTTTAATTAGCAAAATTAGGCAAGCAACATTTAGTATTCATTAGAAGAAAGGGTGTCTCCCTTTTCTTTCTCTCATCTCTTGTTCTGGTTGGGTAGTATTATTTAGTGAAGAAAACCATGGGATAAAATGAGGTGAGTATCCTTCATGGTATAGATGCCATACAATGGAAAGGGTATTTGTGTGTCTTGCACAAATTTTCCCTTTGTATTCAACCCAAGGCCAAATGGTGGAGCCAGACAGCTCCACAAAGGTTCAAAGGACTCTTCTTAGTTGTAATTTTGCTCAGCTTTCCATTTAACCCCTTGGTTGGATTTGCTTCCTGCCTGTCTAACCCACAGTGACCATGTCCTCACAATTAATTCCAGTGCTGTTATATATGTCTTAATCCATTTGGGGTTGCTATAACAAAATACCGTAGGTGGGGCGGCTTATAAACAGAAATCTATCACTGTTCTGGAGACTAGAAGTCCAAGATCAAGGCACTGGCAGATTAGGCAAATGATGACAGCCCACTTCCTAGTTCATAGATGGCCATCTTTTCTCCATGTCCTCACATGGTGGAAGGGGCTAAGGGACTCTCTGGAACCTCTTTTATACGTTTCTAATACCATTCAACAGAACTTGGCCCTCAAGACCTAAGTACCTCCCAAAGGCCCCACCTCCAAATACTGTCACGTTGGGGATTAGGTTTTAACACTTGAATTGGGGTTGCGGGCGGGGGGGGGGGGGACAATTAGGGGAGAAGGAGGACACAAACATTCAATCTATACTATGGTGCAAGTGAGTTTCCCCACCACCAAACTTTAACAATAAAGCAGACCAAAGCAAAGTGTTCATGGGGGAAAATATGTTTTTCTACTGAAGATATTTCAAGAAAAGTATCTTCAAAACCAAAAATAAATGTGGAGAAAAGTCAGGAATCTTCTGGTCCCCTGTTTCAATAGGCATTTCAAGTGACCAAGGACCTGGCCACAAACTGGACATCTCAAGAGTTCGGCCACACGCTGAGGCCAACCTAACATCTCCCAAAGTTCTCATTGTTTCTGCTCTGTTAAGATGATAATGTGTTCACGTTTCAAGTGTAAAATTATTTCCTATAAAAAAATCAAACGTATGAAAAAAAAAAGTCCTTCTCCTAGGACTATAAGGACTCTAATCAATCTCCGGATTGCTGTCATCTTCAGTCAAAAGCGGAAAGCCACTCCCAGACTTAAAATCTTTCAACCCCATGAACACTTTAGTGATTCCACATCCAGTGAGTGAATCAAACAGAAACCAAAATCCATAGGAAATAAATTCCTTCAAGTAATAATTTTGTGAGATTTCATAATTTTAAGTCAAAACGAGAAGACACAATTTTATAGATTGACACACCCTGCTGCCCAAATTGGTTCTGATACGTTTTATTCTTTCTCATATCCCTTCTCTGTTCATGGTGGTTATGACACCCAGGTCTGTCTAAGGTAAATTTTAAATACACCGCCGCCTCCATTATGACTCTATTATGTGCCATAGTTCACATCCTCATCAATATTTTCACCGACAGGTCAACACTGGTCAGAGCAACTTGGATGCAAAAGATGGAGAGAGCTTTAAATGAGCTTTCTTATTCAGGGACTAACTCTCTTATAGCCAATGCTTCCCTGCTTACAGGTATCCAATGGGGATATTTGTTTCTGATGGTCAACTGACTGTGAACCCATCTCTGTTACTTTGTATAAACAATTGGACCCACTCAATGTGAGAGAAGTCCACTGCCACTTTCTTATGGACACGGGAGGGTACCAGGTGAATTTTTCTCTTTTAATCAGAAAAAAAAAACAAAACAAAACTTTTCTATATGTTTTCCAGTGGGCAAATGCTGCCACATGTTCAATCATAGCCTCAAGGCAGGCCGGGAGCATTTAGTTGTTCAGCCTCCATAGTAGGGGTAGCTAGGGAGAAGGGCGTCAGCCTGCCAACAGTGTCTGCCACCACCTAGAAATAGAATTGCTGAGTCCCTGGAGTATGGATGTTTGCTTTTTCAAAGGTGTTACTGTACTCAATCTCTGTCTATAGTGGTATCCATTTAGACCCTATATCAAAGACCATCTGACTTTTATCTTTGCCATCTGCCTTTTCTTTTTAATTCAAATGAAAAATTATATTTGACTTGCAAACTTGACTCCCCGTTCTCATGGTTCTCCAGTAGGTCATCTTTCATCACATTTCCCTCAGATTTTGATGTTTCTGCACTGTCATTTCATTTTTGGTTGTTGAACTCAATATCACTCAATTCCTCCATCCATTCTTCACACCATAGCCAGGTATAAGTGTAAGTCAGTTTATGTCCTTCAGTGTTTTTCATTGCACTTAGAATAAAATCAAAGTCCTTATCAGGATATTCAAGGCACTGCATTATCTATGCTTTGTTTTCCCCTCCAAGGTTCTCGTGCCCCTTAGTCACCAAATTCAAGTCTTAAGAGCTTTCTGTCTGTTCCTAGACTATGCCTGGCTCTTTTCTCGCCTCACTGCTTTTGCACAAGCTGTTCCTTCTGCCCTGAATCTTCTTCTAATGGCTCTTCTCATGGTTGGGTTGTTCCTTCTGATTCCTCACATCTCAACTTACATGTCACTTTCTCAGAGAGGCTTTTCTGACTAGTCTTTCTAACATAGATCTCCCTTGTAATTTTTTTCTTTTTACTACAGCCCGCTAGAGCAGTTTTTTCTAGCTATGTGACCTTGGGCAAATTATTAGTTTCTCTATGTCTTTAATTCTTTATTTGTAAATAAGGGTAATAACTGTACCAACCTTGGGGGTTGTTGTGAACAGTAAACAAAGGTAAAATACTTCATAGTACCTGGCATATATAAAACTTTGCTAAATGATCATTGTTTGTGTATTATTTTCTCTTTGGTTATTTTCTTGTTTTCTCCACGAGACTGTAAACTCTAAAAGTAAGGGACCTTTTCTGTCCTGTTATCAGCGTGTTCCATGACCCAGCCCAGACCCTGCACATAGTAAGTGCTCACAAACTATTAGTTGAACAAATATATTTAAATAAATGAAGGAAGGCAGCTCATTTCCAGCATTCAATGGCCTCTTCTCTAAGGCTCCAGATTAAGCAAATAAAAATACACAATCCCAGATAAATTGAAATTTCTGTCTTTTGTCTGGCAGCCCTCCTTCCCTCATAACCACCTTCAAACTTAATAAGCAACAGTTTCTCTCTCTCCTTCCCTACCTCCTTTCTCTTTCGTTTTGTTCCTCTCCTGTTACGTTTATTTGGTTATTTCTGAATCTAGTTCTTGGTGTCAGGACACCCCGTCATCCTTAAATCTCAGGGTATCTGCTTCACAAGGACAACCATTTTTTTGATGGACTAATGAGTCAACTTTATGATGGTCTACCAGTTCCCAGAGGACTAACCGATCCACTTGCACCATCACAGTCTCCTTCAGCTTCCATAGCCTTCTCAGAGACTGCAATTGACTGCCTTTTCTTTGGACTCAGAACATGTTAAGTTAGGGACACAAAATGTCCTTAATTTATTTCCAGACATCTTCTATCTTCTTTATTCATTTTCACAAATCCCCCATCCTAAATCCTGGCTTTGAAAAAGACCTAAAGGAAAGACACCCAAACATGGCTCTGACCCTGAGAATTCCCCTTTCCCAGTTGGTCCTCCAAATAGTTGGACAAGGCTCTACAGAAGAGCTGAGAAGTGCCAGCTCAATGCCATGCTGTCATTCCCAACATAGTGCTGGCTCAGAACATGGCCAATTGCTTGATGCTGTAGCCAGAAATGTCCTGGGTCACTTATCCTAACAGGTTTGGCTCTAGATGACACTAATGTCATTGGAAGAACTAACTGCTAAATGTTTTCAGAAGGTAATTTATCCTATCTAATAAAAGAATAATATACAAATTGACCATACCTCCACTACACCTACAAGCCACGCCCACCAGCCAATCAGAAGTGAGTATGCAAATTGACCCAACCAAGATTGCTGCGGCCACAGAGAGAGCAGGAGGCTTGGATTTCCCTGGCAATGGAGGAAGCCAAGCTTTCCGCACACCCTGGTGGGCCCAGGCCTCCACTCAAGGCTACAAAGTTTCAATTATAGAAGATAAATAAATCCCAACAAAAATGGCTGCGGCCAGGGAGCAAGCAGGAGGCTTGGCTCTGCTCAAGGCTACAAAGTTTCAATTATATAAGATAAATAAATCCCAGATACCATGGCCTCCTCTTGGGTCGCCAGGGGGTATGGCTGGCCTGCAAACCACCACAGGCCCCTCGCCCAGGCCGCCCCATGCCCTAAGGGAACCCCCACCCTGATCCTGGACCTTGGGCAAATTATTAGGAACCTGTGGGGCTTTTCTAGTCTAAACGGTCCCTAACTAACCACAAAGCTTTAACTTCCCTCTCCTTTGAAGCATGCTGTCTAGCCTGGGTTGAGCTATTCCCAAATGGGTAGGATGGATAGGAAATGCTTGACATGGTCTTTCCCAGCAACTGAGTCTGAGCAGGGGGTGGGGACAGGATGTAGAAAATAATACACAAGCCCTAGTAAGTTTGGGTTCAATGGATGACGGGGTGTCCTTCCACCCTTCAGGGCAAACCAGCTGGCCCCCACCCGTGCACCAGGCCTCTATCCTATCTAATCCTATCTAATAAAAAAGTAATATGCAAATTGACCATCACTGCAATACACAAGATGGCTGCCCCCATTGGTCAAAGATGACTGCCCCCATGTGGACACAAGATGGCCACCACAAGATGTCCAGCAGGGGAGGGTCGTTGGGAGGGACCAGGCCTGCAAGGGAGGGCAGTTGGGGGCAATCAAGCCTGCAGGGGAGGGAGTTAGGGGTGACCAGGCCGGCAGAGGAGGGAAGTTGGGGGCGACCGGGCCTGCAGGGGAGGGCAGTTAGGGTAACCAGGCCTGCAGGGGAGGGCAGTTAGGGGTGACCAGGCCTACAGGGAAGGGCAGTTAGGGGTGACCAGGCCCACAGGGGAGGGCAGTTAGGGGCAAACGGGCTGGCAGGGGAGCAGTTAGGCATCAATCAGGCTGGCAGGGGAGTGGTTAGGGGGTGATCAGGCTGGCAGGCAGAAGTGGTTAGGGGCGATCAGGAAGGCAGGCAGGTGAGCAGTTGGGAGCCAGCAGTCCTGGATTGTGAGAGGGATATCCAACTGCCCAGTAGGATCGGGCCTAAATGGGCAGTCGGACATTCCTCGAGGGGTCCCAGATTGGAGAGGGTGCAGGCTGGGCTGAGAGACAGCCCCCCCCCCCCCCCCCCGTGCACGAAATTCTTGCACCGGGCCTCTAGTTTGAAATAAACTGTGTTGGAGAAACTGTGGCCTGTTACCCTCAATGGTTTGTCAATCCATATGCCAGGCTGTGTGTGAAAATAGGATCATAGGAGTTACTTCTTGGCAGTGTTACACATCTATTGACTCCATCCAGAAAGTGCCGGCCCTGAACACTGGTTCTCCTTCTGTAGTGAAGGAGGCATAAGCATCAGCGTCTGACAGGAGAAGACACTGACCACAGGTCCATCGTTTCTCAGCTCAGAGACTTCGTTTCCTTGTCTATAAAATGAAGATGCCATTACTTATCTTACGAGATCATAGTAAGGCTTATGAATAAGATGAACAAAGTGCCTGGTACTCAGTACAGGCCTAATGGCTGGTAGTTCATCATGGTAGGCTCTCTTTACCGCTTCATGGTATGTGTTGGTCATACCCAGGAGCCAGTTCTTTTGGCTTCTCCCAAGAGGAGCCCTTCCTTTTGGAGATCTGTATCACCTGTGAGAGGTCACGTGCAAGAGGAGCCTGTTGAAAACACAAAGATGCCATGCTCCTCTTCCATTAAGAGCAGGTGTCACATAAACATGGACAACACTGTGGTGATAGCCAGAGGGAAAGGTGTGGGGGGTTGGAAAGTGGGCAAAGGGGAGATAAATAGGGATGGAAAGAGACTTAACGATGCAGTGTGCAGATGATGTTTTATTGAGTTGTGCACTCGAAATATGTGTTTTTATTAACCAATACCACCCCAATAAATGTCATTTTTATTTTAAAAAATATTTTTATTTATTTCAGAGAGAAAGGGAGAGGGAGAGAGACAGAAACATCAATGATGAGAGAGAATCATTAATTGGCTGCCTTTTGCACACTCCACATTGGGATAGAGCCCACAATCCTCGCATGTGCTCTGACTGGGAATAGAACCATGACCTCCTGGTTCATAGGTCAATGCTCAACCACTGAGCCATGCTGGCTGGGTAAATTTCATTTTTTTAAAAGAGCAGGGTGTCCAAACTAACCTAATCGCTGCTCACTTCTCTCTTGTGAGACCTGAGCCATGTGCAGTATATTAGATGGAAGAACAAGATCGGACACCTGCCAAGATTACGGACAGCTTACCCAAGGAAAATTCCTTTTCAGAACTTCACAGCTTGTGATTGGAAAAGGACACAGGACAGCTGCTCACTGTTTTTCTTTCATCTCCACTTTTGGCATATTCTTCTAATAGCTCTCCTGTCCCACTCAGTATGTAGCACAGTGGGAGCTGAAAGAGTGGGACTGAGGTGTCCCCATCCTGTCCCCACCCCCTGCTCAGACTCAGTTGCTGGGAAAGACCATGTCAAGCATTTCCTATCCATCCTACCGCTTTGGGAATAGTGCAACCCAGGCTAGACAGCATGCTTCAAAGGAGAGGGAAGTTAAAGCTTTGTGGTTAGTTAGGGACCGTTTAGACTAGAAAAGCCCCACAGGTTCCTGCCAGCCCCGATTCCATGATTCAGTGAACAGAAAGGACTGTTGCAGAGAAGGGAAGAATGGTTCTGACAGCTTTCCAAATTCTCTTCTATACAGAGGGAGTCATTGTTGCTTCAATGCTGTGAAATCAAACGTAAAAGAAGTGGGAAAACTATCTTGCAAATGTGGATTTCATATGGCTCTAAAGTAAAATGCAGATGATTTAGGTCTAGCCACATTTTCTTACTCAAACTTTTCTCTCCTGCACTAACTACACTAGAGGCTATATTAGTTAAGAGTTATGAGAAAGACTCTATGGTAGCAAGTTACTTAAGTACCTAGCTCATGGAGTTGCTGTAAGAATTAAATAAACTTGTATTTCTGATGCACCTAGAACAGTGCCTGGCACAGAATGAGAACTCACTAAGTGTGCAAATCACTTTATGCTAACTTACACCAACTGCTCTAAGTGTGAAAATTGAAAGAAGACAATAGGTGTTCGTAAGCTTTATACTTTCATATGCATGCATCTGGAGAAAAATAAGAGCATGCAAGTAAGTTTTGTTGTCATCTGCTTTTCTTCTTGTAGGACTTGTGGGTTAGCATCCTTAATTAAAAGTGAACAGGTTTCCTCTATTGAAGTTATGAAATTTTTAACCAAGATAGTACGAGTTAGTGTATAAATGACTTTGCAGTCTTTTATAAGTATACATCTATTAAAATCTGCATGAATACATGTCTCAAGGGAATCATAGTTGTAACTTATTATATCACCAAACCTTGCTTAATACTTTTCAACAAATAAGTACCTGATTACTTAAACCACCAATCCCCCCAACCCCAGCTTTAGAACAGATAGTTCAAAGGGGAAACAGACTTGAAAAATAATGAGGGGAATAAATGAAAGTATAACATTGTAATCATGTTAGCTGTTAAATGCTAATCTTTTTTTTTAAAGGCTAGGCAAGCCCTAGTAAGTTTGGGTTCAATGGATAGAGTGTCAGCCTGCAGACTGAAAGATCCTGGGTCCAATTCTGGTCAAGGGCACGTACCTCTGTTGAAGGCTCGGTGCCTGGCGTGTCAGGAGGCAACCAATTGATGTGATGTTTCTGTCTCTCCCCTTCCCTTCCACTCTCTCTAAACATCAATAGGAAAATATCCTCAGGCGAGAAGTAACAACACAAAAGTCTAAGATAAGTTCATTCATTAAGATATATAACTTACATATATAAGATTTCTCTAACTTCTTGTTTAAATGTGACATTTCCTTGAAGCAATATTCTGTGTAGTCCAAAGAAACTGAAAAGCTTTCTTCTTAAGCTAAAATCATGAAAATTTAGTTATGAACAAGAAATTCCATTGCAGTAGACAGAATATGTTCAATTAGAGGGCAAAGGTAGAGAGGTAAAATATATATGTGATGAATTTTCTTCCACTGCCATTTCGTTAGTGTGACAGAAGGAGTCAAAATTAGAAGAAGCACATTATCTAATACCTGATTACTTATGGTAATCCATGTTGCTGTGTGATAAACTAAGTAAAGCTTTGTTCCAACTGGCAAAGGAATTATAAATCTGGTTTTTACACAATAGCAGTTATCATAATCATGCAATAAAGACATGCATTGGGTACTTGTAAATTGATGGCAAATTGACTCAAAGCCTTAAAGAAGCTAAGAAGTAGCATTGTTACTGCAAGAAAATTGTATATGTGGGATTCCATATACAATTGTAACTGCTATCCAAAAGGAGAGTGTGCCTATAAAACGTTTAGCAACTATCGTTAATTTATATGGGAAATTTTTTTAGCATTCCCTGACCCAGAATTCAATGCATGCATAATGTCTTTATTTTGTTTGCCATGATTGAAATGCTTTATTATGTCCAGTTTTACACTAAGTATAACACCCTTATGAGCTCTCTTCGGCTTACTGATACCGACAAATCTTGCCAACAGATGCATAAAATACTTGAGATAAAGCCCTGGCTGAGTGGCTCAGCTGGTTGGGGCATCATCCGATACACCAAAACGTTGCAGGTTCGATTCCGGTAAGGGTACATGCCTAGGTTGTGGCTAGATCCCCAGTTGGGGCACTTACAGGAAGCAACCGATAGATGTTTCTCTCTCTCTCTCTCTCTCTCTCTCTCTCTCTCTCTCTCTCTCTCCCCCTCTCAAATAAATAAAAACAGATATTCGGTTAAGATTAAAAAGACAAATATCCCTGGCCAGTGTAGCTCAGTTAGTTGAGTGTTGTCCTGTGCATGGAAAGGTCACCGGTTTGATTCTCGGTCAAGGCACATAACCAGGTTGCGGGTTTGGTCCCTGGTCAGGGTGTGTGCGGGAGACAACCAATCAATGTTTATCTCTCACATTCATGTTTCTCTCTCTCTCTTCCTCTCCCTCCCTTCCCCCTCCTTTCCTTTCTCTCTAAAAAAATATATAAAATAAAAAATAAAATTTGTTTAAAAGACAAATAAGATCCGTGAGATAAAGTCCAGATGTGCAGATTTCAAAACTGTGGTGCATTGATGCTGAGATGCTGAGTGTGGTTCTAGGGGAAGAAGCTTGGGGGGCCATGCTTGGATGCTGGGGTGCAGCTGCCTCTATAATGGTTCCGTGCAAAACCAACACTGAACGCTATTTTCACTTTTCGCCCTTTTTCTTAAAAGCAAAAGTCCTCTTCAGATTTTTTTCCTTTGGTTAGTGAAAACAGGTACTAATGTACGTCTTTTATAAAATTAAAGTGGTATAAAGTGAACTTTCGAAAGGCAAGGGATGCCTGTAGTTTTATGCAACCATATCATTTATGCTGTGAAAACTTGTATTAAAAATAAATGAAAATATGCATTTTTCCATGTGTGAGTTTGAAAGATCTTGGTGTCATTTGATTATACAAATATTCTATTTTAAATATTTAAGGTCACACAAACTGTGGAGAAGAATCTAATTTAGTTCATTATAGAGCAAAAGAATTTTCTCCAGTAACAGCATCCTATTGACTTTCTTTCATTCTTGGCCTAAAAAGAGAGAATAAATAACATCCTACTCCAGCTTATATTAAGAAGAAAACAGTTCTCCATGGTCCTTAAATATGTTTCCCTAGCATTTTATGTAATACTAGAGGCCTGGTGCACGGATTCATGCACCAGTGGGGTCCCTCAGCCTGGCCTGCAGGGATCGGGCTGAAACCAGCCCAGTGCATGGATTCGTCCAGGGCATGTCTGGCCTGTCTTGCCCAGTCCTGATAAGGGCCGACTGCCAGAGGTTGGCTGGCTGGGGAGGGACTGCAAGAGGGCTCCAGGGAATGTCTGGCCCCTCTCGTCCAGTCCCACTCAGCTGGACCCCAGCAGCAAGCTAACCTACTGGTTGGAGCATCTGCCCCCTGGTGGTCAGTGCACATCATAGCGACTGGTCGAACAGTCGAACAAATGGTTGGAAACTTAGCATATTAGGCTTTTATTATATAGGATGCAATGTGAAGGGAAGATTTCTAAATGAGTATGATATGTATGTACTCAAGTTGTTGAAATAGGAGAAGTGTTCAAGCTGGAGTTCTATGAGACAGAAGAAATCAGCACAGATATTATTGAGAGATGATTTCAGTAAATAGCTGTTCTATTTCTAATGGATCACTAAGATCAAAGCATTCCTTTTCATTTTATTTGGTCATCTTGTTAGTTTATCATGGCTGAAAAAAAATAATACATAAGTACTCTCCCCATGATCAGAGAAGAAACTTTCAGCTCTCAGTACACATATATTAGATTATGTTTATTTACTTCATAATTTAAGAAAGCAATATAGGTCCCCTGGATTAGATCTTTCTTGTCAGTAAAGGAACACCTGTTCTAAAAACACTGCCTTAGGCCCTTGATGCTTCTAGTAAGTCACTAACTAAACAACTTAACCTACTGGTTATTATTCCCTAAACACCCTGTGCAATGTGCCAGGTAGTGTACTAAGAAAATAAATCATTTCTCAATTGGACTTGTCATTTCAATAGCATAGATTTCTAACCCCATAATAAAACAACACTAATGAAAGTAGAATCAGTTTCTAATTTGTTTTAATGACTGAAAAGTTAGAAGAGCATCTGCTGGAGATCCTAAATTTAATGTCCATGAACTTTGACTGAGAGGCACATCAATTATATCCTGGGAACAATGACTGAGTGTTTTTGACTTCCTGTGTCTGATTCCCTGTAACCTCACCACCTTTGCTCTATCTGTGGGATTCAGCCAGTTTCAATGTCTTCAACTGTAGAGAAGCACAGCTGGATAGAAATTGCTGTGATGATGGAAATGTCCTGTATGTGCATGTCCAATATAGTTGCCAGCAACCACATATGGCCAATGAATCCCTGAAATCAGAATGGAAAAGAATGAACTAGACATGGCAATTGAGAGGTCATTCTTAACATTGGGCAGAGAAATTCTATGGAGTTAATGGGGGGGTAAATGCTTATTATAATGGGTTAAGGAGCAAATGGGAGAGGAGGAAGTAGAGCCAGCACGTGTACTGGCGAGATGAGGTAGAGAGTGCAGTGGAGTAGAAGATGGACATACCGGAGCTCTATTCCAAAAACCATTGTTCTGACAGCCATGTGAAAAATGGATGGAGGAGGGGAAAGCTAGGGTTTATGTTTAGTTTTTCTTGAGGAAAAAAATGAGTTAAGCTGAGGTTTTCTAACATTTAGTGAAGGCATGTGGTACTGTAAGAATAAACTCCAGGATCCTAGGAAAAAATGGAAACATTTATTGTCTTTGATGGTGTGACTATTACCCAAGAATAAACAAAATAGTTAGTTGTAAGACTTGAAACATTTCATTTTCCTCTGAAATTCTGTAAGAATCCATGACATTACAAAAATAAGGTATTCTAGCATTTCTTTTCGTAAGAAATTTTGTAAGTTCCTAGTACTAAGATGAATTTATCAAAACACACACACACACATGCATTCTTGCACTTTTCTATAATTCTTAAAGGTAACTGTAAGTTATAAACTCTGAAACAATAAAATGTAATTTAAAATTATACAATCTATACTTATATATAATGATACTAATCAAAAGTTGGACTTGACTGAAATCATAGCATTTTAGAAATGAATGGATGTTTGTTAAAGTGCTTCATTTTAATGGGTAAGGACCAGAGACCTGGAAATAATATATGACTTAGTCAAGTTTACCCAGACAAGACTCAAACTCACATCTTTATACTCCAACCATGGTGCTGTTTTGAAAAAAAAAAAAAAAAGATTGGTTAGATGATGCACCGAGATATTTTTGTACTCTGTGTATTACAATAAGAGAGAAAATAGAAAATACCTAACTGTATGCGTCACTGGGAACAATGAATCTTTTTCTTCAGCTTTCTACAATTAGTACCATTTCCCCCTGGACACAGTCTTACCATTTGCACTGTGTGCTCCCCATAATTTTCACTCATTTTTCAAAAATACTTGGTCATTATCCTGCATGCTAGGAAATTTGACCCAAGGAGAAGTCTAACTTCCTTTCAATTCTCCCCAAAGTTTCTTTCCTTACTGAAAATAGGAAGATGAACCCTAGCCGGTTTGGCTCAGTGGATATAGTGTTGGCTCATAGACTAAAGCAGTGGTTCTCAACCTTTCTAATGCCATGACCCTTTAATACAGTTCCTCATGCTGTGGTGACCCCCAACCATAAAATTATTTTCTCTGCTACTTCATAACTGTAATTTTGCTACTGTTATGAATCATAATGTAAATATCTGTGTTTTCCGATGGTCTTAGGCTCTATAGCTGCGGTTCTCAACCTGTGGGTCGCAATCACAGGTTGAGAACCGCTAGCAGGGTCACCTAAGACCATCGGAAAACACAGATATTTACATTACAATTCATAACAGTAGCAAAATTACAGTTATGAAGTAGCAACGGAAATAATTTTATGGTTGGGGGTCACCACAACATGAGGAACTGTATTAAAGGGTCACGGCATTAGAAAGGTTGAGAACTACTGGACTAAAGGGTCTCCAGTAGATTCCCAGTCAAGGGCATGTACCTTGTGGTTGCAGGCTCAATCTTCAGGGCACATGTGGGAGGCAACCAATCGATGTATCTCTTTTATGTTGATGTTTCTCTGTCTGTCTCTGCCCCCTCCCTATCGCTCTCTCTAAAAATCAATGGAAAAATATCCTCAGGGTGAGGATTAACAAAAAAAAGAAAATAGGGAAGATGGTATATTGGTAGGTTAGAGGAAGAAAAGTGGTCTTTAAAGTTTCAATTCTTGAAAGCATTTCAGTATTCAAACACTGAAATCAAGTTTTCAGGATTACATATAGATAGTAGCTAATTCAGATTATGAGATCCTGGTATGTTCCGTGTTTGTACAAAGAAACTAGGTTCTATATTTTCTGAGCTGAAGTTGTAGGCTGGTAATTTAGTCCATGAAAAACCTGGTAATGGTCTAAAACATAGAAGGCCAACTGTGTGTGTGTGTGTGTGTGTGTGTGTGTGTGTGTGTGTGTGTGTGTGTTTAAGGGCTGGGGAACTCCTTTTGGAAAATCCCTCAAAGAGTAAAAGTCAAATGTGAACGGTATCATACATCCCGCTTGTGACACACTAGTCCAGTTCTGAAAATAATAACACTTTTTCAAAATGAAGTCATTTATATTCTTAGCCATCCTCTGTTGTGTGCACTGAGTAATTTCTTGAGAGCAATGTTTCCTATGGCACATTGCCAAGACTGGCTTTATTTGTTTTTCATTAGGCTTTTCATTATCAGACCTGGATCGTTCTGCCTCATCCAAGAGCATCAGAGTAGCTCAAGCATAGGGATGGTACTAGGAGTAGGTAGAATGTTTTTGTCCATTGAATGCCGGTTTTAAATCCCTAGCTATGGCACCATTCTAATGGCTTTCATCTTTCTAAGACCAGTCATTTCTCCATTTATAATGTAGTCTGATATGAAATGGTTTACATCAATCTATGCTGTCCCTGTCCAGGGAAAGATATTAGTTTCACTTTGCACACACTGGACTGGCCCCTTCTCCTTTATTATCTCGAGGAAAGGCATCATGAATCACGCCTCTTGCCCAAGCCTGGAACCAGTGTGTATTCTGCATTTCTCCATCATTCCATGCATTCACTTGCCAAGTCAAATTTCTTGATAGTTTTCAAGTCCCCTTCCTTCTTTCTATGTCCCATGACCACTACCTTAGTCTAATCCCAATCTCTAGAACAACTACAGTGGCCTCCTTCTGGGTTGCCCTTTCCAATTCATCCTCTTTTGCTTTCATTGTTCATCAATACCCATGGCTCTCCATAAATGGGTATTCTATAACTTCTATTCATAGGTTTTGTGTTACACATGAAGAGGACAGAGTTTGATTTGTCCAGAAATGTAGCAATCTGAATTCTTGAACTCTCCTATAGACTCCTCAATTTTGCTTACAAACCCCCAAAAAACAAATGTGTATATATTAATTAGAGGTTTAAAACATAATTGAAATCAAAGAACTTCAGGACTGGATCGGCCCTTGAAGGCCGTGGAGCTCAACTTCATCATTTTATAGGAAAGGAAACAGAGGCCCAGCCACAAAAACCAAATTGATCTTTCTAAGTTTGGGATCACATCATGTAACTCCTTAAAATTTTGCCCAGGTATCCCCGTTATGGGCAAGATGAAGTCTGAATTCCACCGCGTGCCATGCAATGTCTGCATGTCTGGCCTCTGCTTGCCTTTGCAGTCTTACCTTTTGCTCCTCTCTTCAACTTACCCCAGAACTCAGTGCTTCCAAGGACATTATTCTTTTTAGCCACAGGACATTGCTCATTATTCTTTTAGCCATTAGACAGCATTTCCTCTGAAAACATACCCCTGATCCCCTCTGGGCTCCCCAGAACATGTCACCATCAGCACATTTACATCACTCTGACTGTCTTTGAACAGTCTGTTTCCATCACTGCACTAGAAGGAATAATGACAATTGTGGGCAGGGACCTGCGTCTTACTCATTGTTCTAGCCCCACATCTTGACCAGGTGGCTGGTAGTCACTATTTTAAGATTAACTCTCACTTTTAACCTCATCTATGCAATTTTGCCATCAGCCCTCCTCACAAAATCTGTTTTCCTGGGGGGGAAAAACAAAACTGATTCATTCACATCAAGGTATAAGTCATGGATGGTTCTAAATGGCACCACTCCCTAGAAGCATTTACATTGTAGGGGGACAAAGTTTTACGTCACAGGAATGAATCCTCAGTGCAGATAATCCAACCAGAAATAGTAAATCATGAGAGTATTGGTGAGGGAAGGAAGTTTTCCCAGAACTTGCAACGTGGGTGACCCCCTCTAATCCTACCCTCACAGAAACATGACGTTTTTGTCTATAAAATTCAGATCATATGTTGGTTATTTGTCTCTGTATTAAATAAATCATTATTTACCCATAATAAAAATGCCTGACTTAACTTACAACACTTCTGGTTTTGTTTCAGGGAAGCAATGTTATGGAAGATCAGGATTTATTGGAAATTGGGATCCTTAATTCTGGGCACAGACAGAGAATTCTACAGGCAATCCAGCTCCTCCCAAAGGTAAGCCATGCTTTGTTTCCCTCACTCTAAGTACAGTCCCAGTGGTTTAAGTCCAGATGTGCAAGGGGTGTCAGTAATTAGGACATTTCCACAGATTGATGCAACTCCCCAAAGCTGTTCTTTAGACTTACCTACAAGGATTCAATACAGGAAACACCACTGGCCAACAGGCAGCGTCAGAGTTTCTCTTCAGTGAGAGTCCTTATATCAGTACAAACATCCGCCCAGGCCCCTCAAGTACAAGAAGATAAGATCAATATTGGATGGATACAGGGATGTTCCTGGATTAGAAGCCTCATGCCCCATAAGAGGCAATATCTCCTATTACAGCTCCAGAGGCTTAGCCTCCAGGGACAGGGACCTGCCTAATTATAAGAGTCATCACTTGGCAGAGTCCAAAGCATCACATCCCCATCAGGTATATATAGTTCATGTATAAATTTTCCCAGTCCAGATGCATTTTGCTAGTATGTTACCTAGCAACAGAGTTGACCTTCTGTGTCCAGATAAGGTTTCATAGGAGCCTAAAGCAAGAGGTAGGATCTGAGCATTGGTCTTCAAGATAGATAGTATGTTAATTGCTAATGAAAGGAAAAGGCATTTCAGGAGCCAGAGGAACCCACGTATGGTCCAGGCAACAAACTTCCAGAGTGTTAGGGGAATAGTGATACTGTATGATTTAAAATCCGATGGGATTTGCACAGCAATGTGAATGTACTTAATGCCCCTAAACTATACACTAAAAAAAAATTTGGTTAAGGTGGTTAATTTTGTTATTTCTTTGTTATTTGAAGAAAGTTTTGTTATTTCTTTTCAGCACAAGTAGAACAATATTTTTTTAAAAAGAAGAAAAAATTCAATGTGATTAAAACAATAGGAGAGTGAAGTAGAGATAAAGCAGAAAAAGTAGTTGGGTCAGTTGGTGCAGGCTAAGGAATTTGGAATTTATTCTGTAAGCTCTGGGAAACAGACATGACTAGAATGCTCTAAGTCAGCTCATTCTGGAGGAGTACACAGTAGGAACTAGAAGGAGGGGAAGTTGAAGTTGTTATCCAGCTGGGAAAAAATTGGGGTGGGATGGGGGAATTTGAGGCAGGGTAGCAGGATGGGAAAGATATATATTAACCATTGTTTCTAAGGAAGGGATCTGATAATATTTGCCAACTGATAATAAACTGAGTTGCTACTGATAGAAACTTAACACTTTTGCAAATTCAAGGAGAGTCAAGCATACAAAGAAGGTTAATCATACAATTTCTCCACTAAAAGGAAAAAATAAAATAAAGCATCCTTAGAACTAATTCTAAAAGTAATTCTTTACGTGTATTGTTCACCTCACTACTTTTGAATCTTTACTTAAAATATTACTCAGCAAGTTTTCTCCCTATTGTCAGCAAGAGCTTCTGCACTGCTATGCCCACAACACCTAGACCAGTGCCCAGCCCATGGTAGGCACTCAGTAAATCAATGAATGACTCTCCCCTTGTCATAGTGCTGGCCATCATTTGAAGTTCAGCTCACATTGTTCCATATCACTTCCTTTGTGAAACTTCCCCTAAAGTGGAGTCACTTATCTCCACCTTGGTAATTATCACCCTAGTTCAAACCAATCATCTCTGACTGGACTACACTAGATTCTAATCTGTCTTCTCTAGGTTAGACTAGTTGAGTCCATTTCTCCTTGGTCCTCTCTAGCCTGGGCAATCCTAATCTCTGTCCTAGATACCTTTTTTACCAACTTACAATTAAATTTACACACAGCATCAAGAACAACCCTTCTAAAATATATATCATATCATGCCACAGGCCATGACCTGGTTAAAATCTCCAACGGCCAGCCCTGATTTCTGTGGTTCAGTTGGTTGAGCATCGTACCATGCACCAAGAGATCACTGGTTGGATTCACAGTCAGGGCACATGCCCAGTTGCAGGCTTGATCCCTAGTGAGGATGTGCAGGAGGCAGCTAATCAATATTTCAGTCTCTCATCAATGCTTCTCTCTCTCTCCATCTCCCTTCCTCTCTCTAAAGTCAATAAAAACATATTTTAAAAAATCTCCAATGGCCTATAAAAGTCAATAGAATCTGGCCCTTTTTCACATCTATGACCTCAACCCTCACTCTCCCCTTCTCCTGTACTCTCATCAAATAATTTATTTTTGTTCAAAAACTTGCCAAGCTCATTTTTGCCTCAAGGTCTTTCCATATTGGATTCTGCCTAGAAAGTCTTTTCTTCAGATCTTTATTCACTTGCTTCCATACATCATCAAATCTCTACTCAGCCGTCAACTCCTCTCAGGGGCCTTCATGATCTCAAAGTCACACTCCTTGCTCATTTACACTGCCCTTTGTATTGTCCTACTTTAGTTTTTTCTTCATAGTACTTATGGCTACCCCAAGTTATATTATTAATTCATTTTTCTTTCTTATTTTCCACTTCTCCCTGAGGATGCAGGTTCCCAAGATCAGGGACCATGACTGCCTTATTCCCTTCTATGTACACATTCCCTAGAACAGTGCCTGACACATAGTAGGTGGCCAAAATATTTGTGGAATGAAGGAATATACTGCTCTCTTTTTCCTCTGAGATTTGATAGTTCTATGCTTGTTCTCCCTGAAGGCACTGATAATATTATTACAAACATCCTTAGGGCACAAACAATGTCACATCCATCCTTGAATTTTCAACTGTTCTTACACATCCTATATAATAAAGAGCTAATATGCTAATTAGACTGAACAGCAGAACAACCGTCCAGACAACCTTCCGGATGAAGCCAGGGCTGCGAGGGCTGGCCAAGCCCCTTGCATAAATTTTGTGCATTGGGCCTCCAGTTAAAATAATAAAAGAATAGCCAGTTGGTATGGACCAGTCAATATATGAACCAGGAGGTCACAGTTCGATTCCTAGTCAGGGCACATGCTGGGATTGTGGTCTTGATCCCCAATAGGGGATATGCAGGAGGCAGCCCATCAATGATTCTTGCTCACCATTGATATTTATATCTCTCTTCCTCTTTGAAATCAATAAAAATATTTTTAAAAGAATTAGTGATTGAATGAATGAATGTTTTCCTCACATGTTATTCAAATATAATTTTTTAAATCAAAGAGTACCTCAGTTTTAAAATATATCTGTAAGCTTATCCATGACATTTAATAATGAGAAACAAAACCACTTGAACTCAAAATTATTTGGAGAATAAATGAAGTGTTTACTTTTAAGACAGAATATCATTCCCATTAGACAAAACAATATAATAGAAACAATACAAAATTAAACTTCTATCAAGAGACTGATGCAAAGTGCTTACTAGGCACCCAAATGAACAGATAATATATAAAAACATCCAAACATGTGTTCAGCAGCACAAACAGAATGTTATAATGCTACAAATTGATGCTTTGCTTTCTTAGGTAATGAGCCCAATCTTCAGATGGTTAATAGTGTAATTTTACTGCCAGCACATTCATTTGCATTCACTCTAGCTTTGCACTGCCAGAAAATGGACAAAATGTCTCTTCGTTGTGTTTATGCAATTTGGGTCTTCAGAATATTTGTGTTCTTGATCTGTCAGGAAAAATATTTCGTGATTGCTACCTGAGATCCTTTAATTAACATACTGTGTTTTGGAACAAGCGAGATTGTTCCTAAACAGAGAAAAGGTGGTTTTCTAAGTGCGATCTTGACCTGTTAGCACACTTCAAGCCATGTTCTTCATGCTTTATTTGTGTTTGATGTTTCAAGTTTCAAGGACAAAAGCTTATTCCCTTGGTAAGAATGGTTTTTCTAGAATATGCCCTTTTTGTATTGAAATGTTCACCACCACATGTTCTCAAGTACACTTGATACATTGGGCACAAAGAATACATTCGATAGATTCTAAGCACAGACATATTTAGAACAGTAATCACATTAATTCTCCCTCCACCCATTCTTTCCCTCAGTCTTTTGCAATGCTTAACCTTTCATAGCAGTGCTTAATATCAATGTTCATCCAGCATCCACTTCCTTCACCAATCCCAACCCAGTATTTAGGTCTACAAGTTTCCCTGAACTTTTGAAGATCAAATTTCACCCTTCTCACTTTTAAGAAAGGAAACATACCAAAAGTCCTATGAGAAGATGATCTTCGTTACTCTCTTAGAAACTGTAAGCATAATGGGCTTTTTCTGTTCCTTTGACACAGAGAAATTATCTGATTACTTATTTGCAATGTATAATTTATCTTTTACCAGATAAGAATTCTCTGTGGCGAGGTCTTTGGATAATCCTCTAATATCCTTTTAAAAGGACATAATCTCTTTTGTCCTTTGACAATATAACAACTGGAAGTCAGGAATTCAAAGGATATTTATTTTAAAGGTTTGCAGGACTTCATGTCAAGGCCCAAATGTATTTGTTCTCTTAAGATTTCTCATCCTGAATTGAGAATGTATTTCAGCATACTAGCAACTTTGAGATCACATGCTCACTTCACTTTTCAATATTTCCTTTTCTAATATTCTCCTGATTCATAATATCTTTTGGAATTTTTTAGTAGTTATCTGAATACTTCTTAGCAAGTAGTTGTCTCCTTGCTATCCCCCTTTCCCTTGTTTCCACTCGTCTTTCCTTCCACTTAGGTCTACTAGTTCCTTTGCTGCCACAGCACACAACCAGCACTAAGGTCACCAGTGGCCAGCAGAGCAGACATTCATAAGCCCCTTTTCACCTTCACTTGACTCTGGCTTTCGTAGATTCTGATACTCTTAATTGTCTTCTTTTGGCTTCCCCATACCTGATTACCGTACATTCTGGCATATAAGACGACTGGGTGTATAAGGTTTTCCTGGGTTAAAAAGTCATCTTATACACCGGAAAATACGGTATACATACACACACAAACACACACACACACACACACACACACACACACACATTATATATATATTTATAATATATATATATATATATATATATATATATATATATATATATACCGTATTTTCTGGCGTATAAGACGACTTTTTAACCCAGGAAAATCTTATATGCCCAGTCGTCTTATACGCCGGAAAATACGGTATCTTCCTGCTTCTCTGATAGCCTCTCTCCTTGCCTGTTCATTCTCCTCAGTGAAATGTTGCTCAAACACAAAAATATCTGATGGCTACTGAATGTTGTTATCACAGGATTCTTGATCATTGTACAGTTTCTGGTATTCATTGTTTTGTTCATTGCTACTCTACTTCTACTTTATTGCATAATGAACACCTCCATTTTAGCTGCCTTTATTTCTAAGTTCAGTTCAATTTAACCAACTTATGTTGAGCTATGTAGTTCTTTGTTCTTTAATATATTTTTATTGAGGAAGGGAGAAGAAGCGAGAGATAGAAACATCAATGATTACAGAGAATCATTGATCAGCTGCCTCCTGCACAGCCCACACTAGGGAACAAGCCCACAACCTGGGCATGTGCCCTGACAGGGAATCGAACTGTGACCTCCTGGTTCATAGGTCAATGCTCAACCACTGAGCCATGCTGGTCGGGCTGCGCTACATTGTCCTAATTATTTTTTTCACTGAATGGCACTGAATATCTCTGATTGTATTAAATTATCCCCATTCCCATCCTCAATTTGAGATTGGTTAAAAATAATAATAAAGGAATTATCAGTTAATCCAATAGAAAAACAAAATTCTGTGCTAGTTGTCTAAAGCTATATAACAAATTACCCCCAAATCTTTTTTTTCCCAACGTTGCAGTGAGAATAACATTTATTGAGAATGGCTCATTACAGACAAAATATATTTATGTATAAAATCTCCGCAATGTAAAAGATCCTTTTTGTCCCCATGTGGCTGGAGTAGACAGAGCCAATTGTCCACATGGCTCTGGGGGCTGTGCTGGACCCCAGCTAGTGGACAGGGGGTCAGTCTGTAGGCAGACGGGCCTTTTCTCGGCCCCATCTTCATGATTTCTCTTTGCACAATGACGCGTGGTTCTCATCCTCCCCGCTGACCCTCCCTGGAAGACAGCGCCTCAGGGGCAGACAGCTCTCCTGTCAATCTCCCAGACAGGTGACTCCTACCTTGTGGAGCCCAGGGACAGAGCACTTTTAAATGTCACATGATAGACGGAGGCACTGTGCCCACTCTCACGGAGGCTGCTCTCCATGCCAGCCCCACCAGCACATGTCAGCCTCCCTCCCTCAGCCACCCTGAGAGCTGCACTTCCCATTTTCCATGATACATCTGTCCTCACCAGTTTACCCAGACCCTCCTGAGGACGCCCACCCCACACTGTCACACATAGTGCTCCTGGGCATGGAGCCAGGCTCCCAGGATCCCGGGCCATGCAGCGTTAAGGCAACAGAGATGAGACCAGTCTGAAGACCACACTAGCCATACCCCAGGGTGGCACCTCTCTCTCGGCCAAGGCCACGACTGGTGCTGAGGAGCACAGCTGGGTGAGGTCTTCCAGCTCTTCTTATAGCAGAGCCCACCCAGCCCCGCCAAGCAGCCAGTGGGGAGGGGACAACTGGCGGGTGGGAGCAGATGCTGAGCATGGTTTGCCGTCCAGGGGAGGGGAGCAGCCTTGGGCACTGGAAGACAAAGGCGCAGGGGTGCATAGTGGGTCTGTAGGCACCCCTGCCCCTTCACCAGAGGCAGCCCCTGAGGGGTGGGTGTATCCCCAGCCTCTGTGGGAAGGATCCACTTCCCTTATTTCTTAGGTGCAGACCTGGGTTCAAGACCCAGCTCACCAGTCAATGTCTTGGGCAAACTCCCCAGACCAAGCCGGGTTCTGTCTGCCGTCTAGGGACCCTGGCATCAGCCCCCAGTTGGGGGTCTCTTCTCTGAGAGAGAGGGAACCTGAACTGGCTCATCTGCCCATGAAGAGGTGTCCGTGGTTCCAAAGCACCCCCAAATCTTAGTGGTATATAACAACTACATTTGTTATCTCTGAGTGTCTGTGCGTCAAGACTCCAGGTGCAACTTAGCTGGGTTCTCAAGCTCTGAGCTACAGTCATCTCAAGACTCAACTGGGAAGGAACCACTTACTAGGTCACATGTGGATGTAGGCAGGATTCTGTTCCTTGGGTGACTTTGGACTGAGGCCTCAATATTTCAGAAGCTGTTAGCTGAAGGCCTCCCTTAGTTCATTGTCACATGAGCCTTCATAAAGCATCTCACAGCAGGCATCTGGCTTCAACAGCAGGAGCATGTAAGAGGACAAGAAAGTGCCAGCAAGATGGAAGTCCAGGCTTTTACAGTGCCTCATCCTTTCTTCTATTATTTTTTTCCAGTTTTATTGAAAAATAATGTACATACATCACTGTATAAGTTTAAGGTGTACAGCATGATGATTTCATTTAATATGTTGTGAAATGATTACCACAGTAGGTTCGGCTAACATCCATCTTCTCATGTAGATACAATTCAAAGGAAGAAAGAAAAAAGGAAGACCATTTTCTCCCTGTGATGAGAACGTCCCATCCTTAGTCATATTCTGTTTATTAGAATCAAGTCACTAGACCCAGCCCCCACCCAATAGGAGGTGTTTGCACAGGGATGTCAATCCCAGGAGATAGGGTCATTGGGGACAACTCAGAGGTTTACCGCTATACAATCTACTTCCCATGTCAACATTTGTGATTAAAATGGAATAGCCCATTAACAACAGCAACAACAAAAGCATCTTTTATTTCCATGGGCCATCTTCATGAGACTGTGGTATTCACATTTAAATAAATTAGGAGCCACATTTTACATCACTCAGAAAAGAGGTACATGCATCTGATCTGTAGAGTGATATGCAGGGTGTCCCAATAAGAAGAATACACATTTTGGATAATTATTAATTCCAATGGGTTAAATCTGAAAAGAAAAAAAAAATCCATTGAGCTCTCAGCTTCAAAGTGTGTATACATATTTTGGGACACCTTATATAATGTAGCTTGATATAATACAATCATACAGAAATTAGACATATTAGAGATTTGTCAATTGCACAAAAAGTCTTCATGCTTTGAACACCACTAGT
This sequence comes from Eptesicus fuscus, assembly GCF_027574615.1. Lineage (NCBI taxonomy): Eukaryota > Metazoa > Chordata > Mammalia > Chiroptera > Vespertilionidae > Eptesicus > Eptesicus fuscus. The sequence continues at coordinate 91,634,563 of NC_072479.1, read as the reverse complement.
CTAAGTAATTCACACAAGTAATCCCATAAAACACTACAAATTTTAAAAGCATGTTTATTCTTTATTGGTGACTCATTGCTAAAAATAGAGTATTTACATCTATAGTAGGGAAGTAAATTAGTCAAAGTATATTGGATAAGGCTTTAAGGATATTAGCAAAGAAAACACATTTTAAAAAGCTAATAAAGTGAGACAGTTAAAGGGACTATTTAACTTTAGGTCTGATCAAAGCAAATAGATAAAGACAACAGTTGACAAAAAAAAAGTTTGTGAGCAAGGATGTAGAGATGCATTGGCAGGGATTGAAAACTCGAATATTAATAAAGGCATGACAACATGGAGCGGTGGGAACTGGTAAGCTGGAGAGCACAAACCCCACCCTCAAAAAATATCGGCTTTATTTCCAAACTTTATTAGTAAAGCAAAGTATTGGGGACCAGATTTGGCAATAGCTGTGTCACAGGGCAAGATAATATCTCCAGAAATGAAAGTCTTAATACAATGGGATCACAAATTATTTCAGAGTATAAAAGGAGTATTATGAAAGTGACGTTATCTCAATCTGCTTCCTGTTCAGGACTATGTTCTGAAAGATTCTAGTTCTTCCAAGGTCCTTAAAATTCAGATGTTAATTCTAGTCTTGATGGTTGGTGAAGAAGTGTGCAAGCTTTAGGGCAGTGGTTGGCAAACTCATTAGTCAACAGAGCCAAATATCAACAGTACAACGATTGAAATTTCATTTGAGAGCCAAATTTTTTAAACTTAAACTTCTTCTAACGCCACTTCTTCAAAATAGACTAGCCCAGGCCGTGGTATTTTGTGGAAGAGCCACACTCAAGGGGCCAAAGAGCTGCATGTGGCTCACAAGCTGCGGTTTGCCGACCACTGCTTTAGGGGATAGGAGTACAACCAACGTAATTTCCTTAAGAGTCTAGAAACGAAGGTTCAGTCTTATCTCCCTGTCACTTAGAAAAATGATAGAAACTTATTTCTATTTCTTCTGCTATTTCTCAAAAGGGCAATGACAAAATGTTGGCTACAGGCACAGATGCTCTCAGGATAGTTTCTGACAGGATAACTTTGCCTTCTCCCATGCCATCACTCACTCTCCACCTACCCTCATTGCTTCTACTTGCATTTCTTTCTTTTCAACACCTGATATCTTCAACTTTGTGCCACCCAATGTAGACCTACTACCCTGTGAATATCTAGTTAAAGATATACTCACAACAAAAATCTCACACACATATGTGCACCATGAACATGGGGAATCTAACCTAAAGTTAATACATGATTGGACCCATAGTCTAACTGAAGGCATAGGATGTTCTACTTCCTTTAGGTCTAGTTTTGGTGAGAGAGTCTGCAGTGTTCCTAGAATCCTCTCAAGCTCCATTCTGTTCTATAAGTATCTCATGGTTCTGGGACAAGTAGATATCCTCACTTAGATCACTGTAAAAGATGACTTATTTTTTTCAGGAGAAATGTTGGTGCCATTAGAGAATAGGGAAGGGCAAAAGAGTAATTGACCTTAAGGTGAAATACTTAAGTAATTTGGATATATAAATTCTGAAGTGACAACAAGTTATTCAGATCTTTCTTATCATTTGTCCTCAGCCTGGCACACTCTACAGGTAATGAACTCTAGCTGCTATAACAAACAACTACAAAATTTCAGTGTCTTAACACTATTAAATTTTGTTCTCACTCACATTGAGTCCAGTGGGGGTCAGGAAACTCTTCTCCAACCAGTGACTCAGGGATCCAGGCTTCTTCGTTAATGTGGCTCTCCCATCTCAGAGTTCTCTGAGGGCTGCCATAAGGGCAGGATAAAGAGGAGCTGAGAACACAGGATGTTGTATTGCTAGGCTTGGAAGTGCATCACTTACCTTAGACTACATTTGATTCACTAGGACTCAGTGATATGATCCTCACTAAACTGCAAGGTAAGCCAAGACATATAGTCTCCCTTCCCAGGAAGAGGTAACAGAATTCCTGAGAATTTAGCCATTCTATGCCAGAAACACTTTCTCCTTTCTGTGCCTCAACTGCTGCCTTTCTTCAGATCAGTAACTCCAAAGAACTGCTAGGTGTGAGAGTGACACAGTCCCCTTATACTTACCAATGCTCTGGTCCAGTGGTCGGCAAACACATTAGGCAACAGAGCCAAATATCAACAGTACAACGATTGAAATTTCTTTTGAGAGCCAAATTTTTTAAACTTAAACTTCTTCTAACGCCACTTCTTCAAAATAGACTCGCCCAGGCGTTGGTATTTTGTGGAAGAGCCACACTCAAGGGGCCAAAGAGCCACATGTGGCTCGCGAGTCGCAGTTTGCCGACCACAGCTCTGGTCCAAGGTTTTATGCAGCTTCCGAAAGCAAGATGACTGCTGCATTCTTCCTAAGTGAAAGAGGGATGATTTTTCGTGTTTTATTTTAAATGAACTTATTTTGTATTATTATTAGTAGTAGTTTATTATGAAGACAAAGAGCTGAAATACTAGATTTACTCATTGTCTCCCCTGAATATTTACAGGGAAGTAGGGGAGAAATCCTGCCAGTAATTAGGTTCTGACCTATGGCCAACCCCAACAGCTATCATCCTTCAACTTTGAGAAGCTCACCCTCATTTAGTAAAGAACAGTGGCTCCCTTGGAGTGGCACTGCGATCAGTAGGCATAGTAAAGAAATCTAGAAATCTTTTTCTCTTCTTTATGTAATTTAAGAACATCACAATTTAGAGCTGGAAAGGGCCTTGAAATACCTGCTCAGCCTCTGACTTGAGTCATTTCACGGATGAGGAAACCAAGACCTGATCATATTGCATGACTTGCCCCCAGGCAGATTGTTCCTTAGTGACAGAGCTGGGATGAAATCTCAGGTGTCTGTGCTCATGACAGTTGCCTCCTGGGTAGATACTGTGCTATATCGGAGATACAAGGCTCTGAGGATGCTTGTGTTTTTGTGAGAAAAACTGTAAATGGGCAGAAAAGGGCCAAATGACTAAATGCAAGAAAGGGAATTGCTTATAAAATTGGATTTCCTTTTAAATTTCAGGCTTTAAAGGCAGATGTTGCAACTTCCATAGACCACTAAACTCTCTTTTCAAGGCTGGAAGGGAAGGGCTGTGGCAGGGATCCCAAAGCCCTAGAGAAGCAGGAAGGAGACAAACATGAGAAAGAAAAAATGTAGACATAGACCATGTCTATTATCCAGTGACCCATGGGGATCAAACCATTTGTTTATCCTTGAAGGTGGCCTGAAAAAAACTTCACTAACAGTAGGCATTGCTGTTCCAAAGAAGGAAAGGCATAATGGAATGAAATAAAACAACTTTCTTTTCTTTTTAACTCCTCACCAAAGGATATGTTTTCATTGATTTTAGAGAGAGAAGAAGGTAGAGGGAGAGAGAGAGAAACATCAGTCAGTTGCCTCCCATATGCTCCCTGTTGAAGAATCAAACCCACAACCTGGGTATGTGCCCTGACCAGGAATCAAACCTGTTACTTTTTGATGTACGGGACAACGCTCCAACGAACTGAGCCACAACATCCAAGGTTTATTTTCTTATTTAATCTGGGTAGAGAGGAAGGAAAAATGGGGAAGATGGAAGGGCATTCTATAGGAGAGAATGAAGACACATCTTTTGAGAATTAAACTCCATGGAGATGACATTTTTTATGGAATTTAACCAGAAAGCAGCATGGTGTAATGGTTGGGAACATGACCAGACTTCCTGAGCTTGATTTTACCCACCCCACAGGTAGTTGTAAGAGTGAATAAGTCAATAGATGTAAAGGACTTAAAACAGAGCTCATTACATTGTGTGTTCTATTGTAGTGTGACTTACATAAAAATTTTATAGACGACTGAATGTGAACCAAGAAAAAAGTGAAGCTCCTTCAGTCCATTAAGTATACCTAAAAATTATTACTTTGGGCCCTAGCCAGTTTGGCTCAGTGGATAGAGCGTCAGCCTGAAGACTGAAGGGTCCCAGGTTTGATTCTGGTCAAGGGCACATGTCTCAGTTGCAGGATCCCCAGGACTGAGGGCATGGGGGATGCAACCAATCAATGTGTCTCTCTCACATCGGTGTTTCTCTCTCTCTCCATTTCCTTTCCACTCTCTAAAAATAAATGGAAAAAATATCCTCAGGTGAGGATTAAATGTGTGTATATATATATGAAAATTACTACTTCGGGCATAAACAATAAGCAAGATGCATCTTTTTTTATTCATTCGCTCAATAAATATTTTATGAAATACCTACTGCATGACAGGCACTGTTCTAGATGCTGAGGATTCTTTGTTTAAAAAAAAAACAACAAGATATACACAGTCACTGTCCTCAGGCAGCGGATTCCTGTGGGGGATGCAGACAAAAAGAAGTAAAAATATGTAATGTCAGGTAAATAAGTGCTATGGAGAAAGAGGAAGCAAGGGAATAGATGAAGTATCGAGGATGGATGACTGCTGTTGTAGATGAAGACACTGCCTGGATTCACACAGGCAGGTTAACTGAGGTTCTCAGCCACCTCTCTGTGTTGTCTAAACACTGTACTTGGAACCTGAGAAGGATAGTAAGGAGATCTTGAGATGAGTGAGCTGAATAATCCACTTCAGGCACCTTTAAGGAATTTGCAGGGGCTCAAAAAATGAACTCTTATGAGCTTTTAGTTAATTTAATTAATCCTAGGTTAGCCACCTACTACTTGTGTTACTATGGGCAAGTCATTGGAATTCTCTAATCCTGTTTCCTCATATGTAAAATGGAAATAATAGTGGAATTTACCACATTAGATTATTGTAAACTATAAATTTATAATGCATATCAAGTGACTGGCACTTAGGACTAAATTAATATTAATTATAACCATTTGCTTTTGTTCAATAAATGCTCACTAAATTAACAAACCTCCATGAATTTTTTAAATATGTTTTTATTGATTTCAGAGAGGAAGGGAGAGGGAGAGAGATAGAGGGAGAAAGAGAGAAACATCAATGATGAGAGAGAATTATTTATTGACTGACTCATGCACACCCCACACTGGGGATCAAGCCCACAACCTGGGCATGTGCCCTGACCGGGAATCGAACTGGTTCATAGGTCCATGCTAAACCACTAAGCACACTGGCCAGGAAACTCAATGAATTTTTGACATTTCTCTTGCCTGGGCCAAAAAATAACAAAAAGAGACTCAGTGACTGATGTAAAAGCCTGTAACTAAAAGTACCCGTGACCGCATTGCCCAGTGAGCTTTCCATTCTCTACGAGTGGATTACTCGCAGAGTATTCCTTTTCCAGATTAAAAAAAGGGGCAAAATTTTAAAATATGATCATCAGCCACTAAATTATTTTTTAAATATTTGGGACTATAGTTATCCCACCAGACATTAGAAGAGAAGTTGTATGAAATCATAACTAGGGTCTTCTTATGTAAGAGATTAAATGAATAAGCATAATGCTGAGAGGGCTTCCTGTCTGTATCTCTTGGAAGAAACCTAATTAATTCCCAACCCAAAGTGGAAGTGAGAGAAGAGTGGAAATGAAGAGAGTACTTAAAGCACAAGGGCTCAATAAATGTATGTGGGATAGAATGCAATGGAAGTGAGCTGAGAAGCTGAGGGGTCAGATCTTGACCACGCAGTTCCATTAATTCCTAAAGGCATTGTGTTTTCATAGAAAAGCAGAATATGTAGACTTACACAAGAGCGCTAAAACATCTCCACCATTTTGAATGAGCCATTGTTCCCTCCCCTTGCAATACAGTTGAATTAGGTTCTAATTTAATAGTTGAATCTAATCTGGCTATATTTCTTATTTTTTATAGAAAGCACTCAAGTGAGAAGTCTCTGTTCAGTTTGTTTACAAATGCATTGAACATCTACTTATGTCTCAGACATCATGAAAGGAGAAAAAGGGTAAAAGTACACAGTATCTGCCTTCAAAGAGATTACAGTCTAGCAAAGAAAGTTGGACCAATATTCCAGTGACTTTAATACAAAGCAAAGCATAAAAGAACTATGATAGAGGTAAAAATATAAGCTTTGCAAGTTAAATGGAAAGGAAGGTCTCTTTCGTTCAGGGAAGGGTTTCTGGAGGAGGAGGCCGGTAAATCGAAAGCCATGCTTATGCACCTTCAAAACTCCTTTTTGTGGGGAGTTTTAAGGTAGCTCATGATGCTCCAAGCAAAAAATGACCCAGAGCATTTGCTTAGCTTATTCAGGCACATGGACATGCTACTTTTCTCCTTTCTAATACCCATCCTCTGAAATACAGCTACGGATTTCAGCCATCAATCCAGCTACGAATTTCATCCATCACTTTGCCCTTCAAGCTATAATGAGTCAAATACTTCAAGTCCAAGCAGATACCTGTAGTCAGCTTCAATGGGACAGGCTAAATAAGGGGCTGAGTTAATGAATTCATGACAGTGTAAGTGCTAACTAGATACATTTTAAATGATTTTTAGGTTATGATTTATGAATCATAGAATCCCAACTGGTTAAAGCTTTTTCTTCAATGCATCATTAGTTTTAACCCTCAATTCTGTCTCTACTTAGTGTCCACTGCTTGATGGGAAAGGGTTATATTTACAATTTTCTAATACTACGAAATATAGATGCTTTCAAATGTGAAATTTTATATACAAATGTATAAGAGATTATTACTGTAAGTGTAGAGAAGATTGATTTCCCTGCCTCTCACCTCTGGGACTCAATTACATCCTCCTGTATTAATATTTCTGGTGTTCACTTTCAACAGAACACTTTTCTAAGTGCTACTGATGTAGACATGGAATAACATCTGACCTTACATCCTGAGACCTTAGCACCCCTGGTAGGACTGGAGCCAAGAGAAAGAGAGCTAGCGCACCTCCAGATGCATAATGTCTGCAACACCCACGTGCCACATGTTCACCGGTGAATCTCTGGTTCATTCATCCATTCAGTCAGTCCATTCACTTTGGCCCTATGCTAGGTTCAGAGATGGGGATGCAAAAATGTACAAGACTGGGTCCCTGAATCAAGGAGTTCTACCTACATTTTAGACAGAGACAGATAATGTCAAAAACTAAACCACTGTGAAAATAAAGCTACAAAAGTAGGAAGAGCATGGGGGTCAGGGAAGGTTTTCTGAATAGGCAGATGATGCTTGAACTGAATCTCAAAGAATTAATACATATTTTTAGCCAAACAGGGCATTTAGGAAGTCACTTCAGACAAAAGGTACTGCCCATGTTCCTACAGATCTAGAGATAGTAAGAAGTGGATGCCTTTTCATTCATTCTCTCTCTCTCTCTCTCTCTTTCTCTCTCTCTCTCATGCATGCTTACTTCCCAATATATTAACCCCAAGAGAAACTGTAAAAGAAACTTTTCTCAAACTTCTCCAACCCACTCAGTTTCTTTTCTTTTGTAGGACTTATAAAAACATTGGCACTTAATAACTTTCTTATATGTGTATGTATTTCAAATGTATGCTCAAGGAAATTACATATTCCTGGAAGGAAGGGACCTTAGACCCTTTTACATTTTACAATACAAGAGGCTGATGTTTAATATACTAGTATCATTTGTGCTTAAAAATACTTGTTGAATTAAATTAGCAATAACTACCAAAATGATTGTTAGAGCTGACTCTCTACTGGGGATTCACATAAGTAGAGATAAAAACGCTAATTACTTTGCTCTAGCCTGTTTGTCTCAATAATTGGAACGTCGGCCTGCGGACTGAAAAGTCTCTAGTTCAATTCTGATCAAAGGCATGTACCTCAGTTACATGCAGGCTTGATCCCGAGCTCTGGTCAGGGCACATCCAGTTGATGTGTCTCTCTCACATTGATGTTTCCCTCTCTCTGTCTCTTCCCCTCCCTTCCATTCTCTCTAAAAAAAAATCAATGGAAACAATTTCCTCAAGTGAGGATTAAATAAATAAATAAAAATTCTTAGTCACTTTGATGTCTAAGGTAATTAAAAAATCTGAGCTGGAAAAAAAAAATACAGAAATAAACAAACATAAAAAACCACCACCAAACTATGAGGCTAGAAACATTTACCTAAAGGCCAACCTATTATTTATTGTGACTGCTGTTCTCTCCCCCTCACCCCCCAGTGTTGGTGAAATAGTTCGTGGATCATTCCCTTACTGTAGATATAAAAGGGGTTCCGTAGAATTCTAGCAGAGCTTCAAAATGGGGTTACACTTACCTGTGTATTCCAGACCTTATGGAAATGCCTTCTAAAGTTTTCCTGGGTGTCCCAGGTCACACATGTGCTATTCACCAGACCATTCGCTGACCGTGTGACATCTGCCCTCTTCTGCCTCTCTTGCTTTAGTTTATGTGGTTGATGGCTCCTGTCACCAAAGCTTGAAACAATGTCACCAGGACTTACCCAACGTGTTCTCAGTGCTGCTAACACCCACTGAGGGAACCAAGTCTGTTACTAAGGATCGCCAAAGGCTGCTTCAGAGCAAGGGCACTGATGCCTGTGCTACTTGCTACTGGCTGCTGGCTGCAATGCCCAGTATCTTCCCATCAGAGGCAGCTTAGCCAGTGCCAACTGAGTGTTCTGCCATTGTCACTGAAGCCTGCCAATGTGTGCACCACCGCCAACTGCAGGTGCCCAATGTCGAGAGCACCCATGTCTGCAATATGGCACCATCTCCGCTCGCTGATGAAGTTGCTGGTGCCAATTCTGCTGACTCCTTTGTTTCCAATGTCCCAGAAATGCTTCATGATACGGCTCTTTTACTAAAGCTTTTTCTTCTTCGGGCATGGCTCCTTGGAGCTGGGCCAAGGGCCAGTCAAAGCGCCAGATCCTGAAATCCGTTCACAATCATCCTTCCCCTCTCACCCTTGTCTATTGTCCCTTGAATCAAATACCTATGCCTTGACCACCTTCTTTGAGCAGAAGAAGAGTCTCCTGTGGCCCAGGATTCCTCACTGAATACAGACCCATGCAAGCCTAATCCTGCCAGTCATCCAAATATTCTCGCACAGGACAGCTGAGCACAGTTCTGTTCTAACTGAGATCCATGCCACACAGCTGCAGCTGTGAGCTCACGATTCCCACTCTGTGTTAGAGAACAGGAACATTCTATTTAATTTTTTTAAATATATATATTTTCAGTGATTTCAGAGAGGAAGGGAGAGAGATAGAAATATCAATGATGAGAGATAATCATTGATTGGCTGCCTCCTGCATGCCCCCTACTGGGGATCAAGCCCAAAACCCTGGGCATGTGCCCTGACCAGGAATTGAACTGTGACCTCCTAGTTCATAGGTCAACACTCAACCACTGAACCATGCCGGCCGACCGGGTGAGAACAGGAACATTTTATTTCGTGTCTCAAGAAGGCATGCGAAATCTGACCGCTCCTCACCACCTCTGCGCTCGCACCCTGTGCAAGCCGTGTCCTCTTTCTCCAGGATTATTTCCACAGTCTCTGAACTGGCCTTCCTGCTCCTACCCTTACCTCCTGTGAAACTGTTTTCAACACAGCAGCTGGAGTGATTTTGCTAAAATGTAAGCCCGATCATGTCACACCTCTATTCAAATTCTTGCATTGACTCCCATTTCCCTCAAAGTCAAAATCTTTACAAGGCTTTCAGAGCTTTACCTTATCTGACCCCCCGATTACGTCTCTGACCTGCTGCCCACTCCTCTCTGCCTGCACAAGCTGCTCCAACCACATTGATGTCCTTGTTATTCCTTGAACTTACACCAGGCTCACTCCATCCTGAGGTCCTTTGCTCTACACGGTTCCTCCACTTGGAATTGTCTCCCCTTAGTTGCCAACAGATCCAATTCACCATCTTCACATCTTTGTTCAAATCTTGTCTTCTGGATGAAGTTTCTCCTAAGCCCCTATGAATACTGCACCTTCCTGCCTCCATACACACTCTCCAGCACCTCCAACCCTCCTGCTGGATTCTTGACCCACTTATCACCTTTGGACGTAATTTCCTTATTTATAATGCATGTTAATTATTATCTGTCTCCCCCACTAGAATGTAAGCTCCACAAGGACTGGCACCTGTATATGTTTTGTTCACTGATGCATCCAGGACAGCACTATAATATAGTAGACATGCTATAAGTATTTGTTGAATGGGATGAGTGGATGAATGAATGAATGAATGAGCAGATGAATAGATTAAGTGGATGGAAGAATGGAAAGGGGTGGCGATTTCTCATTTTTGTACCTCCTTTACTAATTTTAGACCACCATGTAAATATCTTTTGTACTGCCCTCCCCAGTCAGGACATAAGTTATTCATCTGTAACCTGCTTACATTGGCTTTATGGCAGATTTATCTGTTTGAAGTGCTTCAGTGGGTGATGTTATTATGCACATGCCTGGAGGCTCTGAGAAAGGACATGGTTTTTTTTTTTTTTTTAATTTCTTTATTGATTAAGGTGTCACATATTTGTCCTCATCCCCCCATTCCCATCCCCCCCCTCCCCACGCATGCCCCAACTCCCTGTTGAACTTAACCGTTGGATAGGATCATATGCATGCATACAAGTCCTTTGGTTGAACTCTCCCCCTCCCCCCACCCTCCCCTATCCTCCCTCTGAGGCCCGATAGTCCGATCGATGCCTCCTTGCTTCTGGTTCTGTTCTTGTTCCTCAGTCTATGTTGTTCATCATTTCCCCTAGATGAGCGAGATCATATGTCACTAGATATATACTTATGAGAACTGAATGTGAGACAAGCAATAATAGTTATGCTGACAGGCAAATGAATCAGTCTGTAGTGAGTTTCTTTCTGGACCAACAGTTCTTTTGAGACCCAATTTCAATGTCCACCAGTTCCTTATGTGTACATGTCAGCACTGACCCCTCAGCTCTGGATGGTGGACAAATGGTGGTAACGGAGGTCCGACTCCCTCTGGTTTGGTCTCGGCCGGACCCAGGGGCACGGCTTCACCCGGACTAAGGGGCACGTGGCCTCACCCGGATCTAGGGACACAAGGTCTCACCCGGACCCAGGGACGCTTGGCCTCTCCCAGACCCAGGGGCACGTGGCCTCACCCGGATCCAGGGACACATGGTCTCACCCGGACCCAGGGACGCTTGTCCTCTCCCAGACCCAGGGGCACATGGCCTCACCCGGACCTAGGTGCACGAGGCCTCACCCGGATCCAGGGACACATGGTCTCACCCGGACCCAGGCGCGCTTGGCCTCCTCCAGACCCAGGGGCACGTGACCTCACCCGGGCCTAGGTGCATGAGGCCTCACCCAGATCCAGGGACACATGGTCTCACCCGGACCCAGGGACGCTTGGCCTCTCCCAGACCCAGGGGCATGTGGCCTCACCCGGGCCTAGGTGCACGAGGCCCCACCCGGATCCAGGGACACATGGTCTCACCCGGACCCAGGGACGCTTGGCCTCTCCCAGACCCAGGGGCACGTGGCCTCACCCGGGCCTGGGTGTACGAGGCCTCACCCGGATCCAGGGACACATGGTCTCACCCAGACCCAGGGACGCTTGGCCTCTCCCAGACCCAGGGGCACGTGGCCTCACCCGGGCCTAGGTGCACGAGGCCTCACCCAGATCCAGGGACACATGGTCTCACCCGGACCCAGGGACGCCTGGCCTCTCCCAGACCCAGGGGCACGTGGCCTCACCCGGGCCTAGGCGCACGAGGCCTCACCCGGATCCAGGGACACACGGTCTCACCCGGACCCAGGGACGCCTGGCCTCCCCCAGACCCAGGGGCACGTGGCCTCACCCGGGCCTAGGCGCACGAGGCCTCACCCGGATCCAGGGACACACGGTCTCACCCGGACCCAGGGACGCCTGGCCTCCCCCAGACCCAGGGGCACGCGGCCCCACCCGGGCCTAGGTGCACGAGGCCCCACCCGGATCCAGGGACACATGGTCTCGCCCGGACCTAGGGGTGCGTGGCCTCTCTCAGACCCAGGGGCACGTGGCCTCACCTGGACCTAGGTGCACGAAGCCACCCGGACCCAGGGGCGCGTTACCTCTCTCAGACCCCTGGTCGCGTGGTCTCACCCGGATCCAGGGGCGCACGGCCTCACCCAGACTCGGGACCCAGCCTTACCCGGATCCAGGGGCCCACGGCCTCACCCGGACCCAGGGTTCAGCTTCACCCGGACCCAGGGGGACGTTACCTCTCTCAGACCCCTGGTCGCGTGGTCTCACCCGGATCCAGGGGCGCACGGCCTCACCTGGACTCGGGACCCAGCCTTACCCAGATCCAGGGGCCCACGGCCTCACCCGGACCCAGGGTTCAGATTCGCCCGGACCCAGGGGCACATGGCCTCACCCGAACCCGGAATCCAGCTTCACCTGGACCCAGGGGCGCGTGGCCTCACCCAAACCCAGGGGCGTGAGGCCTCACCTAGACTCAGAGGCGTGTGACCACATCTGAGCCCAGAGGCTCGCAGGCTCGCCTGGACTCGGGTCTCAGCGGGGTTTCGTCTTCTTGATCCCAATTCCTGTTGGTCAATTCCCTCTCAGCAATTCCTTCGGTCATTTTCTCAGAGCTCCAGGGCGGCTGCCGCAGAACTCATTGGGCGGCGGGCTCGGCAAGGCTCCGGTGTGCCCGGTGCACGGCGGTGGGCTGGTCCGGTGTCGCTGCGTCGGCCCTTGGGTCTGCAACGGTGGCCGGTCGCTGAGCGTGCGCACCTGGCCACTTCGGGGCATTGAGATTCTTGAAGGACTCGGAGGTCAGCAAGCACGGAGTCTCCCACCCCATGTCTCCCAGGGGCTTGTCTGTCCGTGCTCGGCAGCGAGTGGAGCCGTCCCCTCAGCCGGAGACCGCCGGGGGAACTGCGCCGAGCACGTTCCAGGCCGCCATTGTGTCGCCTGAGCCATAGTTCTTAAAGTGTGGACTTTGGGTCACCGGCATCAGCATCATCCTGCGTACCCCTCTCTTTTATTCTAGTTGTAGAGCATCTGCTCAGCCAGCCCCCCGGTCTTTCTGGCTGGTGTCTGCTCTGCTCTCCCGTCGTAGTCTCAATATTGTTGTGGTAGGCAACGATCAGGCTGCCGCCCTATGTCTCCATCTTGGTCCTCCTTTGTACAGTTAAGTCTTGATTGTTGTTGGTGTCACTGGGAGGAATTGTCCTCCAGGCCAATTGGCCGTGAGGACCCTCTTTGTCTATATAGGAAGAGTTGCTGTGCAGGAGACATGTTTGTGGGCCGGGTCTTGATGCAGCAATGCCTTGGCGCTCACTGAGTCTGCCTCTAGAATGCCTCCCTTATGCAAGTGATTGAAATCTGGTGTCATCTCACACCAACCACTAGATGCCCTCGTTTCTGGGTCTCCAATGTAGTGTGGGTCAGCCACTACCTGAGGCACTCAGCAGGAAAAAGCTTCTGCTCAGCTTGGCTGGGGCGGAGCTACAGGGTGGAGCCTACAACCTTGGCTTCCTGTCAGCCCCGCCCTATGAGGCTCCTGCGTCTGTGTCCCTCTGTATTCCTTGCAAACACCTCTGAGAGAAACGCGCCCTGGAGTTTCGCCCACTGCCAAACAGTCCAGTCCCTCCCCTAATGAATCTGGACTCCCAGATTCTCGCCTGGAACTGGGTTTCAGTGTAGTTGGAACTGGGTCTCAGCGCAGTCTGGCGTCCCTGTCTCCTTCCCAGCAGGGCCACCCAGTGGCACAGGCAAAAGTCCGTCCTCTGCGCACCTTCCAGTGCGCGCGTCTGGAGCCGCCGCTTCTCTGTGCCTCCGCCACCACAGCCCAAATTCATTCCCCCAGCGTGCGCCTGGCTTCCCAGGGTTTCGCCCGGAACTGGGGTTCAGTGCAGTCGGAACTGGGGTTCAGCACGGTCCTGAGCTTATGTCTCCTTCCCGCTAGGGCAGTTCAGTGGCGCAGGCAACAGTCCGTCCTTTGCGCCCCTTCCCGTGCGCGCCTCTGGAACTCTGCCTTCCACCGCTCCTCTGTGCCTGCGCCCCACAGCCCAGATTCATTCCCCCAGCCTGCGCCTGGCTTCCCAGGGTTTCGCCCGGAACTGGCGCTCAGTGCAGTCGGAGCCGGCGCTTAGCGCACTCCGGAGCCTTTATCTCCTTCCTGCCAGTGAACGCCGGCCAGGCCGTCAGCCGCCCCTTCCTCTCCGGCTCCATCCTCCCCGCAGGCGCGCGTGCTTGTGTCTCCGCCAGTTTCTCCATACCTCAGGCTTTTACGGCTCCCCCGCTTGTCCCCGTGGCCTTCTCCTTCCCCCCAGCTGTGGGCATTTCAGTCCGCCAGCTCTCCTGTGGTTCTGGACGATGTCCGTTCTGACCTCTAGTTGTGCCTTTGAAATTGTTGTGCCCGGCTGCAGGTTAGGTGTTTAACCTATGCCGCCATCTTGGTTTCTCCAGGACATGGTTTTTAAATATCAAATAAATAGAATTGACATTCAGAGCATTCATTACTTCTGAAGACTCAAGAGTGAGGAGTTTTTTTTTTCAGTTGTGACTAAAACCTGGCAAACAATTTTCCTGATTGATAATAGCATTTAAAGTTTCTGTGTTAAGTGTGCTGCCCAGCCCCTGAAGAGCTACATGAATATCAGAAAACATGCACTGTTGGAGGGAAAACGAGACCCTGTGTCATTTTCTAAATTTAGTTCACATCACCAGTGAAGCTTGAGAAATGGGAATGATGGGGAGCAACTTATTCAGTTGCAAAAAGACCTCTTCCATCTTCAGTCTGAGCCCTCGTTTCATAGAAGAGCTTTGCAACAAGGAAATGAATCAAAACAAACAGTGGTATTTAACAAAGGGCTTTCAGGTCGACATTATCTCAATAAGGATTTTAGAAATAAAAATTAAAAGGCACCCCAAGTCGATTGAGGCTCAGTTGGTGATGGTAAAAACAACAACAAAACACATGTCCTTTTAAAAGTACCCCTTTACCAAAAGATTCAGGGGAAAGGACAGTAAAATCCTTTAATAAAATCATTTAAGCCCAAGAGCCATGTGTATGTGTCTTTTCATCCACATCTCACTTGACAGATAACTGCCAGGTTCTCAGGTGATGCTGTGGACCGCAGTTAGCCTCTGTGCACAGGTGAAGCTGCAAAAACCAGTGCCTGGCTAGCCGTCTGCTCACCGAGCTTGCAAAGCCATAAAGAGATTGTTTTGGAGTTGCTGTTGTTGATGTCACTTTTTTTTTCTACCATGATTTATAGAACGTGTTTGTTTGGGAAGCTTCACTCCTTTAACTTGTGGTGAGCCTGAGGGCCTTTGCTCGAAGAGGGCCCCCCTTCCCTGATGACGGGAGGCCAGGTTAATCTGGCCAGCGTCTGTTTTGTTCACTACCTGACTATCCTGTGCTGCTGGAAGCTGATCGCCATGTCTTTTGAGAACATTTCTTATCTATGCATTGTTGGTTGTTCACTGCTTCCTTTCAGTTTACTCCATGATATAAGACTTGCAAAAATGAAGAAAGGCTCAGGTACTGTCTGAGATACACCTTCATTTGTTTCCTTTATTTCTAAAATAGAAATCATGGGGTATTAAGAGACAGTGCCCAGTCCAAAGCACTTTACTTTCCCTTTTTTCCCCAAAATGTAGTGCCAAGTAATATCCAGGTACTACCTCTTCACTGTTCCTGCCCTGTGCCTAAAGCTGGGAGTTTTCTTTTTTGTATTTGTTTAAAATACGTTTTTATTGATTTCAGAGAGAGAAAGAGAGAGGGAGAGAGAGAGATAGAAACATCAATAATGAGAGAGAATCATTGATCAGTACAGGGGATCGACCCCACAACCACGATTTCTGACCTGGAATCGAACCGTGACCTCCTGTTCATAGATTGATGCTCAACCACTGAACCACACTGGCCAGGCATAAAAGTTTTCAGTTGTCTGGACCTGTAGGCACCCTAAGTGAGGCTCAGTTCTTGGTGGGGAAGAACAGAGAGGTTACTTCTCTCTGCAATTATAAGTCCATAGCAACACCCAAACACAATTAACTTACCTCGGACGGTTTAGGTTTCCTCCCTATTCTTTCATAGAAATTGTATCCATGACAGAGTCTGATTCTAAACAAAGGGGCTTCAAGAAGCAGATTTGTAAATGTTACTTGTCTCCCTCCCTTGCTGCAGAGACCCAACACAGAGACCTTATCACACCTTGCTTGTCAACAATAGTCACGTTGTACTAATCCATTCAATTCCCTCAGAAAGGCTATCATTACATGGACTAGCCAGGGTCTCGGACTTCATAAAGGACCTTTCCCCCAAGATCACCTGAAACCCCTCACAAGTGAGATGATGTATGCGAAAACGCTTTGGGGTCTTTAAAGTCTCCTATGGTTATTAGGCGATATTCTTATCACTAATAGTCCTATCCCTTTTGCAGACACGACTCTCCCAGCAAAGTTGCACTGCGCTAACACTTAGGTGGTGATGGATAGACTTCTTTCTGGGGCCCCGTGGTCAGTGGATTTGCCTTCCCTTTTATGTTCAATCCGTCTTTTAAGAGCCACTGTTGAAATAGCACAGCGATGTCTAAGCCCAGGTCTCAAAGCCTATATGAGATTTGATCCTCGCAGGACTGGATAGACCTGCATTTGGACTCGGCAGCACACTGGCTGCTAGCACTGCTTGGCCTGGTTTATTTTCAGGGCTACTGTTCGTCCAAGTCTTGGGTAGCAGCAGGACAGAGCAGCAAAGGCTAGAACAAGGAGCAGGAATAGAGGGAGGTACTCGACAATATCAGCTGTCTGTTATCACAAAAGTCACATCAGGGAGTCTGAGAGTGTGAAATACATCCAGAGTATAAAGAGAAGCCATGTTACTGCAGCTTTCTAGGCAAGTTTAAGGAGCTGAGCCTGGTACACCAGGGCTGTGGCACAGGTTTACATAAATGATAGGTTTGTGTGTTTCTATCTAGGGGTGGCATGCCACATGGATGGCTGTCCTTGCCCACATAAGGACCTCTGCCTGGTCCCATAGAAGGGTCCAGCTATCACCAAGTCCCAGCTAGGCAGCTTCTGGACCCTCACAACTGTTTTCACAGAAAGATTACTCACCCCAAAGTTAGTGCCAACTATGCCTCTTGCATTATATTTCCAAGAAAGACAAGCAAAAAGCCCTCCACCCCAATCTCCATTACATTCTTAGCTTCCTATTCCTTTATATCTCTGACCTTCTTCAAGCCTGAGTCCTCATTTCTCACCCCTTCCATGCCTTTACCATATACCTTCTAACATCTTCCCCTTTCTCTTCCTCTTCCCATATGAATGAACTGAAGAGAATAGTTTAGAGAACACTTGCTACTTCCCCATCTCTAACTCCCACCTAAATCCAGCACAGCCTAGCTTCTGGGCTCTTCCAAGTTAGGTCCTAGTAATTAATTTGCCAGATCCTGAAAACACTTCTCCTTCCTCATCTCATTATCCTCTCTGCAGCATTTCCTCATGGCTCACCATACCCTCTTTGAAACTCTCTTTCCTCCCCTTCTCATCTTGATCATTCCTTTTCTTGGCCTGCTGAGTATAATTCTTATCTTTTGCTTATTCATTGACAGTGTTGGTTCACCCTAAGGCCATTTATCCTCTCATACTATATAATTACCCTCTGCAGCCTCATTCATGATTTCAGTTCCCACTTATGATAAAATAAGTTAAAAACTGAGATGTATTGAGTGCTTCTCTGTGCCGTGTACTCTGCTAAACTCTCATTATTTCATTGATTACCCATGACAACACTCAGAGGTAAATATCATTTTTGTCTCTCACATTACTATTCAGAAAATAGATGCTTAGGATAGTTGGATAATTTACACAATGTCACCCAGCTAATGAGTGGAGGAGCCAAGTCTCCCACTTGTACTGCTGATGATCCCCAAAGTTGCATGTCTCCTCAGACTTTCCGCCAAATATAACATGATATTCCACAGCATCATTAATTTCACATGTCTCAAAATTATTAATGCCATCTCAGTCCATGCTCTTTTCTTTATCAGCTGGTAATACCACCATGTACCCAGGTGTACAAGTTTGAATGTTGATGTTTTCCTACACTTTTCCCTCTTATCCTTTGTTTAGTTGTCACAAAGGGATGAAGACATGGTTAACAGAAAGATGCCAACACACACAGTTAAAAAAAATGAAGTTTCTTTACCAGCAATGGATGTGAAAACTTGTGGCTACACAAAGCAAGAGACAATGCAATGTACTGTCAAATAGAAATGTGGCCTTCCTTTAAATATTCTACATAAAATTACCTTGTTTTCAATTCTGTTTGTATTAAAGGAAAGGCTAAGCTGCTGAAACACAGACTTCTTTAATATAGTGGTTTAAAGAATAGAGCATTTTAATTCTACCAAGCATTCAAAGAAGATTTAATACCTAACCTTCTCAAACTCTTCCAAAAAATTGAAGAGGAGGGAATACTTCCTAACTCATTTTGAGAGGCCAACATTTCCATGATACCAAAACCAAACAAGGACAACACAGAGAAGAAAATTACAGGCCAATATCACTGATGAACATAGATGCAAAAATCTTCAACAAAATATTAGTAAACTGAATACAACAATACATTAAAAGAATCATATACCAAGATCAAATGGGATGTATTCCAGGATACATTGATGGTTCAATATCTGCACATCAATCAATGTGATATGCCATGTTAACGAAATTAAGGATAAAAAGTATACAATAATTTCAATAGATGCAGACAAAGCATTTGACAGTATTCAATATCCATTTATGATAAATAAAAACTCTCAATAAAATCACTATAGAAGGAAAGTACCTCAACACAATAAAGGCTATATAGGACAAATGATTTGTTGTTCCACAC
The DNA here is from genome assembly GCF_027574615.1 of Eptesicus fuscus. Lineage (NCBI taxonomy): Eukaryota > Metazoa > Chordata > Mammalia > Chiroptera > Vespertilionidae > Eptesicus > Eptesicus fuscus. Next base: position 91,615,781 of record NC_072479.1, on the reverse strand, counting down.
AGCTAACATACTCAATGATGAAAAACTGAAAGCTTTTCCTCTAAGATCAGGATGCCCACTCTTCCCATTTTTATTCAACATAGTATTGGAACTCCTAACCAAAGTAATTAGATAAGAGAAAAAAAATAAAAGACATCCAAATTGGCAAATAAGAAGTAAAACGGTCAATACTTGTGGATGGCATGACTTTATATATACAAAACGCTAGACTCCACCCAAAAAAAATATATTAGAAATAATAAACAATGCAATAAAGTTGCAGGGTACAAAACAATATAAAAAACTCTTGTTTCTATACATTAACTACAAAAAGAAATTAAAAACGCAATTCCATTTACAATCACAACAAAAAGAATAAAATCCCTAGGAATAAATATAACCAAGGAGTGAAAGATCTGTTCAGTGAAAACTGTAAGACATTGTTGAAAGAAAGTGAAGATGACACAAAGAAATAGAAAGACATTTCCTGCCTGATCTTTATTGAACTAGGGTAGACTCCAAGCTTTGGATTAGATTTAGGATTGTCCCGTAAGTCTTCGTCTTTCTCCTGGGCCTGCAGTTATGCAACTACTCAGCACTGGTTATTCTTGTGGAAGAGCCTAAGAATACAAAAGGATGAGTAGATGAGAGGAGCACAGAGGCCTGATGTATAATTGCCACATTGACACTTCCACTTATTCCATTGTCCAAGTAAGTACATGGCCAACATCAATGGGATGGAGAATTTACTCCAGCCACCAGCAGGCTACAATGCAGAAACCTTGGCAAAGAGCACAGGGGCATAGTTCTAACACAGGAAGAAAGCAGAGCATTAAGAACAAAAATTCAATCTACTTGAGTGACCTTGTAAGAAATATTTCTGAACAATAACTGTTATCTGGGAGAAGGGGGAGTATAAAGAGGTGAGTAGACATAAACACTTTCTAAAACAAAATGAAAAAGGAAAGGAGCGAGGGAAGGAGAAATGGATGGGAGAGGAAAGAAGAGTTCTGATTGGAAGTTGAAAAGATTAGCAGCCAACAGACTCAGTATTATTTCAAAATAAACATGGGTCTAATTTAAGGCAGTGGAGAGGGAAGAGAACTAAGAGTAACTGAAGACCTGTTATATTCAAAACACTCTGCTAGGCAATATCTGTACCCTATACCATATAATTCTCACAACAACTCTTGGGGTAGGCACTACTGTCAGAATCCAAAGTCCCTTTTAGAATGAGAGGATTGAACTGAGAAACATTTTAGAAATCAAATTTGTAAAACTTGTTGGCCTAACTAAATAAGATGGTAAGTAAAACAGAACGAGGGAAGATGCCTCCTAAGCATCGACATGTCAATGGTGTGATGGTTCTCTGTTAACTGAGATAGGAAACACAGAGGGAGGGCCAGTCTGTGAGCTGAGGGAGATAAATTTGTTTTTTACTTGTGTTGGTGATAGCTATAGGACATCTATGTGAGATAGCCTACAAACAAATAATTGCAAATTTGTGTCTTAGAGCACAAGAAGGGAAGCCAGTCCCGGAGAAACATCCCAGAAATAAAGACAAAAGCATTCCAAGCATGGAAAATGAGATTAGCAAAGATATGAATGTGTCTTGCACAGTTCATGTTCATGGGACTGTAGCAAGTTAACATCCTGTTTAGACATACACACATGTCTAATCATGTGTATTAGGCTTCACATAGCAGAGTAGTGTGCGATTAGGTTGAAAAGATAAGTTTGTACCTGAGCACAGCTGTCCTAGAATGTTGGAATAAGACATTTGGGCTTTTATCAAGGAGGAACCACTATAGGTTTTTGTGCAAAGGTTGACTTAAGAGTCTGGGTTTTTGAAAGAGTGATGGAGCAGCAGGTTACAAGATGGAGCAAAGGTGGGGGGCCAAGTGGAAAGCTATTGCATTAGTTTTTGTAAATGCTAATGAGAACCTAAACAGGGAAGTGACAGTAGGAACAGAAATAAAGGAACAGATGGGAGAATTGCTTTGAAAGAAATTGTGGTGCACAGTAACCATTCTGCATATCATTAAATACGTGTCAAGTTAATTTTGTAACTTCATATGGCTCTAAAGGTTTCCTCTCTTCAGGTACACAGAGACTTTATAATTTACTAGAGGCCCAGTGCATGAAATTCATGCAGGGAGTAGGGGGTTCCCTCAGCTCAGCCTGCATCCTCTCCAATCCAGGACCCCTATGGGGATGGCCAACTGCCGGTTTAGGCACAATCCCAGGGATCGGACCTAAACCGGCAGTTGGACATCCCTCTCACAATCCAGGACTGCTGGCTCCTAATTGCTCATCTGCCTTCCTGCCTGATCATCCCTAACTGCCCCCCCTGCCAACCTGATTACCCTTAACTGCCTCTGCCTGCCAGCCTGGTCGCCCCTAATTTCCCCCATGCCGACCTGGTCACTCCTTACTGCCCTCCCTGCTGGCCTGGTTGCCCCCAACTGCCCTCCTCTGCTGGCCTGGTCACCCCTAACTGCCCCCCCTGCCAGCCTGGTCATCCCTTACTGCCCCCCGTGCCAGCCTGGTCACCCCTAACTACCCCCCCCACCGACCTGGTTGCCCCTAACTGCCTCCCCCCTGTCGGCCTGGTCGCCTCCAACTGACCCCTTGCCTGTCTGGTTGCCCCTTACTGCCCCCCATGCTGGCCTGGTCACCCCTAACTGCCCCCCATCAACCTGGTAGCCCCCAACTGTCCCCCTCTGCCAGCCTGGTCACCCCCAACTGCCCCCCTCTTCTGGCCTGGTTGCCTCTAACTGCCCCCCCCCGGCCGGACTGGTTGTCCCTTACTGCCCCCCCTGCTGGCCTGGTCACCCCTAACTGTCCCCCATTGCCAGCCTGGTCACCCCCAACTGCCCCCCCTCCACCAGCCTGGTTGCCCTTTACTGCCCCCCCCTGCCAGCCTGGTTGCCCCCAACTGCCCTCCCACCCCCACCAGCCTGGTCACCTCCAACTGCCCCCCCTGCTGGCCTGGTCACCCCACGCAGCCTGTTCGGTCGTCTGTCTGGTTGTTTTGGTCATGACGGCCCCTGGCTTTTTATATATATTAGGATTGGTCATCTGTTTGTATGTTTTTTAATTTTTTTATTGATTGCTTTCAGAGAGAAGGGGGAAGAGAAAGAAATAAACATTGATTTGTTCCACTTATCTATGCATTCATTGGTTGCTTCCTGTATGTGCCCTGATGGAGATCGAACCTGCAACCTTGGCATATCAGGACAATGTTCTAATCAACTGAGCTACCTGGCCAGGGCCTGTTCATATATTTTTTAATTAAGAGTTATAATTTCCATGAGGGAGACACTATAACTGCTTTCTTCTCTACTGTTTTCACAACATTCATCAGAATAGGCACTGACTAAATACTTTTCAAATGAGTACATGAATGAATGCTGCCCCTGCACACATTATCGTAGCCATTTCCAGGTCCTCTTCCCTCTTGCTCTCTACCCTGCCCATCTCTCACAATCCCAGCAAATACTTCCCTCCTGCTCACCTCCTTAAGGATGGGCTTAGAGAACTTGCCTCATGTGAGTAACCAGATTAATGAGCAGTCAGTCTGCATTCCCTGAGATACTGATGTGATTTTTTTTCTAATCCTGCCTTCAACTAAACTTAATTGATTCTCTCTTTATTAATTTTTAATGTTATCTCAAACATATCTAATAACTTTCCACTCATGTAAAATATTGAACATTCAGTGCCAAACCATTGAAACCTCATTTTATTTTATTTTCCCTTCACTCCCTACTTTAGGCTTTCCCCAGGATAGTAGCACCTGTCTCTTTTCTTATTCTAAATTCCCTGGCACTGGGCAAGAAGGAGGGATTGTGGGAAAGGCAAACATTTTTATACCTATTTAGGTTTGCTTTGCAGAGATATGGTGGGTATCCCTGCCACTGCTCGTTGGCTAACAGACCGTCAAGAACCTCTGTGTGGCAGGTGGACATTGCTCTCTCAAAGAAGTGGTGTGTCACTTGGGGTGATCTATGGGAACCCCACTGCACAGCCTCTGGTATGAGATATCTGACTCTGCCCCAGCTGGATTCATCAGGACTCCCTAAGCTTGTACCCAGTATCCACCACCAGGGTGGTCAGTTTCATGAATGGCTGACAACAATACCTCCCTGCCAGGCTGTTAATTTCAATTCCATTGAGTTTTCCTTCCTTCTTTCCCTTTCTCTAGTTATTTCCTCATGTCAACTAGGACAGCCAGGGAGTTTCTGGGGCTGGGGTGTTGGTTCAAGTTAGCAGAGTTGGTTCAACCACCTCTTGGTCCTGGAGAATACACTTAGCCCAATATTTTTGTAGCTCTCTCCAGAATATGAAGGTACTTCATACTTTTGAGCCTCTGCTTTGGGTCCTAGTCTCCAATTGTACACATACATAACCTGAGCAGTTATTTACATTTGTAGCTACTTTGGAATAAACACTGAGCTAAGTGTTACCCAAACATACATTTAATGAGTAGCTACAACCGGTTAGTCCATGTAAAAGTGATATACAAAAGCCAGATGCAGTTCAGACTCATGCAAATAATAAATTACACTGTGACTTTAAAATAGAGGACATTTAAACCTCAAAATTGAAAATAGACTGGGGAGGGAAACAGGAAAGGAGAAAAAGTAACTTTAAAATGAAGGAGTAAGGAGCATCTTAAAAATGAGAACACTGCATAGTGACAGAAAGCCTAACATGTTTAAGATTAAAATCTGAAACCCTGACGCCCAGGCTAATCTTTTCTCTGCTCACAAATCAGTCATATAGATTCCCATTAATATTTATCTCCTTGAGTCTGAAGGAAGAGGAAAATCTATTTTGTATGCTTCCCTGTTTTGCTGTTCCCATCACAAATTCACTGAAGGATCACAGCAGGTTGATGAGGTACCAACTGTCCTTAGCAGCGGAAGTATCAGATATATACAGTGTGGCCTGCGAAGCAACACACGTCTCGGAAGTGAGTTCCTTCAAGAACCACAAATTCAACTAAAATTCCAGATGACAGCCAAAGGACTGGAATAACCCATACAGAATGTTAAACCCAGAAGTTTCTCTTGCTGAAATTATTTTCGCACTCTAATTTAAACTCAGAAACGTTATGCTGTTGTCACGCTTCTTTGTTCTCCTAAAGGAAAAAAAAAATTAATTAATTAAATTAAATCTGTATATAGCTGATGAAAAACAGAAACCTGTCTGCCAGCAAGTTCTCTGTTCATGTCTGACATACTGTGGAGTCAACGTAGAACACGTGGCCTTGAAACACTGAAAAGCCTTTCTTTGCAGGCTTAGCACAGCAGTGTTTTTCTCCAGTACGTTTGCAATGCCTACCACACATGTCTTGCATACGGATAAATTCCTTTGGACGTTTAAGGCAAGTCATACAGTATTTTCACATGCTTTGATGTTGTGCATATGAGAAGTATCATCTACACTTTGGGAATGCGATCCCTTTTGCCTTCAGCATTGCATTTAATGTCGCATGACTGACATCATTTGAAATTCCATCCGACAAAATGCCAATAATGTCTATAACAGAAGTTCGACATATTTAGTTCATTCAAATATGGAGGGTGATGCAGCAGCTAGATTGGAAAGTTTGGGGTGCGTTTTTTAAAATGAATTCAGCGTGAAGATTATTAGTGAATTAGAATTGTGCATAAAATATTTCGGTTTTCTTCATTTCCTTACCCAGAAAAATCACTTGCTTCCTATCAGATAAATTTCCAAGTGGCAAGAGGCATCCTGTTTTGGGGACACAAAGTATACAGATTAAATTAATCTTAATTCACGTTTCTTAATTACAGATGAGACCCATTGGCCATGACGGCTACCATCCCACCTCTGTCGCCGAGTGGCTGGATTCCATCGAACTAGGTGACTACACCAAAGCCTTTCTAATCAATGGCTACACATCGATGGACCTGTTGAAAAAAATCTGGGAGGTTGAGCTTATTAATGTAAGTTGGTCTCTTAAAGATGCCTTATCATTCAACCCTTGATAAATGAAGTTCTTATTGTACACGAGTAATTTTTTTTCTTTCTTTATAAATGTTCGGACATCCAAGGATTTACAGACATGCCTTCTGGTTTTAAATATACATCTCTCTTGGCTCCAGTCAAGCTCCACAGTCACGGTCTTTTGCAGTTTTGAGGTGGGAACTAAAAGGACTCTCAGGGTGTTTTGCATTATCTAAAAAAACTCTCCAAGCACTTTTGGATTTTCCAATTTTGGAAATTTTGTCAGTTTACGGTATGGATGTGATAACGAATAGGCTCCTATTTTGATCTTTGCTCAAATTTATTGCTAAAGAGGAAAGTTATAATTTTTAGTTGAATATTGTGATTCTTTGACTCTACTACTTAATTGCATTATAAGAGACTGCTTTTGTTCTTACTAAGTAGGCTGCTGTAATATCAAAATTTTATTTTCCACAGCTTATGTCTAATCCTGTTTTTGTCTTATTCAGACACATGGCATAAGGTTTCTATAAAAATTGGCCAACATATGTTGCCATGTATTTGAGTCCAAAGAGATCGACTGAATGTGCACAGATATTTTTGTTACTGACACTTCTCTCATTTTTTTTACTACTGTTTCATTTCTAATAGCATAAAGGGATGACAGAGATAAAAAGATACTGTGTAATGATCATGTCTTTGCATTACATTTGGAATCACAAACATTTCTTCTTAAAAGTGAATGTGAAATCGTTTAATCTTTTAAAGGATTTATTAAATTTAAGTTCTATAGTCTAATAACTAAAAACGTATTCAGAAGCTGAGAAGTAAAGCAGGTGAATTTCTGCTGGTTCAAAAGTGCTCTGTTCTACTCTCTATGCCACTTTGTCTCCAAAAGTCCGGTCTCTACATAATACACGTCACTGACTATGTTAAATGATGGCCATTAGTGGTGACTGATTATTCTTTGCTTTTAAATGTCTGTCCTAAAAATAATATCTTTTCTGGAACATCTCATAAAAACTGTTCTTTAATCTAAAAAAAAAAAAACAACAAAAAGTGCTTTCAATGGACAAATTCTTGGCTCCTTCTAATTTGCCTTCTTCTCCTCTTAGCTTTCTGTGCTCATCCCTCACAAAAGCGATCATTATTTCAGAAGAAACTTACTGACTAAAAGCCTCTGATTAATTTTGCTCTTAGTCTGTATGGCAGTGTAACTAGCTGAAACTGTGCTGCTTTTTGGTTGCATCAAGCAGGTTTCAGTTCTCCACTGAGAACTCAATACTCATCTTACAGCTACTCTTAGCCATTTGTTAAAGGGGTACCTTCCATAGATCAAACAAGCGTGCTCCCAATTAAGTTGCATTCTAGCCAACAATATAATTGACAAATATCTCTATGTGGCATCTTCTGAATAATGCTGCTCCCCACTGAAGAACAGACATGATAGATAGCACAGGAGTCACTCACCTAACAGGCTTTAGTAGCAATCCCTCGTTGAAAAAAAAAAATGGATTCCAACTATAAAATGTGTGAAGCAAGTATCATTGAAGCAAGATTATACTCTCTCAAAATCCAAATGCTGAGACTAGTGTTTTGGACCCACACCTTCCTCAATGCTGGAGACACCAGTGGCCCAGAGATCCCTGGTCTGTCCCTGTGGCTGGGCATTATGGACAGCTACAATGACTGGAGGGTCAATGGTGCCAGAAGGTTTACCACCAGGGTCAGGGACTGATCCACCACCACCCACAGGGCCAGCCAGCCCTGAGTTGGGACTGTCTCTTTAAGGGTTTTCCCTTTAGCTGCATTTTCTGTAACGCAATCTGACTTTGATCTGGAGATCAGAAGTGCCCATCACAAGCGTAGTATCAGAATCGGAAAACATAGTCACTGTGGTTGAGACCTTGAGGCTGAATCTCTCCGGCCTGGAGTATAGCATCTGCATCTAACACCAACCTTTCTCCTTGTTTCATTTAAATTAATTTATTGTCCTTAAAATAAATTGGTAAAACTTAAAGTTCCTTGTGACATCTTTGCAGGCAAGTTTGCACTCTTGATGAGGAGGCTTTGCAAGTCATTTCTCTCAGGAGATATATTGATTATGGACAAATGCTGTTTTGGGCTTGGAAATCAGAGAACAAAATGTTTGTGTCCATGAGAGCTGTTGTAAGAGTCGTTCTTTGGGTGGTTTAAGGTTGTTGGCTTACAAAGCTTTTGACTGGTCTCGGAGCTAAGACTTTTATTTATCCTAACTAATGAGGGAAGGCATCCAAATATAAGCAAGCATCTTGTATAATATATGGGCCTTGTAATTCTATATTAAGTACCCATCATTTGTTGTGTTTTAGGGTGAAGGGAAATTACAGTCACCTTGAATTAGAGCAAAACTTATTTGGGAAATTCACATCTTGAATTTGGTGCTGACTGGCTAGTTTGAAGGAAACGAAATGACTCCAATAACTGTTGTTCTGTGTAAACTGAAGAGAGAAATGCGAGTGTAGACTGGCTTTGATACAGAGGTCTGCTGGTGGAGAGAAAGAGAATGAAGGATGAGGAGGATGACTGCTGATATGATTGCAAGTAACTGCAGCATCACTACATAGTATTGATTAAGCTTCCAATTTCACATGGTATTCTGCTTGATAGTGAATAAGACCGTCTCAGTGGCATAATAAGCTTATTCAAAGTATTTTCAGGATGAAATGAAAACTATAGAAAGTTGTGACTTAACAAGCACAAATATGTTTGAAATTGTAATCTTTCAAAAAGTGTCCAAAGATCTTTTTTTCTTGGTGGAGTACATTATTGCCTTTGAAAAACAAGATTATTTGAGTAACCTAATAAGGGACACAAAGCTACCCAAGTATAAGGGTTAGGGAGAGTATTAGAAATCTCATGTCTTAAAACCACCATTGTCATCAGGGGAAATAAAGCACAGAGAAACTTTTAAGACATCAGGTATTGTCAATTTTACAGGCCCCTATGTATCTAGACCTAGAGAATGTCCTTTATGCCAATAATTGTTCCCTTTGTTCCCTAATCCATGCTTTATATTCAGAAACTGATGTTTTTATCAATATCTCTGTTTTGCCCCTGTGACTGCCACTATCATTAATAACATCATTAACATGGCTTTTGCATGATGTTTTATTGTTAAACTATTAATATGTTGGGGGAGATTGTCAGGAAAATTGTTCCCTTTGCAGATGCTAGCTGGTGAAACTCTAGCTTGAATTATAGTCCTCAGCAAAGGCTTGCTAAGAGAATGAAAGGCAAGTTAACAGTGCGTAAGTACATCAATATTTTTAAATCGGATTTTTCTGACCTTGCCTCTGGTATTACCAAGTTTTCACAGCAGTTTCTACTGTTGACAACCTCAACAGCCCTGCATGGGGGAAATTTTAGATAAAAGGGTTACATATTACCTGTATGAAATATGTATGGATAATTATTAAATCCCCATGAAATTATCCATTTTCTAGATTAAAAACATATTGCAGTTATGAAAAACAATGCTAATTTACTTTACCACTGTGTACCTACTAAGGGAATTTTGGTAAGACCAAGTACATTGGAACAGTGTCCAATTTGTTAATTTGTGAATCTCAGTGTACATATCATTAATTTCTCCTCAGTGGATTTACCAAGGAAACAATTCTAGATTAGGCTTATGATATTCTACGGCATTGATCATGATAAATGTACACATTGAACAAACAAAATAAAATGCAGGCCTCACTGTGTTCCTAAATCCCTGCTCCTAAGAACAAAAATAGCTTTGAAAAATCTAACTGTGGTGATTGGCTATGTTTTAAATACCTTTGGGTAGAAACAAAATAACTACAGCAGTGATATCCATGCGTCCCATGAAAATCATTTGGACTTATTTTGCAACAGTAAATTGATTAGAAGATCATTTGCTTCCTGCCTAATAGCTGCCGAAACCGTATCTGCGTCACTCTTCTGTTTAGGACTGTCAGGGGTTTATTCTCTTTTGCAATATTGTTGATTTAATTTCTACCTTTCCAGGGGAAATATTGTGATAAGATAATCACTTGGAGATGCACTAAGAAATTTTCAAAGGAAACATTCTAATTTTAATTTTGTGTTAAATCTGTAATTGTGTAACTTTATTTGCTTAAATGCTGTAGAAATATGGGCCTATCAGTACCAAATTTAGACTCACTACTTGGCTTTGCTATTTTTACCTTATGATCAGCATCATAAACTCACACTCTTATCCACTCTTCCCTCATTGCTATAATGGCAATAAAATTTACTTTCTATAAGTCTTTTTTTGCATTGTGTGTGTGTGTGTGTGTGTGTGTGTGTGTGTCCATCTGTCTGTCTCTCTCTGTGTGTGTACATATTGGATAAAAACAAATGGTAACTTATGCTGACAACCCAGAAGAATAATCCGCAAATCCACAAATTGCAGGGGGAGAATGAATGTTATAATTCCATCTCCAAACCAATTATTTTAAGTAAAAGGTTATGCCTTCACTATAGGACATTAATAAATGAGAAAAATATTCATTTTTCCTCACCAGGGAAGCTACATCAGTCAATACTTCAAATGTTAAAAACTTTAATCAAAGCCAAAGGCTTTAACTAAATGACTGGATATGAGTATTCGAGTGTAAAGCAAACTTCATAAATTACCTTTGTATTTAAGCATTTCATTTATACCTTCACACAGTGCAGCCAGCTCTCCGGCAGCCTTCAGGACAGCTGGACACGATGTCTGAGTCTCAGACATTTCCAGGCCTGTGTCGGGTGAAACTCCGGGACCCCACCACCCGCTCAGTGCATCTCAATTGCAAACTCTTCCAATCATTCTCTTGAAGCTTCCCAAAGTTGGCTTATGTTTTTTGGGGGGAAAACCTCCTTTTTCCTTCCTAATATAAGATGGACAATCTTCTTCCAAGCACTCCCTCTTCAGTGTTATTTTTAGCCCTTTCACATAGAGCCTGGAGGTTGGTGATGGTCTAGGACAGGGATTATTGATGCCACTCTCTGTCAGCATATGGGTACTAGTATATCTGCACCTGTTATGTTGCTCTCAACTTTGGAGACTTGACCTAAACTGAAATAGAATTACACCACAATAAAATGCACTTAAACACTAAATCTTCATTGGAAGGAATAAGCTTTTTTATTTTTTAACTTTTTTGGCTGGTAAAAAGACTTTATTTTGCCTTAATTTTTTGGAATGTATTTTTGCTGGGTATAGAATTCTAGGGTAACAGTTTTTTTTTTATCAACATTGATCCACCATCCTCTCTTCTGCATTATTTCTGACAAGAAATCTCCTATTATCCTTTCTTTTTTGTTGTTGTTTTAGCCAGTGTTGTATTCCCTCTCGCTGCACTTGTTTTTATCACTGCTTTTGAGAAAGATTATGATGTACATTGATATAGTTTTCTTATTGTTTCTTGTGTCTGAAGATTTTTGTGCTTCTTATGAAGTTATAGTTTTCATCAACTAGGGGGAAATTTTGGTTATTATTTTTGTTGCTTTTTTTTTTTTTTTCCATGAAGTAGTTATATTTCTTGTTTTCTCTTCCATGTTTCAAAACTTTTATTTAGAATTACAATATACATTAAAAGCTCCATAGCCTATATTATAAAAGCCTAATATGCTAAGTGTCCAGTTGTCTGGTCAGCTGTTCAACCAATCAAAGCGTAATATGCTAATGATATGTTAAGGCAGCTCAACCACTCGCTATGACCACCAGGGGGCAGAGAGTTGACTGGTCAACCAGTCGCTATGATGTGCACTGACCACCAGGGAGCAGACTCTCCAACCAGTAGGTTAGCTTGCTGCTGGGGTCCGGCCAATTGGGACTGAGCGAGATGGGCCAGGACACTCCCTGGAGCCCTCTCACAGTCCCTCCCCAGCCTTGATCATGCACTGGTGGGGTCCCTTGCCCAGGCCTGCGCCCTCTTGCAATCTGGGACCTCTCAGAGAATGTTGGAGAGCTGGTTTCAGCCCAACAGCAAAATGACTGGTCGCTATGACGCACACTGACCACCAGGGGACAGATGCTCAACGCAGGAGCTGTCCCCTGGTGGTCAGTGCACTCCCACAGGGGGAGCACCACTCAGCCAGAAGCCGGGCTCATGGCTGGCGAGCACAGCAGCAGTAGCGTGAGCCTCTCCCACCTCCGCTACAGCGCTAAGGATGTCCGACTGACGGCTCCCAGACTGAGAGAGTGCGCAGGCCGGGCTGAAGGACCCCCCTGCCTGAGTGCACAAATTTCGTACACAGGGACTCTAGTATATTATAAGTGTACAGCCTAATTATTTTACATAAAAAGACCATACACATTTAACTAGCACCCAAACAAGAAATAAAAATTTACCAGCACCCCAAAGGTCACTCATGGCCCCTTCCAGTGACTAGTTTACCCATGACCCCAAGGCAGCTATAATCCTTACTTCTAACAGCAATGCTCAATTTGCTTGTTTTGTACAGAATGCTCTTGCATCTAGCTTCTTTCATTTATATCACATTACATGTAGTTGAAGGACTGGTCATTCTCTCATTGCTATGTGCTATCCTGAACTCGTTTTTACAGTGTTATTGAGGTCTAATTCATATATTATACAATTCACCCACTTATAGTATACAATTCAATCATTTTAGTATATTCACAGAGTTATACAGTCATCACCAACATTATTTTATTGTACTCAGAAAGATGTAACATAAATTTGCCATGCTAACCAATTTAACTATACTGTACAGTAGTGTTAAATAACCTTATTGCACAACAGATCTCTAGAACTTTTCCATCTTGCAATACTGAAATTCTATATCCATTTAACAGCAACCTCTCTTTTACCCCTCATCCAGCCCTTGGCACCCACCATTCTACTTTCTGTTTCTAAAAAATTTGCTTTAAATACCTCACATAAGTAGAATTGTGCAATATTTGTCTTTTTTGTGGCTGGCTTATTTTACTGAGCATAATGTCCTCAAAGGCATTCGTGTTGTGTAGCATATGACAGGATTCTCCTTTTTTAAGGCTGAATAATATTCCATTGTATGTAACACCACATTTGTTTTATCCATTCACCCATCAATAGACATCTGGGTTGCTTTCATCTCTTGCCTGTTATGAGTAACACTGCAATGAACATGGATGTGTAAAGATCACCTTAAGATTTTGTTTTCAATTATTTTGACTATATACCTAGAAATGGGATTGCTGGATCATATAGTAATTCTATTTTTAAAAATGTTACACCCTAACCGGTTTGGCTCAGTGGATAGAGCATCTGCCTGTGGACTGAAGGGTCCTAGGTTCGATTCCGGTCAAGGGCATGTACCTTGGTTGCGGGCACGACCCCTGTGGGGAGTGTGCAAGAGGCAGCTGATCAATGTTCCTCTCTCATCGATGTTTCTGACTCTCTATCCCTCTCCCTCTCTCTTCCTCTCTGTGAATAAATCAATAAAATATAAATTTAAAAAAAATGTTAGGAACCTCTATAATGGCCACTCCATGGTCATTATTTCTTAAAATATTGGTTTTTGTCATCTTTCTCCTCTCCACTGGAAACTCCAATCACATGTGCATTAAGCCATTTGAAGTTGGACCAGAGCTCACCAATGCTCTATTCATTTTTTCAACACTTTTTCTCTGTGTGAGTCATTTGGATCATTCTACTAATATTGCTGTCTTCAAGTTCACTAACATTTTCTTCTTATAATGTCTAATCTGCCATTATTACCATCCAGCATGTTTTTCATCTCCAGTGGTTAGACTTAGGTCCTTTTTACATTTTCCATGTCTCTAACTGTTCAATCTTTTCTCTAACTTGTTGAACATATGGAATGCAGTTGTAATAACTTTTAATGCCTTTATATTCTAGTTTTGGGTTGGTCCTCTAACTTGCTAAAAATATGGAATGTGTTTATAATAACTATTTTAATGCCCTCATCTTCTAACTTTTCCAACATTATGTCAGTTTGTGGTTGGTTTTGATTGAGAGATTTTTCTTCTTATTGTTCATGGCATGCCTGGTAATTTTCACTGCATGCCAGACATTATGAATTTTACCTCATTGGGTGCTGGTTTTTTTCTGTACTCCTATAAATATTCTTGAGTTTTGTTCTGGGACACAGAGAAGCTCTTTGTAGATACTTTAATCCTTTCAGGTTTTGTTGTCCAGGTCTCAATTTGTTAGGCAAGACCAGAGCATCATTTAAGTCTGTGGCTAACACTTCCAGACTACTGAGGCTAGATGTTCCTGAGTATCCCAACAATGCCCTGTGAGTTTCCAAGCAGCCCATTCTGAATAGTGCAAACTGTTACCAACCCTGTTTGAATTCTGAATGCTATTCCCATTAATATTTTCAGGTGGTCTTTTTGATCTGGCCTTAGATAGTTTCCTTATATGCATATGCTGATTTTGTACTCTCTCCTGTCTAGTACTCTACCCAGAAAACTCTAGCCATGTAATCGCCGTAGAGTCTCACACCATCTTCTCAATTCAAAGCATCTTCCAGGCTCCCTGGGAATTCTCTCAAGGTGGCAAACTAGGGAAACTATAGGACTGACTTTGCTTATTTCTCATCTCTCAGGGATTAATGCCCTTCATTGCCTCATGTTAATGTTTTTTGAAAACCCATGTTTTATTTATTTTGTCTAGATTTTTTCATTGTGTCAGGTCGGAGGGTTTATCCAATCCATGTTACTTCATCTTGACCAGAAGCCCAAGTCCATGCAACTTGTTATTAATCCCACACCTGAACAATTGAATCAAAATCTTTGGGGTGGCATCTGGACATTGAGAGGTTTTTTTCGAAGCGCCCCAGATGATTTTAATGTGCAGCCTGGATTTTAAAATGCTGCTGTAATCAGTAGGGGTCCATTAAAAGGATTTTAATCAGGGGAATGACATGATCAGAAGCAGTAGGCAGGGGCAGAAACCGACATACTGAATAAGGTAGAGCAGAGTGTGAAGGAAGAAGCAGCTGAGTCAGCAATTCTGCTCTACAGCTATTTCTAACCATGAATGTGTTAGGCATGACAGCAATAAAATCTGTACACCTCGTTAGAAACTGAGGGTATCCCTGAATTGGAAGTCCATATATATTGAGTCAAGTTTCAACATTTTCACCCCATGTATCAAGAAGGCAAAATACAGTCAGTATTGAAGGACAAGTATAATACATTTCAGAAATGCTTTTCAATAATGGCTAAAATTGTTTCCGTTCCGTCCTTAAAAGGCTAAGTCTTGGTTCTATGAAAAAGTTACTTCCGGTTTATAGCATAAAGAGTAGGGCATATGGTGTGTATGAGTGCTTCCAATGCACCCTCTCTTCTTTAGTCTTTTTCTTGGAATCAGGTCACTTGATTTTGAGTCTTATATCTGCCGCTCAGTATGTGGCCTTTAAGAAATCACTTACCGACTGTGGGCCCCAGTTTCTCATTTGTAAGTAGAGGATAATAACATCTGCCCTGTTGGTTTCCTGTGAGACTTAAAATCACCTGAGAGCTTTTAATGATCCATACCTTTCTCTTCTCTCCTTCCTTGATTTTGATAGTGCCTCATCCTTTTCTTTATCTTTTCCCCAGATCCCTCACCCAGAGTTAGGCTAGGGGCTGGCCCACTCCTCTGGAGCAGGCTTTCACTACTCAGTTGCCCTTTGCTTCTCCCTCTGTTCTCACCGGTTAGAACACAGATAGCTCTGTTTATTGTGCAGCCTCCAGGAATCACCACTCAGCTTCTCTTCCCCATTTCCAGCTCCTACGTCTTTCTCCTACCTTGGCTCTCCCATCTTGCCCAACAGATACATCTTTTCCTACCAGCTCTGTCAAAACCCTTACTGCTTAGTGCTGTTCAGAGCCCTCCCACCCCTGGAGTAGGCAAATGTGAGAGGGAATGATGATCAGTTTTGTGTAACAACATTCAGGATAAAACTGTGGAGGGTCCCCCCACCCCACCATGACTTGTTTTTCTGACTATGCTTAGTTACAGAATTGCTAGTATCTTTCCCCGCCCCACCCCCACCCCAACTACATAGCATTAACCTTTGACTCTCAGTCACCCAGTCCTTTTTATTCTTGAAGCAAAAGACCTTGGGGCAGAGCAGGGTAGTCGCTGAGAGGTTAGGGATATACTCATTCTTAACTTATTTACCATAAACTTAAGCCTTTCTAGAATCTGTTCCAAAGTTTCAGCTTGATGATCCATAGGAGTAAGAACTTCTGGTAGCTTTTTGGAGTAGCTCTGTGTTCCCTTTTTATTGAAATTGCTTTTTAAAAATATATAGTATCATTCATTATAATGAAATCTGTTCATTTTTTATTCTGTATTTTGCTCAGATTTCTTACATGGCATGGGGACTTTTGTTTCTTTAAGAACTCTGTTCTGGAAATATTTAGGATAGACCCTGTTGCTACAGAGATCCATTTCCATTGCAGTTAAATAGGTAATGCAATACACTGGCTCTAGGCTTTGAGAAGGGAATATTCCAGTGGATTATTCTATAGTGTAAGAAATAAAAATAAAAATGCAATATACTTTTCATGCTATTCTGGTGCAGAAATGCTTTGGGTCTTCCTTGGGAGATCTGATATCAGACTGAAAAGATCTAAACCTCATGAAATGGAAGCCAGAGAGGTTTTTTGTTAGAAAAAAACTATTAAGACTTTTGACACCTGACATATGAGCTGCCATGGAAGACATTGACGATAAATAAAGACTCCTTAAATCATAACAGTTAACATCATCACCCAAATGAATATGTAAGATTAATGTTAAAATCAGCCCATTAAGAAAATAATTCAAAGCCGGAGAGGAGAGAGATGAGGCAGTTGATTTTGTAGTTTAGGATTTATATCTTCTTGAAAGATGGTTAAGGTTGATTTAGAGTTTTAAGTTTAGCTATTTTACTAAACAGATGTAGTATGATAAATTAAATATCTGCGGTCACAAATTACTTCAGAACTCAAGAAAAGAGCTATTACTTGTAACCTCAGAAAGCACCTCAATTCCTTACTGTGTAGATCTTATGTCTGGCATCCTGTCGCCACCTGGTGGCAGCATACCTAAAGCACAATAACTAAATCATAAAACTCTCAAATGCAGAAACTAGCTGCCAAATAGAAATTATTCCATCCTAGTTTTATATAAATCCCTGTTTTTAATATTATACTAATAAAGTGTGATTCAGGAGAGTTCTAATTTTTAGACATGAAATTCAAACACTATATACCTAAAACTGTTTACAAAAATGGAAAAAAACTTTACAATGCATTCTACCAAGTAAATCAATATGGGATAGCAGTACCCTTTAAAGAGAGGTATGTTTAAATATATACTCTATAGTAAATTTTTTCTTTCTTTTGCATAAGTTGCTTTTTTGGGGATAATTATATTTCCTTAAACTTAATAGGATCACTGCCTTTTAAAAAATTCTATTTCATAGTAGCTGGAGGGTGGGGGGATTACAATAAGTATTTATAGTCCTTATCCTCAGAAGAACTTCCAGACTTATGGGGAAGATGGCTGTTGACAGTAGCTGTAACAAGAGTTGTTTTAAGGGGACCTGAGTATAAAAGTGGTCTCTGAATCCGTGGGCCGGAGAAAAGATGTGGTGGAGGAACCAGTAAATAGCAACATCAGTGGTGAAGGCGCAGAAGTTCTAAAAGCAATCTTCCAGGGTTTGGCTCCCAACTCTATTTCTTATCGTTTTACTACCTTGGGCAAGTCACTTCACCTTCTCTAAGCGTCCATTTCCTTGCCTCTAAGTTTTGGATAATCACTTTATCTGTCTTCTAGATAATATTGTTGTCAGGGTTAAATAAAATCATCTAGAAAAGCATTTTGCACAATGCTTTGCTAATAGAAGGCACTCCATTTTTGATTAATAGAAGCCAAATGGAGGGACAGCTTCCAAGTTCGAAAGACTTAAGGGAAGCATTATCGGTTATCTATGGTCACAGCACTGCTGTGCATCAAACTGTCTGAAAAGGCAGTGGCTTTAAGCAACAAGCGTTTGTTTAGCTCATGAGTCTGCGGGTCAGTAATTCAGGCAGCGCTTGACTAGAAATTTCTTCTGCTCTCAGCTGGCTCCCTCACATCTGACAGCTGGCTCTAGACGGTTGGGGTATGACAGTCAGCTGAACTGGGATGGTCTCAGCTCAGACAACTTAGGGCAACTTGGCTCTGCTCCCATCCCATAATGTGCTCTCCCAGGCACGTCCTGTGGCAAAGACAGAGAAATGAAAATGTGCCGGCACTTTTCCAAGCCTCTGTTTGCTAGCATATCTGCTAACAATTGCCCAAAGGAAGCTACATGAGCAACTGAAAATCAAGTTGAGAGGGAAGGATATGTTTCACCTCTTGATAGGAGGAGCTGAAAATTCATGTGTAAATGGCTTAGATGCAGGTCAGGATGAAGAATTGGGGCCATGAATACAATCAGTCCATCACAAAAGAGAAGTTTGATTAGAGAATATTTAAACATTGGATGGTCTTATCATTGTTTCTAAGCTTCCAATGAGAATATGTGAAATCAAAAACATCTCATAAAAATTAAAACGATTCATGATGCTAAAGTGTGGGGGCCTACAGGATGGAAAAAAGTCTTGGATAAGGCCCTATACTAGGAGGGCTTAAATGTAAATGTATGGAGCCTGGCCGGTGTGGCTCAATGGTTGAACGTTGACCTGTGAACCAGGAGGTCGTGGTTCATTTCCCAGGCAGGGCACATGCGTGGGTTTCGGGCTTGATCCCCTGTGTGTGTGGCCGGGGGGAGGGGGGAATGCGTGCAGGAGACAGCCAATCAATGATTCTCTTTCATCATTGATGTTTCTATCTCTCTCTCCCTCTCCCTTCCTCTCTGAAATCAATAAAATAAAGTATAATAAGTAAATGTATAGAAATTTTAGGGGCAGGAAGCTTCAACCAATGCTGTATGGTAATGGACTTGCTAGATCTATGAAAAGATGAACATTTGTTTGTTGAATTCATTGGCCATCAAACTAATTTATTTTAGGAAAGTAAATGCTAGAGTATCTGTGTAATAGAGAATCGTTTTCATGACTTTCTCAAATATTTGCTGCATACTCACCCTTGCTCTGAGTGGGTATGCAGCAAAAAATATATTTTTTAATTGAATGTGGTTCCTTAGGTTAGTTAACTATTCTAGACAGGCACAGGGAATGTACTAAAAAGAAATGTACCAAATTTACAAATACAGGGAAGCAGGCTTGGGGGGCAGAGTAGAAAAGAAGCTGGACTTGGAGTTAATGAGCCAAATTCAGGTTCTGGTTTCTTACATCCTCTGGAGCAAGATACTTAACTTTTACAACAGCCCTTATATTTATTTTGGTTCATCCCTATTACCCGGAACCCTGCCAATCACCAAATTTCTTGAGGACTTGACCTCAAAAAGCTCAGCTGTATATCCACCCCCAATCCCCTTAACAAAGCAGCTCCTTAAAATATTCCCTGACTGAATGCTGCCAGGGGAGGAGTGGGGACAGGAAGGAACAGAGGAGCCATGGATGGGAAGGCTGTCAGAGACACATTTCACCTACTTGGCAAGTGGAGGGCCCAGGAGTGGCAACCACTCATGTGTCCTGCACCCATCTCAGTGCCACCACCGGATGCTGCCATCAGCTGGGGATGCCAGGCATGTTGGGTAAAAATGCTTCAGTTGAAAGGCAGACCACACTAGATCAGTTTTTGCAGGGCCTCAATGTGTCTAGAATGTGCATAACTGGGGATCTGACATATGCAGTATTTATGTTGACGAGAAATATTTCTTTTTTTAATATATTTAATTAATTTTTTACAGAGGGCAAGAGAGAGGGATAGAGAGTTAGAAACATCGATGAGAGAGAAACATCAATCAGCTGCCTCCTGCACACTCCCTACTGGGTATGTGCCCGCAACCAAGGGTATATGCCCTTGACTGGAATCGAACCTGGGACCCTTGAGTCCGCAGGCCGACGCTCTATCCACTGAACCAAACCAGCTAGGGTGAGAAATATTTCTTGAATAACTACTATATGCCAGTCACTGTTCTGGGCTCTAGAAACACAGTGGGAAACAGTACAGGTGACAGAGCCCCTTCTGTCATGGAGTTTACATTCTGGAGAGCGAGACAGACACTAACAAGTAACAAGTATAGTATGGTATGACAGCAGAGAGTGGCACATGAAGAAACGTAAAGCAGGGTAAGAGGACAGCAAATGACTAGATCTTAAGGAGGTTAGTCAGAAATGACTTCTTTGAGGAGGTTCCATGTGGGCAGAGATCAGAATGAAATGTGGGAATAAGCCATGCAAGGATCAGCATTCCAGGCAGAGGGAACAGCCAATGCAAATATCCTGAGGCAGGACCATGATATAATAGGATGAGCAAGAGGAAAGGCCTGTGAAAATGCTGTCAAAGAGATAGCCAAGGACCAGGTAGTGAGGGTCATGAGAGGGATCAAATTGAATTCCTGTGTGGGTGGGAGCCATGGAGGTGTTTTGAGTAAGAGAGTGTGACATTGTTTGATTTATGTATGTGTTAAAAGCTCACTTTTACTGATGTGGGAGGAACAAGTAGGGGGAGAGGTGACAGGGATGGGGAAAGTGAACATCTACCTAGGAGTCTCTCCCAATAGTCAAGACAAGCGATGATGGTGCCACCCAGCCAGCATCGACCTATGAACCAGGAGGTCACCAGTTCCATGCCCAGGTTGCAGGCTGGATCCCCAAGGGGGTGGAGGGGTCATTTAGGAGGCAGCCAACAGATGATGTTTCTATCTCTCTCTTCTTCTTCCTTCCTCTCTCTGAAATCAGTAAAAACATGTTTTAAAAAAAATTTTTTTTAAAGAGATGATGGTGCCTCATGTTAGTTTAATTGTGAGGAAGAAGGTGAATCAAAATATACAATGAAGACAGATCTGATGACTGAGACACTGAGTGTAAGAGGAATGAGTAGTTGAGGATGAGTCAACGGTTTGGGGTCTGAGCTATTTCTTGGGATTGGGGGTATTTGGGAGGAAAAATGGTGGAGGGGAAAATGAAGAGTTCTGCTGAACATGGTAAGTTTGAAGTATCTATCACACATTCCAAGTAGCAATGTCTGGTAGCAATTATAGATACAGCATTTCAGCTCTTCTTTGCATTTGAAATAAGTATTTATGATCGGTGCCTGAGAAAAACCACAGTGTGGCCTAAAAACATTTCTGCACTCGGCACCCTCCACAAAGCTACCCTTTTTTGCAGAAGCCTTTTCTCTTTAGAACCTGCTGCTACAGCAAACACCCAGCCTGGGGCTTGGGGCACAGAAGCGCTACCCTTTCTCCACCTCCACACACCAGGCAGCGTGCCCTTGGCTCTTGACCTGCTATTTGTCAAAGCAGTTGACTAAATCTTTAGGGCAGTATCTTTGAGTAGAAATAGAAGAATAACTTTGGCTCTGACAAAAATATCAGGGCAGGATTCACACACCGTGATTGACAGCCGGCCCACAGCAGGACTGTGAATTATTCCATAGCTTCCCAGCTGACACTCCCCGGTCTGCCTTTTCACACGGATCTGAGAGCGCCCTAACACAAAAAAAGCCTCAGAGCCCTGAGTCCTGACTTTTCAGAATCAGACATGAAAACACAGTGACCTTCTAAAATTGAATTTTAAATAACAGCCTCAGCAAAATTATCTGATTTTTCATTGAAGCCATTTATTTCACAATCAGCGGCCTATGCTTCATATTTATCCAAGTACTTAGAGGCTTTTGACTACATTCAGCTCACTAGCCGAGGGTATTAAGTTGTCCTAAGAATGTTTTGTTCAGTCTGCAGAGGTGTGAGTTACAAGGTTTCAAGTGGACAGTTCGCTGGTAATGTGTGAATGGGCCTGCGTGAGACGCTCCGAATGCAGAGGGATAAATGGGATCTAGTAGTTGCATAGCCCTAGTCATCTGAAGACAAAACATCTGCTCTGTTCTCCTGTGTTTCATCGAGTCTGAAATGCCATCTATTATAAGTTGCACCATTATTTTCTACATCCTTAAGGAAAAAAAATTAAATGATAACACAGTGCCTGATGGTGATTCTGTCCAACATATAAGCCCATCACAACAGCCTCGCATAGCTTCGACGTGCCTTTCATTTAGGAGGCTTTGTCCATTTCTCCTGACTTTGTTGAGTTCCTAGGCATGTAATATGTCATTTTTCTCAGGTAGCACAGTAACAAAACATAATGTGAGTCGGGGATTTATGGATACCTTCCTTTCTTCAGCCCCATAAAGCACATGATCGCTGCTTTTAAAGAAACTATGCAATTGGGAAAATGGCGACGGAATAGAGTCGGGTTTGGAGTCTGTTCCTGGGGCGGAGAGTCGGAGCAGCAGAGGCTCGCAGAGGGAGTGTATGTGGGCAAGCCAAGGGACAGCTAAACTCCAGGAGAAGGCGGGGGAGTGCTGGGCAGTGTTCCTCTGACCGCGCAGCACCCACAGGGGCTGGGTCCCCTCCTGGAGCTGCGGGCTCGCCGGGCGCCTCGCCATCTTGCAAGGAAAGGAGGATTTTAGTGGAAACCTGACTTTCCGCGACAACGGCAAACACTGAACTGCTGGGAGCACCAGACCACCGGTCCCCTATCAGCGCAAACATTTGGATTCAAAGAAACTCTTCACTGCACCACGGAAAGGTCAGATTTCGTCTGAAATAAGCTGTGGTTTCTAATCCCCGCGGTGGGTGAGGGAAGCGCTGGGTGAGGGAAGTGCGGCAGCCGCAGGACCGGCAGGAGCCGGGAGGTCTGTGCCTAGAAAAATCAGCGGCAGTTGGAACTGCCGTGATCCGTGAATGAGGAGGGGGGTCTTCTGAGCTGCTAACAGAAGTGACCTCTTGAAAGCAACTCATTTTAATCTGATGAGGAGGGTCAGACTAAGAATTTTCAAAGGAGTGCAGGCTCCTTAGTCTGGGGCACAGACCCACGGTCCGCACACCTGGGCTCTTTCCGACTCTGATTGCTAAGCCCAATACAGAGGTAAACCCAGGTGGAAACCCTGAAAGACTGCAGGGGGAAGGTGTTTTTTCGGAACCTGGGGCCAGAGCTGCGTGTGACCATCAGAGAGGCAGCTCTGAGGCGCACATCTCCACAAACCGGTAGTGAGTGCCATAGAAGGGGAAAAAAAAAAGAAAAAAGAGCTAGAGAGGCCCGGAAGTCAATTCAGAAACACTGCCACCCAGGGGCTGAAACGCTAATTGTCTCTGGTGTAATCAAAAATAAATACGAGAAATTAAGATAGGGCTGGCTTAAAAAGCAGGACTGGCTTCCAACACTGAGGAGCCCTGGAATGAAGCTGAACTGAAATACCGCCCAGACTGGGAAAAAGGCGTACCAAACAGAATAATAGAGGAAGTGAATGACAGCCGCTACTGCACATTTTAGTCTTCCTATTTTTTAATTTTCAATTCTTTTTTCAATTTTTTAAATTTTTTATTCTCATATTTTTTTATTTTCATTTTTTGCATCTTTTACTTAAGAAACTAATATTTTTTTCTTTTTCCTCACTTGATTTTCACCTTTTTAATTATTACATTTTTATTTTCAATCAGCACTATTATTACTATTATTTTACTTTTTTTTTTTTTTTAATGTCATTTGATTTTCTCTTTCTTTTATTTTTGGATTAGTGTCCTACATTCGATTTGCATCTTTCCCTTACAATCGCTTTACCCTATCTCAAAGCTAACATTATGCCATCACTCTCCTAACCTTTCCCCTTTTGCTCCCAGTTTATCTTAACCCTTTCTGGCTTTAGATTTTCCCTACTTTTTCAGTTTACTCCCTGCTAAAACTTCACCCTACTTATATATCTAATTCCCAACCCCCTGCTCCAAATCCATACAAACCTCTCTCTACGCTACCTTTAAAAAATTATTTTTCTCTCGGGCCTTTTGTTGTTGTTTGCTTGAATGTTGATTAGATTGAATTTTTATGCTTTTTTATGAGATTATTTAGATTATTCTTTTTGTTGGTTTGGTTGGTTCTTTTGTTTGCTTTGTTTTTGTTTGTTTTTTACTTTTGTTTTCCCTTGCCTCACTTGATATTAGCTGCTGTTGCAGTTTGTATTAATCTCCAGGCTCGTGTTGCTGGAATTTGCTGGGAATAGTGGTTGTTCTAGTGGAGTTTACTCCCCATATATATAGTTTGTTCCCCTTTTCTCTCTTAGTATCATTCTTGTCTCTCTTACTTTTTTTTTTCTTTTCTTTTTCTTTTCTGTTATTTCTTTTCTTTCTTTCTGCTCTTTTCCCAAGTTCAGATTCACACTCTTTGTTGTTGTTTTTTTCTTCGTTGTTGTTCTTTCTTTTTACTCTCCCTCTTCCACTCCTATTCCCTAATTTGTCTTTCTCTGGTGGTTACCTCTATTGGAGGTTATTAATATCGTGAATACAATTCTGTTCAGTGCCTTGTCTGTTGTGCCTGGTTGTGTTGTATTTTATACCTTTAAATCAACGCCAGAGAGAGAAATCTATATAACCAGACATCCGGAGAAGAGAGACCATGGGGAGACAAAGAAACAGCCCCCACAGGAAAGAGAAGCAGGCATCACCAGAAAAGGAAGTAAACGATTTAGAGGCAAACAACCTATCAGAGAAAGAATTCAGAGAAATGGTCATAAAGTGGCTGAAAAGGATGGAAGATAAATTCGACAATATGAGTAAGAACCAAGAAGAAATGAAGAAGAACCAAGAAGAAATGAAAAGTGACATCGCTGCTGTAAAGAACTCAATAGAAAGCATCAAGAGTAGACTAGATGAAGCAGAGGACCGCATAAGTGAGCTAGAAGACAAGATGGAAAAAAATACCCAATTACAACAGCTTCTAGAAACAAAAATTAGAAAGATTGAGGAGAGCGTAAGGGAACTTCAGGACAATACAAAACAAAACAACATCAGGATAATAGGGGTGCCAGAAGGAAAGGAAACTGAGCAAGGAATAGAAAACCTGTTTGAAGAAATAATAACAGAAAACTTCCCTGATATAGGGAAGAAAAAACCCACACAAATCCAAGAAGCTCACAGAGTTCCAAGCAAAATGAACCCCAAAAGACCGACGCCAAGGCACATTATAGTTAAGTTGGCAAACACCAACGACAAAGTAAGAATCTTACAAGCGGCCAGAGAGAGACAGACAGTTACATACAAAGGAACCCCCATCAGACTAGCAACTGATTTCTCAACAGAAACTCATCAGGCCAGAAGGGAATGGAATGAAATATACCAAGTCATGCAAAGGAAGGGTCTAAATCCAAGAATACTGTACCCAGCAAGGCTATCAATCAAAATTGAAGGTGAAATCAGGAGCTTCAGAGACAAAAAAGGACTAAGGGAGTTTATCACCACCAAACCAGCAATGAAAGAAATGCTAAAGGGTCTGCTGTAAAAAAAAGAAAGAAATAGGAAGCAAAGAAGGTACACAGGGGTATAGAATAAAAATGGCGTCAAATAAGTACCTATCAATAATAACTTTAAATGTAAATGGATTGAATGCCCCAATCAAAAGACACAGGGTAACAGACTGGATAAGAAAACAAAACCCAGATATCTGCTGTCTACAGGAAACCCACCTCAAAAAAAAGGATGCATACAGACTGAGAGTAAAGGGATGGAAAAAGGTTTTCCAGGCAAATGGAAATGAAAAAAAAGCTGGGGTTGCAATACTTATATCTGACAAATTAGATCTCAAAGTGAAGAACATAACAAGAGATAATGAAGGCCACTTCATAATACTAAAGGGAGAAATCCAACAAGAAGAAATAACTCTGGTAAACATATATGCACCCAATACAGGAGCACCAAGATACATTAAAAAACTCCTGGAAGATATCAAAGGAGAGATGGACAGTAATACAATCATAGTAGGAGACTTCAATACCCCACTATCACCATTGGACAAATCCTCTAAACAAAAAATCAGCAAAGAAACATCAATCCTAAATGACTCACTAGAACAGATGGAATTAATCGACATCTTCAGAACATTTCACCCCAAAGCCACAGAATATACATTCTTCTCAAGTGCACATGGGTCATTTTCAAAGATAGACCATATGTTAGGACATAGGCAAAGTCTCTCCAAATTCAAGAAGATAGAAATCATATCAAGTATCTTCTCAGATCACAGTGGCATAAAACTGGAAATCAACTACAATAAAAACAACCCAAAGAAATCAAACACTTGGAGACTAAACAGCATGTTATTAAACCATGACTGGGTTACCAAAGACATCAAGGAAGAAATAAAAAACATCATGGCAACAAACGACAATGAAAACACAACAATCCAAAATCTATGGGACACAATGAAAGCAGTCCTGAGAGGGAAGTTCATAGCTCTACAAGCCTACTTCAAAAAACAAGAAACAATGGTAATAAATTACCTAACCCAACAACTCAAAGAGTTAGAGAGAGAGCAACAAGATAAGCCCAGTGTAAGCAGAAGGAAAGAAATAATAAAGATCAGAGCAGAGATAAACGACATAGAGACCAAAGAAACAATACAAAAGATCAACAAAACCAAGAGCTGGTTCTTTGAAAGGATAAACAAGATTGATGGACCTCTAGCCAGGCTCACCAAGATGCAAAGAGAGAGGACCCAAATAAACAAAATAAGAAATGAAAGAGGTGAAATAACAACAGACCCCGACGAAATACAAAGGACTGTTACAAAATACTACGAACAACTCTATTCCAACAAACTGGACAACCTAGAGGAAATCGACATATTCCTAGAAAAATACAACCTTCCAAAACTCAATCAGGAAGATTCTAAACAGCTCAACATGCCAGTAACTATGGAAGAAATTGAAGCAGTCATCAAAAAGCTTCCGGCAAACAAAAGCCCGGGGCCAGATGGCTTCACAGGAGAGTTTTATCAAACTTTCAAGGAAGAACTAAAACCTATCCTCCTCAGACTATTCCAAAAAATTCAAGAGGAAGGAACACTTCCAGGCTCCTTCTATGAAGCCAGCATCACCCTAATACCAAAACCAGATAAAGACAACTCAATGAAAGAGAATTACAGGCCAATATCCCTCATGAACATTGATGCCAAAATCCTCAACAAAATTCTAGCAAATCGGCTCCAGCAGTACATCAGAAAGATCATACACCATGACCAAGTAGGATTTATTCCAGGAATGCAAGGATGGTACAATATCCGCAAATCAATAAACGTGATACATCACATAAACAAATTGAGAGATAAAAATCACATAGTCATATCAATAGATGCAGAAAAAGCATTTGACAAAATCCAACACCCTTTCTTGATAAAAACTCTCAACAAGGTGGGAATAGAAGGCTCATACCTCAACATAATAAAAGCTATTTATGATAAACCCACAGCAAACATCATACTCAATGGGCAAAAACTAAAACCATTTCCCCTAAGAACAGGAACAAGACAGGGATGCCCACTCTCACCACTTCTATTTGACATAGTACTGGAAGTATTAGCTATCGCAATTAGGCAAGAAGAAGAAATAAGAGGCATCCAAATTGGAAAAGAAGAAGTGAAGCTGTCCTTATTTGCAGATGACATGATATTGTACATAAAAAACCCAAAAGATTCCATCAAAAAACTAATAGACTTAATAAATGAATTCGGCAATGTAGCGGGATACAAAATTAACGCCAAGAAATCTATGGCTTTTCTATACACCAATAATGAACATACAGAAAGAGAGACTAAAAAAGCAATCCCATTTACCATCGCACCAAAAAAATTAAGATACCTAGGAATAAACTTAACTAAGGAGGTAAAAGACCTATATGCAGAAAACTACAGGACACTGAAAAAAGAGATAGAGGAAGACGTAAACAGATGGAAGAACATACCATGTTCCTGGATTGGTAGAATCAACATCATTAAAATGTCCATACTACCCAAAGCAATCTACAGATTCAATGCACTCCCCATCAAAATACCAACAGCATATTTCACAGACCTAGAAAGAACTCTCCAAAAATTCATCTGGAATAAAAAAAGACCCCGACTAGCCTCAGCAATCCTCAGAAAGAAGAATAAAGTAGGTGGGATCTCAATACCAGATTTCAAGCTGTATTACAAAGCCACTGTTCTCAAAACAGCCTGGTACTGGCACAAGAACAGACATATTGATCAATGGAACAGAATAGAGAACCCAGATATCGACCCAAACCACTATGCTCAATTAATATTTGACAAAGGAGGCATGAACATACAATGGAGTCAAGACAGTCTCTTCAATAAATGGTGTTGGGAAAACTGGACAGATACATGCAAAAAAATGAAACTAGATCACCAACTTACACCATACACAAAAATAAACTCAAAATGGATACAGGACTTAAACATAAGACGGGAAACCATAAAAATACTAGAGGAATCCACAGGCAACAAAATCTCAGACATATGCCACAAGAACTTCTTCACTGACACTGCCCCTAGGGCAATGGAAGCTAAAGAGAAAATTAACAAATGGGACTACATCAAAATAAAAAGCTTTTTTACAGCAAAAGAAACCATCAACAAAACAACAAGAAAGCCCACTGCATGGGAAAACATATTTGCAAATGCTATCACTGATAAAGGTTTAATCTCCAACATCTACAGGCAGCTTATGCAACTCAATAAGAGGAAGATAAATGATCCAATAAAAAAATGGGCAACAGACCTAAACAGAATATTTTCAAAAGAAGACAGAAGGAAGGCCAAGAGACACATGAAAACATGTTCAAAGTCACTTATTATCCGAGAGATGCAAATCAAAACAACAATGAGGTACCATCTCACACCTGTCAGAATGGCTATCATCAACAAATCAACAAACAACAAGTGTTGGCGAGGATGCGGAGAAAAAGGAACCCTCGTGCACTGCTGGTGGGAATGCAGACTGGTGCAGCCACTGTGGAGAACAGTATGGAGTTTCCTCAAAAAACTGAAAATGGAACTCCCATTTGACCCAGTAATCCCACTCCTGGGAATATATCCGAAGAAACTAGAAACACCAATCAGAAAGGATATATGCACCACTATGTTCATAGCAGCACAATTTACAATAGCTAAGATTTGGAAACAGCCTAGGTGCCCATCAGCGGATGACTGGATCGGAAAACTGTGGTACATCTACACAATGGAATACTATGCTGCCATAAAAAAGAAGGAACTCTCATCATTTGCAGCAACCTGGATGGAATTGGAGAACATTATGCTAAGTGAAATAAGCCAGTCAATGAAAGAAAAATACCACATGATCTCACTCATTTAGGGATAGTAAAGAACATTATAAAGTGGTGAACAAAAAGATAGATACAGAGACAGTAAAGCATCAAACAGACTTTCAAAGTACAGGGGGAAAGTTTGGGAAAGGTGGGGGAGTTATGAAATCAAACGAAGGACTTGTATGCATGCATATAAGCATAAACAATGGACGCAAAACTCTGGGGGGGGGAGGGCATGTGTGGGTGTGGGGTGGGGGGGGGTAATAGTAAGATATGTACACATATAATACCTCAATAAAAATATTAAAAATAAAAAAAAAAAAAAGAAAGAAAAAAGAAAATATGCAATTGCATTCTCTTCCCCAATGAAGATATATCACAAATAGCAAAGTACCCTTTCTTCTCTATTTATACCTGAGCACCAAATAACTCCATATTGATACCGAAATATAGTGTAATCTTTTAAAACACAATTTAAGTGACAGTTATACTCACCACGTGTAATATCGGCAATACCCATGGGCTGAATTGACAATGTGAACAGCTGTGACCAGATGTGCGTGCACAGGTGGGTGACAGGCAGGTCACAGCAATCGTGAGACACCATTGCTTGTAAGATGCATTACCAGTTCAGAGATGGTAAAATGAAGGTAAAGCGTGTGTCTTGAAATCACTGAGATATGGTACCAGCAAGGTATTCTGGGAGAGTGTGTAACCAACCAACGGGTTCGTGCTGCCTGTCACTACTTGAACCAATTCATCAGAGACAAGGTTGAATCATATATGAGCATCAATTCCAATACTGCCGGCAATAGGGGAGAGCAGCAGCTCATCCACAAAAATCTGCTCTGCAACCCCACCCTAAGCCAGCCGCTTACATTGGGTAGAAGGACAAAGATTACATGGGGAAGTAAAACATAATGTGACTCGGGTATTTATGGGTACCTTCCTTTCTTCAGCCCCATAAAGCACATGATTGCTGCTTTTAACCCTTTGCACTCGCTTGCTTTTTTTCTCGATTCCTTTATTCTAATGCTAACCATGTCGAGTCACACTCGACATCCGAGTGCAAAAGGTTAAAGAAACTATGCAATTGCATTCTCTTCCCCAATGAAGATATATCACAAATAGCAAAGTACCCTTTCTTCTCTATTTATACCTGAGCACCAAATAACTCCATATTGATACCGAAATAGAGTGTGATCTTTTAAAACACAGTTTAAATGACAGTCATACTCATCACGTGTAATATCAGCAATAGGACAAGTGAGCGGTTTACAGGTATGCAAAAGGGCTGGGGTCTTCAAAGGGCTGGTGATCCTGGTTTCTGCAACAAGGTTGTTAATCTTTGCATGATGGGGAGCATGGGCTGCATTTCCAGGTGAGCTCCCAGGTCCCAGGTTAGAATGTGCCTTCTTTAATCAAAACAAAACAATCACGGTTAACAGAGCATGATTAATATTTCTTTCAATTACAGTTGGTCCCCAATATTCTACGTCTTCCCTTATCAAGTGCACAATGAATAAAACAGAATTTAGGTCTTGAGTTAATATTTTCCTTTTGCTTAGGGGGAAGAAAAAAAAAAGTCCCATTCTTTTCATTTCCATAGCCATGAGGTGATATTGGGTTCCAAGAGAGACCTCAGATTCTGTCAGGATGCGGCAGTGTAAATGAAGTCACTCAGGTTTCTGACTTCTTCGGTCATGACAGTTGTCAGGGGTTGACATCACCGACGTATGCTGCCACAGTTGCTGATGTAGCTCCCGCGTTAAAATCACTGTGCATGTAGCAAAACTATCAAAACCACCCCCGGGGAATGGAGGGGCGCCCTGTGTTATTGGAACTGCAGCGCCAACATGGTGCCTCATTACAGCTGGGAGGATAGGACTGCGGCTGACAGCGTGACAGGTTGTCAGTATCGGTGCGGCCCCGAGCCACGCACCCATAGGGACCTCGGTTCCTGTCAGACCAGAACAAAAGGACCTCAACCTGACCTTTCCGGGAGCTCAGCCATTCACTCCTCATCACACTCAGTTGCCTTTTCCACTTCTTCCTGACATGCCCAGTCTGGAAATTGTCGGATTCTTTGCAAGCTCCAAATGCGTTCCCACCTCAGGGCCATTACGGTTGCTGTTCCCTCAGCCCGGACCACTTCATGCACATCTTACCATTCTCCTTCTTCTTCATCTCAGCTCAGGCATCACCTTCTGGGGCCAAGGCCTCCTTGGACCGCCCGGCCTGAAGTAGTGTTTCTCCACTCTCCATCAGTTTCCATCACATTACTTGGAATGCATGTTTGTTTGTTTTCATAGCCCTGAAAGTCCTCACTTATCCATCTGCTGGTCTGTTGCCCTCACTGGAACGTGTGCTCACCTCTGTATCCCCAACACTGGGAACACATAGTAGATATTTGATCAATGTAGACTGAATAAACTCAGCTTGATTCCTATCTCATCAGTCGTTTTTGCATATTTGGTTTCATATCGTGTTGTCCAGTTCCCTCCTTCTTCCTGTCCTTCTCAGAAAACAGCAGATGCCCTGGAGAGGCCTCAGACTGTTTTTTTTTTAATATATTTTATTAATTTTTTACAGAGAGAAAGGGAGAGGGATAAAGAGTTAGAAACATTGATGAGAGGGAAGCATTGATCAGCTGCCTCCTGCACACCCCCTACTGGGGATGTGCCCGCAACCAAGGTACATGCCCTTGACCGGAATCGAACCTGGGACCCTTGAGGCCACAGGCCGACGCTCTATCCACTGAGACAAACCAGTTAGGGCCTCAGACTGTTTTTAATACTATGCAATTGAATGAAAAATTCTCAAACCTTGGATTCCTGGGTATATGATGTATAACTAAAGAAGAAAAAAAAAAAAACAAGTTTCTTTCATCAGTTTGCCTTGGGATAGTTCTCAAAGTTATAGAATGATTTCCAAACTTTCCCTATAACCCATCAAGTTTACAATTATCCAAGTCTTTTATCCACATAGAGACTGGCAGGTATTTTAAATTAAGAACACCAGAAAAAGAGTAACATCTTTAAATTCCTTTTGACAGTCATAGCAGAAACTCAATGAAAAGAGAAAGAAGACATACGTAGCTTTGTGACTGACTTTGCTTTACCTTTGCCCCCTGATGTTCTCTCCTTGGCCCTTCACATAGAAGGTCACCGACAGAGGCAAGCCTCGGAGATGGAGAGAGGTGCATATCTGTATTACACTGTGGCCTCAAATGACCCTTCCTTTGCATAAGTTTAACAGTAAGTCAGTGGGAGTTTGTGGAGAGGAGGGGGTCTAGTCACTTCAGTGCAGTAGTCATTTACCCGCTACCCACTGTGTGCGAAGTACTGGGCTGGATGCTGGAGAGACTGCTGAGTAAGACTCGTGTCTTCCCTTGGAAGAGCTCACGTTCCGGTAGGGAGGTGAAGAGTGACAGTTACAGTGCAGGATGGCAAGTGCCACGTATAAGGTTTGCATAGGGGCATGTCTAGCTGAGACCTTAAAACAAGCCTAGGGCAGGGACGGATCAGGAATGTCTTCCTTGGGGGAGAGGGGCACACAGAACAAAGAGGAGGAGGGGAGCATTCTGCTTGGTTGGAAGGAAGCGGGATTGGATGCCGAGAGAGGAATCTAACTCCTTTAGGAGAAGAGAGGACAGGAGAAGGAAAGGAACTGGGAGAAGGCACTGGGATTGATAGAGGAGAAGTGGGTGGGGTGGACTGTTGACCCCACACACAACTACAAGGACCCAGAAATGGAGCGTCAGAAGCAGGACCTGCAGGTCAGCTTCCCCCACCATCATCATGGACAGAGCAGCTTGAGGCAACAGCCGGGCAGCCTAGGAGGCTGCCTGCAGGGTGGCTGCAGCCACAGGGACCATTATAGGAGCGTTCTTCACAGCATGCCCAAGCCGAGGAGCAGTCATCCTGCCTGGCATGGCCGGCGTGAGCCAGTGAATGTGAGATCCAGGAGAAAAGCCCCTCCACTGGAGGGAAGAAGATGCAAGGACTGACACCAACTTACAGTTAACTCCCTGTTTCCCGAGGCAGGTGTCAGGGGTAAACTCCTGTTCCTTTCCGGAGGCATTTTAATAGTGCTTTATACTTTCCAAAGCTTTCACCTACCTCAGAAGGCTCTTTCCTCAGAGCAGCTCAGTAAGAGGGGGTATCATCCCCATTTTACTGCAGAGGAGGGGAGGTGCAGAGGGCATCAGCGAGCAGGTGCACGGTCCCACATGTAGGATGGAGCTCATGCCCGGTCTATCTGAACCCAAGTCTCTTTCCAGAGAGACACAGGCATCCCTGGAATGAATATTCTTTTCCACTTCACTACATCGTATTTAAAGCTGCCTTTTCCCAGAATGTCTGTTAGATACAAGTGCGCCTCACGCTTCTGGGTTTCTTGCCAAAGACTGAAAGAAGCTCCTCCTTATGCATGGCTGGGTTTCTGTTGGGAAGCCTTCCTCCCCTCCTGTTTTCATGACCTACCAGCTGCAGCCGATACCCGCCTTTCCCACCCCTCACCCTGACATGGACTTCCCTGGAGGCTGTGCATGGGAGAAAGGAACCTGGTCCCAAAGCATGAGCCATACCTTCCTACCTCCGCCACCTCCTGAAGCTGCCATCCAGCGCCGGGCCTGGCAACTTCCCCGGCATGGCCACTGCCCCCTCTTCTCCTCGGGGATCCAGTGGGTGGGAACGCCCTTCCCCAGGGGAAACGAAGCCCCGTATTTTATTGCATGGACAGCCTGTGGCTCAGGGCGGGAGCAAAGGGAAAGTAAAGGTGGTGTTGTCAGCTATTTCCCATGTCAACAATGGCCCTGTCTGTGTCTTGTACAGTCTGTGCCTGGCTAGGGAAGTGGGGATTTTCTTTTCCAATTTGGATAATCCTACCTCAGAAGAGAAGCAGCGTGAGTCAGTACACAGCTGCCTACTTTCATGTCAGTTTGCACATAATTGCCTACCATTGGCTAAGCCGGCAAAGTGCTTAATTTCTTTTCTTATTAAAAAAAATAATTGTGCATATTTGCAAGTAGACTTGATGTATTGAGCACAGACAATAATTACAACCCCCGTTTTTTATTTTCTCTGGTTAACTCATATTTCTTTTTCTGGCTGCTGCATGAAAATTTTTATTTTAATGAACGTGGTTGCAATTACCAGCACACAGAGTGCCTTTTTAAAATAAAATACCTTTCAGTGTCTAAGGAGTTATCAGAA
The DNA here is from genome assembly GCF_027574615.1 of Eptesicus fuscus. Lineage (NCBI taxonomy): Eukaryota > Metazoa > Chordata > Mammalia > Chiroptera > Vespertilionidae > Eptesicus > Eptesicus fuscus. The sequence goes on along the minus strand of NC_072479.1, from coordinate 91,581,378 downwards.
TCCCATGGCGGCACCTCTTCTAACTGTTCTCTCTTTAAAAGTCATTTAATATTCCCATTGAAACACATGTACAACATACAGGAGAAGCTGTCCTGACCCTGAAAATGGAGCCCTTTACCAACTTGCATGATGCCTCCCACCATGAGGAATTTAGAGAAGTTACCGCAATGAGATAACTTCTTGTACATTATTTAAATTCTGTTTTCCTTTTGTACAGATAAGATTATCCTCCTTATCTGGCAATTATTTTTATTGAAGTAGGATAACCTTCCTAGATGGCCCTATTCTGAAATTCCAGAAGGAAATAATTCAATAGGAAAAGGCTTCTTTGTAATTCCTAATTTAGCAGCAAAATGTTCTCTCTAACCTTTGGTCTCATCATTTCCTTGACATCTGGACCCATAAACAGAATAAGGCCCAGAGGCTGTCTCGGGACTTTTATAACAGAAGCTCAATGAGAATAAGTGTATAGTAAATACATGCGTGCATTTAAAAAACACACTGTCCTGAGAATCTATAGCAGTTGTTGGAAACAATGCTTCCCACATACCTAGCAAAAGCGATTGCTTGAATTGTCAGTCACCCGCCATCTTTGTCATTTCAAATAATAGAAAATGACATTCAGTATAGACAGTTAGGTTCAGCTTTCACAATCGAGGGAAGAGTAGGAAAGTATGAGGACATAATAACAACAATAACAAATGTTTACCAAACTTCTGTTGTGTGCAAATTGCTCTTCTAATTGCTTTAAATATATTCATGATTTTTAATTACTTAAGTAATCCACTTAGATATGTACAGCAAATGACATTGGACACAATTCTGAATCATAAAAAACATTTCTTTTATAAAGCTTGAGTCAAATGTCTCTTTATTGCTTCTGCGAAGAAGATTAGCAATGTACTCCGTGACTATTCTGCAAAATATTTGTGAAGTCCATAAACCTTCAGATGTAGGCATATTCTAGAACAGCGATAGCGATAATGTTAACGGTTCACATGTGAAAGCCCTTGGAGATTGGACAGTAAAGTATATCTCATATAATCATATTCATTTCGAACAATATGCTTTCAGGAGGACAAGATGAGCATAAGTATTCTGCTTTGCAAATGGGGAGACTGTGGCTTAGACCACGTTAAATAAATTTCCCAAGGCCACAGCAGCCTGTCCGAGTACAGCTCTCTGTGCTGTGCACTGGGCCACATCTCTGCCTACACCCTCTAGGGGTGAGTCATGGTTCTTTGGCATAAATTTTTCATGTGTGGAGTTGAAAACCTCTTTAATTTAATGAAATATCTCACTTTAGTGAAGAAAGCAATATAGTGTGCTGGAGAGAGCCCTGGACCTACAGTCCCCTAAGCAGCCATGAAACCATTTAATAAGTCATTTGACCTCATAGTTTGCTCATCTGGATAGATGACATCCCAGGATATCCAACTGAGCAGCACAGGGAAGCCCTCAGACCATTCTTCAGTAGATTTCACTGTATTGTTTCTGACTTCTTCCTTACTGCCGTACCTCCTAGCCTACCAATAATAAAGCTGAGAAAGGAAGGAACTGAAACTGGAGGGATGTCCAAACTGGTTTTGAAGGTCAAACTGGAGTCAAGGTGAATAAGGAAGGGAAGAGTAGTCCAGAAGACTACTGTGCATACCTAGGACACAACTGAGGCAATCGCTAAAGTGTGAAGTGCAGGGAGGCTGGCCGGATCCCAGTGCTGAGGGGGAAGGAAAGAGGGGAGATCCCAACCACACTCTGTGCCCCTGACTGGAGGCTCCCCCCTTGCAAAGAGGGTCCAGGTGGAAAGGGGACAAGTCTCAAGTTTAAATCAAGATTGGAGTTTTTCACTGTGACCCTGGAGGAACATTGGTGATTACTAACTTGAGATGGTGTTTTCCTACCACAGTGATTTCTCTTAACCTGAGAGTGAGTAAGACTGCCCACGTTTTTTATTCAGCAGCAGGGAAGCACCAGCCACACTGAAAAAATTTAAGGTAGTCATTGGGGAGAACAGTTGCCTTGTGATTAAAACCATGAATCACTCCTGTTCAATGTACTAGTTTTATGTCCATATGGATGAGCCAACCACCTAATGATAAGTACAGAGTAAAACAAAATTAAATATTTTTTATTTATAACTGATAGAACTGTAGTTATTTATAACTCAGGTCACTGACCTGTGGCACTGTCTCTGTCTAGTGCAGGAGTTTGGGACATATGGAGCCTCCCTTCAGATCATGCTTAAAAACAAATTTTAGACTAAATGTCTAATATAAACTTTTTAAGTGATTTTTCTCCTTTTTAATAAAAGAATTCAGTTCTGCAACTCTGTCCATCATTTCCCTTCAGTGCCAGTTAGTTGAGAATTCTGATTAAGTGGGTTTGAGTTATTGAGGTTCGACTAAATTAGTGATTCTTAACTCTGGCTGCACATTAGAATCCCAGTGCCAGGCTGCACCCCACAACAATTAAATCAAAATCTCTAAGTATGAGCCAGTGTTTTTTAAAGTTCCCCTGGCGATTCCAGTGTACAGCCACACTTGAGAACCAGAGCTATTTTTTAATCCAGAAAAGCATTAGTATAAAACTAGCAGTCCGTTTTCCTTGGAACTTATACACTACTCCATTAAAATATCTAATGATTATCAAACTAAAACTCTTTGAAGACAGTGAGAGGAGCTTGGCAATCATCATACTCAATTTAGATGAAAGTAGAAAGTAATTCCATTCTATTCAGCATTTATAGTGCTGTTATTTCCAATAAGTAGCAAAGGAAATCCATGTTCATGCAACATAGTAACAGTTTAGTACAGTGATTATTAATTCAGTAAATGATGTTGAACACAGTGAATTAACTTATTACTTCTGGTTAAGATTATTTTTACTATGTGCTTAAATAAATATACAAAAAAATCAATCAATGTGTGGGAAATATGTCTTCAACATATTTCTAATAACAAGACCCATGGGAAATTGTATAGAAATGCACATATTAAACATTGGAAGTACCTTCTGATTCCATTCTTTAAATATGCACATTGTTTTGATTATTTGATGTTAATATAAAAAACACAGAATTAAACCTGGACTCTATGTAAATGACTTTTTTGAGATCTCTATTATTTGAAGCCAGATGTAAAAACCCAGATACACAAAGACCCAAACTTCCAAACTTGTAAATTAGAGAGTGATCATTCACAGAACAAAAAAGGACTTTCTGCTTTACAAAAGGATTCATCCTAGCACTTCTATGTCTACGAGCCAAATAGCTTTACACAATACACAGCCTCCTAGATGCTCTAAGTACACTGTGAGATCCTGCCTATTTTAGTAGTCCGCTGGTGAATCTTTTTGTTATGCAAATTCATCCCTCTAATTGATCTGTTTTGTAGATTTGTACTTTTTTTTTCTCTTTTCAGTAAGTCTGAAGTTGCTTAAATCATCCCTTTGCTTGTAGAAAAGGTCTGCTTTTAAGTTCTTGTTTGCAAAAACAATGGATTTTCTGTTCAGGTGACATGGCAAATAGTTAACCTGCAAAGGTCTATCACCCATGATTGGTCTATTTTGCATAAGAAACTCATCTGTTCACTTGAGAAGGAAACATAATGGCATGGCCATATTACGGATGTCATGGGCCCTAGTACAGAATTTTCTCAAGGATCCTTCATAGCAAATGCCTAGCAAAGTAATATATTGCCTCTAGTTTTACAGGTGTAATCCCCTTCCTCCTAGGAACTGATACTATCCTACTTAACTGGGCCTCCACATTCTGAAATGAGGTCTTAAATTATAAAATGAATTTGTGCAAGAGGTATCTTTGAGGTTGTTATTTTTTTCATAAACTAACAAATACAATGATATGATCAATACAGACATAACCAATAGTTCAAAAATACTGGTACAATCAAATTGCAGGGGGAAAATTAGATTGAAATTAAGAAAAGGTTAGAGTAAAGACTTTGAAATCCTTTTGAGTTACATCATGGTCATATGAAATAATTAATAAAATTTTAAATCTCTTGAAATAACAGTCTTATTTACATTTTCATTAACAGAAATGGAATTTTGTCTTTTTGAGGAACTCTCCATGGCTGGGAGCATATTACCTTCTGGGTCAAGCTACCTCTAAGAGATAAAAGAAATGTCTAATTGAAAATATAAAGTCCTGCCCTAACCGGTTTGGCTCAGGGGATAGAGCGTCGGCCTACTGACTGAAGGGTCCCAGGTTCGATTCCGGTCAAGGGCATGTACTTTGGTTGCGGGCACATCCCCAGTAGGATGTGCAGGAGGCAGCTGATGGATGTTTCTCTCTCATCAATGTTTCTAACTCTCTATCCCACTCCCTTCCTCTCTGTAAAAAATCAATAAAATATATTTTTTTAAAAAAGAAAGAAAATATAAAGTCCTAAAATTTGGACTATGACATCATGCAGATTCCAAATATGCCGGCCTGGCGTAGACCCAGGGATGGGCACAGAATCTGGCTGGACTGCTTACTAGCCCTTTTCCTCATCTGCAGCCCAGTGTCTTCATCTCTGTTACCTCCCTGCTTCTTGCTATTATTTTAAGATTCAAATAAAAGAATGTACCGTCAGTTCTGCTATAAGACTTGTTTTGAAGACAGAAGTTTTCCCAAAATGATTAATATATTATTAGAGAACAATTTGGGTGTCATATGAATTTCAGTTCAATTTTGCACTATTATTAGTCCACGAGAGACACCACGTGAACACAGGCAATTGTACCCAGCTGAACCCAGCCACCTAGGAGTATAAAAAACAGACTGTCACACACCCCCAACATTTACCACCCACCTCAGTTCACCACCGGTGTTAAAGGCCACACCCATGAACATCTGGGGATACAACATTCCCTCTAATTTCAGATCATCTCTCTTCCACTACTTCACAAAAACTCACACGCGGCAACTCTCCTGACTCCCGCTTGCACAGGCGAACTTGTGGTCTTTTTCTAAGGAAAGGGCAGCATATGTACATCCTGTGTTTTTTGCTTTATTTCTCATAACACAGTGACTTTTTAAAATATATATATATATATGTTGCTTAATAACAGAAATATGTATATGAAAGTGCTTTGTAGTTTGTAACATGATCTTTTTGGCAATTAATACTACAATGAATAGTGTCTATTATTTCAAGAGAAAGAAAAATACTACTTTCTTTATAGCCAGAGTTTCAGCTTTTCCGGCACATATAGGAAATAAGTCTTGAGACTTTAGAATCAATTGTGATAGCCATAATCTTAGCACTCCTTCAGTTATCAAGTATTTGAGTAATGAATGGACCTCCCAAATAGCGACTCTGAGATTATTTCAATCACACTTAATTCTTCACTGAAAACTCAAAATCTTTCAACTCAAATACACATTTATTCTTTCACTTATGCAACCAGTTTTTAATAATTCAGGATTATTTAATAATTAATTCAGGATCTGAATACTGAATGCATTAGTCCTCTGGTGAATCTGTTTGTTATGCAAATTTATCCCTCTAATTTATTTGTAAGTGTTTTAGGTTTTATTGCTGTGTAACAAATTACTAAAATTGAGCATCTTAAGACAACATAAATTTATTCTTCATAGTTTGTGTGGGTTCATGTGTTCTGTGAGTCTGGGCCCATCTTAGCTGGGTCCTCTGCTCAGGGCCTCATGGACTATAACTACGGTGTGTGCTGTGGCTGAGATATCATCCGAGGCTCAGAGATTTTTTCCAGGCTCTAATGAATGTTGGCAGAATTCAATTCCTTGTGGTTGTAAGACTGAGGTCCTCAGCTACTAGAGGCCACTCCTCTCCGTAGACAGTTTACAACATAGATATTCATGTCTTCTTCCAGACCAGCAGAATAATCTCACTGATGCCTCCTGTTCTTTTATCTATCTATATATATCAAAGCCTAAGTGACTGAATGACCAGTTGACCAAACGACTGGTCGACTGGTTGCTATGACACGCACTGACCACCAGGGGGCAGATGCTCAGCACAGGAGCTGCCCCCTGGTGGTCAGTGTGCTCCCACAGCCAACCTCCCGTGGCTCCTCCCCCCGACCAGCCAACCTCCACGGTCCCTCCCCCCAACTGGCCCCCCCAACCAGCCCCGATCACTTGCCAGGTCGAGGAACCCCACCCCTGCACGAATTCGTGCAAGAGTAGGCCCTCGCAGCCCCGGCTGCCTCGCGGCCCCGCCCCACACCCACTGGTTGTTAAAGAAGGTCATTCTGCCATCCGGTCTAATTAGCATATTAGCTCTTTATTATATAGGATATAGATATAGATATAGATGATAGATAGAGATAGAGATAGAGACAGAGACAGAGACAGAGACAGAGACAGAGATAGAGATGATAGATAGATAGATAGATAGATAGATAGATAGATAGATAGATAGATATAGATATAATTTTATTTTAGAGAGGGAGAGAAAGAAACATCAATGATGAGAGAGAATCATTGAGTGGCTGCCTCCTGCACAGCCCCCACCAGAGATTGAACCCACAACCCAGGCATGTGCTCTTGACCAGATTCAAATCCAGACCCTTTAGTCCACAGGCTGATGCTTTATCCACTGAGCCAAACTAGCTAGGGCTGCCTCCTATTCTTTTAAATGGCTCACCTGATTGGGTCAGGCCCACCCAGGATCATCTTCCTTTTGGTTAACTCAAAGTCAACTGATTCAGGACCTTAATTACATCTGCAAAGCCTCTTCTCTGTGTCATGTAACCTCACCAAAAGCGAGACGATCCCATCATAGTCACAGATCCTGCCCATACTCAAGGAGAGGTGAGTATGCAGGTGTGTAAACCAGAGCAAGGACCTTGGAGGCTACCTTAGAATTCTGCTGGGCACAGTAATTAAATTATCCAGGCTCTTTGCTTCTCCTCCAAATTTTCCATGGATATTTATTCTTGTTGGCAACCATGACACTAAAGATACAGTGAGGAAACACATCCATCAATTTCTCAAACCTTGGTTCTGGTAGAAGTTTTAACTGGTGATTTTCCAGCACCCTTCAATTCTCTTCACTCATTTCAAGTTCTCTTCCCCCCAATTTGTGGATGCCAACTCCCTTTCCCCCACCCCCTGCTCCATGGACAGAGAGCTTTCTGCAGGACTAGGAGCCAAGGAAAGAAATCCTTAGCCCCTAACCATAGAAGATACTGGGCTGCAGAACTACATAAAGCCAAAAATATGCCTCCCCTCACTAGAACAGGGGTCCAATGAATAAGGAAGAGTCGCAAGTGGATGCTAAATCAGGGGTGGGGATGACCATAATTGAGGGAGGAAGTTTGTGGGAACCAGGAGTTGAGAATTAGTTCCCCACACAGACCCTCTTCTTATGAACTGCAGACTCATTCATATGTCTAGTCACTTCTCTCTGCTTGCTCATCCTTACAGAGATTCCAGGATTTGCAATTGATTCTACTGGGACATTGTGTTCAAAACTTCAGGTTGTTGGGGAGGGAAATTTTTCCTCCCACCCTTCTTAGTTCTTCTTGTAGTTCTAAACAAATAAATTAACACAAGACAGGAGAAAAATTAATTCAGACATACAAAGATCTCACAAAAATGGGACAGCAGGCAGCTTTTATATGTTAGATAATGAAGCCATAAATTTTGGAAGAACTGCCACTAGGACCTTCTGACACTGCTTCGTCTTGTCAGTTCTCCAAAAATTCACAACTTCTAGCATGTGAACAACACCCTTCCCTAGTTTCTCTAATCTTTTTCTTTGATATTTTTGGAGCATTTCAATAGCAATTTGTAAGGAGGCTGATGTGAGTTCAGCATGTCAACTCAAATTATACTGTTAGACCAGTAATCACGCATTCAGAACTGGAAAGCTCCAATCCAAATCAAAGCGGGTTGAACTCACAGCACAAGAAAGTCCTAGTGGCTGATGGCAATGTCAGCCTATTGGTAGGAGGCATCCAGGAGTAGAAAAGTTCCGTCCAAGGTTGGAGCAGGTAGAACTGTCACCAAAATTATCTGGAAACTAAGATCATTTCCTGTCTTCTTGTAGTTCAAATTCCTCTGCACTGTTAAAGTTCTCTTATTGACATAAGGTAATACTGATTTTCTAGGCTTTTTTATTCCTCATATTTTTGTTTGTATGGTTGTTTGGAAGAAAGAGGGAAGGAAGGAAGGATGAGAGGGAGGGAGGGAGGGAATGAGAAACAACTTGATGCTTTCTTATTAAAGCTTTGATCAAAGTTTATTATTACAGCCTGGCCGGTGTGCCTCAGTGGTTGAGCATCAACCTATAAACCAGGAGGTCATGGTTCGTGGTTCGATTCCTAGTCAGGGCACATGCCTGGGTTGTGGGCTTAATCCCCAGTCGAGGGTGTGCAGGAGGCAGCTGATCAGTGATTCTCTCTCATCATTGATGTTTATATCTTTTTCTCCCTCTCCCTTCCTCTCTCTGAAATCAACAAAAAAAACATATTTAGAGATAAAAGTTTATTATTATCATAGGATGTAAAGGAGAATTATTTTGTCTGAGAACTGGTGCCTAGAATTATTTTGTCTGAGAACTTAGTGAGCCCCAAAACTAGGGAAAAGGGTGGTACCTCACATCACAAACCGAGCACCACCAAATATCTTCTTTGGGGCTCACTAAGAAGTATCTAAACTCTCCCTGCTATATCAGGACTCGTGCTTCAACCACCCAACCCACATGGTATAAGGCACCTACCTACCAGGTGGGAAAATGAGGCAGTGCAGGTACAGCTGATAAGGTGGTGAAGTAGCTGATGGGGCTGAATGCATTTGAGGCAGAGCCATATATCTCATGTGAAGGACCCCAAAGTACCCACACATGTCCCTGAGAGAGCTAACACCTGGCACATGCCCCAGAGTCTCAATGGTTACCTGTGTGACTGCAGAGAAGCAGCAAAACCAATGTGAAGAGCAAAGAACTGTTAACTCTTCTCATCCTCTCTCCTGATCTCCAAAACAAGAGGAATTGTTTTGGAGATCAGGAGATCAATTGTTTTGGTCTTTGGTTCTTGACTACCCCCCCCCCCCGAGGGAGGTAGTCAAGAACCAAAGCAGTTCCATACTGCACACCAAAGTGGACAAGTTGCCCCAAAACACCCCATGAGGCCTTTGAATCACAAGTCTAGCCATCTGTGGAGCAGTGGGAAATCTTTAACTGGATGTGAGGTCAAAGAACTGGACTAGACAGAACTTTCAATGACCATGGGTGCCCTCCCAAAAAACATCATGAAAAGAGGGTTGTCCAGAAGAGATGGGAGATTCGACATAGTGGATTTAGGAGCAGTGACTAGAGAGAGAAATGTGTTTCTAGCTAGCCCCTCACCACGGTCAGACTCCTCAATAACAAGCAATAAAACTGCTGTCTTCATGAAAAGTCTTGTGGACCTAATAATCTCTTGAATCTTCATATCTGTTTCCATAGAGACATCACTTCTGCCTCTGTATTTTCTAACTCATGGGTCTATGGTTCATAGGTACTGTATTAAACAATACATTTCTTTCATAACTAGTTCCTGATCCCTTTCCTTTAAAAACAGCTGGTGGGTAGGTAGACAGCTCCAGCTCCCACATCACCTCCTTAAGGTAACTGTGCATTTTTTTAAAAAATGGGGCTGATTTGGGGAAAATCAAAAACAGTTGAGCAAAAGCAAGAGAAAAATCCCTAACTTATTTTTTATGCTTTCTTATATCACCTCAGTGTGTTCTTTTATTTGTTATGTTTTTATTGACTTCAGAGAGAGGAAGAGAGAGGGAGAGAAACATCAATGATAAGAGAGAATCATCAATCAACTGCCTCCTACATGTCTCCTACTGGGGATCGAGCCCACAACCTGACCTGGAATCGAACTGTGACCTCCTGGTTCATGGGTCAACGTGCAACCACTGAGCAACACCAGACTGGTTCACTTCAATGCTTTGAATTTTAATTGTAGAACCTCTCAGTTTCCTATAGTTTTTGGGCAGTAGTGATGGAGAAGTGCCTAGCTTAATCATTAAGAATGAGTGTGGCCTCTGGAGTTAGCTTGCCTGATAGATGAACAGTTAAAAGTGAGTAGTTTTAACTCAGTGCCTTAGTTTTGTTGTATGACTAATGGGGAATAGTAGTGTTTATACTAAATAACAGAGGAGTGAGTGAAATGAGACAAAAAGTTCTTAAAACAGTGCCTGGTACATAAGAACAAATATTAGCTTTATTGTATTAACTAATATCAACATCATCATCATTATGATCTGTATTAACTAATATCACCATCATCATAATAATCTACAGGCAGATCTCAAAGCATATTTGAGATGCTTAGCCTTCCACTCATTTCTGGGATTTCAAAAGCAGTTTGGGGGCTGAGCCCACATGTGGTAACAGTCGCAACAGGAGCGAGGAGGCCTGTTTCTGATCCTGAGTCCTGCGCTATTGAATAGGACTGTTGCCCTTTAACTTGCTTTGCCCCCTTGGCACTGCCCCCAGGACAGCCCACAGACAGATGACCCCGGGTAAATGTTTACGGGAGTGAGGAGAAGGCAACAGGAATAAACCTCTTGGACATGCCCACTTGTGGGCCTTGACTGTTACTCTAATATGGAATCAAGCCTGAATTAATTTACCCAGGGTAGTGTTCTGGTGAACTGTGCACGCCTCACAGGCAGGCACTCAGTAAATATTTGTGGGATGAATGAACCAGTTAAGTTCTCAAAGTGCTGGTGCTTTAGGACGGAGTAAGCTACAGGTAGAGGAGATGAGCTTCCGCCGGCATAGACTTCCATTAAGGAGATGAAGCTGTGCTCACAGCTCCCTGCTTTTGAAGGTTTGTGCTCCCTCTTTCCCCAAAGCCCCCATGTAGTCTGTCTGACATGTTTCTGAGTTGTGATGGGACCCCAATTATAGGGTCTGACCTAGAAAGCGACATGACCCTTTAATTTAGAAGACCCTAGTTTTATAAGCCTCAACCATGGGGCCTTGTTGGACAGGGTAGAAGAGATGCTGATTTGTTTATTCAGTGGTTGGAAGAAGATTGTTGGCATCACTCTTTATCCCGGCACTCTGTTTATTCCCATGAAGACTTACTGTCGCAGACCCATCAGCTGTCCGGAGTGGGCTCACTGCTCAGAATGCCATCAGCAGATCAAGTGTATCAACATGTTTTCAACTCACATGAGCTTTGAGTGGTGTGTATGAGTGAGTGTGTGAGTGTGTGTGTGTGTGTGTGAGTGAGAGAGAGAGAGAGAGAGAGAGAGAGAGAGAGAGAGAGTTTCCCATCTGTATTAAGGTTTTATTTTATGGGTCTCCTCCTTATAGAACCCACGAGCAAATCTGCTTCCCTAAACAGCAATGCAAGTCCATTCACTATTCAAGTGGGATCTTGCTTTCTGTTACTTACCACCAATGCATGCAAAATTCAAGCCAAAGTTATCCGGAGGGAGGAGGAGAGACGGGGAAAGAGGTTGGAGTGGAAAAGAGAGCTAGATTTGAGGCATTCGTGTTAAGCTGTGTTGCAAATAATGTTCAGAAACATGGCCATCGGCTTGCTCCTTCACATGGAGGCACCCACTCAATAATCCCGTGACTAAGCCCTTTATATGGTTCAAATTTGCCTTGCTTTCTGCACATGTTTTAGGAAGGATTAGAAGTGCACTGAGCCTCCACAGAGCAGCTGCAAAGGAGCTGTGAGTGCAGGGGGATTCGGACATGACCGCCAGGCTGTCACCCGGGCCCACGGCAGGGAAAGCGAGGCTCTTGCACGCCCTCTCCAGCCCCAGCGCTGGGGCCTGGAACAGCTAGCTGGTCAGAGCCCCACCTTGGCCTTGGCCCCTGGTGTGAATGAACAGTCAGCTCCCGGTGGGAAACCTTGGAGATATGTGCCGGTGAGGGGGTGTCTGCTTCTCATCTATAGATTCTCCTTCTCGTGTTCTCGTTTGTTACGGCAAAGGGCTCGGATGACAACAGAACACTTTACTCTGTGGGCAACCTGTTCCTTCTGCTGCTTCTGCCCCCACCGGATGTTCTTATCTGCTCCTTGCGAGGGCACCGGCAATTACAGAGCAATACATCTTCACCCACATCCTTTCAGGCAGATATTGGGAGAGGCGGGCAGATGGCGCTGGAGAAAAACCTTCTGCTGCTTCTGTGGCTTTAGTTTCAAGGAAGAGAGAGCAATTTCTTTTTTAGTAAAGCCCCTAATGGTTCATTCATCTATTCAGCGAGCCAACAGATGTTTATTCAGCGTCTACTTGATGCTGGTGTGCGTGGGCCATCCATTTATACTTAGCACCAACACACCCATCACCCACCGGGGAGATTGGTCCTGGCCCATCTCAACCCACACAGCACCCTCCTGGCTCCTCTTTAGCCCCCGTCATTTCCACCCTTCCTCTCAGCCCTCCCCCTTTTCTTATTTTTCTCAAGCAGAACAATTGAGTTGTTCTGTGGCTGCTTGGTTCAAGCCATACCCTTTGGGTCTGACCTTCTACTCCACTTATTCGCTCATTCAACCAAGATTTATTAAGAGCCCATCATCAAAATAGTTATGAAACTATTCCTCTCTATGTAGTACTTCCTTCGTGCTCTCTCTGTATATAAATTATCTCCTTTAATCTTTGCAACCATCCTATATGGAAGCTATTGCTACCACCCTCATTTCCAAATGAGGACGGTGCAACAGAGTCAAGTAACTTGCTCACAAGTTCAGTGACTGAGCAAATTGGCATTTATTTCTCTCACATAACAATAAGCTAGGAGATCGTTGGTTCCCAAGCTCAACAATGTCAGGGCTGGCATCTCCGAGGGCTGCCTCGCCTCTGCCCTTGCGAGCACACAACCGCTGCCTGGGCCCAACCATCACATCCAGGCTCATGTTAAGAAGAAGAGAGAAAGGGTAGTGTTACCTGCTTCTGTCCTTGTCAGAGCCTTTCCAGTCCCTCTCTGCTTTCTACTCAGCTCTAACTGGCCATGTCTGTGTCATGTGGCCACCACCCCTAGCAGCAAGCGAGGCTGCGAAAGTGAAATTCAAGTGTTTTCTCTTTTTCTCTTTCTTTTCCTTTTTCAAGCCTGTGTAATGGAAGGCAGGAGGGAAAGGGATCTGGGTGTGTGTTAGGTCAGCCAGTGGGCAGTACACATGCCATGGGGAGTACCAGTAAGTGGCTGAAGCGACCTGGGAGCCCAGGGCCTGTGCTGGTCACTCCACGGTGAGTAAAAGAGACATGGTCCTGCCTTCGTGGAGCCATAGAACTAAGAAGCACACGAATAAATTTATAATTGCAAATACCTGTGAGTAGTAAGAGATAGACTAATAGGCTTTGCACAATATTAAGAACTGCTCACAATTAAGCTCCCGTTGTTATGTTCATTGACCGGGAGAAGTCCAGTGGCCCATCTGAGAAGCCCTTCACCTTGACCTGTCTGAAGTTTTAGCCTTCCCTCTCTCTGCACTCTATTCTATTGGGGTTATTGCTATGAGCATCATCTTTCCCTGCCTTTCCAATGTCCTTCTTCATCTGGTGCTCGCCTCTCTGTTCCCCCTTTTTCTTTTCTCTTCTTCTCCTCATGCATTTCTGAGCATTTTACTGGATGCTCCATCCAACAAGAAGTAGAACTGGGTTTTATTTCAGGGACCTGGAGTTGTTCCTGTCTTAGCTTCTAAAGAATGAGGAGGAGATCAGCACGCTTGTGAAAATCACAGTTTGAAATTCAATCTTGGGAGAGTGTCCACCTCGCCTCCTTCACGCGGCAGGAGGAAGACAATCAAATGGGAATTGTTCGTAGAGCAGGAGGAGCAGCCGATTCAGACACTGCAAATGTCTTCTGATGGCAGCCAGCCCCAGCGGTGCCACCCACAGGCCCTTCACACACAGTACCCGGCTGAAAAGCACCCGCCTCATAGCCCAACGCCTACTGTCTGCTTAACAGTTAAACTACCCGCTCACAGGCTAGCATAGCACCAACGTTCCTATATCCCTTAGATCCCAGTGGTTTTTTCTTCTGATGCCTAAGTAAGCCATGATATTTAATTGACCTTTGATTCAGCATCAGAATTTACTAAAATTTGACACTTCATAACCTTTTGCATTTCACCCAAGTGTCTTGTTCCAGAATGTTTGTTATTTCTCAGACCCATCATCCCAAATTCCAAAATCGTATATGAAACATCTGTCACCCACCACCAAGATGCGGCGGGCCAGCTGGCTCAGCCGTGGGCTGCCGAATGGCCAGGGCACACAGGGGCTCCTTTGCTCCCAAAACGAAATTGATTCTATACTCCAGTGTGTGCAACCACAGATTTGTGCAATGGTCAGCTGCTGGTGTAACCCCTCGACTGTGCTCTGTAGAGTTCTCTCTTCTCGCTCAGCGAAAGGAGGACTCGGCCAGGAATGCAGATGACTTTCCGCGGCTTACCTTGCTTGTCGACTTTCATGGAAAATTTGGAGCTTCATCTACCTCTGCTTATCCCAGCAGTCAGTGTTTAACTCTGTGCTTTCACATGCAGGAGTGTGCTCATTGGTGAGTGTGTGATGGTCAGGGACTTCTCTTCAGATATTCGGGACAAATATACATAGTATATTTCCATTATTTTTATTTATTTTCTAATTTGTTGTTGACAGTATTACAGATGTCCCTTATCTTCCCCTCCATTATACAGGCTTAAAAAGAAAAAGAGAAACCACTTGAATTTCACTTTCCCAGTAATTGTTGAAGATTAACAATGACTATTTCTGTTCTGAAGCCACGAAGAGATCATAACCACTGATTTCATTTTAGGACTCACCTCGGTGATTACAATTGAGCACTACTAGAGCATAAGAGCTGTGCAGTAAGTAAAACAATCCACGAGGTGGCTCTGCTGTTCTTCTAACCAGAAGCAAGTGGTGCTAAATCTCTTACGCCATCACTTCATATTCCAAAGGCAGAGCAAAATGTAAACGTGAACATGCTTGGCTGTTGTTATTCACTTCACTATTTGTTCTAGGTTACCTGTGAACAAATTGGTCTCTGTAGTGGTTGATCAAAGTCTGGGCTTCTTAAAGTGTTGGGACTTTTTTTTTTTCTGTCTCTTTTACACAGACATGCGGAGGCTACCTTTCAATCTTGTAACTTTATTTTTATGGTTAATGAAACCTATTCATGTATGTACCTATGCTCTCATGACATATATACCACCATTTCCTCACCACTCGTTGGCACCCTCTCAATAAAAGGACCCACACTTTCAAAGGATGCAATGTGTCATCCTATGGGCCACTCTTCTTCAATTCAAAGCAAACCATTCTCATTTTAACATTCTCCGTGATTGTTTTGTTATTATTTTCAGTAACCTTATCTAAGCATGACCCAGGTTTACAAGTTCCTTTTAGCATCTTTATTAGAAGATCTTCTCTTATGTTTTAGAATGTAATGTATAATAATAAAAGCATAATATGCTAATTAGACCGGACGTCCTTCCAGACGACCTTCCGGACAAAGCTGGGGCTGCGAGGGAAGCTCGGGTCCCAGGTCCCTGCTGGGTGCCAGAGGGAAGCCTGGGTTCTAGGTGCCAGAGGGAAGCCGGTGCCGGCAGCTGGGGAAAGGAAGGCCTATTCTTACACGAATTTCGTGCATCGGGCCTCTAGTGTTAAATAAAGCTGACTTTAAAAATACATTCAAATCATCCTGTCTCCCCAAATCATCTCAAATTCTCAATTCTCTCTCAGATTCCCCTTTAATTCTACCAGTTCCAGTGTCTTCCCAGTTTACAGTTATGATTATCATGAAGTGTCAGATGTCTGCCCCCAAAGCAGTGTGGGTAAATTCCCACAGTGCCAGACTCTAGGCTGAATTCCCAGAAGGACAGATGACAGCTGTTCCTTCCCCATCACACTGAAAAGTGGCACAAAAACAGGTTGCACACGGAACACCAGACAAATGTACCTTTGCCCTTGAGAAGGTGCCAAACCAGAAGACAGAACAAGGCAGTGTGCGTGAACGTTATCAGAGGTAGCTAAAGTAACTGACCTTTTCATTTTAAAAGGAAAAAAAAAAAGTGGCCAAATATACAATGAATGCAAACTCCAAAGAACTTTGAAATGCACCTTTTTAACAAAAGAAATTAGTAAAATTTCCATAATAATTATATCAATACCTTGAAATGCATTTAAATATCAAAAGATTGAACCAGAATGGAGTTGTCTAAGATAGTAGGAATAACAAACACTAGCATATTCTAAGTGTCTGTTTGTTACTTATTATGCTAGTTAAATGTTTTCAAATCATGACTAATAGGAAGAGTGTAATCCTTAATATCTAGTTTTATTTTCAATGATAAATAATATTAATTTTGATTCAATTAATTCAAACAACACAGAAATATATAGAATACAAGGTGAAAGAATCTCCTTGCCATTTTCTCCCTCCCCAGAGAAAGAGGTAACTGCTATAAAAAAATAAACAAACAAACAAAAAAAAAAAAAAACAGGAAGTCACGGTTCTATTCCCAATCAGGGATGTGCCCTGGGTTGTGGGCTCGGTCCCCAGTGTGGTGCATGCAGGAAGCAACTGATTGATGATTCTCTTATCATTGATGTTTCTATCTCTCTCTCCCTCTTCCTTCCTCTCTGAAGTAAATTAAAAATATTTTTAAAAATAGTTTGGAATATAGCCCTCTAATAATTTTAAATGGCTATTAGCATATAATGATATGTGGTGCATTTTTGGCATAGTGGTTATATTTTGGGGTACATTTTTAGCATGTTTTAGGTCAGATCTCAGAGAAGTGGGGGTAGAGAGGATGGGAAGAGATTAATCAAAGAACATATATGCATAACCCATGGACACAGACAGTGTGTGATTTTTAATGTTTTCTACATATAAGATCATGTCTTCAAACACATGAAGGTAATTTTACTTCATTTTTTTGCAATTTGTATGCCTTTTATTTCTTTTTTCTTGCTCCATTACTAGCTAAGACTTCAATGCTATGTTGAATAGAAGTGGCAAAAGGGGGCATCCTTGCCTTTTTCCAGATCTTAGAGGAAAAGCTTTCCTTTTGTATCATTGTTACCTGTGAGCTTTTATATATGGCTTTTATTGTGTTGAGGTAAATCCCTTTTATACTAACTTGTTGAGAGTTGTTATCATGAAATGGTGTTGAATTTTGTCAATTGCTTTTTCTGCATCTATTGAGATGATTGGAAGATTTTTATCCTTCATTCTGTTAATGTGGTGTATCACATTAATTGATTTGTGGCTGTTAAACCATTCTTAAATCCCAAAGATAAATCCACTTGGTCATGGTATATGATCCTTTTAATTTGCTCTTGAATTTGGTTTACTAATATTTTTTGAAGACTTTTGTATCTGTGTTCATCAAGGATTTTGGTCTATAGTGTTCTTTTCCTGTGGTGTCTTTATCTGGCTTTGATATCAGGGATGCTGGCCTCATACAATGAGTTTGGAAGTGGTCCCTCTTCTATTTTTTGGAAGAGTTGAAGAAGGATGAGTAGTCACTCTTCTTTCAATGTTTGGTAAAGTTTATACACTTAATTTTTTATAAACATCTGTCCAGTCAGTAAAACTATAACCGTGTTAAAGTTATGACCAAAGTTACCTACTCTTAAAGTAGTATAATAGGCAAACAAATAGTGCATAGCAACTAAACAGTAATACCAAAATATCTCAAGATCTTTACTTCAGTTGCCCAACACTTAGAAGGGTATTAACACACCCTTTCTGGACCAGTCGGGAGAACCTCTTTGAAGACCTGGGAATGGAAAGAAACTATAACTAAGTTGGCAGACTCTTTAGTGGGTTCAATGAGAAGGACTGGGAACACTCAGACCCTAATATTTTTTGTCCTGTCACATATGGGATTGTAAATTTTAATCTTTACATTAAAAGAAAATCCTTTTATCTTACCATGGTCAGAGATACTAAAAGTTCTTGCATAACCTCCTGAACACATCCTGAGTTCCTTCAGGGTTTTGACAATAAGTCATAATATTTCTTCCATTTGACTTCAGTTTTCTAAAGCTTCCTTAGATCATTCCCATTCTATAAGATTGAAAAAGTTCAGGTCCTAATGTCTGATTTTTACCTTTAAAAAGCTTCTCCTTGTGTCAATTTTGAAATAAGAGTAATAATAGTAATTAGTTTTATATAAAAAGTACTTAATTAAAAGCCAATATTATTTCAATATAATAATTTACTCTACCAGTTCAAATAGCATTACTATGAATAGAGCTAAAATGATTATGCTATACATCCATTATGAAGATTAAATATCATTTTGTATATAATTAGTAATGCATTTATTTCACAGGGAAAATTAATGAAGTAAAATTAATGTTAATCAGATTTTTAAACAGAATGAGAAGTATTCTGTAATTCACAGCTTTATCATGTCCAATATTCATCACTGTACTTTGCAGCAATTAGCCAAAGAAATGACTCCTTAATTACAAACATATATCATAAATGAAGAATAAAATATTTCCTATAGCTCATTGTTTCCTTGGAGTATTTTAGAAAGCCACTTGTGTTGATTTTTTCATAAGAAACAAGAAAATCCTTCGATTAAGTTCCAAGCAACAAGAAAAGACTATGATGGCCAATAAGCATTTGGAAAGGAGAATGAAATGGAAGAGCCACCCACATGACCTATAAAGTAAGGGGTCATTTCAAAAGAAGCCAATTTTTTTTTAAATGACCCACAGAGTCTACACCAATGCACAGCATAATCAATTCACTAGAAGATTTAAAAGCATCCAGAGGGAAAAAATAATTACATATAGAGGAACAAAGATAAAATATTCTGCAGGCTTCTTGTCAGAAACTATACAAACCTTAAGACTATGGAATGAGCATTTTAAAATTCTGAATGAAAAAACTGTCAATTTAAATGCTATATCCAATTAACATATTCTTCAAAAATAAGAGTGAAATAAAACGTTTTTAGGCAAACAAAATCTGAGATAATTCATTTCCAGCAAGCCTACACTATTAGAAATGTTAAGCGTTCTTCTGTTAGAAAGAAAATGATACCAGATAGACAAATCTACACAAAGAAAAGTGTTAAAAATTGTAAACATATGGGTAAATATAAAATAATTTTTTCTCATTTTAAAATTTTGCTAGATAGATACTTAAGTGTGTAAATAAAAAATAACAATGTAACATGAGTTTAACATATATTAGAAGTAAATGTATGATAATAGCATGAAGGATGGAGGAATATTATTATAACTGTTGTAAGGGTCATGTTATACATTAAGTGACCTACTTTTTGAAGATAGACTACAAGAAACTGAACATGCATATTGTAATCTTTAAGGCGAGACCTAAAAATAAATAAATAAAACAAAGTGGTATAGCTAATAAGCCAATAGTGGAGATAAAGTGGAATATTAAATAAAATACTCCATGAATCCAAAATAAATCAGAAACTGAGTGGGAACAGAACAAGAATAGATGAAATAAATAGAAATCAAATAGCAAGATAATAGACGTAAATTAAATTCAACTATATCAATAACTACATTAAACGTAAATTAAAAGGCAAAAATTGGATTTAATTTTTTAAGAACAATACCCAACTATTTACTGTGTATGAAAAATTTTATTTTAAATATCTATAATAAAAGGGTAATATGCTAATTAGCCTGGACGTCAGACGTCCTTCCTGACAAAGCCTGGGCTGGAGGGAAGCCAGCCTGGGTCCCAGGTGCCTGCGGGCAGCCCAGGGGAAGCCAGCCTGGGTCCCCGGTGCCAGAGGGAAGCCGGTGCCAGCAGCCGGGGGAAGGAAGGCCTATTCTTGCATGAATTTTCATGCATCGGGCCTCTAGTAAAGACAAATAGATTAAACCAAATTGGTCTATGTTTTTCCTGGTATGGGAATTTAAGTTCTTTATAGATATTTGATTTTTCCCTCATATACCATAAAGTACCCTAGTTTGATGAGTTCATCAATTATAACTGTATCTTGAATTGAATCTACATCAATCTCTAAATTATTAGTCATCAAGTTCTTTCTTAAGCTACTAATAACGTGTGTGTGTGTGTGTGTGTGTGTGTGTGTGTGTGTGTGTGTGTATGCAGACACTATGTGTCTATAAAGTAGAAATTGCTATTTCTAGTATTGGAATTTTAGAGTGATATAAATACTTTATTCCTCTACTTAGATTCTCCAAATTTTACTGACCTACAGTATCCATCAAGAATAGTATCTTAACCAGGAGGTCATAGTTTGATTCCGGGTTGGGGGCTCAATCCCCAGTAGGGGGTATGCAAGAGGCAGCCAATCAGTGATTTTTTTCTCTTCATTGATGTTTCTCTCTCACACACACTCTCCCTTTCTCTCTCTGAAATCAATAAACTAAAATGAAAACAAAATAAGAATGGTATCTGACTTTCCTCAAAGCATAAAGAGATTTTTTTTCTTTTATGATAGCCATTATTTTGGTATCAGATCTGACTGTTTCACTAACTGTAGGCCAGCCTCTTTTTAAATCTGATTTTTAACTGCGAAACCAGATTTGGTGACCATATCTTGTAGAGTTCCCATTATAATATGCAGCATTTAAACACCCTGAAAGTGAAACTTGCATTTTTATGTTTCTATATGAATGGATAAATGCTTTCAGTTTTTCAAAACTAAATTTAAACTTTCTGGAATCTTTTCCTTTAGAATGTGCTAATCATATACCACAAAACAGCACCAACTTCCACAGAAAATAACTCAGCCAAGGATGCTGTGTTCCATCTTTGCAGTGAAATGCAAATTTCTCAAGAGATTAAACAAGATTTTCTTAATAAAATAATTTTAAGTTTTACATTTAGGGCATAGGAAGCATATTGAAAATGTTCTCTGAGCTGCTGGAATTTTCAAGTATTAGAACTGATAGTTTTCATTCATTTTAACCCTTTGCCTCTCCGAATTTTATTGTACAACAGTGAATACGTACTGTAAATAGCTATCTCTTTTGCTTACATTATTTATTCTATTGTGTTATCACCAGTTAAAGATACTCTTACATTTTCATTGATCGATTGAAAAATGTCAATTTTCCATTCAACTTCTTGTATGTTTCCTTACTACCCAACTTTGACTTGTCTTTGAAGCCATTGTATACCTGACCTGAAAAGGTAATACCTTAGTAGTAATTAAAGCTAATTACTTTAAGGCAAAGCTATCCTATATAATAAAAGGCTAATCCTATATAATAAAAGCTAATCCTATATAATAAAAGGCTAATATGCAAATCGACTGAATGGCAGAATGATCAGTTGCTATGATGTGCACTGACCACCAGGGGGCAGATACTCAATGCAGGAGCTGCCCCCCTGGTGGTCAGTGCACTCCCATAGGGGGAGCGCTGCTCAGCCAGAAGCCAGGCTCAAGGCTGGCGAGTGCAGCAGCAGTGGCAGGAGCCTCTCCTGCCTCCATGGCAGCGCTAAGGATGTCTACAGGGAGTGGAGCGGGCCTAAGCCATCAGTCAGACATCCCCCAAGGGCTGCTGGACTGTGACAGAGCACAGGCTGGGCTGAGGACTACCCTCCCCCACCCAAGTGCATGAATCTCATGCACCGGGCCTCTAGTATGCAAATAATAGACCAAACTGCAGAACAACGGGTCACTGTGATGCACACTGACCACCAGGGGGCAGACGCTCAATGCAGGAGCTGCCCCCTGGTGGCCAGTGCACTCCCACAGGGGGAGTGCCACTCAGCCAGAAGCCAAGCTCACAGCAGCGCTATGGAAGCCGTCAGTTGGACATCCCCCGAGGGCTCCTGGACTGCAAGAGGGTGCAGGCCGGGCTGAGGGACACCCCTGAGTGCATGAATTTCATGCACCAGGCCTCTAGTAAATGAATACATGAAAAGCCTTTAAATCCCAAACCAGAAAAGAACAACTTTTCCAATTGAGACCTTTTATCAATTCAGATTCTGCTATTGATTATCAAAATGAATATGAGTTAGTATAAGTCTTTCTCTGCTTCCATTTTCCTGGGCAGTATATATTTTTTACTAGTTAAATTTGTGGCACTTATATAAATCACATTCTCCAGTCTTTATTTATCAGAAATGTGTCTGTTAGACTCTGAGGGTTTGGGGGAATGTTCGTTGGTTTAATATAAGCCTTTGTCACAGTGGCCTCTCCTCACCCAACACCTATAGTTTGGTGAGTAGGGAAACTACTTCATGATTCTCTTAAAAGTTTGCTTTTTGTACTATTTATACTATTTCTCCATCAATTCAACCACTCCAGAGCTACTACACTAGGCTTGGGCCTTGGGAGACAAGGTGTGAATAATACTAGCTAACACTTACTGAGTATTTATCCTCGGGAATCACTAATCTAAGCACTTTGTAAGTATTAACTCAAATAACCCTCTGAAGTACTATTATCTTCATATTACAGTGGAGTAGACTGAGATCCAAAGAGGTTGGGTAACTTTCCCCAATCATCCTGCCAGAATTTGAACACAAATAATGTCGTGCTAAGGCCCCTGTTCTTAACAATTAAACATACTGATGTAACAAACACCACTGAGCTGGGATTTTAGAAGACATAGATGCTTATCTATGTGACCTTAGACAGTTTACTTTTCTGAGTTAAGAACTCAGTTCATGTATACACTCCTCACCTGTAAAATTAAAAGATGGGACTACATACTATATAAATGCTCTCCAACTCTGACATTCTGTAATTACCTTCCCCAAGAAAGGTATAGGTGGTAATACTCTAGAACAGTGGTTCTCAACCTTTCTAATGCCGCGACCCTTTAATACAGTTCCTCATGTTGTGGTGACCCCCAACCATAAAATAATTTTCGTTGCTACTACAGCAGTGGCTCTACAGCAGTTGCAAGCCACAGGTTGAGAACCACTAGCAGGGTCGCCTGAGACCATTGGAAAACACAGATATTTACATTACGATTCATTAACAGTAGCAAAATTACAGTTATGAAGTAGCAACGAAAATAATTTTATGGTTGGGGGTCACCACAACATGAGGAACTGTATTAAAGGGTCGCGGCATTAGAAAGGTTGAGAACCACTGCTCTAGAAGGTCATCCCTGTGTACATTCTACACTGTTCATATCACCTGCTGTGGCTCCTATCATCTGATGTGGCAACATCACAGAAGGAAAAGAATGAGATCTGGGTTCAAATCCTAGCTTTGCCATATCTCAACTATGCAATGTTGGATAACTTACTTGACCCCCCTGAATGTTTGGCTTATTTGTTTTCTTTTTTATTTTATCTAGAAATGTAATACTACTCAACTTACAGGATTTTCCCAATGAATTAAAAAGATAAAGTATGTAAATATGACTGGTAAATCTTAGATACCCAATAAAAATTAATGTCCCTCTCGCTTTTGCTCTCTACAATCTTGGGTGTTTTACACAGATGTCCATGTTACCAAACAAAAACAAAAAAGTGAATGCCAAGAAATTTTGAAGTCTGTTTTAAACTTTTACTTGTGACCATCATTTGCTTATAAAATAAAACAAATAAATTCCATAATTTTGAAACAGTATTGAACACACACAATTTTCACCTGCTCTCTGAAAATCTTTAAAATGACCTGCACTTCATTAGAATCACCGCAGGAGATCACAAAAAGCATCTAGGCTGCATTTTAGGAGCAGATGATATTAAGAGACACCCACATCTATCTAATACCAGCCTTCCTATTACATAGCATTGAAGGCATTTCTTGGCAAGTCCAGACTTCCAGCTGCCAGAAAGCCAGAAAAATATGGTGGGGGGTGAGGGGGGGGAATAAAGAAAGAAATGATGGAAATTGTATGAAGAAATGAAAAAAATATATATAATATATATCGAAAAGAGTTGTTACTCATCTTGAAAGCAAAACACCATTAAAGAAACAGAGGGTGGTAATCGACCATAACAGCAACTGGATTGAACAGAGTAGGTAATGAAAAGTACCAGAAAAAGCAAGAGATGTAAGATCAGGTGGTCAGCATGCCAATTTCAAATGGCTAGTTATGTGTCTGTGTGAATGACTCCTTGCTTCTCATTTTCTTTCCCCAAATCTCAGATTTTGTAAATCCCAGAAAAGCTGGCTATCTAGTCAGATAGAAAGAGCCAGGGTCACTGAATAGCCTCAGTTTCATAACAGGAGACCAGTGATGTCCAACTTGTAAGATATTGGAAGTGTGTCTCTGTACTGTAATTTCCAGAAATGCATTTCACAGCCTGTATTCGAATGAAATTAATAGGTAATTTACAGCCCCAGAAAGTTTACCAGGCACTCTCTCTAAATGCAATTTGTGTTTAAAATAACAATATCCCAGGTGGTATGTTTTCTCACAAAGTGAACTTCCAAGTAAGCAAAATGAGAAGAAAAAAAAAGATATTTCTGTTCCACAAAAATCAATTATCTGCTATTTGGTTGAGGTTCTTTACTTATTTATATATGATTCATCTCTAGTGGTTCATTTGGTTTACTTTGATTATCGGTTGGTAGAGGCAGTATTTTTGCAGAGTGCATGAGCATGAGGGGAAAAAAAAGATAATTAAAATAAACAACAAAAAATGCATTTCAAGTGTTTGGCCCACATTTGATAACAAAACGTATCAGCGTTGCAGCTTCAGTTTCATTAGGTCTGCTTGCCAGGAGTCTGTGCAGTTTTTTTCTGTCCTGCATGGCTGGGACACCTGGCCCTCTTCCCAGTTCTGTGCAGGTCACATTAACATTTCAGTTCATCCGGGCGGTTTCTGTCATTTTCTACTTGAGGAAAGTCAAGTCCAGAGAAGCTGTTACTTCCCTATGTTCCTGTCTAAATCAGCAACAGAGCCAGGCTGCAAGTCCCAAGCTCATCCTTCCCCATCCAGGTGGCGGCAGCTCAGACTGTCAGCTTTGTTCCAGGTTGTCCAGGACAGGAGCGTGTGGGCGCCTGGAGAACGCTCTGGGGGCTGGATGTTACTGTGAGAAGAGCAGCGCATCATCAGAACATGTTCTTACGCGTTCTCATCTCCCACTGAAAACTTAGTGCAAGGGACGCTCCTCAGCTTTATTAGCATATCAGTGCTGTGCCCCCAGAAACAATCACATTGCTCTCATGAAACCAAAGGAAAGGTAAAGCCAAGTTTGTTCTTAATGACTTTCTTTTCTTATTGTTTTTAGGTTATTCTTTCCTGGTCCAAAAGCCCTTACCTTCTGCACTCACCTCCTTCCTTCCCTCCTAGGTTAAGGGCCAGCTGTCTTTTCCGGGGGATAGACAGCCTTCCATTATTAGTCTCTGCGTTTTATTTAAAATCATATGACCCAGTCGGACCCAAGAGGTCTGTGGCTCCTTCTTAAGAGCTTTGAGGGTCATAAAGCAAAGTTCGATTCTCCTCTCCTCTCCAAGGCTGGGTGGGAATGAGAACGTGTGTTTTTCATTCTTTTCTGTAATGGAAAAATCATTGCACAGTGGACTTCCACCCTGAGCCATTTCAGCCTCACTGCCCTTCTGATTTTCCCGTGTGACGTGACTTGTCCAGGACATTGGTCCTCAAACTTGAGTGAGCACCCAAGTCACCTGGAGGGTTTATTGAAACACGGGTCACTGAGTCCCACCCCCAGAGTTTCTGAGTCATAGGTTTGGGCTGGGGCCTAAGAACTTGCAGTTCTACAAGTGCCCAGGTGATAGTAGTCTAGGGACTATACTTTGAGAACTACTAGCCTAAGTTAGTAGTGTGTGTGTGTGTGTGTGTGTGTGTGTGTGTGTGTGTGTGTGTGTGTGTTTTACCTCTGGGGGAGCTTTTTTTTTAAATATATTTTTATTGATTTCAGAGAGGAAGGAAGAGGGAGAGAGAGATAGAAACATCAATGATGACAAAGAATCATTGATCAGCTGCCTCCTGCACACCTCACACTGATGATCAAGCCCACAACCCAGGCATGTGCCCTGACTTGGAATCAAACCAGGACCTCCTGGTTCATAGGTCAATGCTCAACCACTGAGCCATAGCAGCCGGGCTTTTTTAAAAAGACCAATGCTGGATTTCAGACCCAGAGATACTCATTAGTTGGTCTTTGGGTAAAGGATGGACAATGGCATTTTTAAAACTTTTCCAGGTGATTCTTCCAACTGTGCCCAAACCCTCTGAGACATGTTCCGTGTCAGGATCCCGTGTTGAATCAGCTTCTCTTCTTGTTGATTGCCTCTGTAGTGCAGTTTCAACTCGCACTTTCTGTGTCTTCCACCAGAAGCTCTCTGGCGCCACCTTCTGTTTTCCCCAAAATATCCTCTTCAACAGCTTCTTGTCCCTAGGGGAATAGAATGTGGTGAAGCCCTTGCCTGCTTTCAGATGAGGCCCAGCTACCAACATAGAAAAACAAATCAGCCCTCCCTGGGAGGGCGTGGTTTGTGGTACTAACCAATCACCAGCCTGGACAGGTCCCAGGCATTTTGATAAAACAGTATATGATTTACGTGATCAATTTAGGGCCTTCATTTCAACACTTGAAAGTGCCTCATGGTTTTTGATCCAACTAACTCCATTATTAAGGATCATCATGCAATTCGATAGTTAATGAGATTTTTACAACCAAACAGATTCTTATTTCCTTTCCTCAATTTCTTTCAAGGACAAGATTCTAACAAAAGGACAATTCTACTCTTTAAACTTCTTTGGGCCAAGGCCTTTAATGATGCTGCTTTAGCATTTAAACTAAATATTATCTTGAAGGTGTTTTTTTTCTTTCCATTTTTGTGTCTTATGCAATGTGTACAGAGCTCTTAGAAAAATCATCTTATAGTTTTACTCTCGGTGCCCTGAAGGGAAAGGAGCTTGGATATTCATTCCACGTGTGTTACCTGAAGGGCAAACCCTTATTAGGAAGATGGTAATGATATGCCCATTGCCGCATGGTCATTACTGCATTGTAAATGCTGCTCAGACTAGACTCAAAAGCAAAGAGAGTCAGAGTCACTTCAGCTAATAGATCACATTCATGGTAGAAATATAGCCTGCATCTGACTTTTGCTCAACAATAAAAAGCACTGACCTTTACAATGCGCTGGGCACAATGTTGGGTGTTTTATATACATTGCCTCCGTTAATCCTTCCAGCAGACAGGAGTCTGGTACAAGTTAGGAGATTGAAGTTCAGAGAGTAAAACATCTTGCCCAAGGTTAAAAGGGGGAGCCAGGATTTGAACCAAAGCAATCATTGCAATGGAAGTTCCTGAAGTCAGGATCACTGTTGTATTTCCAGACCCCCCCCTTCCCGCCCTGCTGAACGATGCCTGGCATTTAGGCACTCAGTAAGTACCTTTTGAGTGACAGAATGAATGAATGAATCTGACTCCTATTATCCACCAGGTGTGCCTGCCCAAATGACTGGCCTCGGAGCAGATGTCTAAATCTTGGCTAAGGGGCTATGGGGGGAGGCACAGGTCACCAGCCTCTGCCAGAGAAGAGACAGACACCCTAGCTTGAGCTTGGCATGTGTCTGAGACACATACAGAAGTCTGTGGCTTGACTTCCTGAGCAGAGATGGAGTAGAGGCAGGGAAGAACCTTGCAATCTCAGTACTAGGTCCAAGTCATCGGTGCTGGGTTCTGGCTGTGCCCCTACCCCAGCATTTAATCTGTCTCTTGTAAAGTCACTAACCTGCAGTAATAGAGACTGACAACCATGAAAATATGTACAGCAAGGAAATTTTATATATCAAATCAATAGGAATATAACTTAATGCTTCAGGATCGACAACTTTTTCTTGTCTGTTCACTACATACCATCCCTTCCCATGCCATTAAATGTGCAATTTTATTATACTGTAACCACAGGAGTCATTAAACCGTTATAATTATTATACAAGACACTCATAATCACCACCTAATCATAAGCCTTCAGAATCAGCATAGTCCTCTTACTTTGATAGCATTTTAATTTATAAAATGCCTCATTGATATATCTAAATGTTGTGGCAAATTAATAAATAATCAGCTACACGTAGATGTAACTATATTTTAAGTAATAACAGAGCAGGCATCTCTTTGAATAAATTAAACCTATTAACAGTGGCTGTGCTAGCTCTCCTATGCAGCAAATTGTGTCCTTCATAAATTATTGAAAGTATTTACAGCTTATAAATATATTCATGGTTTTATAATTCTGATTGACAATCACTGATGAAATATATGTTCAAATGCTCAATACAACACAAAAGGAAAAGATGAATGTGATTATAATGTTAGATGTGTGTATTTGTATGTGCATGCATGTAATCAGACATGTGTTAGCAGGTATTGTGGAAAGTTCACCCTACTGTACCATGTTGGGGGCTCTGACTTTTATTGTAGCCAGAGTGACTCTCTGCTAGTCTTTTTTTTTTAAATATATTTTTATTGATTTTGGAGAAGAAGGGAGAGGGAGAGAGAGATAGAAACATCAGTGATGAGAGAGAATCATTGATCGGCTGCCTCCTACACACCCCCCATGGGGGATCTAGCCTGCAACCTGGGCATGTGCCCTGACCAGGAATCAAACAGTGACCTTCTGGTTCGTAGATTGACACTCAACCACTGAGCCATGCTGGCTAGGCTCTGCTAGTCCTTAAAATGCTTCTATGGTGATAATCAGATTGTTGACTGCCTAATCACACCAGACATGAGGAGAAAAAATATCAGACATTCATTTTTATGGCTCCATTATAAGATACACTGACACCTGCAGCCTGTAAGTAAGTCAGAGGGAGAGAACCAAGAGGTGGAGGGGTTTTAGGCTTTTGTTACTAGAATACTTGGTTTTAGTGCTGCTGCATATTGATAAAATATAGCTATTCCCCAAGGAGTTTTCTAAGATCATCTAAACGTATACATGTGTGAATATCCAGAGAGTGCGGTTAGGGAGGTATAGAGACAGAGGAAAAAAAAAAGGGAAGAGAGAAGAGATGTAGATAGAGGTTGGGACCAGAGTTTCTAGGATTTCTCAGCCTGAGCAAAAGGCTCGCTCATATACTGAAACATCCCTTAGGTCATTGGTACTTTGCTTGATACTCATACTTATTAACCCCCAAAGCCCCCCTCAGACTACATGTGTTGAATCCACATGTATTTTCTTTTCCAAACTATTGACCTCCTCTAGGAACTGCAAACAAGGGTATATCAGGAGTATAGACAGGTGTGCATAAAGCAATCATTTTCCGTACAGTGGTAGCACTAAGGTTTGGCTTAAAAGGGAGTCTTTAACCCCCATCTTTATCAGTCCTCCCTATATGTTAATCTAAGTAAAAATTGCGAGCTTGCTATGCAAACTCAGCTTTAAGGCAAGTTCCCCAGCATCCCTACTCTCCAATCAGATCACCACCCCTACAGAATGGTGGTATATATAATCCAGTGTATTGTAATATACTCTGTAGCAGGTTAAGAGTTATTCCATTTGTGGAGCCTAAAGACAGGGGGACAAAGACAGGGAAAGGAGGCTTTTCTACCTCCTGGGATCAAAAAGAAAACCCTATTCCTTGAGCTATAATCTCTTATATAATATACAATATTCTGAACTGAAGCTGTAGCGAGTTTAGAGATAGCCTCACTTCTAGAGCTGCTAACTTACCAGTATTCAGTAATAATGCCTTTTGAGGGAGGAAACATTTTTAGGAGACAGAAGGAGATTGAGAAAAGTGCTACTACAAGGAAATGACATGCACTGAATCTTGAAAGGTGAGTTGATTGGTGCTGTCTAAGTGGCGGTGGGGTGGAGAGCGGGGAAAGGGGTGGTAAGTTCAAAGCAGAAGGATCAAAGAGGAAAGGCAAGGAAATCGAGAAAGTGGGGTTCCTCTAGAGCCTCATCCAGCATTGCATCCCCAAAGCTTAGCCTAAGAAGCACTTCATTTATATTTTAAATTTTGAGTGAATAAATCAATCAACTACGGTGTTACAATGTGGCGAATGGATGGAAGTGATGGGTGCATGTGTGGAGCAGTAAGTCTGAGAGATAAGCAGGGCCATATCATGAGGATCCTTGAAGGCCAAGATCCAGATTGGAGGCTTTGTAGATAGAAGGAAGCCTTTGAGGAAATGTTAAGCAAACTAGTAATATGGCCACAATTGCATTTTAGAAATCATTCTGGGAGCTATATGATTAGAGACTGGGAAACCAAGTAGGAGAAGATTGACGTATAGCAGGGTGAAAGATGATGAGAACACAATCACCAAGAAAAGTAGCAGTGAGGATCGAGGGGAGAGATGAATTCTAGAGATGGCATGGAGGAGGTGCTGATAAGATTTGGTGACCAGAAGACAGGCATGAGGAAATGGAAGGAATCTAGTGTGACTCTCGCTTGCATGCCTGCCTGGTGGTACCATTCTTCCCATTCACAAAGGATACCAGGTTTATGAGAGAATGAGTTCCATTTTAGATATGTTGAGGGTCTAGGGAACATTCAAGGGGAGACCATCAGATCTCCAGGTCTGGAATTCAGAGAGGTCTGGTCTTGGTAAAAAGGGTCTAATTTCCAATGTCATTCCCCTTCCCCAGAATGTTTTACATTACAAGAAAATAGAGGAATATATTGATTTATGTTTCAAAGTATTAAATATTTTATTAAGATCCTGCTCATTCATTCATTCCACAAATATCCAACTGCCTCCCCAACATTTTCACTTGTCTAAAAGATATGTCAAACTCAACATGGCTATCACTAAGTTTCTAATCGTCCCTGAAAACTTCTCCACCTGCAGCCTTTCCCCCATCTCATTTGATGGCAACTACATCTTTCTAGTTGCTCAGGCAAAAAAGCTTGAGTGCCTGGGTCCTCCCTGTCTCTCATACTCCAAATCCAATCCTGCTGGCTCTACCCTCAAAATATACTCAGAGTCTGACCGCTTCTTACCTCTTCCACTGCTGCCTCTCTGATCCAAGCCCCCATCATCTCTTGTCTGTATCACTGCAATGGCCTCCTACCTCCACCCTTATCCCTCTTCAGGCTTTTCTCAATAAAGTGGCCAGCAAGATCTGATCTCAACTCTCCTATTTTTCTCCACCAAGCCCCTTGTTTGTATTCCAAACCCAGGAATCCTTTCTTGCTGTTCCGTGTTCATTCCAGCACACACCTACCTTATAGCCCTTGCACTTGCTATTCCACTGTCTGGGATGCTGTTCCACCGGGTAGCTACATAATTCACCTTCTTCAGGTCCTTTCATAAATCTCACCTTCCTGAAGGGGGTCTTCTCTGACGCCTTATTTAAAAGTATACTTTCCAAAAACAAAAAAGTATATTTTCCCAACTCTTTAACATCCTTCCCTAATGTATTTTCTACAGTGCATATTGAGATCTAACTATATATTTTACT
Source organism: Eptesicus fuscus (assembly GCF_027574615.1). NCBI lineage: Eukaryota > Metazoa > Chordata > Mammalia > Chiroptera > Vespertilionidae > Eptesicus > Eptesicus fuscus. The sequence goes on along the minus strand of NC_072479.1, from coordinate 91,550,087 downwards.
TATTTTATTTATCGTCTTTTTTTGCTTCCTAGAATGCAAGTTCCATGAAGAGAAAGATTTTTGGTTTTATGGGTGGAGATATATATATATATCCAACTGCCTCCCCAACATTTTATATCCTGTTTTATAGATAGACTATCTCAATTGCTCAATAAATACAGGAAGGAAGGAAGGAAGGAAGGAAGGAAGGAAGGAAGGAAGGAAGGAAGGAAGGAAAGGAAGGAAGGGAGGGAGGGAGGGAGGGAGGGAGGAAGGGGAATGAAGGGGAGATGGAGCTGAAGTTCTATGTGCTGAGCATTGTCAATATGTACAGAATTAGAAAGTACGTGTGCCTGTCCTCCTTACAGTCTGTTGACAGAAATAAAACACATTCCTGTGAAGAAAGTTAAGTAACAATACATTTGCATGCTGGTTTCATATATAGCACTGTTGTATTCTTTGAGCTTTTCTGAGCCTAGGCTAGTGGAAGAATACAGTGACACTAACTGTTCTCAGATTTCCCTTTGCTTCACTGATGGGCAACATTTGCCACAAAGCACACATGTCTCTACTAAGCTTAGCAAAACCTCATCTATTTTCCAGACACAAAATGAAATTGTAAGCCAGCATGTACTGTCAAGCTTCATAAACACCACTTTGTTCTACAGTCATTTACCTTATCACTCCTTTTTGTTTGATGAACTTGTTAGAGGAGAACACTTTGTAATGTGACTATTGAGACATGTATCATTGAAAAAGTTCTTTCCATTTGAGGCTTCCTTTAAGTCATTGCCATTTGAATGTTATACACTCTTCTCCTAAGATTCTTTCATTTCTTTCCTGTTTCTACTTTCAGCCTTCGTATTTCTCATCTTCAGCCGTTAAAAATTGAAATACAGTGTCAATGGAGCAGATCTCTGGTTTAGGGAAGCTTGTCAGTTTAACCTTTTGCACTCGCTTGCTTTTTCTCGATTCCTTTATTCTAATGCTAACCGTGTCGAGTCACACTCGACATCGGAGTGCAAATTAACGGTTGTGTAGAGCAGTGATTTTCAACCTTTTTCATCTCATGGCACATAAACTAATTACTAAAATCCTACAACACACCAAAAAAATGTATATTTTGCCAATCTGACCAAAAGACTAGGTATAATTTTGATTCATTCACACTAGAAGGCTATTGTTGTGTTGGCTGTTGCCATTTTTTTATTTGACAATCAAAGGAAAAGAGATCAGTGCCCCCAACTAAATAGTCAGGTATTGCATGTTTTAAAAATCCATGCAGTTTATATGAAGTTTGCAAGCTATTGTCCAATTATTGACGAAAAGACAGTTATTTTTCTAGGTTAAGGTAGTCATATCTAGGTTTTTTTTAATGTTTTCAACAGGTTTTAGTAAGGACTTGTGGTATGCTCAGCACTGTGACACCACACACCAGATGCAGAGTTAGAATCAATATGGGCCCTGCTATGAAAGGACTTAGAATATAGTAAGGAAGAAGAGAAACACAAGTCATGAATAATAAAATGTGAATCGATATGTGATAAATGCCATGAGGCTCATACGAACCAAATACAATTGATGTTCAGAGAAGAGGAAATTTCTGGCTGAAGGATAGATAGAAGGAAGGCCTTGAATGAGGGTAAAGCTGTGACAGATGGAGAGGACAGGGATGGCATCCCACATAGGCCCAGAGGGAAAAGGGCACAGACAGGGCTTGGGCAGCGGCAGGGAACACAGTCAGCTTGGAACATGGGAACAATTAGGGGAGCAGCAGGCGATAGTCCGATTGTAAAGGGCACAGATGCCAGGCCCAGGAATCTTGACTTTGTTCTCTGGACAGTGGAACACAATGAGGGCAACAAGGGACCCAGAAAAGCAAAGTAGCACCATTGGGGCTGTGCTTAAGATAGGTCAGCAAAGGGGTAGGCTTCAAGGGGGGAAATGGGGGCAGTAGAATTTTGATGACATGGATGAATTTTTTTTAAGTTGCTCATTAAAATGGGGATAGCAGTATTCTATGAAAACTAACACAGGCATGTCCTTCCAAAGAAAATTAATTTCAATAGAAACATGGAAGTTCACTTCTGTCTTTTCCAATCCTCCTGTGTTCCATAGTTGAATGCAAAGTTCCAAAATAGAAGAAAATATATGAAGCCAGGAAGAGTGGCCTGGGAAGAAAGCAAAGTGCCAGCACCCCTGGGTCAGGACAGAAAGGAGATGGGTTCAACAGCTGAAGCGGTGGTTCTAAGTCCTTTGGGGACAATAGATTCCTTTGAGACTGCACACAGTTCATATATAGGTGAAATTCTGCATATAATCTCAGGGGGTTCATGGACTTCCTGAGCCCTATCCACTGAGCCCCAGAAATTCAGATTCAGAATCTCTGAGCTGGAAAAGACCGAATTAAGGATGCTCCAGAAGCACCATAAGTAGCAGCACATAGAAACCCACAGTTACAGAAGGCCGGGTTACCCACCCCAGATGTTTCCAATGAGAATCCTTACCAAAATTACCTGAGGGTTATTCCCATGGGTGAGTCAGACTTTTTGGAGGCAGAACTAAACTATGACTTTTTAATTAATCAAGGTCATTGTGATAAGAAAGCAGGTTTTGAAACCTCTAATCTCATTTCTTTGGGACCCTTTCCTAGGCAGATGTGACACTCTGCTGTTTCTGAAGATCTTAGTAGAGATCCTTCAATATGTCATTATGGGGCTGAACTCTTAGAGAGTTACTACTTAAACCTTACCTCCAGGTCTTCATGCATCTTCAGTTGCTATTTTAACTTCATCCCTCACTCGACATGGTCACCGTGCCCTCTTGAAAGACAACCATTCCCTCCTTCAGCCTTTCACAATCTCAACCCGTCCCACTGTGCTTGTACATATAGTTTCTAGTTCCATCATCACTGTTATGGCTCTTGACCTTTCATGGCTTAGTGCTAATTCCAGTGTTCTAGAAGCTATCTCTCAAAAGTGAAGCATACTGGATGACCTTCTGCAATTCAAGGGTGACTCATTCAGATAACCCAACAGAGCAAAAAAATCAGTAGATTCCCTTGACCTCTATACTATTTCCTAACCTTAATTCTCTGGCCATCTCTCTGTTTCTGCAGCAGCAATGGAAATAGCTAAAATTAAAGGACTACATGTCTCCAATGCCCAGTGTTTCTGGTTATTTCAGGAAAAGAGCCTATGGTAGAGTCAAGCTCTCTTATTTGCAGGCAGGCGAGCTCAGGCAGCGTCCTTTTCTATAGAGATGTAAACAGTATCTTTTTCCCCCCAGTTCCTTTCTCCTCTAATGCTCCACCAACCCCACCAGCCAAATTGAGCCACTCTGGATCACTATGCACCAATGAGGCACAACACAACCTCAAAAAGTTAAAGTTAAAAGTTCGTGTATTAAGCAAATACTCTGGCTTCCTACGTCCTAGTTTTTGAATTTCCTTTTTTAACAGTTGGGTGGCATTGCTTAGCCAGGTCTGGTTTGCTCAGGAAAAAATAATGGAAGCTGCTGCACAGACCCAAGGAAATGGCAACTATTGTGAGGCACAGTCTCTAACACCATCTTCACATTTTCCCAAACATTGTAAGTTCCCAGGTCTCCCTAAAAGTAACCCATGCTTGCACCTCACTCTTTAACAGTAGCTCATGCTACCCTGCCTGGTGCTTCTCAGCGGTTAAAGTGTAGGTCTGGGCACTGGAGAGTCAAGAGTTTGATTCCTGGTCAAGAGCATGTACCTGGGATGCAGGTTCAATCCCTCACCCCAGCTGGGACATGTACGGGAGGCAACCAATCAATGTGTCTCTCTCACATTGATGATTCTCTCTCTCCCTTTCTCTAGGTCTTCCTCTCTCTTTCTCTCTCCCCTCCTTCCACCCTCCCTTCCACTCTCTCTTAAAAAAAAAAGATAAATGGGAAAAAATATCCTCCAGTGAAGATTAACAACAACAAAAAAGTAGCTCATGCTGCTCTCATGGCAACAGTTCAGAATATCGTCTATTTTTCTGTTCCTAATTAGTAGAAAAAGAAAGGATGGGAAGTTAAGTCGATCAGGTTACTATCTGTATGCTCTTGAACCTGTTACTTAATCTTCCAAGAGCCTCATTTTTTCCCCATTGCAATAGGCATAGTGATTCCTATCTCATTGGGTAATTGTGGATGTGAATGTGGTCCATGATACAAAGCGCCTAGCACAATGTGTGACTTAGAAGAAGCATACAGGATCACTTCCCTTCCCACCCAGCTCTGTCACCCAGATCATTGGTTAACCAGTTTCAACTGCAAGTTGCTAAGATTTCAAATATCCCTGATTATATCTATACCTGCTACTCCAGAGCATAACCCAACAATGAGAAACTAGGTAACCATGAGCAAATTCACTCAACCTCTCAGAACCTCCGTTTCTACATCCTTAAAATCTCCAAAGTTGCCTCTGGCTCTTCCTCTAACTGGTCTACCCCAGAGATGAACCAGCCCTCCCTCTCGAGTTACCATAAGGCAACAAGTGTTGCCACAGCTGTTTCCTAGGTTGCAAACACAGAAAATAGCCCAGTAGGATTCAGAACAGAGGGGAAAAATATTTAAGGATAAACAGCAGGAAACCTAACCATTACAACTAGGTAGAAAGAGAGAGAGAGAGAAACAATAATGTTAAATTACAATTGAAGTGCAGGTGGAGATTAAAGCAACAAAAGCAACACCCTTACGAGAAGCTAACAGCAAGTTCTGCGATGTGAGATGAAATGTCATTTCCAAAGGTTTTTAATAATTGTGCTTCTGCTGGAAGATTTGTAATTATAAACGTGAATAATCCTTGGCATAGATCATTCCTAAAGATAGAGACTGTAATTCTGTTCCAGATGAAGAGGCAAAGACTGTCTCACACCAGTTGGTAAGTGACAAGGCAGTAACAACCAGACAATTAAGATGATGCATCAGCAAAATTGCAGTGGAAACATCCCATACACGGAGGCTGAGTCCACCAACCAGGAATAGGAAGGGAAATGGCACCGCACAAAGATAGATGACAAGGACATTACTGCCCAGGGTAGAAAAGTCATCACGTTGGTCCTACCTGAGGAATGAGGATACGTTTATTTTCACAAGGCAGCCGAGAAAAAGATGTTTTCCATGGGGGAGAGAACAGATAGAAATTGGAAAGCCCTCAATATCGAATGAATGGTTTTTGGTGTGGCTATGTCTGGTTGGACTTTTCCATGATTTGTGACACACATTGTTTATAAGTAGATGATAGGCAAGCCAGGTAAATATGAATGAATTAGTTAGGCTGCTTTCACTGCAGTCATCCTTAATACCTTTCTTTCTCTCATATCCCACATGTATCCTATCAGAATATCCTGTTGGCTCGGCCAACCAAACCTATCCAGAATCAAAACCACTCATCATCACCTCATCACTACCACCTGGAGGTGGACTATGGCCTCCCAGGTGGGCTTTCTGCACCTTCCCTCTCCCCTTAAAAGTCTTTCCCAAGGGAGTGGTTGTCACTCCTCTGCTCCCAGTTTCACTGAGTAAAAGCCCAAATCTTTCTTCATTGGCCTCTAAGGCCCATAGGCTCCCCGTTAACCTCTGCCCTCCTTTCCTTCATTCCCACCACCCCAGTCCTTTCTCTCTCACTCCAGGTAAGCTCCCAACTTAGAGCATTCGCTTTGGCTACTGCCTCTGCCAAGAAGGTTCTCCCCGAAATGTCCACACCTGCTCATTTCATCCAAGAAACTACAATCAACTACTCCTGTCTGTCACCCTATGCTCCTTTCATTGCCTCGTTCCTTCACTGGCTCTACTTAGTGCCTTTTAGTGCAGTGGTCACCAACCTTTCAGACCTCACAGACCACCAGTGGTCCACAGACCACTGGTTGGCGACCACTGTGAGTTTCCTGATTTGTTCTATTATTTTCTTACTAGAGGCCCAATGCATGAAATTCACACACGGGTAGGGTTCCTAGGCCTGGCGGCGATCAGGGCCGATCTGTGGGGTGACTGGCAGAGCTATGGGGGGGGGGGGCGCGCTGGCACCCGCCTTGCCAGCCTGGGGCCTGAAGGCTGGGGGAAGCTCCTGCATTGAGCATCTGTCCCCTGGTGGTCAGTGTGCATCATAGCAACTGGTCATTTCACTGTTCGGTCTATTTGCATATTAGGCTTTTATTATATAGGATTTGTCTCCTCATACTAGAGGGCAGGAACCTTTGTTTTGTCCTCTGGTGTAATCCAAATGCCTAGAAGAGTGTCTAGTACACAGTAGACATTTGTAATTGTTTATGAAATGAATGAGTAAATGTAATGCACAATCCATCTCAAACTGGCTGAAACAAAAAGGAAACACTGTCCCATGTATCTGGAAGTTCAGAGGTGTGTGTGGGATTCAGGAGGGCGTCTACTTCCCTGTCATTCTTCCAGGTGAGTTACTTAGTCAGGCTGATGCTGAAAAGCTTCCAGGATCCATGTGGGGTGGAGAAGGGTGACTCTTTGAAACTCTAAGCAGGAGGGCACTTTAACTAGGAACCCCAGCAAATTTCTGCTAGCATTTAATTGGCCCAGATTGAGCCTGATCTTGTTGCCAGGGAAATGATAGTCAATGCTTTGCCTCACAGAGAAGAGAGATGGAAAAAGCATGATGGACTTAGTGAAGATTAACCAAAATTCACCCCAAGCACATGATCACCTCACAACCCCTTATGCTAAGGAAGAAACCTTAGGGAGGAGTGAGGTGGATGGAGAGGAGGGAAACCCAGTGTCCACTCCTCAGAGTTAGCCAGGTGAGACAGACAGGCAGACAGAGGGGTCGGGAAAGGGATTTGCTCACGAAAGAGAAGCTAGAAAACTGATCATTCTGAAGGCACCTCGGTTGATTTTGCAGGAGCTGCTCTGAATTCAGTAGCACATGAGCTTTATAAAGTATTGGCCCTGCTCGGGTGCCTGGGAAGTATGGCTGTGGGCTGTACGGGAGCCCTGCTCGCATGGGGCAGTCTCACACCATGCCTGGTGATTCATACTCACACAGCAAATATATTTAGGAATGCATAGTTAGGAAACAAATTTGTTATCGATTCTGATTTCACTCAAAACCAAATACAACCAATGTCTCATACTCTTACAGTTTGTAGACGGGGCTAGAATGTGGAATTCTGTGAGTTCTGTTGCTTCTAGTGTGTGATGTGGGGGAGGAAGGGGACATGTGGGGCATGGAATTTGCAGTGTGTGCCTTCTGTGTAAACCACACAGAAAAGCTCATCAGCCCCGCTGATTTCTGATCACTGGTCATTCTTCCTGGGACCGGCCAGAGTCTGACTCTGTGCTCCCTGTTGAAAAAGCAGTTGGGGGTAGGGGTGGCAGGGGAGCCTTGTCTAATCAAATTAGGAAGAGAAACAAAATTCCTAAGTGAGGAATGATTAAGAAGAAAGGTTTTAGACACAATTTGTATGCACGATTTCAGGCAAACAGTGGGCAGATAGTAACAGGATCATATACGTTCTTACTGTGAGCAGGGATTCATGGAAATAACTCCTGAGACTTAGATTCCTACACATACACTCCCACACAAGTGATACTATGGAGCTTAATCTCCTAAATCCATGCAACAAAAGCAGAACTTGACCTTTTTCTTTTTCTGGGGGAGGGAGATTGGGAGGGAGGGAGCAGAGTTGGAATGGAGACGCAGTTTTTAAAATGACTTACTATATTTCTTAGATTGTGTGTCTATATAATTGAATGCATGCATAGTTGTAGTAGGCCGAATAATGGCCCCAAAGATGTCCATGTTTTAATCCCCCAACCTTTGAGTATGTTAAGTAACGTGGCAAAGATAGATTGTTTGCAGGTGGAATTAAGGTTGCTAAACCGTTGGCTTTAAAATAAAAAGATTATTCTGGGTTATAATAATGGGCCCAATGTAATCACAGGGTCCTTGAGAATGGAAGAGAGTTTTGGGAGAGGGAACAGAGAGATGACAGCCTGAGAACTCAGCCTGGAGTTGGTGGCTTTGAAGATGAAAGAGGTTAGGCATGAGCCAAGGAAATCAGGCGGCCTCCAATGATGGAAAATGCAAGGAAATGGCTCCTCCCCTGGAGCATCTAGAATAGAATGCACTTTGCTGACACCTTTCTTGATCTTTGCCCAATATAAGACTTCTGAGCTACAGAAATGTAAGATAATAAATTTGTGTTAAGCCATTAATTTTGTAGTAACCTGTATAGCAGCCAAAGAAAACTAATATAGCGATCATTTTATAAAATCACACATGGCAAATAGAAAGCTACTGAAATATCCTTGCATTTGGAACACTGTCGGATGCCTAAGGAAATAGACTAAAGGCTGAACAGGATCCAGCCCAACCCGCCTTGTCCCACAAGGAGCGCACGTCAGAGATTAGGCTCTGCTATCTGTGTTTATGGACACGCCCCAGTAATCGCACACCAGAATGCTGCTGAACAGAATGTACTGTTGTAAGGATGTAAAAGGAAACAAGAACTTGATTTGCTTTTCATACAAAGGCAGATTCTGATTTTCATGCTCTCTATTTGCCTGAATATAATACATCTTATCCATTTTATAAGTCTGAAATTTTCTCATTTGAATTGTTCAACATCTTTGGATGAGGTTTTGGTGTTTCGGATGTAAAGGTGACAACTAACAGGAGTCACTGCCTATGGGGGCTCTTGATGCATGATCATCCCATCTATACTGGACACATATTTATTGCCCCTCCCTGTGCATGAAACACTGTGCTACCTGGTGGGGTGCATAATGAAGAAGCTGTCCTCAGCCCTTGCTTCTCAGAGCTTAAAGGCTAGCGGTCACGTACAAAGGCCATTACCACACAGCATGGGGAGGGCCATCGTCGAAAAAGGGACACTCTGCCGAGAGGTGCCTAACCCAGACTTGGCTAAGAGTGGGGATGAGTAGCTGAAGGCTTTCTAGAGAAAGCAGATCCTTTTGCATTGCCTTAGTCAGATGGCTGCGTGCTGTTTGGAGAGCTGGATCTTATTCTTTCTCTTTCTTTTGGTCAGTTTGAAGCTCTGTTCTTGGTTATAGAAGAACACATTGGCCATTCAAAACATCATGTCAGGGGGATGCAACACGTTCTCTAAAATTATGGCTCAGTATGCTTTTATTAGAGGGAAATAAATAGGAACATCAATGATCAGAGATAATCATTGATCGCTGCTTCCCAAATGCTCCCTACTGGGGACCGAGCCCATAACCGGGGCACGTGCCCTGACCAAGAATTGAACCAGTGACCTCTTGGTTCATGGGTCGACGCGCATGCAACAGCTGTGCAACAACTGCCCAAATAACCTTTTGCTAAGCTTTCTATATATCCCGCCCATTGCATTTTGCTCATTCTTAATATAAGAAACATAATGTTTCCTTTTCTAGCTATAAAATAATACATTATATTTGAAATTTGGAAAATTGTGGGAAAGCATTAAAAAAAAAAGTGTTTCTCACCATAATCCTACTACCCTGGGGGCATCTTTGCCCTCAGTTTTGTTTTGTTTTTTTAAGTGTATACAGTTAACCTTCATTATTACAGATTCCGAATTCACCTACACACTACAGCTTGATTGTAGCCCCAGCATCAGTGCTCAGCGTGCTCTCCTGGCCACTGTGGACATGCACGGAGCAGCAAAACATCTGAGTCACCCACACACGTGCTGTAAACAGTGTCCTTTTCACCGTCTACTCAGGCACATTGTCCTCATTTGTGTGCTTTTTTTGGTGATTTCATTGTTTAAAATGACCCCCAATTACAGGACTGGAGTGCTGCCCCATGTTTCTAAGCTCAAGGTTGGGATGTGCTTACTGAGAAATAAATGCCTGAGTGAGATAAGCTTCATGCAGATATGAGTTAGAGTGCCGTTGGCTGTGCATTCAGTATTGATGAAATAACAACATAGGTTAAGTAAGGTGCTTTCAAACAGAAACACACATTAGTTATAAATTATTCAGTTGACAAATATGTGACCAAAGGCTGTATTTCACCTCGGAGCAATGAGTCAGTATTTGGTAATGCAGGGTTCCTGGTGGCCTTATAGAACATAACTGCCACGAATTGTAAGAATCTACTGTATTCTTACATGACAAAAAGTAATTGTGCCATATGTTAACTTATGTATCCTACTTTTTTTTTCACTTAACCTTACAATATGAACACTTCTCAATGTAATTAAGTTTTTCTTAAAATATGTTCTTAATGATGTGTTCGACCAAGTGGATCTACATGATTTATTTATTTTTCTTCCTAAATGTTAGGATACAGTATTTCAAAGATCATATATATATATATATATATATATATATATATATATATATATATATATATATATATATATAGTGCTTTTCATGAATTCATTCAAGAAATATTCAGCCCTAGCTGGTTTGGCTCAGTTGATAGAGCATCAGCCTGAGGACTGAAGGGTCCCAGGTTCAATTCTGGTCAGGGACACATGCCTGGATTTCGAGCTCAATCCCCAGTAGGGGGCATGCAGTTGGCAGCCAATCAATGGCTCTCATTATTGATGTTTCTATCTCTCTCTCCCTTTCTCTCTGAAATCAATAAAAATATATTTTAAAAAAAGAAAGAAATATTTATTGCGTATCAGCTATATTTCAGGCCTCCTGCATAAAGGCTATAAAAATAAAATAAGACAGACACCAGTCTCTTCCCTCCTGAAGTTTATAATCAACTGAGAGGGACAGATAAGAAGCAAATACTTACACAAATAATTTATTATACTAGTAACTAGAGGCCCAATGCACAAAGATTCGTGCAAGAATGGGCCTTCCTTCCCCTGGCTGCCAGCACCGCCTTCGCTCCAGCCGCCTTTCCTCCTTCCCATGCTGCCCAGAGGCCCGGAGCAGCTGCATCGTCGCCAAGCATCCCACCCCGCCCCCAGCCGCTCCCACTCTGCGCCTGTGTATGCAAATTAACCCACCATCCCTCTAAAAGAATTTTCTGAGACTTGCACCGGAGAACAAGTGATTTTTATTTCTGTGAAATTATATCCTTGAATTTCCAAGGGACCTTCTCCTTCCTTCCTGCCATAAAAGTGTAGTTGTGGCTTCAATAGGCTAGAATCAAAGTCAGTGCCCAGAGTTTCTGCTCCATATTGGAGCAGTGTCCAATCCAGCATCAAGCTAGTGTAGCTGTGTTCCCTACTGCAGTCCATCAGTCCATCGCATGGGGGCGGTGGAGGGGGGCGGAGAAGCAGGGCCACATGACTATGGAGGAAACACAGGTGAATGCAAGGAAATAGGAATGAGAGAGCCCCACGAGCTAAGAAACAAGAGAGAATCAAGAGAGAGAGTTCCTTTGTTTAGGGGATTATGTATTCTCAAATTTTCATGGGCTTTCAGTGGCCACACCCATTCTGGCCAATGATCTCTGTTCTCAGGTGTGACTGACAAGCACCTTCCCTAGTCATCCCAACTTCACTGCACATGCATCTTATCTCCCCTTTGTTGGCCCCCTTACCCCAGTGATCTGTGGGGAATGGGCCAGTGGTTTCCTGGGGAGTGCATAGTTGCAGCTTCCTGGTGAAGCTGCCCAGATGGCCATGCTTATAATGTCTGGCTTCCCTTTGCTCCTTTCCAATTATTAGTAACTAGTTAATTACCACAGTATCACCACCACAGAGGGAACAAAGACAGGAGTAGAGAGGCCATTAGGCTAGGCTAAGGACACCTGTCTGGATGGAATGCAGCACATATCAGCCAGGGGAACCCACAGGACCCGGATGACAGAAGAGAGGGGTCAGATGTAACTACAGGCTTCCCACAGTGGGGCCTGGGCTCCCCTATGGGATGAACCTCAAATACAGTCAAACCCCCCTTTTCCATCTCCTTTCCCCCAATGGAGCCGCTGCTCAAAACCATCTATGGCTGTTCTTTCAGAGATCAAATTCAGAATGGAAATGCCTATTTAGGGATATCAGTGTGCAATCTGAGAACAAGTCAGTAATACACACTAGAGCCGGGAACCAATGAAATACATTAGTTGACCTTGTTCCATGCCTTAAGGGCAGCATTACTTGAAGAGGTCCAAGTGTCTATTTTGCCAGGGACTCTTTGAAACCATTTGCTTTGGAAAGACTCCTCCAAGAAATGTGTACACAGAACTTGATACAATTTGAACATCTAGGAATTGGAACATGCAAAGCTTAATTATTTGGAGGTTTTTAGGGGGATGTTAGTCTGAATTATCTCAAGCAGAATGTAAAAGGAATACTATTTCTAAATTCTTTCTTAAATGTTAACACCAATCTAACTGCTAACTAGCCGCTGCCACTAGAGGTCCCGCCTGTCCAACTTCACTGAGCAGATAAGACTCCTTTGTAGCTAGTCCGGGTGGTGTGATTCCTAACACATGTCACTTAAGTGCTTGTAAAATACTAAGGTTTCTTTAAAATATTAACAGCAGTGACCTTTGGCAGACCATGACTTGCTTAGCAAATTCTTTCTTAACTCAGACTTCAGCTGGTTATAGGCTAAATTACTTTCTGATGTAAAGCAGCAATGCCCAAATTAGTATACAATGCAAAAGTTAATTTCTATCCAGAAGGCCTTGATGTCCAGGACGCAAATTAAAAATGGCTTATTTACCAGATAACCATTGTGATTCTCTAAAAAATACAATATCGACAACATATACATCAAGCCTAGTAAGATTTCTCAAAAATATCCTTATAGAAACTTCTGGGCTAATATTAGTTGATGCTCACCTAAAGTTGTCACCGAGATGAAGTTTGAAGCTAATCTGACACCTCACACTCACTTTTCCTACAATCCCGGGGTGAAAAAGAGAGGGAGGGAAAAACGTGTTAATTGCAAAATCAGTATCAGATTTAACAAACATTTGCCTTTTTGTTTTCTCTGTAGTCTGAGATACTCTTTTTCCCAGAGAGTATTTTAGACAGAGCCCACCCACTCTGACTATAATATTTTTAAAAAGCCCAGCTGGTGTGGTTCAGTGGTTGACCTTCAACACCTATGAACCAGGAAGTTGTAGTTGGGGCACATACCTGGGTTGCAGGCCCGATCCCCAGTAGGGGACGTGCAGGCAGCAGCAGATCCATGATTCTCTCTTATCATTGATGTTTCTATCTCTCTCTCCTCTCCTTTCCTCTCTGAAATCAATAAAAATATATTTCAATAATAATAATAATAACTCCTTACAGATGTGTCATCCTTTACAGTTCTCAGAATGGTTTTCTATAAGTTGTCTTATTAAAACTCAACACAACGTATTACCATTAACCCCCACCACCTTCTCACCAAGGCCTTTTTTTATTTCATGACAATCAGCAAGTACGTTTTTACCTGTCGCAACCCTCATGCTCCATGAGGGACCTCACAAAAAGTGTATCTTCTGCTCAGCCTTTGTCAATATCTTTAGCCATTCCTTTCAAGAATTTGTTCCAATTTCTATGACATGATCTATTCTTAGTGAAGCCATGCTAGGGAGTCTTAAACTCGCACATTTTCATCCAAGTGACACGGTAGTTTGCTCTCAATAAATAACTGCGATTGGTGTGTCTCACCTCCCCCAAGGAGGGATTCTAACCTTACAAAAGTAGGGTACTAAGGACTTTCACAACCGCAGTTGCCTTTTTAGGAGACACACTCAACTCTGTCTCAGGTTTACCCAAGTCCCTTTCTTTGTTTACCCATGCTACTTACAGCAGTGGCCTCAGCCCTGGCTGCGCATGCAAACCAGCTGAGGAGCTTTTAAAAAGCATAACAGGTGTCTGGACCTCGTCTCCTACCAATTGAATCAAAACTCCTGTGAGCAGGGCCTGGGCACTGGGATTTTGGGTAGTTCCGTGGTGAAATGTGCAGCCAAGGCTGAGAGCCATTGCCTACAAGTGTCAGTTAGAATTGTTTTGCTCCCATCACCTGAGCAAAATGTTTCAGCAATATATGCCACTGAAATCCATCAGAATTTAACAAATGTTACTAATGATTTTGCATTTTTAGTGCCTGCAGATTTTAACATTTTATAATACTACTCTCATGACTCATTTGCTATTTGCATAACTAATCAATATTTTTTTAAACACTAATCAGGAGGCATACTAGGTGCCAAAACAAAAAAGATGAAGATAATAGGGCCCTTGCCCTTCAGAGACAAACAAACTAGTAAATGAAGCCAAACAAATACGCTTCCAGACAAGTTGCAGGCTCCATGTCCAAAGTCCAATGGAAGTTCAAGGCAGAGTCATCTGGTGTACCTGGGAGGTTTGGGAAAGAACTTATCCAGGCAGCAACTCCTTTGTAGTCTTGAAGATGAGTAGGAGGTTTCCAAGTGGAAGGTGTGGGGCTGAGAGAGGTTTCAGGACTTTCAGGCAGAGGGAACAGTATAAGCAAAGACAACAAAGCTGTGAAACATGCTGGTGTGTTTGGTTACTAGGTAGGAGAGGCAGGCAGAAGAAATGAGGCTAGAGTTCACAAAGAATTTGTGCTTTATCCTGGAGGCCACTAGGCCTCCGGAATTTTTTATTACTCACACCTATTAATGAAAAACTTGAGCATAACTTCCAACATTTGCCTGTTTGTTTATAATTCACCTTAATGTAATGCTATGCTATATTACAAAACATATGCAAAAGAGAATTTTTTAAAGGACAAGATTAAAAATTACTATAGATGGAAATTCTGATATCGTCCTCCTTCACTTCAATGAATCGTTGTGCACATTCTGGAGTATGTACTACTATACTCCACTTTGGGACAACTACAACAGACATGGAGAAGGCAGTGAAGGACTTAATTCATACTTCACAGAAATAAGTAGGGCCAAAGTAGGAAAACTGAGCCCCAGAGATACAGAATGACTTGTCAAGGTCATGCAACTAATTATAGCCTAGGGAGGACGGGGACTCACACCTAAGACCCAGGTAATGTTTTGCCTACTACCTCCTATCACCTCCCCTGACCTGGACTCCTTATCACCATTTCCTGTGAAGTCAGGAGGCTTTGGACAAGATATAGCTGGGTGTTCAGTAATATGACCCTTCCTTATTTTAACATTACATGAGAGAAATTTAGACCAAGGGGTCATAAAATATCATTGGGATGATATTGAAATAGGATCATCATATTGAAATCTAGGAGGGTGGCGATTTCTCTGGAATGAGGAATAAGTTTGGTCTTGGTTAACAGAGAGCTACCATGTACATGTAAGAATGAATTATCAATTCTTAAAGAAGGCTTTAGGGCATAGGCAATGGAGAGAATGCCGGCTTTGGAGACAGGGGACTGAGTTTGGATCCTAACTCTGCCACTTAATATGCTCCGTATACACTTGAGCAACTCACTTAAGCTTACTCATCAGTGTAGTGGGGCTGGTTCATTTCTACACCATAGAAGTGATGTGAATATGAAGTAAATTCTCAATAGATGTTCTTTTCCCTCCCATCCTCAACAAATAGAATATCATAAATTGTACTAATCGCTAAAATTGGACATAAAATTAAATATAATTCCATCCTTCTTGCATCATACAGAAGCTATTTCAGAAACTTCTATTAAATTATCATTGTAAATTAAAGAAATGCTTGCTTCTTGTTGGAAAAAGTTTGACAACTCGTTTTTTCTATACATAGTAACAGCTCCCATTTATTTAAAGCCTACTCGGTGCTTGGGATTTTATTAGCTAGTATGCATATAATATTTCATTTAATTTCCCCAACATCATTTGCAGCAAGTATTCTTATCTTTCTTTTATAAATGAAGTTAATTGACAGAGGGCCCACAACTAGAATCTAATCCTATTTATACAAAATCTTCTCCCTTAATTATTATATCAGGTTAAAGGGTATGAATCTAAAACCTCATTTCACAAACTCTTTCACAGAACACTAGCTCTTTGAAGGGTAAGTATTCATTCCAGAGACAAAGCTGTTTACCTGTTTAGCTGCATCTGAGACGTTAAACACACACACACACAAAAAAAAAAAAAAAAATAGGTATTATTGAAGAGTCTGTGGAGCTCTTCAGGAAGGAAATCAGCTTATTTTCTTTTAACCCAAATTTTTCAAATGCATTTGACTATGGAAACCTTTCTGGTTCCCAAGAATAAATATCACATCCCCCAGGAACAGCTATTCAATAACCACAAGTTTGGGAAATGATTATCTGGAGAAACTGTAAGACTGCTTCCATGTGCTATGCTATTTGGTATTATCAGAAAGCCGACGACAGATGAAATATTGTTTTTCTAACCCTTTGGAAGATTTAGTAGGTACAGAAGAGGGAAAACATATGGTTCTTTTCTATAGCAACAATTTCACACAGATAAGCCTTTAGCCTTCAGTGCCTGCCACTCATCAAACTCAGTCCCTTTCACAAACATGAAATTTGCTTTGGAAACACAAAGCTAAAGGTATTATGGTTCTGAACATCCTGGGATTGTACCATCCTATTCAGGATGAGCTTTTCAGAACAGAAGGAATGACTGTGCTGCATAGCAAACAGCTCAGGAGAGGAACATCTCTTCTTATGCAAGGGGCTATGACTAAGGAAAGCTTGCTCCTGGTGAAGAATTCTCCGTGGTGGAGCTGCAGGGCGGATTGATGAGTGCGGCCTCCCAGAGTAGAGAAATTACCAAGAGATGCTGCACACAAAACCAGGAGGAGTGTACGGTGCTAATCCGAACTTCCCCCTGGTCCCCTGCCTGGGCTGGAGGCGGTAGGAGGGGACGTGACAATGGGAGAAGGCAGAGAGCAGTAGGCAGGAATTTAAGCCAGGGAACAGAGGGAGAGCTGGGGTTGGTGCATTTTCCACTCTGGGACTGAGCTCTGCCAGGCAACGCTGAAGAACACTATGGAGATGTAGAGCTTATTAACATCAGATGCACAGGTGTGTCCATTGCAGGACTCCACAGAAGGCTTTGAGAACGTATAGTCAGAGACTCCAATTTCTTTCCGGGGAAAGTGCTTCCTTAGGTTTCCCTTAAAGAAGTAGAATTTTGGTGTGGACTATTGAGAAGCCAATCAGGAAACAGAGAGGTGAAGCTTAAGGGGGCAAGTGCAGTGATGAAGGGCAGTATTCATGGAGAAAGCAGCTGTGAATGACTTTTCCTTCCTATCACACACAAAAGCGGCCAGGAAGTATTTGGCAGCATAATGAGCTGAGTTTGGGTCCTTTCCCTCCCCCTTTTCCCTACTCCCAGAGGCAACACACACACACACACACACACACACACACACACACACACACGGTTGTAACAGGATATCGATATAAATTTTAAAACAGCAGAATAGGTGCTCTATCTCAGATTTTAAAGAGTGACCCTATCTTTGAAGTATACAGAGCCACTATTTGACGATGTAGTATCCCCAAATATTATCCTAATAGAAAAAAAGAAGGAAGCAGAAATTGTTGCTTTGAATTTACCCAGAAACTCTGATTTAGTTACTTTGCCTCTCCCTTGTTTTCATCTAAAGAAGTCGTTTTCTTTTAATACTAAATACATCTCCAGGTCATTAAAAAGAAAAAGATGATTTTTCCCTCTTTGGCCAGTGATCAGAGGGCCTCAAGTTTCTCTTAATGTTCAAGTTCTACTTTATTAATGTTCAAAATATCCTGCGTTTGAGATATATTGTTAATTGGACTCTATATTTAAAGTATAACAGGGGATGTGAAACTTTACAGAGTATGCATCAACAACCCAAGCCAGCAGTGTCCGTGATGGACAGAATCAGGTTGCTTTCACTTCCCAGGGTAGCAGAGTAGCCTAACAACTCCGGTTATCCTCAGGCTATTGCTCCTGGTCCCTTAAAAGGCATTTCTGAAATGTCATTTGTTGTCATCGTCATTTTCTACCCGAGATGCCAGCATGGTAACTTCTGAATTGCCCCACTATTATTATTATTAACAATAATAAGAAGAAGAAATATAAAAACTAAAAGTGCCCAGATTTTATTATGGCTTTATTGAGATAAAATTCACATAGCATTAAATTCATTTTTAAGAGGTACAATTCAGTGGTTTTTAGTGTATTCACGGAACTGTGCAACCATCACCACTGTTAATTTTAGAACATTTCATCATCCCAAAAAAGGAACTCTGAACCCAATAATAGTCACTCCCCATTCTTCTTTCTCCCCATCCCCTATACTAGACATTTCTTATAAATAGAACCATACAATGTCTAGCTTTTGTATTGGTTTTTTTCCTTAGCACAATGTTTTCAAGGTTCACCCAAGTTGTAGCACCTGTAAGTATTTACTTCATTCTTTTTACTGATGAATTTTTATTCAATTGTATGATACACATTTTATTTATCCACTCATCAGTTGAGAAACATGTAGGTTATTTTCACTTTTTGGCTATTATGAATATTGCTGCTAGAAATCATCATATGTAAATTTTGTATAGATATATGTTTTTAATTCTCTTGAGTGTATATTTAGGAGTGGAATTGATGGGTTATATGGTAAATCTAAGTTTAACCTTTTGAGAAACTGCCAAACTATTTTCCACAAAGGCTGTGCCATTTTACAGTCCCACTAGTAATAACCAAGGGTTACAATTTCTCTACATTTTTGTCAGCACTTATCTTGTCTGTCTTTTTTATTTTAGTCATCTTAATAAATGCAAAGTGGTATTTCATTGTGGTTTTGATTTCCATTTCTCTATAACCAGCGAGATTGAGCATCTCTTATATGTTCATTGGCCATTTGTATATCTTCTTTAGAGAAATGCTTATTCAAATTATCTGCTCATTTTAATTGTCTCTTTATTAGTAGTATTTTATGATTGAGTTCTAATTGTTAATTATATATTCTGAATATAGTCTCTTACCAGATATATAATTTGAAAATACTTTCTCCATTTCTATAGATTTTTTTACTTTCTTAATGATATCCTTTGAAGCAAAAAGGTTTTAGTTTTGATAAAGTCCAATTTATTTATTTTTTCTCTTGTCATTCATGTTTTTGATCATATCTAAGAAGTCATTACCTAATTCGAGGTCATAAGGATCTTTTTCTATGTTTTGTTTTAAGCATTTTAAAGCATTAGCCCTTTTATTTAAGCCTGTGGCTTGTTTTGAATTAATTTTTGCATATTGTGTGAGATAGGGGTCCAACTTTATTCTTTTGAGTATGGATATCCAGATGTCCCAGAGCCATTTGTCAAAGACTTTTACCCTTGATTAGATTGTCTTGGCACATTGTCAAAAATCAATTTACCATGTAAGAGTTTATTTCTGGGCTCTCTATCTATTCCATTGATCTAGATTTCTATTCTTATGCCAGTACAACACTGTCTTGATCACTGTAGCTTTGTAATAAGTTTTGAAATTAGGAAATGTAAATTCCTCCAACTTTGTTCTTCTTATACAAGATTTTTTAACTTTTTCTGGTCCTTTCCATTTTCATGTGAATTTTAGGACCAGTTAGTCAATTTCTACAGATAAAAGCAGCTGAAATTTTGATAGGGAGTAAATTGAATCCTGTTGATCAATTAGGAAAGTATTGCCATCTTAACAATATTGAGTTTTCTGACACATGAACATGAGTTGTCTTTCCATTTCTTTAGGTCCTTCCTTCAATGATGTTTTGCAGTTTTCATTCTACAAGTATTTCATTTCATTTTTTTAATCTAATACTTTAAATTAAGTTTATTGGGATGACATTGGTTAATAAAATTATATAGGTTTTAAGTGCACAATTCTATAATACATCATCTATATATTACATTGTATATACTTCTTTTAAAATTTTATTTCTAAGTATTCTATTCTCAATGCTGTTGTATAAAGAATTTTTTTCTTAATTTTATTTCCGAAATGGTCACTTTTAATATGTAAAAACACAACTAGTGTTTGTATATTTATCCTATATCAGGCCATCTTGCTAAACTTATTGATTAGTTCTAATAATGTGTGTGTGTATTCCTTAGGATTTTCCATGTACAAGATAATGTGATTTGCAAAGAGATTGTTTACTTCTTCCTTTTCAATCTGGATACAGTTTATTTCTTTTTCTTGCTTAATTACCTTGTTTAGAATGTCCAGTACAATGTTGAATAGAAGTGACAAGAGGTGGCATTCTTGTCTCATTCTTGATCTTAGGGGGATAGTATACAATCTTTCACCATTAAGTATGATTTTAGCTGTGTAGTTTTTGTATATGGCTGGGCTTTATCAGTTTGAGGAATTATCCTTTTTTTTCTAGTTTGCTGAATAATTTTGCCATGAAAGAGTATTGGATTGTGCCAAATACTTTTCCTGCATCTATTGAGTTAATCATGTCACTTTTGTCCTTTAATCTAAATCCTATATAGTAAAAGAATAATATGCAAATTGACCATCACTCCAACACACAAGATGGCCGCCCCCATGTGGTCAAAGATGGCTGCCCCCAAGTAGACACAAGATGGCCACCACAAGATGGCCGGCAGGGGAGGGCAGTTAGAGGCGACCAGGCTGGCAGGGGAGGGCAGTTAGGGGTTACCTGGCCTGCAGGGGAGGTCAGTTAGGGGCAATCCAGCCGGCATGGGAGCAGTTAGGCGTCGATCAGGCTGACAGGGGAATGGTTAGGGGGTGATCAGGCTGGCAGGCAGAAGCGGTTAGGGGCAATCAGGCAGGCAGGCAGGCAAACAGTTGGGAGCCAGCAGTCCTGGATTGTGAGAGGGATGTCCGACTGCCTGTTTAGGCCCGATCCCATCAGGATCGGACCTAAACGAGCAGTCAGACATCTCCTGAGGGGTCTCAGATTGGAGAGGGTGCAGGCTGGGCTGAGGAACACCCCCCCCCCACACACAAATTTTGTGCACCGGGCCTCTAGTATAATATAATATAATGTAATATAATATAATATAATATAAGTAATATAATATTAGTATAATATAGTATAATCTATACTAATAAAAGGATAATATTCTAATTAGACTGGGAGACCTTCTGGACATCCTTCCGGACAAAGCCATAGTGGCAGGGACAAGGCAGAGGTGGTTAGGGGTGATCAGACCAGGAAGGGAGGGCAGTTGGGGGTGATCAGGCTGGCAGGGGGCCAGTTGGGGCAAGCAGACCGGCAGTGGGGGGCAGTTGGGGGTGATCAGGCCAGAAGGGGGGGCAGTTGGGGGCGAGAGGCCGGCAGGCAGAGTGGTTAGGGGCAATCAGGCAGGCAGGCAGGTGAGCAGTTAGGAGCCAGTGCCCGGATTGCGAGAGAGATCCAGGATTGAAGAGGGTGCAGGCCTGGCTGAGGGACACCCCACCCCCCACCCCCATGTACGAATTTTGTGCATCGAGCCACTAGTGTAATATAATATAGTATTACATTGATTGATGTTTGTATATTGAAAAATCTTGCATTCTTAGGATATATTCTTCTTGTTCATCATGTAGAATCCTCTTAATATGATGGTGGATTCAGTTTGCTAGCATTTCGTTTGTTTGTTTTTGAAAAGTTTTGCCTCTATATTTGTAAGAGATAATGGTCTGTAGTTTTCTTGTGATGTCTTTGTCTCATTTTTTGTTTCAGGGTAATATTGGCCTCATAGAAATAGTCCAGAAGTATTCCCTCCTCTTCTATTTTTTGGAAGGGCTTATGAGGATTGGTGTTAATTCTCTTTTTAGTACTTGGTAGAATTCACCAGTGAAGTCATTTTGACCCGGGCTTTTCTTTGTGGGAAGTTTTATTATTATTACAAACATAGTCTCTAAACTTTTGTATTCAAATGTTTAATCTTTCTTGAGTCCATTTTGATAGTTTATGCCTTTCTAAGAATTTTCCCATTTCATCTAGATTATCTAATCTGTTGGCATACAGTGTTTATAGAATTTGCTTATAATGGTTTTTATTTATATACTAGGGGCCCAGTGCACAAATTCATGCACCTTGAAAGGAATTGTGGGCCACGAGGCTGCAGTGGGCACAGGGGCAGGTCTCGGCCCATCCTCCACGCCCCCACCCAGCCCCTCCCGTCATGGCCCCCAGTCCCCTGTCTTCCTGCAGCCCCGCTCCCACCACCGCCTCTCCCACGAGCTGACCACGGAGCGATTGGGGCCAGTGCCAGCAACAGGTGCGAGTGGGGCTGGCGTCATCAGCAGGTGCGAGCGGCGCTAGCAAACTGAATCCAGCATCGTATTAAGAGGATTCTACACGATGAACAAGAATATATCCTAAAAATGCAATATATCCTAAGAATGCAGATCACCCCTCAGGAGCAGGGGGAGGTAGAGAAGCCCTCAGGGGTGATTGGGCCAGCAGCCACTGCTCGCACCCACTGACCGCACTGAGTGATCAAAACCGGCACCGGGCTCTGGCAGCAGGTGTGAGCGGCACCTCCAGTTCCAGCAGCAGGTGCGAGCACTGGGCAGGGCCACAGTGTGCAGGAGTAAAGAATTTTCAGTAACCACCAGAGGCTCACCCCATGACAGCGACCGGCGCTCTGCCTTGGTCTGGTACCCCTGCTCACCTGCTCCACCATCCCACCGTGGCTGATGCCTGCTATGTTCCACACTCTGCTGCCTGCTGCCAATGCCCACCATGTTCAGCATGCGCCCCCTGGTGGTCAGTGCACGTCATAGCAACCATTTGTTCTGTTGTTCTGCCACTCGGTCTATTTGCATATTAGGGTTTGATAGATAGATAGATAGATAGATAGATAGATAGATAGATGATCATTGTCCCCTCTTATATTCATAGTTTGGTAATTTCAGTCTTCTCTCTTTTTTCTTGGTCAGTGTTGATAGATATTTGTCAATTTTCTTGAAAATTTTAAAGACTATACTTTGAATTTTATATTCTCTATTGTTTTACTATTCTTTGTATTATCTATTTCTACTCTAACATTCATTATTTCCTTTCTTCTTCTTACTTTGGGTTCAGTTTGCTCTTCTTTTTAAATGTTTACTGAATTCATTGGGGTAACATTAGTTAATAAAGTTATATAGGTTTCAAGTGTACAGTTCCATAATACATTATCTGTGTGTTCACCCCCCAAAGTCAAATCTCCTACATCATTTTTATCCCCACTTCTACCTCACCTCATCCCCTTTTTCCCTCCTCTAGTAATGACCATACTGTTGTCTATGTTTATGAGTTTGTTTGGGAGTTTTTTGCTTAATTTTTCACCTTTTTCATTCAGTTCCTCTAACCCCCACCCCTCTGACAGCTGTCAGTCTGTTCTCTGAATCTATGAGTCTGTTTCTATTTTGTTTGTTTTTGTTCATGAGATTCCACATATAAATGAAATCATATGGTATTTGTCTTTCTCTGCTTTTTTCAGTGTCTCATGATAGAAGTTTAGGTTATTAATTTCATAGTTTTCTTCCTTTTTGATATAGTTATTTATAGCCATGAATTTCCCATTTACTATATCCCATAAGGTTTGGTATGATGTATCTTCACTTTCATTGCCTCTGCTTGTACAGAGGGGAGAGATTAGGGCCTTCTCAGGTCTTTCCTGGGTATATACACAGCCCTGCACATATGCATGGACTTCTAGATTACCAAGAATGGGCTGGAGCTCTTCAAGCCCCCTATGGACATATCATTCTCTACTTTTTCTATAAAGTTTTTGGTCATCCTCTATTTAGCTCTAATTAGTATCACTGCTCTGGCAGCTGTGATGTTAAACAGTTGCTGCTGATTATTTAAACAAATTCCCCGGGGATGTAGTATTTATTATAATGACTATAGTAAGAAATTGATGGGAGGAATCAATTTAATGCAAAGAGTCTGAGAAGGAAATGATCTAAGAGCTGAGCATGACTGATGAGCTATAATTTGCCACACAGAGAAGGAGGGCAGACATCCAGAAAAAGAAGACAGCCTTAGAGCCCATAAAGTTTTGGGAACTGATAGTACAAGGTGACTAATGCCCAGGGAGAAGTTGTGGCTGGAAAGGGAGCATGAAGTAAGACAGTGAGGGAATTTAGCTAAGGAAGGCCTTGACTAAGGAAGACTAAGAAGTTTAAACTTTAATTCTTTAAGTAAGGTAAGTCATAGAAAGTTTGTAAGTAGAGGCATCAATCATTCATTTATTCAATATATTTATTGAGTATTCTATTCATTGGGGATGCAGCAGTGAACCACACAATAGCCCTGACCTCACAGAGCTTATATTCTTGGGTGGGGAAATATTAAATGCATACTATAGATTTAGGTTGGGGTAAGTACTATGAATGAAAGCAAGAGAATGTGATGGAGGATTAAAGAGAGCTTTGAAGCCAGCAGCAGAAGGCGGCTGTGTAGAGGTAGTCAAGGGAAGCCATCTCTGAGGAGAGCACAGTCACTGAAATAAGAGCAAGGCATTCAAAGATCTGAGGAGCAGCAGATCCAGAGAGGAGCCATGGCAAGTTTGAATACCCTGAGGCAAGAATGCATTTCTCGGTGAAACACAAGAAAGCTTGGGAGTAAAATATGGCAGAGAGTGATGAGAGATGAGGTCTGACAAAGAAGCCTGGGTCACATAATGGCCATGTAGACAAGGGTACGGAGTCTTAGTTTTACTGTAAGGGTAAGGAAAGCCACTGGAGGAATTTAAGCAGGTAAGTGCCATGATCAGATTTACATTTTCAAAAGATCACAGATTGCCTCTGTGGAAATGGGCAGTGGAGGGACAAGTGTAGAAGAAAGGAGACTGACTTATTTGAGAGATTATAGTACCTGAATGAGATGGTTCCAGTGGAGCTGCTGAAATGCACTTGGATTTAAGATATATTTTAAAGGTGAAGCAACAGAACTTGCTGATGGTATGTTGGGCGAAGGGGAAAAAATGAAGGGTGATTCCTATGTTGTTAGCTTAAGCAACTGAGTGAGTGGTGGTGCCAATGACGGAGAAGAGAAAGAGGAGCAGAGGGGAATATCAGGGGTTTGATCTGGGACATGTTACATTTGAGGTGTCTTAGCTCTATTAGTGCCAATAGCAAGTGAGCAGTTGGAAATGTGAATCTAGTGCTTATGAGAGAATTCAGAACTGGGTATAAAAATTTGAGTCACCAGCTTAGAGATGAGATTTGATGAGTCACCTAGGGAATGTTCACTACAGTGAACAAATCTGTCCTTTATGAATAAAATATCAAGATTAAGTTATGTTTTAAGTATCACTTTTATGTAGCCTGAATATAGATTTTTATTTCTCCCTTTGTATATCCCAATCTTACCGTCAGTATTTTCTGCTGCTTCATTATAAACCAATTAGCTTTATATTGTAACTATTAACAGTAATTGCTATTAAGTGCCTCCTCAAGGCAAGCAGTAGACCCAGAACTGTTTAAGGAATGTTCTTTTTCTGTTCTTATGCAGAAAGCTTATCAGATGTGGAGCTCTACATTATGCCATTCTGCTGCAGTTCATTATTCTTAACAAAGAAAGTGTCAGTTGCACATAATGGAATCGTATTTTGTGTGCTATAGGTCACTTTGGTTTGGAAAATTGTTAAGCAATCGCTTTTTTGTCTCTTGTCCCTTCTGGACTATGAATATTAAATTTGTTGGAACAGCCTCAGCATTTGCATTATCAAATAGTGTATGCCGCCTTCCTACTCGTTGAACTATGGAAATTAGTCTGCACTATTATTTGATAATCTGTTTCAAAATCCGGTCTCAGTTGGGGGGGGATAATTTCCCTATGTGATGGGAGCTATTTAATGAATTGATTAAGAAGCAAAAGGAACCAGCTTCCAGTATGAATTCCTTTCCAGAAGTTCTGAAAGCCTCATAAAGAAGGAAATTTTCTTCCAACACCATTAGACATCCTAAGATTTAGCAGAGGAATTGCATGACCTCAAAATAAAACTAACTACACCAATCCCACAGTGGTGTCCCTAAGGCAATGTCTTGGGGTTGGAGGTGTATGAGAACAAGGTAAAACTGGGCTATGGGGAACAAAATAGAAAGGAGAAAGAGGATGGCTTGGGAGAGGCTCCTTGGGTTTCCTAAGGTCAAATTCACACAAAAACACTTGGAGCTAGCATGTATGTTCAAAAGCAAATGCAGTCTTTTTGTAGCGAGAGAAAGAGAAGTCCCATGAGGGGGGAAGAAAGTTATACTTAAAACCTGTATTATCTATCTTATTGAGCAGAGAAATAAATGACAATGAAAAATGCCACTTGTTTTAGACACTGTTCAGTAATGCGTGGAAATAGCAATGTGGAGGGGATATTGGTGCATTTAATCTTGGAATTACATCGCGGGCCTTTGTGGGCAGGGGAGTCCATGCTTTAAGGAGCAAGTGCACCACTGCCTCTCTCCTCCAGTCCTGAGCAGTGGGGAGAGTTCAGTGTAAACAGCAGCATCGGAGTCTGGGGGCCACTGTGTCCAGCCCTCCACTTGCTTCCACGTTTGCATCTTACTTGCACTCAAAGTGGGAATAGAACAAGAAGGCAAAGCATGGAACCATTTTTAATGAATGCAGAAGTAAATGCCTCCTTTAGTGTCCCCCAGAGATATTAAGAGCAAAAAAAGGACAAGGAGAATGGAGGCATTAAAAGAAAATAAATGGCTCTGATAAAAGTAGGGAAGATAAAAAATGAGCAGCAGCTATTGTTTAGGGACTCAGCGGTAACCCTACTAGCTCTGCTTCCTCTTGATGCCAATACAAAGTCCCACCTCTCCCCTGGTGGTTCAGAGCAGTGAGGAAGGGATCAGGGACCATCTTATCAGTTACCCAAAAAGGGATTCCTACATATGCACTCTGCATGAAAGTGTGCCTACTCTATTCAAGCAGAAAATGTTTTTTGCATTTGTCTGTGAATTACAGACCAAAAGGCATTGGAAGCTAAATCTTTCAGAAATGTTGGGTTTGGACTCAAATTGGTT
Organism: Eptesicus fuscus; assembly: GCF_027574615.1. Lineage (NCBI taxonomy): Eukaryota > Metazoa > Chordata > Mammalia > Chiroptera > Vespertilionidae > Eptesicus > Eptesicus fuscus. Next base: position 91,523,308 of record NC_072479.1, on the reverse strand, counting down.
TATAGCAGGCAAACCAAAGCCTCTCTTCCTTCATCAGTAGGTCATCTTCTGGTATTGAAGTTCCTCTTCAACTCTGAGGAGGGAACGCTCAGGGAATCCGCTGTTAGGCACAATGAGAACCGCCACGGTTTTCTAGGTATTTGTAAGAAAATGTCATCTTCACACAAAAGCCCACAAATAAATCAGAAGTGTGCATGCAACATTCATGTGAAGATCTCAAGAGAGAGTTACATCAATTAATTCATTTTTAATATGTTTTTTATTTATTTTTAGAGAGAGAGAGGAAGGAAGAGGGATATAGAGATAGAAACATCAATGAGAGAGAAATATCATTGATTAGCTGCCCCCTGCACACACCCCACCAGGGATCGAACCCACAATCTGGGTATGTGCCCTGACTGGGAATGGAACCATGACCTCTTGGTTCCTGGTCAACACTCACCACACCATCAGGGCTCATTCCTTTTTTTTATGCAATGACATAGTTACCTTTCCAACAAAGTCAGAATCAATGTACGGGGAGCAGGAATTTATGTTGCAAAGGAAAGCCTGCAATGAATATGAGTTATGAACCAGGGATCAAAAAATCTTCACTAAAATGCATATAGATTCCATTACATTCAGAGTGCTGGAGGAATAAAAGGTTAAAGTTATTTTTTATTTTTTAAAAAAAAGGCAATATGTGTATATTTTAAAATTGCACAAGGGTGTCTCTCAGGGTCTGATATTATTAAATGTTAACATCATGAAATAAAATTACAGAACATTCTAAATAATCAGAACTATAGTCCCCAGTAGAGGTGCCACTTGGGGGTAGATGTTCCAGCACCAAGACATTGCAGAATGATTCCAAGTGTGCAAAATAAAGGCACTAACTACATCACTGTTTCCTTGTCCATATCCTGAAATAATAATAAAAAAAATTGCCCGAGCAGACAGCCCTCACATTTGCTGAGGTTATCAGAAGAAAATATTTTTGCTCTGTCTTTAAGATCCATTCTGAAAAGCAGAGAAATTTGGTTCAGACTGTGGGATTTCTTAAAATCCAGGACTTTAAGCTCAGTGAAAGAAAGGTTCTATACTCAATGTCAAAAAAAAAATAATCCCTTCAGATTAATCCTATAGTTACCATCTTTATAGATGGAAATACTCTTCATTAATAATCACTTTCTTTCAATTAATTTCCAAATTAAATAGACTCAACCAAAGCAGACAAACGGGGCACAGCAATGGCTCCCTCATAGCCGTTTGAGTCACCCCCACCTCCCTGCTTCTTGTGTCAGAGGGTGGGCATGCTACTATGGGAGGCGGGTGATATTCCTTGTGTAATGAAAAGGCCCCAAACGTCAAACATTTGCTTTAGAACCTTGTTAGAACAGCAATAATTGGCAGAGTCTATGGAAAACAGACTGAACTACTTGAAGGAACAGTATAACACATTCCTATGACTATTGAGATGGCTTTCAGGTGGGAAAACAGTGGCAAAGGCAAAGAGGAACATCATGGAATGCATTCAAGAGATGTGGGAGGACTCCTTTGGTCCATTCTCATAGAAGAATCACTCCCGGCCTCCCCCATAAGTTCACTGTGCAGTTGTTGAGGGCAGGAACTATGTTATCTCAGTATTTGGGGTGATTGATGTCCTATGGTCTACACAATGGAATACTATGCTGCTGTAAAAAAGAAAGAACTCTTACCATTCACAACAGCATGGATGGACATGGCGAGCATTATGCTAAGCAAAATAAACCAGTCAGAGAAAGATAAATATCACATGATCTCACTCATTTGTGGAATATAATGAACAACATAAATTGATGAGCAAAAATAAATCCAGAGACAGAGTAGCATCGAACAGACAGTCAAACCTCAGAGGGAAGGCAAGGGAAGTGGGGAAGGTAAGAGATCAACCAAAGGACTTGTATGCATGCATGTAAGCATAACCAAGGGACACAGACACTAGGGGGGTGAGGGTATGTGCTCGGGAGTTGGAGTGGCCGGTGAGAGGTGAATGGGGGAAAAAGAAGACTTTAAACAATAAAGAATTTTAAAATATATATATAATCTTTGAATTCACTCATTTAATACCTATTATCTGCACATATTTAGAGAGTAGCTCACTACGTACACTTCACAGAAACAAGGACTTGGTTTTGACCAAGTATCCTCAGTGCTTAGACCCATGTTTGGCACACGGAGAGACCACACAAAGCATTGTTGAATAATATTATGTAATATAGTCGGGGGGGGGGAGGCTTCCTGGGTTTAAAATCCAGCTCTTCCTTCTAGCTGCATGAACTAAGGGGCAACTGACTCCACCTCTCTGTGCCACAGTTGTCTCATCTGTGAAATGGGACACTGGTGATGGAATCTACTTCTTTGGGTCATTTGAGGATTAAATAAAATACCACATATGAACTACCTAGAACAGTTTGGCACTGTGCTCAAAGATGCCAGTTGCTTTTAAAATGATGGCTTATTAATTAATAATTTATTAAATATTACTCATTATTAATTGATTAATAATTGTTGTCATTATCCAGCTACTAGACTGGGGATATAAAAATAAAAAAGACATGACTCCCATCCTCAATGAGTTTTACTGGAGGATCCAACTAGTAAGCAAAACTGTCCATTATTATACAGATGCAATATCAGTGCAGCTACTGGTGGCTGTGGAAGTAAAAGCAGGCACTTCTGCATACAACTTGGGGGATCAGTCAGTAGACCCTAGAGAAGCTGGCATATATGTCCTAAATCACTAAAACTAACCCCTTCCCACCTAATAGAGAAGAAACCTACTTGCAAGCCATCAGACATCATTGCTAGACTTTCCAGGTGAATCGCAGGACCTGGGTACCAATACTGTTCCCTTTCTCTCCCTTAATGTCACCTGCTGCGATTCTTACTTTATGATAGAAGGTAGAGTGTGGAAGAGCTGCTTCTTCGTTCCTCTCTAGACCAAGCTCTAACATGGTGGTTCTCAAATTGTGTTCCAGGGAGCCCTGGGGTTCTGCAGACGTCCCTTGGGCACAACCTCCTCTAAGTCACAGGAAACCCTAAGAAAGGATGTTCAGGACCTCTACCCTGCACTAACCATAAATATGAGAATTTGTGTGTAATTTCTCTGGGGGAAAAAAGAGCACTCCCATATAAAAGTTAATAATAATTTTTAACAGTTCAAAATCCACTGCCTTAAAGATTCTTCTAAGAAGCATCTTATCAGAAAGAACCAGATTCTCTGCTCCCAGGAAAGACAAATGCTTGGCAAAAAGAGATTTTTGTCAGGCTTCTAAACAAGGAGTTTTCTCCCTGGCATATTTCCCAGCTTACCATGGAGAATCAAGGAAGATATTTCTTGTTAATGCAATATTGGGGGAAACATGGTCCAGTGGATAAAACCTGAAACTTAGTGAATGGTGAAATGTTACAAATCCTCTTGAATTGATTCATGATTTTTTACTTGGTTACAAAGTGGATCACATATTCCAAAGAGTAAACGTAAGTTCACATAAACAAATCAAGGTCATGCTTCTATGAACCAAGGAATGCCAAAGATGGCCAGCAAACCACCAGAAGGGATTTTCTCTCACAGCCCTCAGAAGGAACAACTCTGATTACATATCTTCATCTTGGATTTGTAACCTCCGGAACTGTGAGACAATAAATTTCTGTTGCTTCAGCCACCCAGCTCCTGGTTCTTTGTTACAGCAGCCCTAGCAAACTCATACATTTACTTTAAAGAGAATTGGGTGTTGAGTTACTGAGCTTTTCCCAATTCCTGAAGTTTTCTATTGTTGAAATGGGAAGGCTAGAGTGTTGTCATTCTTTAGAAAGTTCCCCTGTTTTCTACTCCCCTGGGGACATTGCTGTTTGCTATATGCACTCATATGTGCATACTTTTAGAAATATAGCCAACTAATGATTGCACCAATCAGCTTCTATCCAATTATCACACTTTAAAAAAGACCCTATGAAAATATAGGTTGAAGTTGCCCTGGACACTAAGTAAATACAAGCTAAACAATAAAAGAAAAAACTTTCTCCCAAATAGAAAAGTGTGTGTGTGTTTTTTTGAGACATCTAATTTGATGTCTCTTTTGAAAGACATGCAATTGGAAAGTGGGTGTTGGGGTCCAGGAAGTACAGTGTGTTTGTCCCATTGTAAATCAGTCCAGACTCAGGTATAAGAGTTGAGGGTTTCTGACACTTTGTATGAGTCAGAGTAGGTTGACTTATTCCAGTTCATCAGTTCATCAAGCCCGTTTACCCCCTTCTCTGGGAAGAGAGCAGGAGGGCAGCAAGGAGGAGCAGTGGTAGCATCCCCTTGTTCAGAACCCAGCTGCCCTCTCCCAGGAGGAGTCCTTTAGGAGGAGACTGTGAACACGTTGGTACCATCTTGGCCTGTCTCCCATAGTTCCACTGGCTGTGTATACTCACATCAAAATATTACCACAATGAACTCAAGTAGCTGTTCTGCTTGTTTTCTTTCTTCATTTTACATAGGAGGGCAGGGACCATGATGTGTTTAATTTGGTAACCCCAGCACCTATTATGATGCCTGCCATTCAGTGAGTGTGTGCTGAATGACTGAATTGCTATAAGAATACATGGAAATAATGAGGGTCAAGCACCTAGTGTGATGCCTGGCATGAGGTAGCTACTCAACAAAAACTCATTCTCCCCCTCCTCCCCTCCTCATTCTCCCAAATCCCATTCCTCCTTTGTTCATGCAGATTAGCTTCACTAAGTGGTCCCTAGACAAGAGCTACTCACTTAGCTCAAAGCTGTAAGACATTTATGTTATCATGAGATTCATTAACTGCGATAAATAACTCTTCAACCCTGAATGCTTAGAGTGGTTCAGCTGATACTAATTTTTTTTAAAGACTTCCAAACTTTGATCTTGCCTTTATAGTAATTTGACTGTTTGGGAGGAGGGGTTTGTTTTGTTCTCTCTCTCTCTCTCTCTCTCTCTCTCTCTCTTCTCTCTCTCTCTCTCTGTATACGGAGCTGAGCAGATTGAGCCCCTGAGTTCCAGACTACCTATTCCAAAGACTCACTCTTGCCACTTGTTAGCAATGTGACAGGAAAGTTGCTTAACTTCTCTGTACATCAGTTTCTCCATCTGTAAAATAGTGATAACAATTGCTGAATCTTAAGGTTGTTGTAAAGGTTAAGTAAATTAGCATTTGCCAATGCCTGGTATATAATAACATATTATTGAGGGACTGATATGTACATAGTAGTCATAAACATGCTCTCTTAATCTTCCTAAAAATACTGAGAATTAGAAAGTGGCATCTCACCCTCCAAAGAAACTAGACCAGGGTCACAGAGGTTAAGAGCGTCTCTGCTATTTTAGCTGAGTGAGTTTCACCAAAGACCATCCTCAACAACCAGGTCCTGATGAGGCTTTGCTAGCGGTTGATGGCCTATGCTGTCGACATTTCGTTAAATATTTTAAATATTACCCCTGATGGCCCTCATCAATTTTTCATGCCCGATGTCACACCATAATTCCATTCTAAAAAGAAAACACTGTTCCCCAGCCTGTTTGGGAAGTGCCCAAACATGTTTGACTTCTTTCAGAATGTTTCTCTGTGACTGATGTTCTTTTGCTTTGTAGCAGTTTGGAATCATTTCTTCCTCCATGGAGTGTGTTGGCTAGATTGCTGCCTCCCACCACCTCTTATTGCCTTTCCTTGAATGTGGCTGTCAGCAGGGAGAGCTGCTCTTCCCAGATGTGGAGGAGTGCTCGGCAGCAGGCTGACTTAATTGTGATGTTCTTCTGGATCAGCCCACTGAGGCAGTTGTATGTTCCGCTGTGACATCATCGTGACTTCTCTTAGCTGATTGTCTACTCGAGACCTTGGATTGCTCCCCATGGCTCAGTGGCTCAGCAGTGAATCATTTCCCCCTCTATATTATGACTATAACTTCTGTTACTTCCTGGATAACGGAAGAGTCACACGCAGGGCTTTCCTCTGAGAGGAGAGCAGACCACTTAGCAAACACATCAATCCTTGTCCAGCCAGGAGAGGGGGTGTTAAGTAGGAAAGCAGAAAATAGGAGACCTGAGACCTGGTGAGACAGCTCTAGAGATCTCCTTTGCCCGCAGCACAGTACTGTTCAGTGTGTGCCAGACAGACCTAGGTTGCCTCAAGAGGTGATAGCTGAGAGCTCGATGGGGAAGTAAGGAAGTTGGGTTTTGGTCCTGAGGTTCACCCCTATGTGTTTCTTACTTAAGTTACTTAACCTCACTGGGCTTCGGTTGTTTCATTGGAAAAGTTAATTTATTTATCCATACATTTTTCTTGAGTATTTGTTTGAAGACTATATTAGTTTGCCAGGGCTGCCATAACAAAGTACCACCAACTGGGAGTGCTTTAAAAACAGAAATCTATTGTCTCACAGCTCTGGAGGCTAGAAGTCCAAAGTCAAGGTGTCAGGAAGGTAAGTTCCTTCTGAGGGCTGAGAGGGAAGGGTCTGCTCCAGACCTCTCCCCTTGACTTAGAGATGGTCATCTTCTCCCTGTGACTCTTTACATTGTCTTCCTTCTATGCTTATGTCTTTCTCTTCACATAGCATTCTTTTTACAAGAACACCAATCATATTGGATTAGTGGCACACCCTACTCCAACTCATCTTAAATAACTACATCTGAAATGACCCTCTTTCCAAAGGTCACATTTGGAAGTACCCGGGGTTGGGACTTCAAGATATGAATGGGGGCGGGGGGTCACACAATTCAATCCATTCAAGTCCTGATTACTATTCTGTTGCTGAGGACATGCAGTGACAAGAAAGACAAAATGCCTGCCCTCATTGAGCTTACATTCTAGTAGGGAAAGACAAACAAAATAGGTAAATACATAAATTATATAGCATGTTAAAGGGTGATAAAATGCTTTAGAGAAAAGTAAAGCGGAAGGGGTTGGAGAGCAAAGAATTCTGGGGTCAGGGAGTCCATTTTAAATAGGGTGGGTCCAGGAAAGACTCAATAAGAAGACTTATTTCTATAGTCATGAAGGGAGTGAGGGCACAACCCATGGAGACATCTGGGGAATGGAAGAAGGTTGGACTGGGCATGTTCCAGGCAGAGGAAACAAAAAGTGCAAAGACCTGGAGGTGGGGGCAGCCCTGAGTGTTCAATGAACATCAGGGAGGCTAATATGGCTGCAGCTGGTCAGTAAGGGGAATAGTGGTAGGAAAAGGGGACAGATAAATCAAGGTAGGGGGGATAAGGATGGTGATAGAACATCAAGGCTCCTGCACATCAAAACAAAGACTTTCTTTGGCTTTTGATCTGGAAGAACTGGGGGCATTGATTGCCAAGGATTCAGATGTGGCAAATAATAGAGAGGGGCAAGGAGGGATAACCTCATGGATTTTGACCTGAGCACCTGGTAAGATGGATATACCCTTAACTGCTCTAAGAAGAGCAGATTTGTGGGTGGAATTCAAGAGTTTGTTTGAGTTTGTTTTTAAGTTGCACAGGCCCATTAGACAACCATGATTCCCATTGAGGAAGTGCCAGTACATTAACAGTATAAGGCCATGAGCCTGCATTAGATTACCAAGGGAATGAGAGTAGGTTGAGAAAGGAAGCAGGCCAAGGGCTGCACCTCAGGGCATCCGATTTTTGGAGGTCAAGCATATGAGGAGGAATCAGCAAAGGAGACAGAGAAGGAGAGGCCAGAGAAGTGGGAGGAAAACCAGGAGAGTATGGTTCTGAAAATCAAGGAGGAGGATCTCAGGTCAGAGCTGGGGACTGGACTTCGCAAGATGAAGGTCATTGGTCACTTGGACACATCAGTAGAGGGTGAAATGAACACCTGCTTGGAATGAGTTCATGAGATAATTGGGGACCATAGGTACAGACTTGAAGAGTTTGGCTATCAAAGGGGGCCAAAAATGGACTGAACTAAAATCTGGTATTTCATATCAAGTGCCTTAAAGGGCCAGGAAGATGATATATAAATAAGTGAAGTGGTATTTTATGATGGGATATGGTACAGAGTGTGGAGAAATAAAGAGTAAATGACCTGCTTATCGGTGTCCTAATAAAAATAGAAACAAACAATGAGGTGTCAAATAAAACGTATCTCAAAGCCACCAGTTTGTAATGCCTGCACTAAATGCTCTCCAAGGGCCCTTCCAGTCTACAGTTCTACAAATCTAAGCCGTGAGGAGAAATTACATTCAGGTCATGTAATGTTGAGCCCCTGAGCTATAAAAAGTCTTGTTTCTTTCTGAACTGGAGTTAAGCATTTGTCATTATTCTCCTAGGATTTGTGATAGAATCCCTTTTGTTCTTCATGTGCTTGCAAACCCTGGACACCAGAGTTGCAAAATAAAGATGTCCTTCATCGAGCAGACAAATATATATTAGCAACAGTTCTATGTTCCAGGCCCTGTGTGGGTTACCATAACATTTGAGACCATCCCTGGATGGATTGATGGGGGAGACAGAGAGGTAAACAGACACATGGTGCTGGGCTCTAGCACGTGAGCCGTGGAGGATCCACCACACCCAGGCTTGGGGAGTAAGAGCAGGAAGGGTTAAGGAAAAAAGAAAGTGATGCTTGGGCTGAATGGCGAAGGATTCATTGGCGCTAGCACAGAAAGAGGGCAGGGGAGGAAATACAACTACCGTGCCAGGCACCTCATGTGTGCTCAGGCTGCTATGGCAAGCTGTAGGGATCACTGTGCTGAGAGCAGTGGTGAGGAACAGACATTCTGGAGCCTTACCGCCTCCGTTCATAATCTCAGCTCTGCCCCTTACCTGTAACCTTGAATACATTTCTTAACCTTGCTGCCTTTGAGTTTCCATATCTCTAACATGGATGTTATAATGGTACCTACTTCATAGGGCTCAACGTGTACCTGGTACCAATTAAGTGCTACGTGTTTGCTGTTGTGATCAGGGAAAGCTCTCAAGAGGAGGTAACACATAAAGGAGGAACAGTGTTCCAGGCAGTGAACTGGTGGAAGGATGTTCAAGGTCAAGAGAGTCCTACAGGCAAAGGCACTGAGTCCTGGCATCCTTGCAGGTGCATCAAAGGATTCAAGGGAAGAAGGCCAGAGTTGAGGCTAGAGAGGAAGAAAAAGTCGGGAGCGTATGCCTCTTTCTTCCTTTGCTAGTAAGAAATGACTTAGGCAGGAAGAAATTAAGAGGTAGCTCTAACCAAACCACTGTTTGTGGGGGTGGATGGGAAGTAGGGGAGTTGCTTTTCTAGGATAGTAACCAGAACCAATATTCCTGGAGGCCATAGAATAAATAGACTTGTGACCTCATCTATTCACACACATAAGACTGTAAGAAGCATTATGGAGAATTATCATTTGGCATGAATCCAGTGTCTCCCTGACCCTGCATAAACTCTTCTCTTCTGTTTAAAGTACTGCAATCCTGAAATTGATTCTGGTCCAGGGTAGTGCATTAGTTTCTTACAGCAAAAGTAATCCAACCCATGCACCTGCTCCTCCTAAGGAAATACTCACTCTGTTTTTCCTCACTCTGAATATTTGTGGAAAGATTTGAACTCATAATGTCAACACGTAGCGTTGTTTCTTGGGGCAGTACAGTTTACATTCTAGCCAGTACATCCCAAGCTCCTCTGGCTGTGCAATGCTTTCTTTAGGTCCCTGAAGACTCTGGAATATTAATCAGTTTCAGCATCTTGATTCGTTGGTTCTACAAATACAATGACAGCTGTTCCTCACAGAGCCATAAATCTGTTTTCTAACCCCAGAATCAAGCAGTAAGCAGTTTTGCAGTACGCAGTCCAAGGGAGACTCTGGCTAGGATCTTGTCATTAATATAAAGTTCATCAGTAAGATATCACAGATAAAAGAAAATGTACCGCGGGGTTCTCATCTCCAGATGGTGGTGACGGGGTGTCACTGAAACCCCATAGCCCTTCCTCAATTCTCCATATGTTGGGAAGGAGCTCGTGCAGACATCTCCATAAATGTTACCTCTGTGCTTTAAGACGTCTGCCAGGATTCTGCCTTCCCATCCTCTCTGATTTCCAGATTTGGCTTTTCCAAGGGCTAGAATGCCTCTTTGTGATACCTCCAGATCACGCACTGGCACTGTTCCACTGGAGATTACTGGATCCATGGAAAAGCAAACCACACTAAAGTCGGGAATATTTGGGGGAAATGGGCTGCGGAATGCTTCTCTTGTGTCCAGGAAGACATTTGGAATGGTGTTGGCTTCGGTGATTGTTGGTTCTATTTTACTGTTTGATCACCACATTCGAACTGACTTTAATCGCACTATTTCAAACGAGTTTCTGCAAATTTATTAAGATCCACTGGATTCTTCCCTCGGCTGATTTACACATTGGTGTTTAAGCCTGGTGATTTGCAGGAACACTGATTCTGATGGCTTCCATCTCCTGCTTAAAGTGGGTTTTCCACTTTCTGAACTCTCAACATGTTCTCTGTATTGCCCATCCAAGCCAATTCTGTTTCTTCTGCTCTTTTTTGGATCCTGATGGTTAAATGCATCTGAGGTGCCAACAAGCCACATCTCTTGTTCTTTTGTAATTCTGTTCTAGTTTGTCCTTTTGTCTAATATTTTTTGATGTCCATTCTGTGCTGATGACATGCTAAGTAAAACGAAGGTACATAGAATGGGAAAAAGCACTATGTGTACACTATATGGGTGTGTCCAAGTTCACTTGGGTTTCTCAGTCTCTCTTATTTAAAGCAAGCCTACATTTCCATTTAGCCTCCCTCCTTTTGAATTCTAAATGCTTTTTTTTTTTTTTGGGGGGGGGGTATGGTTTTTCTGATAGAATACTGATCACAGAGCACAGATAGGCACAGACTCTATCAAGAAAAGAGTTAAAAACCTCTACCTTCCCAGCTAACTGTGGCCCACAGGCTGCTAATTAGCTTGATGGATCAGCACCTGGTCTGGTTATGAATGTTCAGAAGCCCATTGGTTGCTGGCAGCTGATTCCTGACTCCCTGAGGTTTGGAGATGTATCAACCTGAGCAGAGAGAGCTGGCAGTGGCTTAAAGGGTAGCTGCAGCCAATTATTCATGCGCTCCTTTGGACTTGACTTGGCTGAAGGGAGAACTATGCTTTTAGACACATTTGAGTCAGCCTTTTCTTGCACAATAGGTTGCATCTTCCAGGCACATTTTTCCCCTTTGGTTTCATTATAGTACAATGACTAATATTGGTACAATCCTACAATTATTTAAGAGATGACTGAGTTATGCTATATGTTTTTCTTATGCTCTTGCTCTTTCTCCACCCATTTAAAAAGAAAACGTTTTATTCTCTAGGAATGTTTTTAAAATCAGTTTGTCTTATTCTTCTGATTTCATTGGGGTTTTAGATTATACATATATGAGTAATGCTTGGCTTATATGACACTGAAACTCTAGATAGTGGAGTAAAGTTACATTGATCAAGGAGGCATTAAGTAATGGGCATAGATTTGTATCTCTGCTTTGTCATTAGTAGTTGTGTGACCCCAGGTATCTTGGCCTCTCTGAGCCTCAGATGTAAACTGGATAGACTAATACCTATGTCAAAGAGTCATTGAAATGATTATGCAAAATATGATTATACATTGAAATGATTATACAAAGTCATATCTGTTTCCTTTCCTTAGTAGTTACTACTCACATTGGTCAGCCCTCTACATTTGAGTATCCACTGTGTGCAGAGCCTGGTGGTGAGGCTTGTGGGAAAATACAAACTAAACAGAGTATACATAGCTGCTGTCATATCCCTCAAAATACCTGACCTGAACAAAAAGTGAGATCACTCGGAGGAAGCCATCAAAGAATAATGTTGTAGCCCAGCATCAACTCTACACTCATCTTCTGGCACACGCGTCCACCCATGCTGCCTCCTTTCGTATGTGCCAACATGAATGTGAACCTCAATACCTCTTGGAGACTCCCCTCCCCCCATTAATCTAATCACAGTTATTTCATCTTTACTGAAGATTTTGTGAAGATGGGGAGGTGGGGGTGTTTACAGCATATACCCAACACCGACGATTTGTTAAAAGCCCAATTCGGTATTTCTATCCTCTGAGGGGCAGATGGCCACTTGTGTTCTCTTTCCCCCTAAGCTTTTGCCCCAGTGACTCTTCTTTCTTTCCCACCTTCCTCCTGGGAACAATGCAAACTCCTCTCCCTGTCATACGTGCAAAAGTTAAGCTACCTTCTTGAGTTACTTGAGTATGTGGGGGGGGGGAGGAGGGGGTCCTCACACTTCGCCTCATGCAGCTTATCAAAATATTTCTTCCAAACAAACACAGTGCTAGGGTAATGCAGGTGAATAAAATTTCCTTCATCCTTCTATACACACACCATCTTAATTCTCACAATATCCTTGTGAAGGGGGTATTATTGTGCCAGTTTCACAGATGAGAAACAAACTCAAAGAAGTTAGGGAACTACCCCATGGACAAGCCCTATCTTGTATAGTGGTTGTGAGGACTGAATAGGATGACACTGCTAAGGGCTTACTCCAGTGCAAGTCACCGAGAAGGTAGTGGTGGCCTCCACTAGCAGGAGCAGTAACAGCAGAAGATGTAATAATCATGACACCCTTGTCCTATCATAATGAGTGTCAACGACGGGGCCGGCTACACAGTTTGCAGGACCCAGTACAAAATGAAAATGTGGGATCTGGCCAGGGGCAGGGAAGTCAATATCCCCCTCCCATAGCCCCACCACCCGACATACAGCAGACAAGTGACCACCCTCACCGAGGGACAAATCTCTAAGCCAGAATGTGCTGTGAGTGAGAGGCTTTTGCGGAGTCACCCCACCATCTTGCCCATCAAACACGCCATGAGTTGCAGTTTAGGGAAAGAATGGCTGTTGCCCCCAAAGCCACAAGGTGACGGCCCTCCATGCCAAGACCCACCACCACTACTAGCAGAGGAAGAAGGGCAAGGGCTGAAGGAAGGGCAGCCCACCCCCACCCTGTCAATGCCACCTGATTGCTACCCCAGGCAAAGGGCAGCAGTGGTTGTGGGGGAAGCCCAGAGTGGGGGTGCAGGCAGGGCCCTGGGCAGCAGGAGATAGGGAGTAGACAGCCAAAACCTCCTCCCAGGAAAGCAGAACCTCAAGTGAGCTGAGGGTCGAAGCTCCAGCACATGCTCCGTAGTCCCATCAGATACAAATTCAAACTTACAATTATTTAGATGTACAAGTCTGCAACTGCAGAGCATTGAACCAAGCATGGGGCCCTTCTGAGAACCAGACCCTGTGGGAGAGCACTGGTCACATGTCCATGAAGCCATCCCAGATCAACAATGAATATGCAAATGCTCCATAGATGTGAAGCCCAGCAATCACAGTAATCACACTCCCTAGCCACTCTATTGGGCATTAACTTAGTAACCCCAGATTTGCAAGAGCAAAGGAAACTTCTCACACTTTCATTTTCGCCCCAGGGAGGAAAAATGTTCCCAACTCCTTCAGCTGTCAGTGTTCATGCATTCTGAGTGATCGGTAAAAACAGCATTTTGAGGGAACATTCTTGCCCTTCCCAGAAATCTCCCATGAAACAGTATGCCAGAGCAGAGACCCTGAGTCCTCCTCAGATCAGAACTGTGGATCCTCTCTTCTAAGCAAGAGAAAGGAACTCCTACCCTGGAACTTCCCACCACATCTGCTCCCCCCACCCGCCACTCCAGGCCCCCAGGAACATGGGGTTCTCCATCACACATCTTCCATTAACTTATAACTTGGAAACCAGGGATGTCCCAGTGCCTTGGGTCAGTCTTTGGTCCTATGGGTGCTGGGCTGCAGCTCCCAGCCCCTCACACCTTACACATAGATTTGAGTCCACACATTTCAATATAACACATCTGCAGGGGTACTTTTTTTAAATCCTCACCCAAGGATATGTTTTTATTGACTTTAGAGAGAGAGGAAGGGAGAACGAGAGTGAGTGAGAGAGAAAGGGAGAGGGAGAGAGAAAGGGAGAGAGGAGAGAGAGAGAGAGAGAGAGGAGAGAGAGAGAGAGAGAGAGACATCAACATGATCAGTTACCTCCTGTCCACACCCCGAACCAGCAACCTAGGTATGTGCCCTGACCCCACGACCTTTGGATGCACCATACGATGCTCCAAACAATTGAACCACAATGGTCAGGGCTGCAGGGGCACTTTTCATCTCTATAAGAGCATCTAGTGATTCAGAATAAAGCAGTTATTACACAGCTTCTTGGTCTACATCATAATTAGACAAAGCAGCTGAGAGAAAGGGAAGAAAACACAAATTAGAATATTCTCACATTCCAGACCCACTAGGGACCCATTTAGAGCAAAGTAGTAATTTATTAAATAACCAAATGGCCTGAAAGAGTTAATGTGGCTTTCTACTTTATTTCTACCCAGGGAGTCATTTCATCCTATCCTAGGACCTGACAGTGTGTAGAACCAGCAGGAGGATTTCCATAGCACCGTACTATAGACCTCGCCCTAGTGTTCCACACAAAGGGAATGGGCTAAAAATTCTTGAGGAGCATCCCATACCCTGCCCCACTCTCTACCCCTGCCAGAAACTCCAGGGAGCCTACATTCCTCTTTTTCCTGGGGTCTTTCTCTTGTGAGCCATTGAGGGTGAGAGCAGGCACTACCACCAGGCGTCAGGCTGGGCATTGCTCTGCCAGGGAGGGGATGTTTGAGAGCAATGCTGTTCTCACTGTCTGACAAAGCCCCGCTTCACAGCAGCTTGCCCAGGACAGGAGCTGCAGTGTCATTGGAAAAGACATGAGACTTGGAGTTAGGAATTTTGAATTCCAGCCGTAGTTCTCCTACTTACTAGCTGTGTGACCTTGAGCAAGTCTGTGAACATCTCAGGGACTCAGTTTCCTTGCCCATAAAACAGGGACCATATTGGCAATACCAACCTTTAAGTTGTTGTTTTGGGATTAATTGAGATAGTATTTGAATATATTTTGTCAATGAGGCAATATGCAATCATTTCAGGCAAGCCTGGATGCAGAGCCTCAAAAGCTATCACTGGAGCCAGCCGGCATGACTCAGTGGTTGAGCATCTACCTATGAACCAGAAGGTCACGGTTTGATTCCCAGTCAGGGACATGCCCAGGTTGCAAGCTTGGTCCCCTTGGTCCTCAGTGTGAGGTGTGCAGGAGTCAGCAGATCAATGATTCTCTCTCATCCTCTCTCTCTCTCTCTCTCTCTCTCTCTCTCTCTCTCTCTTCTCTCTCTATCTCTCTTCTCTCTCTCTCTCTTTCTATGGCTCCACCCTGCTTCCTCTGCACTGCCTTCACCCTTGGAGACCATCCACACAGGACGGCCCTAGGTAGTCCCAGGCATTAAGCTCAGCACTCTGGCAACTCAGAAACCTCAGTGAAGACAGAGCTTCTCTTTCCCAACATTTCCAACCGAGTCCTGGTCCTCACCCTCCCTGGATGAACCACTGTGACTGAGCAATGGAAAGCTCTCATTGGCCAGTGGATCACAGGTCCACTCCATGGTCAGATGTTCTAGAATTTTCTAGGATTTCATGGCAGAGGGCTGGAGAGGTATGTCCCCAATGAAAAAAATCAGACTATTGCTCACAGAAGTAGAGGACCTGGGTGTTGAGCAGGAGCAAAACAGTGGCTATCAACCACACCTTCCTATCCTAAGGTTCAATTATTCCAACCCAAAATTATTTTTAACGTTTATTAGGTGATTCTTTCTCCCTTTGTCCCTCTGGTATTTTCAACACCCTTGATGTGTATTGCTGGAGAATTCGTGTAATGATATATGTACATAATCCCCATCAAATGATAGGCTATCTTGTCCTCCGCAAAATCCTGTGGAGAAAAAATATATATATATATAAACCTTTTTTATGAGTCTATACCATAAAATGTTACTTCCAATTCCAGGATACATGGGCCTTTCCTCACTTACACAGCTGACAAGAACACTAGAAGGTACTATGGGAAGGAACTTAGTCATTTAATTCAGTTGATAAGATAGTGTAGCCTATTGCTTCTAACGGCTTATGAATTAAAACTAGGGTGCACTTAATTCTCTTGTTGAATAATTATTGTGCTCCAGGTATTAAGAATATTTTTACATGGGTGCACCCATTCAATCCTTAAGGAACAATTATCCCTATTTTACTGATGCAGAATGGGGTGCAGCAAGGTTAAGCAACTCACTCAGGGTCTACAACTAGTAACTGATAGTCAGGCATGAAGCCAGGTTTTCTATACATTTTACTACCTCCTTGAAGACTCAAAGTATGAGTCCTTACAATGCTAGAGACCATATTTTTCAAACTCAAATCAGATCTCGTGCCCTAGCTTATTCAAAGAGGGCCAACCTGGGACATCTGGAATGGATGGGCATGTAGTGAAACAGGTGCTCAGATCAGGTTACTGGAGCCTTCTCCTCTCATGGCTAACCTTGAAAGTTGCTGCAAGTGTTGAGCACGCTGCTCCGTTGCTTAAAGGTGTTAGAAGGACGAGGTACTTAACACCTGTGCTATGAAGCTAACATGGATTCTCAGGAGCTGGTTGTAAGCAAAAGCTGCCAGCTAACATCTTCACTATGGTTCACTGGGGCTGAATGTGGCTCAGGACTTGAAGACAGTGAACATCTAAGAGAAGTCTCTAGGTCTTAATTCAGAAGACTGGGCCAGAACATTCCTGGCAGATGGGCCTCGGCGTTTACATTCATTCCCCCTGGATTCCAAGCCTGCTTGCCTTCAGGAAAAAGTGAATGTCCCTTCTGCTCACTCTGGATTGTGTTAGTTTGGTAGTTAGATCTGTAAATATGCTCATGGTTAATAGGCACTCGATGAGTTGTTTTAAATTTGCTATTCAAATAAAGACATTTTTCCACAGGAAAAGTATGATCATACAATAAAAAAAAATAATAGAAATGTGTAAATGTTGGAAGCTGGCCTATGTCTTACTTATCTCATTAATGACAGCCAAGCCCTGAATATAGAAAACCATACTGTTTCTATGGCGGACATACACCCAATAGCCACACCAGCCTGTTCACTACTCAGAGCCTTTCTTGATGCCTAACTCTTACGGAGTACCTTCCTTCTGTTGCTGCACCATTACACAGACTCTCTTTCTCTCTGGCTTGTCCTATTCCTTCTAACTACACGTACTTTTTTTTTTTTTTTTTTTTTGCAAAATTCAAAGCCCTGCTTTCTATATTATTGGAAGGTAAAATTCCACAATATCATGAACAGAAATTCACATTCAGAGTGCACCTATCTCTGCAATAGCTTAGTTATGAAATACCTGCTCATTAGAAACTTGTTCACGTGGTTGAAAAGATTTGTTTGGCGATGGTTTTTTCCCACACTGTTCTATCCTAACCAGTGGGCCAGGTATCATCAATCCCACAGCGTAAAATTGGAAATGTGGGCGCTGTCCAGGGTTCTGACCTCACTTTAAAATTGGCGGTGTGGGCGCTGTCCTGCCTCTGACCTCAGTTAAGATTGGTGTTGTGGGCACTGTCCAGGGTACTGACTTCAAACCTCTTCTAGTTGATGACAGTTCACTCCCAAGGAATAAGCTGGTTGCAAATCCGTATCTCTTGCCCTCACCTGAGCTCCAGATTTATATTCTGTCTGCTTTCTGCAGGTATCTATTTGGGGAGCCACTGAAATCCAACATGCCCCAAGCTTTCATTCACTTGTTCAATAAATGTTTACCTAATGCCTATTGGAAGTCAGAAGCTGAACATGAAAGGAGCATTACATAAACAGGGTCCCTGACCTCATTCAGTCATATGGGGAGATCCATAACTAAACAATAAATTACAAAAAAAGTGATAAATACTATATTAGAAGAAGCAGAGTTACTGAGGCCAGTGCAGGGCGAGGGATGTATAAAAACTTTACTGGAGTAAATAAATGTTAGGTAAAATCCATAGGATAAACTGAAGCTACCCAGAGAAAGACTTTTCCAAAGCAAGAGTCCATCTCTAATCTACCTTCCTCTCCCTTGGCACGAAGCTCAGTGTTTGAACTCATAGGCATTCAATAAATCTTGGCATAATGGATGGAAGTCTTTTTATATCACTACCTTTTTAAAATCACTAACATGGTATTAAGGATTATAGGATAGCTTTTTCTAGCAAATACGCACTCATGTACATATACAGATACACAATCTAAAACATGTACTCTCTAAGATCGACTCTAAGTGATCAGAGCTTTAATTAATGTAAGGTCAAAATTTTTTTCCTCTCTTTTATTTCCTTATCACTGTTCAATCCTATTTATATCTGAAACTACCTCACTGGACTTGGTTTGCTGCTGTGAGATATTTTGAGCAGTTATAACCCTAAAGGCAGAGACAACTTCTATACTATTAAGTAGATATGTGCCATGCCTGCTTTTTAATGGTATTTTAAAAAATATTTTCTTTGCTTAAAAATGCTCAAATGTAGAATACTGAGATAAGCTAACATTGAGATAAGTAAGATCTTTTACTTTAATGTTCTTAAATATAAAAGTGTTTCTTCTTCTAAGACTCTCAAAGCAGTTCTCTTAAGTACATAATTCTAGTTGGCTTAAGGCCAACAGTCTTAGATGAATTTATATTACATCATGGAATTCTTCTGTGAACTATTTAATGTTTTACTCCAACCAGTAGGAGATGGCACTAATAAGACCTTTGTGTTTTAACTCTCATACCTTTAAGTTATTGCCAAATTTCTAAGTGCTGTACTGAAGTTAATTTCCAAGTCTGTAGTAATTTTTTTTAATCCTCACCCGAGGACATGCTTAGAGAGAGAGGGAGAGAGAGAGAAACATGGAACAGTTGCCTTCCATACATGCCCCAATCGGGGCTCAAACCCAAAAGTCAGTTGTGTGCCATAAATGGGACTCAAACTAGCAACCTTTTGGTGCACAGGACAACGTGGGCAGCATTCAGTATTTAATGTGTGAGCTGATCATGCTGAATTGGAGAATAAGTAACAGCCACCATGGACAGAGACTTTCCATCCAGGCTCCCTCAAGGAATTTTCACTAGGCAAGCACAAATGCCTAGGTTTCCGTCATTCTCTAGGGGTGGTACAGACACAAATGGCTATAGACCCCAAATGACTCTAGAGTGGGCAGGACCCGACACATACAAAAATGATAGTACCCCTCCTTTCCAGGGAGCCTGTAGTTCAGTCCTAACAAATGACATCTCTCTGAAGTAACCCAATATTTGTCACCAGAGAACACTATCCAGAAGAGAGTGATGCCCTTCAGTCATTCATGGGATTGGGAACGCAAGAAAACACCTATTGTGCCTCAAGTCACATATGTTTGAACTGCAAAGTGAGAAGTAAAACTAAATGGCCTGACTTCCAAACTCATCTCTGATCACACACAAGAACCAACAACCCAGAGATATCCAATCATGCTCCAGGCAAGAAGGCAGGTCATGTCCAATCTTGTTTCTCTTTCTATACATGTAAGATGTAAAATCAAAAAGCTTCATGAAGTCCTCATGTGAATGAGAAATACTGGTAGCTTGTATATGGTTAAAGGCTCATATTCTAGAGCCTGACAGGCCTGGGTTTATGCCCTGGTCCTGCCCCTTGCTAGCAGGTGGCTTCAGAGAACACTGCTAACCTGAACTTCACAAAATCAGACAATGATATGAGGGTGGACAAAACGGTGCGCATTTAGTGTTTCTTGTTTAAGGAAGTGAACATTGTCTCATAAGTACTAAATGCAGATCTAAGCTTTTTTGTTCATCTGAAAAGTGAGGATAAAAATAAAACCTACCTCACAGAACTGTGAGAATTAAATAATTCACAGATGCCTGACACACCTTAGGTGCTCAGTAAAGGTTACCTACTATACAAGAATTGGTTCACACTTCTATTTTAGTGCCTGGTGTTTTGCCATTGATCAAAATTTTTGTTTTAGTTGGTTTTAAGGCATTGAATATGTAGCAGGTCCTCAAATAATGTCCTTTTGTTGTAATGTTGATAAGATGCCGTAGAAATCAAACTGTTGCTTATATCAATTAGCCTATGGGAAAATGGGTTGTTATACGTCCCTTCACTGCAGTTCCAAGAACCTATCCACACGTTAAGTGAGGACTTACTGTATACTCTTAAAGTTTAGAAAGTGAAAGCACCCTAAACAATGGGTTATTAATACTGTTTGGAGTTCATCGTATTATACATTTCCTTAAGTACTTTTACTTAAAGTACCTTCATTCCAACCTATTTTTTTTCACAGACTCTTGGAATGTAGAATACTAAGATAAGCTAACATTGAGATAAGAAAGACCTTTTACTTTAATATTCTTAAATATAAAAGTATTTCTTCCTGTAAGAAGCTCAAAGCATTTCTCTTAAGTATATAATTCTAGTTGGCTTAAGACCAACAGTCTTAGATGAATTTGTATTACATCATGGAATTACTCTGTTTGGAGTTCATCGTATTATACCTTTCCTTAAATACTTTTACTTAAAGTACCTTCATTCCAAACTCTTTTTCCCCCACAGACTCTTTGGGGGCTGTTGCCTTGTTTTCAGATGTTGGGTTAATCCTCTGTGAAAGTCAGTCTGTGGTTCTTATCTCAGACTAAGGAAAAACTCACACTTCTGGATGGAATGTTGAAACACCAAACAACTGAAATGCGTGGGTTGCTAGATGTGTTCATTCAAATGTTATTGTATTAAGCAAATGGAAGCCACACATTATTTTTATTTGTTTATAGCAAGGAAACCCATTGGGGGTGGGGGGTTAAAAGGGGAAGGGGAGTTTGGTCATTTAAGGTCAGATTTACTTCATTTAATTGGCTTGATTTTAATTGGCTTGATGTCTATATCTGGGGCAGGGATGAGGGGTGTTGGAACCATATCAAAACGTGACTCCCCATCTTAACCCTGATCCTCCAAGTCTGTTGGGGGCCGACCATCCCCCTCTGAGAACAACTGGAACGCCAGTCGCTGGGGGTGGCGCCGCCAGTCCCTGTGTGGAGCATTGCCATGGCTTCTCTGACGTGAAGAATTCCAAGCAGCTTGGTTACTGGGTGGAAACTCGAAGTGGCCTGGGGGTAGACCAGGACCTGCCTTTTCCCCTCTTCCTACTCCTCCTCTCCTCGGCGGCGGCGGCGGCTGCCACCGCTGCTGCGAGCTGGTCACCTGGGCGCCTGCGGAGCAGCCAGGCGGCTGCCGCTGCGGCGGGCGGCCTCTCGGAGGGCGAGGAGGGGGCGGCGAGAAGCGAGAGAGAAGCGAGATATCCATAGTAACACAGGATGCGCCCGGCGCCGGGCGGGAGCGAGTGCGGGAGGAGGAAGTCCCCGCGCGCCCGCAGCCCGCGGTGCTAGGCGCCCCGCAGCCCCCGCGCGCCGTGCCCGGGTCCGCGTCGCTCTCTCTGCCAGGGTCCGACTGAGAGGTAAGCCCTCCCCGGCAACTGTGCCGACACCTCCCCCCCCTCCCCGGCCGCCCACCCCCGGGAAGCAGCTGCAGAACAATGGAGAGCGCCGCCAGCAGCCCTGGAGACGGCGCTCGGGGGAGGACGCGCCGCTGCCGCTGCCGCCGCCGCGGCCGGGGCTGGCGCGCGCTGCGTGGGGCCGGACGCGGGAGGGCGCGCGGCGGGGGCGGGGGCGCGCGCGGGAGCGCGCGGGGAGCTCGCGGGGAGAGCCCGGCGCTCGGCGCGGCGCGGCTAAGCTCGGCGCCTCTCCCACCCTCCGCGGCGCGCCCGCCCTCGCCTCGTCGCTCGCTTTCGCTGGGGGCCCCGGAAAGATGCTCAGAGGCCACGGCTAGGGGAGAGGAGGTTCCAGGCACATGTCCGCGGCCGGAGCCCGTCTGTCCGCGCCGATCCCGGCTCGCCGCCAGCCCGCGGCCGCTGCCGTCGCTAGTGCCCAGCGGTTCGGGTGAGTAGCGGCGTGGCCGCGGGCGGCGTGGGGCACAGCTGCCCCCGCGGTCCACGGCCCCCGCTCGCGAGCTGCGGGTGCGGGAAGTGGTGCTGTAGCTGGGACGGAGGAAAAAGAGGGAGCCAGTCGGAAAATCCGGGGAGGCTGCGGAGAGGGTTTGTCGGGGCATTTGTTGCAGCCTCGGCTTTTTGGTCTCTCGCGTGTGGGCTGATTTTTTTTTTATTTTTATTTTAACAACAACGTGGTTTGGATATTGGCTTCCCCCCCTCGGGTCGGGTGCATTTTCCATCTCTTTTCCCTCCTCTTTGGGGCTGCGAGGAGTTTGAAGCAATAAACTGCCGGATCTTTCCCAACGGTTTGACTTTCATGAGTTATGTATTTTTCCAAAGGTCATTTGTCTTCAGCGTGAGAAAGCCACGCCATCCCGTGCAATTTCCACGCGCGCTCTGCATCACCTTTCAGGAGCCCAGGCAGCATGGGCGCTGGAAGGGTTGGTGTGGAGCGCGTCCTCTCTCCTCGTATTTTTTTTTTTTTTTTTTTTACGCATTGATTAATCGGAGGGAGCAGTGGGCAGGGACTTCCCGGCGCTACGCCTGGAATGGTCACAGAGACTGCAATTCGCTGCTTTCCTGAAGGTCGGGTCAGCATTGCCACCGAAATCCCAGTTTTCCGTGGTTGTAACTTGGAGGTAATTTTACTCCAGGCTAAAACTTGCCAAAGCCAAACGAGGACTTGCTTTTTATAAGGAGGCTGCCATCGCCGCGGGGTGATTTTTTTTATTTATTTATTTTGGTTTGTTTTCCTCCAAGAAAACTAGCCCTCCGTAAACATGAGCCCCTAAAACAAATGGACAGTTCCCCCCACCCCCGAACCCCCCAAGGCTTTGCCTTTTCAGAGACTGGCCAGGAAGGCTAGTCCTCGCTGCTGTTACCCTTTCTCCTCGATGATCGACTCTGATGTTAGTGTTTAGAAGACTGGAAAATTCAACCCCCTTACTGCATATATGCACAGAACGTATTGTATTGGTAGATTGGAGGCATATGAACTTTGGGATCCATAAGGATGCTTAGACGCTTATTCGATGAACACGCTGGCTATGGGGGACTCTTGCATCTGGAAAGACAGAATGAGAGGAAACTGTTGGAATTTAGGCACGCCTTAAGACTTTTCTTAACATTGACACGTTACCAAGGGAGACTGTCATCTTCCTCTTTGGGAGTCTTTTAAGATTCATGTTGAAGTTCAGAGCTGATTCGGAGCTGGAAGGAAGAGAGGCAAGATGAGAAAACCTCTCTGAGGTTTCCCCCCCAAACCTGTGTTCTCTGTACTCAGCCACTGTGCTTGGGCAGGGCGATGCTGGTGGTGTCTGGGTTATTGGAGTCCATAGTGTTCATGGCTCTGTGACAACACAGAGTAGTGGAATGACTGGTGCTGGTGTTACACCGCTAGAAGGCTTCTTCAGGTGTGTTCTGTTCTATTGTTCTGTCTGTCCTGGTAGTGCTTGGTGCGATGGCGGTGACCCTCCGGGACTCAGAGGGAGGAGAGAGGAGGAAGTGGTACAAATGAAGGGAAAACAGATACACACTACCTGGGATGCTTGTGACAGGGTCATACAGAAACATTGTTGCAAAGGCTTTCTTTTTTTTTTTTTAACTTCAGAAGGCAGGGGAAATGTGATGTTGGAAAAAGCAGTGACCAGTCCGTGCTCTGTCCAGAGATGGGAACTTTGTTGCTAATTGCCAAAACCTGATTTACTGCTTCTGGAGTTACTTTGCTTAATGGACTTGGACACTTGTAGTTTTGAAGCAATATTTTTTTTGACACTTGTAGTTTTGAAGCAATATTTTTTTTTCTTCATCAGGGACAGTAGAGTGACAATATATCCATGTACCAGGAATGAGAAACCCTGTATTGTTACATTTCTGCACAGAGACAACAAAGTGTCTTGCCTCTACTTGAAGATGAGATCTCCAGTAAAATAATTTTGAAGTATAGATACAGCATGCAATATAGTCTTTGTAAGACATTTGGGGGTACTAGTTCTTAACAAAACTGTGTAAGTGCATGTATTTGTCAGCAATTTAAACTGATAATCACTGAACAGTTATTAACGATCTACAAGTTTTCAGGTTAATCAAATTTGTATACATGTATTGAATTCTACTACGGTACAGTCAAATGAAATGTTAAGGAATGGCTTTCTTTAAAATAGTAGTATTTGTTTAAAGTTATTCTACATATTCTAAATAGGGAATAAATCAGCAGACAGTACATTGTACAGGAAAAGCCATTCCAATAATCATTTCTGATGTTATTATCCTCTTTTAAATGTGGGCAAACAGATGCTTTCCAATTGATTATCAAGTCATTCCCATCACACCATTCAGTGAATAGGCGTCTTTGAGCACCCTGTGTTTCAAAGCAGGTCTATTCTTTCTCTAAATGGAGTCAGACATGTTCTCTAAATATTATATTGAAATAAATGCTTCGGCGTCGTCAATGTTTATTGCATTGGCAGAGTCTGTAGACACACCGGATAGAGTTTATTGATGTCCCTGTTTCTGGCCAGATGCTCGTGTCAACATTTAGTACGTCCCAGTAATCGCCATCAAGCCAGTTAATGTCCCAGGAGGAATGAACAATTAGCAAAATTAATTAGGAGTTCTGCTTGATTAAACTCATTAATAACCATGAGTAAAGTATTTGTATTTCCATAGATATGTTTGATTTTTTTACACATTTCGTATTTGTAGCAGTAACTCAGACTTGGTTACCATTTACAAGTACCAATCCCAGTAATTGAAGTCCAAGGTCTTCTGTAGGCCACCAATAATTAAAACAAGTGAGGACAGAATCCAAATTTATCAATTGGTTACCTTTTTTTTCCTTCCAGGGACAAAAACTAGTAACAAAGCATAAATGTTTTTGCCACTGAATTTAATAACAGATTATATCAATAAGCCTTAGAAAAATTGTTGTAGGCATATTTCTTTGAGTGAAAGATTCTATTACTTATGATGGTTTTACTTTTGTATTAATATTTGTTTTCTTTAAAATGATTATTTTCCAAATGCAGTACTGTCAATATATTTAATAATTTGCTTGAGAAAGAACATTTACGTGAGTGCATTTGTCTTCCCACGTAACTGTCAATAATGCATTGTTCCAGAATTCTATTTTTATGTAGATGTGATTTTCATGTAAAAATGAACCTTTCTTACAAATCTTGCAGGAGATGAAAACCATTCTCGTTCACCTGATTTTTGCTTTCTCTTCCTAGAATCATGAGGTACTTATTTTACAAATCAAAATATGGTTAAGCTGAGTCTTTTTTTTTTTAATTGTGAGACTATATTAGCTTGTTTAGATGAAAACTCAAGATAAATTTCCTTTAAAAAATAATTATCGTTTGCCAGTATCTCTCAATTCCGGTATTTACAGAGCAAACACTTACTAGTATTCCTAGTAGTTTTCTCATATGGCAATAGGAAATGCAGAGATCAAAATAAGACTCGAGCTGGAAGAAGCAAAAATGCATGTTCTGGTCCCCTCTGTTATGAAACACTTGATAGTGTGCTTTTACGTAAATCTCAAAACAGAGTTGTTCTATAAATGGACTTTTGTGGATACATCTCTTTGGGGTTTGGATTGCATGTAACTAAACTGAAATGAGAAAGTTCACAGGACTAAGCACAAGGACTTGCTCTGGAAAATCAATGTATGGAGATGTTTACCATGTGTTAGCACCTCCGTCACTGCAGACAGTACCTTTGAAGTGCACGGGAAGACTTGGTTGGAATCAGTGGCGCCCCCAGCACAATCTCAGCGCTGCGTGACCATACCTTTACGTGGTACTCCACTCCGCAGCTCGAGTAAGATTGGCCAGGGCTCGATTTTTGTGGCCGTTTTTAAACCAAGACACTTGGCAAAAGAAAAATTATATTTTAAGACTACTTGAGCATCCTGTCATTTTAGCGCGTTTCCATTAGAATAATGTTTTGGTAACCATAAGTTTTATGGTCTGTTTTTTGGTTTTAAGGCTTGAGAGTGACTTGCACATATTTGTAACGGCAACAGGTGGTATGTTTTGTGTTGCGTAACGTTCATAAAAGTCTCATTTCCCTGTGTTTAGAAACCATGACCATGTTGTAGTTATTTTTCTAGAAATGTAAAATGTAACTGTAAAAAGAAGTGGCTTCTCTTTATCTCCATGATTCATTTCTCCAGAAAAGACTTGCAGACCATATGCAGTATCTCTTGGCTCTTAATACATTTTTTTTTCTGTCTTAACTGTCAACTTAGTGTAAAAATAATTGGCTCAAATTGTTTTCTTGTAGTATAGCTTTCCCTCTGGAATGGAAGGTCTGGCACAGCCTCCTGAATACCTCCCGAGGGTTGGTTCATATTCCTGATATGAATGATGCTATTTATTTCACCCTACTGGTGGATTCGTCATAAAAAACTCGTGGCAAACCAAATTTGGGACAAAGCTTCAAATTAGGAAGATACAGTCCCTTTCAAGTTTCAACATTTGCACATTGACTCTCCCTCCTTTTATCCACTCAGAACCACTCCAGTCTGGAACCAAGCTGACTTAGAAGATGAAATTCCCTCCTACTAATAAAAAAATTTTTAATAAAAAAAGAAATTCCGCCTAGCCAGCTTGGCTCAGTGGATAGAGCATCAGCCTGCGGACTGAAGGGTCCCAGGTTCGATTCCGGCCAAGGGCATATGCCTGGGTTGTGGGCTTGATCCCCACTGTGGGGCATGCAGGAGGCAGCCGATTAATGGTTCTCTCTCATCATTGATGTTTCTATCTCTCTCTCCTTCTCCCTTCCTCTCTGAAATCAATAAAGAAATATTTAAAAAAAAACAAAAACGAAATTCCCTACTAACTAGCAAGAGAAACTCTTCTTTCCCATCTTCTCCCAACCACTCAGCACTGACTTCTCTCCTGCACTGCTCTGAACTCGGGTATGTCTCAGATCACACATCCTCTTTAACCCTTTTCTTCATCTCCCCTCCTGCCTCCAGAAATAATTGTGCTCTTTCCTCTTTTATATTTTTTTTAGATATTTTTTATTGATTTCAGAGAGGAAAGGAGAGGGGAGGAGATAGAAACATCAATGATGAGAGAGAATCATTGATAGGCTGCCTCCTGCACGCCCGACACTGGGGATCGAGCCCGAAACCGGGGCATGAGCCCCTACGGGGAATCGAACCAGGGACCTCCTGGTTCATAGGTCGATGCTCAACTACTGAGCAATGCTGGCCGGGCTCCTGTTTTATGTTTTTGATACACTGTCCCAAGTCGTGACTGATAAGGATCCAGGGTGGTATTAGGGATATGTCTGTTGTCAAAGGAGCAGAAAGCCATCATCCATCTTAAAGTGATGTTTTATGTAATTAAAAACCAGGACCAGAAAGCTCTACCGTCCTTATAAATGCTTAGAGTCCCCTTCAGAACACCGACAAGTATTCCCACCAATATGAAAGCTAAATAATAGTTGTAATTTGTCTATATTTAAATAAATTAAAAGTATTCTTTTAACTGCTATATAGTATGCCATTGATCATTCCTCATGTGATTTTCTAGTATTTTTTGGGGGGCGGAGGGAGGTGGCACAGATACAGAATCCTAGCCTCTTATGGGTCCAGTAGACTTTCATGGCCCAACCTTGATATTTAATTACTAGAGACCTGGTACACGAATTTGTGCACAAGGGGGGGGGGGGGGGGGACCGTGGGAGGTTGGCCGGTTGGGGGGCAGGGACTGCAGGTTGTTTGCTGGCCCCAAGGAGGGAGCTGGCCCTTGCCCCCCACTGGGAAAGGGGCCATGTCCACCACCACCCACCCCAGTTCCCTATCCCAGCCCAGACCCAAAGGCCCCGTGGGGTCGGGAGAGGAGGCGACGGTTGCCAGGCCTGGCACAGAAGGTTCCCCGCCTCCCCTCCTCCTTCCCTTGCCACCGTGCTGCCACCACGGTGGGCGGGCGGCCCCCGGGGAAGGGGGAGGATGGGATCGAGACAAACCCTTGTGTTGAGGGCTGACTTTCTATAGATCACAGTGAGGGAGCTGCTCTGCTACATAGGAAACCCCAACCCAGAAGCAGGTCGTCTACTAATGGTTTAGCACCAGGGGCCGATGGGAGCCGGCCAGGGGGAACAGCCACAGGAGGTTGGCTGTGGGAGCACACTGACCACCAGGGGACAGCTCCTGTGTTGCACGTCTGCCCCCTGGTGGTCAGTGTGCGTCATAGCGACTGGTCGACCTGTCATCCCGGTTGTTCAGTTGTAACGCTCGCTTAGGCTTTTATATATATAGATTATATATACTGAGGCTTATTTGAAGGACTACGCATTCTGAATTCTAAACCACTGGCTGAACAGACAGCTTTGCAAACACAACCCTTCTTTTTTAAGCTGCGAAACAATCACCATGTGTATTCATTCCCTTGGAAAATAGTCAGTGTCTGCTATCTTCTAGGCACTCTTCTTAGGGCGGAAGATATAACAGTGAACAAAATAGACAAGATCCCTGTTTTCTAGAGCAGATACTTAGTGGAGGAGGGGTGACACAAAGCCAGTAAGTAAATAAATGGAGAAGACAATTTCAGATAGTGGTAAGTGCTATGAGGGTGACGTGCTTGAGAATGTTCTGAAGGGAGGGATGCTACTTTTATTTATTTTAAAAGATATATTTTTATTGATTTCAGAGACAAAGGGAGAGGGAGAGGGAGAGAACGAGAGAAACATCAATGATGAGAGAGAATCACTGATTGTCTGTCTCCTGCACGCGCCACACTGAGGATGGAGCCTACAACCCAGTCATAGGCCCAGATGAATCTAAATGTGAACTTCTGGTTCATAGGTCGATGCTCAACCACTGAGCCATGC
Organism: Eptesicus fuscus; assembly: GCF_027574615.1. Lineage (NCBI taxonomy): Eukaryota > Metazoa > Chordata > Mammalia > Chiroptera > Vespertilionidae > Eptesicus > Eptesicus fuscus. The sequence continues at coordinate 91,494,535 of NC_072479.1, read as the reverse complement.
AGGCCAGACAAGGATGCTACTTTTAAAAAAGTTGTTCAGAGGAGGTGTCCCTGAGAAGGTGCTCCTCACACAGGCCTGAATGGTGAGCTGTAGCCAGCCAGGCAGAGATGGCGGGGAAAGCGCTCTCCAGGCACAGGGTAAGGGCGATGCGTTTGCGCAACAGCAAGCAGCAGGCCAGTGGGACTGCGTCCTGGCCAACTCAGGTCGGCCTTGCCGGTCATGGCAAAGGGTTTTAGTCTAAAAACAGTGTGGAGCAGTGTGAGAGCAGGTGTATGATAGTTCTACCTTTGCAAAGAATACCCTGGCCTCTGTGTGAAGACTGGATATTACTAGGGTGAGAATGGAACCGAGAGAGACCACGTAGAAGCAGTCCAGCTGAGAATTGGTAGTGATTTGGACAAAGGCAACGGCAGGCAGTACACAAAGAAGAGTGAGAATGTCAACGTGCAAACAGCTTTTTGGAAATTTCACAAAGGTAGGAAAATACAAAGAAGAAAATCACAATTCTCCCTAGTTCTGACCATCCAGAGTAATATCTGTTAATATCTTGGCATTGTTAAGCAACATTAATCGCTGTGTTATTTTTGATATTTGTTATGTGATCATATCATTCAGGCAATGCACACAATACAAGTATTAAATTTTTAAAATTATTCTAAATTCCACCACCCAGAAATAACCATCTTTAACAATAGGCTAATATCATTTAAAGCATCTTCCTATACATATATATGCACAGGGGTTGACCAATGAATGCATGAATGGAAAGAAATGCTTGTGTAACAGTGGCAACAATGGAATCCTACTGGAGATGCTATTTTTACATAAAAAGCATTAAAATGTGTTTTCATGTATTTAGCAGCAGGAAAAGTGGAAGTAAGAAGAGCTAAGGAATTGTTGAACTTCTAAGGAATGTCTCCTTACTACAAGTTAGTTCCTAAAAGATCTCCCCTCATGGTTAAGAGCAATGGTTATGAAACACGTGAAGATGTTTCAGCAGGAATGGATTGAGATGTTGTGGGAAGATTATACAATTTGGGACTCCTTTGGAACAAAATGGCATGTATTTTACAAATTTTGCCAACACATGCTCATGTGAATGCTTTGCTGTGACACCTCCCACAGCCTGGAGGAAAGCAGGTTTCCCATGGAGTTGAGGTGGCTTGAAACTGGAGCTTCCGTAGCTTCCCTCAAATCTACCTCAGGTTTGGCATCATCGTGTGTTTTTTAAAAACTACATATTCCTATTTTCAATACATCAGATCGATTCTGCGCTATAAAAGAGTTGTGTTGTCACTGGATTGCTCATCACCTCTTCTCAGCGAATACTTCTGATTAATTTATATAGATCATCTTTATAACACACTTTCTGTTCTGTAAGCATAATCAATCACTAAGCTTATGTAGTAAAAGTTCCTCTATTAAAATAGACCCCGTGGTTTTCAGGCCTTTAGAATAGCTTCTCCAATTCTGGCTGAGTCCTTTGATTCATCTCTTGATTGCCTCCTTTTCACTGTCAATTGCTTTTTTGTTCTCATTTCCAGAAAGAGTCATTCATGACTACTGCATTTCTCACGGCATATATATATTTGAGGATGCCTTCCTGATACTTTAAAAATGAACACTATCGTGGCTGAGTATACTATACTTGTGCTATGCTTTCTTTCCCTTATAATTTTGCAGTCATTGCTCCATTGTTTACTGTCATTCACTATTGCTGTGCAAATCAGAGGCCACCCTTTATAGATCATTTGCTTTTTCTGCCTGGATCCCAAAGAATTTTCTTCTTTTTTTTTTTTTTTTTTACAGAGAGGAACAGAGAGTCAGAAACATCAATGAGAGAGAAGCATTGATCAGCTGCCTCCTGCACACCCCCCACTGGGGATGTGCTCGCAACCAAGGTACATGTCCTTGACCGGAATCGAACCCGGGACCCTTCAGTCCCCAGGCCGACGCTCTATCCACTAAGTCAAACCAGCCAGGGCAGAATTCTTTCTTTTTATCCTCGTAACTCAGTAGCATAGCGAGGTTTAAGTCTAGGTGTTGAATGCTCTGTGTCAAAATTTTCCGCAGTACAATCAATGGGCTCTGTAAATCTGATAATATCATATCATACCTTTAAAGATACCTTTTATTCCATGTGTATTGTTCCCCACACGGGGACATCAATTATTCTTCTTTTGGATCAGCTTTGTCTCTCTGTCGTATCTATTAGTTTCTTTATAATTTAATCTTTTTGTCATTTTCATCTGTATTCACAGCGAGTATGCCAATTCTTTCTTCTGTGCCAGTAATTCAATTTTAGAAGTGTCTGCTCTGTTTCTGGATGTTTCTAATTTATTTATTGATTCTAAAATGATGTCTTTGGTCCTTAATTTGTTTCCTTAGGTCCACAGTCTCTCTTTTCATCTCGTTCAATTGTTTCATTATTCTGCCATTAAGCTTCAGTTTTTACTGAAACCATTCTTGCATAGTAGAAAGTGTGTGAGGATTTTCTTCTCTTTTTTTGAATGAAGTTCTTCTAGACTTAGTTCCTTACGTTGTGACCCTTGCATTTTATTTCTTTCCTTCCCTCTCTTCTTCTCTGCCTCCCTGCGTCCTTCCTTTCCTCCTTCCTCCCTTGCTTGCATATCTTCCATGCTATTTTTTTTTTCACCTTGCTGGTACTTGGGCAGCTTTGCCCAGACCTACTGTAACTTCTTAAATCACTTCCCACCTTTTTGGAGGGATCACTTTGCTTTCTTCTTTGAGCTATTTTATTGCCTAAATCTATTCACTTTTTTTTCTGCAGTCTGAAGAAACTGCAGAAGGAGGCAGAAATTGTCCAGAGAGGTAGCTCAAGCTGTTTGTTTGTAGTCTTGGTTAGATTTTCTGGGCGGTGCTTTCTCGGATATTTTGTGGAACATCCCTATCATCAGCAGCATTCATTTCACCAGCTGGGGAGGGGGAGAGGGAGAGGCCAAGGACAGCCTTTTTATAATTAACTGAAGCGTTTCCGATGAACTTGTAGCTGCGCTGGAGGTAACCTAGAACTTCAAGGGATTCCCATTACGGTGGGGCCCCGGAGCCTTCAGTTACGTGGAGTCAGTAACTCCCTTTGGTCCCGTGTTTCCATTGCTGCTTAGTAGAGGGAGGAAGCAGATAAGAACATTCAATGAGTGTGCTTTTCTCCAAATTCAGGGTTATTGGTGAGAATGCTCACAATTTTATTGACTCACCTCTCGGGGGAGTGAGAACAGGATGAAGACCCCAGCAAGCAACACTGCGCCTCTTTACCCTGCTCCCGAGTCTGCTGTTTTCTTTCCTGCGCTGTCAGTTTTGAAGTTTATTTATGTTTGTCTATGTTCCTTTCCTTGGTTTGTTACTAATGTTTACTTTTTTTTTTTTTTTTTTTTACATTTTGTTAGGTACTTAGGAAGGGACGTTCTATGAGGCAGTTAAAATTGACCAGTTTGAATCAGACTCCGGGATATATCTGGAGATAGATGTCTTGCTAATGAATTTGAAAGATGAAGGACAGAGAGGAGTTACGGGTGATTCCTAGATGTTTAGCCTTAGCCACTGGGTGGATGACAAACAGATTGGGTTAGTGGTGGGAGAAGGAATGAGGAGTTCCGTTTTGGCGTTTTAAGTTTGAGGAACTTGACATCCACATGGCAATGCGGAGCAGGTGGTTGGATTTCCGAGTCTGAAACTCCTGGGAAAGATGCTGAGCATGTCGATGGTATCTAAAGCCATGTGCCTGGAGGAGAGCGCCTAGAGAGAGGGAGGTAAGCAGGGAGGTGCAGAACGAGTATTGGAGATGTGGATGTGTACAAACTCTCTGGGCTCCGCATAAACTGTTCTGAATCTAACAGACGTCTGACATCTTTCAGGGTAAACGTATCAGGTTAATGACCGGTATGAATCAGTGAGAAATGTGGAGCAGTGAACATTTTTAAAGATGGGGCATTTTACATTTCTACTTCTCCACAGTAACACTAGGAAAGGGTACCCCTTTGGAGATCATTTAGACTTGCTTTTAGCTATTTACACATCAGTGATGTACAGTTGAAGATGACACAGATTTGACTTTAAATAAATAGTGGTAAGTTATTAGTTACGAAGACTCAATGTTTTCTGTTTTCAAAATGAGGTCATACATACATTTTTATTGAATACGTACCTTTACAGTTAAATGCAGCTTTTGCTCATAGAAGATGGACATTATCCATTTTAAAGCACTACTGTATTCTGAGGGAATGTGCTTCCTGAGAAGAACACCGTTCCAGAAATTAAGAAACAGATTCTAGATCCAACTCTGCCAGTAATAATGGCAGTAATCAAAGGTAACAATATCAAACACTCACCATCCTGTCGGTGTGACAGGCACCATTCTAAGCCCTGCACATAGATCTACACCTTCAAGAAGTTGTGTAGTTACACAGTTTCCAGCTACTTAATCTCCCTGGGTTTTCAGCTTTTCATTTGTAAAGCCAGTCTTCCCTCTGGCTCTGAAATCCAGCATAATTTATCTTAAATTGCACAGTTTTATCAAGAAATGTGAAAATGTTTTAATGATCTTCTTAACCAAAGCAAATGGAAATAGATCCTTTTGTAGTTAGGGGGGAGATGAACCGTTATGTAACAAAGGTTAACCAGCAGAAGGAGGACATTAGGGAGAGTTTGGTCGACTAGGACCGTGTCACAAATGGATCTTCCCTCACGCTTTTGCTCATGCTGTTTCAGATCCTAGCCTGTGTTCCAGGTCACGCCGGTCATGTCCTCCTTGCAGTCCTTCAGTTAGCAATAACCAGCCCTCACCTGAACTCCCAGTTTTCTGTGCCTAACATTTGGGTGTGTGCATACATTGTAATATTCTCGGTGAGACTCTAAGTTACTTGAGGGCAGAGACGATAACCCTTATAACCTCGTTCATCACTTTTTAAATTCAGTTGTCTATACACTGAGTGGACAGATTATTATGATCTCTGAATGCATAATAATCTGGCCACTCAGTGTATATCCTATATAATAAAAGGCTAATATGCAAATTGTCCCCTCAACCAGGAGTTCGGCCAGCAGGCAGGCCGGCCAACTGTCCATGTCCCCTCCCCCTGGCCAGGCTGGCCGGACCCCACCCATGCACAAATTCATGCACTGGGCCTCTAATATATATATACACACTGAGTGGCCAGATTATTATGCGTTCAGAGATCATAATATGCGTTCAGAGATCATAATAATCTGGCCACTCAGTGTATGTGTATAGAGTGCATATAGCAATTGAAAGGCGGGCTTCTCTCTACAAAGTGAAACAATTTTACTCAAAAGCATAACATTGTCTGAAAGATCTTGACCTGGGAATCAAGACATGAGTCCCAGCTCTGCTGCTGACCTGCTTGTGTGGCCTTCAGTGGGCCAGTCTCTTAGCTTCAGTTCCCCATCAGTCAGATGGCTGTATCAATATGTGTATTCCCGGGGTTACAAGACTGTGGGCACTGAATGAGATCGTGGATGTGAAGGTCTTGAAGAAAAACAGTGCATAGCCATTCCTCTGAAGCCAGATGTGGGGCACAAGACCAGTCACCTTCAACCAGTTCTCAGAAACATTGGGGTTTGTGAACCACTGCCTCCTCCCAAAACCCACACCCCAAACTCAAAACGGATTGATTTCTAGCCTCCTATTGATTCTGTGTAAATACGATTTATTTAGCGGATTACATTTAATGCGGATTACTTCTCAAATCAAAGAAGACTGGTTTGGTAGTAATGTGAGAATGAGTAGAAGCCAATGGATACGAGGTGGTGGGTCCCACAGCCAAACACTTAATTTGCAGCTTCATCCTTCCTTAATTATGCTTCTTTGTATTAATTCCATGTTAATCGCTTGAAGAGCTCTTGTGAATTGTGTCTCTCTCTATACAAGTACGAGTGGAAGCGTCCCACGTTGCACCAGCACGGGAGTGCCGTGTCAGCAGCGCGTCTGCGGTGCTGTGAGGACCTTGGCTGTCACCGCTGTCTCTGCCGGGGACAACCTCTGCCTGTTGCAGGGGCTCACGGTGTTCTCACGGCCGTGTGACCATCATCCTACGGCCACGGCCGGTCAGCCTGCACCGCACACCAGAAGACACTGCTTTCACGCGGGGTCTTGACGGCCTCCACGTGCGGAGTCTGTAGACTTCAGAAGACAATCATGTAATTGTCTCGAATACCTATTGCTCTTCCAGTGAGGTTTCAGGCACACACAGTCCTGGAATCCAGATTTTTAATTTAAAGCAAAATTGAGATGAGCTGGCAAGTCAGACTCCCCCAAATGATATCAATCTAATGCCTTAAGCTGTTCCATGAAGTGTAAGAAATAATTGGGATCCCTGACAGTGCACTAATTAGAACAGTTTCATTGTGTTTTGAACAAGTCAGCATCACCCTTTCAATAAATACATATCAGTACATAAGATCTTGCCGGGATTCCTTTGTCTATGAAATAATACAGATAAAAATTGGTAATGTATGGTGGTTCTTAAAAAAAAAAAAAAAAAAAAAAACTGTGCAGTGTCTTACTGTATGTGACCAGCTCATATAATAGATCTAAATATTGACTGTTTTGATATTGTGTGGCATTTCCAAACATAAATCAGAAATATCCCTAAAATAGTTTGCAATTTTACCTTACTGTATATTTTGGCTTTCTTAACATCTTAACGTGGAGTCTTATGAACATTCTCTCTACCTAAAAAATAAGGATTTTTTTTTTCTTTTTTTGCAGTATGGCAGTTACTTGCCCAGTTGCTAGGTAACAGGCCAGATATCTATAGCTTTATCTGAACACACAACAGATTATTCTTTAGCGACAATTATTTATATCCATTATAGTAAAGTATGCAGTATTGGTGATTAGACAAACTGTTGATTTACTTACTGTGTATTTGCAGGAAGGCATGCAGTGATTCGAAAAGCTAGGTTCTAATCTTTTTCAAAAGCGATTATTAATATTCACCACTAAGAAGGATCAGTTTATTAGTGAAGCAGCAATAGCTAGATTGTTTATTTGATAATCCTTCCAACTGGCTGATCAAAACCATCGGCACACCTTTCCAGCTAATTATATTGCACACCATCTGAGAAGGGATATTTTGTTCATCCATGGTATCCATTCAACTGTTATAAAGTTTGAATTTTGTGAGAATTGATACTACTCTTTATATCATTTGTCATTTCTCATATTATAATTATTCAGGACATCTAGCACTATACTGGGAAGTCCCAATTGATTAGGGATATATTCTTATTTAAAAACATTACAATGTATTGGGTGATTTTTGTTAAATCTTTTGGTACAGAGCTAAGAAATTGCAGCAGCTTATCATCAGTGTTACATAATCAGCAATGGTGTCTTGTTAGAGATCTTTTAACAAAAGTTACCATTAAAGAAAAGATCTGCAACTTAAGTATTACAACCAGTGAATTTCAGTAGTAACGAAGGAAGATAATCTTTCCACTGTTCCTGGATTTTGTCTATAATATTTGCCTTTAATCAAGTGGATTCGTTTGCTTGAATGCTTCTTCATGTATGCCAGGAACCGTGTGAAGTACACAACCATTCCAGGTTCATTTTCCTCCTGTCATTTATATTGGTAAATTTAGATCATTATTAGATAGAATTTATGCATTGAATCATTTGTTGCAGTCTTTTTTTTTTTTAATCCTCACCTGAGGATATGCTATTGATTTTAAAGAGAAAGAGAAAGATAGAGAGAGAGAGAGAGAGAGAGAAATTGACATGAAAGAGAGACATCCATCAGTTGCCTCCCATACACACCCTGATCAGGAATGGAACCTGAAACCTTTCGGTGTACATGACAACGTTCCAACCAACTGAGCCACCCAGGGCTGTCATTGTCTTTTTAAAATAAAATTCAAAATGGTATTTTATCCAGTATTGGGAAAAAAGGTATTTGTCAAACATGCACTTTTGTGGTGGAATGGCTGTAATTAGTCCATCCACCATGGGATAATGACGATACAGTTTTCTTTATAGCCAAAGAAATGTCACAATACACAATATATAATGTTAGTATGCAGGTTAGTCTTTAAAAATGTTGTGTATAGGACAGTAACACAAGAAAAATATTTGTTCAGAGACTATTTTTTTTTTACAGCCAACGGAATGCCTTCTGTAGAATCAGAAAACACAGACAAAAATGAGGCATTACCTGTCTGTTGTGTGAACTCAAGATAACCTTGTCTTTACAAGTCAGCATACCAGGAAGCTAGTTTATATAGAAAATAGTTTAATACGGAAAATTGCACTTTAATAATACCACTAATTAAATGCCTGCATTCAGTGACATACAGCTCTCGATGCTCAGAAAGCTGTAAAAGCCACCTGGAATGATTGATCACTCTGAATGTCTGCAGTCTTGGATAAACCACAGCCAATGCGTATATTTTATTGACTATGGACCGAAGGCCTGAGCAATTTACAAGACAATTGAAAATAATTTATTTGATTCTACACTACCGTGTTCTGTTATCCCTCTGGCATTTAAATACCAAAAGTAAAATGGAAATCACCCCTCTGGTTTTTTTCTCCATTTTCCATATTCACAGCGACGTACTGGTTTGCTGCGGTTTTAGAAAACATGCTGTTATACAAATCGTCACTTATTATAAAATTTAAAAAATCTTTTCCGGCAGGGAATCAAAGCAGATGTCTGTTTGCCATAGAACAACATTCCTCTGTTATGGAGAAATTTACTGCAAGATTGTATTATGTGTTTCTCTCTCTCTTATATTTACTAGAAAAAAAAAACTGTATTTATGCAGAACTTCTGAGGGACCTATCCGTCTTGTGAAGCTAAGCATACCTGTGAATTCCAGTTCATGTTGATTTCGTTTATGTTCATGGCTCCAATTGGCATATTGTTACCAAAGCCCAGCCCCTGAGAATGCCACCTTCCTTGGTGTCTTTAGATGCTTGTCGTTGTAATGCATTTCCACCATCGTGTCTGTCTTTTGTGGTGCTTGTTGCAAAATTATTTTAAATGATTTTCACGGAAATCTTTTTTTTTTCCCCTCTCGACACCTGAGCCTCTCTTCTGTAGAGAAACTAGGTAATCCTAAATATGAGCTGTTATTGTCTCACGTTGAGGCTTTACTTGTTTTTTTAAAAAAGAGGGAGCACTGTAGCCACAGGAAATAAAACTCACAGATTTGTCAGGAGGTCGGCATCCCAGGATATCCAGGCTCCATTCTGAAAAGCGTTGGAGATGCTTCTGTTGTGTATTGTTAACACGTATTTTATACTTTTCATCAATATGTGTAACACTATGCACACACCCACAAAAAGAAAAAAAGCTGAAAAAAATCTCAGTAGTTAGCCCCCTTTTGATTTATCAGGCATTGTGGAACTCCTGACTGAGGATGAGATTAATGTGGAATAATCATTTCAAAAGGAATTGTCCTTTCTGATTGAAAACAAATGATTCGGATCGTGAGTGCATACGTGCGTGCGTGCGTGTGTGTGTGTGTGTGTGTGTGTGTGTGTGTGTGTATGAAAATTCCAAGAGAATTATTTTCCAATATTCAAGGTGCCTGAAAGCCTAAATATGTTTATCCATGCTATGCAGATTAAAGATTATTTTTAAGGATTTAAAGATTATTTTATGGCACTTTTTCTCAGAAGACCTGCAGACACTATTTAAAAGAATTTAAAACTAAGGTTTATCACAAATGCCACAAAAACATAAGAAAGAACAGGAATTGAAATGGGGGTAGGAGGTAGGTCAAGAAGCAGGAAGAATATACACAGTAAAATGAGGAAGAAAAGAAGGTTAAATTTATGACCTGTCAGTAGAAACCCTGGTATAAGTTGCTGCATTTCTTCAGGGGAATGGCGAGGAAGAATGAGCTTGGCATTGCTCGGCAGGCCTTGGATTATATCCTAGCTCCCCCACTAATTAGCTGGGTGTGCCTTTTGAAGAATTGCCTAACCTTTCTGAGCCTTATTTTCCTCATCTGTAAAATAATGACATGTCTAGCCTGCATGGTTATTCTGAGGACTAACAGATAGACCGGTAGATGGATAGCCCTCTGATGCACAGTAGGTGCTGAATAAACCCTAGTTGCTATTTTGTGTAGGTTCCTATATTCCTTACAGACATTTGCCTTCATCCTTAGCCTGCCAATCTCAATACATCATCAAAGTTAGGACCCCAATCAATCAATATCCTCAAACCATATGGACCTGAAAAACCAGAGCCAGGACGAGAACTTGGGGCCCCAAGCAAACCTAGAGTGGCTGACTATGGCCTCACACACACAGGTGGTCCTTTGTGCGTCGCCAGGGGGCGCCACTCACACAGACAGTATGCACAGTGTGATGCCTGGTTCATTAGATCTGCTTTGTTCGTCTCTGCCTTTGAAAAAGCATAAAAATCAAGGCATGAAGAATAATTTTTTCGGTTTTACAACAACTTGGATTTTTAAAATCTCTTGTATAAAAGGTGGGGCGGGGGGGGTGGGGAGAGAGGGAACAGCCTGCTCCCAGATGTCATGTACACTGACATCGCTCAAGAGGGCGCTCTTGCCAACAGGGGAGTTGATTGAACAGTAAAACATACTGGTCATCATATCAATTATGTCATCTACATGCCTACAGTGTATTTAATCGACTTTGTTTCACCAAAATGATTACATTAACTACTTGTTTCCATAAGACCCTCCAGTTTTTCCCCCTCTCTTCCTCCTCTCCTGTTATCAGCCTTCTTCCCCGTGGATTTATCATGTGCCTGAAATGGGCCTCGATCTGTATTAGGCATTATTAGCTCTAACAACAGGGACAGACTCCTGGCCCTCAAGGAGCCACCTGACTGGTCAGGGAGAGGCAGACAAGTAAACCAGAAATTATTATAGATTTTTTTCATCAACAAAACTCTGTTGGCTTTTCCAGAGTTTAGGCAGTGAGACTCTGTCAGTATTCAAAAGTTAGACAAGATATAAGGCTACCTAGAATGGCATTTTTTTTCATCTTTTATAAAATAACTTTTTTCACCCTTTTATGCAAGTAATAGATCCTCATTATAGAAAAATGTTAGAAAATATAGAGAAGCACAAAATAAAATAAAATAATTTGCTTTACCTCTACATTTTAGTATGTATCCTTCCAGAATTTTATATATACAATTCTAATTAGAACATTACAATGTATGTATATACTCAAGCCATTTCGAAGTAGAAAACAAAGATTGGGCGACAGATTTGGTTCCTCCGGTAGACTGTAAGCAGTTTAAAGGCAGGTACTAAACCTCCACACCCTCATGTGCCCGCTGAAGCCTCCTGTATTTATGTTCAGTAGATATATGTGGAATAAGTCATGTTGGAGGTTGATGGATGGGTTTGTGAATACATGGCTAGATTGTTTTAGTTCTCACTTAAAATTAAGATTAAAGCATTTTCTAGGACATTTGCTAGATTCTTCTTGATGAAGACAAGGGTAACTGGACAGTTCTTAAAGGATGCCTTCTGTTTCTAGCTTGAATCCTTTCAAAACTAGAAAGCTTCCCTGGCCCATGTGGCTCCATTGGTTAAGTGTCGTCCTGTGCACCAAAAGGTCACTGGTTCGATTCCTGGTCAGGGCACATGCCTGGATTGCAGGTTCGATCCCAGTAGCAGGCATGTAGGAAGCAGCCATCAATGTCTCTCTCCCTCTCTCTCTCTCTCTCTCTCTCTTTCTCTCTCCCCTCTCCTCCCTTTCCCCTCCCCTCCCCACCTCTCCCACCTCTCTCCCTAAACTCAATAAAAACATTTTTTTAAAAAAAACTGGAATGCTTCCATATTTTAAGCAAGCAAACAAAACCAAAATCACCCTCAAAAACAAAACACAACAACAATAAAACCTTTGTCATTACAAAAAAACATAACATTTCTTTTTTATGGCTTTATTAATTCACTCATGCTTGACACATGAATTATTGAAGAAGGAGGAAGAAGCTAATTTCCACTTCCTCTAACACTAGTTTTCACTTACTGGATATTCAACCGGTTGTGTACTGCCCGAGTGATGGGTCAGGAAGTGTTTCTTCAAAATAAGCTTTGATGAATGTTGTTCTCTTCTTATTTCTAGTAATGGAAAGTCAACCTGGTCATGTTGACAGCAGTATGTCTGTAGAGATTTCCTGGCTCATTAGAAGTTGTACGTAGTAAGAATCAAGATGGCACCTCAGCTCCTTCTTGGGCAGAATGTTCAGTGAGATGGCCCACCTCTAAGCTCTCTCTTTCTGTTTTCTCTTTAGTTGCAGGAGGGATTGATCAGTTAGGCTGTAGGTAGACTGCAATCCAGTGTTCTTGTAGGTGCCAGTATACTTAACTACATAACGTTTTTATGAGTCACTCAGACCCAAACTGGCCCCATTAGAATGGCTCTGTTGCTATTCCAGTTAATTACAGTGATCTAATTGCATAATGTAGCTATATCTGCATAGTAACCTGAAGGCCAAGTGCTTTACTTTATTGTACAATTATGCTGAATAAACTCACAGTGAAAAGAGAATCGAAATACCTGTGGTAAAACACCACTCTTAAAAAGCTGGTTTGGGGCTTTTCACAATGCTTTGATGCGTTATTAAAGAAAGCAGTCTAAAAATATCATGTGATATCTACCTGTACTCTAAAGCCATTAAATTTTATTTTCTGTGATGGCCCTTGTCTTCAGTTTATTTAACTAAAGGGTTTCATATCCCCATAGTTTCTGATTGTGAAGATCTTTTTGCAAATTCTTGATCATTGTAGTTCATTTTGATGATGTTCCCTATTGTCAAATGAAACAAAAGATTAACCACTGTTCAGGCTTTAAATAAGTATTCTCTTCCATGGAATTCAATGAAGTAAATTGAACACATAATTTATTGAGTTCTTAATCTGGGTAGGGCATTATGCTAGAATCCTGGAATACAAACATGTGTATGTAATGTCTGCCATGTGAGGGAGGAGCAAGCACGTAAACAGACAGTCTGTCCAATTACATTGGTAGATTACAAGGTGCATTGGAGGCAGCAAGGAGGCACGCTTAGCGTTGGAGGCGTCTCAGAGGAGGTGATGTTGAGATGAGTCTTCCAGGATGATCAGGAATTCATCAGGAAAACCAGAAAAGATGAGGGAAAGAGTCCCTTAGGTAAAGAAACAGCATGTGCTAGCGATGAAAGGAATCACTAGTAATGTAGTATGGGTGGGTATGAGGAAGAGGAGGAGAGAAATGAGGCTGTGAGACTTCAGCCTTCCAGCAATAGAAGGGCATTGAGGAGACCTTAGGCAGAGATGTGGTGTGGTTAGATTTGTAGGTGGGAGAGTCACTTTGGTGCATTCTGCATTCCTGGTCCTCTGCTATGTTGTTTGTATTTAAAGACCAGCCCCTCCTTCCATTTTTATTATAGTTCCTGCAGGGCTTGACCTAAATTCTAGCATGTTCTAAGCCACATGGACTGAGGAAGGCTGAACTTAAGGGCCACAGGCCAACAGGTTGCCTACTTCAGTTATCCGCTGACTTGTTATACCAACGTTTAGGTTGTGTCATCGCTATCTTCCTTTTGTGGGCCATTTCTGCCTCCTGTGCACTGCTCACAAAACCAATGCGCTTTTGATTACAAGCCCTGACTTGCCTTGATGTTGGATGCAGTCCCTGAGTCTGCTGATCATCTGGGTCCATTCACTCAGCGTATACCGGGAAGCCTGCTATGTGTCCCGGGCTGGCAACCTAGAGGAATGAAAAGGTTCCTGCCTTCTGCCATTTGCAAACAGGTAAACAATTCCCATAGAGTACAGTGAATGTCGTAGTAGAGGAACTGAAGGAACAGAAAGGAGGGCGAGAGAACCAGGAAGGCTTCCTGCAGGTGGCGTCTACATCTTCTGAAGGAGGAAGCAAGGAGGGGTGGACAGGAATGTCCAAGTGCAAGGCAGACAGACAAAAGGAGCTGTTGAGAACTGGAAGCTCCTCAGGCCAGCTTGTGGAGGAGGAGAGGAGGGAGGTGATTAGAGAAGGCGCCAGAGAGGTCAGAGGGGACCAGAGCTTCCAGGGGTGGTATGCCAGGGGGTTCTAAACAGGGAGAATGAACACGGTCAGCTCTGCAGAAAGATTGTTCTGAGAGCGAAGAGAGCAGATTTGAGAGGAACAAGTTGGAGACAGGAAACCCTCTGTGTCCCTCTGTTACTCAGCTCTGAGAGTGATTCTGGTAAGAAATAATGAGAGCTATGACCAAGTTAGCATCTGTGGAACGGAGAGACAAAGATGGGTCTAAAGGAGAGGCAAGGAGGTGGAATGGCCAGGGGTTGTGGATCATGGGTGTAGAGATGAATAAGAGGGTGAAGTCAAGGATGGAAAGGGAGGCTCACAGTCTACAGATGGCACAGTTTCCCAATGGATGCCATTGCTGTGACATAAGTTACACTTCTGTGCGGATCTGAGAGCCACACTATAGTCACATACCCTTCCTATGCCTTCTCCTCCTTGGTTCATTTTTATAATGTGCAAAATAAAACTCCTTTCATAAGCCTTAGGTAGCCCTGCACATTGTGTCCACCTTTTACATGATTTTACTTCAGAACCACTGAGGAAGGTTAGGCAGTGGCAATGCCCTCCTTGTGTGGATGCACATCCATCGTGCACAGAAGCACACGGCCCAGGTGGCAGAGGAGGACCGGAGTCCTCGCCCTGCTCCTTCATTCTAGACTGCATTGTGTGCTTTGAAGATAAATCACTAGATTATGTAATCCTGACAAAATGGAATTCAGTTTTTGTTTTTTCAGCAAATAGTCATTGTTGAGCTTCCAGAGTTGAATATAAAGTTTTTCTCCGAAGCTTATCTCTTTTCAATTTGTTATCTGCTCACAGTGAGTCTGTTTTGGAATAGCTCAGGCCTCTAGAGGGCTCACTGTGTGCTTTGCCTAGTATTAATTCATTGAATCACTTAATCCGGTGAGGTAGACATTGATGGCCCTTCCCTTTTGTGTGTGTGTGTGTGTGTGTGTTAATCCTCACGTGAGGATATTTTTTCCACTGATTTTTAGAGAGAGAGGAAGGAGAGGAAGGGAGTGGGAGGGAGAGAGAGAGAGAGAGAGAGAGTGGTTGCCTCCCACATGTGCCCAGACCAGGGATCAAACCTGCAACCCAGGTACGTGCCCTTGACTAGGAATTAAATCCACCACCCTTCAGTGCGTGGGCCGACGCTCTAACCACTGAGCTCCCGGCCAGGGCAATGTGGTCCCCCTTTTAGATGGGGAAACTAAGGCACTGAAATGGGAAGTAACTTGTCCAAGGTCCCCAAGCCACAGGCAGCTGAGCCAGGCATTGAACCCAGACATAAAGGCTTTGGAGCTTCTCACTTAGCTGATAACGAACACACGAGCTTAAGCGTGGACAAGTCCAGGCCATAATCATTAGTTCTCAAACCCTGCTCAGGAGCATTTGTGTGAGAGATTTTCTTTAACTTTGAAAAGAAGTTTCTGAAAGCAGCAGAAGCAGCAAACCTTCACAGCGGTGCTCAGGATCCTTTTAGAACGGGTCAGGCCTGCCCTGGAGAAGGTTCGTTTGTCCAGAAATAGTCTCGGCTGAGCTGGGCCTCACTGAGGATCAGATCAAAAGCAAGGCAGCATCTCCGAGGGAGATAGGATGTGTTGTCCCCGCCCCAGAGTGGCTCATTTCATCTGTTTTAATCATTTTATTGCTAAACTTGACAGTTAAAATTCACGGTCAAATCCAAAGATGAGGGGGGGAAATCAGCTCTTTTGCCCCTAAAAAAAGTTACTTTGGGGCAAGATACAAAATGTGCTTTCATTGTGACATGGTGTGAGTCAGTAAAATCTGTTTTGTATCTGTGTTACAATTCAAGTTTTTAGCAAAGAGGTTTTCCTTAGGCAGTTTTCCGTGTTATTAATTTCTGGTTTCTTTCTCCTTGTGTGTGTGCATTTTTGCAAATATTTTTCCAAGTGTGTTTACTTTTCTAAATATCTTTGCGAGCGTTCTTTTTTTCTATATTCAGATGATTTTAACCAAGTTTCTAAGCCCTTTGTTCAATAAATCTCCACCTTTCTTGTCTTCCACTCTCACCCTTCTGTTTTTATAGATCATTTAAAAGCATATTCTGTGCACCCTAAACAGTGGGAGCCCTGTGCCACTCTTAGACACCTTCCTCCCAGGGAAACTGATTAGTCTCCTGAATTCATGTTCAAGCCCAAGCTACCTAGTTTTGTGAAGGAAATTGTGTGCGATGTTCTTCCAGATGTTCTAATAAAACTCAAATATACCCCATCTGCTCCATTCCCTTAATCTCGTACGCTTCTAATTCCATCAGCAAAGCAATCAAAGTTGGCATGCCTTTTTTAAAAATTTGTTTCCTTCCTAACGTTCAGCTTCTTATTACTTTGGAGTTGATTCCATCTAGGTGTTAAAAGATTTTTTTCTTGCTCTCACAATATTGCAAACTTGCCAAATGACGATTGCCTGGGTCACTTTCATTGTTTGGAAAATCAGGGCTCTCTTTTTCTTTTGCCTCATTTTGTGGCGCCTATGTCTTTGGATTCCTGTTGATTCTGCGCCTTACGTTGACCAGGTTCATTATTCATAGGGGATGGCAGTGACAGCGAGGAGAGGCAGGCAGGCAGTCTCCCTAGGGCTCTGTACCTGTGGCTCTCTACTCGCGCCATGCCGATGCCGTCCTGACTGACTCCATCACCTCCTTCTTACCCGCCAGCAGGCCTCTGCCCCACCCCAGGTGCTGTAATGTGTAACCTCCTTGCCCCCTTACAGGATCCGTTAGCATCAGTTCATCTGCTTTTGCTGCCCTTTAGACGAGAACTCGCAAGTAGTTCATTTTTTATCTGCGCGTTCCCTATTCTCTCATGATTCTGTTTATTAGAGTTAAAGGCATTTTTACCTCCAGGACTATGACTGTCCTTTTCAGCTGCACATGGAGTATTCTTTGAATCTTTTGCTCCTTGAACTTCATGATGAGGGCATTGAACTTCATGATGAGGGGTGCTGTAGGGCCTGGTTCAGAACAACCGCCCCTGTGATTCCTTTCTTCACGTCTAACCAAGTCTACACCCAAGTGCTGCCCTGTCAGGTTGTATTGTTCTGTCCCAAGGTCTTTGCTTCTACCTTTTTCATGACCGCATCCTCAATTAGAGTTGACCCTTGAACAACGTGGGTTTGAACTGGGTCCATTTAAATGTGGATTTTTTTTTTTCAGTTGACCATAGTTCAGTTGACCCGCACAATTCAAGCCCTCATTGTTTTAACGTCACCTGGCAGTTAGGAACCCGCATAATGGGGAGGTGGGTGATGACTTATATTTTATACCCAGGTTTTGAACTGCACAGGTGGCCAGTGCCCCTAACTCTCCATTGTTCAAGGGTCAGTTGTACTTTCTGTTAAACTCATCAATAGGTACTTTCTTTCTATAGATTTTACTTCTTTTTTTTTAAGCTTTGTATCACTTTATACTTTTCTGAACAAATCAGTTCAGCTATATTTCAAATTGTGTGGGGGACTGAATTATTCCAGGCTTATTTCAGGAGGAGTGGAAATGTTTTTATTTCATGTATTCGTTCATCAAGCCGATATTCAACGATTACCTTTTAGGTGTCAGATACTGGGCTACAAAGACGAGCCCCTCCTTTCGAAGCCCCAGGTGGGAAAGGAATCAGCCGTGGAAACAGCTCCAACCGGGTGAGATACGTGTTATGACAGGTTTACAAAGTGTAGCAGGGGCACTGCCCTGAGGAGATGAAGGCTCTGAAGAAGAATCTAACTGTAACTCAGGAGGAATTAGGATGAGTTTTCTAGGCAGACAAGAGGGATGGCTTTTCATGGAGCCTTGCAAGATGGGTACTCTCCACTTGTCCTGATTCCTCCTTCCAGACCTGCCCATCTTTGTATTGTCAGAAAGCTACAGGAAATACAGGCACAGAGGCTGGAGTGAGAATATAACTATTAGTGTTGTGTGTTAGTTTGCAAGGGTGCTGCCAACAAAATTCCACAGACTGGGTGGCTTCAGCAACAGAAATTGACTTTCTCACAGTGCTGGAGGGTCGAGATCAAAGTGTCAGAAAGTGTGGTTTCTCCTGAGGCTCTCTCCTTGGTGTGTAGACGGCCACCTTGTCGCTGTGGCCTAACACGGCCATCCCTCTTTCTGGAATGTCTGTTTCCTAATCTCCTCCTCTTATAAGAACATCAGTCCTACGGGATGAGGCTCGCCCTAACAACCTCCTTGTAATTAAATTGCCTCTTTAAAAGCTGTATCTCCAAGTAGAATTACATTCAGAGGGGCTGGGGCTTAGGGCTTCAGCATAAGAATTGGTGGAGGGCACACAATTCAGTCCATAGGAGTTTGTATTTAGTCTTTGGTAGCATTCAACCTTTGGCATAACTGGACTTTGGAATCACTTGGCTTCATTAAAGGACACACGATGAGCTGTATCTGCTGAGCAAAGCTATTTCAATGTTTTACACTTATACTAAACGTTACTATAAATGTCCTAGATTCCCCAGGTAGCTCTGTTTAGAATTAAAATATCATTTATAGAAGTCACACCTCATTAAATACGGAACCTTGTCCCTAAAGACCCAGGCCACGTGACAGTGTCTGAACCCTTTCAATGCTGCAGCAGAAGCCACATCACATTCATTTCCATGGACAAAATGATTAGGCTTTAAATGGCTTAATTTCCAGTAATCTGTTCCCATTGTAGAGATAAATTAATTTATCTTGATTTAGGTGGATCCCAGTATAGAATTACAATAGAGATAAGAATTTAGTTTTTTAAAAAAAAAACAAAAACACACAACTCCTCAACAAAATGACCTGTTTCCTTGCATCTCCTTTATGGGGGCGAGGGGAGGGGAGAATATGTATGTTGTTGAATGTGAGTTTGCCATATCAGACATTCAGAGTTTTCCTAGTGTAGCTTTCTGTGGTCTCGCACAAAAAGCTGCGCAATGGTCAGAAGCTGTCCGTTCTGATTTCAGAGGCCCCCTCACTCCGTAGCTTGTGCAAGGCTTTCACTTTTCCAGCGCTTTTGCTCCTCCTTGGTCCAGTGCAGATGATGATTATTTCCATAAAGCTTGTTTAATATTTTATATTCTTGTGCATTTTCCAGTGTAAGTTACTTAATTAATATGTAAGATGTCATTTAGATTTTCAAGTACCAGAATTTATTTTTTAAATAGAAACCATGCTTTGTGGTGGAAGAGAGAAAATTGGGGATGATAGTATTTATAAGGACAGAAAGTAATGATGCCTTGCCAAGGGGGGAACTGGTTTAGAACAAAATTTGAAGCTCAAAAGGTCTAAGATATAAGAAACCTCAGAGGTCACTTCTATTACATGAAGAAAGAGTTTTTTAAAAAATTAGACCATTAGAGTCGTGCTTAAGGTAAAATGAAAAAGATGTCTCCATTTTTAAAAGGGAAGAAGACATGGGTCCAGTGCAACGAGGGGAGAGGAAATTGTGTTAGTTGAGAAAGGAAGAAATGGAATGGAGACACCTTGCCTGCCCCTCTCCCAAGTCTGCATAATCAGAGGGATGACACAGAGGTGCACAGAGTGAGTCTCCTCTTATAAAATCTCCCCTAAGGAACCGTTGTTGTTTTTGTCATGTAAAAGCATTTTGTAAGTGTCTCCAGAGCCTGGCACAGCGCTGGGCATGGCACCTCGGCCGTTGTGGTCCTGGGTGCCAGTGAGCATGCCCGGAGGTGTGGTGGACATCTGGGCTGCTGGATGCTGACAGCCGGGTGTTTACATGTGTTGTGCAAGCTTTGTTTAGTAGCAGGAAGTGGGACTCCGCCAGGGGATCACCCCTCACTGCCAGTTAATTGGGAAGATGGAGTGGCTGGGGTGGAACAGCAGGGGCTGAGCCCTGTTTCCTCATCATCTCACAGCTGGACTCCCAGCCGCCCTGCCATCTCCCCCCAGGCAGTCCTGAATTCTATGGCTTATTTAAATAGGAGAGAAGAAAAAAAAAAAAAAAACGGAAGGAAGGGAGAAAAGGTGGAAGGGAAGGAGAGAGGAAAAGGAAATACATACCCCCAAAAGCTCTTCTATTGGGTTCCTCTCTGTCTGGTAAAGTGACTTCTGCGACGACCACCTTTTGGGGTTGTGGGCCTGGATCTGCCCACCCTTCACCCCAGCCAGTTCCTGAGGACAGCCGCCCACAGTTCCTTCTACTGCTCAGGAAGCTCGTAACTGGCCGGGTTCGACATTTGTACACTGATTCTGAACGCAGAGTAATAGCCATAGTCTAGCATTTCTGACGTGCTGGGCCTCTGGAAGTGCTGTAGGTGTGTTATCTCACTGATCTCCCTGATGGCGCTAGAGCTGGGTACGATCACCCTTCAGTTACATTAGACAAATGGAAGCCCAGGTCTCCCAAACCCCCTGGAGAGCGTGGGAGGCTGAGTGAGGGCTGGGGCCCAGGCCGCTCATCTTAACTACTTACTACGCCCAGAGTGGAAGAGGTAAGCAGACCCCCACTGTGGTTGTCAGGACATGCTACCATATTCCAGCATGTACTTTTTATATGCAGCAGCAGGGGTTTTTTTAAGCTTCATTTTATAGAAAGAAGTGAGGCTCAAAGGGATTCAATGACAGTGAGTGGCTGAATAGCCAAATTATTAGGAAAGTATAATGGACATGGTTTCTTTTTGTTTTAAACTTGAATTTCCCACATAAGACAAAGGTTGGCAAATATATATATATATATGTATATAAATATATATATATGTTTGTGTGTGTATATATATGTTTGTGTGTGTGTACACACACATATATATACACACACACGCACGCACACACACACACACATATGTATATGTAGGTGTGTGTGTGTGTATGTGTGCACGCGCACATTTTATTTTGTGCTATTGTAGCTCAAAATCAAAATATTGCAAAACTGAAATTAGATGGTTGGTGTTAAACCCATTAAAGATGGTTGCCACAATTCTGGGAACCTTTAGAATTCTGGAATTTTAGTTATTTCAATTGTCATCCAAACTGGGAACTAAACAACAAAAGATGGACTCCCAGACATATCTTTAGGATGTAACTCCATCCAGGGCATCCAGGTTTCTTTGTCATCTGGGTTGACACAAGCCTCTTCCTGAGTCAGGAGTCCCACAAGGACCCCAGTAAAGCCTGGCCGGCATGGCTCAGTGGTTGAGCATCAACCTATGAACCAGGAGGTCACAGTTCAATTCGCAGTCAGGGCACATGCCCAGATTATAGGCTCGATCCCCAGTGGGGGAGGTGCAGGAGGCAGCCAATCAATGATTCTCTCTCATCACTGATGTTTCTCTCTCTCTCTCTCTCTCTTTCTCTCTCTCTCTCTCTCTCTCCTGTCCTCCCTAAAATCAATAAAAATATTTTTTTAAAAAAATAGTTAAAACTTCCTCCTGGGAATGTTCGGGTTCTTGCCAGCCCTCCTAAGGGAAGATCTCATGCCACATGCATGGAAGACGGTGCTGGAGGCAGACAGCTCTTCTCCAGGCCTTGGGTCTGTTCATTTCTCAATAAATATCTGTTGAGCACCAAGTACGTAGCAAGCACTGTGGATGTAACTAATGATGAACAAAAACATAAAAAGTCCTGTTCTCCTGGAGCTTACTCTCTGAGTGTCTTTGGGTAAACACCACAGGAGCCGGGACAGGTGCGAGGGTTGCTCTGCGGGAAAACAAGCCACTCCGACCACATCGAGTGTGGCCCGAGACTGACTCTGGAGTCCAGCATGCCTGTCCATGTCTTCACTCTCTGCCAACCACCTTTGTGCACTTGGACATGCTTAACAGCTACAGAGCCTTCACGAATTTCTTCTATAAAATGTGTGCATGGTGTCGGAAAGGGCTGTGTGGAAAATACAGTGAAAGCAGCACATTGAGCTGCCAACAGTGCCTGAGACACAAGATACCAAGCAAAAGCTTAGGTCTCTGGCTCCAAGTCCCTGCCCCTTCTTTTGTTCCAGTGCAGATGCCTTTCCTGTGTTGGTGCTCAGCTGGTAAGAGATGGATAAACAGTAACCCTATCTAATAAAAGAGTAATATGCAAATTGGACCATCACTCCAACACACAAGATGGCTCCCCCATGTGGTCAAAGATGGCTGCCCCCATGTGGACACAAGATGGCTGCCACAAGATGGCCATCAGGGGAGGGCAGTTGGAAGGGACCAGGTCTGCAAGGGAGGGCAGTTGTGGGCGATCAGGCCAGCACGGGAGGACAGTTGGGAGGGACCAGGCCTGCAAGGGAGGGCAGGTGGGGGCAATCAAGCCCGCAGGGGAGGGCAGTTAGGGGTGACCAGGCTGGCAGAGGAGGGAAGTTGGGGGCGACCGGGCCTGCAGGGAAGGGCAGTTAAGGGGGACCCAGGCCTGCAGGGGAGAGCAGTTGCGGGGGACCAGGTCTGCAGGGGAGGGCAGTTGGGAGGGACCAGGCCTGCAGGGGAGGGCAGTTAGGGGTGACCAGGCCTGCAGGGGAGAGCAGTTGAGGGTTACCAGGCCTTCAGGGGAGGGCAGTTAGGGGTGACCAGGCCTGCAGGGGAGCGCAGTTAGGGGCAATCGGGCTGGCAGGGGAACAGTTAGGGGGTGATCAGGCTGGCAGGCAGAAGCGGTTAGGGGCAATCAGGAAGGCAGGCAGTCCTGGATTGTGACAGGGATGTCCGACTGCTTGTTTAGGCCGGATCCTACCAGGATCGGGCCTAAACAGTCAGTCGGACATCCCTCGAGGGGTTCCAGATTGGAGAGGGTGCAGGCTGGGCTGAGGGACACACACCCCCATGCACGAATTTCGTGCACCAGGCCTCTAGTAAATTATAACCATAATCCCCCCCCTTATTGGGCTTGCATCCTACAGGGCCGGGTCTCATGCTGCGCCATTTTGTTTTGTAGATCTACTCTGGGTGATTTCAAGTCTGCTCAGGTTTTTCTCTTCCAGCCCAAAGATGAACAGTACATTTAGGGCCGTCTGTCTTTCATGGTTTTGGTCTTTTTTTCCAAGGAACAATTAGTCATCCCATCAGCATTTGAAATAATTTGGGAAACACCTTGTCCACACAGCCAAAGGTTAATTAATATTTGAATGCTCTGTGCTCCTTTAAAGCCATTAGAGGGGTTTGTTTGTTTGTTTGTTTGTTTGTTTGTTAAGGATGTCTTTCCCAATGTGTGCACCCTGCAAAAGAATTTGAAACTATATCTGCGCAGTACGCAGCATCCATGGAACCTCCACCTCCAGACAGCTGGATGCCTGGTCTGGAACATGAGGCGAGCCACTCCTGAGAGTTCCAAGCAGCCCACACCTAACACCAGTGTTCCGTTCTCTGCTCCATGCACAGCCCACACTTGGCACCTGTCCTCGCCCCCCTCAGGCCCCGGTGCACTCTGCCTTGAATTGTAGATTTATACATCTGAATCTAGACCTTTTCCGCTGTAGACTCAGAGCACCCAGAGCTGCTGACGCATGTTTATTAATCAATGCAGACTGTGTTTCAACCAGTGGTTCCATAGGAGAAACAAAAGGAGACTGTCAGACCTGGAGGAGTTTGGGGAAGATGCTGTGCGAAGAGAGGGTGGACTCTAATGAATAAACACCTCCGTGGGATTCAGAGGCAACGTCTCACTTGGGGAATGTAGAAAATGCTTCACCTCCCACAGATGGCAGAAGCATTAAGAAGTCATACCCAGAAAGAAAACTGACTTAAAGTCTAGAAGATAAAATTTGCTTTAAGAAATTTATGCAAAAAGAAAATTAAAAACACAACCTCGTAGACAAACAACAGGATGGTGATTACCAGGGGAGAAGGAGAGTCGGGGAGGTAGAAAAGGGTGAAGGGGGGATAAATGGTGATGGAAGGAGACTTGACTTGGGGTGGTGAGCACACAGAGCAATATACAGATGATGTACTATAGAACTGTACCCCTGAAATCTATATAATTTTATTAATTAGTGTCACCTTAATAAATTCAATTAAAAAGAGAATACAAACCAAAAAAGACGTTGGTGAAAGGAGTGAAGACAGCTGCCTTGTTCCTCCTGGTAGTTGCTGATTGCCTTTGGCTCTGTTTCCTCTTGATTAAGCTCCTTCCTGTCTCTATGATATCACCATTACATTTTTATGCCATTTTAGATTTTCTTTCGTTGTCGCATGTAGGGAATGGATTATTTCTTGTCTGTGAAACCAGAGGTAGGGTTTGTTTGGAGATGGCCTCACACAGTGTGGACTAAAGAGATCAGATGCTGGCACAGCCTCTGTTTGAGACGAGGCTCATTGTAATTGCTCTGAAGAGGGATCAGGGTAATCCATTTGACCCGAAAGCTCATGCTCACCCACAGTGACAGAAGCAGCTCGGATCACTTCTCCGTTCCTCTAGGTGGCTGCCCAGGGTTACAGATTCCGCTTCTCTAGCAAATTCCTTTTTAGAGGAGGCTATACATTTATTTTTTTTCCCTATCTTATCCACATGGGGATTATTCATGGATTTATTCATTAATTCAACAAACGTTTATGTAACACCTCTTATGTGTCAAGCCAGGTGCTAGGTGCTGGACTATTTAAAAAAGCATCATCCCCACCCTTGCTTAAAACCTAGTGGGGAGACCAAGAGAAAAGGAGATTGTGGAGATAAGTCATAGCTTTCGGGGAAGCACAGTGAAGGGGAGCCAGAGAGAGAGGAAGGTCAGGAGAAACTTCCTGCAGGAAGTGATGTTATAAGAAGAAATAAGCCCAGACGACATGCCTCAGTGGTTGAGCATCAACCTATGAACCAAGAGGTCACAGTTCAATTCCCGGTCAGGGGACATGCCCAGGTTTTTGGCTCCATCCCCAGTAGAAGGTGTGCAGGACGCAGCCAGTCGACGATTCTCTCTGATCCTTGATGTTTCTGTATCTCTCTATCTCTCTCTCTGAAATCAATAAAAATATATTTTGAAAAGAAAAAAAGGAGCTGAGACTGAGCTGACCAGACCACACTTCTCAACATGAGGAGAGTTGCAATAACTAGTGAAGAGGGTTGGGGGAGATATTTCAGGAAGACTATTCAGATTCTCTGATTCTTCCTGATTCAGTTTTGGAAGAATTTTATGTTTCTAGGAATTTATCAATTTCTTCCAGATTGTCCAATCTGTTAACATATAGTTGTTCATAATATTTTCTTACAATCCTTTGTATTTCTTTGGTATTAGTTGTTACTTCTCTCATTTCTGATTTTATTTCTTTGAGTCCTCTCTCACTTTTTTCTTGATGAGTCTAGTTAAAAATTTTTCAATCTTGTTTGTCTTTTCAAAGAATCAGTTCTTGGTTGGGGAAATTTTCAGTCTTTTTTTTTTTCAAGTAAGTTCTTGATCCCTTGCTCTCTCTTTTCCTTATGGTACTCTGATGATGCTGATGTTATGCTTCATGTTGTCCCAAAGGCCCCTTAAACTATCCTCATTTTTTAAAATTCTTTTTTCATTTTGCTGCTCTGATTGGGTGTTTTCTGCTACCTTGTCTTCCAAATCACTGATTCAGTCCTCTACTTCATCCAAGTTCATTCCTTCTAGTATATTCTTCACTTCAAGTATCGTATTCTTCATTTCTGAGTGGCTCTTTTTTATTGTTTCTGTGTCATTTTTCATGCTGTTGTAGTTCTCACTATGTTCCTTGAGCATCCTTATAACCATTTTTTTAACTCCATATCTGATAAATTGCTTGCCTCATTTCATTTAGCTCTTTTTCTAGGGATTTCTCCTGTCCTTTCATTTGGGACATGTTTCTTTGTCTCCCCATTTTGACTGCCTATTTGTGTTTGTTTCTATGTATAGATAGATCTGGCATGACTCCCACTCTTGGGAGGGTGGTCTTATGTAGTGAGTGTCCTGTGGGACACAGTGGCGAAGTCTCCTTGATCACCTGAGCTGGGTGCTCCAGGGATGTTGTCAATGGCCCATAGTTGAAATGAGAAAACAACATCTTTTGTTTGTCAACCAACTTGATGTGCAGACTAACAAATTTTAAGAATGCCTTCTTTCTCTCCTCTCCTTAATAGTGAACCTACACAACCAACACACTTTATTCAATCCTTCCTTTAGAAAAGAGGTTAACAAATTATTTCCATGCATCCCATAAGGGATTAAAAGTTTGTTGCCATAATCAGACTAACCAGGGTCCCCACCTAACCAGGTACAGGGCATAGAAATGCCTCCTTTGGCTCATATTCAGGGCCATTTGGGTTTTGCAGCCTGTAATGAACATCAGGACTCTAATTTGCATGGCTGGCACTTCCTGTCCATTGCCTGTGGAGAGCCTGTTAGCAGCAGAGGTCAACAGAGGCTGGGGTCCCACAGAGCTGCAGGGTGAGAGAGGGTACAACCTCTTTAGTATTTGTCATTATGGTTAGTCAACATTTACTAATAGGATGAGTAGGTGAAGTCCACTTACTGAGCCTTAAAAAAACGTTATTTTGTAGCATAAGACTGCAGTTGCTTATATCCCTGAAAGTATCTAAAAAAGCTTATCTTTGGGAAGAGAGACTTCCGGTCACAGATAAATCAAGGACCTAAGAGTTGGTGAAAACCCCAATGACATGAATGGGTTTTAGATTGCGTGGCATATTGCCAGTGTATTGGAGGTCATGTTCAATGATTTGTCGCAGGCACTATTGGACCATTAAATGCAAATGTCTGTGGTAGAGATTTATTATTTGCTACTGGGACCCAAAATAATTCTTTGGGCACGTATCCCTACAACGTGCTCACTCTGCACATCACATTTGATAACTCTAAATGATTCTTGAATGTGTATTAATGTGTATAATATGTAAAGCAAGGTTGTCCTAAACAGTGTTTTGGGGGGGGGTTGGTGGTAGTGGAGGAAGGGAGAAAGGGATGTTGCATTATTGATCCAATTTCCCCAATCTCTAAAAGCCAGTCATTGTTAAATTACATTATTTGGGCAAAAGATTTTGTGTCAAAATGTCTTTTCAGATATAATTATAAAATTTCATATCCTTCACATAGTGTGTTGTGAAGCTGAGTTCCCAATATTCATATGGGTAATTACATAAAATAATTTCTGTTTTTTGTTTTCTAATAATAATAGTAGCTATTAACTGTATTGAGTGCTTACTAGTACTATGTGCTAGTCACTGTTTCCACACTGTGTATCAGCTCATTTGATTCTCACCCACAACAACCCTTTGAGAAAGAACTTATTATACTCCCATTTTACAGAGGAGAAAACTGAAATACAGACAAGTTTAAGTAACTCCCCCATGGCTGGGAAGTGGTAGGATGGGGTCTGATCTCAGCCAGAGCAACCCCAGAGCCTATGCTCTTAGACCATCTCAAGGTCATTAGTTTATACTTTAAGAAATAGGACCTTTAATGTCAGCATAATCACACCACAATCCTATTACACTGAGGGATGATTAAAACAATCCTATATAATAAAAGGCTAATATGCAAATCCACCGATCGGCAGAACAACCAGTCGCTATGATGCACACTGACCACCAGGGGGACAGACGCTCAATGCAGGAGCTGCCCCCTGGCAGTCACTGCGCTCTCACAGGGGGAGCGCTGCTCAGCCAGAAGCCCTAAGCAGGGTTCCTGGCTGGCTAGTGCAGCAGCAGTGGCAGGAGCTTCTCCCAAGGGGAGCAGGCCTAAGCTGTCAGTCAGACATCTCCTGAGGGCTCCCAGACTGCCAGAGGGCACAGGCCGGGCTGAGGGACCTGCCCGAGTGCACAAATTTCTTGCACTGGGCCTCTAGTTTAAAATAAAAGAGAACTGACATAAATTCTTAACCTTTAGAAATTGATATAACAAATTTATCTTTCAAAAATCACTGATGAATTTAAAGAAGAATGAACAAAAATGAAATTTGAAATATTAATAGCATTTCAAACATGTTGAAACAGGAAGGCCAAGATTTTTCTTTTAAATCATCCGTCACCAGAAAAGCTAACTGCAAAATGACAGTGTTCCTCTATGTCATTCTTTTTCAACGTGTGAATCTCAAAAGCTGTGATTTGCTTAGAAAAGCAGCATATCGGAACCCAGGAGCCCCAAGACTCTCTCCTAGCTCTTCTGTTAACTCTGGGTGACCTTAAACACGGCACCCTCTGAGTCTGTTTCCACAGCCTTAAAATCCTCTTCTAGCAATCACCAGAATTTGTGCCAGTTCTATCTTGTGAATACCTTCAGACTAGAAATTTGTTTGCAACTTTTGCCATCTCAGAATGAGAACTGAACTCTTTTCTAACATGATTATTGTGTGGGGTGAGGGGGGGGGGGGCGGTTCCTGATGAGATCCGTAGCTGGGCAAACAATTTTTTTCAAACATTGTTAATTGATCACATTAAATCCACCATCACAATGGACCTTTGGTCATTTGCTAAAGCTGATGAAATCTTCTATTTCTCCCCCAAGAAGGCACTGTAATATCTTCTCCACACAGTACAAAGCCATATGGAGCCATTAGAACAACAAGCAACAAGGATGATCTATTAAATAAGCAACACTCTCTTCCCTCTCTTCCTTCCTCCTCCCGCTCTTCCTTTTCCTCCTCTTCCTTCTTTCTCTCCTCTTCCTCACTTCCCTCCTCCTCCTCCTCCTTCTTCCTTCCCTCCTTCCCCCCACAAAGAGACACTAAATCAGTTTTCTTTTCATCAGAAATTAGGCTGCAAGAAAGTCCTCCCAAAAAATTGATGAGGAATGCTAAAACCTAGATAAAAGCCTGATCCATCTATATGTACAACACCTCCATTCAAAGCCGGAAATGGTGCAATAATAGCATAAACTCTGAAGGAGAAGCAGTCAAAATTTTACTGTAAGAGGATCTAGTATAAAATTTACGCTCCTTGCCCAGCCGGTATGGTTCAGTGGTTGAGCGTCGACTTCATGAACCAAGAGATCACGGGTTCAATTCCCAGTCAGGATTGCAGGCATATACCGGGATTGCAGACTTGATCCCCAGCAGGGGGCATGCAGGAGGCAGCCAATCGATGTTTCTCTTTCATGGATGTTTTTATTTCCCTTCCTCTCTTTCTAAAAAAAAGTAATAAGCCGAAACCGGTTTGGCTCAGTGGATAGAGCGTTGGCCTGCAGACTGAAAGGTCCCGGGTTCGATTCCGGTCAAGGGCATGTACCTTGGTTGCGGGCACATCCCCAGTAGGGTTGTGCAGGAGGCAGCTGATCGATGTATCTCTATCATCAATGTTTCTAACTCTCTATCCCTCTCTCTTCCTCTCTGTAAAAAATCAATAAAATATATATTTTTTAAAAAAGTAATAAAAACTTTTTTTAAAAGAAAATTTACGATCCTTTCCACCTGACCTAACCCCAGAGAGGAGTGGGGGGTTGGGAATGGATGAACGGAGAAGCTTTGAGATTGTCACAGATCTACCAACAATCCTTTTCGGACTTAAAGCCACTCTGTTCTTGTTGCTCTTCTACCTCTAAAAATATATATAAGTAACCTTTCTTTAAAAACGCATGTCGACGAAGGGGACGTGAGAGCGGTTTGCATTTTGGGGCCGTGAGTGGGAAAGCAGCCTGAGGAAGTCTTGTCAATGCACCATTGACAGTTGGCTGTCCTCTTCCTTTGCTGGGCCCTCTGCATCCTCCTGCTCTTTTTACCCCCAATTTTGTGCACATTTTCAGTGGGAGCTGTAGTGTGCTCCTCTGTCAAGCTTTAATTAAGACATTAGCATCCATTCAGCAAGCACAAGGCAGGCTTGCTTCTCTGAGGAGCAGAACTAGACAACAACCGGTCAAACTCACGGAAATAAAAGTACGAGTGTGGCATGTACGTGACGAGCTGACGCAGGACAGCTTTAGCATGCGGTGAGATCATGGTCCCTCTCAGATTCCTTTGTTCGTAGAATCTAGTTCTGTATATGTGTTCAGCTTCCAGGTGCGAAAACATTGTATTAGGCCCTGGCTGGTTTGGCTCAGTGGATAGAGCGTCGGCCTGGGGACTGAGGGTTCCTGGGTTCGATTCCAGTCAGGGGGCACATGCCTGGGTTGCGGGCTTGATCCCCAGTGGGGAACATGCAGGAGGCAGCCAATCAATGATTCTCTCTCATCATTGATGTTTCTGTCTCTCTTTCCCTCTCCCTTCCTCTCTGAAATCAATAAAGATATATTAAAAAATTTTTAGAAGAAAACATTGTATTAGGATCGTCAGGACTGCGAAACTCGTAGGTTTTTAAATCTTTAAGCTTGCAGAAGTGGCACACATACATTAACAGCACAGGTGTTTAAAGGGTCCTGGAATGAGGAGCGCATGAGTAGCCTACATGAAACATATGGTAAGAACTGTTCACTCCATTTGCGTTTGTTTCTAGAGCTGTACTTATGGCAGCTTATAAAATCCATTCCACGTAGCTGCTGTTTCTCTGTGCAATAAAACTACTCTCTGTATAATACAGAAAGCCTGAGCCCAAAATATGGGTGGGAAGATGGTTTCTGTCACACATCAAGATGTCAGTATCTTGACCTAAATGTAACCAAGGCTGACAAGCCTGCCTCCTGAAAAGCCACACTACCAGGGCGCTTTCCCCATTTTTCTTATAATGATCTTATGAGAAATTGAATCTAGAGAGGCCAGTTGCTTAGAAGACCACACAAGCCTATACTTTTCCATCTCCTTGCGCTGTGTTGATGTGACTCTTGTCTCAGACGTTATCCATTTGAATCAGACCAACTAAAACACATTGCACAAAAAGATCACTTATTTTCCCTGTTGTTATCAGTGAAAACATTGAATCAGTACCCAAGTTACACTTTTCTGATGAAATTCTTAATCTAACGAGTCTTCTCTGTTTGTTGTCATTCTGAGCTTTACTTCTGATTCATTATTAATCACAGCTCATGTGTTCAATCATTATCAACTGTTCCTAATGGCTTATTTGTAGCTCTTGGGTTTCCTTTAATCTCCCCACAGTGAATTACAGTAGAACTCAATTTATTTGTTGGCATTATTAAATGCTTGATTAATGCCCAGGTTTTAAATGGTTAGTCTTTTCTTATTTTTATAAAGAACTGAAAAAGGCAGGATTTGCTGCTCTTGGCAGAAACCAGGGAGAATTTGCAAAATATTTCTCTTTGAAGGCTTGTGCTCAGATACCCTCACACATGTGACTGTTCTGTTGAAGTCCTTTTGGGTAGCTTGAGCTTCCCAAACTATCTGTTCTTCCTTGCAGGGTTAGACATGCTGGTGTGAGACCCAAAAGCTCTCCTAGAACCCAGCCCCTGTTTTTCTCAGGAACCAAATTAGTTCAGGGCCATGAGGATGTCTTGGGCAAAATGTATCACAACAAACTAGACACGACATTCTTTAGCAAATAGAAAGTCCATGAAAAATCAGCGTTTTGCTCACTTGCCTGAGACCCCCGAAAGAGACAATAACCGTAAGAGCAGCCGGAAGTCTACTTAATATAATTGGATAATCTATGCTTCTCTCTCTTCCCACGGGAAACAGATGGCTCTCAAGACTCGCTTCCTCAAGGGAAATTGGGACAAGTGCTAAGGTTGTGTTTAGTTAGAGCTATCAGAGAGCCTGGGTCAGACATCACAATTCCCAGCAGCGCAGGAGAAACGTCCCAGCCCTGCCCCCTGGCTCCTACTGCCCATGAGTGAGGGTCAGATTCTCTACAAAGCTGTAAGATGTAGAGTCTAAGCCCAGTTCTTCCTGCCTCTCTCTTCTACTCCGAACTATGTTTTTTCATTGATTCAAGAGCTTTCTTTTTCAGGATCTTCTCAGTAAAATACTCACTAATCACCCCATTTGTTTATGGGAAGCACTATAGTATAGTATAAGGTGACCAGATCGTCCTGCTTTTGGCGGGACAGTCCCGATTTTTAACAATTTGTCCCGCGTCCCACGGCATTTTAAAAAAGTCCCTATTTTAAAACGCCGTGGGACGCGGGACAAATTGTTAAAAATCGGTTTTGTCCCGCCAAAAGTGGGACGATCTGGTCACCTTAGTATAGTAGGTCCCAAACTGTGGCCTGAAGACCCCAGGAATGGAGGATCGGGGCACAGGGAGTAAGTGGAGAAGCCACTGAATTCCTGAAACTGCCCAATTCTGTCTGTGCACAAAATGTTGTCAGGAACCTGAATACAACTAAAGTATAACTACTGGCACATAGGTGAGCTATATTTTAACATTAAGAAGGGAACACAGAGCCCCCCAAATTAGGATGCACCATAATGTAGTATACAAGATGTAGCTACAATCTTTTTTCTTAAGCAATTCATAAACATACTTTTCCCTGTGAACACTCTTAATATATGAACCATTTATTTCACTTCCTCTGCTTTGAAACTACATATAATGTCCTTACATATGTTTCTTCAACTTATTTCAAATACCTGATGTCAGAAGCCATGCTTTCATTCATTTCGTGTTTACTGGTCCCCATAAATAGCTTTTTATTTTATGTTTCTTAAGCTTCTACCCTAGCCAATTTCATTCATTCATTCATTCATTCAACAACATTGCCTCTCACCACACCAAAACCATGAATGTAACTGAGAATTTACAGCCAGAGAGTGGGAGGAAACTTTTGGAGGTGTTGGATATGTTCATGGCATAGAGTGTGATGATGGTTTTGTGGGTGTATACTCATCAAGTTGTATACCTTAAATATGAAAAGCATTTTAATATGTCAGTCATACCTCAATGAAATAGAACAGAAGAAGAAAAAACCCACTGCCTCTCCATCTCTAAACTTACCCAAGTAACACCCAGACTCACCTGTTCCATCTCTCCAAAGCTAAGCATTCTATCTGTGTTCCAGGTCCATCCCACACTCCTTCTCCAAATTCCCTCAGTTCTTTTCTTCTTCTGCCTCAAGGCTCCCTGCAATGTCACCCCAACACCCTACTGCTGAGGTCAGTGTGCTACTGCAGTAGCAGAATATCTGACTCTCTGCGTACTGCTCACACCGGACCCCATTCCTAACTCATGTACATCCCCCTTCGCTGTGAACATCCTGTTGCTCCTCCAAAGCCTAGCCTGAAATATCCCCCATCTTCTTAGAAATGCCCTTGGTCCTCTCAGGTCCTCCCATGGCACAGTCTTAATACAGGAACAATCACAGGCTGGCAGGGTAGTTTCTCATGTCTATTCAAGCTTCCCCTAACTAGATGGAGAACTCATTGCATGATGGGTTATGTCTTAGGAATCAATGTCTCTTCCTTGCATGGCTTTCTCACATAGTTGATATTTTATCCAATGTTTGTGGAATAATTTGTCTTCCCTCTTACCAGGTAGTACTTAATAAATGTAAATACATATCATATCATGCCATTTATGTTCTCAAGTAGAAACTTCCTTCTGTCCTCTTTTTTAAATCCTCACCTGAGGATATGTTTTCCATTGATTTTTAGAGAGAGTGGAAGGAAGGGAGGGAGAGGAAGAGAGAAAAACATCGATGTGAGAGAGACACATCAATCATCTGCCTCCCCAATTGCCCCAACCAGGGTCAGGAATTGAACCTGCAACTCAGGTATGTGCCCTTGACTGGGAATCAAACCCACAACCCCTTGGTACATGGGCCAGCACTCTAACCACTGAGCAACATAGGACAGGCCCCCCCCCTTTTTTTTTAAGCCTCACCTGAAGATATCTTTATTGATTTTGGAGAGGAATGGAAGGAGGGAGGGAGAGAGAGAGAGAGAGAGAGAGAGAGAGAGAGAGAGAGAGAGAGGAAGAGGAAATAAAAACATAGATTGATTGGTTGCCTTCCCTACAACTCCAACCAGGGATTGAACCCACAACCTAGGTATCTGCTCTGACTGAACATTGAACCTGCAACCTTTTGGTGTGTGGATCTATGCTCCAACCAACTGAGCCACCCAGCCAGAGCGTGGCTTTTCCTCTTTTGTCCCTAGCTAGTTGCAACCGTCGGTCCTCAGAGGCTCTCAAAGATTATTTAGGATCTGCCTGTGGCCACACTCCCCTTTATCCGACTCAACCCTATCTAACCTCTAGAAGAAAGAGGCAATTGATAGCACTGACCAGTGGCCTCATAATCATATTAAAAAATAATGCATAAGAGAAGGGCAGTATTTTTAATCCTGCACCAAACACATGCACACATGCATACACACACACACACACACACACACACACACACACACTCACTCACACAAAGTCATCTCATTTTATTAACATCAATTTATATACATACTAGAGGCCTGGTGCACAAATTTGTGCACGGGTGGGGTCCCTCAGCCTGGCCAGTGATCAAGGCTAATCAGGGGGCCAGCCTGCCAGGGGAAAGGACCGCAGGAGGTTGGCTGGTCAACCCCACCCCCCATTGGGTGATCAGGGGGGCCTGCCAACCAGGGGAAGGGACCGCAGGAGGTTGGCCCCAGCAGCAAGCTAACCAACAGCCGATTCCACAAGGAATCGAGCTCCCTCCTCCCTCCTGTCTGGGCCCGGGGTGCGGATGAACCAGATGGGGGCTGTCGGGCCCAGCAGCAAGGTCTGTGTCAGTGTGCATCATAGCGACCAGCGGTTGTCTGGTCATTCCGGTCGTTTGGTCATAATGGTTGCTTAGGATTTTATATATAGAGATAATCAACACATGAAATGCTTTCAGGAATCTGTGCAGGAGGTACAAAGATTAAATCTAGGAAAGGTGAGATCAGCCTATAAATATTAGAGGCAGGAATCCAATCCAGGTCTGCTTTACGTCAAAGCCAGTGCACGTCCTGGTTCTCGTAGCGCCTCAGAGATAGGGAGAATTGATTAACCTTAATGACTGTATAACGTGTACGCATGACTGTGGTCGATTATTTACGGCTGCACTGTATGCATCATAAAAATATAAATTATTTACTAAACCATGATGTATCAGGCTCAGATATGTTCTTAAGTGCTGATATCTGCACCTCACGGGACAGCTTTCATTGAGGAATGACTTATATTTATAACTTTTATTTGAAACAGAGGACTCTCCAAGATTCAGACAAGGAAATCAAGGCCCAGAGAAGAGCAGACCCTTCCTGAAAGTCAGCATAGAGTCCCAGAGCATCACCCCATCCTGGACTTCACAGTATCGGTCTGCCTGCCCGGGCTTTTGAGAAACACTGTGCATCTCAGGGAGCAGAGTTGACACTCCCCATACGTAAGGATCCCAGACCACAGACTAACGTGGAAGGATGCAAAGATCATGTGATAATGGCAGATGCAAAGAGGGGATGGGAAGGGCAGCCAAGGCATTTTCAGTTGAGAAATATTTGAAGACCTTGTTCTTTTACAAATCACTGGCCAAGAGCCAGTTGTGAATTCTGCATCCCCCTTTCCCAAACTTTTCACACTGATTATATATTTGTATAGGCAGTCCCAGCTCTTCTGCCAATGCAATCCAAGAAATTATATAAGGATAGAATTATTTTTTAAAGACTGTGTTAGCCTCCGTGTATTTTCTTCATTTAGTCATACTATACTTACTGGGCACCTGCCGTATGCCATGTACTCCATATAGTTTGGGTGAAGACCAGAAGTGATCATTTTCAACATTAGAAAATTAAATGTGCTTCTATTTTCAAAAATTGGTGAATAAGCAGCAATAAATGTCGTGCGGGGATATTTAAGGCACCAGAGCCCTTCAGGATGAGCAGGTCAGCAAAATGCAACATCAGACGAACAGGTTTGGGTACTATAAATATGGCTACTGCATATTTCATATAGCTTGACAACTCTAGCTTGGATGTAGAATTCATGTACCTTAAGAATTGTCAGAGAAGATATTTACTAAAAAATATAAGTATTTTGCAAGGAGAGAGTTTATAAGGATATAGTTTCTAAAAAGGAAAAGAACTGTTTAGAAGGGTTAAAATCATTCAGTGGGGACTAGATGAAATCCTCGATGACTGCCCTTTTAATGAACAATGAGGAAGGAAAATCGTCATTCCCCTAGTTGTGTTTCCCAGTGGGAAATGCATCCCATCTCTTGGAAGCCACCATGTTTGCAATGCATATATTCCTGGTATCTAGCCCTGGCCGGGTGACTCAGTTGGTTGGAGCATCATCCCATACACCAAAGGTGGCAAGGTTCCAACAGGGCACAAACCTAGATTGCAGTTCAATCCCCAGTCAGGGTGTGTACGGGAGGCAACAGATCAATATTTCTCTCTCTCTCTCTCTCTCTCTCTCTCTCTCTCTCTCTCTCTCTCTCCTTCCCTCCCCCCCTGTCTTTCTTAAAATCAATAAAAGCATTTCCTCAGATTATATATATATATATATATATATATATATATATATATATATATATATATATTCCTGCTATCTAAAAGGTATGTAAGAAATGTGCAAGATGCCTGGCTGGTGTGTCTCGGTTGTTAAGCATCAACCTATGAACCAGGAGGTTGTGGTTCAATTCCTAGTCAGGGCACATGCCCGGCTTCCGGCTTGATCCCCAGTGTGGGGAGTGCAGGAGGCAGCTGATCAAGGAGTCTCTCTCATCACTGATGTTTCTATCTCTCTCCCTTCCTCTCTGAAATCAATAAAAAAAATATATTTAAAAAAAAAGAAATGTGTAAGAAATGACACTGCAATAAGTAGAACTATGTCCTAAGCAGTTATCTGGCTTTGGCTCCAGGGTAAAAGAAGTGCAAGTGTTGAAACCAAAAAGACTTAGTTGCTTGGAACCTGTTTCCTCATTTGTAACATAGGAGGTGCTATTACTTTCAGTACAGGTTGTAAGGAGCTGATGTGGTAAATTATGCATAAAGACTCGCCTGTCAACTAGTCCCGTGTGGCTTTCCAGCCCTGTCACTGCATATCGTCTGCTCATTTCGGGTCTTAACCATTCATTTCGGTGGTGGAAATGCAAGGGAACAAATGCTGTTCCAGAACCTCCCGTGCTGTAAAATGTGTCCGTTGTTTCCTGCGGTACCATTTCCCGGAGTCGTCTCTGTTCCCACCCCTGGCACATTCCTGACTTCCCTGGCGGTCTCACCGCCCACTGGCTGGTTCAGACACTTCCCTGGACTACTGTGAGCAACAGCGAGCCCTTCTGTCTGCACAGTTATTTTTATAAACCGTGCACGCTGGAGTAGGAGAGCAAGAAAACTACTCCAAGGTTGAGGAACAGTGATGCGCATGTGCTGCTCCTTGTGGGGGCTTGTGTGGGGGCCAGTCACTTCATTTGCTTGGCCTGTCTTGCTGATGAGACCAGAGAGGTGGCCTCAGTCCACACATGAGCCAATCCACTGTTCCGTTTCCGGTCCCAGATCATAAGTAAGCCCAACTATGGGATCAGCTCCCCCAGGGGCCGAGTGGCCCTCTGCTTTGCTAACACTTACTTGTCTCACCATCTCAGGGTATCATTTGTTCATTAAAACAACAAATGGATTCCAGTATCCTACAGCATGCCAGGCCCAGGCTAGGTGCTGGGCTGAACCACCTAGGCATGCTCCCTGCCCTCAGGGGGCCTACCTGCTCATTTGAGAGGGAGGCAGCAGATGAGCCAACAAGCAGATGTGTGATCAGAAGTTCTAAACAGAACCGTGTGAGAAATGAACAGAGAGTCACGGGAAGGACCCGATGGCACACAGTGATGCCATTCAAAGCCAGGCGCTAGGGCTACCACAGAAGCTGGGTGCAGCTTCTGCTCAGTCTGCTCACGGGGTGATGGGACCAAGAGACAGATCAGCGCCCTCTGCAAGGCCCCCCGTGATGTTCACAGGCTTTGCCCAGCGCCAGGAGGAAGCACATCCCACCCAGTGGCCACGGCTCCCCACCAGCGCCCACCCCGCCCAGTCCCAGAGGGAATTTCGCAGACATGCGTGGTATGAGTTTGGGCTTATTCAGAACCAAGCCTCCTGGGAAACAGTCGAGTAATAAACCCTCTGACTGTGGAAGGCAATATTCATTCTTTTCCCACACCTCCAACTCAGAGGTTCATGTTTCAGGAAAATTGGCTCATAAAGGCAGCAAAACAACTCAACCCGTCCTCTGAACCATGGTTGAAAAAGCTTCCTTTGCCATCGCACGACCCCAGTACCCTACCCGGCTACCATCGCCTTCTGCACTTCTCTAGAACTCCTTAACAAGAATCCAAGCATTTTCCTCGTTTTTTATGTCACCTTGTTCTTATAGAAGGCTTTCTGTTTTTCAAAAGATTTTCACATCTTTTTTGGTTCCTTATGACTCTGTGAATAGGGAAGACACGTTTGGCCTATTAATGAAGCAAAAGAAGTTAACGGAAGTTACGTTTTGGTTTCTTGGCAAAGTATCTCCCCTCTCCAGCCACAAACTTTCTTTTTTAAACAAAGTACTTTATTTTTTTAAATTTTTATTGTTGAGAGTATTACAGCCGAAACCGGTTTGGCTCAGTGGGTAGAGCGTCGGCCTGCGGACTCAAGGGTCCCGGGTTCGATTCCGGTCAGGGGCATGTGCCTTGGTTGCGGGCGCATCCCCAGTGGGGGGTGTGCAGGAGGCAGCTGATTGATGTTTCTCTCTCATCGATGTTTCTAACTCTCTATCCCTCTCTCTTCCTCTCTGTAGGGAATCAATAAAATATATTTTTTTAAAAAAAGAGAGTATTACAGATGCCTCCCCCCGACCCCCCGTTTTTCCCCCTTGCCTCCCACCACTGGTTCCCGCCCCAGGCCTTT
Organism: Eptesicus fuscus; assembly: GCF_027574615.1. Lineage (NCBI taxonomy): Eukaryota > Metazoa > Chordata > Mammalia > Chiroptera > Vespertilionidae > Eptesicus > Eptesicus fuscus. The sequence continues at coordinate 91,455,909 of NC_072479.1, read as the reverse complement.
ACCACACTACTGTCCTTGTCCATAGGTAATGCATACATTCATATAAGTTCTTTGGTTAATCTCTTTCATCCCCCCTCCCCGCCCCTTCCCTCTGAGACTCGTCAGTCTGTTAGTCTGTTCCATGCAGCCACAAGCTTTCTGAATTTGGAATATACCTCATTCCAAATGCTCCTTTTAACGGGAGAGGCCTTATGGTTGAGTGGTAAAAGCAGAGGCTTTGTGGCAGGAAGTGTGTGTGTGTGTGTGTGTGTGTGTGTGTGTGTGTGTTGTCATTCTGGGCTCCGCCATCTAATGAATATGTTATCTTAAGCCTTTGGCTCCCCACCTGTAAACAAGGATCACAAGACTAAATTCAGGGAGTGCGTGGGGATTAAATGGGGTGACCTGGAAAGCACCCAGCTCAGTGCCTGTGTGAGGGGCCTCACGCGCCCCGCCCGCCCCGCCCCGGCCCTGGCTGCTTTTTCTCAACACTCAGGAGAGGATGAGCCCGGCAGTTGCATGGAAAGTAGTCATCACAGAGCCTTGTCACACACACACACACACCCCATCCCAAACCTGTCCCCCCTCCTTTCTGCAACGCCATTCTCCCAAGCCCAATTTCCTGGAGTCATCCTTAAATATCCCTTGCCCTTGACCACCGACACACAGTACTCACCATCCCTGCCCTTTCTGCCACCTGGCTGTTTCTCAGATCTGCTCCTTCCTCTCCTTGCCATTCACTTATTTATCCAATGACTATGTATTGAGTACCGACTATGTGCAGCCACTACACGACTCTGGCAAGACAGGAGTGAACAAGACTTCATTCCTGGCTGTCATCCTCCCTCACTTGAGTTATTTTAATTTACTGATCTGTGGATAGAACCTCCTTACTCCAATTCATTCTCAAGAGTGACATCAAAATTATTGTGATAAGCAATCCTGACCTCTGATCTCATCAGCTCATTTCCCTTCCTTAAAACTTGGGAGGTTTCCCAAAGATCTCAACATAATAAAAACAAGCCACATTTTCTGAGTATGCATGAAATGCCAAGTATTATTGGGAGCACTTCACGTATGGTATCTAATTTAATTAAGTTGGGATCAAATTCCTTCAGAATGCCCTTAAATCTGGCCATAACCCACCTTCACAGCCTCCGGTCCTGCCATTCACACATACAGTTCTTACTTGCCAACACTAAATAGGAACATGAATAAAATTTTTAAGCCATAAACAGGACAGGTCATGTTCTCATGTTCTTGCCCACCTCTGTCTGTGCTTTTGAACATGATATCTCCTCTGCCTGGAATTCCCTTCCCTTAGTTCTGTACCTGGAAAACACCTACTCATTCCTCGAAGCCTGTCTCCTACCCATGAGGCATCTGCAATTCCCCTCACCCTGCACTTTCATTACATTGAATGTACTCCCTTGGAGTAGCTGTCAGTGCCTAGTACTAGTAATTCCACGTCTTCCGGATGCTCCTTACGAGAGTAATTATATCCCGTTCATTTCTGTATGCCCCTAACAACCTAGCATCACCAATATAGTCAATCTGGAGGCGTATTTGCTGATGAATAACTGGGTACTCGGGCCGCATTCTGGGGGTCCCCCACCAAGGAGCCACTTTCAAAACAGAAAGTTCCAATGAGGATCTAGAACTCAGGGCTGTAACAGTTTTGTTAAGGACACAGTGACCAGGTGTTATAAGCTTTCTTCCTAGTAATTTGCACTTTAAGTAATAAGAGTAATTGAACTCCGTACTCGGTTAAAGCATGCACCCTTGTTCAGTGTCAGGTTAGGTCTTGGAGGGCCTGGGTGCTGTGCAGATTTTCAAAGTATTGGCAGGAATTGGAGAGAATCTTTTTTCCCCTTTAATGTTGTCTCTGTGAAGATAGCCTCCTAAGGAAGCATTTAGCTTAAATTTTAATCAAAGACCAACTGAACCCTTGGAAAAGGCGTATTTGCTAAAGGAAGACCAGGTACTTACAATTTCTGATATTTTACACCCAGATTATCCATCTACCCCAAAGTCCCCGGCTGTGGGGGGGAATCTGGTAATAGATCAGAAAGTATAGGGGGGAATCTGATAATAGATCAGAAAGTATAGCAACCAGAAGCCCTTCCACTCCCTGAGAGGCAATTCAGCAAGGACATAAGCAGCAAAACATGCTTAATGCTGAGTTTTGGAAAACTGTTTGTTTGGCTTTTATTTAACTGAGATAGGATTCTAAATAGTAAGGCTGTCATGAGGGCATCTGTCTGTCTCATTTGGAAGCCAAGTGAATTTTCTGCATGCATGATGATTTAATCATCAAGTAAACTGAACTAACCAGACAAAGCCCATTTGTTCTGTTGTTTGAATGATCAATTCAAATCCTCCAGCTTCCATAATAAATTGCTTGGTGGATATACATCTATTAGACCTTGCATACAGACAACACATTAGCCACGAGGCCATTCCAAGGAATAAATTCAAAGTTTAAACACTCTTGAGAATCTGCCCTTTTACATTAAGATGAATGGTTTATAAAACCTTTCTCCCAGCAAAACTCCTCATAAATGAGTGCAGTATTGCTATTTTAAAATATTAAAATCATCTTTTTTAACATCATGACTAGAGACTTTGCAAATAGCCATGTAAAGATTATAAAATAGGAGGAAATGTTTGAAAAGGTGCATGTTATTAAATTCCTGGCTAGATGCAAATTTTTTTCTCTCAAAGTCACAATTTACTCAGTTTTAAATGGGAGATATTTATAATACTGTCAACAATTAAATTATATATCTAATAAATATGTAAATTACTCAATTTTTGGTTTGCCCTAATGCCATCTTTTTTTATGAAACAAAAAATAAGCCATACTTATATAAGATCCACGTGCTTCATAAAACCACCATGTTAATAGCACCTGTTTTTTAAATGTTGCATTTGGCAAGATAGCATCTCTTTTCTCCCAGGCTCCTTAATTAGCATCTCTCAGGTGCAACATTTCTCTAAGGGACCCTGTAGTTAAGAAGCTAAGGATTCTGCGATGATTTTTACCTCTGCTCGTGGTTTTTCCGCAGGGAGCTTTCAACACATTCTTTCAATGTTCAGGAGATATAAATATCATTTTCCATGAAGCTTGATGAAAGAAGAGATTAAACCTAAATAAAAACAAGAACTGCTGAGGAAAGGGAAGCCACTGTCATCTCAAGGAATTGAAATACGAGATTTCAACATTTGAGGCCTGAAATAATATCAGTAAATTCCTTAAAGAGTTGAGATTGAAATACTTCTAATTGGCAAACAATCATTTTTTCATAAATAGGAAGTAAGCTTTGGTATTTCAATTCTTCATCTTTTTTACTTCTTTATAAATTACTTGAATCCCACAAAGATGAAACCAGAAATTTCAGGAAGATTTCATTTAAGCATGTGTGAAAAAAAAACTTGATGTAATCAGTAGTATGACATTAACACTGTGGCATTTTCATCATTAATTATGCATTTCAGGGATATCAAGTGCCTGCTATATGAATAACATTACATTAATTAATTAATGACATGCCCCATATTATCAGCATTCTAGGGCAATCTATATATATAAAAGCCTAACCGACTGTCTGACCGGTAGCTATGAAGTGCAATGACCACCAGGGGGCAAACCTCAACACAGAAGCTGCCAAGCTATAGTGACTTGGCAGCGGCAGTTCTTGGGTGACACACCTGGAACCAGAGAAGAGGGAGCCCGATTCTGGGGTGCATCACCCAAGAACTGCCTTCTCACAATCTGGGACCCCCTCGGGGGATGTCGGAGAGCCGGTTTCGGCCCCATCCCTGCAGGCAAGGCCAAGGGACCCCTCCTGCCAGAGGGACCCTGCTCATTCCGCAGACAACCTTTGAGCTGTGGCGGCACCCCAGGTGCAGCTGGCCAGGGAGGGACCATGGGAGGTTGGCTCCAGGGTCTTTCCTGCCCATCTCACCCAGTCCTGCCCCGCTGGCCACCTTCTAATTAATTTTCTTTCCATGTGCACGAATCCGTGCACTGGGGCACTAGTCCTATATAATAAAAGCCCAGTGACCGAACAGCAGAATGACCAGAATGACTAGTCAACCAGTCGCTATGACATGCACTGACCACCAGGGGGCAGACACTCAACACAGGAGCTTCCCCCTGATGGTCAGTGTGCTCCCACAGTGGGAGTGCTGTTCTGCTGACTGGGATAAGCAGTGCTCCCACAGCAGGCCGATCCCCACAGGCTATGCCCCCCCACTAGTGCACAAATCCCGTGCACCGGGCCTCTAGCATAAGAATAAATTACCAAAAAAAGAAAAAAGAAAAGAATAAATTACCAAATTTTCATCATGTGTTTTTCTGTCCAGCATAGTATTACAATTATCTTGAAGTAAAAATGAATAATTTCTCACTGTACAAATGACATTACATATAGGTAATGAGTTTGGAGACAATTTCATATTAAGCCCCATTTTCTACCAAATACTAAAACATTGTCTATTGCTTGGTTTTCATTGGAGCCCTGTAGATTCTATTCAATTACATTGGCAAGTAGGAAAAATTACTTTTCTGTGTGATGGTTCAGCATCTACTTTGAAAGCATTGACCATCACTTCACTTTTTTTGTTGTTGTTATTTTGAGCCCATAAACTTGATCAACAAGCTTGAAAACCTCACACAAAATAAATGTCTTTCATGTTTTCATACAATGTACTGAGTAGATTTTGTTGTTGTTGTTATTGTTGGAGCATGGCTAATTTGATACTGTCATTGAAAAGGTTGTTGCGCTTATTTTTTGGAGATTTCTTTGTTTTGGTCTGCTTGGGGGTAGTTTTGAGCCACCTTCTAATACACTGCATGCTAGTAATAGAAAGAAATAAGGCTAGTTTTTCACATGTTTGCACGAACTTTGGTCAGTAGAAGGAAACATGTGAACACTTGGCTTTGGCATAGTGTGGTAGGTGGTGGGACGGGTGACAAGGGTGCTGGTAGAAGTTTCATCTTTCACAAATATAATTATTGAATTTGGTCTTGACTTACTGAAAAATGAGTAGGGTTCGCTGGATAGTAAAGAGATGAAGGGCATTCCAAAAAGAAGACAAAGCTCATGTACCTTGAAAACCTGAAGGGAGTGTCCCACTTTACCTCTGGCCCCTGAAGAATCCTCCATCCCTGGAAACATCACTTCTTTCCATATCTGTGTGAGACAGGTTGCAGCAGAGGTTCTCAGCTCGTCCACTGCACAGGGCAACTTGGTCACTCACCGGGCCATCCCTGTCCATGCCAGGGTGTGGGGAGGACAGGACTGGCACCATCAGTAGCAAATGACTCCATATTTTGTTGTTGTTGTTGTTAATCCTCACCAAGGATATTTTTCCAGGCTTTTGAGAGAGAGTGGAAGAGAGGGAGAGAGAGAAACATCAATGTGAGAGACACATCAATTGGTTGCCTTCTGCATGCAACCTAACTGGGGCCAAGGGTTGAGCCTGCAACCGAAGTACATGCCCTTGACCAGAATCAAACCCTCAACCCTTCAGTCAATGGGCCGGCACTCTATCCACTGAGCCAAAGTGGCTTCATCTTTTAAATGACTCCATTCTCCAGCCTTGTGAATCATGACTAGCCTAGGTAAAGAGAAGGAAAGAGAAAATTAAAAGGAGCTCAGTCCCCCCCCCCAAAAAAAAAAAGAATTGCTATTTTTTTTACAGTAAACTCTCCATTAACTGGAACTTTCACATAGCTAATGTTGTCAGCCCTTGCTTTTAATGCAAGAGACAATGACAAACAGCTGCTCCTAAGCATTTATTAAAAAGAGCCAAACCTTCTGGGACGCGGCTGGGGCCACTGTGCCTTCCTCGGCCACCTTCAGCAGCAGCACCATGACCAGTGACCCATGGGCTGCACAGAGCATGGCTCAGATACTGGCAGTATTCCCAAGTTCCAGGAAAGAAGTAAGGACCATCGATAAACTGCACTTAGGCAGGGGAGGGGGAAAATGTGTTTATGTGTATATATTAGGTATGTAGAGATTATAATATATACTAGGGGCCCAGTGCACAAATTCGTGCACCTTGAAAGGAACTGTGGGCTGCGAGGCTGCGGTAGGCACGCCACGCCACCAGCCAATCAGGGCGAGTATGCAAATTAACCCCAGCCAAGATGGCTACCATTGGGTTTCCCCAGCAACAGAAGAAGCCAAGCTTTCCACACACTCTGGCGGGCCCAGGCCTCCACTCAAGGATACAAAGTTTCAATTATAGAAATGGCAGCAGCCACAGATTAGCAGGAGGCTTGGCTCCACTCCAGGCTACAAAGTTTCAATTGTAGAAGGTAAATAAATTCCAGATACCAGGGCCTCTGCTTGGGTCACCAGGGGCGTGGCTGGCCTGCAAACCACCACAGGCCCCTCGCCCAGGCCTCTCCACACCCCAAGGGAACCCCACCCTGATCCAGGACACCCTTCAGGGCAAACCAGCTGGTCCCCACCCATGCACCAGGCCTCTATCCTCCTATCTAATAAAAGAGTAATATGCAGATTGACCATCACTCCAACACACAAGATCAAGATAGCTGCCCCTATGTGGTCAAAGATCCTGCCCCCATGTGGACACAAGATGGCCACCACAAGATGGCCAGAAGGGGAGGGCAGTTGGGAGGCACCAGGCCTGCAAGGGAGGGCAGTTGGAGGCAATCAACCCTGCAGGGGAGGGCAGTTAGGGGTGACCAGGCTGGCAGAGGAGGGAAGTTGGGGGCAAACAGGCTGGCAGGAGAGCAGTTAGACATCAATCAGGCTGGCAGGGGAGTGGTTAGGGGGTGATCAGGCTGGCAGACAGAAGCGATTTAGGGGCAATCAGGAAGGCAGGCAGGTGAGCAGTTGGGAGCCAGCAGTCCTGGATTGTGAGAGGGATGTCCGACTGCCCACCAGGATCGGGCCTAAACGGGGAGTCGGACATCCCTTGAGGGGTCCCAGATTGGAGAGGGTGCAGGCTGGGCTGAGGGACATGCCCCCCCCATGCATGAATTTCGTGCACCAGGTCTCTAGTGTACTATAAAAACATTTGGAATTCTTCCTAAATATATATACTTTTATATATATTTCTAAATACATATTCCTAAATATATACATATTTAGGAAGAATTCCAAATGTTATATAATACCTATGAACATATTTTATATGTAACATATATACATATATTTTGGAAGAAGTCAAATAACGACTCCAACAACAACAGAGGGAAAAGGGTTTAACCGTAAAATACACTTAATTAAATCATTGAATTTTGTACATTCTACATGCATATCATTATACTAAGGAGATATGCACCACCTCATTATCTAAAGGTAATTGAGGTTTTTTTCATGTAAATATGCAACATTAAACCACTAATGCAGCCCTTGAAAATTACCTTCATTTAAGAAAAAGTTTTCATTATCCAGGAATCATTACCGACTGAGATTTCAGATTGCCCCCAATTTTCCCACTTCCTTTTTCCTGGCTGGAGCTTCCTCTTCTGGAATTAAGCTTTTAGGAATAATGGTGAAAGAGTAACAGGAATATAGAAAAATTGACAGAATCATTTCTAGTAGTTGTATTAATGGATAAACTTGAAAAGAGAATGAACTGCAGGTCTCCTAATATCTATATATATAAAAATCCAGTGACCGGAACACCAGAACAACCAGAATGACCGGTTGCTATGACACTCACTGCGCTCACTGCGGCTGGCCAACCAGCCAGATCCGGGGCAGGGCTAGCCGGCCAACCACCTGCAGCCTCTCCCCCCAGCCGGCCCCACCCCTGATCAGCCCCCCAACCCCGGGGACGGGGGATGGCTGACCTCCCACAGCCCCTCCCACCCTCCCGCCAGCCCGGCCTGATAGGCTCCCATTGGGGCAGGCCCGCCGGACCCCACCCATGCACAAATTTGTGCACCAGGCCTCTATTAATAAATAAAGTACCAGTCATTTAGATATAATCACACAGCCTTACAGCTACAGGAGTCCCAGGGAGTAGACAAACCACTTTTGAATAGGGGATGTGTGCCAGGTACCGTGCTAGACTCCTCCATTAAAATTCTCTCACTGGAGCCTCACAGCAGCTCTGGGCACAATGAATATAAAGAACATGATTTTGGAAGTCAAATCCTGGCTTTGTCATCCATTTTGGCAAGTTTCTAAAATTCCTGAGCCTTGGTTTATTCATTTCTAAAATAGAGATGATTACCAATCTTTTAAGACTGAATGGTAAGGGAAATGAGATTATTTGTTTTGAAAATTCATTTTAAATGTGTGTTTCCCTTCCCTTCTGACCTTTAATCTTGTATTCTTTTCTTTTAACATTTTTTTAAATTGATTTCAGAGAGGAAGGGAGAGAGAGATAGGAACATCGGTGATGAGAGAGAATCACTGATCGGCTGCCTCCTGCACGCCCCACACTGGGGATCAAGGCCCACAACCCAGGCATGTGCCCTGACCAGAATCGAACCGTGACCTCCTGGTTCATAGGTTGATGCTCAATCACTGAGCTACGCCAGCAGGGCTTGCGTTCTTTCCACTAAACCTCTTCTCATGTCCAACTAGAAACTCAGATACCGCTTGGAACTGTGTGTGGCAAAGCCATATCTTCTCCCTTGAACTTGAACAATTGATTTCTTTTGGAACCTTAATGTAGGACATTACCTTTCTCCCTCTTAAATTTCATCATTTCGGTGTCAGCGTGGCCTTTAAACCTGTAGAGGAAATTTTCAATTTTTGCATTGGCCTATTACCATATTAAATAGCCTTCACAGCTTTATGCCATTGAAAAATCTGATCAACGTTCCTCTTATGTCTACTTTGATGCCATTAATAAAAATATCAGATAGAGCAGAATTCAGGGCCAGAGCCCTGTGGCATTCAATCAGTGGTCCCCCTACAGGCTGCAGCAGTGTCATTCATCAAGCCTCTTGGGGTAGATGGACAACCAGCTGTGATTCCACTTAATTTTTCTCTCCTAGTGCCCCCCATCTTATAGATAATGAAAAAACTCATCAACTGCTTTATTGGAATCAAAGACTGTGTCTGTGGCATTCTCCTGGTCTGTCAATCTCATACTAATAACCCTGTCAGAGAAAGGAAATGAATATAGTCCAGCAAAAAACTTATTTTTAACGAGACCACTGAAGTTGGGAAAGAAGAGTAGCTGATGACACAGAGGTTGCTGCCAGAGAATAGGCTTCTGGCCAGTTACTGACGTGTTTCAGATTGTGGCATTGATGTGACCTTGATGAGCTGACCAAGGTCCAGCCGTGGGCTCAGCCCTTCCAGTGCAGAAAACGGGACTCAAAAAACTGAATGAGTTTCCATTTATTGAGACTCATTTTATGCCAGGCACTGTGCTAAGTACTCTTCATGTATCTCATTTAATCCCAGCACTCCAGTACTATAGGCACTATTTTTTAATTCCATTATTTGGATGACTTAGGTGAAGCTTAGAGAGGTTAAATAATTGACCCGGAGTCATATATAGTGTCAGAGTCAAGGCTCACACCAAGTGCCCCTGAGACTGAACCCTGCTCTTACCATTGTGCCTGCGGAGAAGATTCTGCTGCCTTAGTGGTGCTGAATTAATTGAAGAGAGAAGGAAGCAGATAGCCAATGAGGGTGGGGGGAACAATGGAAGAAAAAGGGGGAAAGAATGGGGAACAATGGAATAAAAATCTGTCTGCCACTGTCACCCAGCTTCCTCATCTTGAGCCTGTCCTTGGGACTAACAGCAACATCTGCTTTCCTTAGAAATACTTTCATAAGCCCTTCACATCCTTTATTCCTCTATACACGGGTCGAAATACGCTAACACCCAATTCTAAAGAGCAGTAGTAGCTTGCTAGGCTAAGTCAAATCCACAGGTGTGTTTTTTAAACCTTAATGTTAGCTGGTTTTAGATAGATTTTTACCTCCTCCCTTACCACATTCATTTATCAGAGCACTTGGAAGGAAAAACAAAACAAAACAGAATTGACTTGTTTTAATTCATTGGCTTTCTCCTTCTTCTACACTCTGATGGAAGGTATTATGAGCCTTTAAGTAGTGAAACAGCAAGAAGGAGGCAGCCAAAGAGCAGAAAAGGAGACCGTTTATGATCCAAACATTGAATATTCAGGCCCTCGCTTGCCTAGGATTGTCTCCTGAGATTCAGTTTATCTGAAAACTTCTCACAAATATGTGTATTTTATGTATTTTGCATCTTTCAGTTGCATTTATAATATATGGATATGTGTTAATGAATTTTGTTAAATATAATTTAATTACATTACTAAGAGCATCAGTCATCCTATATAATAAAGAGGTAATATGCAAATTGACCATCACTCCAACACACAAGATGGCCACCCCCATGTGGACACAAAATGGCCGCCACAAGATGGCCAGCAGGGGAAGGGCAGTTGGGAGGGACCAGGCCTGCAAGGGAGGGTAGTTGGGGGTGATCAGGCCAGGGGAGGGCAGTTGGGGGTAATCAGGCCTGCAGGGGAAGGCAGTTGGGGGTGACCAGGCTGGCAGAGGAGGGCAGTTAGGGGCAACCAGGCCAGCAGGGGAGGCAGTTAGGGGCAACCAGGCCAGCAGGGGAGCAGTTAGGTGTCAATCAAGCTGGCAGGGGAGTGGTTAAGGGGTGATCAGGCTGGCAGGCAGAAGTGGTTAGGGGCAATCAGGCAGGCAGGCAGGCGAGCAGTTGGGAGCCAGCAGTCCTGGATTTTGAGAGGGATGTCCGACTGCCCACCAATATCGGGCCTAAACAGGCAGTCGGACATTCCTCAAGGGGTCCCAGATTGGAGAGGGTGCAGGCTAGGCTGAGGGACACACACACCCCTGTGCACGAATTTTGTGCACCAGGCCTCTAGTACAGTATAATAGATCCTAAGTTTTATTATCTCAAAAACCGAAAGGAAATAAGTTAAAAAGTACCCTCAATAGCCATAAATGTCTTGCATGGTTAGCAGAATATAAGCAACACTGAGGCCTCTTCACTTTTTAAGCTGCAGAGCATTTTTTATAATATTTTTTTCATATATTTTTGTTGATTTCAGAGAGGAAGGGAGAGGGAGAGAGAAACAGAAACATCAGTGATGAGAGACAGTCATTGATCAGCTGCCTCCTGCACATCCCACACTGGGGATCGAGCGCGCAACCCGGACATGTGCCCTGCCCAGGAACCAAACCATGACTCCTGGTTCATAGGTCGATGCTCAACCACTGAGCCACGCCGGCCAGGAGCTGCAGAGCATTTTTAGGTATTAATAATACTACAAAGAGATTTTCAGATTTCAAATGCTATTAGACCATCATCACGTCTGCAAGAATAACTTCAGGTGTGGGATGTAGCACATATTTCACATTTTCTTTAGCAACAAAATTTTCCTTCAGTAATTCCAACTATTGGGTTATTGAGCAATGCAAACCAAATTTTTCCTATGAAAACCGAATTTGCAGCAAGCTGTACTTAAAAGTAACTTACAGGGAAATTGGTTAGGAACTGATTGGTTGGTTTGTTTGTATTTGTTTTAATCTTCTGGAGTAATGTTTATGTGAAAATATAATCAGAAAATTAGTACCTTCATCAAGAGGTAATTCAGAGAGCTTTACAAATAAACTGATGATTCTCCTTGATTACAAAAGAAGGCTTTTCTACCTCCAGCACCCTTAAGTGCTCAGAGGCAATTATACCAGTAAGGTCTCTCTTTCCATGTAAAGATTTTCTCATTTCCTCATAATTAGTATTTCCTGTTCATTGAAACAGACTATACTCAGAAAACACACATCCCCCGGCCCCTCCCTCACTTGTTCCCACTGTCCTTTGCTCTCTCTAGAGCTGTGTAACTTGGAACCTCTGGTCCTTCCCATAGGTTAACACAGTTGCATTTTGATGGCATCTATCATACAAATTATTATTTAGTAGCAGTTTCTTTAAAAAGTGATAGCAGCCCAGCTGCTCTGGCTCAGTGGTTGAGCATCGACCCATGAACCAAGAGGTCGCTGGTTCAATTCCCAGTCAGAGCACATGCCTAGGTTTCATGTTTGATCCCCATTTGGGGGAGGGAGGTGCAGGAGGCAGCCGATCAGTGATTCTCTTTCATCATTGATGTTTCTATCTCTCTCTCCCTCTCCCTTCCTTTCTGAAATCAATAAAAAATAAAAACATATTTAAAAAAAGGAAAAGTAATAGCAGAAGAGAAAAAATAGGGAAGATCTAGTCAGAGTGATTTTTTTTTCTTAGATGAAGCATTCGAGATAAAGGGAAAAGGTGGGAGGTAAGGAAGTCTTACATCACCCACGGCAAGACTATGTCAAGGAAGCAAGGCACCGAAGCTCAGAAGGAATAGAAAACTCTTGAGAGTCAAAAGGGAAAGAAATAGGATACGGTGTTCTTTTCCTTTCCCCTCTGCCTTTCAGAGAAGTCTTCCTACTTCATTTGTTGTCTACACATAAGGGGTGAAATCTGAGATTCAGGGATGCCCCTTGATGGTGTACTTGTGTGCTGGGTGCTATGAGGGACCCTATGATGCAGTGACTGTGTATCTCACCCTCTGGAGCTCATAGTCTGGTTGGATTCTAGAGAAATTCAGAGAAGGAGGTTGCTGGGATCCAAGGTGAGCAAGGAAGGCTTGAGATGGGTCTTGATTTCATGCTTGCAAGAGCCTAAATGAAAAGGAGGCACAGACATTCTAGAGCAGTGATGGCGAACCTATGACACGCGTGTCAGCACTGACACGCGTAGCCATTTCTGATGACACGCGGCCACTAAGGCGGCCGCATGCTGAGGATGAAACATTTGCTGCTCCTGAGGATGAAACATTTGTGAAATAATGTTTTTTCCTCAAAGTGACACACTACCCGAGTTATGCTCAGTTTTTTGGCGAAGTTTGACACACCAAGCTCAAAAGGTTGCCCATCACTGTAGAGTGTACATGTTGTATACGTGGGCCAAAGGGATGTATATGGCGCAGTCGGAGACATGGAGGAGATTGGCTGGAGTAAATACAGTTTAGATAATAGGAGAAAGGGCTGGTTCTTGATCTAAAATTTACCCAGAGATATCTATAAAATAGCATATTTAAATAACAAAGATACTATTCAAAATTTTGCGGTTAGGGTTATTCAAGGATAGAGTAAGAAAGTTTTTTACGTTTCTGTTATACTTAAGAGAGAAATAATGCCTTAGTTGACAGAAATCTCCTTTAATCTGTGTAGCTGAGTAGACATATATATTTGGATAGATGGATGGATGTTAGGTGGGTAGGTGGATGGGTGGATGGATGGATGGATGGATGGACAGACACATAATAGATAGAAATATATAAACAAATTTAAAAAATATTTTTCCAACTACTGGATGGAGAGCCCTAGAGGACTGAATATTTTTTCCTTTGTGGCTCACAGATTGCGTAGCACGGTGGTCATATGTGAAAGATATTCAATAAATGTTTGTTGAATGAGATTATCATGGACCCTTGAACAGCACAACGCAAAGGTGTTAAAGATCACTTCCCTAGAAGAAGAGTGAAAGAAGAAAAAAAAACCAACATCCTGACCTTCTGCTTCCGAGGTCCTTCCCTCCACCATAGCAGTGCCGGCACGCATTATTACTTTCCAAGAAGTAAGAGAGAAAATGTCACAGTCAGAAATCAAATGCCATTTCCAACGAGGCTTTCTGGAATTGTGGGAATGGAAATCCGATGGCACACTGGCACTGTTGCCTGGATGCTCTCAGGTGGAAAGTGTTTGGAAATAATAACCAGGGAGGGGGGACTCCTTCCCATTTAATTGCAATTTTAGTTCTGCAGATGAGAACAAAGCAGATAAACTTCCACCTCGACTTCCGGTCTGGGCATCCCAGACCACCAGGAATCCGCAGAACACTTGCAGGTTTGTGCAGATCTCCGTCCATTGAATATGAACCAGTAGGAAGCTGCTCTGGGAATTATAAAGCCCTGAACTAAGGCATTATTTCTCTCTTAAGTATAACAGAAACTTAAAACAGAAACTTTCTTACTCCATCCTTGAATAACCCTAACAGAAAAATTTTGAATAGTATCTTTGTTATTTAATGTGCTGTTTTATACATATCTCTGGGTAGATTTTTAGATCAAGAGGCCGCTCTGAAGCCAGACAAGCTCTCAAGATTTGCTTGGGAGCTGCTGTCCTTAGTGGGCAAGTATCTAGAAAGGGGAGAGGGGAACAGTCTACCCCCCTTAAAATGGAAGGGGGATTTGGAATGCAGACGAAGCCGTTTCATTCTAAAGACCATTTAAATAAAAACAAAGTAAAAATCTCTCCCTGCACAAAAACACAGAAATGAGAAGGCACCATGATAACTAGAATGGCTCGTGTGCTCAGCGATGCTGCATGTGTCATCTCTGGGGGATTCCAGCTACATGTGTTATTTCACGTCTGCCCGCTAAATCTGAACCCCAAAGCATAACAAATGCACAATGTGACACTGAGGAAGATAATGTGGACTTGCCATTGTCCCTGGAGGGACTTGGCCCAGCCGGTAATAAATGGGTTGCGATTTCATGCGGAACATGGAGACAGACTGTCGCTACATGACTTTTCTGCATGATGTGTACGTACTTGCAGTTTTCGTTGGTGTTTTTCGTATCGTGTCTATGCAAACATGGCAATGAAAATGGAAATTGAAGGAGAATAAGATATTTCTAAGGACGTGGAATGTTTGATATCCAGAAAGGAATCACAAACTACATCTCCAACAATAAAGGGAGTGGTTAGTGAATTATGACGTGCTTCTCTAAAGCAATAATATGGTAATATGGAGTTACTTAAAACGTCTACTGAGAGTTGGATATGTAGGAAAGTTCTTTAGCTTTCGCATCGGGCGAAAAAATTAAGGTGAAAATTGTACTTACATTATGGCCACTATAAAACATAATCGTGGGGACAAAATGAAAGGAAATATGCCTAAATGCAAATAGCCTATGGATATCTTGTTCTCATTTATTTTTCTGTCTCTACCATGGGAAAGCAGTATTGTTATTATAATCAAAACATTGTTTAATTTTTTAAAAGCAGGTGGGGGGAAAAAAGCATGCTTCATGTACATCACCTTAAATTTAACATGTTTAATTTGTGGCACATTACATTTTAAAAGGAATAAAAAAGAAGTCCAGCTGCACTGACTTTCAGTATTGCCTGGACATATATTCTGATGTGAGCTGTTCAGTGCAGGGGGAGGGTCATAATATTGTCTAGCAGAATTCCCGCAGCTAAGCCCAGAAACATAAATGAAAGTGGCATAATAGTATGGCATTGTCACTCAGCACAGTTATTCTCCTCTTGCTGGGATTTGCAGTGTTATTTCTGAACATCTCCTGTTTAACTGACAGTGAAGAAAATTTCTAGAGGTAGCTACTCCTTTGATGAGTGGATACCAGTATTCAGCAGACCTGTATTGTTTCAATATTCCTCGCCTTTGACCCACATTTCTCGTGAGAGTCGTAGTAAAAACCCACTAAGGAAACATGCCATAACTTTTATTTCTTATCTATTGGAAGTGGGCACATTCTTATGCTCATGTGTATGGTAATTTTTCCTTAGCTAATGGTTTGACACTGTAGTTCTTTGTGCCCAATCTCTCCACGTTTTCCCTTTGAATTCTCCAAATAATTGGTGGCAGAAAGTTAATATTGTTTTTGAGTTTAACTGAATTGTGTTAATAACTTAGAAAAACTAAATCCCCTATATATTGCCATTACTTTACCTTTTACTCCCATTGGGTCCTTGTACATGCAGTTAACTTTCACCAAACAGTAATGAAAACTGTACAGAATTTTTCTCTACCACAGTAACTGTTGCTCTGGCTTTTTGAAAACTATTTGTAAACTGACTGGACATCTGTCATGGTGCCTGGAGTGGTAGGATTTCACTACTTCCCTATCGCTTACAATGATGATCAGATGTTAAGCTGATCTCACTCAAGGCAAACCCAATGGCCTTTGGACTTGACTTTCCCATAATGACTATCTTTCTTTGGAACACTCTCTGTTGCTGTCTTGCTGATTGGATTTCATACCGTTGACTTGGAAGTTTTGAAGCCAAATGTCACCCTTCCTACCACTCTACTATTAGTCAACTTGGATTGAATCTTGGGTTGATGAGGATGTTCTGGTCTTTGTCTATACAGATTTCCCCCACTATCAGAAAGTAGAGCATTCCTATGAGACCTTTCTTAAGCCTTAAGTGGCTTAAAGCAAAGAAGAAATTACCTTAGGACACATCTGGCTAACAGATGCACAAAATTAACGGAGATAAAGCCCAGATGCGCACAGACAGCTCAAAGCTGTGGCGGTTGATGCTGAGATGCTGAGTGTGGTTCCCACGGAAGGAGCTTGGGGGCCACTCTCGCTGCTCAGGGTGCAGCTGCCTCCATAATGCAAAACAAACACTGAATGCTATTTCCCATTTTCACCTTTTTACGTAAAAGTAAACATCCTCTTCAGATTTCTTTCACTTAGCAACAACAGGAACTAATGTAGGTCTGTTGAAAGCCAAGTGGCATAGGGCGAATTTTCAAATAGCAGGGTACACCTGTCTAGGCATTTCACAGGGAACTCTGTAGGGTATCTGCCTGGGCTACTTTGGCCTAGCTTTAACACTGCTGTAAGCCTCGTCCAAGACTAAAACTGTGTAATTTTAATGTTTTCCAGATGGTCAAGACCCAGTATAAATGTTTTGAACTTGACAACCCAAAGCAAAAAGCACCATCTCAAGACATGGTATAAAACAATAGTGTAGCTAAGGCATAGAGGTTAATACCTAGGAGAAGAGCATAGTGAGTGGGGAAGAGAAGGCTGAGTCAGGTGCAAATCCTAGCCATGGTGCCATTAGCAGCGTGACCACAGACAAGGTGCTCAGTGTCCGTGGGTCTCAGGTTTTGCATCTCTAAAATGGGAATGATAATGTGTGTTTTTTAAAGATTGAGAAGTTTATACACATATATAGCGCACTTGGCACAGTTTCTAGCACAATTAGAACATAGAACTAGAACATAGCAAATGTTCAGAGGATAATAGTTATCATTATCATCTGTGATATGGGATTATTTCTAATAAATAAGGAAAGTTACTCAAATGTTCTTGATATGAATTATCACTATCACTGTACATTTTTTTATTCTATCCATTCATCCATCCTCTTCTGGGTAGTTCTGTGGAGGAGACAGCAATGGAGCTCCAGTGAGTGGCTCAGAGTACCTCCTATCAGAGAGTAAATGGTGTGTGTAGAAGAATAGCATGCATTCTTTTAGATTAGGTCCAGAATTAAACTAAGAGCTAGAAACTAGATCCATTCCTATCACTACATATCACTTCAGTGAGGGCTTTTCCAAGGTTAGCCATATCTCTTCATGCAAAGCACCAGCGAATTTGTTTGACATGACTATGAAAACGGCCAAGTCTCTGTTTTCTGGGTGAGGATTTCTGTGCATCCTTGGGGTCCATTAGCTAGGATAAGCACACCAGGAAGGCTGCATCTTCTCTATGCCAGGCACTGTGCTGGTTATGCTCACAACTTCATCTTCCCAACAACACTTGAGATTGGCATGAACGTTCTCACTTTGCAGGTAAGAGAACAGAGACGGCAGGAGTCAGGTCACTTGCCCACAATTGAGTTGAGAGAGTAAACTAGAAGCAGCAAAGGTGGTTGCACCAGCTCGGTTTTGCCAGTTTTTTGTTGTTTAGTGTCGGTTACTTGTCAAAATAATTTTGAACATCTGTATTACTATGAAAAGTGTTTCTTAGCAGGACTCAGGAGCTCGGGGTAGCACCATCAGCATCAGATCCAATTTCCTACTGGGAGAAAGGCAGTGGGAATTTGATGGAAGGAATGTATATCCAATAGAAGTCTTTGGCAAAGAAACGGAAAATAAGAATAAAAGGGAATAAGAAAATGTAGTGTTTTAGATTTACAAAATACATTTGAAAAGAGTTTCTGAAATTGGGAGATTCTTTGATCTTGATGCTTAAAAAAATAAAAAAGACACAATGCAAGAATATTTTAAAGGCATTTCCCTGGATCGTATAAACAGTTGCCTACAAGTAAGCAGCATTGGGGCCACACTTAGCATCTTTATAAATCATCTGAAAGAAGGAGTTTATGGTCAAATTCCAGATTTGCAGAAACTGCCAAGCTCCTCCAGGTAGCGAAATGCCAGGCTGACTAATATGAATGCAGGAAGAGTACACAGGGCTTTGTGAGTGGGCAGAGCATGGCAGATGGGCTTGTGCATGGACAACTGTAAGATAAGGAATTTAGGGAGAAATAATTCAAACCATCTTTCCAAGATCAAGGAGCTTTGAACTATCAGCTATAACAAAATTAAGAGGTTTTACAGCCAGTGTATGTTTTTGTCCCTACTTATCCCTACCTCAGATGCGATTTAAAGGGGGATTAAAGCAGAAAATTGTATCCTGCTCAAATGGAAAGCCATGGTTCACTTATACCTGGAATATTGTGAGCAATTTTTGTTTGTTTGTTTGTTTGTTTTTATTGTGAGCAGTTTTTTTAACACCCCTTCAGCAGTTGTGCTGGAGGAGGAGATGGTGCAGAGAAAGTGGACCAAAGTGATCTCTGGGAGGAGGATCTGCTTTATGCAAACAAACAGCAAAGAACAGGACTCGTCAGCCTGGGAGGTTTACAAAATCAGTGGGATGTGTGTGCATGTGGACATTCGAATTTAAGTGCTAATTTAAAATCTAAATAGATGTAGGCAGAAAAGCCAATAAGCGAAGTGACAAAGAGGCAAATAAAAGTTCAAGGTTAGCATAGGATGAAATGCCCAAAGACATGCTCACCCCTCCCCGCTTAAAACTTGAAAAGAGAGGGGAAAAAATGTTAAGAAACTAGTTACTTTGGGAACTAGTTACCAAAAATGAGTTGTTATATCCTGGAACATCACGTGGGCAGGGACAGGGTAAATACATTTTTTGTGAATGCATCTACATGTTGTATTAATGTTTGGAGATATGCCCAAACTTGGCAATTTACAAGCTTTGGAATCAGCAAACCTGATTCAAATCCCAGAGCCACCTCACACTAGCTCTTGGATAGGCAACTCTGAGCCACTTTGAACCTCGGTCTCCTCGTCTGTAAAGCAAAAAGAAGCCCTTCCGGATAGGAGTGTTGGGAGGATAGAAAGGGCTGCATGTGCAAAGCTGCAGGAAGGGTAGGGACTGAGACTTTTCAAATCTTGGTTTCCCGTGTCAGCTCTTCTTTAAAGTGCCCTTTGCAGCTCTGTCAGACTTAAAGTCCTATCCGGGGGAGACCGTGAATTCCCCAAGCCACAGTGCTTGATTGTAATCCTACGTTACAACTTTTATCTAAATTAACATCCATTCTCTCCTATTCAGGGAGCCCCTATTATTCCAGGCATTGCTTTAGGAGTGTGGGAAATAAGGCATAAATACACACCATGAACCTGCTCTCAGGAAGCTTACCTGGGGGAGAGGGGCACACAAACGCTAACCCTGGAAATGAAGTTATTTCAGAAAATGATCAAAAGGGGACACAGCCCAGCTGATGTGGCTCAGTGGTTGAGTGTCGACCTATGAACCAGGAGGTCATGGTTTGATTCCCAGTCAGGGAACATGCCCAAGTTGCCGGCCCAATTCCCAGTTGGGGGTGTGCAGGAGGCAGCCAGTTGATGATTCTCTCTCATCATTGATGTTTTTATCTGTCTTTCCCTCACCTTTCCTCTCTTTGAAATCAATGAAAACGTATTAAAAGGGGGGCGGGGAGACCCAGGGTAGAAGAGAGTGTGATGGGGCTGAGGTCACAGTGCTTTAGTGAGGAGGTGGCGGGGGGCGCCTCTGAGGAGACCCACACTTGAGCAGTGTCCAGAGGGGTGAGAGGCATCATGTGACCTCTCAGGGGCCTTGTAGGCAGATGGACAAATGGAGTAGAGGCCCCAAGGCAAGGATGTGTATCGGACGTTCAAGGAACAGAGAAACCGGTGTGACTGAGCATCCTGAATGGAAGGGAGAGAGGCAGGGACACAGACACGGGCAGTGGGCAGCCAGCCCTGTTGGGCTTGGAAGCCAGTCAGGACTGAGCTTTCATTCTAAGAGCAACAGCAAGCAATCGGAGAGTCCAGCTGGTTGGGGAGACGACTTGGCTTGCCTTTTGAAAGGTCTTGCGGCTGCTGAGTAGAGGCTGGGACTGGGGCAGCCTGAGTGGAGGGGTACTATCTCCGCTTTCTCCTCCTCCCCCCCACCACCGTGCCATGGCACTTCTACCTTCCTGGACTCGAAGGCTCACACTGATTTCACATCTGTCCCGGGGCAGAGGTAGCTTTGTACAAATCTTGTTTCGTTCCTTCATCTCTTAGAACATACAGAAATCATTTTTCTCAAATGAAATAACCCAAATGTGTGTCGTTTCAGGTTTTAAAAATCAGTTTGATTGGCCACAGGAAACGTATTTTGGCGTCGCTGGGAGACAGGCTGCACGAGGACCCGCCCCAGAAGCCCCCTCGCTCCATCACCCTCAGGGTAAGTGCTCAGGATATTCCTGTTTTCTCCACTCCTAGCCCCCAAAGTTAATGTGGGGCAAGAACATGAAATGACTGAAGCAATGAGTCAGGAAGTACGGGCTGTGTTCCACACAGCTTCCCTTACCCATCTGAAAAACAATCTCTCTTCTGATTGTGTTTCGTAAGACAAGATTTGTTTTCCTCGATTGGTTAAATATATATTTTTGAGATTTAGATACACATCGGACAAACCCCCACCTTTAAAGAACGCCCCCCCCCCCCAACTACTGCCATCCCACACTCCCATCTACACCAAGAGAGAGGAAGTGTGTTTTCTGTCAGACTCCTCAAACCCACTGAAAGAAAATCGATCAGAGGCCACAGCTAAGTGAAGGTCAATTTGCAATTAACCTTAGGGTCTTCGGTCTTTTATGAAGTAAATATTGCCCAGCCTTACCCACTTCAAAAATTAAGGTTAGAGAAGATAGAACTAAATATTTAATAAACTATTTCAGCTATAGTTTAGAATTATGGGGCAGCACAACTAGAGAGAAACCCCACAGGGGGGCAGAGAGGAATCTAGTGGAAAGGGAAGGGAGGCAAGGAGGAAAAGGCAGAGAGGAAGAGAATGGCCGAGAGGACTGCCAGGTGAAATGGAGTGGGGAGGGGCAGCCCGTATTCTCCGGGCATCAGGCCTCCAGGAACTTTTCTAAATTCGTCAAAAAGCTGGGCTGTCCATGAGCAGTTGGGGAGTGCCAAGTCCGTGCTCTTTATCTGGTCCTGCACTTGCGTGCCTCTGACTCCCTTTCTGCGAGCGTCAGAAAAGGGAGCGATAATAACTGATGCACACAGTGTGCACTTCAGCAGAACGGCCAGCGATGCGATGCAGCAGAATGCCTCTTATCAGTGAATTTCGGCAAACAGCATAACCAGCGTCGGCCAGGCAGAGGGTCGGGCAGGAGAGGAGCTGTTAAGATTTAAGATGGGGAGGAGGGGGAACAGTTAATCGGGGGGAAAAGGAGACATGTAATACTTTAAACAATAAAAGCTGTTGGATTTTGTTTTAAAAAAAAGAAAAGATTGGAGTCTGATTCCGTTTTAAAGAAGAAAATGCACAAAGATTTCGGGAAATGAAAGAGAATTGGCTCCAAGAGGGAGCCCTTCAGAAAAGTGATTATTGGGGCAATTGGGGCAATTCGGATGCTAGTTGAGGGCTTTGGGAGCAGTGAACGTAGAATTAGGACCTATTTTTCTCCCTCAATAAGAGGCGCTTCAAATAAATGGGGAGAAAAAATGAGGCTAGAGAGAGATGATTGCCTTACCCTCATTTTGCTACACAAAAGGGGAGAAGGGTGTAGGCACCGTCAGTATAGCCCTCCTGGAATGACTGTTTAGAGGAGGCATTCCCTACTGCTTACTTGACTCTCTTTCCTCCCCCTTCTGCACCCGTCCCTCTGACTCCCTGAAAGCGATTTAGGAGAACAATAGAGATCCCCAAGAAAAAGTGCAGCACCTTAATTTGTCAAAGGAGGTCCAGAAACTTTGGGGAATCAGGGAATCAGCACCCTCCAATCCTCCTCTTCCTTGCAAACACTGGAGCCCAGCTGTCTGCTGCCTGTTATCTTACTTCCCACCAGTTTTCCCCAGCTTAAGTCACCTTTGCCTTTGAAAGTCATTCTATGCACTGCCCTGCCGTCTGCATGTGCGATAGGCTCTGTTTCCGTACTGTGTCCTCTTCCTCGCCTGGCTGCCAGACCACCGTTTGATGGAGGATCAAGCCCCGGTGGTTCCCATTTACCTTCCTCGTCATGGCATCTACCATGGTGAGGACACTGTCCACCGGAGGATACAGCTCCTGCCCTTGTACACACACGTGGTCGTGTCAAGGTTGCCTGACATCTGCATCCTCTGCCCTGAGATCACCCACTGTGCTGGTTGAAGAAAACAGCCTGACTCTTTGTACTCTAACCCTTTGGCCTGAAATACTTCGGGGGGGAAGTATTGACTAGATCATGCCATTCACAAGACGGTGGGATGCCATCCACACCTTGGCAGTTGGTTCAAAAATGAGTCCCCACCCCCACAGTGTGTCTTGTCGGTATTTCACAATTTTGCAACCAAAGGTTAGCCGCCAAAACGTGGTATTTACTTCATGATGTATTTCCATTCAGGAACCCAGTGGTAATCACACTCCTCCTCAGTTGTCTCCATCACTTAGCCAAAGCACTTACACCACTGGTGGCTCCCTAGACGTTCCTCACATTATCATGCAGGGCGATGCAAGGAGGAGAAGAAATGAAAACTACTTTGATGATATTCCCCGATCAAAACTGGAGAGGCAGATGGCCCAGGTAAGGTGTTATTAAATGCCTCGGTAATGTTCTTTTGCCTTTCACCCATATCACAAAATGTATTCTAACACTGAGCGATAGCTAACGATGCCTGTTGTCCACACCAATGGGAATTTGACCATTGTATGCCATTGCTTTCATTCCCTGCTCACTTGACCTAGATTGAAATAGACCTTTCTGGGAACGGGAGGTATACAGAGATGCTTGGTTTTTATCCTTACTGAAGAAATTATGTCCCCTCTCATTGGATCCAGAAAGTCTTTGCCCTAAAGGGAATAATTACTGGTCAAGAATGAAATCATAATGAAATGAATAATCAAAGTCTAGATTAGAACATGTAAATGGGATGGATGACAGAGCAGAAATCAGGGGAAAGTGTTAACTCCGATAATGTTGTTAATTTCCTCCCAAGTTTACACATCTGCACAGAAGTGTACTATTGGGACTAGTTGCATCATCTCACGTTGTGAAGTTGGGTAGCTGAAAATGACGATGCTGCCCGACACTGATTACTGAAAAGAGATCTGTCACATTCAGACCTTTCCCTGTTTTGGTGTAGACGTCCAGGTCTGACCTGTCCTCAGATGGCCGCTCTGAGACGCGAGTCAGCCGTAGCCAAACAGTGGTGCTGTTCTTAAACACACATTCCTGTGGACAGCTCGCCCTGCCGTGTAGCCCTGAGTTTCAGAGAGATGGATTTGTTGACAATGATTGGCAGATTCGACCCTTTTCATCCTCATTCTAGGTTCAGACTGATGTGTTGAAAGGCTTCTCTCTGCCTCTCACACCTAAGATGAAAATTTCGAGGTGAAAATTTGACTGTAATTGCTTTGCCTTGGTTGTTAAATATTTTTCTCAACTGTTTGGTGAGATTCTGTTTTTAAAAGCCTTTGGCAAACATTCTATGCTGCTACTCACAAAAGAAAAATGTGAAGAGAATATTCTGGAAACTATGGCTATTCTGCCTGCTAATGCCCCAGGAAGAAAGGGCCTGATATATTGCGTCTCCTTTTAGCTCTCTCAATTCTGTGAATTGTTCTCAGAGTTCTTTGTGCAAGGAATGACAACGTTGGGATTGTGGAAAATCCTTTATTGAAGGAAGATGGAAAATGTAGGAGAGACAAGAAAAGAATAATTTCCCTTTCACTCTTATTACGTGTTGTCTTTTAACCCTTATTACTGTTTTCACTGATGTTCTTTTAAATAATGAATCAGAGTTTTTTTTTCGAAAGCTGTTCATATATTTCCTGCTACTTGTTAGAATTTGTGGATCACATCGGTGGTTAAATCTCTCTAAACACAGCATTTCAGAGACATGGTACGTTTTGACCTTGAACCATGTAGTCTTTATGTAGTAATGCATACGGGGTGTTTTCCGAACCCTTCTCTCTGCTGGGTAAGGGAGGGTCGTGTGTTGATGAACATTAGCTCTTATTGACTGTGTCAACTTCAGGAACAGAATCACCCATCTCAGCTGCTCACATAATTGGTGAAATTTCTCCACATGGTACAGCTTTTCCAAAGACGAAATTAATTACTCTTCCTCCTATGTATGAACCCTCGGGGTGCTCTAGCAAAATTTCTCCCTTACTTTCTTTATGAGAGTCACAAGCTGGGCCAGTAGTACCTTTTGAATAGCCTAGATCCATGGTCAGCAAACTGCGGCTCTCGAGCCACATGCGGCTCTTTGGCCCCTTGAGTGTGGCTCTTCCACAAAATACGACAGCCTGGGCGAGTCTATTTTGAAGAAGTGGAGTTAGAAGAAGTTTAAGTTTTAAAAATTTGGCTCTCAAAAGAAATTTCAATCGTTGTACTGTTGATATTTGGCTCTGTTGACCAATGAGTTTGCCGACCACTGGACTAGATCGTTTTCTTGTCACTCCAATCTGAATGCATCGTTTTCAGGAATTGTCTTGCCCTTGAGAAGGTTAAATGAACTTGTATCTGGCTGGGTGAGAAAGGGCCAAAACCAGCAAGAGGAGGTAGACAAGCAGGTGGGTGGGATGTGGTGAGCCATGGAGGGACTGTATGCAGGTGCTCATTCACCTCACGTGTGCTGCTCACAATGCTCAAATGACTCGTTGTAGACACAGGCCTCCGTCAGCAAGCCGGAGCTTGTTACAAACTTTCTAAAATCCTGCTGTTCGATACGGCACTTTTGCTGCCGAAGAAATAGGAGGTGGCACTATAGGAATCTGATCGATAAGAAAAGGCATTCCGGGATTGCAGCTCCTCGGGTTGTGTTAATTGCAGCCTTTTACTTGTTTGCTTTAAGAGTGTTTCCTCATCTGGAAATGCCAAAAAATCATGAAGAAATGAACACATATGTACCTCTTTAAAGTAGTGCCGTTTCAGTGCGTTAACCTAACAAGATATTAAATACTCGATAATTTTGTTGTCAAACAGTTTTATGATTGTGGCTTTTCCACCATTCAACTACTGAGGTTGATTTTTTTTTCTTTTTTTGGGTCATTTGCTATCATAATTTCAAAAATTCACTTGCTTTTTAAAAACATATTATACTCTCTCTAGACTACATTTTTTTCTCAGAGTTATGTGCTTAGCCAATGAAGTCGAGTCTTCCCGAAGACTTGTATTAGCCGTTAAAATCCCAGTGAGCAAGCAGCAGTCACACCGCCTTTCCACCAGGAGCCCAGTCCCAGCGGGTCTTCCCCCAGCGGGTTCTCCCTAGAGGCTTGCTGTAGTTTGGTCACTACATGCCTAGCCAGTCTGTTCCGAAGTCGCTGAAGTCCGCCTTCAGGGTTTCTTTCCTGTTGCTAAAGGACAGGGAAACGCAGTTAAAGAGAATCACCAAGACAGATCCATGTTTTCAGGAAACACTCTACTGCAAGCATGTCACACTCACCGGCCGTGAGTTTGACCTGCTTGCAGTGCCTCAGGTTTATCTGAGCCCCCACTGGAGTGATCTGGAGTGATCTGGAATGATCTGGAATTCCAGCCTTAGGCGAGAAGCCTGTGCTCTCGGTGGCTGCAGTCATTCATGGGAGTTTTGCCTTCTTAAGGGCTGCTGACCAGATGTTTGGAAATGCTTTGCTTCACTTGGAAACACAATGATGCTGACAGTTAAATTAAGACAAAGTTGATGTCCATTCCACCTTTTAAGTGCCTTTGTTGGCAAATATTTTTTAAAAGGTAACACTGAAGTGGCGTTTAATTACTTGTTTTCCATTTAAGCCAATATGAAAAATAGCTGTTTGGGAATACAAGGGCTTTGCAAATGTTGTGGCTGTTGTTTGCTTTTATTCTGATAAAAGCAGTATTCTGCCTCAAATTATCTTAGATGAATATGTGAGCAGCAAAATTGAATTTAGTACTAATGGCATTTTTTTAAACCACTGAGAGTAATGATATAAACACATCTAAACAGTGGGTTTCCTACTATGCTAAAACATAGCTTTTCGAGCCTGTAATTCTAAACGGGACACATTAGCTCAGAAGTTCTGAAATGTTCCCCCATTTCCGTACACCTAATAAATAAATGTTGCACTCACGGTTATATAATAATACCTAAAGCTTTTAAACTTTCAAAATACTTTCACATCTGTTATCTCATTTTAGCACAAACAAGGTATATCCTGCACAACCATTGATGTGCGTGTAGCACGTGGCAGATCAGCTTTTAAGTCGAGTGCTGTGGGGATGAGATAGTAAATGAAAATATGGGGGAAATATCAGAAGGAGGAAAAATACTTCCAGTTATTACCACCTAATCTCAATCTTTAGAAATATTCTTGAATGATATTTAGGAGAAGTCAAAGCACTCTGAAAATGGATATTAATGTGGGGGGGAGGAATGAATACTAAAGAAGAGTAATGGAATTAATAAAGTTTTGAGACCACATTTTCAAACTTAAGAAAATGGTGCAAACCATTTGTAGAAGGCCTCTGTTTATAGAAAATATTTATGAAATAATGCCTCTGTTTTCACAAAATAAAAAAAAGACTTCTAAAGGGAAGAGAAATGCATATTTTCCCACAACCTTTGGCTTAATATTCATGAGGAAAATTCATAATGTAAAGGTCCTTGTGCTTTGAACACTCTCATCTAAATGAAAATATTAATATTACCTGGGGCCGTGGCCCTATCTGATGAGCACAACTCTGAAAGCAGGCATGAGCCACATTTGAAAGGCAAGGAGACTGAGAAACTCCCTGACTTGGTCCAGGTAGCAGAGCCCATAAGAAACCAAATTAGAACTTGCTGGGAGCCGTATGTGAGGCTCTAAAAAGGCTTTGTCTAAATTGCTTCTAAATCATAGAAAGTTGATTCAGTTCAAAGTCTAGTATTTTCTCATCCAAACAGTACAACTTAATAAGGATGACTACATCAATTCCTCCTTTATTTGAAAGCATTTTACATATTATATTAGTTCTACAAATATTCATTCTTTTTAAAAAATATATACTTTTATTGTTTCAGGAGGAAGGGAGAGGGAGGGAGAGAGAGAAACATCAATGATGAGAATCATTGATCGGCTGCCTCCTGCATGCCCCACACTGGGGATCAAGCCTGCAACCCAGTCATCTGCCGCAACCAAGATTGAACTGTGACCTGGTTATAGGTCGACACTCAACCAAATATTCACTCTTTTGATATTGTTAAAGGAAGAGAAATGGAAACAGCCATATAGAAGTCCTGCCCTGGCCAGGTTCGTGCCTGGGGTTCCAAGTGCGGTGTTTTAGTTAATCCTCACAGCAGCTCGTTCTGTAGTGGAGGAAGCCCAGGTGGGTGAGTGCTTGGCCTCACCAACCGGTACACAGCAGAGCCAGCACTCCAGCCCTGCTCTGCCGGGTCAGACCCTGCTGCCTCCAAGGTCCTGATGCCCTGTGGGCTGCCTCTGTTTACAATGATATAAAATGTTTACTAACAGTTCAACAAACTAATTTCCCACATGTTTTAATAGATCACACTTAGGTAGGCACAGCGAGCAGATTGAGCACAAAATCACTAGTCGTGGAAACGTACTGAATCAGCTCATGGTTAATCACCACGAAACCCAGAACTACAGTGGTTATTGGTTGATCCTTTCAGTGGCAACCCATCCTGCACCTCCTGGTAGAACCTCTGCCCTTCTCCTGTGTTTGTGAAGAGCTTTGCACGTAGGTCTGGGGTTGCTGCATTTACAGAGAAGTTCTTGCTTGTGGGATTCTCCAAACAATGGATGCTGTATCTTTAGTGGCTTCTTCAGTTGGTGTTCTGATTTGGTTTCTCTCTGGCTCTGTGACCTGTACCCAAGTCATGTGGTTTCTCTGGACTTCCGTTTCCTTGACTTTAAAATGTAGGTAATGCCTGCCTCTCAGGTTTTAGTGTGTCAGATAGATGATGCATGTGAAAGTATATTTCAAACCATAAATCACTACATGTTTAGATGATATGACTAGCATATATGACTCTCAGCCCCTAATTCAAAGGTCCTGATCCATCATAGGGCCAGCTAATGCCAAAACTATCAGATGGCTATCCGTTCTATAAACACAATCATTTTTGTTCTGGTGTTATCCGGGCTTTGAATGTATATTGAAAATGGAATTGGAATTTTCCTCTTTATATTTTAACTAGGGGCCCGGTGCACGAAATTCGTGCACAGGAGAGGGTGGGTCCCACAGCCCGACCTGCACCTTCTCCAATCTGGGAGCCCTCAGGGGATGTCCTACTGATGGCTTAGGCCTGCTCCTTATGGTTCTCTGCTCTCTGTGGACCTGCCTGCTTGATGCCACGGCAGGCCCTGGTGTCTGCTCTCTGTGGGGGCCTACTTGCCCTTAGCCGCTGGGGCCAGGGGCAAGCAGGGCCCTGCTGTCTGCTCACTCACTGTGGGAGACGTTCCAGCCCTGCCCATGGCCACTTGCATACACGCCAGCTCGAAGTGCCTGAGTCCTGGGGATGTTCCTGCCCCACCCCCGGCTGTTCCGCACCTGCGTGCGTAGGCCTGGAGTGGCTGGGGGGTCGTTCCGGGACCCCAGCTGCTCCAGGCCTATGTGCAGGCCTACATGCTCAGAGCAGCCTGGCTCCCGAGGACGCCTATCCCCAGGACGCAGGCCACTTGGCACTGGCACACACGTAAGCGGCTACGAGGCAGGAACATCCACCGCGTTGCCATGGCAATGCGGCAGATGTTCCCGCCCTGCCCCCGGCTGCTCTGCGCCTACACGCGGGCCTACAGGCTCAGAGCGGCCTGGGTTCCAAGGATGCCTGTCCCCGGGATGCAGACCACTTGATGCCTGCACATGCGCAAGCAGCCGCCCCGCCCCCAGCGGCTCCGTGCCTGCGTATGCAAATTAACCTGCCATCTTTGTTGGGTTAATTTGCATACTCGCTTCTGATTGGCTGGTGAGTGTAGCGGAGGTATGGTCAATTTGCGTATTTCTCTTTTATTAGTGTAGATTGTATGAATATGAAGGCTGCCAAGGAGCATCTGCCATGATGGCGACAGGATCTGTGCAGAATGATCATCAGAGCCAGAGAAAGGAGAGGAGAGATAGAATAGTCCCCTGCAAATACAGGTTACCAAAGTGTGCGGCAAAGGACACCCCATAGTATTAGCATGTTATCACTGTAACAGGGTAAGATAAACCACTTAGAAAGAAACTTAGAACTTGTTTGAAATACACAGTACACAAAATTGTTAGCTGGAGAAGCATGGGTAGCTCAGCAAGCCACAAGGCAAATGCTTGGCCATCTCTGGATAAGAAGGAAGATCATAATTTATCCTTTGATTCTTTCCCTGGGAGGGAAAGCCTGTTGCTCCTAGGACTTCTTCCCACTGTCTGACATTATGGGGATTTACAGGCTCAGCCTACAGAAAATAGCCCAACTGTGTTAAGAGCAACAGCATTTTAAGTGATTCTCCCCCCACAAACTACACGAGGTTTCTTATTCCTTCGTTATATCAGATTATTTTTAATGCCCATAAGTTAGTGGCTATTTTTTAATTTAGATTTTCATCACCTATCCACTACTCAGAAAGGCTTAGCCTGTCCATGACTTTAACATTTTCTTCTATGAAGGTGTAAAGACCAACTTGTGATACTAAGCACAGACAGATAATATATAACTTAAAAAAAAAAAGAAGGTTAAAAGAATAAGCTCAGTAAGCTCTTCCGTCAGGAACTCCCAATTTGACATCCTGTCACATTGACAAGCTGACACGCCAGCTTCAGAGGTACCTTGGGATGTTGATGATATCTGTGCCCGGTTCCGGGCCAGGAACTAGACCACCAGCCATGTACTCCTAAAGGCATCTCCCCAGGCAAAAGTGGAAAACTTTGCTCTCATACTTGAAACAAACCTGATGGCTGTACACCTTGTTTATTAATGTGGACAAATTAATTGCCTTTTCTCAACATATACGTTGCTCTCCCTGTGACAACCTGGGGTTGGAAATTCCAATATGATGAGTGTCCTTCAGGCCACATTGGCATGTTCATTGGTCTTTAAAAAATAATGGGAAGAAGTAGGAGCTTTTTAAGGTTTTGATATTGATCTTAAAAATCTTGGTTCTTTTATTCTCTATCAAACCCATCAGTGAGGCAAATGAGGTGGCCAGCAGCTTGCTCAGACTGATGCTGGGCAGACTGTAACACCACCGGTCATTTCGCTAGGGAAGCTCTGATGTCTCCCCTTCCCTCTATGCGCTGGGCCTTCGCCAAGGTGAATGTTTCCAATTAAAACCAGACCATGGATTTTTTTTTTCTTTAATCAGTAGAAAAGATCCTATTTTCAGCGGAATAAATAAGAAATCTGACAGTCTTTAAAAAACCCTGTTTCAGCGGCATTGACCTTGTGATATTTCACGGTGCCTTAGGCTTCTTCACAAAGAGGCACACCAGGCTATTTTTCCACTTGTTAACTTTTCGGAATGTTTCTCATTATATTCAGTCCAGTTTTGGGGTTCCCAGGGCAGAGCTTTGGCTGGTATAATCTGACCTTGCTAAATTTTCAAGGGTAGGAAAATTCTCTTATTCTCCTTCTCCCTCTTCCTTTTCTTTTCTTGGTGTTAAAAAAAAAAAAAGCGAGGGTTGTTGTTTTTTTTCATGTCTAGAGGAAACAGGGCCAATTATGCAGTGCTGTCTGAGTTAATTCCGTTTATATATGACTAAGGTAACATATTAGTAGGGACTCTTTTGGGTGCTTGCAAGTAACGAGAAACCCACTCAAAATGTTAAAGCATAAAAGGGCATGTATTTGAGTCACTTCACTGCGGAGTCCACACAGTCCTGATCCCAGTATGCCTTGCCCTCGGGCTCTGCTCTCTTCTGGGCTAGCTCCTTACCCAAACAGGCTTTCTCTACATGAGAGGAGTGTCGAGTTCAAGTCCTGCTAAACTTGAACCTGTAAGAGAGAGGGCTTATCTTTCTAAGAGTTCCCCCAACAGTCCCAGGATTGAGTCCCATTGGTTCAGATCAGCCTGGTTTGGATCACTTATCTGCCCAGAGCTAATCACAAAGACGGGAGCGGGGTGATTAACCAGGCCTTGGTCACATGCCTGGAGGGGGTTTTAGCTCCACCTGAACCACATGGACTGAAAGGGGTGGGAAGGGGCTCCTCCCATGGACAGTCAAAGGGCCATGGCCAGAGTGGGTATGGTTTCCAGCAGGCTCACTGGTGGGTACTGGAATAAACCCACGTTGACTTTTGAATGAGAATGTCTGATGGAAAACTATTACATCATTGCAGGTATTGACTTCATTTTTTCATACTTAATTTGATGAGTTTTTTTGAAGTAATGAGATCAGGGTTAAAAATTCCATCTCTGGTATCTGTTACCTCTGTAATCTGGAACAGGCCTCTTAGCTACTCAGAGCCTTTGTTTTCTCTTCCTACAGGGAGATTAATGCCCACCTTACAGCATGGTTTTGAGACACAAGTAAAGTAATATTTGTCAAGGTATTTTACAAACTACAAAGCTGTAAGTTTGGGTTGTTCTAGATATTATTATTATTTGAGATAGCTTCTAGTTTTCTACATTATGCTTTTTCAACTGCAACTGGGAATAAATGTCTTTTCAAGTAAAGCTCATACTATTTGGCTGTGTTCTACAAAACCATTTCTGTTTTCCAGCTTGTAAGCCCAGACTAATACTTGTGCACTGATACGGAAACAGTCGTTCTTAGGAATGCAAACACGGTACAGGTTCTTATCGTGTCATAACCTAATTAGCATTGGGGCTCTTTGGAAAGAATTTGGGGATGATATCCCATACTTAAATACTTCTAAATACTCTGAGTTGGCATATATCAAAATATATCATACTTTATGTTAAAATATTTTATTTCTCTTAAAATGTTGGCTATGTGAGGACAAGGCCCAGCTGACCCTTCCTGGGTCACTTGTTAATTCCCTATAATAAGCACTCCATAAATACTTGTTGATCGGATTACTTTACAGAAGGTTATAGGCACCAAAAAACCACATGTTTCTAGGACTGCAGACTGGACATAAATTGGGATGGTCTCAAATTTTTTAGAGAAATAAACTACCTAGAACAGCAGTGTGTCACCTACCTGGCTTGATCTGGTAGTTCATTATCATCATTGTCAGAGCCCACACTTCTGATGAATACAACTTTATAATGAGGAAACTAGGACACAGAGAGTTTATGTTGCTCATTCCAGACCACACAGGTCATGAGCAGAGCCAGGATTCACTCCCAGGCCTTAAGCACTATGTGATGAACACCTGTGTTGTCTCTACAAACTGGTCCATGACACCCTCTAGAAACTCTAGAACCCCAGAGGGCTCCAGTGCCATGTTTTGAGTCCTTCAACAAATTATGTTAATAATATCTAATCCCTAATGTAAATGTGAGGTTAGTAGAGAATTGAACCTCTAGGGGAGCATTGGATAAACATTGTATTTGAAGACAATCCTTCGCTCTGGACATCCCATTTTTCATCCTTTCCAAATCAGGGATAGCAAACAATTGCTTCATGTCAACAGCTGTGAAATGAGGTGACCCCCTTTCTGTGTGGGTCTCTATGTTAATGAGGTTTGAATGTAGCATCACACAGGTGTATGTGCATTAATACCCAGAAGATTCTTCTGTTAACGGAAAACGGGATTTTCGTGTGGGAAGGGGCCAGAAAATGCCTCTAGTCCTGCCTCATGATGCATCACCCTCTCTAATGCATGCTTAACAGACAGCCACCATCTTCTGCTTAAACTTGTCCCTGGAAAGGTGGCCCCCACTTTCTGAGGCAGCTCCACCACTGGAAAAGTTCTAATTGGTGGAACTTTCATCCTGTATTAAACTGAAATAAGCCTTCCTAGAATTCCTATGTAGTTAATGCTGTCTTCTGAAACAACGAAGAAGCCTGCTCCTTCTTGCTGAGAACAGTTCTTTAAGACTGAAGACAACTTGCTGTCCTCCCTTCACTATATTAACCATAGCTAGCTGCTTGCCAATATCATTCTGATAAGTGGGATGTGGGCTACACAGCATCCTGATTCCCCAGTTTGGAAGTTTTCCAGCCTTTGTTAATGGCCATGAGTCATGGCTCCCTACTCAGCCCTCAGCAGTGGTGGGTGTGTGTGTGTGTGTGTGTGTGTGTGTGTGTGTGTGTGTGTTTAACCTTAATGCAGGATTTTACATTAACATTATTACTTTCCAGCTCAAATGTTTTTTCAAGTTTACCCAATAACCCTTCTACCAATGGCTTTTTAAAACTGGGCCAATACTCTGTGTATCAGTGATCCTTCCTGACTATGTAATGTGCTCATTTTAAAAGCTTACCTCAAAAAAGCACGTCTTTCAAGTAACCCTACAATATATCAATTTCAGTGCTAAGTGGACAGAACTGAGGGGGGAAACTGTAACCTTCTACCAGAGACCTCTTAGGTTGGCATCATTCAAGTTAATAGTTCAGCTAGACCTTTTCTTAAATGTTTTCCACAAGGATAAAATGAGGAAGTAAGGGGATCTTGATAAACATCATTGAATGAATGGCTTCGTCCAATACCTCTCTTCTTACCAGAGGCAGGAAGCAGTGTTGAGCCTATAGTTAATAAATGGATTTAAATAAAGAAAATGACAGCCTCAGCTTGCAAGAAAGGAACATAATGTATATTTTAAAGAGATGTTACAGGCAAAGAACAGCATTACTTTGCAAAATCGAGTTTCTTTGCAGCAATTCATGTTTTGATAAAAAGCTGATCACTGCTTTTCTGAGTGAGTTATTAATATTTCTGCTTTTTAGTGGTCCTGAAAAATGTATGTGATGGCATCCAAACTTTGAGGTAGAACAAGTAAAATAGCCCATATTGCAATAAATAGCATGATCCCAATTGACTTAGATTCCCTGCAACACCCAGAGAACCTGGGGAGCTGCCCAGCAGAATCTGGAGTTAGTGTTCCATTTTCCTTTCTCTGCTCTATTTTTTTCATAAATAATTCTGTAATTTAGGTTCACAACTGTCATATTAGGAATGCAGGTTATATATTATCTCTACAAATGAATAACAGGAATCACATAGCCTATAGTTCTCTCCTACTTTGGCAGCTGAGGGCTTATTTTATGTGCTATCAGTTCCAGAATCGTAGTTGGAAAGAAGAAAGGGAGGGATGAGAGGAGGGAGGAAGGAAGGAAGGGAGGGAGGGAGGGAGGGATGTAGGAGGGAGGGAGGGAGGGAGGACAACTGTAAACTTGGGCAGGCTACAGGTAATATCAGAATATATATATGATGCCAGTGTACTTAGGGTGGGACCAAACGTCGTGTTCATTACTTCCTCCCACTTTTGCTAGGTCAATTAATGCCAGCACCAGCAATAGTGGGTCACACATGGAAAAATGACTGTTGGCCTGGCTTTTCACATCCAGCAGGTGATTACCGATCTGTCCAAGAATTTCCCTGTAGACATGGGGGGAAGGTCACAATCACAAAGGTTTGCAAGGACTGCCCTTAAGAAAGATGGAGAAATGACAGGAAGCAGCATTTTCTTGAGTCCAGCATTCCCTGCAAATAAAATAGTTCATCTGAATCCTTTGATTAAAAGGGTCAGTAGGGTATGGTGCCAGGTGGGTACTAGACTTGTTGGGGGAATCACTTCGTAAGTTATATAAATGTCTAACACTATGCCATACACCTGAAACCAATGTGATATTGAATGTCAGCTGTACTTGAAATATTTTTTAAAATTTTTATTATCACAATAAAAAAATAATTAGTTAATTAATTAGTTAGAAGGTCACTGATAAGAAACCCTGAACTTGAGTCGTTTACAGTACAGTTGAGAAGAATCGCATACAGTTGGTTCAGGGCCTTGTACGTATCGCACAACTCACCTGAGAGGAGAGGAGGATGAGTCCTTGTACCTGTACAGAAGAGGTGATAAGATGCTGGCCTGCGGGTAACTTCGGGGAAACAAGAGGTTGCGGTTTTCTGGTTTCCTGACCAGGTTCACTTAGTGCCCCTGGAAGAGGAGGCTGAGGCCGAGGGGCTGTTTCTGCGGAAGCAAAGATGCACCTGAGGTGTTTGAACTGGATTTGTTCGACTCCATCCTCTGACAGAGCTCATCTCGTTTTAGTCCCAGCTCCAGGAGCCAGGGAGTCTGCTGGCTCTTGGCTGCGGGCAGAGGCCTCCTTGGTTGGGGTGCCCTTTTTTCTTTTGCCTTTGAAGCTGTTTTGTTCGCTCTTCAAGTTTGTTTTTGTTTTATTATAGAAGCGCTGTCATCCAAGAGAAGGAATTGACTTTATTGTTCCTTTGGCTTTTGCTCGGAACCTTTCCTATTTCTTGTTGGATTCTTTCTGGTAAATTTCTGAACACCCTGTACTGTGAAAGAATTAAGGCCAAAAAAGAGAAGAAACAGGAAAAGTCAACTTTTTTTTTCAGGGCTAGAACAAAGCAAAAAATTCCTCTCTGATAGAATCTGACCAGAGGGCTCTATTCATACAGGTTTCTTTATTAAAATAGTGATGCAGCATCGGCCAACTCCCGGAAGATCTTCAGAGCCTAATTGGAATTGCTGAGGTGATGCAGGTATCGGTAGCTTGCTCCATTCCAAGACCCACTATCAGCCTCTGAATCCCAGTTTACTACTGGTCCTGATGATAGAAAAAGGGTGGTGTCCATAGCAATTTCCATCCCACAGTCATCCACTAAAAGCCAAGTGGATGCCTACTCACTATTCCACCCAAGCCTTGCACCCAATGGTTGAGCAGTAACTATCTTTGAATGAATGTCCGGGTGCCAGGGAGACAGGTTCTTGTGCTCTGAAGTTTTTTCAGATTTTCCATTTCTTCTTGAAAGAGAAATCCCTTTGCAGTGTGGTCAGCATAGACTCAATCTACACTATAACAGAGAAATATGCAAATTGACCATCACGAGTGATGCCCACCAGCCAATCAGGAGTGTGTATGCAAATTAACCTGACAAAGATGGTGGCAGCGGCCCTGCCCCCCAGCTGCTCCAGGCCTCTGGGCAGCATGCATGCAGGTGTGGAGTGGCTGGGCGGGGTGGGACACCTGCTATGAGGGGCAGGGTTGGGGGCGGAGGGAGCTACAGGAGCGGTGCTCCAGCCGGAGCAAAAATGGAAGGCCGTGGCCAGAACGAAGGCCTGGGTCCCAGGTGCCGGAGGAAAACCGGTGCCGGCAGCCAGGAAAGGAAGGCCTATTGCACGAATCTTCATGCAACGGGCCTCTAGTTTGGATATAAAATGCTGAGTGCTCAGGGAAGGCTTCTCTGAGAAAGGGGCATTGAAGGAAGTGAGGGCTGGCCCTGCAGTCTGTGAAGGAAGGACATTACTGGCAGAGGGGAAAACACATGCAGAGGCTTTGAAGCAAGAATGCGCTTTGCTGTTCAGAACCAAGTGGGCAAGAGGAAGAGTAGTAGGGAGGAGGGTGGAGAGGGAAGGCAGGGATGGTGCCAAAGGATGGAGATTCTTGCAGGCCATTGTTAGGATTCTGAATTTTCTTCTGAGTTAAATAGGGCAAAGTGGCATGACCTGGATGGATCATTCTGACTATTGTGTGGAGAATAAGGACTAAGGGGGCAAGGATAAAAGCAGTGAGACCAGTTTGGAGGCTAATGAAATAATCCAAGTAAGAAAAGGTAGTGGCTTGGACCAGGTAGGTGATAGGAGGGTGAGAAGATTTTAGGAGATTCAATGGGAGTTCCTGCTAGGTTGAGTGCAAAATGGGAGTAGAAGGATATTTACAACTGGAAGAAGGGGGTTGGCATTTACTAAGAAAGCTTAAAGCGGAGGTGAGATAACCAGGAGCTTGGCTTCAGGCATTTAATTTAAGATTATGATGCCTATTCATCATCAAAGTAGAGCGATCAAGAAGGCCACTGGATATCTGAGTCTGGAGCTAGCAGAGAGGTCTGGGCTGGAGATACAAGAGTGAGAGTTGGGACTGGATGAGATCACCTCATATAGCCAGAGAGGGAAACCAAACTGATGGGATCAGAGGACGATCAGATCCTGGGAACCAGCAAAGGAGCCTGAGAAATGGAAGGACTGATTCACGGTGTCTGATGGGTCAGGGCAAATGAACAGGTGGGTTTGGCAGAGTGACAGGTGCTGTGAAGAGCAGTTTCAGTAGAGTGGGCTTGGGTGCAACAGGAAAGGGGAGACTGTGTGGATACCTTTGGGGGAGTTCGCTTCTTAAAGAAGAGCAGAAATTGAGCAGGATCTCAAGGAGGATGTTGGGTCAAGGGAAGAAGTCTGTTTACTTGGAGTAGAAGATGTTACAGCACTTTTTGAGAATGTTCCAGTAAAGGGGGGGAAATGGATGATGAAGGAAAAATAGCTTATTATAAACTACCTGATTGCTACCAGTTGAGCAGAAAAGAAGGCCACCTTTAGGAGGAAAACCTTGGAGATAAGTAAAATGCTTTCATTTTATTCTTAGGTTTTAATGCAAATATGTTGTATTCTCTGAACTGAATTCATGATAACCTGAGAGACAGATGGTAACAAGAGCAAGATGTGTGTTGTATTTTAAGAAAATGTTTCCAGAGTCAGGAGGCAGGTCTGAACTAAAGATAAAATTAGGCACCTTCAAATTTCTGTTGACTTCATCATCAAAGAAGTAAACATTAAAGTATTAATTGTATATCAGTTATAAGGCTACTATATTTTTACTTAACCCCCATTTATTTGGGTATCATGATGATTCAGGTTCAGATAAACTACATTAGCCTTTCCAATATATGTGGAAAAGGGATTGAGAGAAAATTAATAAGCAAATGAAATTGCAAAGGGGTGTTTAATATCCTTTTATAGAATTGTTTCCAAGTAGCCCTGTAACATGCAGGCATGCTAATTACAAATGTTCCTACTCTCGTCAACCAAGTTGGCCACACTTTTTCAGCTCTTGTCAGGAAAAATGAGAACATTTCTAACAAGAAGTCTGCAGGGTTGGTTTCTGGTGCATTTTACCAGAAATGTGTCTGCAGTGACTAGTTGAAAGGCACAAGTGCCAACAACCACCTGGACCAGCTACAGATGGGAATGAATAACATGAATGAATGTTCCTGAAGTGCTTTACCACTAACCAGGACATCTTTGAACACATCCTGTGATTCCATTCTTCGGTCAACATGCTTGACAGCCTTCTGTGTTCCAAACGTCCTAGGAATTTAGGTCCTAGAAATTGTGGAAAAGGTATCTTTCTCATGAAGCTTACCATGAGCTGCATGCACAACAACTTAGTGAGATATGTAGGTCAAGTACTATTATTATTCATCTTTACAGATGAAGACATTCTAAGGCTTAATTAAAACTCAGATTTAAATCACTACTGTTCTAGCAATTGGAGCCTCGGGTGAAATTTTATTACTTACCAGAGTCCTGGTGCATGAAAATTCATGCATGCGGGGCAGGGGGCGGGGGGGCCCCTCAGCCTGGCCTGCACCCTCTCACAGTCTGGGAGCCCTTGGGGGATGTCCACCTGGCATCTTAGGCCCGCTTCCCTGGGGAGCGGGCCTAAGCTGGCAGCCAGACATCCCTCTTGCAGCCCAGGAGCCCTCGGGGAATGTCTGCCTAAGCCACAGTCAGATAGCCTTAGCACTGCCGAGGAGGCGGAAGAGGCTCCCGCCACCGCAGCTGCGCTGGCAGCCGTCAGCCCGGCTTGTAGCTAAGCGGAGCTCCCCCTGTGGGAGTGCACTGACCACCAGGGGGCAGCTCCTGCCTTGAGCATCTGCCCCTTGGTGGTCAGTGCGTGTCATAGCAACCAGTTGTTCCCCATCATTCTGCCGTTAGGGTCAATTTGCATATTACCCTTTTATTATATAGGATATTTTCTTTCTCAAAAACTTTTCAAAACTCAGTGCTTTAATACATGGTATACCCTGAAATATTATCTTTATAAATATGAAATTTCACAGCAGACACTTCTGTATCTAAAACATTTATTCCAGCACTCAGTCTAATAACCATGTGCTAGAAGAGCCATTTCATGTGATAAAGTCACAGCTGGTCCACCTTAAGTTACTGCTTTGTGAGCCTGATGAATCCTTTCCTGCCAACAGAATTCCTGTGATATCTGAAATGTATCAGCTTTTTACAAAACAACCTTCATAACTAAAATATAATTTACTGCCTCTATTTTAAACTATTTTTAAAATATGACATTTTACCATTTGCACTGAGTCACGGAATTATTGGAAACGAGGGAGGTTTTACTTTTTCTAAGTTTAAAACATAGCTTGTAAGTGGAAAATAGTTCTTATTACTTTAAAAGATATGTAAGCCACATATGAACTCTCTCTTCATTGTATATGACTAGAGGCGGGGGGTTTTCTTCACTGTGAAAAATTTTTATATGGATTTAAAAATATACAACTATGGCGTGAGACCCTCTTTTTCCTCCTTAACTCTCTGGTAACTTTTAGGCACTGTTGGAAGATATATTCATGTAACAGGATGCTTAGTGGGAATTTTCCTGTAAATACCGCACATTCTAGAGAGAAAGATGCACCCTTTTGGGGGCTTACCAAGGGGTGGTGAGCCCACCCTCAGCTACCAGTCATGGAGTGGAAGATCAGCGCTGGGAAGGGCAGAGAATGGTCTGAGCCACTGCGGAAAGAGATGAGGCTTTCCTGCCTTCGTGGGAGAGGCAAGAGAACGTGTCCCCATGCTCCAAGCCTGGTGAGAGGGTCCCATGAGGCTCCTTACCAGAGTTGGGGAGCCTGCAAGAAGGGGGAGCACATCGCTTCCCACAGTTGGACTTCTGGCAGGCAGATCACGTAGCACCAACCTGAGCTGAAAACTAGAGAATTGGAGAGAGGTGTCCTGGCAGAGCGGGGAGTGGTCGCCGGGCAGCCTGCCCTGCAGGAAAACGTTGTGTCCACGTGATGGGACCGGGTGTGCAGAGGGAGCTGGGCTTACGCCCTCTCCCGGCATCCCACCCAAGGTGCCTGCATGTGTTTGCGGAGGGCAGAGTGGAGGAAGCCAAGCTGGGGCCAGATCTCACAGGAACTGTGCAGTGGGGACCACACCCTCTCCTGAAGAGCCCTCCAAGAACGCATGTACATACAGTACAACCCGACAGGGCTGTGCCTTCAAGGGGGCGTCAGAAGCCATGTTAGTGTTCCCCTGACAACCACAGAGACAACCCAGCCTCCGCCAGCTAAGCAAGCCCCAAGCCCTTCTGTACCCTCCCCCCCAACTGAGCACAGGAGGGAGGCAGGGCTTGGGGCTGGGGGCGGCCAAGGTTGACCACCACCCCCAGGTTTGTTAAGCCCCCAAGACTGGCCTGTGGTGAGGGAGAGCAGCGTTTGAATCAGATAGGACATTGGAGTTTTATACAAAATGGATTCTTCAAGGCTCAAAGGGACCGGGAAGGCATGCACTCTTCCCAAAATGTCAGTTGGCCTGTTGCCCATCTGGAAGGAGGGACTGGGCATGGCCCATGTGGGAGCAATGAGGAGAAAACAATAAAACATTCAGGCGTTTGAACCCCAGAAGAGTTGAGAGAGTTGAGACTGTTCCATGAACGAGTCCCATGTATATATAGGATGTCCCCGAGAAATCTATATACACACTTTGAATAATTATAAAGGCAGTGTTTATTAAACTACAGTTCACTTTCAAAGTTGAGCTATCAGCTCTTAAGGTGTGTATACATTTTTGGGGACACCCTGTTATATTTGTTTCAGGATCAGCAAAACAAGTTTCGTGTAACCAGGGTCCCTCTGCCTTCCGGTGAAGTCGGTCGCAGGCCTTGCTTCCTATCCCGTCAGGCTGACATGCATGACACTCCCGTGTGACCTGAGCAGGCCACTTGACCTCTGGGAATGTTGGTGTCTTCATCTGCAGATGGCAGGCGTCCCTGGGCTACTGCTAGCCTGTGTGTGAACGTGGTGGGAGATGTGGTTTACAGAAAAGGATTAGCTCAGCCCTGGGCAGTGAGAGTGCAGCACGGCCATGGTGATCCTGGGAGGGAGTCTGTACCTGTTAGGATGGTAATCCCACGGAGGCAAGGAGTGAATACATTCAAATCAAATGGCGGCTATTGGAGATGAGGCTGCGGGGGGTGAGGGGCCCAAGACTTAAACGGCTAGGGATTCCCTGTTTGAACAGTAGGAAGAGGAAGATGCCCCTGTGGATAATATGACGTGAAGTTTAAGAGGGAGCTGAGAAGAGCAGAGCTGGTGGAAGTGGAAGGGGGTTGGAGGTGCCTTTTGGTTGGACCCTGGGGGGTCTTTCTTGCTTAATAGAATGCCAGTTACCCGGCACTCTGTCCCCAGCAAGCCATCAGATGACAGGAGGGATGGAAAGCAAAGACGTACGTGTGTGTAGATGTAGCTGGAGAAAAAGGCGTTAAATTTCTGGTGAGCATTTCTGGGAGGGTTGGGGTGGGGGAAACGTTTAGCCGGGAGAAGCGTTCTTTCCCTTGAGCCCCTGGCCGGTGATGTTGTTCTTTACTAGGTTTCCGAACCATATCGCAGGTACGTTTTTATCTCCTTCTTGCACTGATCTCTGTACCTCTCTCTACTCGTGAATTCTCAGGGTGTCCACAATGCTGGCTGAATAAGGTTAGGCGCTCTGCTGCTCTGAGATTCCATTTCAGGGCGTCTTTTAGACAGTGATGGAACTCACTCCTTCTCTAGAAAAGAACTGCAAAGGTCAGCCAGGCGCCTAGTCACTTTGTTTGGTGGTTTCTACTCTAACTCCTGCGAGGGGCTGTTGGTTAGTGTGGTCCTAAGCAGACCTCGTTGCCTCCTAATAATGGCTAGTTCTTAGATTGGCAGTGGTATGGTGGAGAGAGCGAATTACAGAGCTGATCCATTCAGTGCACAAATGCTGTTCCCCCAAGTTTCTGCTTGAATTACAGAACTGAGCTTCCCCACCCCCAGCCTCCTTCCCGCCACCTCTGCCACCACACACTCCCAGTGCTGGGCGGCAGGCTGGCACTTCGCCCCTTGTTAACCACAGAGATCTGCCCTTGAGAACTCCAGAGGGAAAAATATCGCCTCGGTTTATCGAATGGAGAAGCAATGACTAAATCACGAAAGTCGTTTTACTGCATTGTTTGCTCATGGTCATTTGAAGATAAGAAAATGAAGATGTTTGACGTGTGTTAAAGGTTTTCGCCCATCCTTCTTGAAACTATTGATCCTCTGAAATGATGTGAAGAGGGAAACTATTTCTGTTCTCTTTGGCAAAAGTAAACCACAGCTGGCTTTTCCCAGCGTGATTGGTCACTTCCCATGATATAAAGCTAACACCTAAATGCTCTTTTTTCTTTCTTTCTTTTTTTTTCCTAGCCAACACAAAATGTTTTTAAGCAAAAGAATGGCTTAGAAGTAAATGATTAACCCTTGGGCATTTTTTTGAGCTTTTTTCTTTCTTTCTTTCTTTTTTTTTTTTTAAGAAATGTGATTCTTTGCTTTTTATTATTTTCCTCTCTCCCTTCCTTGATGCTACCTCGGTAGCTGCCGTGTT
Source organism: Eptesicus fuscus (assembly GCF_027574615.1). NCBI lineage: Eukaryota > Metazoa > Chordata > Mammalia > Chiroptera > Vespertilionidae > Eptesicus > Eptesicus fuscus. The sequence goes on along the minus strand of NC_072479.1, from coordinate 91,413,152 downwards.
TTAAATATTGACAAGATGAGATAGTTTTCTGTTTATATCAGCAGTCGTCTGTCTGTGAGATATGGACGAATCAGAACGCTGGATTCCCTTTCTCAGCCATCCATCAGGTCCATAATGTAAGGTTACAAACGGTTATATTCTTGTCCTGAACCTGCGCTGTGTGATGTGTTGCAAAGTGTTGTCAGTGGCCGCAGGGACCGTGTCCTGGCAATGCAGAAATTGCGTGATGTCTAATGACTCCTGAGATTTTTATTTTTATTTTTGTCTATGATACTTCATCCGCTGTGCCTTGTGACCAGTTGACGTGCAAACATTGTCCTAAAATGAGAAACATACTTGGTTTTGAAGTCTACGGTTAAAATCTGTCTCGTGTGAGTTTTGGCTTTCCTATCAGGTGTCTGTGTAACTTGCTTTTACAGGAAGAAGGAAAAGGGTAAATAGAGATATATATACACAGGTATATATATCGGTGTTTTTCTGCCCCATTTTGTACTTCCCCATGTCCATGGGCTAGTCAACCCATTGTGTCTAACAGTTCTCAAAGGTCCATGCGCTTTACTAGTGAGAAATATTGGAGTGTGAGTTGCATGATCTTCCGTATCCGTTTTATGCAAATGTGGGAGGAGGCGAGCCAGGGGAGGCACTCTTACAGCTAAAAGTGGTTCTCAGCCTTTTGCATCTGACAGCACACTGAATTGATCTCTGGAATGTGGACTCATGACCCATTTTACTCTGAGCTGCTGAATAGTACTCAAATGTTCACATTTCACCAAAATTCATTTGTGTTTGGAAAGGAACCATTTTAATGTTTGGGTTTTTTTCCATTTTGTCATTCAAACTACAGCCCTGTTTTCACATCCTGTTAAATTATTCCCATTGACTAGCCTACCCTACCGTCTGAGAGGCTGTGACATTTGGTTGAGAATCACAAAGCAGAGCTCGTGCGGTGGCATGCGAGGGGCCTCTCTCGGGGTGCCATGCCAGCGCACCCCTCCTCCTGTGCATGGGACTTCTGGCTCTTGGGGACCAGGGGGTGTAGACGTTGCCTGGTGCTGGCGCTCTGAGGTCCAGCAGTTCCTCCTGAACCTGCAAATGCTGAAACGTGCTTTTCGTGTTCAGAAGTGGCCATCTCTGTTCTGTATCATCAAAAGGAACAAACTCATTATAACCAACTGCATTGGACCAAACGAGCATTCTTTATTCTTGAAGGTTTTTTGTTTTTTTTTAAAGGAACTACAACAGCATCCTGCTTTTGTGTGTGTGTGAATGTTTGGAGGAGGCTTTTTCTTACATTCACATCCAAATAGCCGTATACATATTTATAAGCAGAGAGCTATATGTAGCATTCTGCAAAGCCTTCGAGATAGCAGAAGGTAAAGGTAATCACAGAAATCTTATGTCTGATGTTTGGGGAGCCCGTCTCTGACATTTGTCAGAATTATTGAAAGTGAAACCTTAAAATAGCAGTTGTCCTTTAAAATCATTTTAGTTTTCCGTTAAGTGTTTTTGAAGAAGTAGGATATAATGTTTGTTAATATTCAGATCTAAATTTACAAGCAGGTAGGTGGGAGCAGTTCCTAGTAGAAAAGATTTAAAAGCCTCAGTTTTTAAAAAGCCAATTAAATTCTAATTTAAAAAATAAATTTTAAAAGAATAAGAGAGGGTTTGGATGATACCATGCCTTCCTGTCGTGTTAGAAAGCTATGTCATAGCCATGGCTTTTACTTACTGGCATCCTTAGGAAGTAAATAAATTTTCTCAAGAAGAAAATAAGAATACAGATAATGCTTCCCCCTTTGTATTCTCAGAGCATCTAGAATATGTAGTATCTTCAGTTTCCTTTTCTGGGGGGAGGAAGCTATACGATAAAACATTTCAACATCTGCCTTAGGCATTTGGTGTATTTGTACTAAAACCATGCAGCTTTGCCACCTTTTGAAATAATACAAAGTTTAAAAGCTGCTTTGGATTCTGCCATGCAATCAAAACCTTATCTGTAGACTTCTGTGAATTATTTTCCTGTGTTATAACTAAATTCAGCTCCTAGTTTTCTCTTTTTCAGCTGGTGGCCTGAGACACTTAATTTAATGGCATCGTACTAAGTACGACCCAATTATCCTTCAGATTCAGCCCGACTATGGATTTCTAGTTGGCGGTTGGTAAATACCTGTTACACAGAATCAGTTCTCCATTTAAAATTCTAATCTCAAATTATGCTTTTTCTTACTGGGGACCGAGCCTACCACCCAGGCATGTGCCCTGACCGGGAATGGAACCGTGACCCAGTGGTTCACCGGTCAGCACTCAACCACTGAGTCATATCGGCTGGGCAAATTATACTTTTTTTTTCTATTAGAAGGTTAATTTTTATTTGAGTTTGAAGGCATAGTTAATAAAGTACATTTTCCTCTGTGTAATTGATATATCCTAAAGGAAGGAAGGAAATAAATAAATAAATAAATACCAAGGAAATTATGTTGTAAGCCATTGCCCAATTATTGAAATATTAAGATCATTCAATATAAGAGCCTAAAGGAAAAGTTTTTCTCTAAGTATTTTAAGTTCTAAAGAGATAGCCTGAACACATTTAGGAAGAGTGGCTTGAATTATTTCCATTATTCTTATGTAATTACTTAAGCTTCTTAAAGAGTACTGCCAGTCAGTGGTAGTTTAAAATATGACAGAATTTACCCCAGACATTTCCTACTTCATTTTTTTATTCTAATTAAACATTATTGCTTCATTGTACCCATGTTTAGATCTACTTTTCATTAAAGATAAAGTTTTATTGTAAATCATTATTTGAGGCCAAAGACCTTTTAGGTCTGTTTGATTTTTATTTCATATTTAGGAAACATTTTTAACTGAAAGATTATTACTGTATTTTCCGGCGTATAAGACGACTGGGCGTATAGAAGATTTTCCTGGGTTAAAAAGTCGTCTTATACGCCGGAAAATACGGTAGTTCTTTCAATTTACCTGAAAAATATAGGTATTATCTAGGTACCAATGCACTATTTAACAGAAGCTAATAGTTTGAATTTATTTTACATATAAGGCCAAACCCCAGATAGTCAGTACTCTGCCCACCTCCTCCTAGCTCATTCCTGCTGTAATTCAACCTCCAGGAGGGCTGAGACCTAAAGCACCCTTGTTCTCTGAACTCTTTCGTTCCTACCGCCAATCAACCAGGGGACGCTGAATCCCACCCGAGGGCTAAGGCCACATGTGCCCTTCACCACAGTGTGATGCCAAGTCCACCCGTTCCTGTTAAATTAATTCCAGAGGGAAAACGAGACACCTGAGCTGAGTCTTCTAAATATTCTTAGCTCTAAGGTTTAAAACAAACAAGTTGATGAATATCCAGGAAGAAAAGAAATTTATTTTCTTACCAATTCAATATTAAGAACACTTTACCCTCAGTTTGAAAATGAATTTCTGGAAATAGCACTAAGTATAACAAAACTCAATTTCTATTTCCAGAAAGGTAGATTCAGCCACGTAGAGAATTTTAAAATATTTGGACTCGAGCAATGTTTCAAGGCCAGAAAGAAAGTAAAGTAAGGATTATATTTCTCTTCTCTATAATTATCTCCCCCAACCACAAGGGGGAGGTCCCGTCTGATCACTCTGGATTCAAAGCAGGTGGTTTGTGATTTCTGGACAAAGTAGAACCCTGAGAGAGCAGAGGATGCTGTTGCCAAAGAAAGTTAAATGGATGTGCCACTAATTTCTTCAAGTGGTTATCTCATAAGAGATCAGGGTAATTTCCAGATGGAGGTGGTATGTGCTGGGGCCTGTTATTCCCAAAATGGCTGCTACAGTGTATGCTGGATGATGTAAATATTTGGATCAGCATTTGGCTGTAGTTCTGCTTTAAGTGTATGGAACTCACATTGAAGTTCAATTATAAAAGTGCCTGAGTCAATGAAACAATTAGAGAATGAGTTTGCATATGATTTGCATGCTTAATATACTAACACCTGAAATGTCCCCATAACTCCAGCTTTGCCCCACCCACCCTCTCCTCCTGCAACTCATTGTGCCCCCAGCCCCCAGCTCCTGCCATGTCTGTGTAGGCTGTTGTGAAACTGCCTGCTGAGCTCAGCCAAGGTTCCTCAGCTAAACTGTGACAGGGCTAATGTGAAGATCTGATGCTTGGTTTGAGCTGTCACTTCAGCAGATGCTGCTGGATCAAAGGATCTTATGATGCCAACCAGCTCCTTTTGTACCATTCCACGGAGTTGTGTGCAAACTTCTGTTGTTCCGTTGACAGTGTTACCTGTGACTTAAATGTACAACACCTGTTTGCTATGTTGTTGTTGCTTTATGGGGAGGGGGAGGGAAAGGGGGGAAAGTTAATGGGGGAGATTAGAGGATGAACTGCTGTAGGTGTTGGGAGAGCTTTTAATTAAGTACACATGGCTGCATGTTTCCAGAAAGAGATTGTCATTTAGAAGTTATTACATTCAGTCTCAAAATAATATTGAAATCTACATAGCCTACATTTTTTTAATTTTATACTGGATTTTTTTAGACCAAATCACAGCCAGTTGCAATGAAGACTGGAGAAATAATAAAGAGCCAGATGTTTGAGAAAGAAGGAAAAGAAACAATCAAAATAGGAAGTCAGGGGAAAACTTAATGCTAAACTTAATTGCAGTCAGTTATGGTTCTTACATAATAAACATTCATATCGCTATAAAGAAAAAACTCAAGAATGAATCAGGGATGGATCATAAAACAGACAAAAATGCTAAAATAGATATCCCAGGTGAAGTCCTAACAGTATCCACAGATGGGAAGATAGAAGAACCACGCCATCTGCATGTAAACCAGTGACTAGAAGAAGACGAACTCACAGAGTAGCTCAGATTAGAACATGAGAGAGGAGTGAGAGGGGTTCTGACTGGTCACACCCTCCAGCGAGAAGCATGGGAAAGAGCGTGATACTGAGTGAGACTGGGGTGACCCATCTTAAAGAGAAAAGCATCAGGCTCTCTCCCTCTATGAAAAGGTCTACGCATTCCAAAGGGACTCTAGAATTTTCTTCTGGATTTCCAAAGACAGTTAGAAACTTCCAGAAGGCAAAGCCTATGCCTAACATGTTCCAGCATTGGCAGCCACCTTACAGACAACTTATTGGAAGTCCAAAGTGCACAGGAAAAATTGGAATGCTGGTCCTCTTCCCCAAAACACACATCCTGGAGAATTGTGGTTATTAGTCTTTGGGAATCTCTGTATTCTTTCAGAGAATTTAATGAAAGCTATGGACTTTCTCCTCCAAAACACCTACATCCAAAATGTTGCATTGTTATCCTAGACTCCTTGAAAATCCTACATTGTCAACCCATATGCTAGTACATCTATGGAACGTGGTCTCTAGCCAAGGTTTTGCTTGGTTTGGGAGCTCATGAGACCATTTTATATTCTTTCATCTCCTAAGAAAGGTAATTTCTCATAATTCTATAAGACCAGCCAAATCCAGGTTAGGAAAGAGTGGCTTTGGAAATCTGCCTACTGTCTAGTTTTAATTATGTCTATTCGAGAAGAAAGAACAGAATTTTGAAAAATCAGAATTTTGGCCAGGGGAAAGAGTAAGAAATCTCCCATGTGTAATATCTAAATCAGCCTAGAGCCCACAAAAGACCTGCCAACACAGGCCTTTGACTTTACAGATCTCACACTAAACCGTATTCAAGCAGACTGGGTTTTATTGCGCTTCGCTTCATTGAGCTTCATGGATGTTGTATTTTTTTCAAATGGAAGGGAAAAAGATTACAACTAAAATAAAAAATAAAGATTACGACTGTCTTTATTGTAATACTCACCTGATTGCGGTGGTCTGGGATCGAACCTGCAGTATCTCCGAGGTATGCCAAAGCAATAAAACAGGTTGAGGCTAACCTCGTGAAAAAGTCCAATGATGGGTCTGCCCTAGTGGGCATATGTGTTATGTGATATCCCAGCATATGCCTATAGGCTTGTATTTGTGAGCCAGGATCCTCAGTTACATGCATATACACATATGACCAAACATGGCATTGTAATGCCCAAAACAATCACAGTGGCACTATGTCAATGCGAATGAAGTCAGGAGGGAAACTAGTTGTCATCCATTAGTAAATCTTTCTTCTAAAATGTTGTTTAGTATCACATAGAACCTTTTCTCCAGAGATAAAATTATTCAAAGGACATGGTACCTGTCATACTTGGAACCTGATATTTATGGAACTGAGTATTCTGCACATAAAAGCAATTCAAACTAAAAATGTCAAACAGTCAGGTTTAAAAACAGAAAACTCTTCCAAAGATTAGGCGTTCTTTCCCCTCTAACAGGAAAGTATGAATTAGCACACCACTTACGAATATCTTAAAGGCCTTTAATTTTAAATTATTTAGCTTACAGTATCATTCTAACAGTAGAATAACTCAGCTTCTTTCACACCTCAAAAATTAGCTCAGCTTTGGGAAGTACGCTAATACATATAAAACCGTAATAAACAGCGGAAGTATTTATAGACATACTAGTATAAGACACGCACATTTATTTGCACATGTGCAGCACCTGTGTATACGATGAACTCGGGCTAGCCACAGGGAATGAACTTTGCCGACTGCTCATATTACCTCTGGAATAAATGTGATTTTCAGACAGGAGACTGGGGAGAACCTTCCATTACCTTGCGCCCTCCAAACGAAGCTACGGCCTCAACTCCAGTTCAGTACTGGCAGCACCACCCAGAAAAGCTCATCTTCCAGTCGTGTGATTACAAAGCTTTTGTAAGTTACCTTGAATTCGGTATTTGGGTCTGAGTAGGGATAGAGGGTGTATTTCTAGCTTCTTTATTTTATCTTGAAAATATACCAAAATGCCCATCTTCCTAAAATGGTCTCCCCAAATACATAGAACATTATAACCCTTTTAATCGTAGAAGCTTAAGATCTGTTTTCCCTTCTTATATAATTTATATTTTAAATGAAATGTTGTATACTGAAATCTTAAAATGGAAATGAGTATCGATATAGCACATACAGACATCTCCATTCACCAGTGGTCTCAAAACATTGGGTCTACCGCCTTATAAAAATTCCAACCTCTCCTCATGGTTATCAGTAGGATTATATTACTAAGGATTTTTTTAATAGGAGAGGGAATCAAGCTTAGCTGAGAATTGTGAGTAATCTGAACCAGTAATTGATCAAAAGATACCATAGGTTTGGGGGCAGGTGGTTGTCATGACTACAGCAGGAAAAGTAGCTGAACCCTCGGCAGCGCGTTGAAACTGCCTGGCAAGTGTTTCAATTAGGACAAACTTTCCTGATACCTTAAAAGATAAGGATTTCACCAAGATCATTTTCCTTAATTAAGATGTGGGCGTTCTGGTTATCTCGAGCAGTTTAGCCTTTTTTTTTTTTTTTCCCCCACTTTGTGTTATCGGCACCTCTTTTACTGCTTGCTTATCTTGAAACACGGGATTTATTTCAATAGTCATTTCCCAAAATCTGTAGGAGTGAAATGCCCCCTTCTTCCTCCAAATTCCGGAGGCTTTCTGAGCAAGCCTTCCTTCAGAGCCTTTGACCACGCTGTGCCCCTGCCCATCCTCTGCCAGTCGGGACTTCCCAGGCTACAGGACTGGTTGCCAATCCTGTTTTTAGAGAGTGCCAGGGTCTCCTCAGTCATATCAGGAAAATAATTACCTTAATTCACGTAAAACAAAACACACCTAGAGCTCTTTTTTTTTTTTTTTTTCTGAAGGAAATTAGAAGGAAAAATGACAGATAGAAAACCTACTGAAGCTTCAAAAAGTTGAGGGGTGCCCTAGTTGGTTTAGCTCAGTGGATAGAACATTGGCTTGCAGCCTGAAGGGTCCCGGGTTCAATCCCATTCAAGGGCATGTTCTTCAGTTGCAGGCTCCATCCCCATCCCTGGTTGGGGCGTGTGCGGGAGGCAACCAATCGATGTATCTCTCTCACATCGATGCTTCTCTCTCTGTGTCTCTCCCTCCCTTCCACTCTCTAAACATCAATGGAAAAATATCCTCAGGTGAGGATTAACACTTTGCACTCGCTTGCTTTTTTCTCGATTCCTTTATTCTAATGCTAACCATGTCGAGTCACACTCGACATCCGAGTGCAAAAGGTTAACCACCACAAAGGAGTCCCTTGCTAGCCAGGTGAAATAAACATTTTGCTAAAACAGACGTGTTTGCTCCAGCTAGAACCTGGAGCGTGGTGGTGTTTCGTACTAAGGCAGTATGGGATCCCATCACCTAAGATCTGAGTGGTTGGTGATTCCGGGAAGAGAGCTTCCCAGCCTTCTCGTACCCCATTCAGGCCTCCACTGTTCATCTGCACCAGGGCCCCCTCCGTGGTTGAACAACCGAGGTGACATTGTCCCTCCCCACAGGCTCCCATCCCCTTCTCAGGTGGGTCAACCGTCAGAGGCCACACAGCTGTGTAGGAAAAGGGTCCAAAATAGGCCTCTCTGCCTTGGAACAGCCTAACGTTAATTACCTAAGCAGCCGACTAAGCCCAAATGGGATGCCTGTGGCTCAGCCCCTCAGCTGTCTCACACAACCCTGTAATTACATAGACGGCAGCACGATTTATTTTTGCAGATATTGCTGCTTCAAAAAAACACACAGGGAAAACATTTTTAGATGCCCCCATTTTGCAGTAAAATATGATGTGAAATATGGTGTCTTTAGAGAATGCTGCAGTTTTATTATAAAGAGCAATTTACAGCTTTCGGAACTGTGGTTAACTCGCTGTGTCCTCTCTACCGAAGTCTTGATTCGTTAGGATTAGTTACTACTGTCCCTTCTTACAAGTTGTGCACCAACTCACAGCCAGGAGAGCTAGCCAATGGTGCTTTCACAGTGTGTTTTTAAATCGCTGCTCGTATTTGTACTTATAAGTCATTGGATTTTTGTGTGTGTGTTTTAGTATTTAGGTTCTATGCTGATTAAAGAGCTCAGGGGGACAGAATCAACCCAAGATGCTTGTGCAAAAATGCGGGTAAGTTGTCCAAACAATTTTATTTCTGATCACTGAAATACTAAATACTGGGTATGGATGCGAATTGCCACTTTTCACATTACTGTTTTCTTCATCTGTTGGTCTCCTGAGCCACACTGGTGTTACATGAGAAGGTGTTCAGGCCTTGTTCATGTCTATACTTGAGCTTATCTCGTAGTTTGAGTTGATGTCTTTTTGATATATTTATATGTATAACATTTACACTTATTTTTAAAGATCTAAAACAAATTATATATACATGGATCATTGTCCAGATTAGGAGGGAAAAAAATGAACTTTGGTTTATTACAAGAAAATGTTTTCAGCACCCACTTGACAATCGTACTGATTTTCTGAAAAGGCTGCCAACAAACTAAAATTTATCAAACTCAGAAGTACTGGGAACATGTTGTATAAAGCTAATATTCTTTATGAGGCTTCATTATTCTTTTTTAAGTATAAGAAACACATTCAACTCTGCATTAAATCATATAACAACAGTGAATGTTGGCAGAACTGGCCATTCCAGACATCTGTGATTGGTGGCTGCAGGATTCCTTGGAGTCTGTACCAGCCAGTCCAGCTCTCACACTGCAGAACCACGCTAGCTCTTTCTCCCATGAGTCCCTTAGTCTTGCTTCCTCTATAGCAGATGGATAGGGGTTAGAGCAATATCTGACTGACAGTACAAATTAAGAATATTGGACTTATTCCACATAGCAACTAACCGGCATCAGATTTAACATCATTATTGAGTGAACCCTAGCTTTTATTTTCGGCCAGATACCTTGTCATTTATTTTATATGAACAGCTTTTGGTGGGAGTTATTTAAAAGCATATAATTGAACTAAAACAGTTTTTAAGGTAAATGTGTAATACCCATTGCTCATGGAAAGCTAAATGTGTATGAGTCTTCATGAAATTGAGACCTCAGCATGTGATTGCTGATCTAATACTTTGACCAATTCAGTAGCAGATAGCCTGAAACAGTTTTCTTTCTATTTGACGCAGAAGTTATATGTAAATTGTCGCCGTCAGTGAGCCTTTATTACAGGGACTGTGTTGTGATAAAAGCTCTGGTATGTTCTAGATCAGTGATGGCGAACCTATGACACGCATGTCAGCACTGACATGCGTAGCCATTTCTGATGACACGCGGCTGCTGAGGCGGCCACATGCCGAGGATGAAACATTTGCTGCTCCTGAGGATGAAACATTTGCGAAATAATGTTTTTTTCCTCAAAGTGACACACTACCCGAGTTATGCTCAGTTTTTTGTCGAAGTTTGACACACCAAGCTCAAAAGGTTGCCCATCACTGTTCTAGGAACTCGTATAAGTCTAGTTTGGTTGCTGCTGACCTGGCTCATGAGCCACTTTTTAGTCGTTATCATAACTGCTAACATTTACTGAGAAGTTACAACGTGCCCATCTTTGTGCCGAGTCCTGTGCATGTTCATCTTATGTCATCTTTATCACACCCCTATAAGTTTAGTACAACTATTGTCCCCATTATATAGGTGAAGAAACTGAGGCTTAGAGCAAGCATGTCAAACTCAAAGGCTAACACGGGCCAAATAAACAAGGTTTAAGTTTATGTGGGCCGCAAATAAACAAAAGCTTCAATCTTCATAGAAACGAAGTTTTATTTCGATAGAGACATGCTGAATACAAAGGGATGAAATAAATGAGTCATCGTTAACATAAAATAATAGAACATTTTAATAAAAATTAATATTTTTTTCTTGAACATTAACTTACCAGACACTGAATAACTGCACAAATTAATAAGTATAACACAAATAAACCTATTTTTCTTGTTCTCCAAAAGCGAAATATTTCCTGTTGCGCACACCAAACAAGTCAGTACAAGACTAATGACGTGGCAATCGGCTGCTAAAATATTCGCTGCTAGTGTTAGTGGAGAGAAATGGTGCGCCTGCGCATAAGGCATGTAAGGGAAATGAATGCAACACGATGATAGTAATCAGCCATTAGCAAATGTTGTAGTTCGTTATTAATAATTACGTAAACAGGATATTGTAAAAGTTAAGTTATGAAATTTTTATTAAAACATTTCTTACATACCGTTATATTGGCTGGGCCACAAAAATATTCATTGTGAGCCGGGCCACGAGTTTGACATGCTTGGCTGATAGAGTTAAATAACTGACCCCAGGTCACACAGTGAAGAATTTGCCCATCTGGAACTGGGACTCGGATCCCGCTGACCCCAGAGCCCAAGCGTTTATTACGTTCTCCGACTTCTCCTGGGCCTCGTTTTCCTACTGAGAAAATGAGAACATTGGACGAGAAGCCCTTCAGGGTTCCTCCTGGTTTTATAATTCTGGAAAACCTGTACGTATTCTAAATATATATCATCTAAATGATGTCACCAATGCACAAAAAGAAAATGGGAATGTTTTTCAATCATCAAGCCCTGTAATGATGTTAGCGCTCTTCGTGAACATACCTAATAAATTAACTTGGCATTTCTGATTTCATACTCTTAACTCAATTATCTGAGTCCAGCTACTTCAGTGCTATAATCAGCATAAATAGTGGGTAGAGCTCATAGCACCGTTTAACGTACACCCGATCTGTGATTTGAATTTCACTCAATTTCTTGAAATTAAGTGGGTCTGAAATTTCATTCCGCTAGCAATGGCAAAGCCATTTTAATAGTCTCAGTGGAGAATAATTTCATTAAATACTTGTCTGTTGCTTAAAATGAAGCTGAAAAGGCTGCCGATTTACAGGCCATTCTTCTTTAGGGCGTTCTTCTGGTTTGCTGCTCTAGGTGGTTATTTTGAGTGGTTTACATGAAAATGGGAGCTTTATTGCTTCTTAGAATACTTCAAACTCTTATTTCCCATCTTGATTGAATAAGTATCAGCCTTTGATACGGGAGCTAAAGTTGCACTCACTGGATTCACCAGAGCCTTTCAAAACCAGAAGCGTGGATTTGATGCTATCGGGGACTGCTGGGTCGTGAATTAGAACTCTCGCCAACTAAAAACGGTGTGGATCTCAACGTGCAGTTAATTTTCAGGTTGGACCTCAAGTTGCTGTTTTCTCTGTTTTCTAGCCCTTCAGCTCAAAGTCCCAGTATAATCAGTCTCCCCAGGGGAAATACTTTAGGACACAGATGATGTACAGTAAGATCTTTAGACCAAAGTATTGTAGATTCAAACTTTACCTGGCTTACTCTCTAAATTGAAAAAAAAATAAGTTTTCGGTTCAGCAGTATGCATTGTAGCTGAAATTGAAATTTCTTTCCCAGGAAGAAGTAAATCACTGTGGGTCCTTGTTCTGAGAAATGTTTCCTTATATGCAGTTTGATAAAGATAACTAAGATTTGGCTCCTGCTCTCACTGGACCCAGTGGAGGAGTCCAACATGGTACCATTTAATTACCCCAAAGTAGCAGAAGTATTACTATAGACGTATCTTCATGTTGCCACTGGCCTGATGGATTGTCATAGATGATCCCAAAAATGACATACAGGAGTGGTCTCCTAAAATCAGTTTATAAGGACTAATAATAGTTAACTCTTGAGAGCTGTATGTCAGTCCCTACACAAATGATTATGTGCATTCATTCATTTCATCATGAGGTAAGTATTGCTATTGTCCCCACTTCACATATGGGGAAACAAAGGCCAAGGAAAGTTAAGTACCTTACCCAGGGTCACCCAGCCAACAAGTGGTTGAACCAGGACTTGAACCTAGGCAGTCTAACTCTACCATGCACACTCCAGACCCCAGACTGTACCAGCTCTAATGAGCCAGTACAATGCTTATTGCCCTGAGTTTTAAAATAGTTGAAAAGATGGATCATTTTTATTGATAAAGAAATAGCTTTCCCTGGTCGCTGTGGCTCAGTTGGTTGAGCATCTTCCTCTGCACTGAAAGGTCGCTTGTTCGATTCCCAGTCAGGGCACATACCGAGATTGTGGGTTTGAACCCCATCAAGATGCATATGGGAGGCAAATGGTCGATGTTTCTCCCCCTCTCTCCTTCTCCCTCTCCCTCTCCCTCTTTCTCTAAAATCAACAAAAACATATTTTTAAAAAGAAATCGCTTTAGAAATCCTCCAAGAACCTATAAGATTAGCACTGGCTAAATTAAACCATTTAGGTACAGACATATGTAGTAAGTTGGGCTATATTCTAATGTGTTAACATATATAAAAATTTCAGGAGAGTTTTTATTGCATCCATAGAGACTGGAAAATGTTTTTTCCACAACACTTACTTTAACACATTCACTTTGCCCCAGCAGAAACAAAACAGTTTTCTCAGAGTCATTTGGAATGTTTGATAGTCACAGTTGGTTCATTTCTAAGTTTATCTAAACCTGTTTATTCATCCTTAGGGTCCCTTCCAATTCTAAAATAAAGATAATTCTACACTAATCTTCCTGGTGTTTTATTATACACATATTATTTTAATTAAAGATATGCTGTAATATACTAACATGTGTGAGATAATAGTAATTCACTTCATTCTATAATATGGAATCACTTCTCCATTCAAGTTAACCAGTCTTTTTCCTCTTCAGACCATCTTGAGATTTTTTTTAATAAACTTTATTTTTTATATATCAGTTTTAGGTTAACTAAGAAAATTTGAGCATAAAGCACAGAGTGTTATCATATATACACTCCTTCTACACCCCGCCCCCCAGTTGCTCTCATTACTGATGTCTTGCATTGGTGTGGTGCATTTGTCACAATTATGAACCAATATTGATATGTTATTATTAACTAAAGTGTGGTTTACATTCGAGTTCACTCTTTATGTTACACAGTGTTTGAGTATTTCATACATGCATAATGTCATGTATCCAACATCATATCATACAGAAAATTTCACATCCTACAAATCCCCTATGCTCCTGCTGTCCATCTCTTTTCTCATCTGCCTCCCTAGCCACTGACCTTTGTACTGTCTCTGTAGTTTTGCCTTTTCCAGAATCTCATAGTTGAAATCATACTGGCTTCTTTCACTTAGCAATATGCTTTTAAGGTTCCTCCATGTCTTTTGTGACTTGATAGCTCATTTTTACTTTATTACTGAATAATATTCATTGTATGGACATACCGCCATTTGTTTACCCAATAACTTATTGAAGGCCATCTTGGTGACATCCAGGTTTTGGCAATTATGAATAGAACTGCTATAAACATGTGTATGCAAGTTTTCATCTTAAGATTATTTTTCTCCTGGATTCAAACTCTAAATAATGCTCCTCTTAAAATTATCTTCTGAATTGTGTATTGCGAAGAAGAGTCAATAAGAACTTGCATTAACACCTGATAATTTTTTAAGTAAAATTGCAATCTTTGCCTTCCCTTTTAGAGTTTTCTCTAATAAAAGCCTGAGAGATTGGCTGTGCCTTGATATTGAGGCACACTTTTAAGAAGAATGGTTTCTATGAATTATATATTTGGCTCCTTAATTGTACAGTTGGCTGCTTCTTTCTTTTACCATGACAGCTTTGGAGACATTTACATGTAATATTAAAATCTAAAAACATTAAGATACTTATTTTAATCTGAACATAGTTGTTTAGTGATGCCTTTTCTGTTACTGGTTGGGTTTTCCAGCTCAATTGGTGCTCAGAGACAGTCTTCATTCTGAAAGGATTTCTGAGAGGAAGCGTCAGCTCTGGGACCCTGAATACCATGCCCCCTAATGTGTTCCCTAGATCATGGGACCTTCTCTCTGTCACACCTCACCACCTCACACCATATAAGGAGACCTTGTTTTATTGCACTTCACAGATGTTGCTTGGTGTTTGTTTGTTTGTTTGTTTGTTTGTTTTTACAAATTGAAGGCAAGATCCTCTACCAACAAAAAGATCAGGATTCACTTTATTGTGGTGATCTGGAACTGAACCCAAAGTATCTCCAAGGTCTGCCTGTACAATATAAGGTTACTCATGCCCGTGCCCCTTAGAAGGCAGGAACTGTGGATATTGCATCCCCTGGGCCTGCTGTACAATAACTATCTTATGAGGTGGTTGTGATGATTCAATAAAGGAATGCCTGTAAAGGGTCTCAAAACACATGGACCTCTTCCACCAAATGTTTGAGAAACGAGTATGTTGATGGATAGATTTCCTTTGGATTACTTCATTTGTTTTTCTCCAACTATAATGCCAGTGTCCCAGTTGTTACCTTGGTTTTCTTTGTAAGGAACATGTAAGGGAGTATTCAAAACTTATTTCCAGTTGTTAGAGGCCATTGCCAAAAGGGAAAAAAATTTGAAGAGAAACTGTAGATAAGATAGTGTATGTAATTTTGCAGTTCTATACTTTGAGGTGGTAATTTGTCCTTAAATCAATTGGGAGTTGCCTCTTTTAAATAATGTGTCCACAGAACTGAACTTTACAAAGCAATTAGTTCATTGCTTTGGCCTTTCAGCACCTCTTTGGTATGAGTAGCTCCCACTTCTAAGATTCTAGGAGGCACAATGTTCAGTGAAAGGAGGGATCTGCTGTGGCCAGAGGACATTCTATTCCATTTTGCCTCCTGAGACTTACACATACTCTAGCCCCCAGCTCTGAATTTTGCCCCAGGGCTTAATTGTCACTAATGTACAGGACTCTGTCACTTCCCTAATTAAATATATTATTAGGAAACATCTGCTTCTGTAAGAGGTAGGCCATGGTAGTTCATGTAATACTCTCTGAAACATGACATTCTCTAATCCCATAGTTGATGGTTAGTGTTGTTCACAGGTATTTGTACTCAAGGAAATTTCTCTTTTAAAAAAGAAAGAAAAAGAAATACCTATTTTTAATGCAATAAAGTAGAAATCTGCCTTCCTGGTGTAAGAAAGGAAATATTTTAAAAATATTTTGAAGTCAGGAATAAGCAAATCTCCCAGTGGATTTTGGTTTTAAAACCATTATTTCCCAAAGGGCTTAGTTTTACCATAGTTCAAACTTCTTGTTGACTCTGTTCCCCTTAACTTGTATGATTTTTAAACTTTCTGGAAGCAATTCTAAAGTTGAATTTTCCAATATATAGATTTCCAAATAACTGTCTGTGCTGTGGTTGAAGGGTGAAGACTCTTTCTTTTCCTTTTTAAGACTTTTTTTCTATGCTTATAAGGAAACAAATTAATGGTGGAGGATGGATTGGAAAGCTTAAAAAAAAAGTTAGATTTTAGAATTAGATGAAATGTTAAAGTAAGACCCCTTTTTCTCTCCTTAGAAGAGACTCAAATTAAAGTCATGTCCAGTTCTTCTGTCCTTATACAAACCCCTCAAATCCCTTCTATGAGGAATTGTCATTTTTAGAAATAATTTCAGGGACTACTTAGGAACCAGGCTGGGAAAAACTTATAAACAACGTTTTTTAAAATCTCTGTTGCCTAAGTTTCAAGGAAGAATCAAATATTTTGTCTTTTACTCTATCCCAAGTACTGCACAAGCCAGGTGAATACAGGTCTAAGCCCACAGATGTGTGTGTGTGTGTGTGTGTGTGTGCACGCACACACACATTAAAATAGCACTACACATAAAGACACATCCACACTTCTAACTCTTCATTGCTGAGCTTTGGTTATATGTACTTTTTGCTCTTCATATCCTAGTTCTCTTTCTTTTTTGTTTTTTTTTTGTTTTTGTTTTTATTGCTCTTATTAATGGCTTTTCTCCCATATAACACCCACTCCTGTTTTTAATTCCCACTTGTCTTAAACTCTCTTTCTGGATGTGTTTGAGTCAGTTGTCATTGGTCCAGGTACATTGCTCTGCTGACTGTTCATTGTTGCAACCACCACTTCCCCGCCACCCTAGCTTGCAGCACAGAGATTATTCAGTTACACTCACAAACATGATTTTTATTTGACTTCTGTTCTCTTTCACCAGTGGGGTGCTGTGCTTTAGAAAGCTACGTGAAAGCGTTCATTCTCATAGTGACCGTGGTAGCTAAAATCTGTTGATGTTCACTCATGCCAGGCACTGAATTATGTAATCCTCACAACAGCTCTACAAAGTAGATGCTCTATTAACATACCCATTTTGCAGACGAAGTAACTAAGACAAAGAGGTTACATACGTAGCCACACAGCTCAGAAGGGGTGGAGCTCAGACAGGAATCCAAACATGTCCTCCTCCGATTCACTGCACTACAGTACCTCCTGGAGGAAGGAGTTTATCAGTGGGTCCCTTCTTAAATTCAAGATGATCAAACACACACACACACACACACACACACACACACACACACACACATTCTTTAGTTGTACTTACAAGTGATGGGTTGAAAAGTCAGTGGGGTTTCCCCCCCACATATATATAATTGGCTTCTTTAATTTTAAAAAATCATAAATTTCTAAAACTTTACATTTTCTAGTTACAAAAGCAATACATGGTCACTATTATCCAATTTTAAAGTAGAGATACAGAAAGGAGAAATAAAAACCACTGTAAATTTACTACCAAGAGGTGGTGAACACCTTGATCACATGTAAATCCCAGACCGATTATTTATACATTTGTAGGCATCACTTTTCTACAAAAAAAAAAAAGAAAGAAAGAAATACTCTGTGTGGGTATTATACACTTTATAATCTATTTTTAAACACAACAATATAATTTGAAATATTTTTATTTTAATAAATATTCATCCCCAATATTATTTGTGGTGGCTGGTCAGTATTCCAGTTTATCACTCAACCAAACTTATTTAACCAGTTCTTCTCGTTGGTCATTAGGTCATTTCCAATTTTTTCCAAAATTGTAGCCAGTACTGTGGGTAATGTCCCCATACCTAACTCTTTCAAACTGGTCTGGTTATTTCCTTAGAATAAGCCACTAAATGTAGAATGGCTGGGTCTGAGGGAATACACATCCTGAAACTGGGTAAGAATTGCCAGGTTACCTTCCAAAAAGCTTGTCCCAGTTCAGACCCCCAGAAGCAGGACATGGGAATGTGTTGACATTTGCTTGTCACATGTCTCAGGGGCAAACACTTATTTTCTCAATGTGCTCCTAGTGAGGGAGAGTGGGGGAACTTTCATGAGAAAACTGTATGCCTTCAGCATGACCCCTGGGCTTATGGGCTCTGTCTGACCGACATCTATTCTAGACATAACTCTACAGTCTGTCTTTATGAAGAACATTTTATACTTTCACAGCCCCTGAGAGATCATGGAAGAATTCAATAACTCTTAATTGCTCTGAAGACCAAAAGCTGCAGTTGAGTGCTAACTAAGGGTTTTTGGAAATCACTTGTCAAGTGGAGAATAGTGTGTTTTGGTAAATTAACTTCTCTCTGACTTAATGTAGGACGCAGTTTACCTGCACAGCAGCACAGAGCGGTTCTGACAGTGACTTCCCATCAAACTAATCAACTGCATTTTTAGAGCAGAAGTTCTCAAAGTGTGGTCCCCAGACAAACAACATCTGGAAATGCATTAGAAATACAGAATCTGCTCGGCCGGTGTGGCTCAGTTGGTTGAGAGTTACCCCATGCACCAGGAGGTTGCTGGTTCCATTCCTGGTCAGGGTTGGATTCCTGGTCAGGGCACATGCCTGGGTTGATGGCTTGATCCCCAGTAGGGGCCTTGCAGGGCACAGCCGATCGATGTTTTCATCTCTCTCTCCCTCTCTGAAATCAATAAAAACACATTTTTAGCCCTAACTAGTTTGCCTCAGTGGGTAGAGTGTCAGCCTGTGGACTGACGGGTCTCAGGTTTTATTCTGGTCAAGGGCACATACCTCGGTTGCAGGCCATAGGAACCCTGATACAAAGGCTGGGCGAACACGGCCCCGGTCAGGGCACATGTAGGAGGCAACCAATCGATGTGTCTCTCTCACATCAATGTTTGTGTCTCTCCCCCTCTCTTCCACTCTCTCTAAAATTCAATGGAAAAACATTCTCGGGTGAGTATCAACAAAAAAAAACAACGTATTTTTATAAATAGACTAGAGGCCCGGTGCATGAAATTCATGCACAGGTATGGTCCCTAGGCCTGGCCGGCAATCAGGGCCGATCAGAGCCTTCCTTCCCCCAGCTGCCGGCTGCTGGCTGGAGCCTTCCTTCCCCAGCTGCCAGTTGCTGGCTGGGGCCTCCCTTCCTTCCATGCCACCCCCTGGTGGTCAGCGCACATCATAGCGAGTGGCCGAACTCTTGGTCGGCCGAACTCCCAAGGGGACAATTTATATATTAGCCTTTTATTATATAGGATAGATAGATGATGAGAAGGAAGGAAGGAAGGAGGAAAGGGAAAGGAAGGGAAGGGAAGGCAAAGGAAGGCAAGGGAAGGAGGGAAAGAAATGCAGACTCTTAGGCCTTACCTCAGACTTACCGTCTTTGTTCGTTCGGGCTGCTGTAACAAAAATACCATACACAGGGAGAAATTTACTTCCCACAGCTCTGGAGGCTGGGAAGTCCAGGGTCAGGGAGCTGGCAGATCAATGTCTGGTGAGAGCTCTCTTCCTGCTTTGAGGAGAGCAGTCTTTTCACTGCATCCTCAAATGGCAGGAGCAGCGGGGGAGCTCTGTGGGGTCTCTTTCATAAGCACAGTGAATCATGAGGGCCCACCCGCATGTCTCATCACCTCCCCAAGGCCCCACCTCCCAACACTATCACATTGGGTGTTAGAATTCCACATGAATTTTGGTGAGACAACTCTTCAGTCCATAGTCTGTTATTTACCGAGCCCTCCACGGGACTCAAAGGCCCTGGAGAGATTGAGCTCCATGGCCTTGGTCCACTGGGCACCCAGTGAGGCTGCTGGTAGACAGGCTGCCCAGGGAGGATCCCTCTGCCATGGCGCCTGCAAACCAGCTGCAGGAAAGGAGACAGAGGGCATGGCTCTGCGCTGTGCCGGATTTGGCCCGGGTGTGAGTTCCTCTGGGGGACAGCAGCCGTGTCTAAGGCCGGAGGAGCAGTTCACATGGCTGCTTGCCCACGGTCTGTTCGTGTCACATGGTCTCCCACAGGCTCTGCATTCGCCCAGCCTCTGTATCAGAGTTCCTTTGGCCAGAAAAGCCCTTGAGAGGTCATGTAGCCTGGTTTCCCAGCCACAGGAGACTTACCCCGAGTCATGAGTGACAGGTAAATGTCCAAACTATGTCTAAGACAGCGGTTGCCAACCAGTGGTGACCACTGGTGGTCCTTGAGGTCCGAAAGGTTGGCGATCGCTGCTCTAAATCATCCCGAGGGAGAAGCTTCCCAGCTGCCCTCTCAGGAAGTCTTTCCTCATCTCAGCACTCGCCATCGGAGCTGGGTTTCTGTTGCAGAAATGAAGGCTTCTCTCCCGGAGGCTGGAAAATCACAAGATCTGTGGAGCGTTTGCCACCCCATAGGAATCTCCTGGTGTACCTTTAATCACATCTGTGGTTCTCCAAGTTCCTTCAAGGCCTCCATGCCTGGCTCCGGGCACTGAGGTTCTTTAAGCGTTTGCTGAGCTCTGTGTGGGGAGGAGCTGGCGCTGTGGAAACGCCGGCGTCATGCTCATTACCATACATGAACTCATTTGCTCATTCATTTAACTGTCACAGATTTCAGCAGCTGGTACATGGAACCCTAGGAAATGGCTCATAGTTAGCCATTTTGGACCCTTAAGTATGGCAATTTTGCCTGGCCGGTATGGATCAGTGGGTTGAGTGTCATCCCATTCACCAAGAGATCACCGGTTCAATTCACTTTACACAAATAAATAAGGCTTGACCCTAGCCAGTTTGGCTCAGTGGATAGAGTATTGGCCTGTGGACCGAAGGGTCCCGGGTTCGATTCCAGTCAAGGGTATATACCTTAGTTGCAGGCGTCTCCCTGGCCTGGGCCCTGATCAGGGCTCGTGCAGGAGGCAACCAATCAATGTGTTTCTCTCACATCAATGTTTCTGTCTGTCTTTCCTTCTTCCACTCTTTCTAAAAATCAATGGAAAAATATCCATTGGGTGAAGATTAACCAAAAACAAACAAACAACCAAAAAAAAAAACCACACAAATAAATAAGGCTTGGATTCTTAACATACACAGATGGGAGTGTGAACTCCCCAGCAAAGCTGCAGATAGATAGACCCTAGAAACCAGTGTTGCCTGGCAGTGCATGCTGTAACGTGAGCAGTGACTAGAATGCGTGGCCACCCCCAGCACTGTCTGTCATTCACACAGGCCTGTCACAGCCTGCATCATCGGCACCCCAGCCCGCACCAGTGAGGAGACAGGGATTCTTGGCCCCCTCAAAAGAAAAAGAAATGGCCATCCTATATCTTTTCTTCTTTGTTCAGCGCGGCTGAGCAGACTACGTGGAATCTTTGTATCAGGACAGAAATCCCCACTGATGCCTTCATTTCAGCCTGAGAGTGTGTCCTGACCCACTGACTGCCCCATCTCTCCACTTCTTTTCACGGGAATTCACTGTGTTCCTTTCTTTGTCTGCTGCCACCGTTCTGAAGCGGCTCTTAATAAACTCAGCAACAAATTTTCTAGCTGCTAACGCCAGAGATTTCACCCAGGAGACTCTATAGAAGTAGCAGCTCCTCCGCGTGCCAGCCACTAAGCCAGGCACAGATTTCTCGGCCTCTTCAGTCCTCAGGGCATCAGGCACTGTTCCCACCTCCGGAGGAATCTTCTTCTGGACTTCCAGCTCTCAGGCTGCTTCTAGCTCTGTTTCAGGTTCTTTCCTGGACTCCTCTTCCTGCTGCAGCTGGTAAATATTCTCTTTCCTCAGGGGTGGTTCTTAGACCTCCTTTTGCTCACTCCCGCTGCTACCATCTCTTCAGCCACTCCCTCTGCTACCATCTCTTCAGCCATATCCTCTGTGGGGGTGGGTTTCCAGATCTGATTCTTTTTTTATATGTGTGTTTTTATTGACTTTAGAGAGAGAGGAAGGGGGGAGAGAGAGAGAGAGAGAGAGAGAGAGAGAGAGAGAGAGAGAGAGAGCGCTGTTGCCTTTCACATACACCCCAACAAAGGATCAAACCTGCAACCTTAGTGAGATACATGCCCTGACTGGGAATCGGACCGGCATCCTTACGGTGCATGGGACGAAACTCAACCAACTGAGCCACGTGGGCCAGGGTTCCAGATCTGGTTCTTGTTTCTGATTTCCTACTGATGATCAAACTAAGCGCATTCAAAAGGATTGTGTGCAAAAGCGTGCTCCCCTCTGGTGTTCCTTACCTCAGCGAATGGCCTCTTTACCCGTGACATCCTCTCACTCATCTCCGGGCGGATCAGTTAGCAGATCCTCTTGATGCCTCCTCATCGGAACTGTGGCTCCCTGGTGCACTCTCCAGCACCTCTACTTCACCCCGGGTGCTTAGGCTCTCGCGTTGGATTTGTACCAGAGCTTCCGGCCTCCCTGCACCCAGCCTCTCCTTGCTCCTGTCCATCCAACCATCAGAGCCATCTCTCTGCAGCACAGATTTGACTGTCTCACTCCCTCCTTAAAAGCTGCCAGTGGATCCTAGCTTAGCACAGCAAGTCACAGTCTTCCAAACCTACTGTACCAGCCTCATCTCCCACCAATGGCCCACACCCACCACATTCTTCCTTAGTTCCAGGCATGTGTGTATGTGTATGTTGATTCTGCCGCTAAAACAGCCTCTTTTGTCCTCTTTTGCCACCTGGAAATTCCTATTTGTCATATATAATTGATTTTAGAGAGGAAGAGAAAGGGAGAGAGAGGTAGAAACATCAATGATGAGGGAGGATCATTGATTGGATGCCTCCTGTACTCCCCCTACTGGAGATGGATCCCACAACCCCAGACATTCGCCCTGACCTAGAATTGAACCTTGACCTGCTGATTTATAGATTTATGCTCAACCCCTGAGCCACGCCAGCCCAGCTCCTATTTGTCTTTTAAGAGCCAGCTGGCAGGCAATTAGTGTTTGTTGGATGGATGGATGAATGAATGAATGAATTGCCCCACTCTCTCATGCAAAATGAGGCTCTCCCTGCTCAGTACTCTGGAGACACTCTGTTCATATCTCTGTCACATTAGTCGATACTTGTATTGTAGCTGTTCACTAGCCAGGAATGTGCTGCTCTGCCTCTCCCTCTCCCTCTCCCTCTCCCAGGGCAACATCATCCCCAGCCCTCTTTCCCACAAGCCCAGACACAGGCTCAGAATCCTTCTCAACACAGCCCTTCAGACAGCCCTTTTCAGCCGACTGTAGCTAGCACACAATTTGAGGTCTGTTTCACATCCCCTGAAATAGATTCTGAGTTTTTCCAGAGCCCAATGAGCTGCCTAATATAACCACTCAACTGCTAAAATGAATGACAAATGGGTTTTTCTTGTTTTAATTTTTAATTTGGGAGGGGGGTTCTTAATTACTAAATAAATGTTGATATTTTAACCTTATGTTAGTTAAATATTGTTTCATGTTACCAATAGATCTGTTCGGGAGAATATATTCTTGGCAAGAGATGGGCGAGGTGTTTCGTTGCAATCCATTGTTACTCTTTGCAAAGAATTCTTCACAAATTTCACATTCAGCCCACCAAGCCCCTTCCCGTGCCTGCCATAGCCCTCTCTCTTTCCAGAGTTCAACCCACCACTTTGCCTTAAAATCAGCACACTGCACATCATTTCTCCTAGCCTGGCCTGTGATTTATCTTGCACATGCTTAAGAGTTGGTTGGATAAAGCATTAAAAAAGTAAAAATATCTAACCTTACATCCCAATTTCATAGTATCTTTTTTTGGCAATCACAAAAGAAAATTGGTGAGTCTGGGTTATTTTAAAACTAGTTAAAAAGCCCTTCAAGCCCTGGCCCGTGTTGCTCAGTAGTTAAAGCACTGGAGGGTCTCGGGTTCCGTTTCTGGTCAAGGACACATACCTGGGGTGAAGGTTTGATCCCCAACCCCGGTCGGGGTATATGAGGGAGATAACCAATCCATGTGTCTCTCTCACAGAGATGTTTCTCTCTCTCTCTCCCTCTCTCCCTCTCTCCCTCCCTCCCCCTCTCTCTCCCTCTCCCTTCTTCTTGTCTTACTTCTCCTTCCCTCCCTTCCACTCTCTCTAAAAATCAATGGAAAAAAATTTTCTCAGTTGAGGATTAACAACAAAAAAAGCCCTTCAAAAGAGCTGCTTTTTTATACTGTATGAAACACCTAATAAATACTAGGTAGGAATCCTCTTAGAAATCCATTATCTTTATCTTTGAAATGGGTATAGTAACTATCAAAAAGATGTGTCAAAATAACCAGGACAAAATCACCTTTTGGGTGGCTCAAGTGAGAGAGGCAGTATAATTATCATTATTGAGTTCAATGGCTATCATTCACACTATCCAACTAAAAGCTTCCTTTCGTTCTGGTCCCATGTCAGAATTCAAAAAACAGAAAATTGGAAGGTACATGTAAATGAAGAAATCAAAAAAGTTCCTATTGTCTCCCAACTCCCCTAATATACACAAGACGGCTGGTAGTGGACCGCTCACGGCGGAAGGTTCCTGCATGTCAGTCATAAGACTGTGCAGTGCAGTAAACAGAATGATGAGCAAACAGAAGACACGGAGAGGCGGGTCTGTAAAGCCTGCAGCGTTTCTAAAATAGCGGTTTCGCTGCATCCACAGAGAGCCATCAAGCCCCTTCTGTTTGCTTTTTAATGAGTGTGTGTGGTTGGCGGGTTACTGAAATGGTTTCCACTCACCTTTTTATCTGTTTTCTTTCCTGTTATGTTCCCACCTGTCTTGCCTGGAAAACGCATCAGGCTAACTGTCAGGTAGGTCCTTCTGGATGTGGGATGTGATTGTTAGGGGAGTATCCATAGCGGGGAAGAAGTAAACAGACTGCCGGTGACCTGTGATGAGTGGTACAACCAAACGGAAGAGGCACATACTAAATTGCGCAGAAACTTCTTGCAGATGCATGAAGCTGTAAGCTGCACACTCTCAGTGCGCTAAGCCAGTGCGAGCATCTACCGTGAGATTGGCCTTAAGAGAACGGAGCAGCGCTAAATGGCAAAGTGGGTTGCCTGGACCGGCCGGTGCTGCGGCTCGGAGCACAGGCTGCACCCAGACGGCTTAGTTGTCACAGGCCGCATTACATCCTGTGTGGCCACGGTGATTCTGCTGTAAATATACGATCAGCTGTCGCAGATTTGGCCAGGGTCAAGAAAAATGCATAGCGATGTGTTCTAAATCCCTTTTTTACGTATTTAGAGTAGACCTTGTGCCCTGAAGAAAGAGAGTGACTGGGAAAAAAGGAGAGGAGGTATATATTTTATTAATGCTAACCTCACCCTTGGAGTTAAACTTGACATGGTCTAATTCGAGTCGGAAGAATCGTTGCTTGTGATCACCGTGGGAGGCAGTGCCATGCGTTTCTCCTTTGGGGGGGGGGGAAACCATAGCTGAGCCCAGGAGAAGGGAGACATAACATTTAAATGAGAGTGCGTTTGGTGTGTGCGTGCGTGTGTGTGTGTGTGTGTGTGTGTGTGTGTGTGTAGAGCTCGTTTTTATCTTTTTCAAGAGAAAAAATTATGTGCTTCAGTTGCCATGCAACACAAACTGCTCTAACAGCTTTCTAATTTTAATTTCAGAAGTCCACCGAGCAAATGAAGAAGGTCCCTACTATTATTCTTTCAGTCTCATATAAAGGAGTCAAATTTATTGATGCCACAAATAAGGTGGGTACTGCACCTCTCCCTGGCTTAGATACCAGATACAGTCCTGAGTATGTGATCTAACATCCTTCGCTTCCCATCATGACCAACATGCCCCATGTTAATCACTCCCTACTCCCTGAACTTCCTGCTCCCTAACCACAACTGCAGACACACTCACACATGTATACAGAAGGGCACATGTCATTCTGGGGATTTGACCTAGGATTCTTTTTATATACTCTGCTTTCATGTGTCTATGGAGCTTTCTCTAATAGATCGGGGCCACTCTGGCTTGTCCCTTTGGATCCAGAGAACATTAGAATGGAAAAAAAAATGTGTATGGATCGAAAATAAAGCAATATCATCCTGTTAGACATTTGACTTTCCGTTTCTCTAGAGGTATATGCCCTCTCATTTGATACATGTAATGAAAACCTCACCAAGGAACACATTTTCTGACATTGATATTTTATAGTTGCATTTAATTCTCAGCTACTGAGATGGAAAAGAGAATTACAGCTGTATTGTTTTCTTTATTTAATACTGTTATTTTTTATTTCAGTGAGGAAGGGAGAGGAGAGAAACATCAATGATGAGAGAATCATTGATCGGCTGCCTCCTACAGGCCCCACACTGTGGAGACTTAATTGGAAATCTGGGAATTGAACCATGACCTCCTGGTTCATAGTTCGATGCCCAACAATTGAGCCACGCTGGCTGGGCTGTGTTGTTTTCTTAAGAGACACAATCAGAAAAGAAAGCCAAACTGTGCTGGGCTCTGCTGGGACTTTGTACGCCCAGTGGGAAGAGTTGAGGGCCTTAGTTCTGAGTGTGGACAACTGGGTTGCATTTTACTTAAAAGGTGTTCTGCAGTTCCTTTCTTGGCGAAGATGACAGTGCCAGAAAGCTTCGGTATGACATGGTCATTCTACCTAAATGCAAAGCTGACTGGCTCCTTCTCACAAGACCCCCAATGTCCATGTGTTTTATTTCTACACCTTCCAACTGACGAAGTATAGAAGGAGGGGAATGAGGTGATCACCACTGGTGAATACCATTTGTTTTCTGGACTTCCCCACCCAGACCTCCCCGCTGGGAGCTGAAAGTCATGGAACAGGTGAACGTAAGGGCAGGGCAGGGCAGGGCAGCCAGATTCAGATACCATGGGAAGTCCCATGGGCAGTGACCCTTGGGTGTCTACACTAAACCCAAGCATCTGAATCAACCAATTCGAAGTTTTCTTGATTTTTTTCTGTAATGAAGGAGATTGCCACACCAGCAGTCAGATATGCCCAAGCCCCCCAAATCTACTTAAGGAAACAACCTCCCAGGTTTAGAAACAGTTCTGAAAACCAAGCAGAAAGCTTATAACCCGGCATGATCATGCTGGCTGACAATATCAAAGTCAATACGTGCAACGTTAGTTTCAACTCTGCAATGGGTTGGTGACAGTTACTGTTGGTCAATTGTGGAGACTTAATCAGAAAAATCCCAATTGATTTGCTTTTTTATTTCTGGGAAACATTTTTATTGGAGCATAAACTTGCGTTATCCTTAAATGATAGTCAGTTGATTTTAAAAGTTCCCAAACTCACTGAAGATATCATTGCCACCACTATGTCTACATTTCAAGAATGGCTTTGGCACATGGAGTTTTTTCTAACCTGGAGCAACTGTCTCCGCCCCATTTGCATTTGAAAACCATGAATAGCAATATATTTTCAGTGTGTGAGTTTGACACTCACTTAGATGAACAACTTTAGCAAGCTTCAACCGCCAATAATTAGATAGATCTCTGCTCAGAGATGACTACTCTTTGGAAGTACTATATGTACCAAAAAAAGAAAGTACTATATACTACTGTTAAAAAAAAGTATAAGCACCAAAATATATGCAAAAGGTAATTTGGGGTGAATAAAGACACTAAATAAAGAAGGCCAGCATATGTTTTAAGTCCTCATAGTAGTCCTCTGCATATTTTCAAATCTAGAGCAAAGGCAAGGTGTATATGTCGGTAATAGGTGGAGCCAGCCTCTTTATGACTATATGACTATGTGCCTGGATTTTGTATGTATGTATGTATGTATATACACACATATACATACATACACATATATATATATTCTTTATTGATTTTTACAGAGAGAGAGGAAGGGACAGGGAGAGAGACAAAGAAACATCTATGTGATAGCAAAATATTGATAGGCTGCCTCTTACATGCCCCCCACTGGGGATCGAGCCCACAACCCAGGCATATGCCCTGACCAGGAATCGAACCTTTTGCTGCATGGGGCTGACACCCAACCAACTGAGCTACACAGGCCAGGGCTGTGCCTGGATTCTTCAGTAATGTGGGGACATTGACCTCAACTGGCTATCCAGGGTCACCATCCCAGTGTCCTGCAATGTAGCTGATCTGCCCCAATCTGACAGTGGATTGGGAGAGAGCAAGGGACTCAGGACAGTAGTCTAGGAGTTGCTGTGTGAGGACTAAAGTAGACAGGCAGTATTTGGAAGAGTAGAAAAAAGCAATGGTGCAATGCCACACTGGTGGGGTTTGACTATAGAAGGCTGAGCAACACTACCACCAACCAGGGCTGCAGGACTGGTTTCAGAAGTCATGGAGGGCCCACAATTGAAGGACCCTGACCCCTCAGGTTGTGGCATGGAAGGAACTGTGCTCAGACACCTAGATGCTAGCAGTGTTTGCAGTGGCATCTTTGTATGACACTCTGTTCTGTAGCAAAGACCGACCTCTAATGCCCACAGCCAGAAAGGAGCAGGTACATAAACTCCAGAGTCCTGCTGTTGGTCCATACCAGAGATTTCTCCCCTGGGAAGTGTTATCTTGGTGAGCACTTTGATTTGAAGAGAAGGACGTGGGACATGTAGACATATTGGAAGACTTGGCACCTTTAGTTGCTAGTGACCACTAGGCCTGTAATTAGGCTCAACCCAGTCACACCTTAACATTTATATTTGACTAGAGGCCCCGTTGCACAAAGATTCGTACAGTAGGCCTTCCTTCCCCTGGCTGCCGGCACCAGTTTTCCTCTGTCACCCAGGACCCAGGCCACAGTGGAGCCAAGTCTTCAGCCTTCAGGCTTGGCTCTGGCCACAGCAGAGCCTTCAGTCTTCACTCCATGCCTGCGTATGCAAATTAACCCACCATTTTGTTGGGTTAGTTTGCATACTCACTCCTGATTGGCTGGTAGGCATCGTGGAGGTATGGTCAATTTGCATCTTTCTCTTTTATTAGTGTAGATGTTTTCATTGCACTTTCTTCATAAACAGCCCTCTTCTAACCACTACATCTCTTTAACCCTGCCTTGGTACAATTGAGGGGTTGGTTCAACCTGACCTGGACAAGTAGAGTGGTTAAGGGATTGCCCCACAGTCACACAGCCAATTGGTCTTGGAGAAGGACTAAAACTTGACTTTCCCACCTCCTAACCAAGTGGTCGGCAAACCGCGGGTCACGAGCCACATACAGCTCTTTGGCCCCTTGAGTGTGGCTCTTCCACAAAATACCACGTGCGGGCGTGCACGTACAGCGCGATTGAAACTTCGTGGCCCATGTGCAGAAGTCGGTTTTCAGCCTGGGCGAGTCTATTTTGAAGAAGTGGCCTTAGAACACTCAAGGGGCCAAAGAGCCACATGTGGCTCGCAAGCCGCGTTTGCCGACCACTGCCCTAGCCTAACACTTTTTCTGTTACTCCACAGCTGCCTTCCACCAACTAGTTTGAAGTATAACAGATGATTGTGTTAATTACTCTTCCATTCCTCTGGGCCCCCATTAGATATGAGAAAGCTAAACCCTCCCGAAAAGCATTCTTTCCCTTTTACTCTAGTAAGTGGCTTTGGCTGAGTTCAAGAGGAAGGGTTAGCTACCTAGTTGTAAACTCAAATTTATTGCCTGATAACTTAGGAAACAAATCATGAATCCTACTATTTGAAGGAAGAGTGGAAAATGATCTTAAGTTAAAAATGGAACTTCGCCCTGACCGGTTTGGCTCAGTGGACAGAGCGTCGGCCTGCGGACTGAAAGGTCCCAAGTTCGATTCCGGTCAAGGGCATATACCCTGGTTGCGGGTGTGCGGGAGGCAGCTGATCGATGTTTCTCTCTCATCAATGTTTCTAACTCTCTATCCCTCTCCCTTCCTCTCTGTAAAAAAATCAATAAATATTTTTTTTTTAAATGGAACTTGGCCCTTGCCAGTTTGGCTCAGTGGGTAGAGCATTGGCCTGTGGACTGAAGGATCCTGGGTTTGATTCCAGTCAAGGGCACATGCCCGGGTTTCATGCTTGCTCCCCAGTGGGGCGCGCAGGAGGCAGCCGATCAGTGATTCTCTCTCATCATTGATTCTCTCTCTCTCTCTCTCTCTCTCTCTCTCTCTCTCTCTCCTCTCTCTCCCTCTCTCCCTCCCTCTCTCCCTTCCTCTCTGAAATCAACAAATATATATTTTTTTAATTTAAAAATGGAACTTGGAATTGATTTAGTACCAAAATGTTGTAGATGAAGCACATCATGTAGCTCCGTAGCTCAGAGGCAGCTCTGGCGTAGCATTCGGCCCAGAGGACTGTGACCGTTTAGTCAGCAGGGTCTCCCAGAGGTGACACATCCCCATGTCCAGAGCTTGGATGAGGGTGGGCTGTATCTGGCCTCCTGCCCGGCCCCCTCCTCAATCTTCGCACCTGGCTAAGTTAGGAACGGCCCGCGCCAGGGTTTGGGTTTTGTTTGTTTGCTCGTTTTGAATGCCAAGTTCAAACAGGGCATAGCCTATTTTTTTTAGGCACAAAATAGAACATTTGCTTAAACAAGTGCCTGTTGTTTTTTGAAGTCAGATTAAGAGCCCATGGAGCATGTGTGCTGTTCTCATTAGCATCACCTACTCTGCAGGTGTCTCAAGTTAGCCCTGGGCCGGGGCTGCTCGGTCTGTTTGGGGGGCCCTACCTGTCGGAGCCCAGAGCGAGGAAAGCAGATAGAGGCCGATGTAGGCTCCATCACTTCATTATCACACATCCTTCTCAGAACTTCTCTATTAATTGTCTGGACCAAAACTTCTGCTCCACACCTGCCGGCGAGGCACCTCTTCAGCTGTTCTTCAACACGGTGAAAGGCAACAGATGGACACACAGTCTCTCCTTGTTGAAGGAGGTAGTTGTTGCCCAACTTTCTATCCCAAAGTCAGGGCAGAGTGAGCCCCTCCCTGTCCTTCTCTTGAGCCTTTTTAAACCTCTAGGCTCCGTAGAACATGCATAAGTGTGGGGGCTGAGCAATGTAGGAGTTCATTTTAAACTGAGGTGTGTTACCTGTCCCTCATGATGATGTCAATTTTTCAGTAGTGAGGTCCCAGGTCCTCACCACATTTTGGCACTGTGGATATATCAAGTTTTGCTAAAAAAAAAAAAAAACCTCCCTAGCCCGGCTGGCGTGGCTTAGTGGTTGAGTGTCGACCTATGAACCAGGAGGTCAGGGTTCAATTCCGGTCAAGGGCATATGCCTGGGTTGTAGGCTCAATCTCCAGTAGGGAACATGCAGGAGGCAGCCTATCAATGATTCCCTCTCATCATTGATGTTTCTATCTCTCTCTCTCCCTCTCCCTTCCTCTCTGAAATCAATTTAAAAATTAAAAAAAAAAAACCTCCCTACACAGGCCCAGGGCCACAATGCTATCATACACCATTGAAAATCATCAAGTATGACATCTTATCATTTGGCAAGATTCAGGAAATTTAGTGCAATAAAAACCACGGGGCACTTTTCACTGTAATGCTTTCCCAAGAAGTTGATCCACTTTATGCTGGTAAATGATCTCAAGAACACGAAATGGCCCTAGCCGGTTTGGCTCAGACTGAAGGGTTGCAGGTTCGATTCTGATCAAGGGCATGTACCTCAGTTGCAGGCTCAATCCCCCAACCCAATCACTGGCTGGGTTGGGGTGCAAGGGGGAGGCAACAATCGATGTGTGTCTCACATCAGTGTTTCTCTCTCTGTGTCTCTCCCCCTCCCTTCCACTCTCTCTAAAAATCAATGGGAAAAATGTCCTTGGGTGAGGATTAACACACACAAAAAAAAAAACCAGAACACGAAATGCCAATTTAGTTAACAGTTGGAGCCAAAGTTCTGTTTCTGGTAATAGTGAATCCTGGACAGGTGAGACCAGATCCACCCAGACAGACTTCCCGAGGTACTGACAGCCCCCCCCCCCCCAATTAAAATGATGGTAGAGGCTCTTAGCACCTGCCTCTACCGTACCTGTAAAGACTTTGTAGATCTTATTATTTTTAAATTCATTTTAAGACTCACTTATTCCTAATTTATATTTCTACTCAAAGAAATGCTATCTGAATGCCAGAAGAGGCTCATGACCTTCTGTTTCGAAACCGTGTATCTTGCAATAGAATGTTACTTGTTTATGGGATTCCAGTTTCAATTTGAGTTACAGTTGACAGAGCACTGCATGTAATGTCAACAGACATGGCCCTGGTGAAGGATGTCTTAATTTAATTTTCTTTTATGTGTTAATTCTGTAATTGCTTCCCAGCCACACAGCTCAGGAGAGTGAGGGACATGAAGTCCTCGCTGGGGCTGCTGGCAGGGAAGGACATTTTGTACGTCTTTGTAGACATTGATGGGTATACATGGAACATTATATTGCCGACAGGTTATTTAAGACTGTGCAATTAAAACCCAATTAGGCTAACTAAAGTATTGAGGGTTTTAGATCTATGACAACTGCAGAAAACATAAATGGGATATTATAAGATAAAAAATTATTATGTGAAAATTTTTTGCTTTTTAAATACATCTATGTGTCAAAAGAAGTTTCTAACAGAGATCTGCAGCCAACGATGCTCCTTAGTCATCTTGTGCTTCAGGATAATGGTACTTACACCTTTCCTCACTCACCTCCCACCAGTGATCCTCAGAGGATGGGATGAGGGTGCTGGCAGAGAGATGGCATAAAGAAATGCTACAGAGAGAAAAATGAAATTATGTTAAACCAAGGAGAGCTGGGTAGGGATGAGGGGCATCAAAATTATTTGAAAGAGCCCGGCCAGTGTGGCTCAGTGGTTGAATGCCGACCTATGAACCAGGAGGTCACACTTCAATTCCCAATTAGGACACATGCCCAGGTTGCAGGCTTGATCCCCAGTGTGGGGCATGCAAGAGGCAGCTGATCAAAGATTCTCTCTCATCATTGATGTTTCTTCTTCTTTTTTTTTTTTATTGATGTTTCTATCTCTTTCCCTTCCTCTCTGAAATCAATAAAAATATATATTTTAAAAATTATTTGAAAGAGCCTGAACTCTACAGTCAGGCAACCCCACATTGCAATCCCAGCTCTACCATAAGCCTTGCGTAAAGCACTTGCAGGCTCTGGGTACCATTTCCTCACCTGTAAGTTGATGATAACCCCAGTACCACTCAAACTTGTACATAGTGTCACCCCCAAGACCCCACCTCAAACAAGGCATCCAAGGCCCAAATAGTGCAGTGTGGCCTTTCCCTCAGCCCACCCCTACACCTTAGCCTGCACGGAGTCAAGAGACAGCACCTTGCCCTAGCTGGTTTGGCTCAGTGGATAGAGCATCAGCCTGTGGACTAAAGGGTCCCATGTTCGATTCTGGTCAAGGGCACATGCCCGGGTTGCAGGCTCGATCCCCAGTGGGGAGCATGCAGGAGGCAGCCAATCAATGATTCTTTCTCATCATTGATGTTTCTATCTCTCTCTCCCTCTCCCTTCCTCTCTGAAATCAATAAAAATATATTTTAAAAAGAGAGAGAGAGAGAGAGACAGCTCTTTGATGCTTCTGCCTGCCTGCTGCCTTCTTCTGCACCGACCTTGGCTCTGGGGGGGGGGGCGGGGGGGGGGGGGGGGCAGGGAGCAGACAGTGGGTGGGACGATGGTGCGGATCCGCCTCCTTGGGGCAGAGTTCCTCCCAGCATGCAGACCGTGGCAGGAGGAGGCCGCCCTGCCGATCCACAGGTGCCCGTGGGGAATGGAGACAGGAAAGTGATTAGCAGTTCCTCTTTATAAAGAAGTGGCTGCCACCCCGACCGCTTCTGTGCGCAGCACCTGGTGAGCACCGCTGCTCCAGGCTGTGACTATTTCAGGTTGTTTTTAATTAAACGAAGACATGCCTTCCAGACCTGGCATACACTTTCCCACGGAGAGTGTGTTGGATCACTTTGAATGTTTCTGGTCTAGAACATTCTAGAAAGGGAGGAAGCAGCTGCTTCTCTGTTCATTTGCCTTGGTTCTAAAATATGCTGGTTTGTGCCCTGGCTGGTTTGGCTCAGTGGATAGAGCATCGGCCTGCGGACTGAAGGGTCCCGAGTTCGATTCCGGTCAAGGGCACCTTCCTCAGTTGCAGGCTCCCAGCCCTGGTCGAGGGCATGTGGGAAACAACCAGTCGATGTGTCTCTCTCCCATCGGTGTTTCTGTCTCTCCCTCTCCTTTCCACTCTCTCTAAAATTCAATGGAAAAAATATCCTCGAGTGAGGATTTAAAAAAAATAATAATAAAATAAAATAGGCTGGTTTGCAAAGGAAAGCAATGGTCGTTCATGTCATTTCTTCCAGAACATAATTGCCGAGCATGAAATTCGTAACATCTCCTGTGCCGCCCAGGACCCGGAAGACCTCTCCACGTTTGCTTACATCACGAAGGATTTGAAGTCCAATCACCACTACTGTCACGTGTTTACCGCCTTCGATGTGGTGAGTAGCCGCCCTCTAGGGACAGTTTAAGTCTTTTCCCAAATGTTCCTGGAATGTATTGAAAGCCCAACTTGCCATTAAGCTACTTTGGCACGTGTACCAAAAACGAAGGTATACCTAGCATAAGGTCTTGTGCAGACTCAGTTTTCCTGAGTTTTTTCTATATCACTCCACTTCTGCCTAGTATCGAAAATGTCATTCTTCAGCTACTAACTTCGCTTTTCAGATTTGGCGAACCCCTTTCTTTCTCTGGGATCAAAATATAGGAAGTGTCTTCCAGCCTCCTTGTTCCTTCACTGGGCCTGTCGGTTTCTCTGGTGGCTGTTTCTGAATAGTAGGACATAATAGTCTGGGTTTGTTTGGACGAAAAATAAATGTCAGTGCCTCATACAGTATTTGTGGATTTCCATTTTGAATAGCAGTCAAATTTATACCATATGCCTTGCGTAAAGCACTTGCAGGCTCTGGGTACCATTTCCTCACCTGTAAGCTGATGATAACCCCAGTACCACTCAAAGTTGTACACAGTGTCACCCCCAAGACCCCACCTCAAACAAGGCATCCAAGGCCCAAATAGTGCAGTGTGGCCTTTCCCTCAGCCCACCCCTACACCTTAGCCTGCACGGAGTCAAGAGACAGCACCTTGCCCTAGCTGGTTTGGCTCAGTGGATAGAGCATCATCCTGCGGACTAAAGGGTCCCATGTTCGATTCTGGTCAAGGGCACATGCCTGGGTTGTGCGCTCGATCCCCAGTGGGGAGCATGCAGGAGGCAGCCAATCAATGATTCTCTCTCATCATTGATGTTTCTATCTCTCTCCCCCTCTCCTTTCCTCTCTGAAATCAATAAAAATATTTTTTAAAAGAGAGACAGACAGACAGACACCACTTTGATATAACACCTACAAAAATAATTGGGAACACCAACGTTTGGCCCATTGGCTTAGTCGGAAGTTAGTCTTACAATGATGTCCTCGTGGTGTTATACCTCTTAGAGTCCTATTTGTCATTAGGTCTAAAAACTAGCCCATATATTACAAACTTAGAAAATGAAAGCAATTCTAGAAAACAAGTGTTCCCGTAATACACACACACATCTTCAAGATGGTACAAATTGAATGGCATTCTGCATTTGAAGCACATAGGACAGATATGGCTGTAACCAAGAAATCATTTGTAATCTGAATCCTAAAATGTCACTTTAATTTGACAGCTCTTCTCTGTTCAGTGTGTTTGAAATATACATAAAGAATTATATCAGCCCTAACCCGTTTGGCTCAGTGGATAGAGCGTCAACCTGCAGACCAAAGGGTCCCGGGTGCAATTCCGGTCAAGGGCATGTGCCCAGGTTGCGGGCTCAGTCCTCAGTAGGGGGCATGCAGGAGGAAGCCGATCAGTGATTCTCTCTCATTATTGATGTTTCTATCTCTCTCTCCCTCTCCCTTCCTCTCTGAAGTCAATAAGAATATATTTTTAAATGGTTTCTTACCCCATAAGAAAGAATTACATCGATACTGCAGTGTAGCATATTCTTGGGAGTTCAGTGTCTTGGATAAGACTTCTTGAAACAGTCTGTTTGAGTTCTGACAAACATGCATGGACCACAGACCACCACAATGCAAAACTTACACCATTCTAAGGTATGTCAGACTCAGGCCCAGAGCATGGATCATTCTGCATGTGGCTCATTCCTTTCAGTGTTTGAGGCTTGAAAACAGGAAAGAATGTTCATGTGCCATCAGACAGTTCCTTCTATTTTAGGAGGCCTGGGGAGACTAATATAGAAGTTACATGTGGTAACAGGAAGGGCCGCAAAGCCCTCAAAGGTGGCTCCTAATATCTCTGGTTTCTTTGCATGGGATCAACCGGGTTGATTAAAGTCATTTCAGGAGTAGGTTTCTGGTGACGTAAGCATATTCTTGTGAAATGCGGTTGTCTCTTTAAGCAGCAAAATTCCATTCTACCCACCTACATTTTGGTTTGCATGAAACCCCTTTCCCTGTGGCAGTTGGACTGCTGTCGTGGAAAGAACAGGCAGGTCAGAGTTCACACCCCATGCAGCTCCCCGCTCCCTGGTCTTAGACAAGCTGTGGGACTTTCCTGAGTTGATATCCTTCGTATATAAAACGGGTCCAAAGATTTACACCTCACAGGTTTTCATCGGGATAGAACTGAAGGAACATATGTGGAGTGCCTCATAAATAATAGGTGTTGGACGTGAGCTCCATCTCCACCTGTCCGCTCTCCTCGCCTGCTGACATAACCATTGACAGACAGCCTGGCCCCTTTTTCTGCTAAGAGACATAAGATAGAGTTGCCGGAAGTGTATTTATGGTCCAGAGTTTTCCCATTGCCCATGTAAAAGAAGTGAAAGAATACGAAGCAATGCATAAATAAAATAGCAGTCATAGCAAACTCGACTCTGCAGGCCTCGTATTGGCGTATTGCCTCCATTTGTTTTCATTGAATGTCAACGTGAATATTCCGGTACTTTTTAGGGTGAAGTCCAGCCTTTCCTTGAGTATTGTAGCATTTCTTTCTAAATTAAAAATATTTAATTTGCCTTCATAAGAGTATCCAAACATTATTCTACATTCGGACTAAAAATGACACCCATGGACCATCTGCCCCCTTGAGGTTTTTAGCTATATATGTACGCGACATGAGGATACTGGGATGAAACATGGGGAGAAAGTAGTTGAGACCAACATGCTATCCCTGATCCATTTGGAAATCATGTGGAGAATGGCTTCGTCTTCTGAGTCTTCATCCAGATGTTTGACTTCATGTAGACATTCACTAGCTTAGGATTCCGGTATCAGCTCCAAACGATTTTCATCTCCCACCACAAAGCCACCGTTTCAGTCCTCTCTAGGTGAACAGTTTGTCTGACTTCAAAAATAGTAACAAAGGCCACCAGCCTTGACCTGGGCCTTTGAGCGATTCTGAGATGCAACAAGCTTTGCTGGCGCTAAAATAAGCCTCTTTGAGCATGGATTTTGTATCTTTATGTAGGGCAGCTCCATATTCAGTCCAGTCTTGAAGCCTTAAAATTCTTTTGATACGAGTTAGTCCCCTGGGCTGCCCAAATGGCAAAGTAAGGAGGGAGGGATGAAGAGAGAAAGGGAGGGAGGAGGTAAAGAGAGAGGGGAGGAGGAGAAAGAAGGAAAGAAAGGGAAGGGAAGGGAAGGGAAGGGAAGGGAAGGGAAGGGAAGGGAAGGGAAGGGAAGGGAAGGGAAGGGAAGAAACAGAAAAAGTAAAAGAAAAAGAAAAAGAAAAAGAAAAAGAAAAAGAAAAAGAAAAAGAGGCAGGGATGGAGAGAGAGGGAAGCATATACATTTAATCTTTTAGCTGACATGTATGAATACATATACATTTTTTATTGCAAAGTTATTGCCACTTGGACCTTGTAGACGTTTTATGGGTCACACGATGTTTTTGAGTGTCTGCTACCGTCAAGAAAATTTGGTGACCTCTAGAGTGCTTCCAGTTCATGGAGCATTAGATTTGAAATTCAGAGCATTTTCCCACAGAGATCCTGTGGCCCGGGAAGGGAGGCCCAAGCCCCCGACAAAAGCCAGCATGTGAGCTGAACATACTTCACTCGCTCTGGGGCCTGGCCGGGCGCCGTGTGCTCAGACTCCGGGAGGGCGCAGTGTGCCGCTCCCCGAGTGCATTAGGCAGCCTCTTGGGGAGAGGACCTGCAGGGGGCGTGGCCTGCAGCACACACCTCAGGAAGTGTTCTACCTAGTCATCTCTAAGCCTGTTCCCATTTCTTAGAATCTGCGCTCCATTCAGCTTGTGGTATTTTCAGCTTTAGACGGCAGGTGGATGAAAAGATTAGAGCAAAGATGGAATTGGGGTTCCCAAGACAGAAACCCAGTGCCTCCCCACAGGCACGCGCCAGGCCTGCTTTGCCTTCTAGACCCGCAGTCTTGTGGCAGCTGATTTCTGGTCACATGTCTAACCTGCTGGGCCCGGAACAGACCTCATAGAACAAAAGGCTTCCCAGACCCCACCTTCCCGGCAGGGGAAATTTTAGGGGAAGAGGGAGCAGTAGGATTGGGTAGAAACAAAGGATGTGTTATGAGACTAGACGTTGTGGGGTTCAAAACATGGATTCAGCAATGCTCTCCACCTCTCTCATCTCAAACTAGGGAAGGGGTGTTCCCTGCTTGCTAGGATTACAGGGGGGTTGGGGGCTGAGTATTTCAGTGGCCACCAGATCCCAAGGCTGCAGTGATCATCCTTCGAAGGCCACGATAGGTAAGGGACATACATGTATATGTTATATATGTACATTACTCACTCGGTTAGTCCAATTTCTAAGTCATAGAATCGAGGTAGGTAGATCAGGGAGACTTTGATGCATTCTCTGTGGGAGTATTGGGTCTATTTTTAAAAACTGGGAAGGACCTCATTCAATCGTTTTAAAACAAGCAAGGTTGTTTTTTAAAATTTGTTCGTAGCAAGCATTAAAGCCGTGATTGTTGCTAGACCCTTGCTAATTCTCACTTCTCTATAAAGAGTATGTTCGCAGTCTTTCATGTTTTAACCATGATGCTCGTTTTTCTCCCACTTGCAACTCCCAAACTCTGTAACCTTCAGTGTGCAGCACGCGGTCGGCCAAACAAATGGCCAGCCCACTGGTACGTGGAGGTGAGCCAGGGCAACCCCTGCAAACAGTGCCCAGCCCTCTCTGCCAAAGAACGAGGGGGTACTGAACCCCCAGGTGACCGGCAAAGAACAAGTAAGATGCTTTTGAGCTAGATTTTTCTCACGCTTTTAATTATCAAAATGGAAAGACTTATCCTTATGATTATAACATTATTCATCTTCATTTGAATAAAGTTCAAAACATACCAAGAAGGAAATTCACCCACAGTCCCAACACGCAGTGGTAACACTTGGATACATCGTATCCCTGTTTTCCACACACAAGGATAGATGCCACCCAGTTTTGTAGGTATGCATATATTTTTGCTTAGTCTTTTCTCCAGTTTTTTTAAATGACTCCGTTTTCATTTTAAAGGGCTGCCTGTGAGCCACTCCGAGGCTCTATGCAGAGTACTTAATCAGACCCCTGTTAATGAAAAAATGTTAAACACTATAGTGAATGTTCTTGCAAATATGCCGTTGAACCCTTGAGCCAAAAAGATTTTCAAACCAGGAGTTCCCAACACAGCCCAATCGTAGTGGTGCCCCAGTTAATATAAATTACTTACCTGGTGGTCAGAGCGTGTCCTAGGGGACAGATTTCCCACGGTCTCTGCTGCGGTTTTTCTTTTCTTTGTTTTCTTTTTTTAATTTTTTTTCTTTACTGATTAAGGACACTGTGGCGGGCTGGCACGGCCATGGCATACTCAGCCCCAGGGCGCCTTCTGTGCCGCGCCAGCTCAGCCAGGTTCAGTGACCCTGAGTGGGGGCGGCTGAAAGGCTTAGGGAAGACAGACAAGAGAATGAAAGCTGGGCCTCGGTGGGACGCTGCTCCCTCACGGAGAGACAGCGCTGACGCCCATACGCCGTGTCTTTATTTTATAGCCGATGCCACGAGGCAAAGGAAGGGCGTGGTCAAGATGTTTACAACATTCACGAGAGTGTCGATCCTACTCAGTTACATGCACCTGATCAAGCTTTGTTTGCTTGCAGCCTCTATCACTTAGGCCCGTGGTCGGCAAACTGAGGCTCTGCCCTCCAAGCTGGGACTTGCATGTGGCCACGAGAGGACTGTGCCCTCTCATCAGTCCGAGGCTTGAACCTGTCCAAACACTGTAGCCACGCCCCCACAGGACACATATGTGTCCTTATCCCCCCATTGCGCCCCCCCCCTCATGCCCTCACCCCCCTGGTGTCTGTGTCCATTGGTCAGGCTTATATGCATGCATACAAGTCCTTTGGTTGATCTCTCCCCTTACCCCCACCCTCCCCTACCTTCCCTCTGAGGTTTGACGGTCTGTCTCTGGATCTGTTTTTGTTGTCTGCTGCGATTTTTCTAACTCAACCTCGGTACTTGGGTTCTCACTGGGAAAGAATTCAGAGCATGACCCAGACTGTAAGAAAACACTTATTTGGTAAATTACAAAGGTAGAAGAAGTAACGCCTAGAAGAAATGGGCTTCGGAAACAAGTGATGGAAGTAAAAGAACGGCCCTTGGAGCTTGGGAGTGAGGAAGCTAATGGTGAAGTGCCTGGGGCTGGAGGGGGAGGGAAAAGGGAGAGGGAAAGGCCTGGCCGTGGTCCCTGGAGGGAAAGCTCGGGTCCTCCATCCTAAGGGCTTTAAGGGCGGAGATTTTTAGGGGAGGTCCCAGGGAAAGCTCTCCATAGAATATTCAGCAGCTTTCCACGTGTGTCCTTGCAGGGTGGTGGTCTCTCCTATATTGATTGGCCGGCTCCAGGGCAGGGGGTCACTATTCCATGCAGCTGGTCCTGACCTCAGCCTTGGCTGGTTTCGTTGCTTATCTCGGCCTGGAGCTGAAATACAACTTGAAGCCCACGTGTTATCTCTAGGGAGGAAAGGCCAGGGGGTCCAAACCACAAGCCCAGCAATATGCTAGGGGAGGAAAAGTCACCCTGGGGGCGAGGTCCCACCCTACAATGATCTTCCATTGCTAGGCACCCCGGCCGGCCGGGGCTTTTCACCCTGGTGACCTTCTGTACCTGGCCCATCGTCCTTGTTCTGCTCACGTCTGTCCAACTGCCTACAGCAGGTACAGCCTGTGACTAGGACGCAGGAGGACAAAGTTGGGGGGGATCTCTCTGTCTCTCTATAAGCCTCTCCTGCCCCCCCCCCCCCATCACTCAGCAAGCACCTCCTGGGCCCTCACTGCAGGCCAGGCTGCAGGGACTGAGCCCAGACACAGGGAAGCAGCTCAGCCCGCAGCCATGGGGATGTTCAACGGCAGTCCTGGCTGCCTTAAGCAGCCCACACAGTCTCCAGTTTGCAAATCAAAATCAAGGTTGCATCCCTGGATTATAATCAGGATCTATCCTTAAAGTAGGATGGCTCCTCAGCTTCCTCTACTGTAGCAATTCTTCATCCACCGATTAAAGTCCCTGGTTGGGGGAGGGAAGGTCAGCGCTTCGGGGGGCAGTTGTCCCCATTAAATCGTGTCTCCCTGCCTCCATCCTACATAGCCTCTGCTGGACACAGTGCTGCCTCAGGCAGGGCCCGCAGGGTGAGCATCCCTGTGCTGGTGGCTCGTGTCCAGTCACCCCTTTGCTGTTGGCTGCCTCGCCACTGGTCCTGACGGGAGACCCAGGCAACTCGCATACCCTACCTCAGTGGTCGGAAAACTCATTATAGAGCGGCAAACCCCAACCCAGATGCATCCATCTCCTGGAGCTTCTGGGTATAATGTTTTCAAGTGGTCTTTTTTTTCTTTTTTTTTTTTTTAACCGTTTGCAGAAGTCTTTCAGCTTAAGTATGGTTCTGAGCTGTCGTGGCCAAGAGCAGGGCCTGTCAGAACTCCTGGACTCCAGCCCCAGCTCGGCCAGGTGCTGGCTTCATGAGCAAGTTATTTCACCTTTCTAAGCTTAATTATCCCACAGGCAAAACGGGAGCAATAATAGCCCATGGCACCGAGCTGTCGGGATTCAATGAGAGTCCGTGTAGAGCACAGTCAATAATGAAGGTCGTCTGGTATTGTCATTAGGTAACTGTTGCCCTGAGTGATTCTCAGAACAATCCAGTGAGGTAGGCACTGCATATGTCATGATCCCCGTTTGAAGATAAGGAAACTGAGGCTCAGCGCATGCTCTTCCCAGTCATCACCCCCCACACCTGCACCAAACACCCACGAACCAAACACACACACACCTGGGCCGCCTTCTTTCCTTGGTGGTCCATGTAAGGTAGAAAACACTCAAGGCCAATTGCCAGAGTAAGTGTGAATCTAGAAAGAGACTCGCTGGAAAGGCCAACGCAGGAATTTTCCAGTAAGCGAGGAGGGGCAGAGGGAGCCGTGGCCGGAGACAGCCGAGCCCCAGCATTTGAGAGAGGGGAGGTTAGTGAGTTCGCATTTATACCCAGGGGAGGGAGGTAGTAACTAGACATGAGAGGGCAGCTGTGCCACCTAAAAGGCCCTGCTCCGGCTCTGTGGCTTGTGGCCTGTGGGAAGGGACACCTGAGTGTTTGCTGGGCCTGTGACCAGGATGGGTGGAGGCGTCAGCCACTTCCCTGCAGCCAGGGCTGGAGCCGAGTCTCAGGATTGGCCTCCTGTGGCCGCACACAGTTCACCCCAGCTCTGAGACTGAGGCGCCTCCTCCCGCTGCCTGGACGAGGGTCCCACAGGCCTTCTCCAGGACTGCGTGGTGCTCCAGTGACCCGTGGGTGCTTACACACCACCCCAAAAGTTGATGGCATAAAACAACACCCTTTCAAAAAATATATATTTGTATGGATTTCAGAGAGCAAGAGAGAGGGAGAGAGAGAAATATCAATGATGAGAGAGGATCATTGACCGGCTGCCCCTTGCACGCCCCCTGCTGGGGATCAAGCCCGCCACCCGGGCATGTGTCCTGGCCAGGAATCCAATCATGATCTCCTGATTCATACGTAGGTCGATGCTCAACCAATGAGCCATGCTAGCCGGGCTACAACACCCGTTTTATTACGTTTACAATTCCGTGAGTCGGGAATCTGGGCAGAACACGGCAGTTCTGCTCTGCTCTGCCCGACAATACCAGGGGCCTCCGCGGGGGTGGCTCAGGTGGCGGCAGGTGCTGGGGCAGCTCAGTGGGGGGCATCTGTCTGAGCCTGAGGTCCTCCCCATGTGGCGTCTCCTGCAGCTCCCGTGTCCAGGGTGACTCCCCTCGGTGTGTGGAGCCTGGGCCGGGATGGCTGCTGTTGCTCCCCAGGCAGCCTCCCCGCGGCCAGCTCGGACATCCTCGCAGCGTTGCAGTCTCAGGCGTTCAGCCCTCTGACCTGCGGCTGGTTGCCCTCAGAGCGAGTGTTCCCAGAGGCCCACGTGGAAGCTGCCAGACTCCCTACAATCTAATCTTAAAGGCCCAGCGTGTCATTCCTGCTGCATTCTGCTATGTGGGAGTCAGTAAAGCCCATTCAGATTCTAGGAGGCGGAGGAGCAGCTGCGCCCTCAGCGGGGAATGTGGCAGCCGGCCTGGAGACCAGTGACCACACAGGGCGGGCTAAGAACACGGGCTTTGAGTCACAAACATCGGTTCATAGCACAGCTCGGTAGCCTTCTAGCTGTGGGATGTCAGGCAAGTCACTTAACCTCTCTGAGCTTCAATTTTTTTTTTTATCTATAAAATAAGGATAAGGGTATTCTACCACAGATGCTTATGGTAAGACTTAAATGAGATCATTGTAGTGCTCTGCACCGTGCCTGACACCGAGTTCTCCCTGCGTAGTAGGTACACTACGTACAGTAACAACTTCGTAGTGTGTTATTCCTCTGGTTTGTCATTCTGCCATTCCTTCATTCTGCAAGCATCTGCTAGGTGCCTGCAGCGTGCCAGGCACAGTCTCGGGCTCTGGCCTCCGCACAGGGGCAAGGACGGCATGTTGCAAGCACAGACCAGTCGGGCTTTCGGGTTTTTAATGAGTTCCTGGTGTTGGAAAGCAGTGTCAGTGGGCTAGGCAGTGCCAGCAGGCATCGGTGGGGAAGCCAGGGCTTGTCACCCACGCCTCTCGGATATTTCAGCAGCATCTTTGGCCTCGTCCCAGTAGAGTCTCCTGCTCTCTTCCCTTTTTAAGTGGTGGGGCTGTTACTAAGGAGAAACAGGAGAAATGAGTCTGCCTCCCCGGGTCGGAGTGCGTCCCAGGTCCCATCTGACCAGCGTGTGTCCGCTCAGGGCCCTGGCGTGTTGGTGGCACAGCACCCAGCAGGCCACCCGCTGCTCCTTGCACCGCGCACCCCTGGGCCCTCCCTGACCTCCGGAATCTATACCTCACACGTGGAGATGAGGAAGTATAGGAAAGGGAGCAATGTCCTGTACCCGGTACATAATCATGAAAGGAGAACTCCGCAAAGCATTCTGAAATACAGCAGAAAGCAAGACGTCAGGGAGAACGCAGGCCAAACCAG
This sequence comes from Eptesicus fuscus, assembly GCF_027574615.1. Classification (NCBI taxonomy): domain Eukaryota; kingdom Metazoa; phylum Chordata; class Mammalia; order Chiroptera; family Vespertilionidae; genus Eptesicus; species Eptesicus fuscus. The sequence goes on along the minus strand of NC_072479.1, from coordinate 91,368,770 downwards.
GAGAGGCCATTTGGCAGGCAACCTCCGCCCCACGGTCTGGTCTCTGTGTCTTTAATTTGAGCGGCTTTCTAACACCAGGAACTAATTAAAAACGAAGGGGCAGAGCTTCTGACCCAGCACTTCGCACAACCTTTACACGCCCCGTAATAGGCCTGTGAAAAATCGCACTTGCTCAGATGAGCATCTTGGACCTCCATGCGAAGACACCGGAGCTTTAAGGAACGCCCGCTTGGAGGAACTCGCGTTTCGGTTAGTGAAAAAGGCGTTCGCACTCCCTGAGCTCGCTGTCCCAGCATCTGAAAGCTGATGGGGTCCGATCCCTGAATCGCCGGCTTCCCCTCGGTTGCTGACCCGGAGCACAGACGTCTGCTACGTGTCCCTGGCAGCTGGACCTCCACCCTCTCCATGGCAGACGACCAAGTGCAAGAGCCCACGACTTCCTGCGGAGACGACAGAAGTCAGCAGCCCCGGGCCGCCTTGCAGAGCCCAGGCGTGGAGGCAGTGGGAGGGCTCAGCCCGCCTCCGCTGTCATTTGTGGGCGCCTTACTAACGTCCCAGCCTGACTCATCCTTGGAGGCAAACGGGCTCGGCGTTCGTTGCAGGAAGTGCCCGGCTGGCTGCGTGAGGTGCACGGTCTCCAAGGAGCCCACACCTGGCCTGTGGGGCCAGCGTTTCCCAACAGGTAGCTCAAAGGAGAAGACGTCCTCTGTCAAATTAACTCTCACACTCAAAGGCGTTTTTCCCGTTCGGGTCTAAGGCCGAGTCAGTCTGGTGTTGGTCGGAAATCTGGTCGATCCAGAAACCCACGGCCCTTCCACGTGGCTTCTGAAAGCCACCCGGCATTGCCCACTACGTCTCCATCAAGTGGGATCAGCACCAAACAGTCCTGAGACTCAGGGGAACCAAGTTATTCTGTGCGCTCAATTGGGGGGAACGGGGGAGGGGGGGGAGGGGGAAGTAGATCGCATAAGCAGAACGCTCTTTCTGTGGTTTTGAAAAACCATGGACAGATGTCCAGGGACATTCATCAGGATGAAAACTTGGGACAGACGGACTGCTCTCTGTGACCAGTGGACACCTACTTTGAATGGGCTGTGGCCTCAGGGGGTGTAGTCCAGACCCTGCCTCTTTGGGGTCCGACAGTGTCCTGTTTCCTCAGTGAGACAAGGCGGGGTGGAGCTGTTCTCAGAAGAGAAGGCAGAAATCAAAGATTCAGAGAGAAAGAGGAGCTGGAAGTCGCCTGGAGAGGGTGATTGAAGGTCTGAAGGAAAGAGCCTTCCTCCCGGCCAGGCTTGGCGCGGAGCTGGGGCCTAACAGAATCTCCTGTCTCTTGCTGATTTGATGATAAAATATGGAGTGGACCCCCCCAGGAGAGCAAACGCCTGGAGAAGTAGATGGATAATTGGCTCCGCTGGCACGCTCGCTGCTGGGACTGTGAGCCGCCCGCCAGCATGACTAACGCCTCTCCCTCCGCCTAAATTAGATTCTGATTGTGTTTCCGAGATGTTCACTGAATCGCAGATGTTGGAGGTAAAAAGACCCAAACTTCTGAGGAGCACCTCCCGTGGAGCGTGTGGGGTTGTCACAGGCACGGCTGGGCACTCTCGGGCATCAGGCCAGGGGAGCCCCTTCCCTTCCCCGGCCTGGGGAGCAAGCCAGCTGCCCACGGGGGCTCTGAATGGAGTGGGCTCGGGGCCAGGGGGTGGGGGCAGGGGCAGGGGCCTGCTCCCGGCGGGGAGAAGTGGGAAGTGGGCTCCTTAGCTCGGCTGTAAGCAAGTGCCTGGCATCAGGGACTAAACCCTGGTGTAGACCCCAAGTTGGACCCGGAGTGTCCCCTTCTCCTCACATTTGCATCCTCACTGCCACAGCAGCTGGAGTAGTTCAAGGTCCCCGCTGGTTCACCCCCACAGGCTCCTCAGCCACTGGACTTCTCCAGTCTGCAGGGCGCCACCGTAAACGCGTTCTGGTTTCTCTTGCAGAATTTAGCCTACGAAATCATCCTGACGCTGGGACAGGCGTTTGAAGTGGCTTACCAGCTCGCGCTGCAGGCGAGGAAAGGGGGCCATTCCTCCACGCTCCCAGAAAGCTTTGAAAACAAACCCTCCAAGCCCATCCCCAAGCCCCGCGTCAGCATCCGCAAGTCCGTGGTAAGTAGTAAAGGATGCAGATGCTGGGAAGACCTGGGCCAGAGGGCGAGGGGCTGCTCCCTGGGCGCCTGCGGGAAGGGGTGCCGGTTAGACTCAGGGCCTGCCTTTCTTCACCTTTTCCGTGGCCTCCTCCCGGCACGTGTCTGCCATCCTCTCGGCCCCGTTCCTGGAAAGCAGGGGGGACCATCTGCCTGAACCTGCAGGCTCCCGAGAAAACGCCACCCCCCTCTGTCTCCTCGGGCAGCCAGGAGGGGCTGGGCCCTGCCGCTGCCCTTGAGAATCTTTCCTGAAGGTCCCAGCGTGGGAACAATGTTCCCTGAGCCTCCGGGTGGGAGCCTCCGCGAGCCCCTGGCCTGTAGGGAGGTTGGCAGAGGTTCAGGGTGAAGGTGACTCTGCCCAGAGGAAGCTGGATGCACAGGCTGTGGGCAGTCAGAGCAGAGCTGCACCGACTTTTGAGTTTGGGGTTTGGGGAAGCCTAGATGGCTGGCCCCTGGCCCCTCCTCCTCGTCCTCTGCCTTCCTCCAGGAACTTCCTCCCTGCCCTCCCAGGAGCTCCGCAGACACCCTGTCTTACAGACTTGCATGCCTCCAGAGCGCCCTCCTGTGGTAGTAGCAACACCCAGGAGCTGGAATGTTCCCAGCCGGCTTCTGCTCCCTATGGCCTCCTAGAAAGGCAGGGACCGGGCAGGCCTGTCCTTCCATCTGTAACTCCCTCCCCTCCCACCAACCCCGGGCCCCAGGGTGCCGGGGGAGGTGCAGGGTTTCTGATGTTTGTGGAGCGGCACCTCTCTTTGTGACCTTGTGATAACCTTTGTGACCTTGTGGGCTCTTGGCAATCTTCTCTTTGGTCTCTGCTCCTGTCAATTCTTGGCAACGTCGATGTCCCCGGGGCGGTCCTTCCCCGGGGTCTCTGTCTGTGTTCCTTGCCAGCTCACTCAGGGACCTTACCTCCACCCCCCTCCGCCATCACTCCGTGCTCAGCCCTCCTCGCTGATCACCACCAGGGACTGGGCGCCTCTGAAAACCTGTCCTTCACGCCCTGCCCCCTGATGCCCTGGTCCTCCGTCCACAGCCCCTCCTCCCCTTCCCGGCCGGTCCCGACACACTCCCAGAACTCAGAACGCCAGACTCGCAGGGTCAGGTTTCTTCAGCATTTTACAGACACCTGAAATGTGGTATGTCCAGGACAGGATTGTGGGTTTCCCCTCGCGGTTGTTTGTGATCTTTCCCAGCTCAATAAACGACACAACCATTCCCCACGGTGCTTCTAGTAAATCTAGACGTCACCCTGGACTCCCGGCTTCCCCTAGGCCTGCGTCCAGCCCAGGAGCAGCTTCCGTCCACTCAGCCTCTAAAACGTGTCTCGGATCTGCCCACTCCTCTCCTTTCCTGTCACCCTTCTCACCCCGGGAGGGTCCAGCACCGCTCCTCCCCAAAACTACGGGAGTACACCTCCTAGCAGACCCCCGGCCGCCACACGGCACCTGGGGTCATCTTCTCAAATCATAGATCAGAGCCCGGCAGGTGTGGCTCAGTGGATTGAGCGTCACCCCATTTACCAAGAGGTCACCGGTTGGATTCCCAGGGGGCGTGCAGGAGGCAGCTGGTCAATGTTCCTCTCTTATCCGTGTTCCTCTCTCTCCCTCTCCCTTCCTCTCGCTCTACAATCTTCTTAAAATATTAAAAATAACAAACCCATCGATCAGATCATGGCACCACTGCCCAAGCTCCCTAAATCCTGACTTCCCACGGTCCTTCTCTCTGACGCTCAGGCCTTTCTGGTCCTGGGAGACGAAGCTCAGTCCTACCCAAGGCCTCTGTCCCACCTGGCCGCGTGCCCCCCTGATTTCCCCGTGGCTGACTCTGTCATTCAGATCTCAGCTACATGAGGGGGCTTTTTCTGGGCCACGCTCGTCACACTCACGCTTAATCACCGGCTCTTAATTCTGTGTAGCATTTATAAGTGGAGATTTATTGTCTCTCTCTTCCCCTACAAAAAACATGAGTGACATATCCAGGAATCTTCAGGATCCTTTTGTGGTTTCTCTTAGAGTAGTCTATGCATTCTCGTGTGGGCTGTAAATCAGTTCTGGGCAGGCGCCCCTGGTCCCCATAGACTCTGCCGGAAGAGCACTGAAGGTTTGGCACTCTGCGGGCTCGTGGAATCCATCTGGGGGCGTCCCTGAGCAATATGAAAATACACCGTGACAGCACTGGTGTGCTTTAACGGCCTCAAGGCCCCGGCCTGCACCTGGTGTCGGTGTTCCATGTCCCTCGGCCCCCGTCGTTGATTGCTGAGAAATCATCCGTGATTCCTGAGAATAGGTGACCTGCTCCCACAGCCTAGTGGAGATGCAACCAAATCACGTGGGAAGGTAAGCGATGGGCCTGGATCTCAACCTCCGCAGCATTTTAATAAACCCAACCAGTGACCTCTTGGTAAATGGGGTGACGCTCGGCGTGCAAAGCTCACTGTGCAAGGGAAAGGGGAGAGGCCTCCCCTCGGCGCCCTTGCCCAGGTTGCTGAGCAGAGCCGGGGGCCGGAGCCGGGGGCAGACAGGGAAACACCCTCGGGTGTGTGGTGAAGGACTCCCCCCAGGCCCTCCTGAGAGCTCATGTTGTTGCATGCACAGGGCGAGGCCGGCTTTAACCATTCTCCAGCTCAGCCTGACCTGGCCCTGCTCACCTCCCCCTGCAGGTGTCTCCCCGCCTGTCTCCCCCGCTGTGAACTGACTACCAGCCCCAAACGGGCCACGTTCCCTTCCCTCGGGGGACTTTGCCCATGCTGTTCCCTCTGCCCTGCCTTGACCAGACCTACGCTGCTTTCCTTCAGCTCTCCATTTAGACGTTATCTCATTCTTTTCATGTTCCTGTTCAGCAAGCATGTGTGATGTGCCTACTGCTAACTGGGTTGCCGGGAGCTTTTCTAAGTGGTGAACAGAAGAGGCAAAACCCCGTCTTCATGACAAATAAATAGATGCGATAGGATGTGTGTGGCGAAGGATTACACAGAATAGTAAGAGGAGAGGCGGCACGCTGGGGCACTGTTTTGGACGGGCCCATGGTGAGGAGGTGATGTTCGAGCCGCCACCGGAATGACGTTAGGACGTAAAGCAGGCAGGGGTCTGGAGAGGAGCATCCCTCAGAGCAGATGGGGGCCCCTGGCGAGGGCTTAGTGCTGGGGGAGCAGCAGGGGGGCCGGTGTGGCTGGAGCCAAGCACGGTAGGCAGGCAGGGCCACCTGCAGGTCACCTTGAGGACTTGGGGTTTATTCTGGGATGGAAACCATTGGAGGCTTGAGAATCGGGGTGTGGCATCACCGCCTCCTGGAAGTCCCCCTGGCTCCCTGACGCGGGGTCCGTGGCTTTCCTGCGGGCCCACAGAGCACCCTCCCCGCTCCCGTCTCACTCCTCAGTGTTGAGTGTTGCCCTGTCCGCTCCCCAACCGTGTGCCTTCAAGAACAAGGCCCGCATCTCATTCCCCGCCCCTTCTCCAGTGCCTTTTTGCACACGGTCCATATGCAATAAATGTGGTCGAAAGAGCGATAACTGGTTCTCACAGACAACAGCCCTGAAGTCCTGCGGGGCCGGGGGGGGGGGCGGGGGGGGCGGGTGTTGGCCTCTGAGTAGCGGTAGGTTGCGTGCTCGCACCCCGTACGGGTACCGCATAACAGGCATCAGCCTTTCTCTCTCAAAGCAGATCGACCCCTCTGAGCAAAAGACTCTGGCCAATCTGCCGTGGATTGTGGAGCCGGGACAGGAAGCCAAGAGGGGGATTAATACCAAGTATGAGACCACGATTTTCTGATACTCACCGTCCTCCCGCCCTCGTGGTGCCTTGCACGCCGAGCAGCCCGGAGCAGGCTTCCCTTCCCGCCTCCGTTCCCACCCAGCCCAGGAGGAAGACTGCTCGGTTTGTGTGGCCTTGTCACAGGCGCAGGGCCGCTGGCCATTCCTGGGGACGTTCTTTCTGCACCAGGGACAGAAAGCGCAACCGAAACCCTGAGAGGCACGAGCTGAGATTTTCGCGGGCTCCCGACTCCCCTCGCTGTCACCACCCAAGGTATTTCTAATGTCTTGACCCCCACACTTGCTTTGCTGTCGTTGGGGATAAACATCTTAAAAAAAAAAAAAAAGTGCAGGGGATCTCTAATACTGCCTAAAAGTATAAACATCTTGGGTTTTTTCACTGTCCGCAGTTTTAAAGGTAGAATCAGAACAGAACAGCCCCCACAAAGCATCTGTAAAATTCTATCACTGAGCATCATTTCATGCAACAAAAACCACCCTCCCTAGTGGCCAGGAAATCCTGCCTCCCAATTTCTATATCTGTGGTTTTTTATGTCATCAACTGTGTCGGCTAAAGAAAACCTTCACATCTCCGGACTGATTCAAAACTTAAATGATTTAAAGCAGAGAAATTTATTATGCACAGGAAAATGTGTCTTGTATTCAATATTTTTACTAAAAAGATGTTTCATTAATGCATTGATAAGCAGACGAGGTTAGCTGTGAGGGATGTTTCCGGTTTCATTTCAAGTAACTAAATTTCTACTGCTTACGACCAAGAGGGCAGGCTGAGCGTGGGAAGGCCCTGGCGACTCTCCCCAGGGCAGGAGATTCAGGCAAGCAGACGGGGGTCCCCCCCCCCCCCAAAGTGCTGACGCAGCCATAAGCCTGCAGAGATTGCTTTTCTAAATCTTCACAGTGTTTTAAAGAACATGATAAAAAAAAAAATCTAGGGCTCCTGCTGTCAAGATTTCTGTCATGGAAAACTTGTTTGAGAAAGGTGTTAATAAAATTCTATTGCAAAAATTTGTTTTCTAGAAAAAATAAATACAAAAAAAAAAAGAAGAAGAGATTCCAAAGTAATAAAACTCTTTTCTTGAAACAGAAAAAATAAATAATGTTTGCTTACTATTTGATTAAATAAAATTTACTTACATTTCATTAAGCTATTTTACTTTTTTTAATGTCTCTGTGGAGTATTTGTATGATAAATACCATAATGTATATTTATGTAGAATCAAATTATATACAGTACCAATATCATTATAGAAAAAAATAACGTTTTAATGTATATTGTTCTAACTGATCATATTGTGAATCATTTTGAAGTTCATTATAGAGATATTGATAAATTGTGGGACTGTCTTAATGTTGCTTTTTTTTTTTAATTAACAATATGATTTTAAACCTGAGAATATCAGTTACATTCATCAGTTGGTGAGTTTTGGAAGATAACTACATTTTATTTCAAACTGACAAATGTATATGGTTTCAGTTCAGTGTGGAAGAATTTTAATACAATATTAAATTACTTGAACTGAACAGTTCCTTGTACATATTTTGCCTATTCACTGTCGATATGTATGTAGCAAATGGAAAGTAAAATAACACATCTATGGTACCAAAAGGAAACTGTATAGGAGCAAAGTGAACACTAGCTTTGCCGAAACAGAAACATACGTGTAAATATGCTTGGGCTTCCAGTTATAAATTTTGTAATTTTTGTCATTATTTATATCCTATAAAAAAGCACACAGAATAAAAAGGAGATTGTACAGCCGCCGGCGCCTGGCATCCTTCTGTGAGCACTCCCTGCTTCCATTTAGGAAGGGAACCGAGGGGCCAGCCCTCTCGGCGTGCAGAGCCAAAGGGATCTTTACACTGGCAAAATAATGGAGAAAATCTGCTCATCTCCAAGTTCAACCCGTCTGAAGAGACACAGTGGCCTTCACAGCTGAGTTTTAGCCAAAAAGCCCCCATTGTCTTTGTTGAAATATTAAAGTGGGCTGTGAGGAGAAATTGCCAAAACAGGAATTTCTAAAGGAGGAAGTGACCACGAACTGGGTCACTTTTATAGGATCACATAGATGGCAGGTTGGCTAAAGCATCTGCGTGTTCGTCTTAGCTCAGGCTAAGCCCATAGTCTGATGGGCTTAACCAACACATTTAATTTCTTACAGTTCGGAAGGCTGGAAAGTCCAAAGTCAAGTCCAAGCCCGCACAGTGGTTTTCATAGGAGGCACTTTATCTTGGCTTGTAGGCGACCACCATCATGCTGTTTGCTCACATGACCTGTGTGTGTGTGAGCCCAGGTGGGGAGTAGCAAGCTTGCTGGTGTCTCTTCTTACAAGGGCACTAATGCCATCATGAGGGCCCCACCCTTATGACCCCATCTAACCCTAATTATTTTCCAAAGGCCCATCTTCAAATACCATCACATTGGAGGATTAGGGCTTCAACATGTGAATTTTGAGGGGACACCAACATTCCATAGCAACATTCATCAATCCTTTCATTTTTCCTAAAATGCATGTGCCAGCTGTGAATTGAGTGGTAATAGGGCCATGTTAGAGACACACTGGGAAGATCAATGGTTCGCATTCCATACCTTGTGGCTTTCAGATCTCTCCACTGCTGGATCCAAGTCTGATACTCTGCAAAATACATGCCAAATCAATCTTGGGGCACTACCAGCCTGACATGCAGAGGCCCAGGGCTTTGAATCCCAAAGAGTAAAACCATCCTGCGATGGGGTGGAATTCACAGAGGCAGAAGGGCAGGTTTCCTGAAGGAAGGTTTGGGCTGGAAATTTAGATGGTAATGCTTCAACTGGGCTACTTTGGCCCTTTATCTTTGCTAACCAAAGGTCAGTATTGCTTTTATTTGTTGTCTCCATGGATCAAATGCTTATTTGCATCAGTTATGGCCCCAGCACAAAGCAGATGGCACACTCCAATTAGGATCATTTAAGAGTTTAATAAATAAAATACTTACATAGGTGTTGGCAGCCTGTAGGGTAACAGAGGGGGTAGAGCAGTGTCCCTGAGCTGGTGATGGCCTGAGAGGGAATGGGAGAGGAGGGGGCTGCATACAGGTTGAGGAACGTGGCCTGGTGCGGGGACCCTCAGCAAGAGAGCCGGGGATTAAAATACTCTAATCTCAGCCCTGGCCGGTGTGGCTCTCAGTTGGTTGAGTGTTGTCCTATGTACTGAAAGGTTACTGGATCGATTCCCTGTCAGGGCACCTGCCTGGGTTGCGGGTTCCATCCCTGGACTGGGTGCATATGGAAGGCAATCAATGTATGTTTCTCACATTGATGTTTCTCTCTCTTTCTCTCTCTAAGCGGATGAGGATATATATATATATATATATATATATATATATATAGCCCTGACCGAGTTGTCTCAGTGGATAGAACGTCAGCCTGTAGACTGAAGGGTCCCAGGTTTGATTCTGGTCAAGGGCACATGCCAGGGTTGCGGGCTCAATCCCCAGTTGCAGGCGTGCAGGAGGCAGCCGATCAATGATGCTCTCTCTCCCTCTCCCTTCCTCTCTGAAATCAATAAAAATATATATGTATCCTGATCTCTCTCTCTACCTCCCATTCTGCATTACCTGAACCCACGGGTGCCAGAGGGCAGAGGCCCACTGGTATGGTCTACACAGGGCAGCCTCGAGCCACCAATCAGGGCCGGGAACAGGGACGAGTGGATCTGAGTGGCAAACAGAGAGCGAGCCCCCACGTATTAAAGAAGGGATTTGAGCTAATTGTCTTCAAGGGGAAATCTGACGAGTTGGCAATTGCCATGTCCATGGGCGTGGGGATCCTTGAATGCTATTATTATTCCAAAAAGGACTTCAGTTCAATCACTCCATTAATTTTTTCTTTTTAAATTATATTCTATGACAAATTTGGGTAAATGAACCCTATGAAAATTATTCCTGGTTAGTTCATTAATAAGTCATGGAAGTGATTTTTCTCAAGACACCAGATTTTTGTTGGAATACTTGGGAATATTGCTGGTGCATAGCACGTCTGGATGTGATGGGGCGGGAGACAGGCTTAGATAAAGAACACCTGGCCAAATCCCCCAAAATCAATACAAATTCACACTTGGACCAAATAACATTGCGTCTAAGCTATTTCTGAAAAGAAATGAAAATTGGATAAGTGGGTGAGCCTCCAGAGTTCTTGCTTCTTCACTGAATTGGAATATAATGACCGTGTTCAGAAGGCTATATGGAATAAAGCCTTTTTTAAAAACATTTTTTCAGTTCTCTTTTTACACAAGCTCTTCACTGAGTATGTTTCTTGAGAAAATTAAGCGGTCTGACTATTATAGCACATTTTTTAAATTAAATCTTTATTGTTGAAAGTATTAATATGTCCCCTTTTTCCCCCCATTGACTCCTTCTAGGCTGTCCCTGCTTTCCCCCACCCAGGCCTTCACCACCTTACTGTCTGTGTCCATGGGTTATGCATATATGCATACAAGGTCTTTGCTTTCTTCCTACTCCCCTCCCCCGCCTCCCCTCTGAGATTCCGCAGTCTGTTCCATGCTTCTATGTCTCTGGGTCTATTTTGTTTATCAGTTTATTTTGTTCATTAGATTCCACATATAAGTGAGATCATATGCTGGCTTCTTTCCCTTAGCATAATACTCTCCAGGACCCTCCATGCTGTCTCGAAGTATAACACATTTTCTTAACATAAGATTGGGTAGGCGCCCAGCACAGGCCAGCAGAGGGGCGCTGCACCACGCTGCTCCATCAGGTACCCTCCCCCCGGGGCCCCACATCCGTTTACTGCTGTTGGAGCACAGGTGAACCCAGGCATCGGCCTGCCCCGGTGACAGAGTCCTGCTTCCCACAGAAACCAGCTCCGAACAGGCAGAGAATGGCCTTAGCCCTGTCGAATAACGACGATCGTGTGCACTGTGAGCTTCCCTTGGTACCCGAGAATCAGAACTTTCTTTTTTGTTGTTGTTAATCCTCACCTGAGGATATTTTTCCCATTGATTTTTAGAGAGAGTGGAAGGGCGGAGGGGGGGAGGGAAGGGGAGAGAGAAAGAGAAGAGAGAGAGAGAGAGAGCGTGAGCGCCATCGATATGAGAGAGAAACATCAATTGGTTGCCTCCTGCATGTGCCCCGGGATGGAACCTGCAATCCAAGTATGTGCACTTGACCGGGGAGCAAACCCGTGACCCTTCTTTGCTAGGGCCAATGCTCTAACCACTAGCAACACCAGCCAGGGCAACCAGAACTTACTTATGGTGGTGGGATTAAGCCAAAGACTTGGGTGCTGACCTGGGGAACACCAATTCTACTGTTTCCTGTTTTCATCTCAAGCCAATGTCCTCACTCAAAACTCACTCTGAGCTCAGGGTGGCGCCACTATACTTAGAGTTACAAACGCAGAGCCAATCATTCCCACCCAGCATACTGCACTCTGTGTGTAACTCCTAACAAATCACAGCTACAAATTACCACCAACACAATGTTTGCTTTCCTCTCCAGAACCCCAGAGACCTATGTAGTAAAAGCTGCACAGGCATTCCAAGAGTAATGACCAGCGATGCAAAGACTTACACATACATCAGACTGAAATCAAGATTCTCCAGGGGGGTCACCCAGCTGAAGGCAGCTGAGGTTTTTGGGGGGTTTTTTTTAAATATATTTTTATTTATTTCAGAGAGAGGAAGGAAGAGGGAGAGAGAGATAGAAACATCAATGACGAGAGAGAATCATTGATTGGCTGCCTCCTGCACGTCCCACACTGGGATCGAGCCTGCAACCTGGGCACATACTCTGACCGGGAATCGAACTGTGACCTCCTGGTTCATAGGTCGACGCTCAACCACTGAGCCACACCGGCTGGGCAAGCAGCTGAGGCTGACCCATTGCTTGGCTCAGACAGCTGAGGAGCAGGCGAGTCGCACACCAGACTCCATGAGCACAGCGGAGCTAACGTGCACCTTCCAAGTCCTGCCATTTAGGAGACCCGAGTCATCTCAGCGCCACAGTGAGAGTGAGCAGAGATGGGTCGCGCTCACGGCCCGTCAGCTCTCAGCCTGGGATGAGAGCTGGGCAGAGCAGTCCCATCCGTGCTCCACTGAGCTGGCCTCGCGTCTGTGGCCTCCATCGAGCACCCCTACAGTTGCTCCTGCAGCTCCCCTCTTACTGCCTCTCGTCAATAAGACACCTGAGGAGGGAAGTCAAGACGCCTCCACGTAAGAACAACATCAACTGATTTCTGACATTGGAGAAGCTGGTTTCTCGCCACGTCTCAAACCTGCATGCTCAGTTTTCCGAGACAAAATAAAAAACAACACAAAAAAAACCTAATGTGCTAAGAGATGACTCGGGGAGACTGGGAAAGAAGGCAGGCACAGGAAATTCAGCAATCCCATTTCAGCAGGCCATTTCTGGGGAGGTGGTCTGCGGGGAGGGGCGAGGTGGTCAACCCCAACGGCTTCAGGGCCACCCAGGCAACAGGAGTGTAGGGAGAGCTATGGCGACCCACAGAGCACCTGCCTCATCTCAGGGGGCGGCGGCTACTCAGTTCCTGCTGATTCTTGCCAGGCAGAAAGGAAGGCTCTGGGTCAACAGACTGTCTGATAAATCGAGATTCTTATGCGAAATCGCCAGATTTTCAAATGCTGGCAACAAATGCAGAGTTTTAAAAAGTAAGTGTGGCCCAAACAAAACTCATCTGTGGGCTGGGCGTGGTCCATGCATCACTTGTGTGAGATTTTCTGAGAAATCCACCCAGTTTCAACGGCCTCGCGGCTGGATGTCCAGTTACTTATCAGAAGAGGAACAGTGTGTCTGGATGAGGGGAGGGGGTGGAGGAGAGAGGGATGCAGGCTCACTGACATTTGCTGAACTGGTCTTATACGCCACATTAGTTTACGGGAGTACCAGGAACTACACATCAGAATTAACAGTCTCTTAAAAAGGGAGAGGCTTTTTTCCAATGTAACAGCAACTTCAGAGATGGTACAGGGCTGGAATGGAAGCTCCAGGGCATCAAAATCCCAAGTTCCTTCAATATTTCCACTATGCCGTCCTTCACGTGTAGCATCCAGCTGCAAGGTCACCTCATGAACACAGAATGGCTGCTGGAGCATCATCCAACACACACACATTCCTGGCAGGAGAAAGGATGGTAAAGAACCAAAGGGCTCTTGCCTCCCGAACAAAACAAAACATATTTCCTGGAAGCTTCACCACGAACTTCCACTTCCATCTCACTGGCCAACCCTAGATAGGGGGTAAAAATTAAAACGTGTGGAAGCCCAGCCGTGGTGGCTCAGTGGTTGAGCATCGACCTATGAACAAGGAGTTCGCAGTTCAATTCCCGATCAGGGCACATGCCCAGGTTTTGGCCTCGATCCCAAGTAGGAGGCATGCAGCACACATGCTCGGGGTTCCAGGCTCAATCCCCAGTGAGGGGTGTGCAGGAGGCAGCCGATCAATGATTCTCTCTCTTCATTGATGTTTCTATTTCACTCTCTCCCTCTCGCTTCCTCTCTGAAATCAATAAAAAACATTAAAATTTTTTAAATGTGTGAAAGTGTCCAATACAGGGCCTGACAAAAGGCCTGTAAAAAGTAGTAGCCCCTCCTTCCTTACTCCTAAAAATGATTTGTCTCAGAAAGTTACTTGACAGAGTGGGGCATGTCGACATAAGAAACATCCAAACCTGTAGAGAATTTGCCTGTGAGTTTCTTTGAGCCACACTGACAACATATGCTGGGGAGCAAGGCCTCAAATGCTCCGGAGAATAACAATTTTGCAGCTTGCATTTGAAATTAAGGAGGGAACATAAGGAAGAGTACATGAGAGGGGGAGAAAGCAAGATGGGGGACGATTACAGGATAGTTAAGATGGTGTGCTCTCTTGAAACCTAGGTGCACAGAAGCAATGGAGAGGGCTTGCTTACGGCAAAAATAAACCTTTTGCTAAAAAGCTATATGCCTGGGGCATGACTGCCCACCAGACCTGCCCAGTTAGGAATTTATAATCAGATCACCCTGTGAGGTTACTTTCCCTAGAACTTTTTTTCATCCACAGGCAAATAAACCCAAGGTGAAGGGTTTAGAAGCACTGCTAACTGAAGATGAATCCAAGATGAGAAGGAGGTCTCCAATGCATTCTCCAGCTAACCCCTACACAGGTGTCCATGACCCCAAAAGGATTCCACTTCCAATTGCAACGGACACTCAACCTGTAGCCCAGTGGTCTAGGTCTTTCTATAACGAACAAATCATCTCTCTCTCTCCTACTAGTAAGCTCTATGGGCCTCTGTAACTTGTTTCCTGAGCCCACGCACCCAGCTGGCTCACTTTTTCTACCTCTGTGACTTTCTAAATAAACTTGCACTTGTAGTTGAAAAAAGAAAAAAATCAGATTTGTATTCTGGCCCTGGCTTTGACACTGATTAACTGCCAGGGGTGTGGTTCTTCCTCTATAAACTGCAACTGCATAGTCTGCAGATCCACTCGTAACCACTGTGAAGGTAAAATAAGGGCCGGGCCCAGCCAGTGTGGCTCAATGGTAGAGCATCTACCTATGAACTAGGAGGTCACCGTTCAATCCCCAGTCAGCACACATGCTCGGGTTCCAGGCTCAATCCCCAGTGAGGGGTGTGCAGGAGGCAGCCGATCAATGATTCTCTCTCATCATTGATGTTTCTATCTTTCTCGCCCTCTCCTTCCTCTCTGAAATCAATACAAATGTATTTTTTAAAAATAAAATAAGGGCTGGGCAGTGCCCTGGGTGGGGAGGTGATGAAGATTTGCATGGATGAATGTGAACATTGCTCCAGCTCTGAGCAGCCACCTGGGTCCTAAGCAGGCGTCTTCACTCACCTGCTGGGTGTTTCCCAGTTTGATCTGTTGCTCAGAACCACCGGGCTTGGAATGCTCTCTCTGGTTTCTTATTCTAGCCCTGGGTGATGGCAAATCGCAGAGGCAGGTTTTTCTCTCCACTTCTGTGGGATAAGCAGTATTCCCTGTTCTGAGAGCCTGACCTCAGGAGTGAATTTACAATGAATAACAGCAACTCATTTTCCTGAATCATAATTGAAATGAAAATGTCCTAACTTTCGGTCTCCTCACAACATCATCTGATTCAGAAGTCAGTCACTGTTGATTCCAAATGACTTCAAAGGCCCGGTCTCTGAGGAGTCCCAGGTTTGATGCAAATTCTTCTGCCCCTTCCACGCACGTGCACACAAATACACAACAATTCTGTGGTTAAACTCATAGCCCAACAGCAGCTGATTTCCTAAGGCGGGAATGTTAATAACCATACATCTGTAGTCTTAAGGAGAGGGTCTATGGGCAAGAAAATCTATTCATGTGACTATCCTCGGAGATTAAGAATTGTAAGAAAACCATTTTCTCCTTTTCTAAAGGTCAGTAAGTAAATTATGGTAACATAGAGCATTTGCTGAGTCATAGATTGCCATACTTGCCAACCTAAACACTCTGGGGATATGTTTATTCATTTCATATAATTTGGAAGCAAATCTTTTCTATCCAAAAAATGTTTTACTTTTCCCCTAATGCTGCTTCACAATAAAATGTCAAACTAACCCGGGAAGGTGAAGAAAATGCTGGTGACGTGCTGCATCTTAATCTGACAGCCCCATGGTACCCTAGTGCAGAGAGAACACAGCACGTGCTCTGGGCGGGCGGCCCAGCAGGGGCTTCCATCATTCAGATACTTATGGAGGCTCCGATGGGAGCCAGGATTGTGTGAGACTCTGGTATAAAAGACAGAGACCTGGCTTTCGCGGAGCTTCCGACCTAAAGGGGGACTCCAATAAGTAAGCAACACGGGGCAATAGAAGTCATGTAAGAGAAAAGAGGGCGCTACAAAGGTAATCTCAAAGAATATATGAAGAATAAGAAGGAATCAGAAGAAAAAAATAGGGGGAAGCGGGGCAGTATGGAAGAGAGGGCAATGTATACAAAGCCACGGAAACAAGAGAGCACACAGTAGGCCCAGGGTTTTAAAGAGGTAAAAATCACGCAGGGGGCAGGACTGATGCATAGATGGCAGTTGGGGACCTGTTGCCAGGCAGATAATGGGACCCAAATAATGGCAAGCATTGTTCACTGGTCCAAGCTTGGCACATGGTAGACCCTCAAGGCATATAAGATAGATAGGTGGATGAATGAACAAACTAATAAAGGAATTTTGCTCAAGATTCCTTCACCTACACCCACTGTATTCACTACACTTACCACACTAACTTGCAATGTTTAGTCTTTGCTGGTCCTTCTCAGCCCCTGTGCTGGTCCCTCAACTCACCAACCTGGACTTATTCCCCGGCCTCCTTGACACCCATTTCGCTGCTGATCTCTTTTGGTTTTGTGGTTTCAAGTGTCACAAGTCACGATGACTCTCGTGGTTTCTATCTCCATCATAGATTTTTCTCATGAGCTCCAGACCCTTACCAGCTACTCAACAACTCCACTTGAATGCCGAATTGCCACTTCAAATGTACTATGTCCGAAAACCCACTCCTTTTATTGTCTTCTTCCTATCAGTTGCTCAAGCCACACAAGCCCAAACTTGGTGTCATTCTGGAATTGTCTTTCTCACAACCTTTATCTAATCCATTAACTCTGGTCTTCAAACTATATCCAGAATCTAATTTGTCACAACCTCTACTGCTGCTGCTCTAGACTGGCCACCTTCATTTTGCCCAGATTATTGTAAAAGCTTCTCATTGGTCTCCCTGCTTCCGCCCTTGCCTGTCAGCTGGTTCCCACTGCCAGAGTGATCAAGTTAAAGCTTCAGGTAGATACTGCACAGCTCAACCGCTCCTCGAGCCCCTGGAGCCCTCCGCAGTGCACTCCTATTATAGTCCCCTCACCCGGTCTCCTCCGGCCACAATGACCTCCTCCCGGTTCTGGAACAGACCAACCCAT
The DNA here is from genome assembly GCF_027574615.1 of Eptesicus fuscus. Classification (NCBI taxonomy): domain Eukaryota; kingdom Metazoa; phylum Chordata; class Mammalia; order Chiroptera; family Vespertilionidae; genus Eptesicus; species Eptesicus fuscus. The sequence goes on along the minus strand of NC_072479.1, from coordinate 91,351,891 downwards.
CCCACTTTCAGGCCTTTACTTTCTCTCCAGACACCTGCACGGCTCAGCCCCTCACCTTTCAGGGCTGTACTCGTGTCATCTTCTCAATAAGCAACTCCATCTAAAACGGTAACCCTCCCCCTACCCGTGTACACCCAGTATTACAACTAATACACTGTAGCTTTTACTTATTTACTTTTCGTCCACCTCTCCCTAGCCCCCAACTGAAGTATGGCAAGGACTTTGTTTTGCTCACTGCTATCTCCCTACAAATATGCCAGGTACACATGGTAGATCTCAATACATATTTACTGAATGAAAGAATGAATAGATGAATTCTATCCTTTAAAGGAGCTTCTCCAGACCAGCTACACCAAGCAGTGATCAGACAGACTGAGGAGACAGAAATTTTGGTAGAAGTGAATTGCACAGAGCTGATAACGCTTCATCAAAAGGTTGTTGGATTTGGTTTGAAGAATCCTTCACATCTGTTTTCTAATCAACAAAGGACAAGCAAGGAGTATGAAACAATCTGAAAATGTTTTCCAAAAATATTTTTTGGAATTTTATTTTTATAAAAAATTTTCTATTTCATGTATTAAAATGTATACCAAGGACAAAAAAACATCATGTAAACTGTATCATAGATATAAAACATACAAGACACATACAATGTAAAAAAAATCTTTATATATATAAAATGCAATGTAATTTCCAATACAAAAAAAAATGAAATATAAAAGCAGGGCAAAATGCGTATCTGCAAGAACAAAGCAACATCCTCCCCTTGAATGACCACCTGAGCTGCCATGAAACCTGCAGCTGCATCCTCCTAGCTTCTCCTCATCCCTCATATTACCTAGTCTTTCTTCCATTTTCCTTTTTAATTTATTTTTAAGACAAAGGCCATCAAGGCCTTTTAAGAGCTGATGTTGGTTGTTATACTTTAACAGTGAAGTGAGTTCAATTCCAAAAGTTAATACTTTACACTCTGAGCTACAAACGAGTTCCTAAACACTGCATGCAGATAAAATTCTGATGAGGATACTCTAAGCAGAACATGCTATTTACATAAATTTCTTTTATAAAATTAAGACGGCACATCACATTTGCTTAAATCACAGTAAGTCTATAACAAGTTCCTTAATCTATATATAAAAAAAAAAAACCTCCTTAACAATGTAAAAGATTTTATTCACTCTATTTATGGTTCTCTGAAAAGCTAAATAGAAATATCTAATCTAAAATATACCTGGAGTGGTCTAGTCCTCCTGCCCACCCTATTATGTGATAACAATAAAAACTGGCTCATGGCATACCTGCCACTGACACTAATACCCATTTGATTTAGTCCTTGTTACAGCAATAAATTTTTAAGTCTTGGTTATTTTTTATGTAGCAACCACATCTATCATTAATTTATCAGCATATCCCTTAACAATATATTTCTGGGAAAATATTTAGATTTAAGTTGCAATTAAGGTTCCTAATTAAGAGGTCAAAAAAGCTAATTATTGATGCTGATGTGCTTTTTCCCTGTCAGAATCTACCTTTTCAGATTAACCTTCCAGGGAGGCAGGGAGGAAAGGAAGCAGGTAAGGAGAGAAGGGAAGGGAGACAGACTGGTTGGAGTGTCAAAGGGAACACCGTCCAGAGTCCCGATGACTCTGGTTCTGAGAATTCTCCTAAATTCACTAAGAGAACAGCACTGACATTGCCATTCTTTTAAAAGTAAATGGAATTAGAAGAAAATGATTTTCTACTATTCTATATTTCTTAGGAAAATTATGTTATTAAAATTGGCTCCTCCCCAATCAATCTGATTTACTAATATCTAACTATAGAGCAACTGCTTTAAAACACACACACACACACACACACACACACACACACACAGTGAAGATTAAGGAAGGTCTGGTACGTACCAGTAAAAAAAAACCAGAGAGCAGGACAGTGCCCAGCTCAGAGGCTGACCACGGAGTCCGTTAGGGCACGGACTGTCCTCAACTAGTGAGGGAAGGTAGACCAATAAAATCGACTCTGCAACACATAATTTTCACTCCACAGAAAGAATGTTGAAATCCAAGACTCACTTATGTAGTGAATTAAAGGAAATATTGCAAATTGTGCTCACAGACACAATATTTTTAAAGCTAATTTAAGGAGTGCAAATAAGCTCCAAGGTTGTATTTGGGAAACTACGCCCCGGTGGGGTAATGTGGCTCAGAAAGCAGGCACTGCTACTCTGAGGCACAACTCGCATAATGACAGTATTAAAATACATATTTCCTTCCAGTTATCCTAATTATGTCAACCAATTTGAATGTATCAAGAGAGAATTTTACCAACAGTATATAACAAGGTACGTATTTACATTTTCATTTGCATCTTAAAGACAAATTGTTAAAAATAATGATGATTATGAAAAACAAGACTAAAGGTGTGTTCACTGGGGAAAAAGCTACATTAGTATCATTCTTCAAACCATAAACAATTCTGTAATTAATGCAATACTGTAAAACAATTCACAGCTTTATAAAAAGTTGAAATACAGAGTTCATCACAATTTTTTCCAATTCAAAATTTAAGAGTTCGACTTATATTAATGCTTAACAATTTTACTCTAAAGTCTGTAAAATATATAAAATACCAAGATTATCAACAGTCACATATGTCTTGAAGTCAGGGGACACATGTATTTTCATCAGATTGGTTCCATTTGTGTAGAAGGTCTGTGAGGATTCCCCAGTGATGACATTCCACCACTGTTCAGAGAAAAATAAAATTCCCATTAGAATGGTAATTACACTGTGTGACAATCTGTAGTGCAAGCCAGACCCTTCACCCTATCACACACACCCCCCACGCCCACACTCCAAGCAAACAGCAGGAAAGAAGTCCACAGTTAACGCTGAATACATTCATCAACCAGGTCAGCCTCTCCTGACCAACCCTGGTGACTGCCTCACAGCGACCCTACACCTCCCTCCACTGGGAGAAGCGCGCAGCCTGTCGAGAGCAGCAGACACAAGGCCACTCGATGTCCATTATGGCCATAGTTGGCTGTCTGCACGTCCTTCTCAGTAGAATGGGCAGAAGAATGCCCTCTCTTCTCTAAAAATGCCCCTTTGCAGACACAAACTGGCAGACACCAAGGCTATTCATAATATGGCTACAGGATAGAATGTCCTCTCTACTGAATCTTCCCTTTCACCAGGAGTGATTCAAGAGCCAATGACCAAGTTTCTTTATAAACTCTTGTCATTCATACATGGATTTGCTAAATAAATACTGAACATCTCAAATGTAGCATGTGCTCTGGCCAGGTCCCTCCCTTCTCCTCCCAATCACTGAACTCACTAAGATTTTAACAATATTTATATTCACTTACCAAATGGAGGTCATAAAGTTTACCCATAAATCTCACGGCTAAAACGAGGGCAAAAGAGACGCTGTGCGTGAGCCTCTTTTGAAAAGGGCTCAGGTACATCAAGATCCTGAGTGTTATGAACACAATAATGATGTCACTCACTTTTGCATCCGTGGCAGAACCTGGCCTTCTGCCTTGTGCGTGTGACTGGGTCAATTTTTCATGTTCACTATCAGTAATAATAACTGGTACAAGTACACCCCATGGACTTTATAAACCTCACTGAAGCAACATGCACTAAATGTGACATTTTCCAGAACTGACAATTTTGCTCTGTAAAACAGCAATGTAAGCAAGATGGCAGAGAACACATTCCTGTTTTGAGTTGCTAGGGGAAAATGATAGAGGTAGCAGCCCCTTAGAGGTCACCCAGGAACTGCCTCACCTTACACAGAAGGAAACCAAGGTTCTGAGAGAAGAGAGGCCCCGTCACCCAAGACCACCCAGCTGGCAGAAGTACAACAGTTTCTGGCTTCCTCGTCCAGTGCTCCCACCGCCACCTTCCCTCTATTAAAACAGACCACTCTACTTGGAAACACCACAGTAGTCACTAATTTGAGTATGGACTAAAAAGCAATATTAGAGTGGTAGCTAATACAGGGGATTTCTTGGGCAGTGAAGCTGTTCTGTATGATACCGCAATGGTGGACACATGCCATTTGTCAAAATTCACAGAACAAACAACACCAAGAGTGAACCCTGATGTAAACTATGGACCTTGGGTAATAAGGATGTGTCAATGAATTCTCATCAATAGAATTAGGTACCACTCTGACGGTGGGCCATTGATAGTGGGGGAGACGGAGTGTATTGGGACTCTATACATGCTGCTCAATTTTTCTGTGAACTTAAAACTGCTCTAAGAAATAAAGTGAATTTTTTTCTTAAAAAATTGCAGCTAATGTTTACTCAGGGTACACTATGTGCTATTATATATAAACTAGTTGCCCTGCGCGTGAATCCATGCGCCAGTAGGTTGCTGCCGCCCTCCTGTAGCTCTCCACCCACTGCCCCACCCTCCTGTAGCTCCCCCTGCACCCCCCCTCATAGCTTGCTGTCTTGCCCCCTACTGTAGCTTTCCGCCGCCTGCTTGTAGTTCGCTGCCCCACCCCCTCCTGCAGATCTGTGATCCGGTCATTATGCGGTAGGTTGTTACGCCTCACGGCATAATGGATAATTAGCATATTCCTCTCTTATTACACAGGATGCTTTACATGTATTAATTCCTTTAATGCTCCCAACCCTGAGGTCGAAATTATTGTGCCCATTTTACAGATGAGAAAACAGAGGCACAGAGAGTTTAATAATCCTGTGATTAATAAGATTATTAACTTAACAAAGCTAATGAGTAGCAGAGCCGGGCTTTGAACTCAGGCAGTCTGCCCCAAGGCGCCCTCCCTGACCATCACACTCCGCTGCCTCTAAGCAACAGCAAACCTACATTTACCTCCCTGTATTCTATATTTCAAACCAGCTTTTCTCCTCATGAGTATGAATTAATGCGGATTTCTTGTCATTCTAACAGTATACATGCCCTGTGGCATAACACAGGTAGACAGCTCAATTATATCATTTTTAACTTAGAAATAGGAACAATTTGGAAAGTTAAGAGCATTTTAGCTACTGGATACCTACTTTATCTTATTGACATTCAATTTATGCAACTTGGATTCTAGAGTAAACAGACTCAAAAGGCCCATTTTCTTGGACACTACAGCAGCTGCTCCTTTTTACTTTTAATTTGCTCTGTGCTTTGGAGAGTCTCATTACCAAGATGGGGAGATGCAGGCTGGGCTGCAACATAATCAGCTTAACCAGAGGGAAGAGCAGCCTGATTGTCACCTAAATAACAGAGACTGAATATACAGGCTAAAGGTTCTCCCACCCATGAGGCATAACCCCTACAGCACAGCTATCTATGTTCCCCAAGAACTCTGGAGACCTGGTCATTGATCTCTATCCCATCTTGTAAGCCAGGCTCACGAACATGGATGAGCCTTCGAGGGCGCCCAGAGCATCAAGTGACATGGTCTCTAGAAGCTCAGTGCCAAAGCAGCTTTTAGCAGTTAATAAAGATCAAGATTCCCAGCTCCCAACACAAATAGCAATGCCACTCTTCTCAGCATCATCCTCAGAGCAGTAAAGGGGAACAAGTGGTAAGAGCCTCACAATCCCTAATAACTAAATAAAGGCAAGCCCCAAAAAAGTATAGGTTAATGCAACGTCTTGCAAACAGCATGGTATTTTTTTTAAATCCTTTTTATTGATTTCAGAGAGGAAGGGAGAGGGAGAAATAGAACATCAATGATGAGAGAGAATCATTGATTGGCTGCCTCTGGCACGCCCCCTACTGGGGATCAAGCCTGCAACCTGGGCATGTGCCCTTGACCAGAATCGAACCCGGAACCCTTCAGTTCACAGGCTGACACTCTATCCACTGAGCCAAACCGGCTAGGGCAACAGCATGCTATTTTAAATGCACACTTGTAAAGGGACCATATGTACATTCTCTCATAGGACTAAAAACTGCCCTCTTATTTACCTTTTTTATAAACTAGGTTTTTATGTTGAGTAAAATTACAATTACATGATGGGTCCCGTGTAACCAAAAACTTCATTAGTGCCAATATTTTTTAACATCTACATTGTGTTAGACAGAATCATCTCCTACACTTGAATGTCTTCAGTCAGAGATAACAGTATCATAAGATCTAATTTACTAGGGAGCTATTGTAAGTGGTCGGTATGCTACTCAGTACCATCTTCATTTTCTAAGTAAACCACTATTCAAAAGCCTCCCCTCAGCATCCCCCTCCACAGGAAGCCTCTGCTAACTCCCAAAGGTAGAACTGTCCTCACCTCTCCTCTGGGCTCCACTGTCCATATGCAAACATGTCAGAACACCTCTTACACTTCAGAGATTTTGTTTGTTTACTGTCTGCTCCCCCCATAGACTGTATGCCACCAAAGGCAGGAACCACATAGCAGTGTCTCAGCACACAGTGGCATTTAACACATCCTAATTGAAGGGACAGATAAACAGATGCAAGCACCAAAAAATGACCCTGAGGCACCACAACACACAGCCTTGGCCACAGCGGTCACTCATAGTAAGTTTGTATACACCAACTTACTAACTACACAATTTTGGGGAAGTCACAACTCTCCATGAACATCAGTTTCCTCACCATACACCAAATATAATAAAATACAGGCCTCACAAAACTGGCTGAGGAGATGATGTAAGTAAAGCATTTTATAAACTATAAAACAACTAAGTAAAGCATTTTATAAACTATAAAACAACTATAGAGGCCCGGTGCACGAATTCGTGCATGGATGGGGTCTGGCTGGCCTGCCCCGAAGGGGGCCCATGGGCTGGGCTAGGGAGGGAGGGGCCGCAGGCTATTTGGCTGACAGGCCCTGCCCCTGATCAGGGTGTAGAGGGCCGAATGGGGGCTGGGCTGGGCAGTCGGACATCCCTCTCACAATCCAGGACTGCTGGCTCCCGACCGCTCGCCTGCCTGCCTGCCTGATTGCCCCTAACCGCTTCTGCCTGCCAGCCTGATCACCCCCTAAACACTCCCCTGCAGGCCTGTTTGCCTCTAACTGCCCTCCCCTGCCGGCCTGGTAACCCTAAATGCTCTCCCCTGCTGGCCTGGTCACCCCCAACTGCCCTCCCCTGCAGGCCTGGGTCCCCGCCCAACTGTCCTCCCCTGTAGGCCTGGTCACCCCCAACTGCCCTCCCCTGATGGCCTGGTCACTCCCAACTGCCCTCCCCTGTAGGCCTGGTCACCCCCAACTGCCCTCCCCTACAGGCCTGGATGCCCCCAACTGTCCTCCCCTGCAGGCCTGGTCCCCCCCCAACTGCCCTCCCCTGCAGGCCTGGTCCCCCCCCAACTGCCCTCCCCTGCAGGCCTGGGTCCCCCCCCAACTGCCCTCCCCTGCAGGCCTGGGTCCCCTGCAACTGTCCTCCCCTGCAGGCCCGATCGCCCCCAACTGCCCTCCCTTGCAGGCCTGGTTCCTCCCAAGTGTCCTCCCCTATTGGCCTGATCGCCCACAACTGCCCTCCCCTGCCGGCCATCTTGTGGCGGCCATCTTGTGTCCACATGGGGCAGCCATCTTTGACCACAGGGGGCGGCCATCTTGTGTGTTGGAGTGATGGTCAATTTGCATATTACCTCTTTATTATATAGGATACTACTACCACTACTAATAATACTTAAGAAAATTTCAGAAATGTGTTTAAAGACTTTCAACCAAAATAGTTAATAATTATGAAGTAGAAAATAAAAGTAAGTTAAACACCCTACTCTCTAGTCATTGTGATCATCTAAGAATTTGTACAGGGCAGTGTGAGCTCTGGACCGAGAACATCCCCCACACTGCCACCAGAACTTCCAACAGATGTGAGGAAGGTGGCCTTGCACCTCTCAGCCTCATCACCGCAAAACAGGATAATAGGAATCGCCCTTCCACTCTGCCGGGTTGTATGAGGACACATTGAGAAACAGGAAGAGAAAACAGCTTGCACAGTAGGATACAGGCTGTTCTTTTCTTTCAGTCTTTAATGAACTCTTACCTTAAGGTAGCCTCCAGCAGAGACCAGCATTTTGCTATCTGGAGAAAAGCAGAGGTCGGTCACCCAGCCCCCATGGGTAGCAGCTCCCTCTTCTACGGAAATCGGAGCACACAAATGAAGAAGCGCACCGCTTGAGACATTCCATATCTACATAAACATGATACAATTCATTAACAGGGCTGCCCAGAAATTCTTTATAAATAGCTACCTCATCTGAAACATATCTGAAAATCTTTCTTAAAAATGTAATTACAATTCAATGATACCTTTGGGATTTTTTTAGATTGAGCTCTCTCTTGTTCAAATTTTTTAAAAACACTAATTATAACACAAATGTATTGCTTACAATATTTATCATTAACTATACTCCCAAAGGGTAAAACAAAAGGACTTAGAGTGATTGATTAGAATACTGTGACTCTCTTCATTTAATAAAAAGAGAATAATGGGAGAAAAAAGGAATAAACAAAAAAGACCTAGCATATGAACTACCTCAAAATAAAAACAACAACAAAGAAATGTCACCCCAACAAATTATTTAAAAAAAGAATTCTAGCCCTAGCTGGTTTAGCTCAGTGGATAGAGTGTCGGGCTGCTGACTCAAGGGTCCCAGGTTCGATTCTGGCCAAGGGCACATGCCCAGGTTGCGGGCTCAATCCCCAATGGGGGGCGTGCAGGAGGCACCTGATCAATGATTCTCTCTCATCATTGATGTTTCTATCTCTCTCTTACTCTCTCTTCCTCTGTGAAATCAATAAAGGAATATATTTTAGATAAGAAAAAGGAAGGAAGGAAGGAAGGAAGGAAGGAAGGAAGGAAGGAAGGAAGGAAGGAAGGAAGGAAGGAAGGGAAGGAAGGAAGGAAGGAAGGAAGGAAGGAAGGAAGGAAGGAAGGAAGGAAGGAAGGAAGGATTCTACTCTAAGATTAACCACTAAGAATGTTGACAGATGTCATTCAAATATGTAAAGCATATATATTTTAAACACGAAGTCAAAAAAATCTAGAAGTCCCAATATGGTTCTAAATATACATGATTATTTTACTAGACTCTTAATAAACAGCCCAATTACTTACAGATGTTAATATTCCCATTTATTTCCAGTGACACTTAATATATAAGCATACTCTAATTTTTCAAAGAAATGCATATCAGATTTTTTTTTAAAAGCCCAACTAAAATGGCTCAGTTGATTATCAGTTCAAGTCCTGGTCAGGGAACATACCTGGGTTTTAGGTTTCATCCCCAGTCAGGGAGCATATGCAACCGATTGATGCTCCTTTTTCACATCTCTTTCTCTCTCTCTCTCTCTCTCTCTCTCTCTCATTCCCTTCCTCCCTCTTTTTAAGCATGTCCTCAGGTTGAGGATTTAAAAAGAAAAGATTGTACAGAGAATAAAGTTTAAATTTTAAAAAATAGAGGCACTGCCTGGCCAGTGTTACTCAGTGGTTGAGCACTGACCTATAACCCAGGAGGTCATGGTTTGATTCCCAGTCAGGGCATATGCCTGGGTTGTGGGCTTGATTACCAGTAGAGACATGCAGGAGGCAGATGACTGATGATTCTCTCTCATCACTGATGTTTCTATCTCTCTCTCCCTCTCTTTGAAATCTAAAAAAGTTAAAAAAAATAGAGGCATAAAAAAATCAAAAATAATTATATGGAATCTAAAATAGTCAAACTCACAGAAACAGAGAATAAAATGATGATTGTCAGGGGCAAAGAGGAAGAGAAAATGGGGAGGTTATGGTCAAAGGTTACAAAGTTTGTTATACAAGATATATATACTGTATTGGGTATTTAAAATGTGCTCAGAAGAGGGTAGACCTTATGTTAAGTGTTATTACCACTCACAAAGAAAATAATAATAATAAAGAGGTTGGGAGGGAACTTTGGGATGTGATGAATATGTCTAGGGCCTGATGGTGGTGATGATTTCAAGGGTGTATATATATCCCCAAACTCACTGAATTGTTTACAATAACTATGTACAGCTTTTTACATGCTAAGCATACCTCAATAAAGTAATATTAATGAATGAATGATAAATAAATAAATAAATAAATAAGGCCCTAAAAGTACCCAAAAAAAGCATCAAATGGAAAAGCTCATTAGAAAGAATTCTGTAAGATATACTATAGAGAGGCAATTTTTCCTTCAGGGTTTCTGAAAAATGAAACACTGCCTCATAACCAGTAAAGGAGCCCTTTCATCCAAGATGAGAACTTAGAGCAAAATGAACGTCCCACACAGCCACTTCAGCTGGCGTGGCATTTATGAGAACGGTGTAGAGAAGACTGGTTACTTAGTGCTCAAGCAGGAGAATCTCCTTGTTCCTGGAAAGCCTATCTGGTAACGCCTGCATTCTTGCCAACTGCAGACTCTCTCATTCTTCTGCATTATATACCTACTCCTTGAATTTTAAATTCTTTTTTTATAAAAAAGAAAAAGAAAAAAACAAGACTCTCCTCAAATATACTGGTTACCATAGCAGCCATCCCCAGTGCCCAAACCTTTCCCATCAAGTGCCCACTCCTTCTAACAACCAGAGGCAGGCAGCGCCATGAGGCCTGCATTAGGCCACACTGTAAAACTTAACTATCTAATGGGTATGATGCTAAAGAGATGTTTCCTTTCAGTGCTGAAAACAGCTAAATATGCAATTCATTTATAATCTAGATAATGATTTACAAAATTATTTTCCCCAAGTTCTGCCACTAAAAACAACCTTTGGTTCAGGTCCAAGAATTAAGATAACGCATTCTCAAGATAACAGCAGAGAACCAACTGCAAATAACTAGGGCATCTGCCTCCTCACATACATAGGAAATGCTTCGCTCTAAAATGAATTCTTTCTGCAGTAGAGTGCAGCTGTGAACACAACGTGCACAGAAAAAAACAAAGAACCCATCCATCCAGAACCCAGTGCTTCCCGGTCGCATTAACAAAGGTCCCCAGTGTGGTGCAGGGGGCGTGGCCCAAGCTACACGAGGAGCAGTGCTTCACATCGCAAACACCCTACCCTGATTTCCCCATTGTCATCTCCAGTCGCCAACAGGGTGCTGTCCACAGAGAAGGCAGAGCAGCGCACACAGCCTTTGTGGCCCTTCAATTCATGAAGAGGGGAAAGGAGTTCAAAACTCCAAATCTGGAAGGCAATTAGAATTGTTTAGGAACAGTAAATACATTCAAAATAAGCATCTGCAAACCCTGCCTTGAGTGTTAGTTAACCACAAACTTGATCATATGGAAGTTCATAAACCTTCTTGAGAAGTTCCCACTTGTAACCTTGTTCCTTGTTGAGTTTCCCTTTAATTATTCAAATTAACTCAGCTCAAGGATCAAAGTCCTTAACTTTAGATTTAGAAGAAAGAACAGTAAATGAGTAAAGATCAGTCTGTGCGTTCTGGCTCCACTATTTACTAGTTCCTTGTGGCCTACGACAATCCACATAAGTTGCTGTTGCTTTAATTTCTGCATCTGTAAAATGGGGACCAAAATACTGATGATGTGGAGATTAAATGAGGTAATAGAGTGAAATTCCTAGCACAGGGCCTAATATATGACAAGAGTTCTTTAAAGGTTAGTCACTATACTATCCTACAATCCTGGCAGTCAAATAGAGTTCTTTTCTTTCCAATATTCTCCCTTATGATCCTGTCATCACCATTCAACAAGCATAGACTGAAAACTACCATCTTCCAAGCACTGTGAGCTAAGATCTGGTGATACAAAGATGAAATGGATATAGCCCCTATCCTAGAAAAGTTTGTAATTTAATCAGAACGCTGGCTTATGAATGGCTAAGTGAACAGCTGTATGAAGTAAATGCTCTAATAAATGTGAAAACATGGAATGGGCACACTGACGGTGAAACAGCTAACCTTGCCTGAGGGCAAGGAAAGGACTCACTGAAGAGCTGGCACCAAATCTAGGTATGGAAGAATGAGTCAAAATGCTTCGGGGTAAAAAGGAATAGAAGGTCGTGTCAAGCTACAGTTATAGCATGCACAAAAAGCCGGAGGGAGAAGCAGCCTGGACAGAGGGAACAATGGTGGTAAGGGCCTGGGCTGGGGGGCAGGGGCGGGCTAGAAGGGGTCAGTGGAAGGGGGGGCATTCATAATACTTTTAACAACAAAGATTTTAAAAATAAATAAAAATAACAAAACAAAACAAAACAAAAAAAGAAAGAGATGGTGATGAGCTAAGGAATCTGGCTTACAAACCATCAGGTCAGAGAGGTGTTTCAGCAGGGACTCAGACCGCAGTAGGGAAGATAAACTGGAGGAGGCACAGACCAGAGGCAGGCCCACCAATGAAGGAAGAGAGCCTGGTCTTAAGGGTGGGGGCAAGGAGGGGAAGAAGGATCCAAGAGATATCAAGAAGTAATCAACAGAGCACAAAAGACAGGGTAGAGTCCCAGGCAATTCCAAGGTTTATAGTTTGGAAAGATAGGTAGATAATAATGCTATTAACAAGATGGATAAAAAAGAAGAAAATGGAGTATTTAATGTCCCCAAATAGGCAGCACCATTTCACTGAAATGTGATTTTCAGAAACACCAACTTATATCAATTATATAAAAATCTTACTGTGGGTGTGCAATTAAATGTAAACCCTTTTCAATGTTTTTTATTGCCTATAATATGCAGCAGAGATTGCATTTGCTTAGTAATGACAAAAGTGATCAGTAAGGAAGAAATCAAAAGTCCTTAATGTTATTCATTTAATCTATCTGACACCAACTAAAGGTCAATGGGAATCCTCCAAAAACTCACACAATAAGACAGACATGCAGACAGAAACATATTATTCCACTTTACACATTATTTGGACTCATAATACATAGGACTGATAATACATAACTGATACCAAAGTTTTAGGCATGCACATTTCAGCTGACCCACCTACCTTTGCAGTGTTGTCAGCAGAGGTAGATGAAAACTTGGTGGCATCGGGAGAAACATCACAAGAAAGGACTGTATCCTGGTGACAGACAAAGTCTTTTTCTATTCGTCCAGTGGTGATATTCCATACCTTCAAAGAAAAACTCAGAAGTTGACACTTTTAAGACCATTCTGTGTTTCTCAACATAATCAGCTAGAAGTCAGGCCTATACCATAAGAGCGCTAGCACGCTGGTTGTTCTGACCCCTTTACGTGCCCTTTAGTACAAATGTTCATAAACACAGAGCACACGTAGGTGACTGCAGTCAACTGACAACAACAGGAGAACACAAGTTTGAAAATTAAGTAGTTACTTATCAACCATCAGCTTCTGGCTGTCACAATATCATCACTGCAACATTAGAATACTTAAAAAAAAAATCTGTGTTTCAAATTACCTTCACCGTTCCATCAAATGACCAGGAAAGCAGTCTTGAATTTTTCAAGAGCCTAAAGTCTTTCACTGTTTCCTGATGGGCTTGCAGAAAGAAATATTCCTCTGATTGCCAATTCCATACCTGAATATTAAAAAAATGTGTTATAACATTCTCCCCATAATATCCCATTGGAGGGGTGGGGAAGAATGTGATCCCCTAGAAAGAATATGGTGCCCCATTTTATAGACAGAGAAAACTTGAGGTTAAATAACTTGACTAGGAGTAAAATAAAATATGTTTCCTCCTAAATAAAATTTGTTTTCTTCAGTTGCTGGAGAGCAGTTAATTACACCAGAAGATAGAGAAAAGCCACCACATGCTAGTGAGCTCACCATCTGATTAAATTTTCCAGAGAAAATTATCCTAATTACAGATTTCTGACCTCATAAGCCAGACTAGTCTGGAGAGTCTAGCTCTACTAATGCTACTGAATCCTCCTGGACGCTGCCTGGCAAGGTCAATTGACCAGAGCAGCTTCAGACAAGGTCACAGAATTTCCAAGATCCAGATATCTTAGCTATAACCTAATGCAATCCTCAAAAATGACAAAGGAAGTAATATATACATTATTTTTCATTTTTTACATGGAGCTCCAAGAAAAGTCCTCAGGAAAAAGGGAAGAAGAAACTGAAATAAGATAAGTAACTGGCAAAAAATAAACCATACAAACATATGTTTGTATGTATACATAGGTAAACATATGTATATCTGACACCTACCTATATACTCTTATTAACCAATGTCACCCCAATAAATCCAATTTTTTAAAATGTGTGGATATATAGTAAAAAAAAAATGTAAGGCACATAGGTGAGCAAACCTTTTACTTCTATGTCATGTCCATGTACAGAACCCTTAATTACTAAATCAAAGCAACTATGTTTTATAATCTTATTAATTCTAGACTTGAAATTAATTTAACTAATATTTACTTAGCACCTATATGTCAGGCAAATACGAATGAAACAAGAATGTAGCATTAAGAAATCTAAGGGTCTAGCAAAGAAAATGAGACATCCCAAAAGCAAACAAACAAACAATAGAAGCGCTATTGATACAGATAAAAGTTCTGTGGAACTAGCCCTAGTTGTTTTGGCTCAGTGGATAGAGCATCGGCCTGCAGACTGAAGGGTCCCAGGCTCGATTCCGGTCAAGGACACATGCCCAGGTTGCGGGTTTGATCCCCAGTAGGGGCATGCAGGAGGCAGTTGATCAATAATTCTCTCTCATCATTGATGTTTCTCTCTCTCTCTCTCTCTCTCTCTCTCTCTCTCTCTCTCTCTCTCTCCTCTCTCTCTCTCTCTCCCTCTCCCTTCCTTTCTGAAGTCAATAAAAATAAATTAAAAAATAAAGTTCTGTGGAACTCAAAAAAGCGATTCCTCAGGGACTTGTTGGAGGGAATACATTCAAAGTAGACTTCAGGCATGGTTTGAAAGTATGATTCACAAACTGTGGAGGGCAGTTCAAACAAAGGACATGAGTGCCAGCAGGAAAACATGGACAGATTATAAGGACCTGCTCATAGTCCACAATCTGGCTGGAGTACAGGACATGCAGAGGAACAGCAGGAAAAAAAGGCTGGGAAAATATTTGACAAAACAGCCCAGAGCTTGATATCTGAGCTGTGAACAAGCAGGCAGGTTTCCACAGAATTTTCTTCTATTTTTAAAAATCAGCCCCCACTACAGGTATGCATATTAGTAATATCCTGGATCTGGTTTTGACTGGTGAAGGTTAAGAAGCAGAAATGTCTTTAAGGTTTTTCCTATCGGACTTAGGTAAAATAGTAAAAGAAACGCCATCTCCCTTATCACCCTTTCTTTACTCCTTTCTCCTCCACATTTAGCAGCCGCCCTCCCCACTGAGCCCTAGATTTCAGATTCTCTCCATCTCTTCTGCTCATTCACAGAAACAGGACAGCAGGGGCAAGGTATCTTCTATGAGAGCAAGAGAAGCTGGAAGTGAGAATAACTTAAAGAAAATGAATTAGGAATTTCAGCATTTTAAGAACCCAGTGATATGTCGGGGGCTTTTCTGGCTCCCCAAATCATATCAGAAAGGAAAGGCACCTGTGCAATTAAACATAAAATACCCTACACCATTCTCACCGGACTTTCTGGGCTTTATTGGACTAGAGGATCAGTGGCTACTATTAATAGCTCTTCCTGGTTGACCGGCACTGCCATTCCCAGCTGTGTCTGACTCCATGTTCATTCCTGCCTTATGTTCTTTATATATAAATACTAGAGGCTCAGTGCACCCTCTCCAATCCGGGATTCCTCTCGCAATCTGGAACCACTGGCTCCTAACCGCTTACCTGCCTGCCTGCGAGGCCCCTAACTGCTCCCCTGCCGGCCTGATGGCCCTAACTGCTCTCCCCTCCTGGCCTGACCCCCCTAACTGCCTAACTGCTCTCCCCTGCCGACCTGATCCCCCTAACTGCTCTCCCCTCCTGGCCTGATCCCCCTAACTGCCTATCTGCGCTCCCCTCATGGCCTGATCGCCCTAACTGCCTATCTGCTCTCCCTTCCTCTCCACGTCCTTCGGGCCCCCAGTGCAGGTGTGCTGAGAGGCCCCAACCCCATTCTGATTGGTTGTTATGTGATGGCATCCTGGACAAGTTGCATATTCCTCTATTATTAGTATAGATTTGTTTATTTATTGATTGATTTCAGATAGAAAGGGAAAGGGAGAGAGATAGAAACATCAATGATGAGCCGAAACCAGTTTGGCTCAGTGGATAGAGCATCAGCCTGCAGACTGAAGGGTCCCAGGTTCGATTCCGATCAAGGGCATGTACCTTGGTTGCGGGCACATCCCCAGTGGGGGGTGTGCAGGAGGCAACTGATAGATGATTCTCTCATCGATGTTTCTAACTCTCTATCTCTCTCCCTTCCTCTCTGTAAAAAATCAATAAAATATATTTAAAAAAAAAAAAAAAAGAAACATCAATGATGAGAGAATCATTGATCGGCTGCCTCCTGCACACCCACTACTGGGGATCCAGCCTGTAAACCCAGGCATGTGCTTAGGTCAATGCTCAACCACATTGTATGTCTTACACATGTACAGTTTTGTCAATTATAGTACACCTCAATAAAGGTGGGGGGGACAAACTTCCAATTAATTATATTAAAACACCAAAAACTCAACCAGTCTATTCTTGGAAATACCTACCAAGAGTTTTGTTACATAAATGTATACTCATAAAACATTTTAAATGTAAAAAGTATTCCTAGTAGAGCAGAAAAAGAGGATGAAATACAACTTAACTCATGTTTCTAAAAATAATCTAACTCCAATACCAAAGATATTCCTAGAAAACATTTCTCCCTCTGGCTGAAAATATCTGATCTTTAAGCAGGACATAAAACCCCTGAATTGAGCTTTTGACAGAAAGGCTATATAGTATACAATGTCTCAACAGAATTGCATCAGATATAGTTTAGTTTTACCCATTTCAAAGCCATCTGGAAAGGAAGAAGGATGAATATTTCACTGAGTTTCACAGCTAATACACCAGTACCATGGGAGCCTATAATAAGTTTCTGTACTGAAATAGGACTCCCAAAGACATAACATTAAAATTTTCCAAAATAGCCTGACTGGTGTGGCTCAGTGGTTGAGTGTCAACCTATGAACTAGGAGGTCATGGTTTGATTCCCGGTCAGGGCACATGCCCAGGTTGTGGGTTCAATCTCAGTGTGGGGCGTGCAGGAGGCAGCTAATTGAGATTCTCTCTCATCATTGATGTTTCTATCTCTCCCTTCCTCTCTGAAATCAATAAAAATATATTTTTAAAATTTTTTTTCAAAAATAGCTTTGAATAGTGTAAATTATTCTTCTGATTAAATTATTAATAGCAATGTTTTAGGGTAAAATAATTTCCAGCTACATCTACTCAAAGGCAGAACTTTCCTAAATTGCATTAAGGAAAGACATTCATAATACACTTAGTCTACTTAGTCATAATAACGTCACTAATGACCTAAACAAAATTTTGTTATATAGAAATAGTGAGGATTGATAAAAGGGTATATGTCTAAATCATAGATAGGGTAAGTGGGAGAAGGAAAAAAAAAGCCAAATTTTCATATAAGGAGGTCAGTAGATAAATGCTCAAAATAAAAATCAAGAATTAGCATTATAAGCATGCAACATGGAACATGGAGATAAATATCAAAAGAAAAAGCTAAAAGTGGTGCTTCTGGAGAATGAGAAATGGGAGAGTCTGTTTTTCATAATAAGCCTTATAATACTACTACTTGAGTCTTAAAAGTATGTGCATTAAAATTTGATAAAAATAAATTTTAAAAGAACATATAGGAGGCTTAAGGTCTTTATAGCCACAATCATTCATTATGGTGAACTATTCTTTTTTCAAAAGATTCATCCCTATAATAAACATCTTTCCCTTAAAAGAGAGATTGAAATTATTTCAATGAGATTTTATTGCTATAAAGAAAAATAAAGAGACATTACATAAATGTGGCAAAAAGTATTTATTGATACAAATCCAAATACCAAGGCAGATGGGAGAATTCAAATGAATCCTTGATTTAAAAATAAACAACCTTCCAATAGAGAATTCTAAGTTAAATTGCCTGCCTCACCCGCAGAAAAATTTGAAACATAAATGGGTTTCATGTAAAACAATGGGCATAGTCTGAATGTATGCCCACAGTAATATGATGTTAAATAAATGTTTAAAATTCACACCAGATGTGAGCCATAATCAAAGTGTTCCTTTGATAGAGTCAGAGTTATGTGTTAGGAGTTTATCCTCCTTCTCACCTGAATTGTAGAATCATCAGAGCTTGAAATGAGAGTCTTCCCATCAGCTGTGAACTGGATGTGCCGTACAGTGTTCTTGTGCCCATTCCTGGATTGGAAGATTCTGTTGTTTAGGAGTTCTAAAATCTTCAAAGTAGAAAAACCACAGAAAATTAATGCAAAGAAACTCAGCAAGACCCAAGCTTATCACCCCAAAGTTATTAAATCAACTACAGAAGGGTATAGAACTTCCATCTCATAGTACTTTCAATTTAACTAAAGCCACAAATGAATGGTACACATCCATATATGCACACCAATGCGCTTGCGCACGCATGCACACACACACACGCGCACACACACACACACACACACACACCCTAAATTAAAACACTCACTGGATGAGACACATGTGTGTTTTGTGAGTTTTTTGCTTAAACTACTTGTAAGACTCACTGGAATGAACACATGGCAGTAGGAACCAGTGGTCCTTCTCAGTATTCAACTACCCAATTCATCAAACAAGTGATAGTCTGGGCTCAACATCCAAAAAGAAAATGACATTTAAGATGGATGAGAGACAAGGCAAGGTCTTTATAAAACAACACAGAGACAAGGTAAGATAAAGGATAATGAGGGAGACAGATAAGGAAAAGGATGTGAGTGGGCTGGAAGGCATTGTACTGAGAAGCCTTAAAAGGGCTAAAGATTAATATGCCAGATGCAGAGATTAAGAAAGTGGTAACATATAAAATCAAAAGAAAAAAAAGTGTTAAAAGAACTTAAAAAATGAACTCACCCCTCCCGAAAAAGTAAATATGGTTTCTTTGCACAAATTAAAATGTACTCAAGGAAGCTTAAGGAAAATACAGATGATGCTAAAATAGGAGACTGTAGCCCTAACCAGTTTGGCTCAGTGGATAGAGCATCGGCCTGTGGACTGAAGGGTCCCAGGTTCGATTCCGGTCAAGGGCATGTACTTTGGTTGCGGGCACATCCCCAGTAGGGGGTGTACAGGAGGCAGCTGATCGATGTTTCTCTCTCATCGATGTTTCTAACTCTCTATCCCTCTCCCTTCCTCTCTGTAAAAAAATCATTAAAATATATTTTAAAAAATAATAATAAAGGAGAAGATCCAAGATGGCGGCATAGGTAAACATTTTAACTGCTGCTGTCCACAACAATTTCAAAACTACAACTAAGAGACAAAACGTTTATCACCCAGAACCATGGGAAGGCTGGCTGACTGGAGGCTCTACAACTAGACAGAAAGAGAAAAGAGCATTCAGGGCACAAACACTGAAAAACTGAGGTACGGGGGTGCATGCAGGATACGAGCTGGTGGGGGAGCCTGGTTGGCAGCGGGCATTGCTTTCTTCGGCCCGAAGAGAGACAAGCTCCCGATCTCTCTGAAATCCAGTTTCTGGGGAGAAACTGGGCTGTCTGCCATCGGGTTGGAAAGTGAGGGTGGCTTGCTTGCAGAGCTGCACGCAGGAATAACCGTTTGCTGTGCCGGGGCGGGGACGCGGTCGAGACAGCTCACGGCCAGCCATCGCTGTTTGTCACGCCCTAGCCTACTGATGCCCTGAGACTCCGCCCCGCACAATCTACCAACATACCCAAGCTCCAAGCAGCGGCTTTTGCATATGAATGGCCTTCTCTATTGCAGTTTAACCTAGTAAACTTGCAACCCGGTACTCGGGTCAAAAAGTGAGGGTGACGTGCTTTCAGAGCTGCGCGCAAGAATAACCATTTGCTGTGCCGGGGCGCGAGACGTGGGGATGCGGTCAAGACAGCTCACTGCCAACCATCGCTGTTTGCCACGCCCTAGCCTAGTGACGCCCTGAGACTCCGCCCTGCACAATCTACAAACACACCCAAGCTCCAAGCAGCGGCTTTTGCATATGAATGGCCTTCTCTATTGCAGTTTAACCCTAGTAAACTTGCAACCTGGTACAGACAGCGCCAAAGCCTCCAAGCTCCAAGCAGGGAGGAGAGGACTGTGGTTCTCACTATAGCACCTGCAGGGCAGCCTCAGACAGTAGCTGACCTGCACCCCATTGGAGATCCAGAAGCCAATGCACCTAGTGGTCAGTGTGAGACGACAGATTTCAACTCCTCACATCCATAAGTGACACACTTTGGAGGCGGACTCAGTGAGCACCAAAGCCCCACTGAAACAAGCCCTGAACCATAAGCGTGTCTCCAGTGCAGCAGTTCTCCCATTATAGACACAGCGGGTCCTCACAGCCAATTGGCCTGGAGGTCATTTCCTCCCAGTGTACCAACAGCAATCAAGACTTAACTACACCAAGACTTTGCACTCACCCCACAAAGGGGTGTACTAAGAGCGACCACCTTGGGTGATTGGGGAAGCTGAGCTACTGGCCCCTATAGGTCACCTACCACACCAAGCCACTCCATCAACACAGGGAGGCAGCCAAAATGCGAAGACACAGAAGCATGTCACGAACGGGAGACATGGAGGAAAGTAAACTACTGGATGACACAGTGTTCAGAACCACATTTATAAGGTTACTCAAGAATCTTCTAAAAACCACTGAGAAACTTGAAGAGACCTCCGAGGAACTTAATGAGACCTTCAAGGACCTTAATGAGAATACCAAAAAAATGGAAAAGGACCAGTCAGAAATTAAGTATACACTGTCTGAAATAAAGAATATACAGAAACTCAACTGTAGATCAACGTACCCCAAGAGTCAAACCAAAGATCTGGAATATGAGGAATCAAAGAACACCCAACCAGAGAGGCAGAAAGAAAGAAGAATCCAAAAGTGTGAGGATAGTGTAAGGAGCCTCTGGGACGGCTTTAAGCATACCAACAATCCAAATTTTTGGGGTGCCAGAAGAAGAGAGAGAGCAGGATATTGAAGGCCTATTGGAAGAAATAATGTCAGAAAACTTCCCCCACCTGGTGAAAGAAATAGACTTACAAGTTCAGGAAGCGCACAGAACCCCAAACAAGAGGAATCCAAAGAGGACCACACCAAGACACATCATAATTAAAATGCCAAGGGCAAAAGAAAAAGAGAGAATCTTGAAAGCAGCAAGAGAAAAGCAGTTAGTTACCAACAAGGGAGTACCCATACGACTATCAGCTGATTTCTCAACAGAAATCAGTTAGTTACCTACAAGGGAGTACCCATATGACTGTCAGCTGATTTCTTATGCAGGCCAGAAGGGAGTGGCAAGAAATATTCAAAGTGATGAACAGCAAGAACCTACAACCAAGATTACTCTACCCAGCAAAGCTATCATTCAGAATTGAAGGTCAGACAAAGAGCTTCACAGACAAGAAAAAGCTAAAGAAGTTCATCACCACCAAACCAGGATTACATGAAACGCTGAAGGGTATTCTTTAAGAAGAGGAAGAAGAAAAAAGTAAAGGTAAAAATTATGAACAACAAAAAGACATCAAATACATACATACCAACAAGTGAATCTAAAAATCAAGTGAATAAAAATTCTGAAGAACAGAATGGACTGGTGAATATAACAGAATCAGGGACATAGAAAGGGAGTGGACTGACAATTCTCAGGGGGAAGGGAGTCTGAGGGGTGCGGGAAGAGAGTGGACAAAAATCTTACACCTATAGATGAAGACAGTGGCGGGGGGTAAGGGCATGGGGTGGGGTGGGGAATCAGGTGGAGGGGAGCTATGAGGGGGGAAAAAAAGAGGAACACCTGTAATAATCTGAACAATAAAGATTTATTATAAAATAATAATAATAATAATAATAATAAAATAGGAGACTGTAGAAATTCAAACCTAACCTGCATGTCTGAAATAAGGTCCCGTAGAAAGCAAAGGGGGTTGTGGGAATGAAAACCTTCCTGAATGAGGATAGAGGATTTCATAATTCCCCTGGGGGGAGGGCCTAATAGTTGAGCACATTAGCTCAGGGTTTAAATCTTAGCTCTGCCACTTAACTGATTTTATAAAGTTGTGGAAACTAGGAGTTCAGACATCTATCTGTAAAACAAGAATAATAACTAACATCCAATGAGAGCATGTGGCACAGTCAACACCTAATACATAGTAGCTGTTATTATTTGATGTTACTAGGCTGAATCACATAAAATTGTCATTTCATAGGTTAAAAACAGTTAAGTAGCAGTAATTTTACATGATTCACTTATGATATTTATATTATTTGATGAGTTTGAGGGGGATAAGGATAAGATTAGATAGTAAAAACAAAAAGAATGTAGTGCTGGCAACAAGCTAAAAAAGAAAAGGGGAGCCAAAGATCCTTTAGGAATAAATCATAATACCTGTGTATAAATTTGAGAGATGAGACTGGGAGAGAAGAGCAAGGTTCACCTGTAAATGTACAACCGTTCCTTACTTAACAAACATCCACAATATACTTTTTCGGAGTAGCAGCCATCTTCACAATTAATAAATAAATTTTCAGGATAATGAAAAGAAAACCCAAAGCCTTAGCTCTGAATCTATGCCACAACAGACAAGGCAAATGTTCCATAACACTGACATCAATTCCTAAAAGCTTTCTTTTTCACTTTGTGTATAAACATATAGTCTCCCCTTTGTGGGTCAATATGAACAGGAGAATATTTTGTGTAATTCCTCATCAAAGTGAATAAAAAGTACCGTATTTTCCGGCATATAAGACGACTGGGCATGTAAGATTTACCTGGGTTAAAAAGTTGTCTTATACACCAGAAAATAGGGTACCTGACACTCTATTCATGAGAGAGACTTGGGCGAAAAGCCTATTTACTATTACCGAATTTTCCGGCGTATAAGACGACTTTTTAACCCAGGAAAATCTTATACGCCCAGTCGTCTTATACGCCGGAAAATACGGTAACATAAATATAGCTATTAATATATTAATAATTAATTAATACATTAAGAACTAATTCCAAAAAGCTTGGGTGAGAAAAAGTTGAAGAAGCCAATGTTCTTTGAAAAACTATTATATAACTAGAGAAATATGCATTTGTGATGAATTTCATCTGTGAGAAAATCATTTTTATCCAAAATGATTTTTGTTACACTATCTTTTTGTCATTTAACCTGCTTTTATTATTTATTTGGTCTTGTTTGGTAAGTTAAGAATTTCAGGTGGTGAACAGGTGTACAGAAGTAGAACAGCAAGGGGTGGTGAAACAGGTAAGCACAGGCCACCCTGCACTGCTATTCCCAATGAACCTTATCAGTACCAAAATGGAAACAACTTATCCCTAAACGGCTGAACTTCTAAGAGAAAAAAATGCTCTTTGCATAGTAACAGAAGCTCTGATAGTATGAGATATACTTTGAAAACAGCAAAACAGCTAAGTAGAGAATAAAGAACACAAAAAGACAAAAAGCATGAGAAACAGTAGTAAAGGCGATCTGAAAATATAAAACCAACAGGATTGTAAAGTATCTTTGGTCTAACAGAAGAATGACTAATAGATCACATATTTATGTAGTACATGTCCACAAGCCAGACCCATGATTAATTTTAAATAAATAACTATATCGCACAGATTGACTGGAGTTGAGAACTGAATACCTTAATGGCTCCATCATGGCCTCCAAATGCAACGTACTGAAGATGCGGACTTAAGCAACAGCAACTAACTTGAGCTTCAGTCAGATAATCAATCTGACCTGTTTTTCCATTAATGAGCTAATGAAAAATAAGACACAATCAATTATTAGTCTGAAAGAGCAGTTTTTGTTCCTTAGAACAGAGACTTTAATTGAAAAATAATAAAACAGAGAAAATAACCAACAAGAGTGCCCAAGGGAACAACAAAGCCCTTTCCTAGTCTCAGCAGCTGCATTTAGCACTTCATGCTGTCCTTTCATTTCACCTTTGCAGTTCAAATACATTTTCCTAAGATAAAATGAGCTTTAAAAGGTTTAAAAAGCAGCTGCTGTGCCCGCCACCTCAGACACAGCTGTCTGATTTCTAAACCCACAGCTAGCTCCACACCGTTTTCCATTTCTTCGCAGAGCCCGTTTTAATAAGGCTACCGTTTGTAAAAAGACACTTTTCTTATATTATTCAAGGGGGTTGGTGAAAACAAGAATGAGACAGACATTACATAAAAAGACAAATTAAAATTAAAATGGGTTTTATAATCTCCAAATCACAAGACAATATAAATTATTTTTTCCCGTTTTTTGGGGAGAAGATGGAGCATTGGAGAAGAACCCATGAGCATAATTTGGGTGGCTGGACTTGTAAACTGAAACTAAAAGTACCCAATTTCATAACATGTACCAATGCTAATTATTATTTTTTTAAATCCCCTAATATCTCTCACCCAGTAGGGCGAACTGAGCCCCCCCTGGAGAAGAAACCCGGGTTCCAAAAGATATGTGATCAGTGCTGGGGCCCCGCCAGCAGGCGAGGGGATCCCAAGACAGGAGCTGGGCATGGAGGCCACGGGGGCATAGGCTACCAAGGAGACAAAACTGAACCTCACGTCACCCTGCTTGGCCCCGGAGGATGGCTGGTTAGCCAGAGACGGGTAAGATTCCTCAAGGAAGGAACAACCTAAGACAGGCACAGTCGCAGAGGGGCCATCAGGAGAGAATTTGGGGATCAACAGCGGTGGGGCACAGACCCTCACCCCCCCAACATTGCAGGGGCCTGAATCCTAGCCCCTTCTGAGGGAGGTCTCCTGCCCCCATGGCTGCTTCGTGCTTCCCATGCCCAGCTCAGATCAGGACCCAGGTGACCGACAGAGACTTGGCCGACAGCAGCTGCCCTCTCACTCCAACAAGAATTGTTTGAGTTGTCTTGTACCCATGTTGTGGGGAAGTGGGTTTATGATATCTAAATCCAGCCTACCACCAGGAATGCTCAGGACCTACTCAAGAAGGCAAATAATCCCTTCCACCAATATTTACAGGGTAAAACAAGATTATTGTTAGAGTAATAAATTTGACAGTAAAATAGTAGTCAAGTTTTCAGGCAAATTTAAATTGGCCAGTTGAAACAAGTGAATATTCTAGAAAAAATAATTGTACTGGACAAAAAGGTGTTCCTAAAGTGTCAACTAAAATTTTTATTGGTACTTCATCTCACGATAAAATTGTGTACCATATAATGAACCTAAAACAGTAATATTATAGTACAAAAAATTAAAATTTAAAAGCCATCAAGACTACATTATAAAATTTTCAAAAGCCTCCTAACATTTAAATCAAAAAAGGAGGGGATAGTAGAGGAATATCATGTAAGGAAAAATATCCTGTAAGTAAATTACATCTAGAAAATTAATACTTTAGAAAATTAATTGTAAGGCTAAAAGCAAGACACCCATGAAAAACACACAAGGTGACAAAACAAGCCAGAGGAAAATCATTTGGGCAAAAATTGAAAAAGGATCCCCAGTCAAATTTATAGAAAATATTTCTTTATTAACTTTTGGTCGAGAATATGTTTGTATATTTTCAGAAAACAACTCCGAGACCATGTGGATTCTAGCAAGAGAGGAATCGACAGGACTACTCCAGCCATGAAGACAGAAGAGAAGCAGTCCAGAGACAGAAGACGCTGATGTGGCCTTCCCATACTAGCAGTTAGCAGCTGTGCATCACTGCAGATTGCCCAGGACCAAACCAGACAGAGTCGGACCTGCATTACCACCATTTGTCCACCATCCAGAACTGAAATGTCAGTGCTGACATGTACACATAAGGAACTGTTGGACATTGAAATTGGGTCTCAAAAGAACTGTTGGCCCAGAAAGAAACTTACTACAAACCGATTCATTTGCCTGTCACCATAACCATTATTGCTTGTGTCATTTTCGGTTCTTATAAGTGTATTTCTAATAGCACATGATCTCACTCATCTAGGGGAAATAATGAACAACATAGACTGATGAACAAGAACAGACCCAGAAACAAGGAGGCATGGATCAGACTGTCGGGCCTCGGGGGGAGGTTAGGGAAGGGTGGGGGTAAAGGGGGAGATCAACCAAAGGACTTGTGTGCAGACATAGGAGCCCAACCAGCGGTTAAGGACAACAGGGGGGTGGGGGCATGTGTGGGGAGGGGGGTGGGATGGAAATGGGGGGACGAGGACAAATATGTGATACCTTAATCAATAAAGAAATTTAAAAAAATTAAAATTAAAATTAAATCCCCTAATAAAGATAGCTTATCACACAACTAAAACATGTGACCTAGGAAAATATTTCTCAAGCTTAAATCAATTTTCAGATACCTCTCTCTGACTGTTACAACCTCAATGGCTTGAATTACTTTTCAATCTATAATAATCTTACCTAATAATAGACAAACATGTAAATTGACCGTACCTCCGCTATGCCACCAGCCAATCAGGAGTGATATGCAAATTAACCCAACAAAGATGGTGGTTAATTTGCATACACAGGCACCTAGTGACGGGGGTGGGATGCTTGCCCCACCTCCGGTCTCTCACGGCCTCTGGGCAGCGTGGGAAAGCGGGGCCGGAGCAGAAAGAGGCGGCTCCGGGGCCTGAGCAGAAAGGGGCTAGGCCGGAGTGGAAAGGCGGTGCCGGCAGTCAGGGAAAGGAAAGCCCATTCTAGCACGAATATTCGTGCATCGGGCTTCTAGTCTATAATAATAAAAGCATAATATGCAAGTCGACCGAACGACAGACCGAATGGCCGCCCGGATGTCCTTCTGGATGACCTTTCAGATGAAGCCGGGGCTGCAGCCATGGGATCAAGGCAGCCGTCACAGCTGCAAGGAAGGGAGGGATTGAGGCAGCGACCACAGCTGCGAAGGCCTACTCTTGCACAAATTTCCTGCATTGGGCCTCTAGTATGAAATAAGCAGTAATCTTTATTTCAAATACAAGATTATAGGGTCAATCAATCAAGGTAGCTTTTTCTTTACAATATTTTACCCAGCATGTCCTGATCTAGTAGACGTTCAAAATAAAAATGGAACTTCTAAAAGTTTCTTATCTTCTCTCAAAAATCGATTTCCATATTTTTTTAAAAAGTGACTAAAAAATGTTTTGTTCACTTAAAGCAACTTTATTTGTCCCTAAACAGCTGAGCTTCTAAGAAGAGAAAAAAACTATCCTCAAAAGTCTCCCACAACCATTGCCATAGAATAAAATGGCAATAGTCAGATTAGAGGCCTGGTGCATGAATTTGTGCACATGTGGGTTCCTCAGCCTGGCTGGGAATCAGGGCTGATCAGAGCTGTCTCACCCAGTCCTGATCGGGGCGAATGGGGGCTGGCCGGCTGGGGAGAGGGACTGCGGGAGGTTGGCCAGCTGCGGGAGGTTGGCTGAGGGAGCGCAATGACCACCAGGGGGCAGCTCCTGCATTGAGCGTCTGCCCCCTGGTGGTCAGTGCACATCATAGTGACCAGTCAACCAGTCGTTCGGTTGACCAGTCGTGAGGGTCGCTTAGGCTTTTATATATATAGATAACTTTTTTTAAGTCTCACAGTTAAAGAAAGGTTGCACAAGTTTAATGAAGAAAACAGAAGCATGAGGACACTGAAGACAAGAAAACTGCACTGAAAAATCTCCCAAGTGGAAGAACCAGTTTGCTAAATTAGTGAGGAATTCACATTCAACCCACATCCCAATTCATCCCAGAAATACAGGGCATCAGGTGATCCACATCAGCATATTAAGGACAAACGTAACATTTGTAAAATATAGAACAAGCCATATGTAGGGGTGTCTCACAGCTTGACTGACCTCTACAGTAGATAAGGAAAAACTACCACATGCCATAGGCAATTTACCCCCAGGTACTTGTCTCCACCTTGACCGTATAACCAGCTCACAGACTTCTGAAGAAAGTGAGGCTCGGAGAAGGGATGCAGTTTACTGCACATCACAGAACTAACTGATGATAATATAGCCGGGACTTGAACCTGGGTCTCGTGAGTGAAATCACTGTTCTCTCCACTACATCAAGCTGAGCTTTGCAGCACTAGAACATGTTCAGCTCTGGCCTACTCTCGGCTGGTCTCTGTCTAAAACCCTTGCTATTTCTCTCTCCTCTTTTCTATTGTTTCTCTCTTCCTTCTAGCTCCGCTTCACCATCTCATTGCATTCGCTCACGTTTCTTGCTACCTATCTTAAGCCCAATGATCCTGAAGACATCTGCTCTCAATTACCAACACTCAAAACTCCTATCAATCCTCTGCTCATGGACCCGACTCTGGGGCTCCTTTTCTCGTCAGCAAGTCAAGAAATGCCTTCCTCACCCTAACCTCAGACATTGATGTTTCTAACTCTCTATCCCTCTCCCTTCTATAAAAAAATCAATAAAATATATATTATAAAGAAAAGAAAGAAATGCCTTCCTCTTATGTGTCCCACTCATTGAGGGGCAAGATCTAGGGTACATCTATTTGGATCCCTAAATGATAGAGTCTTTTCAATTTTGCCTTAAAAACCTTTTCCTGCCCGGACGACATGGCTCAGTGGTTGAGCGTCGACCAATGAACCAGGAGGTCACAGTTTGATTCCCAGGTCAGGGCACATGCTCGGGTTGTGGGCTCAGTCGCCAGTATGGGGCGTGCAGGAGGCAGCTGATCAATGATTCTCTCTCATCAATGATGTTTCTCTCTCTCTCTCCCTCTCCCTTCCTCTCTGAAATCAATAAAAATATATTTTAAAAAAAAACTTTTCAGAAAACATAAGAAGCACTCAAGAAATATTTTTTGAACAAATGTGTGAGTAAATGAGTGAATAAACAGGTGTATTTCAGTATGTGAAGCCCAGCTCCTTCCAGCTTAGTTCCAATGGGTCAGATTCCTTCCTCACTTGATGTGATTTTGTTCTTTCAAAGACCATGTTATCATTTCGCTGCAATAACACTCCCATTGGTATGCCCATCCCCCTTGCATACTCCAACCCACATGTCTAAATCACTGCTGTGGACAAGTTCAAGTTTGTCTTCATGATATCCTAGACTCCATGCAAATCAAGGCATGTGACCACTGATACCAACAGAAGAGGAATGAGATGTTTCCAAATACTATCTGAGCCTCAGCTCAAGACCTATATACTTAGTCAACTGATTCCTGAGCATCTGATGGATACTAGACAACTGTGCCTTAGCCCAAGCCCAAAAGCAAACAAGAAAAATTGTGAATTGTGAGTTCAACCAAGAACCTTGTATGCATATATGCATGGCCCATGGCCACAGACAATGGGGTGATGAGGGGCTGGGGTGGGGGGGACTCAGGGGAGGGCTGGAGGGGGTCAATGAGGGGAAAAAGGGGGACATATGTAATACTTTCAACAATAAAGACTTATTTTTTTTAAATTTTAAATTTTTCCAATTGTTTTCTAAAAAATACTCACTTGCAGACGTCTTATATTGTCAACTGCCAGAACCATCACTTCATTTTCTTGAAATACAACATCTATTTCTTGCTTTAACACTATAGCAGAGTTCTCACAAACTTTCTTTGTCTCCCAGAGCTGATTAAAAGATTTTAAAAAACAAAATAAGATTACTGTATCCTTGAAATCTTAATAAAGACAAGCCCTTGCAAAATACAAAACAAGCTTCACACTCAAAATGCCAATCATGCTAAAAAATATTCAACCATTAGATTATAATTCAACAATAAACATTTATTAATTACAGTAGGTCCTCGGGTTACATCGGAGATCCGTTCCTATGGCGCAACGTAACGCGATTTTCACCGTAAGTTGGAACCCACCTACATAAGCACCTATGTCACTCACATGGAGCACATACACAGCAGCAATGAAGTGAAACAGTAAAAAAATTTTAAAAGATAACAATTCCTGACCTTTACTTGTGATAAATAAATAATAAAAACATAAAGCACATATGTACATACATCGAAATGACGGAACTTTTGTTTTTATAAATAAATGGGAGATGGCGATGTAACCACGAAATGACGTAACCCAAGGACTGCCTGTACATGCTATAGTAAGAAGGAGTTAGTATTAAAGTAATGGGTGCTAGAGCCCAAATGCCTTAGTGTAAATTCTAGTTCTACCTGTAACTTTGGGCAGATTACGTACACCCAGTGCTATTCAAAGATAAGAACCTTCTATTGGTTCTCAAACTGTTTGATACCAAGATAAGGGGCTTGTACCAGAATGTAAATCCACTCTATTACACTACACACTGTTAACAGTGTACTTAGTGATTTTTTTAAACAAGACTCCTTGGTGATAGAAGCAGTGCATGGATTATCCTTCTGGCTCAAGCTTATTGAGACTGGCACTTTGCGTAGCACTGACTTAACCTTATTGTGTCTGTTTCCTCAGCTGCACAAAAGACTATTGTGAGGATTAGCAAACTCATGTACAGCACTTTGCATGACATCAGGCATACAGTAAGTACTACATGAATTTCAGTTACAATTTGTACAAAACACTGTATTAGATGCTACAGAGACAAACCAGAGTCCCTGGCCTCAGCAAGTTTATCATTTAAAATGTGTGCACAAGTCAGAGGAGCAACAGAGTATTAGAGGTGAGGAGTAAATCAAATCTATACCGAAGTCCAAGGCAGGATTTGGTGAGTACCATAAGAAAATGACTTAGAGTTACAGGGCATTCCAAGGAGAGACAGTCCCCCAAATGGAATACTACGAAAGGCTTCAGAGGAGTCTTGGGGCTTGTAGGACCGTTAGGATTTTAATAAGGAGAGGCACGGAGTGGTCGGGTATTCCAAACACAAGAAACCACATAAGCAAAAGTAAAGAGGCAGGGAACTACAAGGTGTTTGGGGAAATGTGAGTTTAGTGTAGGTCACCTATAGAAATAAACTAAAGACGGACTGCAGCAGAATGAGGCCATACTGTAGAAAAATTTGATGGGAGATTCAGGAGTACACATTTACTTTGGCATGCAAGGGAGCCACTATCTGGTGGTTGTTGTTGTTGTTGTTGTTGTTGTTGTTTAGCAAAAACGACATGGCTATATGCACATGAAGAAAATATCTTGGAAGCAGCAAATAGAAAACCAAGGCAGAATCTAATACAAGAGAGGCAACAGGTAATGAGTACCTAAACTTGAAATGGGAAAGTAGAAATAAATTATAGAAAATGGAAAGGTAGAATCCATCGGATTTGGCAAGAAACTAGATGTGGGAATTCAAGGTAGAGGAAATAGTCAATACTACTCTGAGGAATCAAATGTAATATATTTAAATTAACCAAAATACAGTTTAATCATTGAACTCCTCCAGCACCTGGCCCATGGTAATACTCAATGAACATGTCCTAAATGAATGAAACTGTGATGTCCATATAATAGCACTTTTCAAGGATAAATCTAAATGTACTGGTTTCCTATTTCACTTCCCCCGATACTGCCCATCAATTTCTTAGTTTGTAGGAGGTTTAGCTTACCATCAATAAATGTCTAAAACGAAAATGTCAGTATTTCTCACCCTGATTGTTTGGTCATCAGAAGATGTCAAAAATGATGATCCATCAGGAGAAAACATCACACAATGAACCCAACTTAAATGTCCTCTGCAATCAGCCACTTTTAAACAGGAGTCCACATTCCACAACTACAGAATAAACACAGCATACAGAAAGTCACACTCATAAGCATTTTATATATGTACTAGAGGCCCAGTGCATGAAATTCGTTCAAGGGGCTCGGCCCTCGCAGCCCCGGCTTCGTCCAGAAGGACGTCTGAAAGGTCGGTCGGCTGTCCAGTCTAATTAGCATATTACACTTTTATTATTATAGATACTAAATGACTTGTGCAGACTATTCATTGATTTCATTTAATTAATTAATTAATTTCATCCTCACCCTAGGATATGTTTATTGATTTGAGAGAGAGGAAGGGGGAGCAGAGAGAGAGAGAGAAAGAAACATTGATTATTGCCTCTGTACAATAACTGGGGATAGGACCCACAGCCTAGGTGTATGCCCTGACTAGAATCAAACCCATAACCTTTTGGTGCATGGGACAACACTCCAACCAACTGAGCCATCTGGCCAGAGCATTTTATTATTTTTTATAGCAAAAAACTGAAAACAACCCAAATGACCCACAGGACCAACTGAATAAACTACATGTATTACCCGTTTAATGGAATACTATGAGGCCAAAAAAAGTAATGAGAAAAGCATCCTGATAATGACTAGTTTCTGGGCAATGCTGTTTACAAAAACAAAGCAGAGTATATATATATTTCTGTAGAAGAATATATACACATATGTATATATACACACTATGCAATACAAAATAAGAAACATGTAAATATATAAATGGATACAAAAACAGTAAATACTTGCGTATATATGCAAAAAGAAACATTGGAATGTTAAACAAAAACCAAAATGGTTATCTATGGACAGGGGTGGAAAAGAGTGGAGGGGAAGGGACAGTGATGAAAGCAAGACTTCTCTGAATATAACTTATTATAAAGCTTTGGTTTAGAATCATGCAAACGTTTTATGTGTTTTCTTAAAATCAATTTAAAAAATAGATGAACACAAGAAGCTTCTATGTTCAGACTATTTTCCACTGTCATTCTAATCCTCATTTCAACTGATTGCAAAATCCTATAACAAATGAAGGCACTAATTGTACATGTACACATTTCTCCTGTTATTCATGCTTGTTACAAATTGTCAGTGTCTACCATCAGCCCGGCTGTATTCTGTCCTCAGTACTGCTGTAAATGACTCAAATATATTCCAGTCTAATGAAGTACCATATGTGCCCGAGTTCCTCTCATTACACTCTGAATTACAGACCTACTTTATGATTTCAGAATAGCACGGACAAACAAGTGCTTCATCACATGCCCAGTGGTTTTCAATCAGTGAGTTCTATGGCTACAAATTAAGTACATGAAATTTTCTCTGCCTTACCTCTAGAGTCCAAGGTGGGACACAGAGATGAAAGTGGTTATACTACTGAAAAATCTCCCTTGAAATCCTTCCCTCTCTTCCCTTCTAGTTCCCGCCCCCCACCCCCCACCCCCCGCATCATTTCTTTGTTACCCAGAGCCTCCCAAACCTCATCCCTGTATTTCAAAACAAGATAATGTCCCCAGGAGCTTTCTAAGAATAGGATAAAGATTTTAGAAGTGACAGGAAAAGCAGAAAGATGGGTTGCATCTCCAAACCTAAAAATCCTGACAAAACCCAGAGAAGGCCCTAGCCAGGTGACTGGTTGGTTGGTGCATTGTCCCATATACCAAAAAGGTTGCAGGTTCGATCCCTACTCAGAGCACTTAAGAGAGGCAACGGACCGATGTTTCTCTCTCACATTGATGTTTCTTTCTCTCCCTTTCTCACTCTCCAAAATCAATAATAATAATGATTAATATATATATATATCCATCCTCAGGTGAGGATTAAAAAAACATCCAGAAAGGGGAAATTTCCAACCACACCTACCTTGAGGATCTACAGGTAAAGTGCAAGATTCCTAGCAGATCTGAATCTTTCAATCCAAGGCCTCTACCAAGAGAACACTGCCCACAGCACCCTACTTCCCACTGTTCCAAACAGGACTGGAGTTTGTTCACACTCACTGCCTCTGCCTCCCAATGCAATGATTCTTGGCAGGGAAATTCTTCAGTGTTAGTTGCACTGCTGAACTTAGAATTAGGAGGAGCTTACAGAACTCATCCATTCACTCTCATTTCATCTGTATCTCCATACTGAATGCCTATAGCTCAGCAGCTCACTCTCTCTCTCTCTCTCTCTCACACACACACACACACACACACACACACACACACACACACCTTCAGAGTATGGGGCAAGGTTGGCAAACTCACTAAAAATTGCTGAAATAAGCACAGAACACTGAAGAAGTGCTTGCAGTAGTCAAGCTTCCTTTGAAGAGAACCTGTGTACCAAATAATTTTCCAGATAAAGGCCCATCCTCATTTTCTTGGGCTGTAATCAGAAAGGACTTCAAATTATCTGGTAGTAAGAACCACTTAAGAAATGAGTAGTAACAAAGAATGGAAAAACAAATCTATCTTTGGAGGAAAAATATAAGGGAATTCATTCCTTTTTAAAAAAATATAGCAATTCACTGGGTGGGATTCTTCCAGGGCCAGAGGCACAGACTCTGAATATAAACCTATCAGGTAAGTGCTAAATTACAAATACAAGAGTCATTTTATTCATTAGTGCTTAGCAATGAACATCCTACGTTAAACAATTATAAATTTATCTTCCATCTTATCCTTCTCAGTGATTTAAGAAATCTGAACTGGACGCATCTCTCATCATGACTTTTACAGAAGAGCCTATGCCTATTGTTGAAGAGATGCTTTGTTTCTGCTTCGAAAACCAGTGGTCATTCCATAGCACATACTACCCATCCAACAAATACTTGGTGAATAATACTGTCATTCCCAGTATGATTTGTCATACAGTCAAGTCTTTAACCTACTAAAGTAATAAAGATGGCCATATAATTTAAAGCTATAAGTCATTATCCCATGAAGAAAATACAATTTCCCAAGCAAACATCCTCAGCAGTTAATGGTTTAAACAGCCCATTCTTCATCATCCTTGTACCACTGGAGACCCAGACTTCACAGCGTAAATTCAACTACTCACCTCCACACAGTACTGGGACAAAGCCACCACTGCCAAATGGTTATGGGGGGAGAAGTCACAGTACCGGATGGTGCTATTATGGCCTATATGGATTTCTGCCAATAGGCCACTGGTATTAATGTCAAAAAGCTGTCAACATAAAAAAGAGAGAAGCTATGAAAGTAAAATATTTTTAAAAATAAGCTATACCCAAACTGAATCGAAGTTTATTTCTAAAAGAATATCCTCCCATTTCAAATATAAAGTATAAATCCTGAAAATACACTATAATTACTTATAATTAGCATATTATTAACAGTCATAAGTAATATAAATCAATATACACATACTCGTAAATTATCACTCATCTTGAAACATGTTTCCTATAAAGGAAAATTAATCACAGATGATCTCTCTGGCCTAGAGAGAAACAGAACCCCTGTGAAAAAAATGGAGTAGCCAAATTAACATACAGAGCAGTTCTTCCTAATGCTTGTTTATTCAAAAGAGAAAATAGATAATCAGAAATGAAGATGATCAGAATAATATATAGCATAGGCTTGCTAAAATGAAATTAGCTCAATCGTTTCTAGTTCTCTTCAGAGCTACCAAATTACTCCATTACAATCAATCATTTTCCCATTTTTTAACCAAAGAAGAGCTACTTTTGAGTAAATCAAACTTCATTTCAATTTTTGAAATATTTTTAAGTGCTGAGTATACTCTTCAAAAATTTTTCCAAATGAAACAAACAATTATACCAATATATATACAGTATAACAATGTAAGGGCAAGGCAGTCTTGCAAAGGGAAATAAGCTTCAGCAGAAGCCATGAAAATGTCCCAGAATGCACCATGCACAGATGGTAAGCAGCACAGCATCAGGGGCCAACTACAAAGGACAGGGAATCATACTTAAAATGCCTTCCAGGACAGGTCATTTTTAAAAATTAATGGCTGAGAGCGAGAGAGGAAACTTGGCAAATATGAAATAGGCAGCTGTTTCGATTATTGAATAGGTGTGAACTAACAACACAAAAGAGTTGGAAAGAAATAAGAGGGGAATGGAAAGACCAAAAGTAAGAAATTGGGATCTATATGTAGTTAAGGGCGATCTTAGGGTAGCTTTATTTTAGCAGGTAAAATAAGAAGCTGGTCTAGATTTTTAAACTAAGAAGGCATTTCATGCAATATAAAACTATTTTCCTCTCTCACTGTAACGTATCTTTTAAAATGTTCAAATTCTGCTCAACACCGTTAGTCACTAGGGAAATGCAAATCAAGCTACAATGGGATACCACTTCATGTAATAGGGTGATTATAATACAATAAAGGAAAAATAATGACAAGGATGTGGAGAAATTGGAACTCTTGTACATTGCTAGTGGGGATATAAAATGGTGCAGATGCTATGGAAAAATGTGGTGGTTCCTCAAAAAGCTAAGGGTTATAGCTACTAAATCGATAATAATAACACAAACAGTCCCTCAGTGGGTTTTTATATAACCATATGGTATATTTCAATGTGTTCTTTAAAATGTAATATCTGAAATGAGGGGAAAAGGGAGAGGTTAGTAAAAGAATACAGACTTTCAGTTATAAGATGAATAAGGTCTGAGGATCTAATGTATAATATGGTGACTATAGTTAAGAACACTACTGCATAACTGAAATTTGTGAAGAGAATAGAACTTAAATGTTCTCATCAAAAAAAGGTAAACATGTGCCAAAACCGGTTTGACTCAGTGGATAGAGCGTCGGCCTGCGGACTGAAAGGTCCCAGGTTCGATTCTGGTCAAGGGCATGTACCTTAGTTGTGGGCACATCCCCAGTAGTGGGTGTGCAGGAGGCAGCTGATCGATGTTTCTCTCTCATCGATGTTTCTGACTCTCTATCCCTCTCCCTTTCTCTCTTAAAATATATATTAAAAAAAAAAAAAGGTAAACATGTGAGTTAACAGTTGTATTATTTTGATTGGGGGAATCCTTTCATAGTGTATAGTGATATATCAAATCATCACATTATACACTTCAAATATCTTACATTTTATTTGTCAATTATACCTCAATAAAGCTAAAAATAAAATTGTAATATCTCTTATTCAAGTCTTCTAAAATTACTGTTAGAATGGAATGTTATCGCTTCTCGGCCTTTTGGCTAAGATCAAGTGTAGAATGGAATGTTGCTGAGCCATAAAACCTGGTTCTCCAAGTTATGATGTAACTTTGAACAAATTCCTTGGCTGTTCTAAACCTCATTTGTCGCCCTAACCGGTTTGGCTCAATGGATAGAGCGTTGGCCTGCGGACTCAAGGGTCCCAGGTTCGATTCTGGTCAAGGGCATATACCTTGGTTGCGGGCACATCCCCCGTAGGGGGTGTGCAGGAGACAGCTGATTGATATTTCTCTCTCATCGATGTTTCTAACTCTCTCTCCCTCTCCCTTCTTCTCTGTAAAAAATCAATAAAATATATTTAAAAAATAAATAAAATAAACCTCATTTGTCTCATTATTATCATTGGGCAATTGTAATCTGCTTGTCCCTTGGGTATTTATATGAAAAGAAATTACAAATATAAGCTATTATTAGATTTGAAAGAGGAGGAAGGCATTTCCTTGTCTTTTACTTTTTTGCATAGCTTCCTCATTTACTTCATAGAAATTTCACAATTGTCTTCAGGCATTAATGAGTATTTTTTGCTTATCAGTCACAAAATCACAAAATTTTAGGGGTAAGAAAGCACTTTGGAAACCACCTAAACCCTGGCCAGGTGGTTGGGGCGTTGTTCTGTACACCTAAGGGTTGCAGGCTCGATTCCTGGTCAGGACATGTACCCAGGTTGTGAGTTTGATCCCTAGTTTGGGTGCTTATGGGAGGAAGCCGATTGAGGTTTCTCTCTCTCTCTTTCTCCCACTCTCTCCCTTCCTCTCGCTCCAAGATCAATGAAAACATGTCCTCAGGTGAGGATTAAAAAAAAAAGTTTTAATCACCTGAACCAACATATTCAAAATTGTAAACAACAACAAAAAGTGATGCAGAAAGTATTCTATGCTCTTAATAAATCTGAGGAACACCGGATTAAACAACACAAATTGTTTCTGTATTGTAGAACTTCTTGAAGCCTTAAATAGGTTAGTACACACTAATTACTTATAAGAGGGAAGCAATACATACCATTCCTAAACCTGTATGACCATGGAGATCTTTTCTTTTTTTTCTTTTTTTTTTTAAATATATTTTATTGATTTTTTTTACAGAGAGAAAGAGAGAGGTACAGAGAGCTAGAAACATCGATGAGAGAGAAACATCGATCAGCTGCCTCCTGCACACCCCCTACTGGGGATGTGCCCGCAACCAAGGTACATGCCCTTGACCGGAATCGAACCTGGGACCCTTGAGTCCGCAGGCCGATGCTCTATCCACTGAGCCAAACCGGTTTCGGCCATGGAGATCTTTTCTCACAAGGCCTATCGACATCCCCTAGAGCAGAGAGCCAAATCATGTAGCTATACTTTTTTTATTTCAATAAACAATGTAAAAATGCAAAAATCAACAGAAGTTTTAATTTTCTTTAATTTTGGCTTGTTAAAATATTGGTACTTACAAAGATTTTATTTTTTGCTGCCACCATTATCTTAGAACCGTCAGAAGACCACGAACAACATTTCACGATCACTTCCACATCCTCTTGAGGCTCCTCTGAACTTAGGAAGAACTGCTTCACATTAATGCTTTTCCTCTCATTTGCTGATTTCACATCCCAAAGCTTTAATTAAAAACATAACCAAAACATTTTAAGTTTATTTTAATCTCAAATCACACTTCTAGAATGCCATCAGGATTAAATATCCTGCAAACTACTCACTTTACCTAATGATTATTTTTACTTACTATTTTTATAAAACTTTTAAATTAAGAACTCCAGTTTTATTCAGTATATTCCTAAAAAGAAAACAATTTGAAGCACTGCCTGAAATGCAGAATGGAAAACTAAATAAAATGTTCAAAGAGCCTTGCATGTGTGAAGAAGGCTGTGTGGACAGTAAGAATGAGCTTGGAAGAAAAGTGAGATGAAGACGAACAACTTGCCACTGCTGCCCTCTGCTGTGCCATGTGTGAAGTGCACTTCACATCTACTGCATGGACAGCATGCAGTAGATGTCATGCAGTAGATGTGAACACAGGACCCAGTCCAAGCCAAGTTATAATCTAGCATCCAGAGACACCATTGTGCAAACAGGGAAATTAGAAGATATGCTGAAAGCTCTGCCTAGAAATCTTCTCAGAACTTGTCAGCCAGACATACTCTACAAGTAGAAGACTGAAGATTTTTCTCTGAATACCCCATCAGATCAACACAAAAGATCTAAAGAGTATGACATCAGGAGTTCAACATTAAAAATGACAGCCAGTCCGGCTGACATGGATCAGTGGTTGAGTGTCGACCTATGAACCAGAAGGTCATGGTTCAATTCCCGGTCAGGGCACATGCCTGGGTTGTGGGGATGTACAGGAGGCAGCCAATCAAATGATTCTCTCTCATCATTGATGTTTCTCTCTCTCTCTCCCTCTCCCTTCCTTTCTGAAATCAATAAAAATATTTATTTTATTTTATTAAAATTAAGAAAGATTCAACCAGAGGATCAGTATCAAGAGAATTTACCTTACTATAATTTAGGAGTCACCTAGTAGCTTTAACATATCTCCTTTTCTAGAGATTCTAACAGAAAAAGTACCCAAAGGGGTTCAAGTATTTCCTTGGAAGAGGTATATGCCAATAAAATGTATTGTTTGCATTAAGTTTAACTGTG
Source organism: Eptesicus fuscus (assembly GCF_027574615.1). Classification (NCBI taxonomy): domain Eukaryota; kingdom Metazoa; phylum Chordata; class Mammalia; order Chiroptera; family Vespertilionidae; genus Eptesicus; species Eptesicus fuscus. The sequence goes on along the minus strand of NC_072479.1, from coordinate 91,312,394 downwards.
TTCTACGAACATCAAAGAGATACAACAAGAAGATGACAAGGTCTCTGCCAATCATAAACCTATATTCAACCTTACCAGAGAAATACAAGATACATGAAAATGACTGAACTAAACAGAAAACATTTACAAGTAGAAATTGGAAGACAGAAACTGGTTTGGCTCAGTGGATAGAGCGTCGGCCTGCGGACTCAAGGGTCCCAGGTTCGATTCCGGTCAAGGGCATGTACCTTGGTTGCGGGCACATCCCCAAGTAGGGGGTGTGCAAGAGGCAACTGATCGATGTTTCTAACTCTCTATCCCTCTCTCTTCCTCTCTGTAAAAAGAAATTGGAAGACAAACCAAGCAATTTCCTTCCTTCCTTCCTTTCTTTTTTTCTTTTCTTTGCTTTCTTTCTTTTTTCTTTCCTTTTCTTTTTTTTTCTTTTCCTTTCCTTTTCCTTTCTTTCTTTCTTTCTTTTCTTTCTTTCTTCCTCTTTCTTTCTTTCTTCCTTTTCTTTCTTCCTTCCTTTCTTCCTTCCTTTTTCTTTCTTTCATTTATCTATCTATCTATCTATCTATCTATCTATCAAGCAACATAGGTATACAGATAGATACATACATATATACTCAGAACCAGATGGATGTTATAAAAGAATACTTTCTGAAGAAGGCTTTGCATAGTTTTAAAGGTCATTACAAACTATGGACAAGTGAACTGCAAGCAAAAAAACAAAACACAAAAAAACACTAAGAACAACTAATGAAACATATATAGAAACACTAGCTGAAATAAGCCCCCAAAATTACCCTGCCTAGAAGTGACAATTAGTGTTTAATATATTGGAGGGAGAATAAAGAAATTTGATAGGAACAGAGGCAGCAGAATGATGGAAGGTGAAGAGCCTTCGAATTAATACCCGATGAACCTGGGTTTATCACAATTTATAACATGACACCTTTTCACCCCAGCTAAAAATGGCAAGATGAAAATAGAGGTAGGGAGGATTCTAGCAGCTCTGCACTGGGCTAAGGAGGAATGAAGAGTGCATCTTAGAAAGCTGCTATTAGACATGAGAGATGGCTGCATGAACCACAGCAAACACTACAGAATGGAAGGGGAAAGGTAGACCAAAAGACAAGGAAGTCAAAGATGGATTGGACTTAAGAACAAAGGAAGAAAGGAGAATCAATAAACAGACTAGAATGATTGTAGAGACAAGACAAAAAAAGATAATGAGATTATTGGAGAAGTTAGGTGAAGACTTAAGGAGGAAGAATTTGGGTTTTTGAGGAAAACCAAGATGGTGGCATAAGGTATACACCTGTATGTGCTGCCTCTCACAACCACACCAAAACTACAACTAAAAGACAAAACGACTATCACCCAGAACCACGGGAAAGCTGGCAGAGTGGAAGTTCTACAACTAGAAGGAAAGAAAGAAGCTCATTGAGACTGTGTAGGAGGTGCAGAGGCACAGAAAAGCAGAGGTACGGAGGCGCGCACGAATCGGGCTGGTGACTGGGTGCACTGTTTTTTTTTCAATTGGAGGGGAGATACAAGCTCCCAACTGCTCTGAATTCATTTCCGGCGAGACTCTGGGGACCCAGACTCCTATGGGAAGAAACTGGACTGTCTGGCATCGGGTCGGAAAGTGAGGGTGGCTTTCTCGCAGAGGTGCACGCAGGAATCATTGTTTACTGCGCTGAGGCACGGGACGTGGGGACACAGAAACTCAGAGACGCAGAGACTGCTGACTGGCAGACATCGCTATTTGCCACGCCCTAGTGATTCCCTGAGACCCCGCCCCACCCAATTTACAAACCCACCTGAGCTGTGCGCAGTGGCTTTTGCATATGAATGGCCTGCCCTTTCACAGCTTAACCTAACAAATTGCAGCAGGGTCAGAGAGCTCCAAAACTTCCAAACCCCAAACAAAGAGGAGAAATCTGCAGATCTCGCTGTAGCTCCTGCTGGGTAGCCTCAAACAGTAGCTGACTTGCACCTCCTTGGAGATCCAGGAGCCAGTGTACCAAGTGGTCAGTGTGAGATGACATCAGATTTCAACTCCTCACATACATAAGTGACAAACTCAAGAGGCAGACTAAGTGAGCACCAAAGCCCCACTGAAGCAAGTCCTGCCCCATAAGAACAGCACAGCAGTTCTTCCATTATAGACACAGCTGATCCTCACAGCCAATTGGCCTGGAGGTCAATTTCTCCCAGTGTACCAACAGCAACCAAGGCTTAACTACAACAAGACTGTGCACCCAGCCCACAAAGGGGTGCACCAAGAGTGTCCACCTCAGGTGATTGGGGAGGCCAAGCCACTGGGCCCTATAGGTCACCTACCACACAAAGCCACTCTATCAACACAGGGAAGCAGCCAAAATACGAAGACAAAGAAACATGTCACGAATGAAAGAAATGGAGGAAAGCAAATTACTGGATATAGAGTTCAAAACCACAGTTATAAGGTTACTCAAGAATCTTCTAGAAACCACAGAGAAACTTAGTGAGACCTCTGAGTAACTTAGTGAGACCTTCAAGGATCTTAATGAGAATGCCAAAAAAATGAAAAGGACCAGTCAGAAATTAAGCATACACTGTCTGAAATAAAGAATAATATACAACAGTAGACTAGAGGACCCTAAGAATCAAACCAAAGATTTGAAATATGAGGAAGCAAAAAACACCCAACCGAAAAAACAAACAAACAAAAAGAATCCAAAAATATGAAGATAGTGTAAGGAGCCTCTGGGACAACTTCAAACGTACCAACATCCAAATTATGGGGGTGCCAGAAGAAGAGAGAGAGCAAAATATTGAAAACCTGTTAGAAGAAATAATGACTGACAACTTCCCCCACATGGTGAAAGAAATAGACTTACAAGTCCAGGAAGCGCAGAGAACCCCAAAAAAAAGGAATCCAAAGAGGACCACCCCAAAACACATCATAATTAAAATGCCAAGGGCAAAAGACAAAGAGAGAATCTTGAAAGCAGCAAGAGAAAAACAGTTAGTTACCTACAAGGAGTGCCCATACGACTGTCAGCTGATTTATCAACAGAAACTATGCAGGCCAGAAGAGAGTGGCAAGAAATATTGAAAGTGATGAATAGCAAGAGCCTACAACCAAGATTACTCTACCCTGCAAAGTTATCATTCAGAATTGAAGGTCAGATAAAGAGCTTCACAGACAAGAAAAAGCTAAAGTTCATCACCACCAAACCAGGATTGTATGAAATGCTGAAGGGTATTCTTTAAGAAGAGGAAGAAGAAGAAAAAGGTAAAGATAAAAATTATGAACAACAAAGTGACAACAAATACATATCTATCAACAAGTGAATCTAAAAATCAAGTCAATAAAAAATCTGATGAACAGAATAAACTGGTGAATATAATAGAATCAGGGACATAGAAAGGGAGTGGACTGACAATTCTTGGAGGGAAGGGGGCGTGAGGGGTGCAGGAAGAGATTAGACAAAAATCTTATACCTATGGATGAGGACAGTGGTGGGGGGTAAGGGCATGGGGTGGGTGAGGGAATCAGGTGGAGAGGAGCTATGGGGGGGGAAAAAGAGGAACATCTGTAATAACCTGAACAATAAAGATTTATTTTTTAAAAAAAAAAGAATGTGTCTAAAACCTACAAAAAAAAGAATTTGGGGTTTTTAGAAAAGAATTTAGGGCAGCGGTTGCCAACCTTTCGGACCTCACGGACCACCGGTTAGTGACCACTGCCTTAGGGGACTGAACTAAACTTTTTTCCTTAGCTCTGAGTTTTCCCCCAGTGAGACTTCTTAAAAACAGGAATAACATAAAAGGCAAGATAATTAAATGATAAATAAAAGCAGGACCTTTACAAATTTGACCCCATAGATCTCAAAAGATTTTATGAAGTCATGAAATGAAATATATCTTAAAAATTAAGAAATCAAACTTATGAACTTTAAAGCATAAGGTAATAATCCATGAATAAACAATCATTATGACAAGTAATTACAGTTACATTAAATAAGGTCCTGGAAGTTGAAGCTCTTTCTGCAGAAATGTGAAACAGAAGCCTAATTCCATAACCCAATTCTAAGGCCATAAAATTACAACCCATTTTAATGATAAACAAAAGCATACCTTTAATGTTCCATCAGCTGAACAACTAGCCAAAAACTTATCATCTGGTGAAAATCTGCAGTGATTAACTGAATTGGTATGGCCAAACATGGTATTTCGACATTGTTTTTGATCCAAATCCCAGAGCTATTTGAGAAAGATAAAAATATAACTAAAAAACTAATACTGAATGGGGGAAAGTTAGAAATCATGTCAAGTTCTTTCTTCCATTTCAATTAAGCTTTTTCAGTTACAGGCAGATGTTCAATTCACAGTGACACAAAGGTGTGAAACACAAAGGTGAACTTGTGATTAACAAGTAATGGGGCAACCCTTAGGTCAGCACCTAAATCCACTCAGGGACTCAAAGGCTCGCCTAGACTTTTAGTCTGAGCACTAAGTAACTGAACAATTACTGCTTATTTTAACAAGGTGGTTTGGAGTCATTATTATTCTACTCAGCTCTGTAATAAGTAATATGCAAAATAAATCACCCCAAATTCTTTTAGATGCTAGATTATCCAACTCAAAAAGTGATCATTTCTAAGATTTCCCAATGCAAAGCTTGAGTGTGCTAACTAAGCTAAAATCTATTAATGCTCTAAAAATGACTCAAAAATACAAGGATAGCAAAGATAGATATACTATTAATTATATGACAGGAAATATAAGGGGTTAGAAGAGCAAATTAAACAATACCTTCAGGAATTGATCAACCAAATCTAGCATGTGAAACATTCCACAGGACAAATGACTCAATTTCTCTCTAACCAATCAATGGCATAAAAAATAGAGGCAGAGGGAAAGGAGAACTTTTATAGAATAAACAAGACTTAAGAGGCATAATAACAATCAAATGCCACCTCAACTTCAGATTCTGACCCCAATCAACCCATGGTATAAAGATATGTTTTGAGACTAATGGGGAGATGTGTACATGAAGTATTTTGGGGTAATATGAGATGATAGCTAGGATTTGCTAAAAATGCTCTAGTCCAAAAAAATTGGGGTTTGTGGGAAAATAAAATAAGATTGGGAAAATGTTGATAATTGTTGGAGCTAGATGGTGGATAGCAGAGGAGTTCATGACTATCTCCTCTCCTTTTGGGTATGATTGAAAAGTATTTAAAAATGCAAATAAAGGGGACAATAGTAATCTCTGGTGATTTATGCTAACTAGACTAAACACAAAAGAGTAAATCAAGTATCCCCAACAATTAATTTAAATCCTTAGGAAATGATTAGTAAGTGAAGTAAGTCCTGTTCTTCATGGTCATCTCCATGCTTGGTTCCTTTATCCCAACCAGTACCAGGTAAACCCAGTTCCTCAGAGGAGCGAGTTACATGGGGGCAGCTTTAGACTTACATATTTTCATTGGCTTCTCTCAGTTCAAGAATCCAAGAAGTGAGTTCTAATAGCCCTCAGGATAATGCAGGTGTGGTAAGACAGGTCTTACAGTAAAACTTGTTCATAATTAAAACTTTTTACTAACAAATAACCCCTTCCTACATCTTAGAGATTTTTGTCTACATTTAACAGAAGGAAATATATTGCCCGGGCCAGTGTGGCTCAGTTGGTTGTCTCATGCACTAAGAGGTCACCGATTCGATTTTGGTCAAGGCACATACCCAGATTACGAGCTTGATCTCCAGTAGGGAGCATGCAGGAGGAAGCCGATCAATGATTCTCTCACATCATTGATATTTCTCTCTATCCTTCTCCCTTCCTCTCTCTAAAATCAATAAAATCATCTTTTTTAAAAAATAATAAATAGCCCAGCCAGTGTGGTTCAATGGTTGAGTGTTGACCTATGAAACAGGAGGTCACGGTTCGATTCCCAGTGAGGGCACATGCCCGGGTTGCAGGCTTGATCCCTAGTGGGGGACATGCAGGAGGCAGCCGATCAATGATTCTTTGTCATCATGGATGTTTCTCTCTCTCCCTCTCCCTTCCTCTCAGAAATCAATAAAAATATCTTTAAAATAATAATAATAAATAAATGGAGGAAATAAAACTTCCCCACCCTACAAAATGTTAACAGTAACATCAAAATTAGTCACATATACTACAAAAGTCATCTAGTTTTAGAAATGGGTTCATTCAAATAGAGCAGAGCTTTTCTAAAATAGTACAACAGTCTTATTTTTAATGGTAGTTTACTCAATAGGATAAACTTTACTGAGTAAAAGTGATCTATAATTGTAAGATAATTTCATGCTACTATATTATTTTGATCCAATCTGGTGTTTTCAAATTGTGTCTGCAGGGCCCAGGGACTCCAGAAACATGTCTGAAAAGGCACTAAGGGGGTGCGGAGAGTAAGAGAGGGAACAAGAGAGACTAGAAATGCAGGCCCATACCCTACCTCAACACAAGAAAAGTGGGTTTTATCTCTTCTACACACTGAGCTTCTATATAAAAGTTCTCTTTGGGCCCTCGCTGGTTTGGCTCAGTGGATAGAATGTCGGCCTGCGGACTGAAGGGTTCCAGGTTCAATTCTGGTCAAGGACACATGCCCAGGTTGCAGGCTCAATCCCCAGTAGGGGGCATGCAGGAGGCAGCCAATCAATGATTCTCTCTCATCATTGATGTTTCTATCTCTCAGTCCCTCTCTCTTCCTCTCTGAAATCAATAAAATATATACTCTTTAAAAATTATATCTTTCTTTTTTTTAAGTTCTCTTTGGAAGGAAAAACAAGAAAAAGGTTCAACTTCCTGAAAAGGGGAGGGGGCAGTTTTCAACAAATGTTTCTATATTTTCATAATTTTTTTTAAAATAGCTTATTTAAATGTCAAAACACAGAGACTATGAGGTTTTCCAAACTGAAATGTTTTACCCACTTCACCAAAAAATGCAATGTCCCAATGCAAAAATGGTGTGACATTTACAAAGAAAGGGCATAAACCAAACCAAAAAAAGAATCCAAAAGAAGTTAGCAGACATTTCTGGGATCCAAGAAAATTTAATCTAGCTATCTTTAGTATGCCACTTAAGTGGGGAAAAAAGATAAGACTCTTTTATAATTTGTAATTATAAACATTAGCAAACATGTGAAATTAATATATAATTTTGGTTTTAGAGGGTTGTTGTTTTTTGCTTTTTTTTTTTTCCTACTGGCATCTTTCCCCCCCTTCTTCTGACAACAAAACCTCTCTTTTGAATCAAACCCCACTTATAACTCAAGTGGAGCTGACTTTACCTCATCTGTCCAATTTCTACATGACTAAACTTGTGACCCTTGGTCAATCTAAGGATTCCATCCTACCGGCTAGTGGGGTTATTTAGCAATGAGTATGTAACCGGAACCAGGTCAACTACAGCTTTCTCTAAAATTAAATATGCAGAATCTGGGAAAGAGCAAGTTTCTCTTCCTCTGTGATTATGAGCTGTAAGACCTATATAAGCCGAGCTGAGAATAGCTCTATTTCCTGTCACACAGAGATACCATGCCTGAACCAACAAAGAGGGAAGCCGAGTCTAGAGATGGACAGGGAGTTAGAGCCTGAGGATGTAGTTTAGGCATCTGGAATCAGCTCTGCCTGAAGCCATGCTCCCTCTAGCCTTTCCAGTTACATGAGCCAATAATATCTTCTTTGTTGCTGTTGAGTGAGCTAATATGAAAGTCTGTGTCACTGCAACCAAAAGAGCCCGGATTAACACAATGTACAAGGAAGTCAAAGGCGATGTCCTGATGGGTCTACAAATTTATCTACATAATTCTCATTATCCACACTTACTTTGAGGAAGCAGTCACTTGACCCAGTGGCTAGGAGAAGGTGATGTCTGCTGTGAGTAAAGTGGCAGCAGTTGACTTGCTCTGAGTGCTCGTCATAGCTTTGTACCAGTTGCCCAGTCACAGAATTCCAAATCTAAAGAAAATTTTCAAAATAAAATTTACCACTACCTCTTATTTCGAAATAAAGCAAATAAAATATGAACTGCTTTATGGATGCTATCCATTCTGTCTGTCAGATTTCCTCAGGCATAGATGATGCTAATAAATACCTCCCACTTCCCTAAAACATGTCAAATAGCTTTTTTAAAAAAAGCTTACTTTGAAAGTCTATACATGTGTCTTTCTATGGCATAACTGGAATCTCCTCAAAACATTACAGTCTTCAAGGGCAAGATTTCAGATGTTCATATGAATGAAAGCAGGCAGAGAAGTGCTATTTGAGAACGGAATAATGGACTTCGCTGGGAATGATGAAACCCAAGACCTGGCTATACCACTTTTAATTTAAGTGTCCCTGGGCAAGTCCTTAATTTTCCTGTACCTCAGTTCCCTCTTAAGGAATACGTATACCTGTCCCACAAGAATGGTATCAAATGGGAAAAAGGATATGATAAGTGAGTATAGGCAGATGGCTCAGTGAAAAAAATAGACTGTATATTCGGAGGGAAACCTAGCTTTCAACCCTGGCTCCATGAGTTTTGGCAAATAATTTCCCTCTGAACCTATTTCCTCATCTGAAAAATAGGATCAATACTTACTTTGCAAATTGTAGAGTGAAACTGATCATTTAAGAAAATGTATAGTATAAAGCTTCATGCAGTGTTGAGTTCACAATAAAAAAAAATCATCATTCTAATTACTATGTAAGATGACTAACTAAGCATGTCTACTCCATCTAACAATAAACAAATGAAATAAATTACCTAATCACTCTTCACTGGGCTTTGGACTTCTCAGAGGTACTAATGTCCCTCTCATAGCATTTTCTTTTTATCTCATCAAAGCACTCCCCAGAGGTCCAGAGAGTTTCCTTTATTTTGAAGTTCTTTTAATTTCTGTCTCTTGCTTTAAATTTTGAATTCTTAGAAAAGAGAAACTTGGTATTATTTCCTTTTACTCCTTATAACTTTGACTTTGGAACTGCTCAGAGTGGCCAACTGCAAGTCTGACTCAGAGTAAAGGTTACAGAGTAAATTAACTAGTTGGTTGTAAAGTCACCTAAGAGAGTCCAATATATCAAGAAATAGATTTCTCCTAGATCTCAATTTAGTCTGGACACTCCAGAGCCTTCTTCAAGTGGACAGAAACTCCAGGAAAACTCCTAAGCCAATTCTATTGTTCTCAGGTCCACTAAGGTCCACCCCACCTAGCCAAATTCAGCACTCCACAACCCTTTGAAAAAAGCCTGAAGTGAAATTCCCCCTACACTTATCATGTAAAACATTCCCTTGGACTTCAATTTATCTTATATTCTGCATAAATGCTCTAGCTAAAAGCCAAATTTATGGACAAGAGACAAGAAAGAAAAATTAACAAAGATAAAAATTACCCGGTATTTATTTATTTTTCTCTATTTACTTTTTAGACTACTAACCTAATTATTAATTTGTTCATCCATCTGGTTTTGCACTGAATATAAGCCAGTTCATAAAGGTAAAAAATCCGGGTTGCATTTCACAAATTACAACAGAATCCAATCTCAGATAGTAATTTTGTGCAGTAACAGTAGACTTGACTTTTGGGATTTAAATATATTCTAATATGCACAGTATTGGGTATGTGCCCTTTTCAATTTTTCTCAAGAGACATATTTTACCTGTAAGGTTTTATCAGCTCCACAAGAAGCTATTCTGTGACCATCCTCAGAAAAGCAAGCATGGTAAGCAAGATTTAAACTGGTATTTAACCCACAGACCAGTTAATAAATGGCAGGCAAATTCATTAATTTGTAACTCTTTTTCTCAGCTGCCTGGTAAATATCTCAGACTGATCAACCTGGATATTTTTGCTGGGACTTAAATATAAAGGTTTTTTTCAGAGAGAGTTAATTTACAATGGATAAAACTAATTTACCTCAAGTTAGTAGATCAACAGGCAAGAAGGAGTCCTTTAACCCTTCTTATCCTAGTCCTTCTATTATGGAAAAAGAAAATGAATTCTGTGGTGATTACAACTGAAGAGGAAAATGTTTCCTTACCTTCACTTTTTTATCCACTGAGCAGGTTGCTATAAATTTGTCATCTGTTGAGAATGCACAGCAAAGCACTTCATCTTCATGAGCCTTGATTTCTAGAAGTTTCTCTCCTGTTTCAGCTTTGAACACCTGCACAAGCAACAACAAAATCTTTTTACTATGTATCACTTAACCATGAACCATTATTTAATAAAAATATTTCCTTAAAAGATCCTAATCATTGTTATTTTGCAACAAAAATGAACCTTGGCAAAATCACTCCAAAAATCAGAATTTGTGTCAGAATCTGTATGCTCTAAAATAGAGAACTATCCATTGTTAAATGTTTGTAATATTAATAAAAAGAACTAACAGAGTATAGCTTCAGTTCTTGAGAATAGTCTCACAAATTCTTAACAAGCAAATATAAAATATTTCATGCAATATAATTTCTTTCCGGTGCTCAAAAGACAAAATTAACAAAATTAGTAATAAAGCACACACAGGAATAGGAATAAGGGTTATAGTCATGATCTTGCAAAGACTAAAGCTACCATAATTATAAAAGTTTTAACTAATTTGATCCTGATTCCTTCAAAATCCAAAAGTTAGAGCACAAGTTTAAAGTAAAGCACTCATTCATATTTTCTGAAAACAAATGAGAACTTAAAGGAAATTCCTTCAGGCACCTTAGGAAACAACCTAGCCCAATTCCATTTATCGCCAGAAATCTATGCCTGAGCTGGTGATAAAATAGGTATTTTACTTAATCATTGTTTTTCAGTCAGAGCCCTGCTCACTCTGCTAGAAAGTCGAATGTCTTTCAACAATTATCAGTTCCTCATTATCTTTGGCTGGCACATGGGTGATGACAACTGACGGGCAGGGTAAAAGGCACCTCTATGTCACTTGGCAAGTTTAGGATTACGGGAAGAAACAAAAAACAACACACTAACATATCTTTAAAATCGCTAGAGATAAAGCTTTTATAAAATGTTCAAGAGATTTGGTTTCTCTATTTCTATGTGCAATTTACTTGACTTTTAGGATTTAAATATATTTAATACACACAGTATTGGGTACATGCCCTTTTCAATTTTTCTCAAGAGACATATTTTACCTGTAAGGTTTTATCAGCTCCACAAGAAGCTATTCTGTGGCCATCCTCAGAAAAGCAAGCATGGTAAACAGCATCTGTATGGGGGCGGACAACTAAGCGAGAGAGATTCTTGATGTTCTTTTTGTTTCTAAATACAAGAAAAAAGGAACAGAAACCCAACAAGTGAGTATAAACTTCAGTAATAAACTGTCTTTTAGCTTAGTTATAGTCCCCAAAATACAAAATTCTTAAAATTAAATTGCCAACATGTAAATGTAGAAGATCACCTGAAGGAAAAAAAACATAATATAACAAACTTGGCATTTTAAGAGAAGTGCCACCGTATATCAAGCAACCTGTCATGTGTTACAAATGTCACTGAGTTGGAAGAAATCTAATTAATCAGATACACATCACCTTCTATTTTCCTTTGATGCTTTAATAATAATAACATGTGCAGAGAAAAAAATTATGTAAGGATACCCTGTTTTTTAAAAGGAAAGAAGATGGCAAAATGAAGCTCATTTCCTAACTAAAGCATGACACTATACCTGCCATTATGATGAAGTACTCTAAAACCACTCTTCTCTAAGTACAATTATTCAGATATAGAGAAAAAGTAAATAAAGCAATGTTACTTTCTATGTATCTTAATCTACTGAATACTAGCTATCCCACAGGTATAAATATTATATTATTTTTCATGGGCTACAGGGTAAAGGAACAAAAAAATAAAAATAAAGAACAAAAGGGTAAAGGAATATAACGTATACTTAAAATGAGAAAAGTATCAGAACAGTCAGGATTTCTGTGTCAGTCACTTTGAGTACAAGAATATATGTTAAATGGTTTCGTGCTTAATTTAAGAGTCAAAGTTTGGCCCTAGCCAGTGTGGCTCAATGGATAGAGGGTCGGCCCAAGGATTGAAGGGTCCCTGGTTCAATTCCGGTCAAGGCCATGTACTTCAGTTGCAGGCTCAATCCCTGGCCCTGGTTGGGGCTCATGTGGGAGGCAACCAATTGATGTGTCTCTCTTTCACATCAATGTTTCTGTCTTTCACATCAATGTCTCTCTGTCTCTCTCTCTCTCTCCCCCAGCCACGTCACCCCCCTGCAAGCCACACAAGCCTAATCAAGTCTCAACCTCTCTGTGCCTCAGTTTTCTCATTTGTAAAATAGGGCAAATAATATTTACTAGTACCTTATAAGGTTGTTCTGAAGATAAAATGAATAAGATGTGAGCCTATGTATATTACAGGCATGAAAAAGATGATAGTTTAGCTTTCCTTTTACTAATTGATAAGATTAAGGTTACTAATTGATAAGAGCAAAACTGAATGGCCTCTTTCAGAAGTTAGAAGAATCATGATTCAGGGAAAGTTTAATAAGGACTAAGTGCAAGACAAAGTGCTAATCATTTAATATCCAATATCTCATTTAATCTTCACAAAAATAGTACTTACCTCAAAGCACTGTTATCTCTATTTTACTTATGAGAAAGGAGAGGAAGCTATAACTTGTTCAAAAATCACAAAACTGTGATTTTAGAAATGAGACTCAAAAGAGGTTTGTGGCTTCAAAGCCCATGTTCTTCACTACTTACAAAATAAAGCATTTGGTGTTAATATTAGAATGACTTGTCAAACTGCCAAACAGGCAAACATCTATTTCTATGGACTCTTTGAACATGTATATTTCTCCTATGCTTACTTCTCTAAAACTTTTCAATAAGTAAGAATGCTTATTAAAAGTTCCAGCCTTTTCCGAAGAACTGTAGTTAAATCTTCCTGGAGTGAACTTATTCACTACCTGAAAAAATAAGGACATAATTAGCACGCTGCTCCCTTTGGTCTCTCCTAACCTACTTACATCCACTCCAGGTAAAGCACTCCGTTATCGACCTCCTGCTTGGCCTGCAGCTTAGCTTGCTGATAAACTTCTGAAGTTTCCGGCTCACACAGACCCAGCTGTACAATACTAGGAAATGGTTGTCGTCCAAGAAGATGTCCATTTAAAGATAAAAACTCCTGGAAATTTTCACAGACTGCATAATCCTATGAACAAACTGAAATCTCTTAGAAACATAACCAGAACCAACATTTTTCTGTTTCTGTGATCTCATCACTTTAAAGGCTTAAATGACATATTCTCTGTGTGAGCTAAAATTGAATAACCAACCACTTAGGTAACAAATATAGACTTTTAAACATAGGATAAACTTTTAAACATAGAATAAAAATCTCATTATCAAACTACTACTTTCTTAATACATTCTTTAAAAACAACAACAACAAAAAACAATGAACACTTTACTTCTTCAAATTTCAAAACTCAATCCTATTCACATTCCCAATAGGCTAGGAAGCAAAATAATTAGAATAATCAAAGGTCAAAATAAGAAAATTATCTTTTTTCATCCCTTTCTATTCTGCTGGTCCCCATTATTAAACCCTAGAATTAAATGTCAGAAAAAGCATGTCCTTTCAGGACTTATTTTTTTGAATGAATATATACCTTTTCATCCAGTATATCCCTGTATTCCACAAATTCATGAATCAGATGAGCAGGGCCTACAAGTTCCGTTTTCGCTTTAATCCAATCCAGGGAAAACATTAAAGCACAAAGTTCCTTTTAAAAAATAAATAAATAATAAGATCAGGAGCCCTGTTAAAGAAATCAGAGAATTTTAAGTCTACCATCATTATCCTAACATTACTGAGAGAAACCTAGCAGACTACTCAAATTTAAGGACAAAAAGGAAACTATTGAAAAGGAACACATAAATAGTTCCTAAGAAACATAAAATGAATCTCACACCTTAACTCAAAATAAATTTTAGTTGGATTAAAGACTTAAATTCTTTAAAATTAAAGACTTAATTTCTTAAATTCTTTAAAAATAAGAAAAACATAGCCCTAACCGGTTTGGCTCAGTGGATAGAGCGTCGGCCTGCGGACTGAAAGGATCCCAGGTTCGATTCCGGTCAAGGGCATGTACCTTGGTTGCGGGCACATCCCCAGTAGGAGGTGTGCAGGAGGCAGCTGATCGATGTTTCTCTCTCATCGAAGTTTCTAACTCTCTATCCCTCTCCCTTCCTCTGTATAAAACATCAATAAACTATATTTAAAAAGAAAAGATAAACACCCCAATATAAAAAATAGGTAAAGGCAATGGATGAGAAGCAATTCACAAAATAAAAAGCACAAATTTTTTTTCCGCCACCACAAGGCTGGAACCTTAATTTCTTCATTTTGTAAATGGAGATACTGGTAGCCCTATCTCACAGGGTGTGATAAAACTTTAAATGAGTTAGTATGTATGAAATGCTTGGAACAAGTCCTGGTGCACAGTAAATACTTAGTAAATTTTAGCTGTTATTATTATAGCAATCTTATCTCCATATTTAACCATTACCATTGCCTCCATGGAATATAATTTATCTCAAGCAGTAGCTAATTCCATTTACCTTTCATGGCTCATAGGCAGTTATTTACATGAGCAAGGACAAAGGCTAGGACAAATTCAACCTAAAGTATTTTGATGAGAAAATAACATGTTATCTAAACTCTCTGTGCACATATTTAATTACAAAGTCATTACTTAATCCTCTACCTCTAAACTCACTTTAATCTTGGATGGGAACATTTTAAAAGATAAATAAAAACTTTTTAAAGAATTCTTTTTCATTGTGTTTTCTTAGAAAAATCGTCGAAACAGGATCTAACTTGGTGAAAACTTCGGTGTTGGGCTGCCTGTGTAAGACTTACCCATCACAAACTTTTTTTTTTTAATATATTTTATTGATTTTTTACAGAGAGGAAGAGAGAGGGATAGAGAGTTAGAAACATCGATCAGCCGCCTCCTGCACACTCCCCACCGGGGATGCGCCCGCAACCAAGGTACATGCCCTTGACCGGAACCGAACCTGGGACCCCTCAGTCCGCAGGCTGACGCTCTATCCACTGAGCCAAACCGGCCTCGGCACAAACTATTTTTTAATATCAGATTTCTAAAGACTAACAGAAATGCTAAGAATATCAGCTGTAATCAGAGGAAATAAAAACTGTCTTACACTATTGGTAGTGATGTAAGTCAAAGCAACCCTTCCCTAGAGGACAGTTTGGCAATCTGTATTAAAATTGAAACTGACCCACAAATTACACTTATAAATATGTGTGCTAAGACAATAATCAGATGAGTATGCTTACACAAGCTAATGGATCAAATGGTTAATCATAATGTAGCTACACAATGAAATAGTATGCTGCTTTAAAAATTATGTTGCTCTATATAAAATTGACATAAAAAGATGACCACATAATATAATTAAGTAGAAAATAAAATACAAGAGAGCCCGGCCAATAGTTGAGCATTGACCTATGAACCAGTGACCTCCAGTCAGGGCACATGTCTGGGTTGCCGGTTTAATCACCAGTGGGGGTTGTGCAGGATGCAGCCAATGGATGATTCTCTCTCATCATTGATTTTTCTCTCTCTCTCCCTCTCTCTCTTCCTCTCTGAAATCAATAAAAAAAAATTTAAATACCTGGACCTATTAATTCCACTTCAAAGGATTTTCAAAGGAAATAATATAGGTACAAAGACAGAATATTCATTACAGCATCATAAAGGCAAAAAAAACTGAAAACAACCTAAATGTTTAACAATTACAGTTTGGCTAAGTAAATTAGGCCATTGATATTTATTGGAATACCTTAAAAAAAAAAAAACACCAAAAAAAACACACACTATGCCCCAGCTGGTTTGGCTCAGAGAACAGAGCACTGGCCCATGGACTGAAGGATCCCGGGTTCGATTCCAGTCAAGGGCACGTTCCTTGGTTGCAGGCTCAATCCCAGGCCTTGGTCAGGGAGTGTGTGGGAGGCAACCAATCGATGTGTCTCTCTTGTATCGATGTCTCCCTCTCTCTCTCTTTCTCTCTCTCTCTCTCTCTCTCTTCCTCTCTCTCTAAAAGTCAATGGAAAAATATCCTTAGGGAAGATGACCAAAAAAAAACAACCACCAGACTACAACACCATTTTTGTAACCAAGAATTAATGTACCTAAGCATAGAAAAATAACTCACCTTGGCCAGTGTGTTCCGTGGTTAGAGCATTGGCCTGAGCACCAAAGGGTCTCAGGTTTGATTCCCAGTCAAGGGCATGTACCTGGATTGCAGGTTTGATCCCTACCCTGGTCAGGGCATGTATGGGAGGCAACCAATCGATGTGTCTCTCACATCGATGTCTCTCTTTCTCTTTCTCCCCGCTACCTCCCTCCCTTCCACTCTCTCAAAAAAAAAAAAAAAAAAAAATCAATGGAAAAAATATCCTCAGGTGAGGATTAATAAACAAAAAAATGAAAGAAAAGAAAAATTACTCAAAGTTTTCCAAAAATGTTAACATTTTTAATAGTTAGCTGGTAATTGACTTCAAATATCATCTATGTGTTAATGGTTCCCAAATGTTATCTTTAGTCCATAATCTTCCCCAGAAACCTAGATTCATACATCCAACTACATGCTTAATATTTCCAGTTAGATGTCTTAATATGAGTATCAGACTTAATATACTCAAAATGAGTTCTTAACCTTCACCCCACCCCCAAAAATACTTGTTCTACCCACAGGCATCGCCATCTCAGTTCATGGCAACTCTAATCCTTCCACTGCACAAACTTGGAGTCATCTTTGACTCTTCTCTTCTCTTACAATGCCTATCAAATCCATCAGCAAATGATGAAGATTCTACCCTTATATCATCACTTTCTTTCTCCTTCATGCTTTTTTCTTCTTCTGAGCACTTACTGCCCCCTGACATAGTATACATGTATTTGTCCACTGTCAGTCTCCCCAAGAATGTAAGCTCAATGACAGGAGGGACTCTGTAGCATAGCCTCACAGTCAATAACAATAACAGTATATAGCAGGCATATAATAAATATTTTTAAATATTTTTATCGATTTCAGAGAGGAAGAGAGAGGGAGAAAGAGATAGAAACATCAATGATGAAAGAGAATCATCGACACCCTGCACGTCCCCTACTTGGGGATAGAGCCTGCAACCCAGGCATGTGCCCTGACCAGGAATCAAACTGTTACCTCCTGGTTCATAGATTGAAGCTCAACAACCAAGCCACACCAACTGGGCTAATAAATATTTTTTGAATGAATGAATATACTTCGCCACCCTCCGTTCCTTCTCAAAACTTAAAAACAAATTCAGACTGCCTATAAAGACAAGCTACTGGTAAGAAGAAAGTGAATTTTCAGGTGGTTCATTTACTAAGGTACCTTTTAAAAAAAAATCACTGCAAGTAAAAATAGTAGCAAAAAAAACAAAAATACTTACATAGTCTATAATTCTATTTTTATAAATTAAAAAACTCTAAACACAGGACTAAATAAAAGTGAGATAAAAGAAAATAATTTTTAAGTCGATCCTCTTACTTTGTGCATTTTGGCACTGGCCATATGATAGGCCAGGAAATTGTACCAGTACATGCAGTCCTCCTGATCTGGTGAAAGAGCATGCAGCTGGTGATGTCTCTGGAACTGAGTGATTATCTTCTTATGTAGATCCTGAAACACAAAGGAAACATTTCAGAGGACAGAATTTCATAACCTAAACATTACAGTAACATCAGCTTCCAAAGCTATTTAAGAAAAGACAGAAAATATTTCCATAAGATACTTACTAATTACAAAAAGAAAAAATAGCAACTTTAACAGTGGAGATACTAGTGGATACTAGTTTAATGAAGTGATCAATGGTAACATCACTGATAATAAGATGTATCAACACCCTGATATGATTCACTGAGAAGGACACAATCCTATCTAATAAAGAGGAAAATATGCTAATTGACCCTCACACCATCACAAATATGGCAGCGCCCATAGCCAATGAGGAGGGAATATGCTAATTGACTGTCCCGCCCTCAAAGATGGCAGCACCCACAGCCACAAGATGGCAGCGCCCAGTCCCCTCAGCCCCACCAGGGCAGCAGGCGTGCGGCAAGGCCAGGCCCACCCCCAGGCAGGCCCAGCCACTTCGTGCCTGGCTCCGGAGTCCCCCAGTCCCCTCAGCCCCCAGCCACCCAGGGCCAGCCCGAGGCACAGGCAAGCCTCGGGTGGCGGCTGCCCAGCCGCCCAGCCGCCCAGGGCCGCCCGAGGCTCAGGTAACCAGGGCCGGCCGAGGCTTGCGCTGCCAGTAGTGGGCATCACCTTTCCCTGATTGCCAGGTCGCCTCTCGCCCCTGAGGGCTCCCAGACTGTGAGATTGGGCAGGCTGGGCCGAGGGATCCCCCACCTCCAGTGCATGCATTTTCATGCACCAGGCCTCTAGTATGCAAAATAACTATCTAGGTATGGTGAAGGCTTGGGGAGGAGGTAGAAGTGGGGGCGGGAGATGTCAATGGGGGGAAAAAGGGGAACATCTGTAATACTTTCAACAATACTAGTAAAGATAAATTTTTTTAAAAGCTAGCTAGACTCCTCAAAAGTGACCATGGAAGATAAAGCTGAGGAATTTTCATAGATTTGAGGAAACTAAGGCAACATGACAATTTAATGCAATATGGGATCCTGAACTGGATTTGGACCACAAAAAAGACATTAGTGGGAAAGCTGGCAAAAGTCAAAGTCTGTGAATTAGTAACATTATAGTTACATAAAGGCATTAATTTTGGGAGGAAGTAGGTGAAGGGTATATGCACAAAATCTCTGTACTATTTTGTAACTTTTCTGTGTCTAAAATTTCTTCAAAATATTCAACAATAAAGAATTACTTTAAAAAATAATAAAAAACAAAAACAAAAATATTTCAAAATAAAAATTTTAAAAAAGAGCATACAAAGGTGCAAGTACCTGGAGCTGGCTGCGGTTCTGCTCTGTAAGGAAATCTACCTGAAGATCATGCAAATAGTAACAAAATGATTTGCCATTCCGATCACAGAATAATAGAGACTTATTAACAAACTCTTGCAGTATGTCTTCAACTTCTTCAGTCTCCATGTCCCAGAGAACACATAGCACCTAGGAATCAATGAGCAGGACTGTAGACAATGTGTAAACACACACAAAAATCACATCTCAAAGCCCTGAAGAAGAATCTCTCTATTTCATAAGAAGCTCAACCATTCCTCAAGATAGAAAAGAGAAAGAAGCCGGCTGCTTCTCCAGCTTCACTAGAACCACTGAAACTTAGGTAACCCGTCCCAGTTCAACATCGAGCCCTTGATGGAGACTGAACCTTCCAACCCACCACCTCCGTCATGCGGGTCTTATCTTTCCAGTAGCCTCTGTAACAATATCCTTGGTACTGTATCCAAGGTTGCATGCCATAAATACCCAGTGATGTGGATTCTTGATCCTTTTATTACCTTTGTAGGCACCTTAACATCCTTCTGAAAGATGGAAAGATCTGTGTAATAACTTTTGATGTCTTCTCTGAGCATGTCAACACTTATAGACATGGCTTCATCCAGAGCCTCATAATCATAAGATGAAGACTTCCTTATCCTCTTAAATTGCTTATTCTGAAGTTGCCTGAGGTAGTACTCCCAGCGTTTGGGAAAATCACGTAAAAGTGCACCAATTAAAGACACTACAAGAGGAGAACCTAAAAAAAAAAAAGTCACTGTGTTAATACCATCTCATTTCAGAATCAACACTAAGTTAATCAATTTATTGCTGCATGTTATCCAAAGCCTTAAAGTATTTTTAACTCTTGGATTCATTTTAGGTATTTGTTGTAAGGAAGTTATTAGAAATAATAAACATTTCATTTAAGCATATTCATCACAGAATTACTTAAGATAATGAAAAATCTTAATAACAGAAATGACTGAATTAAAGCATATGTCACTAGTAAATTTTTTTTCAAAAGAGATTTAATGGCATTGCAAAATGCTCAAGATTTGTTATATAAAAAGGACAAGATTTTAAATGATGTATACCACATCATAATCTTGACATTTTTTTCCAAAGTTGTATGTCCTAAAAGACTGGAAAAAATACTCTCATTACACTAATAATTATCAGATTATTAATAGTTTCTATTTTTCTTTATAGATTCACACAGTTTCAAAGTGAATATGCATCAGCTTTATAACTATAAAAATTAAGTACTTTTTCTAAGTTTAAGATTTTTTAAAAAGTCAATTTACTCAAAACCAAGTATCTATTTAATGGCAGAAAGAAAAATAAGAAAGTATTTCTATGCATTAACAACAATGGAAAAAGTAATCTTCAATGCTGATAGATTTGATTACATAAAAGTTTCAATTTCTGGCCCTAGCCGGGTGGCTCAATTGGCTGGAGCATCATATTGTACACCAAAAGATTGTGGATTTAATTCCCAGTCTGGGCACACACCAGTCAGGGTGCATGCCGGAGCAACTAATCAATGTTTCTCTCTCTCTCTCTCTCTCTCTCTCTCTCTCTCTCTCTCAAATCCATAAAACATATCCTAGGATAAGGATTTTTTTTTTTTAAGTTTAAATTTCTGTATTTGAAAAAGACTACAAATGAGATTAAAAGATAGACAAAAAAACTAGGGAAAATATTTTTTTTGGGGGGGAGGAGAACATGAAAAAAGACTAATAGCTTCAACAGAGTACCTAAAAGTCAATAAAAAAATACTTATATCACAAAAGAAAAGTGAGTCAAGAATAATTTATTAAAATGCAAAAATTCAATAGATAAGTAAAAAAGTTAACTTCACTACGAAAAAATGTAAATTAAGAAGACAAAACCAGTTTTCACTTTCAAATTAGAATACTATTTTTATAAAATCCCAACCAAAAGAATTTTAAGCTCTCGCTATATTTTTGTTCTTTGACAGCAGAGGTCATGTCTTTATGCTTAGAGGCCCGATGCACGAAATTCATACACTAGTAGGCCTTCCTTTCCCCCAGCTGCCAGCACTGGCCTCCCTCTAGCACCCAGGACCCGGGCTTCCCTTGACACCCAAGACCCGGGCTTCCCTCTGGCCACCAGCAGGCACCCAGGACCCAGGCTTCCCTCTGACACCCGGGACCCAGGCTTCCCTCCAGCACCTGGGACCCAGGCTTCCCTCTGGCCACCAGCAGGCACCCAGGACTCGGGCTTCCCTCACAGCCCCAGCTTCGACCAGAAGGACGTCCAGTCTAATTAGCATATTACACTTTTATTATATAGATGCTGCACGTGTTCACTTAATATTATTTTAATGAATGAATACCAAAATAACATGACATTTAGGGTATCAGAGAAGAACCTAAAATACCAAATATTCTAGTCAAGTTTCTGGACGTTCCTGTGCTAAATTGTCATATTCATTAACTTAATTTACACAACAGGGTAAATTAACATCTCTATAACCCCCTCATATACAAAATAAATACCTTTACATTCTTTTATAATACTATGGGCTTCTTCTGGCAAATCTGCTTTCTTCATATTAACAAAAAGGGATAAAATTTCAAGTCCTTTTTCTTTTCCTAAGCCACTCTCCACAGAGACTACATGTTTAGGACCTGCAAAATCACAAGATATAGTAAGTAATTTGGTGTGTCACATATTTAAATGTAATTGAATTAAAACATAAAGGTAGTAAAAACTAAATTAATAATCCTTACCCATTACTGAATCTGTAACACTCTTGTCTCTGGTTGTAAGAAGAATCTGACACTGATTGTCAAAAGCTTTCAATACCCAAGGATCCCAAACATCATCCAAGATCAACAGAGACCTAATTAAAAGAAATGTATTGAGTCACTAATGACATTTATTTTAAGCTTCCTTTACAAGAAGAGAATGCCACTACTGCCATATCCCTTTCATAATACAGGGATAGGCCAAAAGTAGGTTTACAGTTATGAGAACATCTATTCTTGTATTATTATTTATTAATTATTGTATTACTTTCCATACGAAAATAAACGAATACTTTTGCCCACCCACGTATTGATTCAAATAAGGAAAAAAATTTTTGAACCTGCCCCTTCCTCCCACCTTCAAGGCATATTAAAGTTAAGAGACCTCTAAAAAGAGGGCTGTATTAGAAATCAGCAACCTAGTGCCTAAAAAGAACTATCCACGTAATGGGATGTTTCCAATTCAGTCTTTAAGCACCAAAACCAAATGGCAACTGGGCTCAGGTTAGCACTAGAATTAATCATAGAACAATGATGACTTTTAACCTTTTTTTTTTACCTACAAAACCAGCAATTTCACATGTTCCAACCTAACAGAATACACTAGCAAGATTATTTTTCATTTGGTTCACTAGTGGGGTGTTTTCCATCCAAGAGTGCAGTTCATAATGACAAAGAACCTCTGTGTCAATTCCTGACTGGTCTCTCCAAAAACTTTTTTAAACTCACCAGACAAATGAGAAAAAAATACAACTAAAACCTGATAGCATAATTACACACTAGCATTTTTATCTGAATGGCACACTACTTCCGAACACTACAAAAAAAAGTACATATACAGGTTGGAAAATTACAGAAGCATAAACCAAAATAATGCTGAGAGAAAAACAAAATGACTGGCGTTATAAGCCATGTCTGATACATTTGACAGTAATTATAATGTTTTCCTAAACACAAATCACTTCCATTTTGCAAAGGGAAATGGGATTAGGAAGAAGTTACTGAGCAAGAAAAAGGGAAATGGTTAGTGGTCTCAATTCTATTTTCTCCAGAAGAATAGATACCAGTGACTATTAAGGGGAAGGGGAGATGATAGAGGGAACTGGAGGAGAAAAATCCAGAGAAAAGGAAGCTTCCCTCTAATGAGTAGCCATCATAATCATCTAGAAACTTTTTCCAAAAATTAATCCTCTCACCTGATATCCTGATATTAATCCCCTTAAATTTGAGAATCACTGCCATACTCAGCAACTGTTACATATGACAGTGTATGTACTACATCAAGTGCATCCATGCCATCACTTAATTCTCACCCAATTTTCTGTTACACTCCCAAGGAATGCTTTACTCATCTCTGTTCTTGCAGCACTGACCCAGGCACAACACTCAACACTACTTAAATGAGCAAATGAAAGGAATGCCACTAGATCATGGAAATTAAACTATTGACTGAATCTCCGGCTATCCCCTCCACACAAACAGCAACTAAGCTGCTGTCTCCCCTTTGGCTTAGTGAAAACTGTGAAGTAGCTAGTAACAGTGCATAGCACATAATTATATTAGTACTAGAGGCCCGGTGCACAAATTCATGCATCAGTGGGGTCCCTCAGTCTGGCCTGCAGGATCAGGCCAAAACCTGCTCTCCAACATCCCTCGAGGGGTCCCAGATTGTGAGAGGGCACAGGCCAGGCCAAGGGACCCTACCGGTGCACAATCACGGTACACAATCAGGGTGCATGACCAGAGCCGGGGAGGGACGCAGGAGGTTGGCCAGCCAGAGAGGGACTGTGGGAGGGCTCCAGGGCTTGTCTGGCCTGTCTCACTCAGTCCTGATTGGTCAGACCCCAGCAGCAAGCTAACCTACTGACCTGAGCGTCTGCCCCCTGGTTGTCAGTGCACTTCATAGTAACTGGTCAGCCAGTCAACTGTCTGCCCCCTGGTGGTCAGTGCACATCATAGCTAGCAGTTGAGCATCCTTAGCATATCATTAGCATATTACGCTTTGATTGATTGAACGCACGGCCAGACACTTAGCATATTAGGCTTTATTATGTAGGAGGATCTGTTGAATTAATTAATGAATTATTAAAATAAAGAAATAAAATAAACTCAAAGTACATGGAAACAGACGAATTACATGTATACCCAAAAACTAATTCAACACAACAATAGAAGGATCCCAATTAAATAAAAAATCCTTCCTCAGTTGCTTAAACTTATTCTGTCTCTTGTTCTAGATTTATTGTGTCTCTTGTTAACCCATTAGAAACAATGGTCAGAGTAACAAGCTTACATTTTCTAGCAAAGACCACTCACCTACTTAAGAAATATTTCTTGAGAGCCAACAAGGTACATAAGAGATGATGTGGTAGATAGGAGACAAAGAAGAGAAAAGTAGCATAAACCAAAGTTTTAGGCCAGGGGAAGCCATTTTTTTTTTTTTTAACACAAGAGAGAAAAGAGCAGGAAAGCAATGGTTCTTTCTTAGATCCTCTACCAAACAGCGAGGAAAGGGTGCGATGCTCTCAAGATGTCAGTAGCTAAGTCTCATTGGGACTTCATACGCCAACTAAATTTGACCATCTGTACCTTGGGTGTTTGCGCAGCATCAGAATGCGGAGACGGTCTTTAGCCTCTTCAATATTAAGTGGGAGCCTCTGGGAGAAACTCTCATCCTGATCCAACCGTGTACAAAGATTCTGCAGTTTCATCAGAAGCCCAGATTTGTCTTGTTTCCCAACTGAAACCCAATGCACACCCCCTGGGAAGCAACCTGTTGAGGAAAAGATGAATAAACTTAGGCCTCTGGTCATGAGTCCTTTTTTCAAAGATGTTACTGATAAGCAGCAGATTTGTTTCAATCTTCAATCTCATCACATTTTCAACTTCTTTTGATTAAGAGTATAAATTTTACTTGTAGGTATTACTGAGTTTTATAGCCTGAATCTAAGAAAAGTTCAAAATACGGAGAAATTTAAGTTTGAAGTAAATCTATTTTATACACACACACACACACACACACACACACTAGAGGCCCGGTGCACGAAATTCGTGCACGGGGGGGAGGTCCCTCAGCGCAGTCTGCACCCTCTCCAATCTGGGACCCCTCGAGGGATGTTCGACTGCCCTCTCACAATCCAGGACTGCTGGCTCCCAACCACTCGCCTGTTTGCCTGCCTGATTGCCCCTAACCACTTCTGCCTGCCAGCCTGATCACCCCCTAAGCACTCCCCTGCCAGCCTGATCAATGTCTAACTGCTCCCCTGCTGGCCCAATTGCCCCTAACTGTCCTCCCCTGCCAGCATGGTTGCCCCAACTGCCCTCCCCTGCTGGCCTGGTCACCCCTAACTGCCTTTCCCTGCCAGCCTGGTCGCCCCTAACTGTCCTCCCCTGCAGGCTTAGTTATCCCCAACTGCCCTCCCCTGCAGGCCTTGTCCCCCCGAACTGCCCTCCCCTGCAGGACTGGGTTCCCCAAACTGCCCTCCCCTGCAGGCTTGGTTGCCCCTAACTGCCCTCTGCCAGCCCGGTCACCCCCCAACTTCTCTCTCCTGCAGGCCTGGTCCCCCCCCAACTGCCCTCCCCTGCAAGCCTGGGTCCCTCCCAACTGCCCTCCCCTGCAGGCCTGGATCCCTCCCAACTGCCCTCCCCTGCAGGCCTGGTCCTTCCCAACTATCATCCCCTGCTGGCCTGATCACCCACAACTGCCCTCCCCTGCAGGCCTGGTTGCCCTCCACTGCCCTCCCCTGCAGGCCTGGTCCCTCCCAACTGCCCTCCCCTGCAGGCCTGGGTTCCCCCCAACTGCCCTCTCCTGCTGGCCTGATCACCAACAACTGCCCTCCCCTGCTGGCCATCTTGTGGTGGCCATCTGTGTCCACATGGGGGTGGCCATCTTGTGTGTTGGAATGATGGTCAATTTGCATATTACTCTTTTATTAGATAGGATTTTTTATTTCAGAGAGGAAAGGAGAGGGAGAGAAAGATAGAAACATCAATGATGAGAATCACTGATCAGCTGCCTCCTACACGCCCCCTACTGGGGATCAAGCCTGCAACCCGGGCATGTGCCCTTGACTGGAATCAAACCTGGAACCCTTCAGTCCTCAGACTGACGCTCTATCCACTGAGCAAAACAAGCTATGGCTAAAGCTGCTTTTTATCAGTAAAATCTTACCAAACAAAATTTCACAATCTCTTCCCTATGCCAGCAATCATCACTGTACAGCAGTTTCTCAACCTAAGGCCTCTAGATAGTCTGGACCAAACAATTCATGCTGTGAAAGACTGTCCCATGCATTGCAAGATTTTTAACAGCCTCATGGATTCTATCCAGTAGATGCTAGGAGCATTCCCCCTCCCTAGTTACGACAACCAAAAGTGTCTCCAAACATTGCCAAATGTCAGTTGAGGGTTGAGGGGGCAAATTCACCACTGAGAACCACTGATGGCTAGAAATGGGTAACTCACTCATTATGGTTCTCATATAGAGACTTAAAGAAGTTAGGTTCAAGTACGGCTCTAATGCTTACTAGCTATGCAATCTCTGGCAAATCACTTAACCTTAGTCTCATTCATTATACTGAAATAAAACTGTTTACCCTACCTATTTCAGAGTTACTCTGAGAAATTAATGGTATAAAATATGTGAATTTGCTGTGTTAACTGTAAAGGGCTGTAACAGACTTTCTTAGTGATATAGATCTGAGAGCACCTTACACATAGTAAGCTGTGAACTAGTAAGCATTCTAGAAGAGTGGACATTATTATTACTGTTCTGTCGACTGTTATCATCATCATTATTGTCAATTAAAGCACAGCATTTCTTAAAGTGTATATTTTTACTTGGATATTATTAGGGGTTAAAAACCTTAATCCTTCATAGACTATACTTAATCAGTTCCCCATAAATAGAAAAAAAAAATGTAAAATATGGGGAACAGTAGCATTAGATCATACCAGTGGCAAGATCAGAATTTGGCAATGTACTGAGAATCTAAAAGAGAACAAGTGACCAGGAGACAAAGAACTCCGTAATAACTGCGGTAAAGATGGCTCCATGAAGCATGGTTTGATGATCAGTGCCAGTGTCTTAGAAGAAGGTGGACAAGTCCTATGCTTTACTCCTGAAAGCTTCCTGAGTTCCCTTATGCTTCCTTCAGAGTAAGGCAACAGTTACAAAGCAGTAAAACCCTGATTTCTGTTTCACTTTCTGGCTCCACCTAGTGTTGTAGCTGTGTTCTGTGAGTGTATATATTTGTAAATGCACAGGAAAAAGTTTGAAAGAATTTACTATAAATTGTTAACCATTACTATCCCTGGTGAAGAATTTAGGAGAAAGGGGAGAAAGTGAAAAAAATTTTATCTTCTTTTTAAATGAAAATATTACTACTATAATAGTTATTTTTAATGTATCTTTATTATTGAAAGTATTACAGATGTCTCCTTTGTCTGTCTGTTGTTTTTCCATTAACCCCTCCACCCTCTACCCACGCCCTCCCCCCAGGCCTTCACCACTCTATTGTCTGTGTCCATGAGCTTTGCATATATACTACTGCAATATTTAAAACAAAGTTTTAAACTACCTGTTGCTCCTATAGTTCTTTTATTCTTAAATCTGTGTTTTCTATTTTTAAAAATAATTTTTAGCCGAAACCGGTTTGGCTCAGTGGATAGAGCATCGGCCTGCGGACTCAAGGGTCCCAGGTTCGATTCCGGTCAGGGGCATGTACCTTGGTTGCAGGCACATCCCCAGTAGGGGGTGTACAGGAGGCAGCTGATCGATGTTTCTCTCTCGTCAATGTTTCTAACTCTCTATCCCTCTCTCTTCCTCTCTGTAAAAAATCAATAAAAAAAATAATAATAATAATAATAATAAAAATAATTTTTAATCATCCTAGGATTAAAGACAAAGCAAAAAAAAAGTAACCTTTCTTTGATATAGCTAGCTAGTAAACTCTTTCGATTTAAATTTAACTACCTATTACACCAAAGGTCTTTCTCTCCTAAATTTAAAGCTAATAAATGAGGTCATTATAAACATATGCAAGAAAAAATAAAACACTACTAGCTTTAAAAATATAGATCAAATGACCTACTGATCTGAAAAACTCCTACCATCACAAAATGACAAATACTGAAGTATTAATTCCACATTTTGAAAAGAATCTAAACATCTTGACTATGGGCACAAGAGGGAGCAATTTAGCCTTGTATGATTTCTATAATTCACTCAGAGAAACTTCATCAGAGAAAAAATGCCTTTATTCGGAGAAAATTAACACCATCCTACTTTCCACACAAGGTTTATCCTGGTAGCAATTAATAACATACTAGCATCAAGGAACTCTTGGAAGGATAGAAGCAAATAGGTAGGCAGCCTCTGGAAAAAGCTTCCATTCTTTAAAAACTCAGGGGGAGAGAGGCTGGAGAATGAGTTCAACCCCCAATAACCAGTGATTTAATCAAGCATGGCTATTAATGAAGCCTTCAAAAAAACCCAAAAGGGTGAGGTTCAGAAAGTTTCTGGCTTTGTGGACACAAGGTGTAGGGAGAATAGCACACGGAAGCTCCATACCCTTCCCACATATTTTGTCCTTTTGCATCTCTTCCCACTGGCTATTCCTGAGTTATATCCTTTAATAATAACCCAGTGATCTCGTGAGTAAAATGTTTCCCTGAGTTCTGTGAGCAGCTCTAGCAAATTTATCAAACCAAGGAGAGGGAGCCTCTGGTCAGAAGCCTAGGTAACAATCTGGAATTGTGATTGGCATATAAAGGCGGGAAAGGGGGGAGAAATAGTCTTGTGGGACTGAACCTTTAACCAGTGGGATCAGACGCTATCTCCAGATAGACAGTGTCAGAATGGAATTTAAATCATAGGATACCCAGCTGGTGCTGAAGAATTGCAGGCTGCGTGGAAAACTCACATGTGGTGTCAGAAATTGAGTAGTGTTGTAGTTGTGTAGATGCGACACCTAGGAGGAGTGTGTTTTCCCTTAGAAGAGGGGAACGGAAATGAGAATGGGAAATTTTAAAAAGGAAATACACACAGCAAGAAACTACAGACCTAATATTATAAAGACTGTGAAGTAACCCGGCCAGTGTGGCTCAGTGGTTGAGCGTCCACCTATGAACCAGTAGGTCACTGTTCAATTCCCTGTCAGGGCAAATGCCAGGGTTGCAGGCTCAATCCCCAGTGGGGAGCATGCAGAAGGCAGCCTATTAATGATACTCTCTCATCACTAATGTTTCTCTCTCTCTCTCTCCCTTCCTCTCTGAAAGCAATAAAAATATATTTTTTTTAAAAAAAGACTGTGAACTAAAAAATATGATTAACTCAATCCTCTGTACTTGAAATCTCACAAGAGCATATTAAGAGTATGAATTAAGCTCGTTACACACGGGGAAATTGCAACGGTCGTTAACATTTTCCTTTAAACAAAATATTTAAAATCTATTCCAACAGCGCAATTTATACAATATGATTCCTGGGCAATTAATACCATAAGTTGTTAGTCAATTTTAATTGCTAAAATTGAAAATTCACCCTAATAATTGAGTGATTTCAACTGAGTTGAGGGTACACTTTTAAACCTATAAATTAGTACATTATAAATATATATTTTATAGGAAATTCAGCATAATATTGAAAGAAAAAAACATTTCTTCACACTAAAGAAACTTAATCTAATTTCATCCTGAAATATCCTTGGTGATCAATTTTACAGAAGAAAGAAAGATAGATAGATAGATAGATAGATAGATAGATAGATAGATGATAGATATAGATAAACAATTTACATAGAGCTAAGTCCCAGGAAACTTCTCTATAATGACAAAGAGGTAGGAATTGGGCATACTTTCAACAAGAGTAAGACCAACACTGCTGACAAAGGCTTGAAGTATAAATAAAGCCATGTGTATACAACAGGTGTGCCCTAGCCTTCACATTTCCAAATCTCTTAGAAGTTTAATATTTATCCCATTCATTCTATCATCTCATCATAAAGTATCTTAATGGCTAATTATGTATTAAAAATAAAAAAGTTGCCCTAGCTGGTTTGGCTCAATTGATAGAGTGTCTGCCTGCGGACTGAAAAGTTCCAGGTTCAATTCCGGTCAAGGGCAAATGCCTGGGTTGCAGGCTCGATCCCCAGTAGGGGGCGTACAGGAGGCAGCCGGTCAATGATTATCTCTCATCATGGATGTTTCTATTTCTCTCTCCCTCACCCTTCCTCTCTGAAATCAATAAAAATATATTTTAAAAAATAAAAACAAAAATAAAAAAGTTACTAACAACCAGAAGTCAGGAACTGTCCTTCACTTCTCCTAGAACTCACTAATAGAGGCAAGCAATGAGGGAGCTGTATAACTATTCCAGACAAAACCCTGAGAACCTATCAGACTCATTAATATCAGAAGTACAGCCTGACTGGTCTGGCTCAGTGGATAGAGCGTCAGCCTGAGTACTGAGGGGTCCCGGGTTCGATTCCAGTCAAGGGCATGTACCTTGGTTGCAGGCACATCCCCAGTGTGGGGATGTGCAGGAGGCAGCTAATCAATGTTTCTCTCTCATCGATGTTTTTAACTCTCTATCCCTCTCCCTTCCTCTCTGTAAAAAAATCAATAAAATATATATTTTTTTAAAAATCAGGAGTACACCAGCCAAATGTCCTAAAATCCTATTCTGTACAGTTTGTCCTTCCCCACTCCAGTAACTACCCAATATCCTTCCCAACTTCCCTACTCTCCCATCCCTGACAAACTTCTATTCTTCCTCCAAACTCTAGCTAAAACGCCATCTCATTCAGGAAGCCTATCCTGCCTATCCTCTTTCCCTGTAGACATAATGCATCCTTCCTTCATCCTAACTTTGTACCTTACACTTGTTTCTACTGGTCAGTTTATCACAAATATCATAATTTGTTTACATGTTTATCTCCCTTACTAGAACGTGAGTGAATCCTTAGATGAACAAACTGTGCCTTCTTTCTGGATTCCCAGTACCCACAGCAGTGCCTGGCACCACAGTAGGCTCTCAAACATTTACGGAATACCTAAAGCAAGAAAAGTCAGTCACCAGATACCAAATATATCTATAAATTCCCCCTACAAAAACCTATCAACTCCCAGAAACCTACAGACAACTCCCAATTTTTCTTCTTCTTAAGGCTTACCATAAATAGACAAGTTACTAAAGATTTTTATTTTTAAAGATAAGCAACTGATAAAATTAATTGTAGAAATGGAATTAGTAGTTTAATACAGAATGCAAATTCATGGGAGAATCACCTACTGGGACAGGCATTAATGGAACTGAATTTCCAAGAATCTCCTGGACTACAGCACTCTCTGCCAAAATAGATACTTAAATAGGAAGCTTAACTAGTAAGTCTACTTACTGCCTGAAAAGCAGGGATATAATCTTTCAAGATCCTTTTTCAAACTCTACAGTCCCTTCATTGGTAAGATACAAGGGAACTAGCTTCATTCCAGTGATAATAAGTGCCATTTGATAATACATGAATTTACTGGCCTGGCTAGCCAAGCCTCATTGTGACGGGCTAGGTCGAAAATATATTCCCAATGTAACCATAACTATGGTAGGCAGAATAATGTCCCCCTCAAAGATGTCCACATCCCATTCCACAGAATTTGCAAAAGTTACCTTACACGGCAAAAGGAGTTTCGCAGATGCAACTAAATTAAGGATTTTGAGATGAGATTATCCCAAGATTACCCTTGTGATGATGGAGTCACAAGGGTCCTTATAAGAGGGAGGCAAGAAGGTCAGAGTCAGGAAGGAGATATGATGACAGAAGCAAAGATCAGAGAGAAAGAGAAAGATATGAAAATGCTGGGCACTGACAACTTTGAAAATGGAGAAAGGGGCCATGAATCAAGAAAGCAGGTCATCTCTAGAAGCTGGAAAATCCAAGGAAAAGAATTCTCCTTAGCCCTTGCCAGTTTGGCTCAGTGGATAGAGAGTTGGCCTGTGGACCTAAGGGTCCCGGGTTCAATTCTGGTCAAGGGCACATGCCCGGGTTATGGGCTTGATCCCAGGTAGGGGGCGTTTAGGAGAGAGCCAATCAATGATTCTCTCTCATCATTGATGTTTCTATCTCTCTCTCTCCCTCTCTCTTCTTCTCTGGTATTAATACAAATATATTTTTAAAATATATATATTTAGCCGAAACTGGTTTGGCTCAGTGGATAGAGCGTCAGCCTGCGGACTGAAAGGTCCCAGGTTCGATTCCGGTCAAGAGCGTACCTTGGTTGCGGGCACAACCCCAATAGGGGGTGTGCAGGAGGCAGCTGATCGATGTTTCTCCCTCATCGATGTTTCTAACTCTCTGTCCCTCTCCCTTCCTCTCTGTAAAAAAAAATCAATAAAATATATTTTATAAAAAATATATATATATATACACACACACACAAAAAGAATTCTCCCTAAATCCTCAGAAAGAACTCAGTCCTACTGTCACCTTGATTTTAGCCCAGTGAGACTTATTTTGGACTTCTGACCTCCAGAACTGTAAAGATAATATGTGTGTTATTTTAAACCACCAAAGTTTTGGTAATTTGTTACAGCAGCAACAGGAAACTAATATGATGCCTAAAGAATATCTGCTTTGCCAGCAACACATGGTAATCAAAACTTACTTTCTAAGAGGACATGATCGCGAACAGCTTCTGCAGCTAATACAGTCTTCCCACAACCTGCCATTCCATATACAGTGACCCATCCCGGTTCACCATTCAGTTTGAAGAGCTTCTGTTGAATTGCATTCACCAGCTTCTTCCTAGTAACAAAAACAACTGGCCTCTGTGGTACTCCTCCTTCACACAGGACTGTTCTTACTGAAATCCAAAACAAAGCAAGCATGAATAGAACTTCGAAATGACTACTCAAATAATAACAACCAGAGAGTATAAAGCTGAGGCCTTAGCTTCAGAATTTCCAAGAGAAGAAAATGTGGCTAGCATATTAACTTCAACTTTCTGATTTCTCAGAAAACCCAGAACAAAAGCAAACATACCGTTCAAGCTGACTATAGACCAGGCATCCTCAAACTACGGCCCGCGGGCCACATGCGGGTGTTTTGCCGTTTTGTTTTTTTACTTCAAAGTAAGATATGTGCAGTGTGCATAGGAATTTGTTCATAGTTTTTTTTAAACTATAGTCCGGCCCTCCAACAGTCTGAGGGACAGTGAACTGGCCCCCTGTTTAAAAAGTTTGAGGACCCCTGCTATAGACAATGGAAATCTCCATCTATATCTGCCCTTACCCTATTTCTCTCTGACTCTCCAAATCTCTCTCTGATTAGACTGGGAAGGAGAGTGTAAAGGGACGAATATGGAATTCCTTTCAAGAACTTAAGATTTCTACTAAGTCTTATTCTTTCCTATGCATGAACTTGATAAACACAGAACTGGAAAAGAACTTAAATAAAGGCCTATAAATTATCTTATTGTCTCTAAAAATTAGGATATATCTGTCTTACCTCAGAGCAGTAGATAGCTCACTGAGCAAAAAGAAAATGTGAGTTACTACAGATGCAAATAAAAATATTTAGGTTGGAAAATAATTTTTTCACACATATTTTTCAGTGAACTGATTAGTCTCTTCAGCAGACTCCATCTACAATAAGATAAAACTGCAGCAATGTAGCCACTGTGATAGCAATGTGATAGAAGGTGCAAATGTTATGCATACAAACCATAAGAAGTTATTCCACCAACTGAATCTTTGCCATTGGAAGAAGAGATGACAGGAAGGCCACCGTGGAGAAGGACAGCAAGATCTTTGTATCCTTCATGTAGTAAAGCATTGTAGAATGATATGTAGGAATAATTATCTTTTTTAAGTATCATTTTAATTAGCATAGCTGCTCGATGCTGTTGAGTGGGCTAAAAAAAAAAGTAGTTTAGTGTACTATAAAGAATGTTTGCAACAAATCAGTGGAGAACAGTGCAAGTTCTGAAATAAATTCTAAAAAAAAATTTTAATTTTTAAAAATTTATCTTTATTGCTGAAAAGTATTACAGATGTCCCCCTTTTTTCCCCTTGACCCTCTCCACCCCATCCCCACTTCCCCCCAGGCCTTCACAACACTATTATATGTGTTCATAGACTATGTATATATGCATATAAGATCTAATTTTAAAGAAAGTATAGACTGCCTCAGAGGACTTTACCTCATTTTTTACTTTTTCCTCCTCTGACGGTGTTAAAACTCCATCACTAATCATGTGATCCATTATGTAGGATGTCTTGATGTCCTTTTCCAGGGCTTCTCTATGTTGAAGCAAACAATTTCGAGCTTTTGCATCCATTCTCCCTCAAATTTTTCTCTCTCTGAGCTGTTAACCATGAGCTACAGGCAAACATCAAAATATATGTCAGGGCAATAAATATATAAAAGATGTGTAACCTCACTGGTAATCAAGATATGTAAAGAAAATAAGATTTTATTTTTTGTGAATATTTTTTTAAATGGACAAAATCCAGTGCTTTCAAACATGTGAGAAAATGAGTATTCTTATGCATTACTTGAGGTGAGCACAAAATGAATACAACTTTCCTGGAAGGCAATCTAGGATACAAAAGTGTTTAAAGTAAGCATTCTCTTTAACCCAGATATGTCACTTCTCAGAATTTATCCCAAGGAGACATTCATATATGTACGCAAAAATATCCACAAAAAGAGTTAACAGAGTGTGCTCAACTGAGAAAGAAAAGATGAAAACAACCAAAATGCCCACCAATCTGAGTATGGATTTTAAAAATTAGGGTATATATATAAGATAGAATATTACATACCAATTTAAAATAAAACACAGCTCCATGTACTGACATGGAGATGCTAATGACACATTGCTGGTTGAAAAAATTAGAAATATAATACCATGTACAGCACAAAATATGTGTTAGAAATATGATCCCATGTAAAGCACAAAATATGTATCATGTAAATATATAGGGAGATGTTTCAAAGTTTGTTCAACAAAATGTTTGGTTACTTCCAAGTAGCAAGACTTTGGGGTTCCCTACTTTCTTCTTCCCCCCACCCCATCTTTCTTTTGTACTGCTCTGTATTGTCTTAATTTTTTTTCAATACACATTATCACTTTTACAATAAAAAAACTTCCTTTTTAAGTTAAAATTTTATAAACAATAATCATACTTAAGTCCTCGTGTTTAAAAACTTTTTTTTTTTAATTGATTTCAGAGAGGAAGGAGAGAGAGAGAGAGAAACATCAATGATGAGAATCGCTGGTTGGCTGCCTCCTGCACACCCACCACTGGGGATTGAGCCCGCAACCCAGGCATGTGCCCTCGACCGGAATCAAACCCGGGACCCTTCAGTCCCCAGGCTCTCTCTATCCACTGAACCAAACCAGCCAGGGCTGTTTAAAAACTTTTTGTTTCCGCCCTAGCTGGTTTGGGTCAATGGATAGAGCGTCAGCCTGCAGACTGAAGGGTCCCAGGTTTGATTCCGGTCAAAGCACATGCTTGGGTTGCAGGCTCCATCCCCAGTAGGGGGGGCATGCAGGAGGCAGCCAATCAATGATTCTCTCTCCTCATTGATGTTTCTATCTCTCCCTCTCCCTTCCTCTCTGAAATCAATAAAAATATACTTAAAAATAAAATAAAACCTTTTTGTTTTCTTTATTCAACATAAGACTAATTACAACGTTGTTGGTATTGCATAATAATTCTCACACAAGGTGTAGGTCAGCTCTGTCTTCAATGATAAACACAGTTCTCATATGCTCACTCCACTGATGTTTCTGCTGAGTATGACCAAGCAACAGGAAATACACTCTGATGTCATTTCTTGGGTTAAGAGACCACAAAGAAAGAATAATATTCTTTACTTAAGTTTCTACCAACTTTATTTCAAATATAATGCAAACGATTCCATGGGTATAAAACCCAGATCAGAATGTATGCAAGTTTTAAAACAGTAACAGAACTCCATCCAATGTATTACAGTGAGTGTCTAAATGTGTATATTAATTTATTCATTCAATAAACATTTGAGCCTCTTCTTGTGTCAAGCCCTACATTTACAGAGAAGGTTAAATCATATCCCTGATGAAGTTCTAGTGGGAATTAAAATAAAGAGATAATTAGAATGTTAAGTCTAAGAGCAAAAACAAAGATAAACACAAGTAACAGGAGCACTAACCAGTAAGCTTCAATTATCCTAGCCTATATAATAAAAGCATATTATGCAAATCGACCAAACAGCTAATAGCGGAACAACCATCTGGACGACCATCCATCTGGACAACCATCCATCCGGACGCCCATCCCAGACCACACTATGACATCCACAGGTGCCAGGCCAGCCAAGGCGGGTGCAATGCGATTGGTAGGGCCCAGCCATGGCCCCACAGAGGGAGGCCCAGGCCACTGACCAGCAGGCTGTGGCGGGTGGACGGACCTCCCTCTGCAAGGGAAGCCCAGGTCCCAGGAGAGGGAAGCCGGTCCAGTCCCAGGTGCCGCAGGGAAGCGGGTGCCGGCAGCCAGGGGAAGGAAGGCCTACTCTTGCACAAATTTCACGCATCGAGCCTCTAGTTACTATGTTTTTAATGGGCCACCAAGTGTGGCACTTGTAAATATAGGGAAGTAGAACATTTGCCTATGCTTGTCAAGGTTCATAAAATGTCCAGGCCTGGAATGAAATTGCTAAAGAAAAAGTTATGATTGGAATCACGACTATCAGATTTTTTAAATGTTAATAATGTTTTTATGATCTCAATTTAAACGTAAAACATCCCTTAATGGTAAGCAATAAAACTCGATTTGACGAAACAAAAATGAATTTTTAAAATTATGTTCAATTGCCTAGCACAGTGGTCGGCAAACTCATTAGTCAACAGAGCCAAATATCAACAGTACAACAATTGAAATTTCTTTTGAGAGCCAAATTTTTTAAACTTAAACTTCTTCTAACGCCACTTCTTCAAAATAGACTCGCCCAGGCCGTGGTATTTTGTGGAAGAGCCACATCAAGGGGCCAAAGAGCCGCATGTGGCTCACGAGCTGCAGTTTGCTGACCACTGGCCTACTGAATAGACATTCTGACAATATGAAACTAATTTCCAGCCGAAACCGGTTTGGCTCAGTGGATAGAGCAACGGCCTGCGGACTCAAGGGTCCCAGGTTCGATTCCAGTCAAGGGCATGTACCTTGGTTGCGGGCACATCCCCAGTAGGGGGTGTGCAAGAGGCAGCTGATTGATGTTTCTCTCTCATTGATGTTTCTATCCCTCTCTCTTCCTCTCTGTAAAAAGTCAATAAAATACATTTAAAAAAAAGAAAAAGAAACTAATTTCCAACTAATTTCTAATTACCTAGAGACTTATTAAAAATAAGTAAAATTTAGCCCTAGCTGGTTTGGCTCAGTGGATAGAGCGTCGGCCTGCGGACTGAAGGGTCCCGGGTTCGATTCCAGTCAAGGGCACATGACCGGGTTGTGGGCTGGATCCCCAGTAAGAGGCGTGCAGGAGGCAGCCGATCAACGAATCTCTCATCATTGATGTTTCTCTCTCTCTCTCCCTCTCCCTTCCTCTCTGAAATCAATAAAAATATATTTAAAAAATAATAAGTAAAATTTAAAGTGCACAAATTGAAATAGCCTAAGTAAATTCTCAGTGCCCCATCTTTTGTAGCCACATCAAGGTGAAAAGTCAAAAGTCTTCATAGATGTAAAATCTCTTACTCTTTCTAAAGGAGGGCAATTTCATCCAGGAAACCCGTTAATAGTTGACTACTTCCTCTTTAGATAATTTCTCTTCCTGGTAGAGCAAGTACCTTGTCCCAGGATCCTGAGTCCCTGAAATGGGTACTGAGCCTCCAAAGAACCGGCTTGGGGAGAAAAACGAGGCGCAAACTTACCCAAACCTTCCCACCAAGATCTTATTGAGAAGAGCAGCCAGGCGGGGACAGAGTTGGAAACCAAAATTAGGGGGCGCGGGGGGGGGGGGGGGAGTTGGAAACCAAATTTAGGGGGCGCGGGGGTGGGGGTGTTGGAATCCAAATTTAGGGGGGGCGAGGGGGGGGGGGGTTCGGTAACGGGGACTTCCGAAAAGGAAAGCAGGACTCGGAGCGAGGCCCGGACAAGTCCGGGTCTGCCAGGTGCCTCACCTGGGCTTCCGCAGTCCGGGGCGCCGAACACCTCCGGTGACCTCCGACCGGCGGAGATGTAGGCGCCACCTCCGCAGGCAGGTAGCACCGTCCCGGGGCACGAGGTGAGGCCCGGCCCTAGGCCCGCCCCGTCGGTGGACCCCACCCCAGACACAAAGAAAGGAGGGCCACCGTCGCTCCTTCCCTCGGACGGCAGCTGCACCCGGGGGCCCCCCGCCCAGTGCCACTCGGGACGCTGCCGTGGCTACTTCACGTCCTCGCGGGGAGCTGACGGCCCAGACCGCTCCCTCACCTCCGGCTCCCTCGCCCCTCCGGTGCAGGAACCGGGCATCCGCGTCCACTGGACACCGCCTCTTTACCTTAGGACCGCGGAGCAGTCAAAACCCGCGGAGCCCGCCCAGCCGAACGGCGCGCGCCCGCGCATGCAAATAAACACACGCCAAGCCCCAAGGCGGGCGGCCGCCGCCGTGCGCGCTCCCGCTCCGGCTTAAGCCCGCGCACGCACAGGAGAGCGCCTGCGCCCCGCCCCACGGCGGGGGCGTGGCTCGGCCGCGGGGGCGCGCCGCGTTCCCGTGAGGGGAGGACCCGGGCGGCGGCGCGCTGGGCTTGGCGCGCATTGCCCCGCCCCGCCCCGCCCCGCCCCGCCTCCGGCGTCCCCGCGGCCCGCCAGCGCCCGGAATCTACGGCTTCCTGGGGTTCGCAGCATTAAGTGGGGTAGTGGGGTCGCCGCCTGACTCAGCTGGAGGAACTAGGGGCCGGGAGGATGCCGCGAAGCAGCGAGGACGGCCGAGGGGGGGCGGGGCCTGGTCCGTGGGCGGTGCTAAGTCTGGGCGGGGGCGCGGTCACCGCCGTGGCTTCCCGCGGAGGCTGAGGCGGCCACGTCCCGCTCCCGCTGGGTGTAGGGGCCCCCGGAGTTTGCTGTCCTCAAGACCTCCAGACATGTCCGAGGTGAAGAGCCGGAAGAAGTCGGGGCCCAAGGGAGCCCCCGCGGATCCCGGGAAGCGGAGCGAGGGCGGCAAGAGCGCCGAGGCGCGGGACGGTGCAAGCGGGGGCTGGGTGGACCCCCGGACCGGCGTGAGCCTGCTGTCGCTGGGCATGTGCCTGGGCCTGGCCTGGTAAGTGGACGCGAGGCCGCACGGGCCGCCCCCCCCCCCCCCACCCCCAAGTCCGGCCTCCGGTGGTCGCCCCGCTCCTGTCGGAATCCCGCCCGGGCCCCACCCGGCTCGGCATCCCCCCGTCTCCAAACCTCCCAATTTGGCGGCTGCTGTTCCTCTGCCTCGACCTCAAACGAGGGCCAACCCAGCTTCTTGCTTTCGCCCTTTCCCTGTAACCCGTTTTAACTTTGCACTAGGATCGTGCCCCGATCGCTCAGCTGCAGTGGAGGGGAAGGTTTGGAACGAGTCAGCCATTTCTTAAGAGAGAACAGATTCGGCCAAACTTTTATTCCGTGCCTGCTACACTCCCAGAAGCTTGACCGTTTTTAGAAACACGTTATTCCAGTCCGCTTTGCATTTGTCCGGGACACATTGGCCCCGCCCTATAAATGCCTAATGGCAACGTTTGCAACCTTTAAAGAGTTCATTAGGATCTCAAAGCAACAAACGTTAATGATTCTAAGTTTGGAGGATTTCTCATATTCCGATCGGTGTGCATATGCGTTAAGAATTTAGAGTCTATTCCTAAGCTGCAGATGGAATTTTGGTACCGGAAAGCTACAAAAGTATGTAGCGCTGGTGACAAGACACACTTTACATTAGACTTTCCCTCCATTTTTCGGTGGTTTTTAAGGTATTTCGAAGATAGCTATTCATCTTCAAAAGTAATCAAATTCTAGGAGGGGTCCTGGACATCCTGTAGTCTAGAACGTTTTTCATGCTAGTAAGTTTTGAATTGTACTTTAGGGGTGACTCATCCTAAGTTGATCTTAATAAAAGATTTGGCCCTGACCGGTTTGGCTCAGTGGATAGAGTGTCGGCCTGCCGACGCAAGAGTCCTGGGTTCGATTCTGGTCAAGGGCATGTACCTTGGTTGCGGGCATATTCCCGGTGGGGAGTGTGCAGGAGGCAGCTGATCGATGTTTCTCTCTCATCGATGTTTCTAACTCTCTATCCCTCTTCCTTCCTCTCTGTAAAAAGTCAATAAAATATATATTAAAAAAAAAAAAGATTTGTCACAGTAATGTGAAATGTTGATTATTAAATGTTCTCTTGCTATACTGTCATTTTACTAATGTTATTTTTGTTTATGGAATATTTTATTTTGATCTTCAAGGAATAAATGTACTGAATTTACTGTTTTGAAAACTGCTCTTATATCTTAAAATGCATGGCCTTTAGGTAAGTTAAGCCCTTTTTGTATTAGGAAGGTTATTCAGTAATAGAATTTAGTTTGCTCAAAGATATATGTTGCTTTTCTCTGGAACCTGATACAACTGGTTTTACTTACTGAATTTATTTATCTGAAGGTACATATGCATGGGAGCTAAATTATATCACCAATTGTTCACTTTTTCAAAAATTTAGTTCCTGTCCTGGGGAAAAACACTAATAGTGATCTGTTGGCATAAGAAATGTCCAAAACTAGAGAATTTTTATTAATAGTTTATTTGAGCCAGAACTAGTGACAGTTGCTGGGAAGCAAGATCTAAAATGCTCCAGAGAATAACAGTTTCGCAGTTTCTTTTATGCCTTCGAAATTAAGGAGAGAACTTAAGGAAGAATATGTAAAGGTGGGAAAAAGCAAGATGGGGATTTGATTATAGGATAGTTAACAAGATTAATTCTCTTGAGGGTGGTTATTATAATTTATTTCAAAGTTGTGCTAACAATGGACAGGACTTGCTTAAGGCAAAGGCAAACCTTTACTAAAAAAGTTATATGCCTGGGATGTGACTACCCACCATGACCTGCCCAGTTAGGAATATATGATCAAATTACCCTGTGAGGTTACTTTCCACAGAATTTGTTAGTGCCTATAGTAAAGGCCCAAAGAAATTACATTCAGTAGGAAGATTTTATTTGAACTGTCTTTGCAAAATGATAAAACAATATCTAAAGCTTTTTTCTTAAACAGGCAGATTCTATGATAGATATTAAAATAGTTGACTGTTAATTGCTCTTGTGAAATCTTTTGCCACAAGAGTTGGAAGTAGAAATACTTCAGTCACTGTTTATAGCAAATATTTATCCATGGTAATTTCGGGAATAAAAAATTATTCTGGCAAGACATTTGCAAGTATTTTCCAATTAAACATTTGGCATCTCAAAATACTAGAATTACAACAAAGCCATTGATATTTTTTAACTCTAGAACACATGCTTCAGCATCTACAGGCCAGTTTGTCAGCTATTTAATGCTTATTGTACTGACACTGTCCTGATGGTTAAACTACAACACTGAATATATGTGCCTGTCAGTACAGTTTATCCATCCTCTTACACTTGGATTAAATTGAGAGGGGAAGTTTAAACCCTACTGCCTAAGGAGGATTTCAAGACATCTCTACTTCAGTGTCTTCCGGCCTTTAGGCTTGGAATTCTTGTTTAGAAAGTAAATAGATAAAGTGTAACAGATAAAGTCCTGACTTGTCAGTTTAACAATAAGATGTTGGAGATAACAGTTACCCAAAACTATATGGCTTTGAGTGTTAGCTTGAATACTGTTTGTAAACTCTTAAGAACGTTTTTTGAAGAAATTCTGCTTTCAAAAAGTTTAAAAGTTGTGTATGTAGTTACTAAATAAGACACAAATGATACTTTACAAGCTTATTTAATTATGTAAATTAAAAACCAGAAGTTCCAGTGTAAAAAAAAAAGTATTCTTGGAAGTTTCAACAGATTTCTAAATTTCCTTTATAAAATTTTTTCAACACATTTGTGATAATTATGTATAAGAAGTCAAAAGCTCTTTAAACAACCAGCTAACTCTGTGTTTTTTTTTTTTGTATATCATCTAACACACTATAAGTCATATACAGCAAAATCATGGCTAACGCCATTTTTCAGCTTTTTGTTGTTAATGAAGTTTATCTAAAAGATAGTTTATTCTTGCCCCGCTGATCTGGCTGAGTGGTTGAGCGTCAACCTATGAACCTGGAGGTCAGGGTTTGATTCTTGGTCAGAGCACATGCACGGGTTGTGGGCTCGATCCCGAGTGTGGGGCATGCAAGAGGCAGCCAATCAATGATTCTCTCTCATCATTGATGTTTCTATCTCTCTCCCTCGCCCTCTTTGAAATCAATAAAAAAAAATTTTTTAATGGAATATAATCAATGTTTTTCTGGCCATTCAGTATGATGCTAAAAATGAAACAGGACTAAGGGGGTGCTGGCCCTAGCAGTAGCCCTGGAACTTCCTTTCTTGCTGAAGGTCCATAATAACAGCTGCCTTTGGTTATTTGCCTCTTTCTCATTAAGTTGAAACGGCCAGGGAAACTTCTATAATATATTAGTCCTCAATCAGCTGTCTGCCACCATCAGTCTTAAAGGTGCTGTGCAGAGGCAACACAACATGGAAATGCAGTTTAATACTATAGGCCCTGGATCTGTATGAAGTCTCAATGGATTATGGCAGTGGTTCTCAACCTTTCTAATGCCGCGACCCTTTAATACAGTTCCTCATGTTGTGGTGACCCCCAACCATAAAATTATTTTCGTTGCTACTTCATAACTAGTTTTGCTGCTGTTATGAATCGTAATGTAAATATCTGTGTTTTCCGATGGTCTTAGGTGACCCTGCTAGCAGTTCTCAACCTGTGGGTCGAGACCCACAGGTTGAGAACCGCTGCTGTAGAGCCTAAGACTCTACAGCAGCGCCTAAGACTCTACAGTAGAGCCTAAGACTCTACAGCAGCGCCTAAGACTCAACAGAGCCTTTGCTGCTCGGTTGACTAATGAGTTTGCCAACCACTGGTCTAGGAGCTTTGTAAATAAGAACCTATTTAATCTGTACAACCCTATGAACTCAGTAGTAGTATCCCCTCTTGACAGATGAGGAAACTAGCAAAGATAACTTCAGTAGCTTGCCCAGAGAGGTTATACAGCTAGTAAATGGCAGAGCCACAGTTGCCCAACTCCACACTCAACCAGTATTATTAATAAGAGGCAAGGGCCCTAACTGGTTTGGCTCAGTGGATAGAGTGTCGACCTGCGGACTGAAGGGTCCCAGGTTCGATTCCAATCAAGGGCATGT
The DNA here is from genome assembly GCF_027574615.1 of Eptesicus fuscus. Taxonomy (NCBI): domain Eukaryota; kingdom Metazoa; phylum Chordata; class Mammalia; order Chiroptera; family Vespertilionidae; genus Eptesicus; species Eptesicus fuscus. Next base: position 91,269,315 of record NC_072479.1, on the reverse strand, counting down.
ACCTTGGTTGTGAGCACATCCCCAGTAGGGGGTGTGCAGGAGACAGCTCATCAGTGATTCTAACTCTCTATCCCTCTCTGTAAAAAATCAATAAAATATATTTTTAAATAAATAAATAGTCAAGGCCCTAGAGATAGAAATCTTTACTCCAGAACTACTTATAGTTCTTTTTTTTTTCTTCAACTACAAGCTGTAGCCCTAATCAGAACCTAATTGTTTACCTCATCTAAACTAGGGAATATGGGTGTAAAAAGGCTTTGAACTGCTCCTGTTAAAAAGCCTGTTTTAAAAATTAGTTTTTCAGAATTAAAGTCACCTTCTCTAAGCATACAGTTTTGACTTCTAGAAAGTCATCATCTTAATGTTCAAGAGTTAATATTTATAAAGCACTTAGAATAGTGTCTGGCACATCTAAGTGAAAAATACTCCAGCATACAAACCACTTTTCATTTTTTCATTACTAACCGTAAGTCAACTTTATGCTTGCACTACTCGTATGTAGCAATGGTGAATCTTATCTCTTTTTTTTATTTTGTTGAGCAGCTAACCATGAAAAAAAAACAAAACACCTACAAATTGTCATCAGAGATGATATTTCCACTAACATGGCAGTTTTCTTCAAGCTTTTGCTTAATATTGAAGAGAAGTGCAGAGATAAACAACATTAAAAAATATTTAATAAAAAAAATGCCGAAACTGGTTTGGCTCAGTGGATAGAGCGTCAGCCTGCGGACTGAAAGGTCCCGGGTTCGATTCCAGTCAAGGGCATGTACCTTGGTTGCGGGCACATCCCCAGTAGGGGGTGTGCAAGAGGCAGCTGATTGATGTTTCTAACTCTCTATCTCTCTCCCTTCCTCTCTGTAAAAAATCAATAAAATATATTTAAAAAAAAAAATATTTAATAAAATGGAAAATCCTAATGTATTATTGTAGTGGATCAACCTTCACAAAAAGTCCTTTTTATCATAATGAGTTTATTCTGAATAAACACACTGATGTACAGCATAAATCTATGAGGTAACACTGGAGTGATGAATGATAAAACTAGTCCTTGAAATTAGATGTATTTCTTTAGAATAGTCTCTATCCTTGGTCTGCTGGTCCCAGATAAGCCTATATTCTGAAAAGAACCTCTTAAAAGCCAAGAATGAAACAGCCAATCAAAAGAGAATTATGTCTACATATCCATCTTTAAAAATTAGGATAATGGCGTTTTCTAATAATCAGAAGTTTTGTTTAAAAGTTCATATTAGCACATTCAGTGTTATAGAATGGATGGGAGCCATCACTAAAATAAATTTATTTCAGCCCTAACTGGTTTGGCTCAGTGGATAGAGCATCGGCCTGCGGACTCAAAGGTCCCAGGTTCGATTCCGGTTAAGGGCATCTACCTTGGTTGCAGGCACATCCCCAGTAGGGGGTGTATAGGAGGCAGCTGATTAATGTTTCTCTCTCATCGATGTTTCTAACTCTCCCTCTCCCTTCCTCTCTGTAAAAAATCAATAAAATATATTTTAAATAAATAAATAAATGTATTTCATCTGACATTATAAACATTTGTTTAAAAAGTCTGGGAGAGCTGAAGATGGTGGCATAGGTAAACACCTGAACTTGCTGCCTTGCACAACCATATCAAAACTACAACTAAAAGACAAAACAGATATCATCCAGAACCATGGATAAGGCTGGCTGAGTGGAAGTTATACAACTAGAAGGAAAGAGAAAAGCACACTGAGACTGGGAGGAGGTGCAGAGGTGCAAAAGTGCGGAGGTACAGAGGCACACGCAAAGCGAGCTGGCAACTAGGTATGCTGTTGTCTTTTTCAATCGGGAGGGAGATACAAGCTCCCGACTGCTCTGAACTCCAGTTCCGGGTGAGACTCTGGGGACCCAGACTCATATGGGGAGAAACTGGACTGTCTGGCATTGGGCCGGAACACGAGGGCGGCTTTCTCTCAGAGTTGCTTGCAGTGATCATTGTTTCTGCACGGCACCACGGGATACAGGGACCCAGGGACCTCTTAGGGGCAGGGCTGATGGTCAGCCATTGCTGTTTGCTCCCCCATAGTGATTCCCTGAGACCCGCCCCACCCAATTTACAACCCCACCCAAGCTGTGCGCAGAGGCTTTTACATATGAATGGCCTGGCCTTTTTCAATCTAAAACCTAACAAACTGCAGCTGGGTCAGAGAGCTTCCAAAAGAAGGCCCAAGGCTTGACAGCAGCTTGCATTGCTTCACAGCTGGCCTCATCTGGGCACCTCCAAACCCCAAACAAAGAGGAGGAATCTGCAGATCTCGCTGTAGCTCCTGCTGGGTGGCCTCAGGCAGTGGCTGACTTTGCACCTCCTTGGAGATCCAAGAGCCATTGTACCCAGTGGTCAGAGTGGGACCATCCAGATTACAACTCTTAACATCCATAAGAGACACACTTGGGGCAGACTCAGTGAGCACCAAAGCCCCATTGAAGCAAGTCCTTCCCCATAAGGGTGTCTCCAGCACAGAAGTTCTCCCATTGTAGACACAACTGGTCCTCACAGCCAATTGGCCTGGAGGTCAATTCCTCCCAGTGACACCAACAGCAATCAAGGCTTAACTACAACAAGACTGTGTACACAGCCCACAAAGGGGTGCACCAAGAGTGTCCACCTCAGGTAATTAGGGATGCTGAGTCACTGGGCCCTATAGGACACCTAGCACACAAAGCCACTCTATCAACACAGGGAAGCAGCCAAAATGCAGAGACAAAGAAACAGGTCACAAATGACAGAAATGGAGGAAAGCAAACTGGATATAGAGTTCAAAACCACAGTTATAAGGTTGCTCAAGAATCTTCTAGAAACCTCCGAGAAATTTAGTGAGACCCTCAAGGATATGAAAAAGGACCAATTAGAAATTAAGCATACACTGACTGAAACAATAATATACAGAGATCCAACAGCAGACTATAGGATCCCAAGAATCAAGTCAAAGATTTGAAATATGAAGAAGCAAAAAACACCCAACTGGAAAAGAAAAAAGAACCCAGAAATATGAAGATAGTGTAAGGAGCCTCTGGGACAACTTCAAACGTACCAACATCCGAATTATGGCAGTGCCAGAAGAAGAGAGAGAGCAAGATATTGAAAACCTATTAGAAGAAATAATGACAGAAAACTTCCCCTACCTTGTGAAAGAAATAGACTTACAAGTCCAGAAAGTGCAGAGAACCCTAAACAAAAGGAATCCAAAGAGGACCACACTAAGACACATCATAATTAAAATGCCAAGGCAAAAGACAAAGAGAATATTAAAAGCAGCAAGAGAAAAACAGTTACCTACAAGGGAGTACCCATACAACTGTCAACTGATTTCTCAACAGAAACTATGCAGGCCAGAAGGGAGTGGCAAGAAATATTCAAAGTGATGAATAACAAGAACCTACAACCAAGATTACTCTACCCAGCAAAGCTATCATTTAGAATTGAAGGTCAGATAAAGAGCTTCACAGATAAGAAAAAGCTAAAGGAGTTCATCACCGCCAAACCAGTATTATATGAAATGCTGAAGGGTATTCTTTAAGAAGAGGAGGAAGAAGAAAAAGGTAAAGATAAAAATTATGAACAACAAAGTAACATACATATCTATCAACAAGTGAATCTAAAAATCAAGTGAATAAAAATCTGATGAACAGAATAAACTGATGAATATAATAGAATCAGGGGCATAGAAAGTGAGTGGACTGACAATTCTCAGGGGGGAAGGGGGTGTGGGGGGTGTGGGAAGAGAATGGACAAAAATCTTACACCTATGGATGAGGATGGGGGTAGGGGAGTAGGGATGTAGGGTGGGAACCGGGTGGAGGAAAGCTATGGGGGGAAAAGAGAGGAACAACTGTAATAATCTGAACAATAAAGATTTATTATTTTTAAAAAAGAATTTAATATGATAGAATAACTTGATTGAAAAATGGCTGGCTGTGTCATGCTATTTTTCTTTTTATTGTTGACAGCATTACAGATGACCCATTTTCTCCTTTTTTGGCCCCCTCCCAACCCTCCACTGCTTTTTGATGCCTCAAAGAAAGAATTTCAACTGCTGCTCTTTCGGATCCCAAGGAATTGAGTCAAAGTAGATGGACCAGAATAGTACTAGATTCGAAGCATGTCTTTTGTGCTTGCTCATTTCAAGTTCTAAACACACAACAGTCCATTTATAGTTTTTAAGACTGGGATAACTTTTTCATGCTTCTGCCCTGTACTATCTGCCAGATAGAAAAACACTCCAATTTTAGGACATCCAAAGTACATCGATATGACGTGTATTTCTTATTATAAACAATTGTATATGTGTTTGTGTTCTATTGTCACTTTAACAGTGACTCCTGTGTTCATCCGTTTTGAGTCCGGTTATTTTGCAACTTCTAATCACCATCATGTCCTCTTCCTTCCACTTCACTGCTTGCTTTTTTTTCTCTTCTACATTTTAATTTAAAAATGCTTTTTTTTTTTTTACATAGGCAAAATAGTAGAGATCACATATTTTTTTCTAAATAATTCATTATTTCTTCCTTCAAAATATTCTGCATACATGTATTACAACTGTCACACCGTCTTGCTCACTGAGCCAGCTGTGAACTTGAAGAGGGGCAGTTTCACTCATCTTTGCATGAGTAGTACCATTAAACCACTACCTACCTAAATGTTTATTGAAATAAACTAATAAAAGCTGCCACTACCCATACCAGAATTTGTCATCCTTACCAGAAGTGGGTAAAAAATACTCCTTTAAAACTCAGACTTAAATAGATATGAATTAGGTGAGAGAGTGATTTTTTTTTTTTCTTTTCCAGGTTTGTATTTCAACAATCGGAAAAGTTTGCAAAGGTGGAAAACCAATACCAGTTACTGAAAATAGAAAACAACGAATTCCAAGGGCTGCAAAGTAAAATCAGTTTAATTTCAGAAAAGGTAATTATTAATTGGCTTATTTGGGGAGATTTTTTCCATTTTCCTTCCTCCTATCATCATTCTACCCCAGTTCATAAATTCTTTTTTCCTGCCTTTTAAACAATGCTATTTTAACTCTCACAGGTTAAAATACCTCTTTACATTCTCCCTTCAATCCAATTTAGACTTAAATTACATTTAGAAAGGTAAATAATTTTTTATAATACAACTACTGTTATTGTTTGAAAAGACTAACATGCTCATATTGAGGTGACCTCAGTTTTCTATTTAAATATCAAGTGTATATACTTGATATTTTGATATAAAATTAGAATAGGAAAAGCATTTGTTGGGCAAAGTTTCATCGGTGTTTTATTCTTTACTTTCTGATTGGTAAACATATATATATGTACATATAAGACTGATTAACCTAAACATAAATATTGATTGTGGAGCCATATGAAAATTGAAATCCAGGTCTTTGTTGTGTTTCTTCAAGCTGCAGATGCAGATGCATTATTTCTGTGATTCTTAGAAATGTGCAACAGATTTAAAAAATGTTAACTACTACACTTCTCAGGAGAGGGTCTGCTATAATCAATGAGGCATTTGTGGGCCTTGCCTGGCTACTGGAGACCAAGGTATCATTGGGAAACATACCTTGTTTGTTCATTTCTTCATGTGCTAAATCTTTACTTAAGTCATAAGGTAGACAGGACTTGTGCCTGTCACCAGGGTGAGCAAGAATGTTATAAAAATAAACAGGAAAAAAATAGAGGGTCTAAGTTCCTGCAGCTTCATGCACAAAATGGGCATATATTCCCTCAGAAGGTAAAAGCCATGGATGAAAATCACACATCCCCTCGAACATGCCAGGGGATCGAATGTGAGCTTAGGGGCCTCTGGGAAGAAGATGCAAGAGCTGGTATTTTGATGTAGAGCTCAAGTTAGAATCTGGTTATAATTGTTGGAGGCTCTCTCATCAGGGGGAAGATGATAGAAAAAAAAAATGGCAGGAAACAGAAACTGAATGTGCTTAAAAGCTATGGAAAGCAAATTTTGAAGAAAGATTTCCTTTTTAAATGAAAAATTTGGTAGCAAATAAAATGCTTTTTAAAGAAGATTTTTTTTTTAATATATTTTATTGATTTTTTACAGAGAGGAAGGGAGAGGGACAGAGAGCCAGAAACATCGATGAGAGAGAAACATCAATCAGCTGCCTCCTGCACACCCCCTACTGGGGATGTGCCCGCAACCAAGGTACATGCCCTTGACCGGAATCGAACCCGGGACCCTTGAGTTCACAGGCCGATGCTCTATCCACTGAGCCAAACCGGCCAGGGCAAGATGTTTTAAATATTAAAATATATTCATATATATATAAGCCTAATATGTTAAGTGTCCAACCTATTGGTCGATCGCTCGACCAGTCACTATGACATGCACTGACCACCACGGGGGCAGATGCTCCAACCAGTAGGTTAACTTGCTGCTGGGGTCCAGCCAATCGGGACTGGGCGAGATGGGCTGGGCACACCCTGGAACCCTCCCAGGATCCCTCCCCGGCCAGCCGGCCCCCATCAGCCCCGATCGGGACTGGACGAGACGGCCCCAATCAGCCTCGATTGCCGGCCAGGCTGAGGGACTCCACCCGTGCACAAATTCATGCACCAGGCCCCTAGTATTATCATAGGATCCAAAAACTATTCAGTCTTTGCATAGCTCTTTCACTCCCAGTCTGCCTAGGAGTAGTTTAACAACAGCTGCCTTCTCACAAAGCTGATCCTCATGGCTAGTGTAATGCAATAGGAGGAAAAAACAACTAGATCTGGACTCCCATCACAATTACATCACCTCTGAAAAAAATCACCTTAATTCCTCTTGGCCTCCGTTTCCTCGTTTATTAAATGAGAATAACAAATGTTTTATAAGGATTAGATGAGATACAATGCATATGTAAACTCTTTGAAAACTTTCAAGCAGTGATAAATTTAAGGTATTAGCTCTCTTTAAAAAAATGAAAAACTATTAGAATATATTGGCAGCCCATAAATGATAGCTGTTGTGGTATACTAGTCACTATATATGTGTTTGCAGATTAAATCTTGAGACCCTGTTATCCTTTTGAACTTTTGGGGACTCTTGAGATATACGCCTCAGGGTATAGTGATGCTCTGATGAACAGTCCAGGTAGGAAATTACCTTTGGGTAATTGCTGCTAACAAGACAACTAAACCTAGCAGTATTACCAATGTACAAGTATTTCTCAAAATTGGCTTTTAAAGGAACTTGTATTATGGCTACATGTGTGCACTGAAGATAATTTGTAAACAAGGTTTCGAAGTGGTCCTATTGTATTATTCAGTGGGGTTGCACATTGTTCCCCGCTGTCACCTGGAACTGCTTCAGGTATGATGGGGGTGGGCCCAGAAGGTTTATGGCCATTCTTTTTTCTTTTTCTTTCTTTTTTTAAAATAAATTTTTATTGATTTCAGAGAGGAAGAGAGAGACAGAAGCATCAATGATGAGAGAGAATCATCCATCAGCTGCCTCCTGCACGCCCCCCACTGGCGATCGAGCCCGCAACCTGGGCATGTGCCCTGACTGGGAATCAAACCGTGACCTCTTAGTTCATAGGTCGACGCTCAGCCCCTGAGCCATGCCGGCTGGGCACAATTCTTCTTCCTAAATATCAGCAAACATGTTCTTTATACCTCGAGATATGGGGACTACAAAAAATGTACAAGATGGCCGAAGCCGGTTTGGCTCAGTGGATGGAGCATCGGTCTGCGGACTGGAAGGTCCCAGGTTCGATTCCAGTCAAGGGCATGTACATTGGTTGTGGGCACATCCCCCGGTGGGGGGTGTGCAGGAGGCAGCTGGTCGATGTCTCTCTCTCATCAATGTTTCTAGCTCTCTATCCCTCTCCATTCCTCTCTGTGAAAAATCAATAAAATATATATATATTTTTAAATGTACAAGATGTGCTCTCTTCGCCTAAGGAATTTTAGAAGCTGTCCTGTCTTCACTGTCTCATTCATCAGTCTGTTAAGGGGTCAGATTTCCAAGTCACTTCCTAAGCCTTTCCTCATTGAGATCCAGACTTCTAACCTCTCCTTAAGCATCCATTCTCCTGTGCTAATTCTGTCATAACACAAATCATAATCTATTGTGATTTTGTTGTTATTAACTGACTCCCTTACTGATCTTTAGGCCAATCACAGTGTCTTGTATCTCTATACCCCTATATCTCTATATAATAATGGAACAGAGGACACTCAATAAGTCTTATTGGAACTCTAGAATATACGTCATAAAAGATCCAAAACTCTCTCTCCCCTGCCAGGGACTATACTGTATCTATAATTTTATGTCCAGTGTCTAGCACAGGTCTGGCACAGAGTGAACACTCAAAAATTCTTGAATCATATGTGCTGAGTGCCAAATAGGTGGCAAATACATAATACAGTATGTGCTGCTGTACCGAGGTTCAGGCTTGTCAGACTAGGGTTATGGGAAAATGCTGCACTGAAGAGCTGAGATCTGGTCGGAGCCTTGAAGGAAGGGCAGAACTCAGCTAAGCAAAGAGGAGGGAAGACAAGCATAGAGAGAGGTTATAGAATTTGGGACTTGATCCTAGAAAACATCATATTGTACCAATATTTTAGGAAACATATTGTACCATGATATACATAGCAGTTTCTAAAAGCTTAGTCTTACTGTAGTGTGTAGGATGATTTAGAGAGGAAGTAATTAGAAGCAGATACTAGATAATGCTTCCAGAATACTTTCCTTGATCATCGAAGTCTCCTTTGGGTGCCCCATGTAACTGCTTCCACAGTTCTTCCCCTATCACAGCGTATATAGACTTGGCTTTCACCCCAGTTACACTAAGCTGCTCAGGGGCAGAACTGTGTCTTGAACAGCATTAAGTCTTCAACACAAGGCTGCAAACATTTGATAAATTAACATTCATTTCTAGTCCTTCCTGTGTCTCGAAGGCTATCTTTGTGAGTGTAGACTAAGGCGCACAACCTGGTCTGTCTATGTTCCGGACACATATGAGGACATGCCAGGAGCTTACCATAATTTACAGATATTTAGGACACTTTACTCTTTGACATAGTTGTCTCACTAAACTGGTTTTTTCTTCATTTTGCCTTTGTGATATTTGTAAGATCTGATTCTGGTACCTTCTCCACAAAGGTTGGTCAACCAATTTTTTTTTTTCAGGCAGAAACTCTTCCAGAATCATTGGATTTAGAAAAGTGAACAAATTTTATAACTAACTTACAGTTTCTTAAACATCCAAATAACCATAGAAATAACAAAGTTGTTTTCCATTGGAGTAAAAAAAAGAAAGAAAAGTGCTATACTTCAGACTCCCTTTAGCATTATCTTTCAGTTGAATATCCCTCCATGAAAATGTGCGAATATTTAGGATTATAAGTTCAGGTATATTTCTCTGCCATAGTGCTAATCTATTAAATTCAAATATGTTAAAACAACGTTAAATTAATAAGTGTTTTTGCCAATATGGCTCTGATATACTTGGTATTTTAGACATCTTCAGAATTTGAAATTGGCGCATGACTGTTAAAGTATGTTTCCCTAATATAAAAGTTATTAAGTAGCCTTGGGAATTGTTTTGTGTTATAAATGCAGCTTGAGTCTACTGAAAGTATCCTGCAAGAAGCTACGTCATCCATGTCTTTGGTGACCCAGGTTGAGCAGGAAGTATCCAACCTCCAGCATATCATGCATGACATTCAAATTAGTGAAGAGATGCTCGCTCAAAAGATGCAAAGCCTTAATGAGAAGTTCCAAAATGTCACAAATTTCTGGGAGAGAAGCCTGGAAGAAATGAATGCTAATACAGACACTTTCAAATCAGAATCAAAGCATATGCATTCGCAAGTGACTGTTCAGATTAACTCAGCTGAACAAGGAATAAAGTTGCTCTCGGAAAGGCTAAAAGATCTGGAAGACAGCACACTCAGAAATATCAGAACAGTGAAAAGACAAGAAGAAGAGGATCTTCTGCGAGTCGAGGAGCAGCTGGGCTCTGATGCAAAAGCAGTTGAAAAGTTAGAAGAGGAACAGCATGCTCTCTTGGCCAGAGATGCAGACCTGACTAATAAGCTTTCCAACTACGAACCCAAAGTTGAGGAATGCAAGACACATTTGCCAACCATTGAAAGTGCAATTCGCTCTGTTCTCAGAGTCTCTCAGGATCTGATGGGGACAGAAAAGAAAATGGAAGATTTAACTCTGCAGATGTTTAATATGGAAGATGATATGCTGAAAGCAGTATCTGAGATCATGGAAATGCAGAAAACTCTTGAAGGACTTCAGTACGACAACAGCATATTAAAGATGCAAAATGAACTGGACGTTCTGAAAGGAAAAGTTCATGACTTTATAGTATATTCGAGTGCAGGAGAAAAGGGAACTTTAAAAGAACGTAATCTAGAAAATAAAGGAATTGATAGTGACCTTTAAATGCACTACATTTATTCTGATGAACCATATTATTATACATCAATTTATTAGTTCCATGCTTTTGTGTTATTTTGATATGTCTCACTTACCCTACATTATTGGAAAAGAAGTGAGATGTCCACAGAAATGTATTATCCAGACAATCAAAGCTTATCTCTAAGCAATACAACTTATTCCGTTTTAATCATTTTAAATAGAAATAATTCTAAAATATATACATATATCTCTACTTTTTAAAAAGCAATATCCTTAATATTTTTCATGTTTTTCTAATTAATGGTCATTATTATGAATTTCACCCATTGGACCCAAATATTTTAATATCTCTAGTAGCTAATGAGGGGTGTTTACCTCCTCCCTAAGTGACCCCAGTTTGCTATCTTTCAAACCTTATGTCTACTTCTTATATCTCTTCTGTCACCTGGAAAGGTGACCCACTGATCTGTTACTGTCAGGTGCGTCGGTGAAGTGCCAGCCTCAGCCAGGCCTTCATTTCCTTTGTAATTTACTACAGGCTAAGAATCCAGACCACAGAGTTCATAGGAATTTTGTTTATTAAAAAAATAACATGCCCAAGAGCAAGATTGGGGTACTTTGCTATGCATTAATATGCACTTTTTGAAAACTGTGGAGCCTTGGAAATGTTTTTACTTTTTTTTTTTTTTTTTTTTTTTTAATATATTTTATTGATTTTTTACAGAGAGGAAGGGAGAGGGATAGAGAGCTAGAAACATCGATGAGAGAGAAACATCGACCAGCTGCCTCCTGCACACCCCCTACCGGGGATGTGCCTGCAACCAAGGTACATGCCCTTGACCGGAATCGAACCTGGGACCTTTCAGTCCGCAGGCCGACGCTCTATCCACTGAGCCAAACCGGTTTTGGCTGTTTTTACTTTTTGTTAAGATTCTGTGTTATAGATACTTGTAAGAATCTTTAAATAAGAGTAATATACAGTGAGGCAAAAGTAGGTTTACAGTTGTGAGTAAGCAAAAGTTTATTCTTGTATTATTATTTATTCATTATTGTATTATTTTCCATACAAACAACTGTAAGCCTACTTTTGCCCCACCCATATCATTGTTTTTTTGTTTTTTAAGGTTTTTCCTAGGAATGCTGTGTGTATGCTTTGAAGTATGGACTTTTGGAATATCTCTGTATAGCTGGGCTTTTTATTTAAAAAAAAAAAAAAGGTTCTGACTGTGCTACAGACTCCTGAGTTTGCTAGATAAAGGATCTCTAGGTAAATTACTCTATCTAGAACATACACCGATAAGCCTGTGGCCTGTTTTAAAGAGGAAAAAGCAGCAAAACGAGAAATGAGAGCCAGCCTGCCACCACCTTAACTCTCCATCCTCACCACTTTCCACTCCTTCCCTCTCTCCCTGCTCACACCTTTACACTAATTTTTCACCTAGAATGCTCCCTCCTCTCCTTGAGGATTTTTCTCTTTTTTTTTTTAAGCAGCTATGGAAAGTTTTTTATATTTTTTTTAATTGATTTCAGAGAGGAAGGGAGAGGGGGAGAGAGATAGAAACATCAATGATGAGAGGAAACCATCGATCAGCTGCCTCCCGCACACCCGCTACGGGGTGAGGGGGATTGGCCGCAACCCGGCATGTGCCCTTGCCTGGAATCGAACCCGCAACTCTTCAGTCTGCAGGCCAACACTCTATCCACTGAGCCACGCCGGCTAGGGCTTGAGGGTCTTTCTTAACCCTCCACTGCCCCTCCTGTGTAAAACTGTAAACTTCCAACTCCTTGTCCCCCTAAGAAACTTTCTATGTAACTTATTTTAACTATTGTCCCCAATGTGAGTTCTAGGAATGCAAGGATTTATCTGTTTTGTTCACTGATACATCTCCAAGGACCAGAACAGGCCGAGTTACCTGACAAGAGTGGAGTAAATATTTGTGAATTAATGCTATTCACTTAAGAGATGTTTGCTGGGCAGCTGGCCCATGCCAAGTTTGTTAAAGCCAAGATAAGTAAGACACTGAACTGGCCTTGAATGCACCTGATGGAGAACTGACCACGAACAAAAATGTGCATCACAGGACTGCAAACTAAGGCCACAGGCAGACGTGCCAAATGCTCCGAGGACGAGGCCTCTGCTTCCCCTTTCTGGGGACCAGTTCAGCTTCCCACCATCTCGCAGCTCTCCAAGCATCCCCTCCACTCGCCTTCCCCAAGCCTGAGCTGTTACTTTCTCATCCAGAGGTGCAACCTTTGGCCTCTTCACACAGGCACAGGATTTGATGAAACAGATTTAAAAGGTTCTGCTTGCCCAGATGGTATGGCCGAACCTATGCACCAAGAAGTCACCCATCGATTCCCAGGTGGTCAGGGCACATGCCCGGGTTGTGTGCTCCATCCCCAGTTAGGGGACTTGTAGGAGGCAGCTGATCAATGTTTCTATCTCTCCCTTTCCTCTCCTCTCTCTAAAAATCAATAAAAACATTTTTTAAAAAAAAATAAAAGTCTCTGCTCTTCAGGCTCCACCCTCTCTCCTTTGCCTCAGGGCCACTCCCCACAGTGAGCCAAGTACACAAAAAATAAAAATTTAAAAAAGAGAGAAATGATGACAATTAGGGAAATTAAAAGTATGTCATTATTTTAGTTCTACGGAAAGTAATGTCACAGGCTGAAAAAAAAAAAAAAAGTATGTCATTATTTTAAAGAATCCCCAAAATAGTTACCCAACCAGATTTGTTTCACATAGTGATTTATTTTACTCAAAATTACATAATAGGGTCACAAGGAATAAGACAGGCATACTAAGGTGATTAAGCAGAGACCTAGCTGTATTTTTCTAATAACGACAATCAGAAATGTGCAGGATTGGGGGAGCACATGAGACTTTTATTGGTAAACTGATACATTAAGAGTGTCCAAACTTGGTGTTGAAAACTGAGACAACTGGCCGAAACCGGTTTGGTTCAGTGGATAGAGCGTCGGTCTGCGGACTGAAAGGTCCCAGGTTCGATTCTGGTCAAGGGCATGTACATTGGTTGCGGGCACATCTCCGGTAGGGGGTGTGCAGGAGGCAGCTGGTCGATGTTTCTCTCTCATCGATGTTTCTAGCTCTCTGTCCCTCTCCCTTCCTCTCTGTAAAAACTCAATAAAATATATTTTTTAAAAAAAACTGAGACAACTGTACATGGAGGTACTATTCTTGTTGATTCTTGCCAATAACCACTGTAGTCCCTTTTTGTAATGCAGTTTCAGTGGAATTAAGCACAAACAACTTGAAAGCAGTCAGTTACAAAAGGTACTTGTGGTCAGGTAGTTGTACTATGTAAATTTGCACATTTTGGGGAAAATGCCAAATAAGTTCTACTACGGTGGATAGCTGTGGGTCATAAAAATGGAAGAGTCTTTCTATTAAAAGTCACAGCATTAATTTCTGGAATCTTAACATTAAATTCCTCGAGTTCTGAATGTCTTAAGTTCTTGTCTGTGTGCACTGACAAAATTGTATTTGTTTGTTTTTATTTTCATACTAATAAAATAGATTATAAAGTTAGCTGGAGTTTGTTCTTTCAATCTCCATCCTATCAGAGAGATGTGATCTCTTGTATTCTTCATTTCTATTTACTTAATTTTTTGGCCTGTCACCATATTTGATACATCATCATGATTTTTTAAAATATATTTTTGTTGATATCAGAGAGGAAGTGAGAGGGAGAGAGATAGAAACATCAATGATGCGAGAGAATCATTGATCGGCTGCCTCCTGCACACCCCAGTGCCCTGACGGGGAATGGAACCATGACCTCCTGGTTCTTAGGTCAACACTCAACCACTGAGCCACGTCAGCCAGGCACTTTGCAGGTCTTTTTTCTTTTTCTTTTTTTAATTGAGTTTATTGGGATGACATTGGTTAATAAAATTATATAAGTTTCAGGGGTACAATTCTATAATACATCATCTATATATTGTGTGTTCACCACCCTAAGTCAAGTCTCCTTCCATCACCATTTATCCCCCCCTTATCCTCTCCTACCTGCTCCCACCCCCTTTTTCCCTGAGAAAATCACCATACTGTTGTCTGTGTCTATGAGTTTTTGGTGATGTTGTTTTTGCTTAATCCATTCACCTGTTTCACCCAGCCCCCCTAACTCCTCCCCTCTGACAGCTGTCAGTCTGTTCTCTGTATCTATGAGTTTGTTTCTTTCTTTCTTTTTTTTTTTTTTGTTAGTTTATTTTGTTCATTAGCGTTCTCACCACAGCTTTGCTAACTATGACCCATTTTACAAATGAGGACATAGAAAATCAGCAAGATTAGGAATCTTGCAAACAAGCTTTTGGGTCTGTCCAACTCCAGAAGCCACTGTCCTCACACTATTCGATGCAACGCGCTGCTGTTCAACCAGGGGAGGAAAAAAAATCACGAGGAACCTGTCAGTAGAACTACCCTGAGGATTCAAAGAGCTGTAATTCAGCCAAACTTGGTGGTAGCCAAATAACGACTACCGTGTCGCTATTAAACTAGACTGTGAGTCACTCAAAAGTTGTAACTGTGACCTAACATTGTTTGGGCCTTGGGCATAAGAAGGAATTAAACAATGTTTAGGGAGGAGTGGGAAAGCAGCAGAGAGAAAGAACCTTAGATGGGAATCCTCTGACCTAGGCTTTGCCACCAAGTGTGTGTTCTTGAGCACTTGATTTTGAGGTTGTTTTTAATTTGTAAAATGAGGGAATTGTACCAAATGATATGATTCCTTCTGGCTTAAAGTGGTTTTAAATTTTAGAGACATTTTCCAGGTCGTTTAGTGCAGTTCAAAGATCCTTTAGCAAAGTTTTTGGAAAGCCAGTTGGACCCAGAAATCATTCCCTGGAACCATGTTGTTATGTTTGTATATCCAGACAATATTTATCACTGTAGGATAATCTAGCTTAGTACTTTGCATCCTATATAATAAAGAGCTAAGTGCAAATGGTCGTCAGGAGCTGGGGGGCCTGAGGCTGCACTGGGGGACCTGAGGCCACGCCCCCCACCTGGCATGGGGCTGGGGGGACTGAGACTGCACCCCACTCCTGGCAAGGCTTGACGGGGGTGGGGCCAGCCGGGTCTGGGTCTCGAGCGATTTCAAGGCGTGCGCGGGTGGGCGGGGACTTGACTCTGGGTCCCGCAGTGTGCACCAGACTCTGACAGGAGGGAGATTTTCATATGCATTTTACTAATTTTCTTTCATCTCTGACACTTCTATTATAGGGAAAGGGCAAATAGCAATATTAAAATATTTCCTCCAATTAATTCCCTTTTAATGTGCACAAATTTCATGCACCAGGCCACTAGTCTATATAATAAAAGCCTAAGCGACGGTTAAGGTGGAATGACCAGAATGACCGGTCACTATGATGTACACTAACCACCAGCAGGCAGACGCTCAACGCAGTACCTGCCCCCTGGTGGTCAGTGTGCTCCCACAGGGGGAGCGCTGCTCAGACAGAAGCCAGGCTCATAGCTGGCGAGTGCAATGGCGGTGGTGGGAGCCTCTCTCACCTCCGTGGCAGCACTAAGGAGCAGCAAGCCAAGCGGTAAGGAGCAGCGAGCAGGCAAGTGGTAAGGAGCAAGGGGTCCTGGACTGTGAGAGGGATATTCCCCAAGGGCTCCTAGACTACGAGAGGGAACAGGCCAGGCTGAGGGACGCCCCCCCTCCCTGTCCCGTGCATGAATTTTGTGCACCGGGCCTCTAGTATATATATAACTTGGTAAATATTCAAATCATTGGCTGAATCTTTTGAGCTGCAACTGATAGACTCTCCCTGTCTTCTGTACATCCTAAGTAGCTTAAGCAAGCCATAAGTAATTTTTAAAAATAATTCAGTAAAACAATTAGTAGACAATTCCTACAGTGTATCGAGTTTATATTTTAGTAAAGGTCAGTGGAAGTTCTTGATAAATTGCTTTTGTAAGCTACCAAGTAAAACAAAGAGGCTTACTAACAGCTTCTTAATGATCTGATCCTTTAAGAATAAACTTAGCTCTTTCTGAGGTGTCTTAATTATATGCTATTAAACAACATTTACAGAGTAGGTACATTAATAAATGATAACCTAGTAATGAAATAAATGAAAACAAGCCATCTCTTTTCACCCTTGGGGATCTTCTGTTTCAGTGAATACACTTGATTGCAAAACTTTCCCCTTAAAAATAAAACGTGGTTTTGCAATCACTACTCGATTTCCTTCCCATTTGTGGCTGCCCCTTATTGCCATAGTTGCAATGACATTTTCACAATCTAACTTCTCTATCAAAAAAGGGGGGGTGGGCAGGAGGGACACCTCCCACACCAATAATTAATGAAGCATAAACCTGTTGAGGAAAAAAATTCTAAAATATACAAACATATACGATGGGGCAATTGGATTGCTGCTTTGAATTCATTAACTGTTCTACTGCCCCGTTTCAGCCTTCTGTTTCTTTGCAACTACATAGCTGCTCCTTTGTCTTCTTTTTTTTTTTTAATTCTCACCTAAGGATATTTTTTCCATTGCTTTTGAGAGAAAGTGGAAGGGCAGCCTCAAGGGAGGGAGAATTATTGATGTGGGAGAGACACATCGACTGGTTGCCTCCTGCACACACCACCGCCAACAACAATAACAACTTGAAATTGTTCATCAGCTAATGTGTCCAAGTTAAACCAAAACGACAGTTCAGAGATATCAGTATACAGTGGATGGTGGGGAAGGACAATGGCATTTGAAACATACAAGAACTAAGAGAACCACTTGTATTTGGAATCATGGAATTTTAGAACTGTGGAGATAGCTTTTGTTTATTTGTTGTTTTGTTTTTCACATGTATGTCTTCTCTACTAAACCAGTAAACTGAATTGGGGCCACAGCCTAAGCTGTACTCATCTTTATGTCTCTCACACCTGCCATGCCTAGTAACACACTAGGAACTTAAGAATTAGTTAAATTGAATTATTTAAGATAGTTAGATACCTCAGAAAATTATTCATAAAAGTAATAGGACGATAAGTGTATTTAAAGTGGCCCTAACCGGTTTGGCTCGGTGGATAGAGCGTCAGCCTGCGGACTGAAAGGTCCCAGGTTCGATTCCCGTCAAGGGCATGTACCTTGGTTGCGGGCACATCCCCAGTAGGGAGTGTGCAGGAGGCAGCTGATGGATGTTTCTCTCTCATCAATGTTTCTAACTCTCTATCCCTCTCCCTTCCTCTCTGTAAAAAACCAATAAAATATATCTTTAAAAAAATAAAATAAAGTGTCTTGGACATTCATTCTGGCACTTGTTATAACTACACACAACTTACATTTCAGAAGTTATAGTGCCTTGTTTGACCGCTCCCCACCTCCCCCCGCCCCAATTCTACCAGTGCTCATCTAGAAGGCTCTTCCCTTCTCCAGCAATGGAAAAATAAGTCACTATCATTTAGCTCATTTTGTCACTGTACAGAGGATTGATAGTACAAAAATAATAACTGAAAATGTCATTCTCAGTAACAGTTTATATTTCCTTAATTGTTTTCCTTCTTATTCATTAGTAATATACTTAATACATCTTTTACCAAATGCTTTCCAGAGGAGCAGTGAAATTATGGTTAAAACTAACATAAAATTTAAGTTGAGGCCTAGCCGGTTTGGCTCAGTGGATAGAGCGTCAGCATTCGATTCTGGTCAAGGGCAGGTACCTTGGTTGCAGGCTTCTCTCCTGGTTGGGGCTCGTGCAGGAGGCAACCAACCGATGTGTTTATCTCACATCAATGTTTCTCTCCGTCTTTCCCTCTCTCTTACACTCTCCCTAAAAATCAATGGGAAAATATCCTTGGGTGAGGATTAACAAAATTTAAGTTAAATTTTAACTGTTGAGATCTTAATCAACTTAGTTACTGTGGTATTATATTTTCTTATAGTGTCAGAAGTCTGAAGCTATCATGGAACAATGGAAGTCTTTTCAAATAATTGCTCATCTAAAGCATCTACAGGAGGAAATTTATGAGTTGAAAACTTGGTCCAACAGGATAACTGAAAAACAGGGCATATTGAACAACAATTTGACAACTCTTTCACAAGATGTTACAAAAGTAGACCAAAGTACAACTTCCATGGCAAAAGATGTTGGTCTCAAGATTACAACTATAAAGACAGATATACGCCGTATTTCAGGTTTAGTAACTGATATAACATCATTGACAGACTCTGTGCAAGAACTGGAAAGTAAAATAGAAAAAGCAGAAAAAAATACAGTAAAAAACATAGGCGATCTTCTTTCCAGCAGCATTGACCGAACAGCAATGCTCCGAAAGACAGCATCTGAAAATTCACAGAGAATTAACTCTGTTAAGCAGATGCTTTCGGAGCTAAAGAGTGACTTCAACAAGCACACAGACAGGTTGTTAAGCTTAGAAAGTGACAGAGCTAAAGTTCTGAAGACAGTGACTTTTGCAAATGATCTAAAGCCAAAGGTGTATAATCTAAAGAAGGACTTTTCCCGTTTGGAACCATTGGTAAATGATTTAACACTACGCATTGGGAGACTGGTTGCTGACTTACTACAAAGAGAGAAAGAAATTGCTTTCTTACATGAAAAAATATCTAATTTAACAATAGTCCAAGCTGAGATTAAGGATATAAAAGATGAAATAACACACATTTCAGGTACGGATTAGTTTGAAATTATTTAGGTTAGATTGAAGTAAGTTGGTTTTTAAATGGGACCTCTGTCATGTTATGAAGAGATTGACAAGTTAGAAATAATGAAATTCTGGAGTAAATACCATTTTGTACATGATTCAATTTTGTACAGTAAAAATAAAATATTGAAAAGGGTTGATCACTTGATTTTTCAAAATAAGTATGCTAAAACATGTAGTTGAAACTTTCTTTAGCAAGAACCTTATGCATCCTCCTCACACACACACACACACACACACAAGTGAGGAGAAGCAGGACCTGCCAGTCTAGCACTGGGAAACTAGATGGGGCAGGATCTGAATCCCCACTTGTCCTCACTGACTGCCAGGTAGCATAGTCTGTGTGTCTGGGGTCCTAACTGGATCCTGCCATTAAAATCAGGGTTGTTACATTCATTACTCATTTAAGGAAGAGATTGTTTTTAGTGGGTTTTTTAAAATATATTTTTATTGATTTCAGAGAGGAAGGGAGAGATAGAAACATCAATGATGAGAGAAAATCATTGATCGGCTGCCTCCTGCACGCCCCCTACTGGGGATCAAGCCCACAACCCGGGCATGTGCCCTTGACGGGAATCGAACCCAAGACCCTTCAGTCCACAGGTTGATGCTCTATCCACTGAACCAAATCAGCTAGGGCAAAAGAGGTAGTTTTGCCCTTAGTTGTTTAATTCATTTGTTTGAAAACATTTATGGAGTGCTTAATGTGTGCCAAGTACATGTGTAGGTGTCTCAGGGGCTACATAGCTGGCTAACAAGTATCCCCTGATCTTACAGAACTTAGAGTTGGCTATGAGGGGGTTTACTAGTAATCAGGGCTCTGGTTGCAAGAAACAGTAATCCAAGTTATCTCATGTTGGGGAGGGGAAGATGGTTTAATCTATTAATTTCATGAGTATCCCAAGGAAAGAATTGTGCTATAACCAGTGCTCATGGGATCTGGAACCACAAGGCCACTACCAAGAGACAGAGCTCTCTCTCCTTCAAAGAGACCAGAGCATCAACCTCATTTAGGCACTTGTTAGAAATATAGAATGTCAGGCTCCACCTCAGAGCTGCTGAATCGGAACCTGCATTTGTAATAAAATCCTGAGGAAATTCATGTGGATATTGAAGTTTGAGGATTGCCTAAGAGAAACTTGAGGGAGGCTGACCTGATCAGAGACTGCAACGCCTTGGGTGGAGGTGTGAAGTTTTGCCCGCATCTCCCCAGTTCTTCAAGGCTTAACCGTTTTCCTCAGTCAACACTATTCATTTTTTAGTATATGTCCTTGCAAGTTTTTCTATGAACATACTTATTTTTTATTTTTTAAAATATATTTTTATTGATTTCAGAGAGGAGGGAGAGGGATAGAAACATCAATGATGAGAGAGAACTATTGATCGGCTGCCTCCTGCACACCCCTTACTGGGGATTGAGTCCACAACCTAGCAGGTGCCCTTGCCTGGAATTGAACCAGGGACCCTTCAGTCCGCAGGCCGACGCTCTATCCACTGAGCCAAACCAGGTAGGGCCATACTTATTTTTTAAAAGACTAGGTCTAGTATTACATGTTAGCTACTACAATTAGTATTAAAATTGATTCACATAATTCCAAATTGAGCCCAAAGAAACATTCTTTCTGCTTCTTTGATTCCATATTATTCTCTTCTCTTTCCTGAACTGCTGTTCCTCTTCAAGTTTCACTCACAATTTTATTGCTTACATTTTACTTAAGCACTGGGTGCCCATCATATTTTCAAATGGTTTCATGGGTGTCTGGAACTAGATTTTGAGTTTCTTCTTGTTTGGGGTATTTGAGTTCTCTTGTTCCAAACTATAATAATTGTTATGATAGATTTTCCATAATTACAGTGGCAAAGCCAGGCTTGTTGAAGACTGATTCATTCTGTTTTAACATAGTAGAAACATCAAGGGACTTTGAAATCAGAGATATCTGGGTTCCAAATCTGGCTCTCCCACCACTTAGTTCTGTGGCCTCAGAAAAATTTAGTATCTGTGAACCTTAATTTTCTTAAAGGCTGCTGTGAATACTAGCATTAACATGTCTAAACTGCCTGGCACATCTAGTAAAAGGCAAAGCCATTAAGTGATATAACAAAAAGTTATATAGTATGGGACTGTTTTTGTAAACAGCTCTACGTCACAAAGGGAGATTGTCATTGTAGTCCATCCTAAGCAGTATTTGTTCATAATGATAATACCAAATGAAATGTAAATTATGTTCCATGGAATCATCTTAAGATACAATAATGCATTTTAGACATGAAAAAACAATTTTTTGCATTAAAAAATACAAATTTATCTGAAAATTCATTTATGAAGAATGTTTGTTTCTATCAATGCCAAACAAGGCACTCATCTTATTTGGTGCTAGTTCTACTCACTGAAATAATGACTCACAAATCTGTCAGTAATTTGATAGCCATGCTGAGAACCTAAAATCTGAATGTCACTAAGCTCATGGTCTTGATTTTGTCTTCAAGTCAGATAGCTTCCGTGGCAAATACAGGATGAAAAACTTTATCTGTTCCCTAACAGTAGACAATGTAAAATTATTTATTTCAATAATATATATGGTCTCTTATGAGGGAGTCATCCTCAGCTGTGAAAATTCCCTGCACTAATATCAGTTAAAGTTTCAATTGTCAATAAAATCAGTAAATCAGTTTATCCCTAAGTAAAAGTGGGTCACATCATATTTTCATGTTAGTGATGTTTTAAGTTTTAATCTTGCTTAATACAACCCCCTGGGGTTGATTCATGGGTCTTGAAATAATATTGTCCTTCACATGAATTATCCTCCATTTTCAAATCTCGCATATACCACATTCCTCAAAGAAAGCCAGCAGATTTGTACATCAAATCACAGTATTAGGTAAGAATTACAGTATGTCTTGTGTTTTCATTCAGCATAGCCAGCATTTATTGACGGTTGCATGCATGGCACATTAGTCCATAGAAGCTCATGAAAATTTTGGAATTGTTGCTTTCTAGGTAACTCCAAGTCACATTGTAATAACCCAAAGATTCATAAACTCTATCAATGATGAAGGTAACACCTCATGGACTCCTATGACCATTGCTAAAAATGTGAAGGCAGGGCTGCCTTTTAAGAGATAAATGATTCAGTAATATCTGAGGTAAGAATTGTAGGAGGAGCTGACTTATTAAGCTACCACATTATTATTTGATTTATCAGTAGAGGCATAGCACTTTTGAGCTACAGATTCCTCGAAGTTTGGAATCAGTTTGTTCCTTAACCATGTGGTATCTGAAATTTTTAACAATTATTTTGTGATTTATCTCATAAATAAAAATTACATGAACAACTATATAACCTTATGCTAAAGAAACAGTGTATAACTCTAATTTAGCAGTAAGACTGCCATGCACCAAACTTCATGGACATATGGACACTTCAATCCCAAAAACAGTTATCATGGAAATGTTAAACTCACTTTAAAATATGCTCAAAACACTTCATGAAGTTCTCACAAAATGGAGATTTAAGCTGTTCTTTTTCAGTCTAATTTTATCTTATGTTACTACATATGCATAATTTATCAAAACAGGATATTTTCTTTGACTTTTAAAGAGAGAAACATCAATTTGTTGGTCCACTTATTTATGCACTCATTGGCTGTCTTGTATGTGCCCCGACTGGGGATTGAATCCGCAACCTTGGTGTATCTGGACAATGCTCTAACCAACTGAGCTACCCAGCCAGGGCAATTATTTTTATGATTTCAGAGACGGAGGGAGAGATAGAAACATCAGTGATAAGAATCATTGATCGGCTGCCTCCTGTATGCCCCCTACTGGGATTCAAGCCCACAACCCAGGCATGTGCCCTTGACCAGAATAGAACCCGCGACCCTTCAGTCCGCAGGCCAATACTCTATCCACTGAGCCAAACCAGCTAGCTAGTCATAGGGATTTTAAAGAGCACAGTACACAATGCAAAAATTCAATTATATGCCAAAATCAACTTCTCAAAATATAACATTTATCAATATTTAAATTGAACAATTAAATCAAATTTTTGAAAATTTAGGATGTTTCCTAAAAATACAGGAACTCTTGAGTGACACAACTTGAGACATGACAATTTATGAGTAGGGATCAGAGGATTGAACCAACAGTGGTTAGTTTGCATTTTTCTCTGGAGGTTTTATACTAGTTCTTTCCATTTTAGGATTAAATCTTTAAAAACTAGTTTTAAAAATAATTATCAAGTCACAGACAAATCATGACCAGTTGGATTTATTTCAACAGCAAATTTGCAACTCCTGCCTTAAGCAAGAGTACTACAGTAATTATATCAGGAATAGACGATTTCCTACACTGTCAAATATATAAAAGTTCCTTTAGCACTTCCGTCAACACTGACCAAAAGCAGATTCAGTCCATATGTGCATCGATCTATCTACTCAGTTAACCCAAGCTTCTTCTTCAGAGACTCTGGCATCTCAGGTGGAGGAGGGCGAGGGAGCCTGAAGTAGACCTTCACGGAGTCATAGATGAACCACTGTAGTGCAGTCAGAGTGCCGATCATGATGATACGGGCAAAGAGTCCCTTCCACACACCTGGTTAAAATATGAAATATGAGTGAAAAATGGAATATACTCCAAATATAATACACATGAATTGTTATTCTTTCTTTAGAGGAATAACAATCCTACCTTTAAATCCAAGTCTCTGGAGGACCTGAGTAGCAGTGCTACCCTTCTCTTTATTCAACACAGACACCACAGAATCAGCAGGGTGAGAAACAATTGCACAGAAGACTCCAGCTGAAAAAAGTCAAGAAATATGATTCAATATGGGGTCAGTTAAGAAAAAAAAACACATCACAGCCAACAATCTTGACATGACTAAGTAATAAAATTTTGTAGTTCTTAGAACAAATCAGAATTAGAGTAAGACTGACAAGAAAGGTTATAAAGCGATCTACCCAAGCTTTCAAAAGTTTTTATATTCAGCTTTTAATCAACACTCTCTTGTATTTTTAAAACTGTTCTAAACAAAAAAAACAAACAAATAAAAAAACAAATAGGAGAGCAGTCAAATCAATGTATTCCCAAGCTTAACCATGCAAACCATGAATCCTGAAGGTCATATGAAATGCTATGGGAAGGTAACTTCTTTAGAATATTTTTTCTTCACAAAAGAGGTCAGTAATGAAAATAACTTTGTCTTTCATTTCAGACAAGCATGATCTAAGTAATTCATACCTATGTAACCTGCCACAAATGTTACAATCAGCTGCTCTCCCTTGGTACATTCACTTCGGGGCTTAGGAACCACAAACTTGTACAATGCTTCAACAGTACGTTCAAAGCAGGCGAACTTCATCATAGTGTATGGTATCTGTCTCATCCACAGAGGAGCAACCCCCTTGTAGAATCTAGGAAATCACAGAACTTATTTTACTCAGTTGCATACATTTATCTAGCAGAATTTCCATCATTAACAGAAGTGTCCGCACACCAGTCAAGTCCTGATAGTACAAAAATGGCAGCACAATTGCATGTCATTTCTATCAGAACCTAAGACTAACATGCAGGTATATTTATCTCACATGCCAATGACTCAAGCACCTTTGACTGTACAACCAGAAAGTTGCTGGATGTTTCTTGACTGGAACTACAAGAAACAGTAAGTTTACAGGTAGAACTCAGTTCAAGATTGGCATCCACAAAGGTGGATCTAAGGAAGCATGTTGTGGCCTGACCATATGCAAATTCTTAACACAGATGACATGAATTCTAATAAAGTCTCCCCAAAAGTTAATGTTTAGGTCAAATATCAAGTCACTTATAAACTCACAAATGGTCATTCCCTCCCTACTTTAGAAAAAAATTCTTAATTCAGGGCTCAAACCATGTTATGAACTTATTCTTGCCCCTGGAGTTTATGTTCTATGTAAAGGGGTTGAGGGGATGGACATTAAACAAAAAATTATTTTAAAGTCTGATAGGCTTAATGCTAACAAATGCAGTTCCCTCAAATGAGTACCTTATACTACAAACTTAGGCAAATGTTTACTTACGCATTTAAGCCTTCTTCCTTATACATTTTGGGAGCTGCATCCCTTAGAGTGTTGGCATAACCTGGTTGGGTTTGAATTCGAACCTTAGCAGCTTCCATAGGAGCCAGGGCAATGTCAGCAAAGAATTCAGCACTGGCAGAGGCGGCCAAATACAGTGATGTGCGCCAGAGATAGGTGTTTTCCTAATTGAAAAACACGAGGGTCGTGAATTGGCTGTTTTCAATTTTACTTTAAAGGACAGACAGTTCTAGGAAACAGTTAAATTTCAGACATTTTAAGTGTTTCTCTATCATACTGTCCATGGATAACACACATGATATGAGACTGAATGTTTATCTCTCCTAACTTCATCAACCACAGTGCAATGTGAATAGCTTTAACATCTAGGTACCAAGAATGGCTGATCCCTGAACTACACTAAAGAATCTGTGGAGGAGAGACTGTGCCATGAGTAACCACTGCTGGAACCTCATGCTAGATCCAGAACAGAGATTGCTTCCTGAAAATTCACCCAGAGACTGCCTGATGGACCCGTCCCCTACACCCCAGTGTGTGTGTTCCGTTGCCCTGCCACAAGGCAAGAATGTAAGGTATTTTCCCGTTATCTGGGGCAGGTCACATGCAAGTCTCCCAACCATTTCTCCCAATCCTAAATACCTCCTTAGTGCCTACCATGTGTTATGGAGGACATCCATGCCTCATCTTGCTGCCACCCAAGACATGCTTCATGTGTAAGTTCCCTTAATAAACTCTTGATATAAACTCAAAATCCAACTTTTTGGAAAGCAGCAGTGTATAATAAAAAGAGCACTAAAATATAATGATATACTTTTTTTTTTTTTCATCTTGTCATTGCTAGAATAGACTTATGATTCAGAACATGCTGCTTACCATTTCTGAGACCATTTCCTCAGTTCTAAAATGAGGTGGGTCAGACAAAAATCTAAGATCCCATTTGGTTTTAAACTTTAAGTTAAAAGTTCACGCCGAAACCGGTTTGGCTCAGTGGATAGAGCGTCGGTCTGTGGACTGAAAGGTCCCAGGTTCGATTCCGGTCAAGGGCATGTACATTGGTTGCGGGCACATCCCTGGTAGGGGGTGTGCAGGAGGCAGCTGGTCGATGTTTCTCTCTCATCGATGTTTCTAGCTCTCTATCCCTCTCCCTTCCTCTCTGTAAAAAATCAATAAAATATATTTTAAAAAAAAATAAATAAATAAATAAAAGCTCAGGACTTTCAATTGCAAAGTTAACTTACATACCTCTCCAAGCATGTTGCTATAAACGACTTTGAAGACTTCATAAAAGCCAAATTTGCAGAGCCCCTGCATAGAGTAGCCAATGAAAGTTGGAGCCCATCCTTTAGCCAAACCACGAACACCATCCTCTTTAAGTGTAACTGAGAATCCATTAAATATGCCTTTATACTTCTGGGGGTCCACCTATATTTAAAACAAGAAAAATAAAATGTACCAAAGAACTAACATTTCTCATAAATACTTAATTTTCTTATTAGTTTTTCTTCCCGTTTGGTTCTAAAATAAACTTCAGCAACTACACAAAAGGTAGAACAATATAAGCTCACCACATGCTAACAGCTTATTATCTGTAATTATCTTTGTAACAATGTGTACATCAAGCATGTCAAACTCGTGGCCCACAAGCCACGAATTTGACATGCTTGGTGTACATTGAGGTTTATCTTTCTTTCAGTTAGATTTGTCTTGGAGGGTTAGTTCAGAGGGTAAAATGTCTACAATACAAAAATACATAACAAAACTGACTCTAAAAGAGTTTTCACCACCCAACTCTACCACTTTTAAAGATTTAGTTTCAAAACTACTGTGTAAATAACAGGTAAGTCTACAGGCATGCCTTAGAGATACTGCAGGTTCAGTTCCAGACCACTACAATAAGTACCACAAATAAAGCAAGTCACACACATTTCTTGGTTTCCCAGTGCATAGGAGTTATGTTTACACTATACTGTTGTCTATTTAGTGTGCAATAGCATTGTCTAAAAAGACAATGTACACACCTTAAATAAAAAATACTTTATTGCTAAAAATGCTAACCACCACCTGAGCTTTTCAGCAAGTCATCATCTTTTTGCTCCTGAAGGGTCTTGCCTGTATGCCTGTATATCTCCGATATAGGCTAGCCCATTAAGTACATTACACTATAAAATCAATAAAGTTTTGTGAACTTAATACAATCAAAGTAAATACAAGTTAAAAAGGTACATCAACATAATGAGTATCTGTCTTCTGACCTCAACTCATTTCAAGAGACATGCATAAAAAGTTTTAAAGAGGGTATATTTCATATCCATTCTATTAACTAAATGGGGGGGAAAAAATCTTATCTCACTATTTCTGCCATACTACAAGGGCTGGTATACATCACCTTCCTCTCCCTGCTAATATTTCATTTCCTTTCTCTTTTAGGTAAGTAGACTTCTAATCCTGTTTGGAACAAATAAATTTTTAAGGTTTGATTATTTTTGCTTCAATAATCCTAATCAAGATATTCTAATTATTTAAAAACCTTTATGTAAGTGAATATATAAAAAGCTACACCCACAAAATTTAGTATTAAGATACACTTTTAAATCTATATAGCACTGTCTCCCTTAATCTTACCAATTAAGAGATGTAAAGTTACTTCACATAATACACAAAGAATATTACCCAGTCGGACATGTAACTGCTTATAAAATGACTACTTGGAACATAAAGAACCAGGAGGCCTTGAAGAGGCACTCTAGCCAGAACTGAGCCCAACAGCAAAAAAAAACATTTATAGCCAGAGTCTGAGATCCACAATCTACCCACATTCTTATTTTAAAAGAGGCATTTCTTGGATTTAAAACACTAATTAAAACAAAGATGTTCAAGTTTGGTTTCCTACTCAAGTTTCTAGCAGTTCTTCTGTATTCAAATTCTTCTCATTTGTGAAGTCCTTTAAGATTATTTGGAATTAAGTCCCACATGAAAACTTTTAACATTGTTATCCCAATACAAACCTGCATACGGCATTTCACTAAATCCAGAGGAACGACGGCGGTGTGTGTGATACCACAACTTAAGACCCCACCAAAGCCACACAGTGCATAAAACTTCATGGAGCCATATTCACAACTGTACTCTGCAATAAGACAAGACACACCATGCATTTTAGTATAAAACTCATGTTATTGCTGGTTCTCAACTTACCTCCTGGATAGTTAGGTTTCCACACAGCTTGTTAGTAGATGAC
The DNA here is from genome assembly GCF_027574615.1 of Eptesicus fuscus. NCBI lineage: Eukaryota > Metazoa > Chordata > Mammalia > Chiroptera > Vespertilionidae > Eptesicus > Eptesicus fuscus. The sequence goes on along the minus strand of NC_072479.1, from coordinate 91,240,907 downwards.
TACATCTTACAACTTAGCCATGCTTTATTCAGTCCCACATGCAAAACAAACCTGCATTCTGCATTTAACCAGATCTAGAGGAACCAATGCTGTATGTGTTGTGCCACAGCTAATAATTCCTCCAATTCCACAAAGGATAAAGAATCTGCCAGATCCATAGTCACAGCTATACTCCTCTGATTGGAAAAAAAAAAAAAAATCAAGTAAGTATTTCTTCAGATGACGAGGGCCATGGGAATGAAGAGAACTATTTCCCTGTGAAATAACTGTACTATCACAACAGAATAGCTCTGGCCACCTGTTTACAATTAAGTTGAAAGATGAGTTTCCACCTAGTTCGAGTAACAAGAAATACACTGTCACAATTAAAACAATCACTAAAAGATTATGAAGATTCTATCTGTGAGAAAATAATGTTTTCTACATTAATTATTAAAATCAAACTTCAAATCATTAATCGCTAAGAACACACTTCAGAGTACAAATCAAACTACGAAGGAGCACTCAGCTTGCAAAATTCTAGGTTTACCCCAGCCACTAACCAGTACCATCCCCACTTATGGATTCCTACAGCATAAAACTAGAGAAACAAATTCCTGCACTCAAATACATTTACTACACAAATGGAGTTAGCTTTAACTTTCAAAATGGAAGGACGGAATGCTAGTGAAAGGGTTTTGTACCCACACTAAAGGCTTAACAGGAACACATACCTAATTTAAGAAAAACATTAGAGCCCTGACCCGTTTGGCTCAGTGGATAGAGCGTCAGCCTGCGGACTGAGGGGTCCCGGGTTCGATTCCGGTCAAGGGCATGTGCCTTGGTTGTGGGCACATCCTCAGTGGGGGGTGTGCAGGAGGCAGCTGGTAGATGTTTCTCTCTCATCGATGTTTCTAGCTCTCTATCCCTCTCCCTTCCTCTCTGTAAAAAATCAATAAAAAAATATTAAAAAAAAAAAAAAAAAAGAAAAACATTAGATTCTACAGGTACAATGGAACCGTGCTGGAGTTACAATTTCGTTTTCAGGTTTCTCTGTACATCCACGCCAGTGGGATTTGATTTAAAGCACACACAATTCCTTTAAATGGGGTCTAACCACCAAGAATCCCAAGAAGTAAGACCAAAGGGATCCTGCCAATTATGTCCTTTCTATGGCCCACCTGAGGCTGCACCTGGCTGCCTCCACATGTCGTTGTTAAAAGAAACCCAGTTATCTCATATATCCTGGGCCAACTAATACTAGACTTCGGAAATACCTAACGGAGGAGGGAGTACTTTTAAGAAGAAAATTAAAGCCACATCAAAGAACAGATAATACAGTTAGACCCGCAGGTGGCCAGGGGTTAGGAAGGAGACTTTACCCAATGCTGACCAAGCGGACTTACGGCGGAGATAAGGAGCTAGTCAAGGCCTCTCTGCCTCTGCTCCCTCGAGGACGTGGAGGTCACGGAGCGAGCGGTGCCGAGGCCTCCCACGCCCTTGAGGGAGGAGGGCCAAGGCTCCGACACCCGGCCTGGGAGGAGTGGGCTGACATCCTCCCGCAAGCCCCCGGGCGCCGTCCTGCGGGGCGGCGGGCTGGGCACGTCCTTCCCTGCCCTCCAGGCCCCGCGGACCCCGAGTGGGCATAACGAGCGTATCGGGGCGGGGCAGGGTCGGAGCTCACCTTCCACAGCGGCGGCTGCCAGGTTGCGGGAGCGGCGGGGCGGGCCCGGGGGCCCGGCGGGGCTGCTGGAGGGGCCCGCGAGGCCATCGTACACTAGCTGCAGGTGTGGCGCGTTGAAGGGGTTCGCCCGCGCCAGGTGCGCCACGGACGAGAACATCTTCCTAGGGGAGGAGGAGGGAGATCAGAGGAAAGGCCAGGGGCGCCGTCAGGCCGACCCCACGCACCGGCAGCCTGGGTCCCCGATCGGGGCCTTCGTTTTCCCGCCTCCGCGCCCTTGAGGGGTCACGGCCGCCTCCCCAAAAGAGGAGGCCGGCCGGGCCTACCGCCAAAGCATCATCCCCCAGGGGCTCCTCTCCCCGCTCCCCGCTCCCCGCACCTGCCGCGCGGAAGGCCGGACCAAACTCACTCCTTAAGATGGCGAACACACCGGCGCTCCGCGGAAACGCAGCGGCTCACAGAGGCCGAACGTCCTCCGAGCCCTTAGATGAGTGTCCTTCGCGCACCGTCAGCGTGACGTACGCAGCCAGTCACTACAGTCAGGCGACACCCATTGGGGGAGAAGAGCGCCGCGGCAGCGACGTCATCGCGTTCTCCTAGCAACCCTATCCCCGCCCCACCGGCCCCAGCCCTTCCGGTCCGGCTTCTGCGCAACAGGATTCGTTCTGCGCAGGCGCGCGAGCGGGGCCGGCTTTTGGAGCGGTGTGGGAGTTGTGCTCGTGACCTCCTCTTTTTGTCCCTTCACCTTGAAGAGTCTCTCCTTGACGCCGGCGCTTCCGTTCTTTTCCATTTAAGTGAGTTCCAGTATAATAGTCGCTTAAAAAAAAAAACGAACACGGAATGCCTGATGTGAATCATTTCGGTGTTGCGGTTAGAATGTCACCGCAGTATTCAGTGTCACTTGCATTGACATGTAGACATGTCTGCCAGACTTTAGGAGAGGATTTTCAAAGGAAATGTGCAGCACGAATTCTAAAGGTAGACAGAACAGCTTGCTGCTTCATCACAGTATTTTATGTAACATTAAGACATTCGACAAATGCCTTGTAAGCCCTGGGGGTCCAGAGATGAACTAGAGTGCATGTGGATGGCAGCAGATTTTTGTGTGTTGAATAAATTTAGAAAATCTTCATTAGATTCAGTTTAACAGAGAAGGGCCTACTTTAATTAAGGAAGAGTTTAGCAGAGGTCAAACCTCTGAGGAAAGAGTGAAAATAAGGAATATATAAAACAGAGTCACTTTAAGCCGCTAAAAGTAAAATTATGAAGGTTGAGAGGCATGAGAAACCAATTCAATTCTTGTTCCAATTAGACTGGGAACTTAAATTTTGAACTTTCCAATCCTGTGTCCAGATATATGTATCTGGACATAACCAGACCTCTGATTACCCCCTGAAAAGGACTCGAGGTCCAGGACCTGACATCCGCCTGACAGCCATCATCCAAACTGCCTGACATCTGACTGATAATCATCCTAGACTAATCCTAGGGCCATGAATGCAGGACTGATACTGTAATTCTCTAGAATGTACATCTTATATAATAAAAAGGTGATATGCAAATTGACCATCACACCCTCACAAGATGACTGCCTACAACCAGGCCAGCAGGGCGGTTAGTGAGGGACGACCAAACGACTGAACAGCAGGCTGCATGGGGCAACCAGGCCAGCAGTTGGGGCGACCAGGCCAGCAGGGGGGACAGTTGGGGGCAACCAGGCTGGCGGGAGGGCGGGGAGGTGAGGGAGGCAGTTAGGGGCGACCAGGTCAGCAGGGGGGGGCAATAAGAGGTGACCAGGCCAGTGGGGGCAGGGGTGCAGTTGTGGGCGACCAGGCCAGCAGGGGGACAGTGAGGGGTGACCAGGCAGGCAGGCAGGTGAGCAATTAGGAGCCAGCAGTCCAGGATTGTGAGAGGGATGTCCGACTGCCGGTTTAGGCCTGATCCCGGGATCAGGCCTAAACCGGTAGTCGGACATCCCCCAACGGGTCCCAGATTGAAGAGGGTGCAGGCTGGGCTGAGGGAACCCTCCCCCATGCACAAATTAAGTGCACCAGGCCTCTAGTTGTACGTACTTAAGAACTCTCAACTTTTCTTTGTTCTTTGGAAGGAACACATGGGGGTTTTGCCTAGCTGTGTTTCAAGTTTGCAAACTCTTAAGACGCTTAAATAAATCTTTTATTTTTAATATTTTATTGATTTTTTACAGAGAGGAAGGAAGAGAGATAGAGAGTTAGAAACATCGATGAGAGAGAAACATCAATCAGCTGCCTCCTGCACACCCCCTACTGGGGATGTGCCCACAACCAAGGTACATGCCCCTGACCGGAATCGAACCTGGGATCCTTCAGTCCGCAGGCTGACGCTCTATACACTGAGCCAAACCGGTTTCGGCTTAAATAAATCTTTATCATTTCTTTCTAGTCAGTCTCCAGATTCTTTTTGGAGTCTTTCCACACCTCTGTTAGCATTCTGGCTCTGACATTTTCCCAGCTCTTGATAAAGTAACCTTGGGAGTTTACTTGATCTCTATGAACCTGTTTCTTAAATGTAAGATGGAAGCAGTGCCAGCCTCATGGGCTTGACACCTTATACAGTTTACACAGGACCCTGTGCTTGGTTTAATGCCATGTTGTCACCATTTGAAACTCTTAATAATTTGTGAACATGTTAAAAAACACACACACAAAATGCAACCAAGTAAATTTGAAGATCTGATCGGCTTTATTAAGCAATTCATGATTCGGGCAACATCCCATCTAGCAACTAGAAGAATGCTCTGAAGGGCAATACAAAATGGAAGGTTTGTATAGGAAGAAGGATGAGCAAGGGAACTATCAACAAAAGAAAAGAAAGAATTCTTTTTAGACCCAGATATCTTTTGGGATAAAGGAAAAGGCTAGGGTTTTTAATCAGCTGATTGCCTCTTCTTTCTATGGGGGTGGAGAGTGGGGATGGCAGAAATACCTTACTGTTGATTAACCAGTAAGTCCAGACTGGTTGATTAAGATTATATTTCTTGGAAAGGTTGAAATTGCAGTTAAATCAGGCATTAAATCTAGGTCTGATACATTGGGCTTTTAGCATGAGTGATGCCATTTTGGGCCCGTGGTTTTCTCTTTAGCAAACAAGAGATCCTGCATTTTTGGAATGGGCCCTGCAGATTATGTAGCTGGAGCTGGATGGGAATAATGCCTATCTTGCAGAGTTCATGAGAACTCAGTAAGATGATTTCTAAAAGTGAGTATTTTTAGCTAAGGAGCCAGATTCGGGAGGGGGTCAGTGGATGAGAAGTTACTAAGAGAGAGGGTAAGGTAATTCTTGCTAAATTGGTCTAACAGGATTCTTGCTGAAGACAAGCCAAGGTAATCAGATACCACTTGGGGGTGAAGAATTTTATCAGTTATCAGCTAAACTGACTTGACAGAATTTTTGTTACACTTGGGATCTTGAAGGACGTGCCCAATGGCAGGCCTAGTGGAAAAAGGGCTCAGAAGAGCCTAACTAAAGTTTGTTCAAGGAGAGAGTCTTCTTACCTTCTAGGATCTCCTGCCATGGGTACTAGAAACAATGGGAGGTGTAGACAATTAATTGGGCTTGAGGAGGATTGGCAGACTCTGCAAGGCAACCAAATCAGGGGAGGCCATTACAGATTTTATAGGTAAGGCGAGTCTAGGCTCCTCAGCAAGGGAGGAAGGGTTATTTTTTATTTTATTTTTTTATATATTGGTGTTTTACAGAGAGGAATTGAGAGGGATAGAGAGTTAGAAACATCAATCAGCTGCCTCCTGCACACCTCCCACCGGGGATGTGCCCGCAACCAAGGCACGTGCCCTTGACCGGAATCAAACCTGGGACCCTCCAGTCTGCAGGCCGACGCTCTATCCACTGAGCCAAACCGATTTCGGCAGGAAGGGTTATTTCTACTGGCAAAAGAGGCTCAGCAGAATTGAGGGATTTGTGATACCAGTATCATCTGAATCTGATCATATGTTCCCATTCCAATGTTCAGAGACTCACTGCTCCTCAAAAAATAAAATAAAATAAAATAAATTCTCTATCTTTAACATGAGACCTGCAGGATTGGGAATTCAGTTGCATTCAGGATTAGATTTGGGGTTTGGTTTTTAGAAATTACAGCCTTGCAGATACTGGAAGACAGTCATATAAACTTTCTGGTCCTTTATCTCATCTTGAACTGAGACTTTATTTTTTTTAATATATTTTATTGATTTTTTACAGAGAGGAAGGGAGAGGGATAGAAAGTTAGAAACATCGATGAGAGAGAAACATCAACCAGCTGCCTCCTGCATGCCCCCTACCGGGGATGTGCCTGCAACCAATGTACATGCCCTTGACCCGAATCAAACCTGGGACCTTTCAGTCCACAGACAGATGCTCTATCCACAGAGCCAAACCGGTTTTGGCGAACTGAGACTTTAAAGCCCTAAGTTAGGCATAATTAGGAGAAACCAACCAACTCCACTGTGTCTTATTTTCACTTAAATATTCTGTGGAAGCAGAATATTTTGTTGACTTAGTCATCAAAAACCTTGATTCTTTAGCTGTCGATTACACGTGTCCACAAGTGAGATATTGAGAAACTGTTTTGGCTGATTCGTGCCATGGACAACCAGTGTCACATTGACAGCTGGTCATCAGCGCCTTTAAATCAAATCAAATTCAGAGAACCCATTATTAATATTTGGCTCTCCTGGAATTATTTCTGTTTTAGAGTTTGACCAGAGAAAAGCAAAACCAGTCTGAGTCATATGCAATAAGAGATTTATTTTAGGGATTAGACCTTATGAAATTGTGGGAGCTAGCAAAGTTGCCTCTGTGCCTGGGGTTGGACCTAAAATTGCTGTAATTGATAGGGCTTACAGTCAAGGCAGGAAAGCTGGACATGAAGTAGGGACGAGCAGGAACAAAATGGAACCCACTAAGACAAACTGGATCCCCGGAGCATAAACTACACTGTGCCATCTGTCTCTTACCACCTACACTGATGATGCAGGAGGCATGGTGCTGCACAGGCATCTGGCCCAAGACTCAGAGACACTGAAGAAGAAGGTCCAGCAGTTGCTGAAAGAGCTCCACACCTGGCCACTGCCCCACTCGAAGGTGAGCCGGCAGATTAGCAACGATGTGCATGAGCTGCCTTAGCACCTCATGTCCTATACTAACCTTTATTTTTATTTTATTTTATTTTATTTTATTTTTTTATTTTATTTTCAGTGAAGTCCTAACAAGATTTCTTTTAATATATTTTATTGATTTTAGAAAGAGGAAGGGAGCAGGATAGTTAGAAAATGGATGAGAGAGAAACATTGATCAGTTAGCTGCCTTCTGCATGCCCCCTACTGGGGTTCAAGCCCACAACCAAGGTACATGCCCTTGACCAGAATGGAATCTGGGACCCTTCAGTCTGCAGACCAATGGTCTATCCACTGAGCCAAACTGGCTAGGGCCTATACTAACCTTTAGAATGTAATACCTGCTGCTTCACTTCTGCTTTTGAAATCTTACACAAATTTCCCCTGTGGCCAAACCTCACCTGGAACTGTATTGGGGAGATAAACAGAATTTGAGATGCTAGAAAGATAGAACATCCAAGTGGAACTTTCCAACAAGCATTTGTAAACTTAGAGCTAGAGGTCAAGTTTGCATTTAGGATTATCCCTTTCATGGGGAATCACAAGAAAATCTTTAAATAATTCCTACCACAGCCATGTAATAGAGGGATATAATAAATTATGGAAAGGAGACTAAAGTCCCTTTTCATACCTACCCTCAATAAAAAAGAATAATGTCCATTAGTTGTTGTCTTTTCTTTTTATTAGAAATCTTGTTTACATTTAAAAAAAATATATATATATATATATATATATATATATATATATATATATATATATATATATATATATCTTTATTGACTTCAGAGAGGGAGAAAGAGAGGGGGGGAAGAGCAGGGGGAGGGGGAGGGAGAGGGAGAAGCATCAGTGATGAGAGAGAATCATTGATGGGGGTCAAGCCCGCAACCCAGGCCTGTGCCCTTCACCAGAATTGAACCTGGGACTCTTCAGTCCACAGGCCCAACTCTAGCCACTGACCCAAACCACCAGGGCTTGTTTACTTTTTTTTGCATGTCTCTATAAATAGAATAAGGAGAAATTTGTCTCTTTATATCTAAAACTAGAGGCCCGGTGCACGAAATTCATGCACGGAGGGGTGTGTCCCTCAGCCCAGCCTGCACCCTTTCCAATCTGGGACTGCTGGCTCCCAACTGCTTGCCTGCCTGCCTTCCTGATTGCCCCTAACCGCTTCTGCCTGCCAGCCTGATCACCCCCTAACCATTCCTCTGCCAGCCTGATTGCCCCTAACTGCCCTCCCCTGTAGGCCTGGTCAACCCTAACTGCCCACCCCTGTAGGCTTGATCACCCCCAACTGCCCTCCCTTGCAGGCCTGGTCCCTCCCAACTGCCTTCCCCTGCTGGCCTGATTGCCCACAACTGCCCTCCCTTGCAGGCCTGGTCCCTCCCAACTGCCCTCCCCTGCTGGCCATCTTGTGGCAGCCATCTTGTGTCCACATGGGGGAAGCCATCTTTGACCACATGGGGGCAGCCATCTTGTGTGTTGGAGTGATGGTCAATTTGCATATTACTCTTTTATTAGATAGGATAGATAAAATGGACTTCACCTTGGGGCCATAATTTTATTGTGGAAAGCTTTACAAGGTCAAACCAACCCCATTTTCTTTGTAAGGAAATCCTAGGTTGATCCTAGAGTACCTTGGCTGTAAGATTAGGGGCAACCCCTTTACCAAAGTGCATCCCAATAAGCAGACCCAGCTCTGAGGCTTGCATTCAGACTCTCAAAGTCACCTATCTTTGTGCAGGGGATTGAAACTCTGAAAGTTACACATGAATATTCAGGGACATTGTATTTTATAGGAAACTAGAGTCCCGGTGCACAACATTTGTACACTGGGGCAGGAGGGCCTCAGCCCGGCCTGCGCGCCCTCGCAGTCCGGGACCCCTCACCAGCCTGATCACCCCCAACTGCCCCCATGCCAGTGTACTCTACCACAACTGCCCCTGCTGCCGGCCTGCACGCCCCAACTGCCCCCCCTGCTGGCCTGCTTGCCCCCACCTTCTCTCCCCACTGGCCTGCTCATCCCCAACTGCCCCCCCCCGCCAGCCTGATAACCCCCAATGCCCCCCCCCACCCCGCTGGCCTGATAACTCACAACTGCCATCCCATCCTGGCCTGATCACCCACAACTGCTCTCCCCTCAGCCTCTAACCGCCTCTACCTTGGCCCTGCCACCATGGCTTTGTCTAGAAGAACGTCCAGAAGGTCTCCTGGAAGGTCTCCCAGTCTAATTAGCATATTACCCTTTTATTAGTATAGATAGAGGCCTTGTGCACGGATGGGGGCCGGCTGGTTTGCCCTGAAGGGTGTCCCAGATCAGGATGGGGGTTCCCTTGAGGTGTGGGGCAGCCTGGGTGAGGGTCCTGTAATGGTTTGCAGGCCGGCCACACCCTCATGGGGTGAGGGTCCCCGCTGGGGGTGTGTGGCCAGCCTGGGTGAGGGGCTGAGGGCTGTTTTCAAGCTGGCCACACCCCCTTCAGGATGGGGGTTCCCGCTGGGGTGCCTGGCCAGCCTGGGTGAGGGGCTGATGGCTGTTTGTAGGCTGGCCACGCCCCCTAGCGGGCATTCTTATTCCTGGGTAAGGGGCTAAGGGCCATTTTCAGGCTGGCCACACCCCCTTCAGGGTGGGGGGATCCCGCTGGGGTGCCTGGCCAGCTTGGGTGAGGGGCTCATGGCTGTTTGCAGGCTGGCCATGTCCCCCAGTGGGGACCCTCACCCCATGGGGGCATAGCCAGCCTGGGTGAGGGGCTAAGGGCTGTTTTCAGGCTGGCCACACCCCCTTCAGGTGAGGTTCCCTGCTGGGGTGCCTGGCCAGCCTGGGTGAGGGTCTGATGGCTGTTTGAATGCTGGCCTAGCACACCAGCGGGGACCCTCACCCCATGGGGGTGTGGCCAGCCTGGGTAAGGGGCTGAGGGCCATTTTCAGGCTGGCCACGCCCCCCGACGACCCAGGCACCCAGCCCCTCCTTGAACGGAGGCCAGGGTGGGCATAAGCTTGGCTTCCTCAATCGCCGGGGGCAACCCAAGCCTCCTGCTCGCTCCAGCTCCATGGCTGCTGCCATCTTTGTTGGGTTAATTTGCATACTCACTCCTGATTGGCTGGTGGGTGCAGCAGAGTGACAGTCAATTTGCATGTTTCTCTTTTATTAGTGTAGATTAATAAAAGCCTATGTGGTCGACGCTCTCATGCCATAATGAGCGATCACTAGGAGGCTGAGTGCACAGTGGGCGCACGCAGGTGGGCGGGGGCTTGATGCTGCTTGCATGGTGTGGAGACGGGTTCTACGGCTCTACACGGCGAGGCCGGGGGTCCTGCAGCTCCGTGTGGCACAGAGGCGGGTCCCGTGGCTCTGGCCTAACTCTTTGGGGCAATCCATCAAGGAGCCCCAGATGGGTGGGCGGGGCTTACCTCTTTGGGGTGATTGATCATGGGGCTCCCGCACTGTGAGAGTGTACAAGCCAGGCTAGGGGACCCCCACCCCTCCAGTGCACAAATTTCATGCACCAAGCCTCTAGTCTAGGATAAATGGCCGGTGAATTATTTTACCCAGTCTTTCTTCACATCTAGAAATTTCCTTCTTTCTTCAATTAAAAGAATAAAATCTGATTTGGCCCAGAGAGGAGAGGCTACCTAGATGTGACAGACCCTAAAATAGTCCACGTTGAAGGTACACATACGTGTGGCAACTTTAGTCACTCAATGGCTACAATCCATCACCCTGACAGCTTTTAAATGAGGCTTGTTCATCACAGATTAGAGGATCCCAAATCTGGTTTCTCATAAAAGCACTGGGGAGTTTTTAAAACACAGATGTTCTCAGGCCTCAAAAGATTATACTTACTAAGTCTGATGAGTCCTGGAATCTGCCATTTTTTAAAGATTCCCAGGTGATTCTTATAGACAGCCAGGTTTAGGAACTAATGCTCTAGGGCAGTGTTCGGCAAACTCATTAGTCAACAGAGCCAAATATCAACAGTACGATTGAAATTTCTTTTGAGAGCCAATTTTTTTAAACTTAAACTTCTTGTAACGCCACTTCTTCAAAATAGACTCGCCCAGGCCTGTGGTATTTTGTGGAAGAGCCACACTCAAGGGGCCAAAGAGCCGCATGTGGCTCGCGAGTCGCAGTTTGCCAACCACGGCTCTAGGGAATTCAAAGATAAACATGAGCCGGTGGAATGAGCCTGCTATGAGTTTCCTATCTGTAAACTGAGACAGTATCCTGAATTACCTGGTTTGCCATTGATACAAAGTGCTTAGTTACTAGAAAGGATCCTTGCTGATGTGGTTTGAGCAAGTGCAAGAGCACGGTGCTAGGCTGTGGTGTATACCAAGAGTGGAACATACAGGAACTTCGCTTTTTTGTTATTATTGTTTGTTTATTTTGAGAGAACATTTATTAAAGCTGAGGTCAGTGAAACAAGGAAGGGCTTAGGATAGAAGAAGCAACAAGGGAGAGACTAGGCAGGGCTGCTTTGGCTCTAGAAATGTTATAGAAAAGAAGTGAGCCCAGGAGGGGCCCATACTGGACATTTTAGGGAGAAATGAAACAAAAAAGTGATGAAAATAAAATAAAGGGATTAAGTTTTCTTTTCTTAAATATTTTATTGATTTTTACAGAGAGGAAGGGAGGGGGATAGAGTTAGAAACATCGATGAGATGAGAGAGAAACATCGATCAGCTGCCTCCTGCACAACCCCCACTGGGAATGTGCCCACAACCAAGGTACGTGCCATTGACTGGGATCAAACCCGGGACCCTTGAATCCACAGGCAGGTGCTCTATCCACTGAACCAAACCAGTCAGGGCAATTAAGTCTTCTTAAAAGGAGTAGAAGTAGTTCTGTCCATCCTTAGAGACATAGGACAGAAGATACCTAACATGTAAGTTTGTCCTGCGTCATCATGAACTGAAATGTACTGTAGTTTTGTCATAGTTCAAACTCATACCATTTGTGTGATATTTTTGCCATAGGTATTAAGGGGCCTTCTCACAAATGAGCACAATTTAGGGCAATTGCAGTCAGCCCTATATGAAATTAAAATTTGCAAACATAATGGGACCTCAGGAAAATATTTGTGTTCTGCTATGATATCTCTAAACTTGGAAGGTAGCCCATTGCAAAGGACCATCTGTAGGGAATCAAACATATGCTTTAGAGAGCAATCACTTCAAATGGTAGTGACATTGACGGACTTGATTCTTCTGAGAAACTACACATTGCTGTTACACAATTACAATTAACCTACATAACCCTAGCAGTCACTTAAATTTTCTATAATTTCTGCTGACTTGAATCATTGTGGAAAAGAAACAGTATTTTTCCTCTTTTGATTTTAAGAATGCCAACTTTGAAAAACATTTAAATAATCCCTCATTTAAATGATAGAGTAGGAGAAAATAAAAATTAGAATTTTGTCAACAACCTAATTTATTTATCTAGGGCAGTTTATGGGTCAGCATAACTTGTTCCTGGGTGTTTGAATGATCAGATTTGATGTCTGAATTAAATGAAAAAGATTATTACTGTTATTCATTTCATTGTTAAGTAGTATGGGTTGAAGCTTAGGAACTAATTTTCTATTTTTAAAAAATATATTTTATTGATTTTTTGCAGAGAGGAAGGGAGAGGGATAGAGAGCTAGAAACATCGATAAGAGAGAAACATCGATCAGCTGCCTCCTGCACACTCCCTACTGGGGATGTGCCCTCAACCAAGGTACATGCCCTTGACTGGACTCGAACCCGGGACCCTTCAGTCTGCAGGCTGATGCTCCATCCACTGAGCCAAACCGGTCAGGGCTATTTTTAAAAATCATGATAAACACCTAAAGTCTGTGTAAATGGAAATGTAATTACTCTTAGAACTAAGTTGCTATATGTTCTTCATACATTGGCGGACACTGGGATTCCTTATACTGTGTTCTTGCACATGAACAGTATAATGTGTCCAGTATTACTACTGTCCTTCAAACAAATTGTACTTAACCTGACTTTTTAAAATGTATTCCTGTTTTCATAACTTTCATTACATGAATTAATCTCTTTCTGAGTTATGTGGAACAGCTTCAGTCTTAAACATTAAGAACTTCTTATATCTTATTTTGCCATGACCTAGTTCTATTGGCTTCTTGTAGTCATTGTTTTTCTAAGACAATCTCTCAATTAGGTCCAATCTTTCAGAAAATATTGAAGCATCCTTCCTAATTGCCTATTTGTCAATATATGTATACTAGTAGCCCATTTGCAGGAAGAATCCTGCACGCGGCTGCTGCCACCGCCGTTGAGGCCACCGCGCCTGCACCCGGGCGGCAGCGTCCCGCCCTGCCCTGCCCCGCCCCGCCTGGGTTTTCCCTCTGGCAGCCACCTTGCTTTCAGCTTTTCCTCCCTCTTACTTCTAAGTTGTCTTCAGTCTTCACTCCTCCCTCCCTCAGTGTATGCAAATTAACCACCATCTTTGTTGGGTAATTTGCATACTCTCCCTGATTGGCTGGTGGGCATGGCTTGGGCATAGCAAAGGTGTGGTCAATTTGCATATTACTATTTTATTAGGTAGGATTAAAACGGCTCTATGTAATAGGAATCCAGACCATAGATTGTCAACCTTTTTCATCTCGTGACACACATAAACTAATTACTAAAAATTCTGTGGAACATCAAAAAATAGATTTTTTAACTCATTCACATCAGACAGCTATTGTTGTGTTGGCTGTTGTCATTATTTGACAATCTAAGGGAAAAGAGGTCAGTGCCCCTGACTAGTCAGGTATTGCATGTTTTAAAAATTCTTTGCAGCACACCAGTGTGCCACAGCACAGTTTGAAAATTGTTGATCTAGACAACTTAAAAATTTTTGGAATACCATTCACTTTAAGAAATGTTATTTAAAAAAATTAAGAATGCCCTAACCAGTTTGGCTCAGTGGATAGAGCATCGGCCTGCGGACTCAAGGGTCCCAGTTTTGATTCCAGTCAAGAGCATGTACTTTGGTTGCAGGCACATCCCTAGTAGGGAGTGTGCAAGAGGCAGCCCATCAATGATTCTCTCTCATTGATGTTTCTAACTCTCTATCCCTCTCCCTTCCTCTCTGTAAAAATCAGTAAAATATATTTTAAAAAATAAAAAAATAAGAACAAGGCAACATCACATATTTTTAAAAAATTGTTGAAACATTTGAGATATTGCCTTAACACAATGGATTCAAGGGTAATTGAAAAAAATCATAGGCATGTTTCAACTGTTAAAACATCTAATGTAATATGATTGTGTAGGAAAAATGAGTGTCTATCTTTGTATAATAATCTTAAAAGTAATATAGTAGCTAGGTTATCTGTTTTTAAATTATTTATCTTGGACACCTAGTTTAGGGTACTGTGGCTATTTCCAAAGTTCTGTCTTTGGCCTCCCTTCATTCTCTTCCCAGGAGTCTCCTTTACTCCCACGGAAATTAGCTTTTATCTTTGTGGGAAATTTTTCAGTATTTTATTTCTTATGTTTCTGGTATTATTTACTTTTTAAAAATCTGAAGTAATTTTACATTTACAGAAAAGATGCAAGAATAGTGCACAGAATGTCTATAGACCCTTCAGATTCCCTGATTGTTAACACTTTGCCACATGTGCTTCATCATTCTGTCTCCCATCAGTTTTCATAGACACACGCATATATAATATACTTATATTATGGATAGATTACACATACACACATATATACCCTTGTATGCAAATACACATATTTTTCCTGAATCTACAGGATGCCTAGTTACTCCTACACACTTAAGTGTGTATTTCCTAAAAGACAGAGCACAACCAACAAAATCTGGATGTGAACATTGATATATCAAAAAAAAAAAAAAAACAAAACAGAATTACTTTAAAAAACAAAAAATAAATAAAAAAGAATTTTTCTTCTAGTCCAGTATCCAGACAGAAGCACATTGCATTTAATATTCATGTGTCTTTAAGCTTCTTCAGTCTGGAACAGTTCTATCTATCTTTGTCATTCATGGCCTTCGCATTTTTGAAGACAGATATGTTAGAGAATGTTACACAATTTGAATTTGTTTGATGTTTTCTCATGATTAGATTTAATCATTTAGGGCAGGAATATCACAGAAGTGATTCTTTGTTCTTTTCAGAGTATCATATCAGAAGGCATGTGGCCCTAACTGGTTTGGCTCAGTGGATAGAGCATCGGCCTGCAAACTCAAGGGTCTCAGGTTAAATTCCAGTCAAGGGCTGTACCTTGGTTGAGGGCACATCCCCAGTAGGGGGTGTGCAGGAGGCAGCTGATTGATGTTTCTCTCTCATCGATGTTTCTAGCTCTCTATCCCTCTCCCTTCCTCTCTAAAAAAATCAATAAAATATATTAAAAAAAAAAAAAAAAAAAGAAGGCATGTGATGTTGACTTGTCCTATAACTGGTGAGCTGGACTTGGATCACTTAACCAAGGTAGGGTTTGTGAAGTTTCCTCATTGTAACTTACTGTTTCTCATCTCTAAGAATTTGTGGGGAGATGCTTTGAGACTACAACAAACTTTCACCCACTAATTTTCATATCTATCAATGATTATTGCCCTAATCTGATAATTGCCAAATGGTGATTTTCTAACTCTACCAGTTCTACATTACTGTTGTACTGTAAGGAAGTGCTTTCCTCTCTCATTTAGTTCATTCTTCATTTATTTTTTTTTAAGTATATTTTTATTGATTTCAGAGAGGAAGGGTGAGGGAGAGAGAAACATCAGTGATTAGCTGCCTCCTGCACATCCCACATTGGGGATCAACACCGCAACCCGGGCATGTGCCCTGACCAGGAATCGAACCATGACCTCCTGGTTCATTGGTCAACACTCAACCACTGAGCCACGCCAGCCGGGTGCCTTTTTCCAGATTTATGACTACCTTCTCTGACAGATAAAATTGCTGTTCATTATTTTCAATACATTGTCTCTTATTTTCTTTAATCCTCACCCGAGGATGTTTTTTCCATTAATTTTTAGAGTGGGAAGGATTGGGGGGGGAGAGAGAAACAGGGACATGAGAGAGACACATCGATATGTTGCCTCATGCACACACCCCTTTTGTGCATGGGCTAATGCTCTAACCACTGAGCAACCAATTGGGGCCCACCTCAGGTTTCTGACCCCCTTCACCTGTGATCACACTTTGTGGTGTAGGCTCCTCGACTTGAAGTAATAGCAATAGGAAACCAGTATCACTCCCTAATCACATAACCTAAGCCTGTTTTCTTCATGGCTCCCAGTGTCTTCTGAAATAAGTGTTGTTCTTGTTCACCTGTGTCCTAGCCCCTGAAAGGTAATGTAGGAAAGCCCCGCCCCCAGGACCCAGGTCCAGCAAGTGCCACAGAGGAACGACAGCACACGTGTTGAACGAGTTCCCAAGTGAAGAGCTTTTTTCTGATTTCTTAAAATTTTATTTTTGTAATAGAACTGATTCACATAAAAATACATTATGATTTCTTAAACCTCTTTAGGACATCCCAAATACATTCACAAATAAAAAAAACTATTTTTGTCAAAACCTTTATCTTAATCTTTGGTTCAGAAATGCAGTTGCCACTTTGTGAGCTGCCTCGTGGAGCTAAAGGGTCCTCACTGCAGACCAGTCTCACACTAGGATTGCCTCCTGTCCTTGGTCCCCCACTAGCCAAACCTTTGGCCTCTGGTGGCCAGTTGATATGCGGTGCTTTACACCTCATCTCGTTCACCTGCCTGGTGGTACTTCTGGTGAGGCAGGGGTACTCCCATCCCAAGGCTGTAATGGCCCTGGTAATCTTAGCTCCAGCTCTTTGAGTTCTCGTTCACTTCTTAATTGGGGACCAGGAATTGCAACCATTGGAATTGGGGGCAACTTGGATGCTGTTTGCTCATGGCTACAGGCCTGGAAAGGAAGCAGGCAGTGTAGGACGGCTCCTCCTGGTGCCCCCACACTAGCTTCTAGCTGGCCCCATACCGCCCCCATCCACAGCTTTACTCCTGATTCCCTTTGCGGTTCCTAGGAAGTCTCCCTGGGGTTAAAAGTAGATGCTTTGCCTTAGCCAGTTTGGCTCATTGGGTAGCATCGGCCACAGAATAGTCTTGTTCTATGCACTTGATATGTATTGACTTGCTTAATCCTCAAGATAATCCTTTGGAGCAGGTATTTTCTTTATTTTTAAGTATATTTGTATTGTTTTCAGAGAGGAAGGGAGATAGAAACATCAATGATGAGAATCATTGATCAGCTGCCTCATGCACACCCCCTACTGGGGATCAAGTCTGCAACTCAGGCATGTGCCCGACTGGAATTGAACCCCAGGACCCTTCAGTCCACAGGCCGACGCTCTATCCACTAAGCTAAACCAGCTAGGGCTGAAGTAGGTATTTTCTTATTACAAATGAGAGAATGATGCTCCGAGGGGTTAAGAAACTTGCCCAAGTTCGCACAGCTGGGAAATAAGGGGATCTAAAAGACCATGCTGTCCATGTTCATTCATTTTCTACACCAGTTCTCTTTAGCCTGGTTCTTGGTATGACTTCGGTGGTCCTTCTAAGTTCCAAACTTCTAGGGATTTTTAAAGTTTACTTCTAATTTTAAGCCTTTGATGCTGTTTTCTTTCTAATTATAGTATATTTATTACTATGAGAATTGACAATTTAAATAAAATCACCTTTGGGGAACACATGAATAAAGAAGATACAGGCACTTTGATCCTTGTGAACACAGCTCCATGATAAATATACCATAACATCTTTGCTTAGTCTCAAAGCAAGACTAACTGTCATGAGTGCTTCAGAAAAGTACCAAGACAATAAAGCTGGGAAAGGGTGGGGGAAGATGACTGAAAAGTAGTAGTTTCTACATTGTAGAGAGAGAGGTGCCTCTGTAAGCTTCCCTGTCATCCTCCAAGTACACATAATGGCTACACACTACTTACCTATGAATAAATAAGGATCCGATTTCTACGATGATTAGAACAAAACATAAAGGAGCTTACTGAAAATGAGAACTAAAATGCAACAATCCATAAATATCACGTAAGAAATGTTATCAGGACATTTTGCAATTTGTGCAATCTAAAAAGCATTTATTGCAATGACAAAACTAGAGGTTAACTATTTTTTTATTGTTGAATTATATTGTAAAGTCTACATCTACAGTTTAATCGGGAAGAAATGCTTTGCATTTACATCAAGAACACATTAATTCTAGTGGAGTAAAACAGACACACACAAAAGACCAAATACACATTGGGGGGGAAAGAAAACTTTTACCTGGTCCTACTTTTGCTATTTTGGACCACACCTTTCCTATTAGAAAATTGACCTTACATACATATTAAGTCTGATTTATCATCCCACATTTTTAAACAGTAAATGCAGCTCCTCACAATTTCTAATTATAAACAAAAGATTGAAAACAAAGTGGGAAAGTTTAAAAACAAAGAAAGTGAAAGTAGACTGCTGATACCTTACACAGAAAAGCTGAGTAAAACGTGCCCCCTGTGTGGCTCATCTCTAAGGAACACTTTTACTCAAGGAGGCAAGCATTTCTGACCTGTATGTTTCTCACTCCCTCAGGCCTATAAATGTTCCTGATAAACTGCCAAGTGAAAAATGTCTACAAAATATCTAAAAGCTAAATATCAGGAAAAGGGCTAATTCAAATAAAAATTGTTTGCTGGTCTAAATATACACCTTCAGCATTTTCCCTTTTGCAAAAGTATCTTATATTTATTTCAGATGGCATTTAAAAATAACTTACATTTTTAGTGTGCTTATGGTCAAAGATTGTAAAATTAGTAACTCAAATGAGTAAGTTTAAAATTTTTGTTTTACTTGATTCTGTTGAAATTTCAATTAACCAAGTTATACATGAGGTAAGTTTTAGCTAAAAAAAAAATACATCAACCACAAAGATAAAGTTAACCACTTCAAGAGTACACAAAAATCATAATGCCCATCTCAGATTCAGAGTTCACAAATTCATGTATTGTAACTACTATGTATCTAAGAAAAGTTTATGTAATTTGAAAGTTAATACTTTCTGCATTTTAAAATCAAATTATGTTGGAAAACAGGGCAAAAAAAAATTGGCAAAATTTGTTTTTAGTAACAGAAGACAATGCAATAAGGAATTCAAATGGAAACAAAGACCAGTGTGTAAAGTTTCCAACTTATAAACAGACACACACTTATTTATCTAAAAAATATTTGGTAGCAAACTGGATTGACAATATTTTTAGCTGTAAATAAAAAAATACAGGTTCCCAATTATAGCCTTCTAGCTAGCTAAACAGCTTTTAAAAACATGGATAGCCAGTTAAGTTTTCTAAAACATATACATATAAGAATCTTTAGCACTAAAAGATTACTGCTAAAATTCAACTGTATTTAAATGGGTCTTACTGAAGTAGGACATTCATGATACTAGAAATTTTTTAAAAAGTGAGTACAACAGGGCTACACTAATAGCATTACTAGTAATAAAAGTTACAGAAGAGATTATTGCTGTACTTTTCCCCATAAACACCATTAAACTTTGTTGCTGTTACAAAAAGTACAACTCCAAGTTACTTTTTCTCTTACCAAATTTCATGTTTCACATATCTCTAAAGTTTTTATTCAGTAGAGAATAATTCTTAAATCTTTTCTGTAAGAATTGAAAGTATTTAAATGTGTAGCTTCACATTATACATTTCGCCCTTCTTGAAACACAGAAACAATGTACATTTTTCTCAAAAATGAAATAAGATGCCCACATTAAAAAAATAAAGTCTACAAAAAAGTTCCAGAGCTAAAAAAGATTATTTGTATGGCACGAAGTGATCTCCTACTAGTCCAAAGTCCAAAACATTTAAATGAAGTCCATTTATATATCGCTTACTTTTCAATGAAATACTATATTTATTGGGGTGAAATCACATTATATTTAGCTCTTGCGTCAGGAAGTATACACAAATGTTTTTTTTTATACAGTTAATAAAAATAGGAGACCAAGATGGGTGTGCCAAAGAGATATCATTCATTTGTGACTTTTAGAGTTGCTAAGATAAAAACCAGAGAATGGATTTACTTGGTTGGTTTCCATAGCTTGATAGACCAAAAACAAAAAAACGGCCACAACAACAAATAGCAAAATTTTTATCCACATGGGAATGGAGTGTCCTTTTTTTGTCTTTTCTGGCTTGACATCTGCCAAAGGAATATACTTAGGAATATATTTTGATGAAAAAGATTCCTCCATCCTGAAATCACTGAATTCTAATGGCCGCCCTGCAGCCCCTTTGATTGGTCTGCGACAACTA
This sequence comes from Eptesicus fuscus, assembly GCF_027574615.1. NCBI lineage: Eukaryota > Metazoa > Chordata > Mammalia > Chiroptera > Vespertilionidae > Eptesicus > Eptesicus fuscus. The sequence goes on along the minus strand of NC_072479.1, from coordinate 91,220,789 downwards.
GCACTGTTGGGAATAAAAGGACAAAGAAAAAATTAGATTTTAGATAAAGTCATGAGTTACATAAATAATATATAATATCATGACCACTCCTTATTCCAAACACATTACTTGAGTTAACAGTAGGTAACTGTCACATAAAAACAGTGAGGTCAAGCTACTTAAAACTTCTATACAGCCGAAACCGGTTTGGCTCAGTGGATGGAGCGTCGGTCTGCGGGCTGGAAGGTCCCAGGTTCGATTCCGGTCAAGGGCATGTACATTGGTTGCGGGCACATCCCCGGTGGGGGGTGTGCAGGAGGCAGCTGGTCGATGTATCTCTCTCATTGATGTTTCTAGCTCTCTATCCCTCTCCCTTTCTCTCTGTGAAAAATCAATAAAATATATTAAAAAAAAAAAAAACAAACTTCTATACATTTTCCATCTTAAAAATTGCATTATCTTTTATTAAAAAATAATATTCAGAACACTGATAAATATTCACTAAACTTGCCTTCTTAAAGTCTTTTCAGAGAAAATATATTTAGGAGATAATAGGAAAGAAATAAGGTAGTTTGGTTGTGATTCCTTCAGTCAGGAAACAATTCAACAGATATCTAAATATAGTCTTTTCGATCAGAAAACAAAATCTCTCAGTGAAAACAATGATTTCCTTCTTACTAGGTTTCCATTTGAATTTAAAAATAGAAATTAAATAGTAGGTAAATTATTTCTTTACAATCCTTCAGTTTAACCAAGTTAATTTTGAAACGGACTCAATTTTCCAGAATATGAACTGATAGCTTAGAGAATTAAACTGCTCCCAAAAGAAGAGTTTAATTCTGAGAACACAAGTATAGTTAACTTTTTGTGAAGAATGAAAAATTAAAATTCCCATTTATGTGTATTAAATAATTACATTGTATACCCTAAATATATAACTTTATGTGTCCATTATATCTAAATAAACGTGGGGATAAGTAAGTGAATAAATAAAAACGCCCCCAAGAACCCACTAGTACTTGTTTCAATATATCTGAATACCTAATTCCTGTTGGTGTAGATGCTTCAAAGGGAAACATTTCCTTAAGAATATCCCTTTCTAGTCTTCTTTCCTCTGTTTTTTCTCCCACCTAATAAGAAACAAACAACCAAAGTTAAAAATTAGTGTAAACATGCAACAATGAAAATATATTTTAAATCGAAGTTTCAGAGAAGAGAATGCATTTAAATCTATCCTAGCTTTTAACTGCCATTTGTAAATTCATTATCACCTAAGTATCCACACATTTCCAAATTTCTTCAAATTTAAGATGTTAATGTGATAATTTGGGGGGGGGGCGGGGGGAGAGAGGAATAGCCACACATTAAAAATTAAAGTAAAATAAACAAAAATTCAGTGCAGCTAATATGGCAGTGTAAGTTCCACCACTGGATTTCCCATGCTTTTCATTAACATTGTTTTTTCCTCCATTAAAAACTTTGTAATAAACCTGACTGGAGTGGCTCAGTTGGTTGAGCGTAGTCCAATGAACCTAGAGGTTGCCAGTTTGATTCCTGGTCAGGGCACATGCCAGGGTTTTGAGGCTCAATCCCCAGTAGGGCCCCTGTAGGAGGCAGCTAATCAATGTTTCTTTCTCATCAATGTTTGTCTCTCCCTTCCTCGTTCTTAAAAAAAAAAACCAACAAAAACAAATTTTAAAAAAATACTTTGTAATAAAATAAATGATCAAACATAGAAGAAATCAAATTAATATGGACCTTAAACAAATTTTAGTATGTGTTTTAAAGCAGTCAACCTAATCTTCCTAACTTAAAAAAAAAGTAAGATATATATTTTTTAACAGCCTGATTGTTTTGTTTGCCTTTATGCCCCAATCAAAATAACCTTTGGCAAAAATTCATTAAAACTATAATGCATCATGCAGTTAGCACTTTAAAGCTTAATTATACAGAAGTTAATCAAATGAAGCATCATACAAAGTCATTTTAAAGTCCCATTATTTGACCTTTAAGTGAAAAGATAGTATAGCCTCCCCTACTGCCCAGTTATACTTTCAACTCTCATCCATAACAAAGAGAACATGTTATAAGCAGCACACAAATGACCACTCCTTTGAAAACTGGAACTTAAGAGGCACACAGTAGTAGCAAGAGGATAGTATTAGCACATCATATTACATTGGTTACTTTTTATTGTCACTAGCCGAAGTATGTCTTTAAGATAATGCGCGCGCGCGCGCGCGCGCGCACACACACACACACACACACACACACTCTCACACAATCCCACCCAATAAAGCTCTGCTCCCTCCCACTTCAAAAAACAAATATAAGTATTTCCTCTTTAAAAGATCAATGATAACATCTATCTAAATTTTATTCATTTACTTCAGCTCTTGTCAATGGTTTCTTTGGTGTTCTTCTGGGTATGTCTGAGAATTCAGTGATTGGCAGAATAGGAGCTGCATGCTTGAAATTTCCAGTCACCCTATTGACAACCTGCCAAGATTCAAATTATTCAGACTCAGAATTATCCAAACATAACAAAGACATGTGAAAAAAAGAAAAAGATATTTTATTTCTATATTATTTGAACTTTCCCTTAATAAAAATTTAGGCAAAAGGACCCAGAAATGAACATATTCAGTGGTTCTCACATATGAAGCCTTATCACGCTTTAAATATTTTAGCAAAAGTATCCTTTTAATTCTTTGGATTCTTGCTCAATGAATTAAATTTATACATATGTAAATTGGTTATATGGAAAAATTTTTAAATTTAGAATTATGTGGGGAATAAGTTTAACTTATGTTTAAAAACATGTAAGTTTGATAGTTGCCAAAATTCACCACCTCCCCAATTCTAATTAAAGGGTAATTTACAAAGAATACAACTTGTATAGTTTATGAAACATATTTACTAAGGTTTCGTTGCTTGAAGCCATTATAGTTTCAGCTATGGGAGTACTCTCTGAAATTATTGCACCATCTATACGAAAATGTTCTGAAGTATCCACCTGTTAGTTTGAAAACAAAACAAAAACAATAAATATAAAATAATCACTAAAACCCTACCAATCTGAAAACACAATTCTAAGCAATAAGCCTTGCATCACCCTTTTCCTCGGAGTTCTTCTCGACCCTCTTGTGGATTCCCTAGTTAATGCCTGCAGAGGTCCGCCTTTTGAAGATCCACTTGTCCATTCAGTCTCAGTTATTCCAGCTTGAGAATAGCTCTAATCAACATCGACACATTAAAAAGTCATATTCTATCATCAAACACCTTAATAATGGCCATATTAGCACAGACAAGCCATGAAAACTCTCCAAATGCCAGCATTTGCAAACAATGCTAAGCCCTCAATATATTTCTGTATGTACTGACTGAACTGATATGTAGGTATCAGAAAACACTTAACATATGGTAAAAATACAGTCAAGAGTCCAACTACAGAAGCTCACAAATTGTAATAGAAACAAGGGGAGAAAAAGTGCATCAATTCATCACTGACTCCTTTTGTGACTGCTGTGTGCTATTTGCCTCTAGCATTGCAGCTGCATCTCTGACCGTCTAATCAACAAACAGGCTGAGGCTGAGCATGAAAGACTTTCTTTGACTTATAAAAAAGTCATTTGTTACAAGTCAGAATCCTTTTAAAACAAAACACAAATTTTATAATTGTTAAACATTATTCGATTCCTGTGGTTAGGACTATTAAACTATTAAATAGAATCAGCTTAAATTATAATCCATACACAGCTATCTGAACTTAAAAATTCCCAGGTGTCAAACTCTTCTTAAAGACATTAAAATTAAATAGCAACGAAAACTTGGTGTCATCTCTTTCATGAACATGCACACCTAACCTGTCACAGCCAAAACCTCCTTCAGTGCTAGCCACTCCTCACTACAGAAAGATAACAGTGACACACTATTGTTTTACCTTCCAATCCATGATTCATTTCTTCCTTGAAAAGCTGAGTAATTTTCCCTCATTTAAAAAATAAGTTATCAGTCCTTATAAAATAGCTTGAAAGCCGTTAGACTAGTGCTTCTCAAACTGTACTGTGTGTTTCAACCAACTGAAGCTTTTGTTAAAATGCAGATTCTGATGCAGCAGCCCAGGTATGGGACTTGAGATTCTGCATCTAAGCATCAAGCTATTCAATGTTGAAGCCACTGTAACCAGGTGATCCTTTAAAATTCTTTTAACTAGAAAATAGCCACCCATGATTAGCATATTAGAGTGCGCATATATGGTCACTTTTGCTTTCAAGCTAACATTTTATCTAGATAAAGGGTGTTTTTTTCTATTTGAGTCAATGTCGGTTAATTTTAAAGGTGAATACATTTTTAAAAATATATATATTTTATTGATTTTTTACAGAGAGGAAGAGAGAGGGATAGAGAGTTAGAAACATCGATGAGAGAGAAACATCGATCAGCTGCCTCTTGCACACTCCCTACTGGGGATGTGCCCGCAACCAAGGTACATGCCCCCTTGACCGGAATCGAACCTGGGACCCTTGAGTCCGCAGGCCGACGCTCTATTCACTGAGCCAAACCGGTTTCGGCAAAGGTGAAAACATTTTACTCTTATCCTGGGGCAAGGATAAATACGCTTATTTGGTTGGAAGTATTAGTACCAAACCCCACAAGATATTGACAATCTCATTGGACTGATTTTGTAGTTTCCCTTTGACTCACAGTCTGAACCTCTGAGTCCTTTTTCCTGCTCTCAATTAGGAAATTTTTGCTGAATGCAAACTTTTTTTTTTTTTTTAAATATATTTTATTGATTTTTTACAGAGAGGAAGAGAGAGGGATAGAGAGCCAGAAACATCGATGAGAGAGAAACATCGATCAGCTGCCTCTTGCACACCCCCTACTGGGGATGTGCCCGCAACCAAGGTACATGCCTTGACCGGAATCGAACCCGGGACCCTTGAGTCCGCAGACCGACGCTCTATCCACTGAGCCAAACCGGTTTCGGCGCAAACTTTTTTTTTAACAGAGCAGTTCTGCCACCTCCTCCTCTCCATATTTCTTTCTTTTTTTTAAGTCCATTTTATTTTTTTTAATATATTTTATTGATTTTATTTTTAAAATATATTTTATTGATTTTTTACATAGAGGAAGGGAGAGGGATAGAGAGCGAGAAACATCAATGAGAGAGAAACATTGATCAGCTGCCTCATGCACACTCCCTACTGGGGATGTGTCTGCAACCAAGGTACATGCCCTTGAACAGAATCAAACCTGGGACCCTTCAGTCCGCAGGCCGACGCTCTATCCACTGAGCCAAACCGGTCAGGGCTGAATGCAAACTTAATGTTAGTTAAAAGAAAAATCTGTGAACAAATTACATATACATATAATAAATGCTTACTAATAGTTAAGTTCCTGATTATTTGAATAGAAGGAAACAATAGTTTCAATCTTTGCAGCACAGTATCATCTGGGAGCTTTTTAAAAAACATCCTATATAATAAAAGCCTAATATGCAAATCGACTAAACAGCAAAATGACCAGTGGAATGACCACCAGGGGGCAGACGCTCAATGCAGGAGCTGCTCCCAGCCCACAGGCCCAAGGCCATCCAAGTTGGGTGACAGTGCCCAACTCCCCCATCACCCCGTGGCAGGACTTAGGGACCCTACCTGTGCACGAATTTCATGCACTGGGCCTCTAGTATCAATATAAAAAAACATACCCTAACCAACCCTACCTTAGAATTAGAAGGGCCTACACATACTAAATTTTTATAACTCCTAAAGGGATTCTAATGTGCAGCCAGAGATAAGAACTTGTTTTAAGATAATATAACTGATTTATGATGCACCTCATTGCTTCCTCTTTAATAATCAATGCCAGCCCTAACCAGTTTGGCTCCGTGGAAAGAGCATTGGCCTGCAGACTGAAAGGTCCCAGGTTCGATTCCGATCAAGGGCATGTACCTTGGTTGCGGGCACATCCCCAGTAGGAGGTGTGCAGGAAGCAGATGATCAATGTTTCTCTCTCATCCATGTTTCTAACTCTCTACCCCTCTCCCTTCCTCTCTGTAAAAAATCAATGAAGTATATTTAAAAAAAAAACACAATGAATTAAAAAAATGGTTAAGACTGTAAATTAAAAAAAAAAAATCAATGCCAATATAAACAATTAGAAGTATTTAAAAAATATTTTAGTTTAAAACTAGTAGCCCATTTGCAGGAAGAATCCTGCAAGCGGCCGCGTGCGCTGCCGCTGCTGCCACTGTTGCGCGCCTGCACCCGTGCACCGCTGCCGCCCGCCCCGCCTGGGCTTTCCCTCTGGCAGCCACCTTGCTTTCAGCTTTTCCTCCCTCTTCCTTCTAAGTTGTCTTCACTCCTCCCTCCCTCAGCATATGCAAATTAACCACCATCTTTGTTGGGTAATTTGCATACTCACCCTGATTGGCCGGTGGGTGTGGCTTGGGCATAGCGAAGGTGCGGTCAATTTGCATATTACTGTTTTATTAGGTAGGATAGTCTAGGTAAAATAGTATCTGGTATTATCAAACTCAGTATTTTAAAATTCTTCAATGAATATAAAACTACATTGCTTGAAAGGTGTAATATTTACCATTTATGCAACTGATACAACATAAAGATCAAACATTTTACCTATATCCATGAAGGCAGGGGGCTTGGGGAGACAATGTCTTTTTCCTTAAAATTAGTTAGCTACCAAATTCCAGGACTTCCCATGTTATGTTTTATTTTTAATAAATAACTAAAATAATCCCTTCATCAAAAATTCTTATAAAACATCTATTAAAACTATTATGGTTAATAAAAAGGGGCCAAGTACCATTTAACGATTATTTTCTTCTATGAAAGGAAACACATGAAACATATTTGTTACCTGTGGGAATAGCTGGGAAAAGGGGTGGGATGGATACTTTTCTCTATAAATTATTTATACTTTCCTTTGTTCAGGTTTATTAAATTCTTTCGTTGAGGACTATTAATCAGTTTTATTCTTGACTATCATTATCTAATTTAGAACCAGTCATCTTCACAGAAAACTAATATAACCAGAAAAGATATTCTGAAAATTAAAAAGAATTTTTCTACCAGAATCCACTATATACAAGTGACTTTGAGAAAATAGAATTTAAAAAATTATAAAATTATAATTCAGTGTTATAACTACTTAGGAAGATGGACTAAGTAATATTAATTAAAAAGAAACTCACTGCTATGTAAAATTAGTAGTTAATGTGATTGTTACAGCATGCAGATTGTAAGTAGTCTCCAAATAATATTTTCTATGAAAAAGATTAGAGTTCTTTAAAAAAAAATGGCTGATATGATAAGAGGCAGGAAACATATATGAGCATGGGTCATCTTACTGTGCCAGAAAACAAGAAAATATCAAAGACAAACAAGGTCAATAAAAAGAAACAGGCCCTAACGGGTTTGGCTCATTGGATAGAGCGTCGGGGCCTGTGGACTGAAGGGTCCCGGGTTCGATTCGGGTCAAGGGCATGTGCCTTGGTTTCGGGCACATCCCCAGTAGGAGGTGTGCAGGAGGCAGCTGATTGATGTTTCTAACTCTCTCTCCCTCTCCCTTCCTCTCTGTAAAAAAGCAATAAAATACATAACAAACAAACAAAAAAACAGGATCCAACTTAGTAATCCCCAATAGCTAAAGATGGCACAATTTGAACATGAAAAAAGAATGACTGCAATTGATCATAAAATATATAAAACCATACTATTGTCCAGGCCAGTGTGGCTCGGTTGTTTGAGTGTTGTCCCATTCATCGAGAGGGTAATCAGTTCGATTCCTGGGAGGGGCTCAATCCCCGTAAGGGGTGTGCGGAGGCAGCTGATTGATATTTCTCTCTCCCAAATCAATAAAAACAATATTAAAAAAAATACCATACTATTAAAAGATACTTATTGATCACTTTTCAAAGTAACTAGGGCACTTTGATTTGAAAAGTAGAAAATAAAAAACAAGAATTAAACATTTATTCTGGCACTCCTATATGAGTTTTATTTTAAGATAAGTAAGCAGTTCATCAGGGAAGAAAATTCTTTATAAAAATTCCAGTTATAGAAGTAAAGGAATGAGAGAATGAGAGAAATCATCTTACAACCGCAAATGAAATAATGGATCTGGGCAATAATCATAAATGGCTGTCAAAACCATTAAATAAAAGGGTGATACAGAACTTTATAATGAATGGATTAGGCTTTCAACATTTGAACTCACTACTAATTTTAGCAAAACCAAAGGACATCATGTGAAACAATGGAATATGAAGGCTACAACACCATTTATGAAATGTTCTTGTCAAAGAAACTGAACCTGAATCTAATCAACTCTATAATCTGTGCTGTCCAATACAGCAGTTACTAACCACATGTGGCAATTTAAATTTAAGTTTATAAAGTAGTTTCTCAGCCACACTAGTCACATTCCAAGTATTCAATACCTACATATGGCTCAGGGCTACCATAATGGACAGCAGATACAAAACATTTCTGTCATCACAGAAAGGTCAATTGCATTGCTCCACTACAAATCTCTAACTCCCAGACTACAGGAAATACAGAGTACAGAAGAACAAATTAAATGACACTTGAAGAAACAATTGCCAAATCCAGAATATGAGGAATTTTGTATAGCAAACCAACGTGGTTTCTTAACCAAATAAATGGAGGGAGGGGAAGTAGCCACAGATGTGAGATTAAAAAAAAAACCAAATAATATGTGGAATTTGTTTGGATCATGATTTGAATAATCATGAGGCATTTCTGAAACTGAAAGAATTTAAACAGAGTAGATATGAAAAATAATTTTTAGGTGTGATAATGGCATTGTGTGTGTATAAAAACAGCTCCTATGTTTGAGACATATACCAAAATTTTAATGTGTGAAATATGTCAGAGATTTGCTTTCATGTACTCCAGTGAAAAGCAAAATAAAACCAAAGAATTAAGCTAGAACACATGTGAAAATGAAATAAAACTGATAAAATGTTGACAACTGGCCAAAACCGGTTTGGCTCAATGGATAGAGCGTTGGCCTGTGGACTAAAGGGTCCCAGGTTCGATTCCGGTCAAGGGCATGTACCTTGGTTGCGAGCACATCCCCAGTAGGAGGTGTGCAGGAGGCAGCTGATCGATGTTTCTCTCTCACTGATATTTCTAACTCTCTATCCCTCTCCCTTCCTCTCTGTAAAAAAATCAGTAAAATATATTTTTAAAAAAATGTTGACAACTGTTGAGGCTCTGTGACTGAAGTCATTAAACTCTTCCCTCTACTCTTCTACATTTTAAATTTTGTTATTTAAGGCCACTGTCTAATTCTGCCTGTCGTCTCCTAAATCTTCTCTCCTTTGATTATTTATCCTGTCCTTCAGTTTAGCTTCCCCAACGGAAACAATTACCCTTTAAACCATCTTTAATATCATCCTTCCCCCTTCCTTTTTCCTTGTTATCTGACCAGTCACACATTCTTGCTAGCTCTATATACTCTGGGTCAAAATTATCCATGCTTGTCTATTTCAGTGTCCTTCACCAGATTTTCCTAGTTTCTACACTAAGTGCATCTTGCCTCACCAACAATAAAAAAGGTAAATTTTCATCTAAAACAAGAAAAGTGTGGTCTTAGGACCAGACTAAGTTCAGAGTTGAAGGAAAATTCACAGAAGACAGGCAAAAGTAAAAGCAAAGCCAGAAATCTAGACACAGCCCAGCCAGCGTGGCTTAGTGGTTGAGTGTAGACCTGTGAACCAGGAGGTTACGGTTCGATTCCTGGTCAGGGCATATGCCCAAGTTGCAGGCTTGATCCCATTGGGGGTTGTGCAGGAGGCACCTGATCAATGACTCTCTCTCCCTCTCCCTTCCTCTCTGAAATCAATTTAAAGAAATCTAGAAACAAAGACACAAATATAAAACCATTCCCTTGCCTTTTAAAGAAATATCAGAATTACTTAGGCATGTCCACCTTCTTTTATTTTGTTTAAATATATTTATATTGATTTCAGGGAGGAAGGGAGAGGGAGAGAGAGATGGAAACATCAATGATGAGAGAGAATCATTGACTGGCTGCCTCCTGCATGCCAGGTTACTGGGGATTGAGCCCGCAACCCAGGCATGTGCCCTTGATCAGAATCGAACCCAGGACCTTTCAGTCCACAGGCCGATGCTCTATCCACTGAGCCAAACCAGCTAGGGCATGTCCACCTTCTTTTAGACAAATACCATATAATTTCACTTACAGGTGGAACCTAAAAAACAAAAGACAAAACAGAATCAGACTCACAGATGCAGAGAACTGATGGATGCCAGATGAGAGAGAGCTTGAGGGACCAGGTGAAAGAGGTCAGGGGATTAAGAAGTACAAACTGGTAGTTACAAAATAGTCACAGGGATGTAAAGTGCAGCATAGGTAGGCAATTATAGTTGATAATATTATAACTATGTATGGTGCCAGGTGAGTACTAGACTTATTGAAAGGATCACTTTGTAAATTACATAAATGTCTAACCACTATGCTGCACACAAGAAACTAATATAATATTGAATGCCAACTGTAATTGAAAAATAAAAAGTTAAAAAGATATGGTAATAACTAAAAAAAAATTTTTTTTTCAAAAGCAATATGACTGGCTTTGAACCATGCTTACCACAGAATCAAACACAAATGAGACATTAAACACACTTTTGCAGTAAACACAGGTACACTACTGACAAAACAAAATTTAGATTTCTGATACCATTTAATGAACAATGAATGAACAATATTTAGTGTGATGGAATATGGGTGTCAACTATTAACCAAAGACTAGGACACAGGCCTGGAAACTACTTATACCTGAATACAGTGATCACAAAACTAAAGATACCTGATTGTGCTCAACTCTTCTTTGCTTGAGTATTACTGGAGTCTTTGCTCTGCCCTTTAGTGGTTCTCTCTTCTCAAGCTTGAGCTCTATTTTAGAGTCTGGAAATAACATTGGAGAAACCATTACTTTCTGAAACATACAATAAACGAAACCATCTTAACATTAGTTTGGAATGCTAGTTTTAGGCACACTAATATATAAAATAAGTCATCTACAGGTATTACCTCAACAAACCAAAACTGTTTAACTGCAATTTTTGTCTTTTTCTTTTCCATTCTTATTTTACTCCATTTCTGTTTATCTCCCCCATCCTTAATCTAATCACAACTTCCTATTCTCCTTCCCTTTTCCTGGGACTAACAGCCTGAAACAAAATGAATTCAAACTGCTCCCATAGAGGCTTTTCACTAAAAACCATTTAGAGATGCCCTAGCTGGTTTGGCTCAGTGGATAGAGTATTGGATTGTGGACTGGAAGGTCTCAGGTTCAATTCCGGTCAAGGGCACATGCTCGGGTTGCGGGCTCGATCCCCAGTGGGGGGCGTGCAGGAGGCAGCCGATCAATGATTCTCTCATCATTGATGTTTCTCTCTCTCTCCCTCTTCCTTCCTCTCTGAAATCAATAAAGATATATTAAAAAAAAACCCAACAATTTAGAGGTGGGAAAAGAACATTAAAATATATAGTTGTTGCCATTCTTTTGTCCATACATTGTTAATGTTTGTTATTAAATTAAAAATTGAAATATGTAAAGGAAAAAGCTATAGGGAATTCTAAGAATGAAAAACAAAACCTAATTATACAGTACCAAGCTTCTAATAACATTAAGTGCAACAATGTTAATACATAAGTGCAACTTAAGTCTCTCCTTTCTTTTTTGATGTGATTATAAGAAACCTAAGTACAGCCTTAGCTGGTTTGACTCAGTGGATAGAGAGCATAGGCCCGGGGACTGAAGGGTTCTGGGTTCGATCCCCAGGTAAGGGGCGTGCAGGCAGCAGCTGATCAATGATTCTCTCTCATCATTGATGTTTCTATCTCTTCCTCTTTGAAATCAATAAAACTATATTAAAAAAAACAAACAACAAAAACCTAAGTACAACTGAGGAGAGGTAAGGAGAAATCTTGTTGGCAGAAAAGTCCAACCAATCACAGGCCACTTCTTCACCTCCTCCCAAAACAATATAACATTTCTTTAAAGAGAAGCTAGTGCATATGTATTACTTAGCATATCACAATAATAGTTATTAACAACCCAAATAAATATGTATATCTTTTTATAGGCTTTTAATATTCCATTCCTCTATCACTTAAAGAGCTAGATTTATTAAAAGACTGATATAAATTTAACTTCCACATTTTGTGGCCGTTTATCATCACATAGCAAAATGTCAGTTGTTACCTCTAAAACTTGTTACCAAAAACTTTAGATTACTTTCGTACCAAAGAAAAAATGGAGTCCATTAGCTTCGCATGAACTCAATGCAGTTGTACTAAAAGTAGTCAAGGGAGCCATGTGTCTTGCTAGCTAGTCTAGCACTAGTCAGTCCAAATGTCTACTAGCAAATTTCCCAAAAATGAGCAGGATTTTTATTTTCATGTTAGCTCAAATAGTTCAATCTTTATTTAGGATTTAAGTATCAACTCTATCCCCTACATTCCAAAGCTCCTATTAATAGATCTATTATATATCTGTATTTGGAACAATCATTAGCTTTATAAAATCTTAAGCTTTGTTAACTCAGATCCTAAGAATTAGAAAACATCCAAAGAACCCAATAGTAGTTGAGCAGAAACTGATTTAAAATAAGGTATCTGGTTACAGATTAATTTCTCTTACAAATTTTAAATTCCAACAGCCAATAAAAACATTGTCCTCAAATATAATAAAACTATATTTAGAGTATTTTCAACTATACCACTGTAATGTCAATTGAGTTTCAATGATGAAATGATAAAGGGATGTTCATTTGCAAATATCTAACTTATTTAACTCCAAGAATAAAACACACATACAACATGTTGCTGGAGACCACACAAAACTGTTCAAATTTAACAACTTTATTGAATTTGCAGAAGCATTCTACAGTAATACATTTTTAAAGTCACACAACACTTAGTAGGTACATGTATACATGTACATTTCAGAAGACAAACAACAAATAAAATTATTCCCAGAAAGCTGCAAAGATGGGCATGTATAGTCTAAGAATCTGGCTATGAGTACCCAAGGGACCATATTTTGCTTACACTTAATACTATTATTTTCATAAAAGTACAAAGAAGTTCGATTATCAAATGCCTCTACAGTTAGACTCTCATCTTACAATCATAGAAATGAAAACACAAGGTAATATACTGTTTTATATAGACACAAAGATACTGGGGTATAGTATGATTTCTTATGATTTAAAAAATCACCACCCAACTAGCTTAAATTTGCTTTTAGAATTTAGATTAAACCTATGAACTGCAACATACCTTGAAAGTGTTTTTTTTAAATTCCCATCTTTCCAGTATCGAGTTCATCTAATAAACTACAGTGATAGTGAGAATGCACTATCCTAGAGTATCATGGTTTAGAGCATAACTCAGTGTGGCCCACAAAGTGTTTGCCACCAGCCCATGAAGAAATGAGGCACTTACAACAGAGTGTAGGGCAGCACACTGTTTTCTCTATCAGTAAAATTTTACCAAGAAAATAAACCCTGTCATTAATCTGAAAGTGTTTCTAGATTCAAATTATTTTGCATGCTTATCTGTGGATCAGTAACAGTTTGAAGACTGGCACACTGAGATGCAATAATCTAGAATATTATGAATGATACTGTAGACATAAGTAAAAATCAAACAAAAGTGAGAAAAAGAAAAAAATGTAGAAAAGCTGTAGAAAATAAAAAGATAGTAAGACCAGCGAAGATTACTTATATTCTAATTAACAGAATTTTCTTAGTTTTGAATAGCTGTAAAATCTTATGGAAAAGAGTGAACGATTTGAGATAAAAATGTGACCTACAAAGCTTTAAATTGTATCAGGTTTTCTATCTGTGCAACTTTTTTTAAAATGCAGTTCTATGTAGGCAATTACTTTTAAACTATAATTTGATGGGTTGAAGCTTGACACTTTGAAATTAGCCCCATCTGGAAACTAAAAAGACCTTAAAATTTTTTTATTTAAAAGTACTTAAAATCCCTAGAAAATCTGCTAAGGTCCCCGTATCAAAGTTAAGATGGATGTCTTTATTTTTTAACTTTATTAGTGTTTATTTCCACGCTTTTTAACTACTTTGTATACTTCTCCTCCAAATAATGTTCCACCTTTAAAGGGAGTAACAGCCAGCTTATTCTTAGAAGCTGGATTAATTTTGCAATCCTTCAACCAGAGATAACGGCGACCTAAAGTGGAAGATCCCATGGTACGGGCAGCCATCTTTACTTCATCAAATGCAGCTTCACAAAGAAATGAGGCTGCATCATATGTTTTGCTCAGAATCCCAAGTGCCTGGTGGCTATGACCAGGATCTGAGCTAAGAATTTGTGCAGCCTGACTAATGTCAGCCTGCATAGCCCGAACTACAAAGGCGGTATGGGTTGCAACCTGCAATGCTGATGCTGCAGCTTCATATACTCTACAAAGTGCTGAGTCCAACTGTTTATCAGTTGAAGCTACCTGAGTACCTGCTGGTGGAGTGGTTTCAGAAATAACCTCCAGGATTTCATCATCTACTTTTGGAACTGATAATATCTGTGTTGCCTCTTTGGAAGATATTGGATACTTGCATGCCAATGAAGGCAGCTGCCTGTCAATTTGCTGCCACTCCTCTTCAATTACTTTTAAAATAGATTCGTGGAAAGGAAAAGATAGTTCTGAGGCATCTACTTTATCATGCTGTGATTGCTTAGACATCTCTATGCCTAAGGTAGCAAGTGAGTGAGAGACAACAGTTGTAGCAAAAGAAGACATGGATTCAGATCCACGTATATTTTGAAATGCCACAAAGGAACCTGAATCCTTTTCCTCTCCTGACTTTTTGCTCAGTCTAGGCAATTTTCGTGGAGGAGAGAGAGATTCAGTTTCTTGAAAATTAGATTGATCAATTCTCTTCCATATGTTTTCTATATCCAGTGAGGGTGTAGTGTTAGATGTTCCAGGCAAACTACCTACCCCACTCTGGACCAACAGAGAATTGACATAATCTCTGATTGCCTGAGCAAGTGGTGGAGAAATTACTTGTGATCTCTCAGACTCTTCTAGTGTTTTCCTTTCACTGGACAGAATCGACTGACTTGAACCATGGGATCTCTCAGTATATAATGGTTGAATTCCACTTTTCTCTCCACAGTAAATATTTCCTATTTTGTCTTTATAGCAAGTAGAGGTGGTTTCTTTAATCAGTGAAGGAGAAGCTGCAGCAGAGACCAACATGGCAGCGAGTTCATGCTGAGATGTCGAAGAACTGTTCTCTAAACATCTATCATGGCTAGAACTGGAGGAAATAAACAAATTCCCTCCAGAGGCTAACTTGTGCAACTGTTCCCTGCCAGGCAAGGTTGTGGCAATAAGAGGTTCCCTAGGTGGGTCCCCCTTAGAGGTATGCACTCTCTTAGCTGCCTGTAGTTCAGTCCTGCCCAAAGGAGGACGGGGGGAGATTTCAGGAAAAGAAATACCCTGAAAAAATCCACCAGAGGGAGTAGTTGGAAGTTCAGAAAAAGGAACAAAATCCCTAGTGGACTTCACTTTCTTGTGTTCTTTCTTCTTTCCTGTAGAGGCAAAAGAGGCAGGAAGTTTAAGCATTACTTGTGTTTAAGCTGATTTTATTCTTTGCCTCCTTGCTAACATAGTGCTGTTGAAGAAAAAGGCTCTATATTTCATATTCTGAACAACCAATTTGACAGACTATGCCCTGGCAGGCAATGCTTAAGAGATATAAATAATTTGGGTCAAATTAAGTAATCATGAAATTATAAAACAAGTCATATAAATGAAATGAATATTTATAAATATAAACTTGTTCTTATAATAAATTTTAAAAGGTCATTTATTTCTTGTACTATTTTCAAAAATTTAAATATTTGGTCAAATTTTCTTAAAATAGTCCACTAAAATATCTGCTCTGAAGTTGCCTTGAAATCAGATTATCTAGCAAAAACTGTCAATTTAAATGCTTATAGAGAACAGAGAAAACATACCATATGTAAACACTTCTGCTATATATTAATTACAAGGAATAAAACAGACAAGTAGTAAGTGAGATCTTGGCAGTATAACAGAATAAAGAAAAGTGACAAAGATTTAGCATGATATTATTAATATAGATCTTTTAAAGTACAAAGTAATACCATGTATTAGATTGATGCATATAAAAAATTTTAAAATGGGCTGGAAAGATAAGCGTAAAACTAATGTCAGTGATTATTTCTATGTAGACGATACTTGGAAAGGGATAAGTGGGGCAACATTGTCTTTATTTGTAATATTTTGTTCTCTTAGAAAAATGAGATTTGAAGCAAAAAAGACACAGATACTTAGGTAATTTTAGGTGACAGAAAATGAGACACTTGTACTTTTCTGTTTCTTAAAGAGTTTTCAACAAAAGCTATTTAAGTCCAATTACTTGAAAAATTAATGATACAGTATGAACAAAAATTACATGTCTTGGTAATATTATTTTAAATTTTATCTTCTACATGGTTACTGTATCTTATGAGTCTGGAAAAAAAATCACATATATTTGATTAACATTATTTAAAACTTTACCTTCTTCGTTGTCACTGTATCTGTCAGAATCATTACTTCCATTCTGTCTTGTATTTTCTGCCGAAGAAGAAATTGTTGGCAAAGGAGTAGAAGATCTTGAGTCTGTTCCTTGTTCCCTCAATTTCAACAGCTTTTTCTCATATAGCTTCCTGGTTGTTCCTGTATTAAGGCAGAACTTGCTTTAGTACTTATATTGTCTTGAGATAAGCTCAGACATTATCTTCAGCAACATTAAAATGTGCTTAAAAATGAAAAATGAATTTTTTTCCAATTTTTTTTATTAAGGTATTATATGTGTACATATCTTACCATTGCCACCCCCCACCCCACTCCCATATATGCCCTCACCCCCCAGAGTTTTGCATCCATTGGTTATGCTTATATGCATGCATACAAGTCCTTTGATTGATCTCTTATCTCCCCCACCTCTCCCTAACTTTCCCCCTGTAGAAAAATGAATTTTTTAATAAATTTTTTAACCTTTGCCTGAGGATGTTTTTATTGTTTTAGAGAAAGGGGAGGAGAGAAAAAGAGAGAAAGGGGAGGAAGAGGAACATCAATTGGTTGCCTCCCATATGCATCCTACCTGGGAATCAAACCCTCAACCTTTTGGTGTACAGACTCCAGCCAACTGAGTCATCTGGACAGAATTGTATAATGAATTGTTTTATAAAAAGGTATTTTTATAGTATTTTAACACATAATTACAACAATGTTTCTTTTATAGCATGGAATACATAGATTGATACAGGTCTTTTTAGATAACCTACTGAAGAACCAAGTAGGACTAAGTATTTTTTTTTAAAATATATTTTATTGATTTTTCAGAGAGGAAGGAAGAGGGATAGAGAGCTAGAAACATCGATGAGAGAGAGACATTGACCAGCTGCCTCCTGCACACCCCCCACCGGGGGATGTGCCCGCAACCAATGTACATGCCCTTGACCGGAATCGAACCTGGGACCTTCCAGTCCGCAGACCGACGCTCCATCCACTGAGCCAAACCGGCTTCGGCAGGACTGAGTATTTTTGCCCCCAAAGTTTTAGAATTTGTGTATTTTCTCCAGTACTACATAATAGTACTTGCCTTTGTAGAAAATCTATTTTTATTAACTGATTGTACTCATCTAAATTACTGTGATTAGAACCCCACAACTTGCCCAGCCAGAGTGGCTTAGTGGTTGAGCACTAACCCATGAGCAATGAAGTCCTCCACTTCAATTCCCCGGTCAGGGCACATGCCTAGGGTTGGAGGCTTGTTACCCCATTGGGGGTGTGCAGAAGGCTGCCAAGCGATGTTTCTATCTCTCTATCCCTCTCCCTTCCTCTCTTTCTAAAAAGTCAATAAAAACATATCACACAACAACAACAAAAACCCTCTAAGAGATTAATATGAACATAAGTAGCCATCCAGTTATGGGAAAAGTACTATAAATCACATTTTTAAAAATGTAAATGTGTTTGGCATAATGTTGGTTGGAAGATACAAAACTTCAGTTATGCAAGATGAGTACGTCTGAAAATACGTAATTGTGTAAATTTAGTGTTGAACCACTGATTGGGGGTGAGGCTAGCTGTGGGGAAGGGCCATGGTTGGTTGGCCAGCTGGCCCTGCCCCTGATGGGGGCTGGGGGAGGCCCGCTGATGGGGGGGCCTTAAAATCTACGAGTTTAAGACTTTACCATCATCCCAGAGCTGGCTGGGAGGAGGGGCCACGGGCTGATCAGGGTGGTGGGGGCCCATCAGGGGCGGGGCCAGCTGGGGGAAAGAGTGGCAGGCTGTTGGCCGGCCAACCCTGCCCCTGATTGGGGTGGGACTGGGCGGAGGAGGGGCTGCAAGAGGTTGGCCAATGGCCCCGCCCCTTATTGGGGTAGGGGCGGTGATCAGGGGCAGGACCGGCTGGGGGGAAGGACCATGGTGGGGGTTTATTTTTGGCCGGCTGCCCCGCCCTCAATCGGGGCCGATCGCTGGCCACAGTGGGCATCACAGCGACCCGTCATTCTGGTTGTTACAGCGTTCTGGTCGCGGGCTTTTTATATATATAGATAATAATACACATTTTTCAACATCTCCCTTTTGCATTTTAAATAAAATTTTACAAGGGTACCAAATGTCTGCTGATAATTATATTAATAGGCAAATATTATCTACTTAAATACAGTTATTAAATAAAACAAAAGGTGCATCCAAAATCCTTGTTTGCTCCTATGCCTACAGGAGAAAACAAACCCACAAATCTCCAGTGTTCAAACTTTTACATAACTTAGAGGATCAAAATATGTAGAACTTCCTCACCCTAAGATTATATATTGCCAAGACCTTCTAAAATTAAGGCATACTCAGCCTTGCAAAAGTAACCAAATGATGGCAATTCAGTGTATTTAGTTCTAAGTTTTCTCTTTTTAGTTTGCTCTTCGGGGTATCATTCTTGAATTCCAACCAAAACAAGATTTTTAATGATTCTTCCATGTGCACATATTAAATTGGTTTTTCTCCCGTTAAAAATAAAAAGAGAAAACAAGGTCCTTTTAATAACAGAAAATGCTAGGTATTGATTAATTTGAGTTATATTAACAAGCCTATTACTAAATTACTATTTAAATGACTTTGGCCAGTCATGTTACCTTAGATTTTCCTCAACTGACATATAAGACATATTACCATGTGTCTCACCAGGTAATATGGGCATATATGAAACAATCTTGACCACAGAGGTAAAGTGATCTTGGAGATTGTCTAGTTCAATTCCCTCATTTATAGTAAAGAAAAAGAAAAAAAAAAAGTAAGGTCCTGGTCATATAAATGATTGACAGAGTGGCCCTTAGAACCCAAACTTAACTGCTAGGTAAAAGGGAAAAACAATTTGGGGTACCACTTCACAGAAAAGATATTTGAAATTTTGTCAACTTACCCACAATAGGGCCAGGATTCACCCCATATTTCACAAGCTGATCCAGAAGATCTTCATTAGTGAGTTCGGTTACATCTAAATCATCTTTATCTTCTAGTCTGGGTTTATCAGTTTTCTTTGTGGCTTTCTGTAAACAAAGTCCAGTTATCATTTCAATATGAATTTTAAAATACTCATTTACTTTATAAATAACACTATATACAATAAACATGGAAATTCACCTTCAAGTTGATTTATAGTTATATTAAGCCTTAGCTATTTGACTAAATTAAAAGTAACTCCTTGTTCGGAGATATTTTCTAAGTTTGGTTATAATTACACAAACCTAGAAGCCAATCAAGTAACTCAATTTTACAGACATTATTATTATTTTATTTATTTATTTTTTCAAATGGAATGCTTTAATATGGTATATAAAAAGAATTATACTCCATAACCAAGTGGGTTTATTCCAAGAATGCAAGGCTGGTTCAATATTCAATATTCAGTGCAATACCGTAGTATCAACAGAGTATGGAGGGAAAAAATCAGATGATCATATCAACTGATGTAGACAAAGCACTTGACAAAATCCAATACCTATTCATAATAACAAAAATTTCAGCAAATTTAGAGGGAAACTTTACAAATTTAATAAGAAAACTATGAAAACAACTTAGTTAATATGGTACTTAATGACAAAAAACTGAATGTTCCCTCCACTAGGTATCAGGAACCAGTCAAGGATGTCCTTCCTTACTATACTATTCCTATTCAACATCATACTGAAGTCCTAGCCAGTGCAATAAGAAAAGGAAATAACAGAATAACAGGTATACAAATTAGGAAGGAAAAAAACAAAAAACTAGTTGCAGTTGACATTTCTAGATAGAGAACCCCAAGGATTCTATCCAAAGAAATCGCTAATAAGTGAGTTTAGCAAGGTATTTTATTTTTATTGATTCAGAGAATAAAAAGGGAGAGATAGAAACATCAATGATGAGAGAGAATCATTGATCAGCTGCCTCCTACAAGACCCCACTGGGGAGCAAGCCCACAACCCAGGCATATGCCCTTGACCAGAATTGAACCTTTAGTTTGCAGGCCGACACTCAATCCACTGGGCCAAACCGGCTAGGGCCAGACATTATTGTTAAAACAGTCAACGTGGGCTAACCTGTCTAAAGAGGAGGTGATGTCATGAAAAATTCAAACCAGTAAATGGACCGGATTTAAATATTTTCATCGAGATAAATGTAAATACAATTCACTACTGGCCTCTTTTATAATATTTAAATGTTTAAGTTAATCTACGAGTTTAAGACTTTACCATAAAAAATGTATAAAAATGATTCCTTTAAACAAGCACACCAGAACTTACAAAGCCCAAGTGAAGATTCTTCTCGTAATATAGTGACTTTAATAGCCAGTTTTTGACCCACGAAGGAAGTCAGACACATCACTTCTGACAAAGCTTTTTTGCCATACTTAGTTCTATATGACCATTTCATTAAGACTACAGTAGTCTGCCCTTATTCAAGGGATATATTCCAAGATCCCAGATCTATATGACCATTTCATTAAGAATACAGCAGTCTGGCCCTAGCCAGTTTGCTCAGTGGATAGAGCGTTGGCCTGAGGACTGAAGGGTCCCAGGTTCGATTCTGGCCAAGGGAATATGCCTGGGTTGTGGGCTCGATCCCCAGTAGGGGGCATGCAGGAGGCAGCTGAACAATGATTCTCTCTCATCATGGATGTTTCTTTATCTCTCTTAAATAAATAAAAATAAATAAATAATAATAAAAAAAAGAATACAACAGTCTGGCCCTGGCTGGTGTGGTTCAGTTGGTTGGGTGTCATCCCATGCACTGAAAAGTTGCCAGTTCAATTCCTGGTCAGGGTAAATGCCCAGGATGCAGGCTCAATGCCTGGTAGTGTATGTGCAAGAGGCAGCTGAATGACACTCATGTTGATGTTTTCCTCCCGCTCCCTTAAAAGTCCGCCCTTATCCAGTGGGTGCCTGACCCTGCACATAGCACTGAACCCTATATATACACCATATTTTATCTATCTATCTATCTATCTATCTATCTATCTATCTATCTATCTATCTGCCCAGAGACCGAATCATGGAATGACCAGTCGCTATGACACACTGTGGCGGACAAACAGTCCAATCGTGGCCCTGATCACCTCCCCCCAACCTCCCACGGTCCCTCCGCTCGGCCAGCTAAGCCCCCAATTGGCCCCACCCAACCCCAATTGGGGGTGAAGCTGGCTGGCCAATCACATGTGGCCCCTCCCCCTGCTGGCCCAGCCTTGATCGGCCCCCATCGGGACGGGCCAGCCAGACCCCACCCGTGCACAAATTTGTGCACTGGGCCTCTAGTCCTATATAATAAAAGGGTAATATGCAAATCGATTGAACGGCAGAATGACTGGTCACTAAGACTTGCACCGCCACTAGGGGCAGATGCTCAATGCAGGAGCCGCCAAGCTCAGGTGACTTAGCAGTGACAGTTCTTGGATGACACACCCTGGTACCAGAGAGGAGGGAGCCTGATTCCAGGGTATGTCGTCGGAGAACCGCCCTCTTGCAATCCGGGACCCCTCAGGGGATGTCGGAGAGCCAGTTTTGGGCCTATCCCCACAGGACAGGGCGAGGGACCCCACCTGCCAGAGGGACCCGCTCACTCCGCAGATGCCCTTCAAGCCAAGGTGGTGCCCCAGGTGCGGCCAGCAGGAGAGAGATCGCGGGAGGCTGGCTCCAGTCCTGCCGGCCACCTTCTAAGTAATTTCCTTTCAATGTGCACAAATCCGGGGCACTAGTACATATATACCTATGATAAAGTTTAATTTATAAATTAGGCACAGTAAGAGATTAGCAATAACTAAGAATAAAATAGAGCAATTATAACTACAGCATAATGAAAGTATATAAATTTGACCTCTTAAAATATCTTAGTGTATTATTATATGTACAGCATGGATACATTGGACAAAGGAATGATTCATGTCCCGGGTGGGACAGAGCTAGACAATGCAAGATTTCAGTCAGCATGCTACTTAAAACTGTGCAAAATTTAAAGCTTATGTGTGAACTGTTTATTTCTGGAATTTTCATTTAATATATTTAGACTGGCTAATCAAGGGTAACTGAAACCATGGATAAGGGGGACACTACTATAGTTGAAAGAACATGGAACAAGCTTTGAGAGAAACTGCAAAGGAATTTTTAAGAATAATTTAAGCAATAGCAGTATCTACTGGAAAAACTATGTAAACTTCCAATCACTATTTAAATAATGGCCACAAATGTCAAAGTCAATGTAGGTCCTGATATTTAAGCAGAACAGTTAACACAAGAAATATTTTATGCAAAAGGGCAAAAATCATGAAGTTGTATAAACTGTTTTCTTTCCAATGCTGTTGGGGGATGAGAAGGGGGGATCACATTATTTGGCCATAGATTAGTTTACTCTTGTATTATTATTTATTACTTATTGAATTACTTGAATTACAATTTTAAACCTACTGTTGCCCACCCCTGTACATACTGCACTTATCTAGAATCATTAGGCTCAAATCTTAAAGCAACCCACACCTTGATATCAAAATAGTTGCACAGAGCCTAAGAGTTCTATATATCAAAGCCCTGAAGTCTCTTTAGAGAAAAGACTTTTAATCAAACAGACCTAATCCTGTGTTGATGATCTACTTGAATTTTCCAAAATGTGTGGCTAGACTAGAAAAAAAAACTCCATTGTATAACATAAATGCCTTAAAGAAAGCCAATAGGGTACAGATTACTTGTAGATAATCCCTCCCATCATAAGAATGTTCAAACTCTACTATCATCAAAACATCCAGGATGTTTTACAGGTTCAATCTGCAGTGTGGGGCACGCAGGAGGCAGCCAATCAATGGCTCTCTCTCATCATTGATGTTTCTCTCTATCTCCCTCTCTGAAATCAATAAAAATATATATGTTTTTAAGTCTTACCCCAGTATGAGTCCTAATCTTGTGCCTGATAATCTGTATTTCAATTAGTATCTCAGGTGATTTTGGATGCAGCATTTAACAATGTAGCAGAAAGCAGGAGTCTTGTCATACTTATGTCTCCCAAACATCTAAAATAAAAAGAGTGCCTGAGCCCTAGCTGGTTTGGCTCAGTGGATAGAGAATCAGCCTGCAGACTGAATGATCCCAGGTTCGATTCTGGTCAAAGGCACATGCCTGGGTTGTGGTCTCGATCCTCAGTAGGGGATGTGCAGGAGGCAGTCCATCAATGATCCTCGCTCATCCTTGATGTTTCTCTCTCTCCCTCCCTCTCCTTTCCTCTCTGAAATCAAAGAAAAAGTGCCTGACACAGGAACAAGTACTTGATAAGATGTTTTGTTGAATGTATGAAAGTGCCACCTGGGGAGAAAAAAAAGTCACGTATTTTTAAAAATCCATTAAAAAAATTTTTTTTTATTGTTGAAAGTGTTACCTATGTCTTCTTTTCCATCAATGAACTCTCCCCGCCTGCCCCCATCCCAAAATCCATTTAGGCTTATCAAAAAATAATAAGGCTTATCAAATCGAAGTAGGAAACCAGCTCCCTTAAATTTTCTTAAAATAATGAAAAAAACTACAGCTGTACAAAGAAATATTAGAGGTTAATTTATTGGAATAAGGTAAGTTAAATTGAGCAAGGGTTCATAACAGGCTGCTTGCTTTTTATTTTTAATTTGTAGGAAAATTTCAGAAAAGTAATGTCATTTTATGAAATGTCAAATTTAATAAGAATAAAAATTGGGAGATAGGTAGTGTGACATACATAATTATCAAGCCAGCAGTTTAGTGAGGAAGGAACCATTAGTTGTACTGATTCCTGTCTTCAGAAAGCTTTGTTACTTTTAAGTAAATCATGTTAATCTCTTAGTTTCATTCAGTCAAAAATACTTAATACCTAGTATGTGCCAGGCACTGTTCTCCAGTTTCTTCCCGACTACCAGGTAATCTCTAATATCTTTTTCAACTTTAAAACCCAACAGTTGGGGTGGGGGGAGAAGGGTGTCCTAATATAAGGTGATGGGAGATGTGACTTTAGGTGGTGGGCACAGAGTGTAATATACACATCTTCTAACATAGAAACCCATACCTGAAACCTGTATGTTCATGTTGACTAATGTCACCCCAATCAATTCAATAAATATTTTTTTTAAAATAAAATAAGCCCTAGCCGGTTTGGCTCAGTGGATAGAGCATCAGCCTGCGGACTGAGGCGTCCTAGGTTCGGTTCTGGTCAAGGGAACATGCCTGGGTTGCAGGCTCAATCCCCAGTAGGGGGCGTGCAGAAGGCAGCCGATCAATGATTCTCATCATAGATGTTTCTATCTCTAAAATCAATAAAAATATATTTAAAATAATCTATACATATAAAAGCCCAGCAACCAAAATGGTGGAACGACCAGAACCAGTAGCTATGACACGCACTGTGGCAGCCAACCAACCTGAACTAGGCCCTAATCAGGCCCCCTGCCTGGCTGGCCCTGCCCCCCATAGTCCCTGAACATCCTGATTGGGAGTGGGGCTGGCCGGGGGCCAATCAGGGGTGGGGCCGACCGGGCCAACTGCCTGCGGCCCCTCCCTCCCACTGGCTCAGCCCAATGGGCTCCCATCAGGGCAGGACAGCTAGACCCAATGTGCACAATTTGTGCACTGGGCCTCTAGTAATAATCTTTTTTTTTTTTTAATATATTTTATTGATTTTTTTACAGAGAAGAAGAGAGAGGGATAGAGAGTCAGAAACATCGACGAGAGAGAAACATCGATCAGCTGCCTCCTGCACACCCCCTACTGGGGATGTACCCGCAACCAAGGCACACGCCGTTGACCGGAATCGAACCCGGGACCCGAGTCCGCAGGCCGACGCTCTATCCACTGAGCCAAACCGGTTTCGGCTCTAGTAATAATCTTACCTAATAATAGACAAACATGTAAAATGACTGTACCTCTGCTATGCCCACAGTCAATAAGAGTATGCAAATTAACCCAACAAAGATGGCGGATTAATTTGCGTATGGAGGCGTGGAACAGCCAGGAGGGGCGGGACGCCTGCTATGAGGGGGCGGGGGGAGGTGGGAGGTGGCGGAGGGAGCTACAGGAGCAGTGCTACAGACAGAAGTGAGGACTTGCCAGCTCCCAGGCGGGCCGGGAGCAGGGACTTAAGCCAGGGGAAGGAAGGCCTATTCTTGCACAAATATCGTGCAACGGGCCTCTAGTAATAATAATAACTAGTAATAATAATAATAACAGTTGTATAGTATCACCTATGAGTTCCTTATTTTAAAATCACTACCATTAGTAGTCAAGATGCTGAAGTATAATAATTATTGTTATGAGCTGAAATCGGTTTGGCTCAGTGGATAGAGCGTCGGCCTGTGGACTGGAATGTCCCAGGTTCGATTCCAGTCAAGGGAATATACCTTGGTTGCGGGCACATCCCCAATAGGGGGTGTGCAGGAGGCAGCTGGTTGATGTTTCTCTCTCATCGACGTTTCTAGCTCTCTACCCCTCTCCCTTCCTCCCTGTAAAAATCAATAAAATATTATATAAAAAAATAATTGTTATGAAACAGATTTTAGTGAATACTTATTATGTACCAAGCTGTTTTCTAAGTACCTTGTATGTATTAAATTAATGAATAAAAATTCTATGATACAGATAATAATATTCCCATTTTACAGAGAAAACTTAAGCACACTTTTGCATGGGTAACTCAAGACATTCTGCATAATATGCTGTATAGTAATGTTTGAATAGACTATGCATACATCACTTTAACAAACTTACCTCACCCAATTCTGAAAAATACATTATGGTAACATTGCATTGTTCTGGCATTAAATAAAAACAAAAAAGTTTAGAAATCACATGTTACCCTATATAATAAAAGCCTAATATGCTAAGTGCCCGACCATTCGCTCTGACGCGCACTGACCACCAGGGGTAGATGCTCCGACCGGTAGGTTAGCTTGCTGCTGGAGTTTGGCCAATAAGGACCGGGCGAGATGGGCCGTGCATACCCCGGAGCCCTCCCACTGGTCTCTCCCTGGCCCCAATCATGCACCGGTGGGGTCCCTCAGCCTGGTCTACTCCCTCTTGCAATCCAGGACCTCTAGGGGGATGTTGGAGAGCCGGTTTTGGCCCGATCCCCGCAGGCCAGGCTGAGGGACCCCACCAGTGTACGAATCCGTGCACCAGGCCTCTAGTAGTAGTAGTAGTAGTAGTAGTAGTAGTAGTATAAATTACTGAGCACTAGACACTTTCAGAAATGCAACCTACTGTAAGCCTCAACCTAATTAAGTAGCTATTAGATTATTTCTATTTTCCAAATGAAAACTGAGCATCTAATGGACAATGTTCATTATTAAAAGTCATCTAGCCGAAACTGGTTTGGCTCAGTGGATGGAGCGTCAGCCTGCGGACTGAAGGGTCCCAGGTTCGATTCTGGTCAAGGGCAAGTACCTTGGTTGCGGGCACTTCCCCGGTGGGGGATGTGCAGGAGGCAGCTGATTGATGTTTCTCTCTCATCGATGTTTCTAGCTCTCTATCCCTCTCCCTTCCTCTCTGTAAAAAATCAATAAAACATATTTAAAAAAATAAAATAAAATAAAAAAGTCATCTAAATAAGCAGCTGACCCAGAATTTAAATCTATAACCCTGATTCAGAAGCCTGTACACTTAACACCTTATTGTAGAGTCTGATGGCAATTTATGATTTAATTAATATTTACCATCATTAGCATACTTTTGTTGCTGTTGTTAATCCTCACCGGTGGATTTTTTCCCATAGATTTTTAGAGAGAGTGGAAGGGAGGAGAAGGGACACAGAGAAACATCACTGCCTCCCACCTGGGGGATTTGAGCCTGCAACCATTGTACATACCCTTGACCGGCATCGAATCTGGGACCCTTCAGTCAGAGGGCTGATGCTCTAGCCACTAAGCCAAAATGGCAAGGGCACATTAGCATACTTTTTAATGTTTTGTTCCATGTCTTCAAATATTTCCTGGTAAGAATTCATAATCCTGACCAGAGCAAGATCATTCAAGAAAGTTATACTCCACTGGATTCAAAATTGCTACAATACTTTGCATCTTGGCAGTAACAGGCAGACTGCCAACTCCGTAAATGTTTATTTTTTTTTACAACAATCTAGATCATCTCAACACCTAAAAATACTGGTATCACCAAAATGCATAAAATAAAAGCCTTAGAAACAGAAAACTAAAACCCAAAACCAAATTTTGGACATGCAAACATTTTTGTCATGTTACATCAAATGAATCTGAGAGACCACAGCGATGACAGAAATAAAACAATTGCTCAGTAGTTGAGTGTTGTCCCTTGCACAAAAAGCTGCTGGTTTGATTCCCCATCAGGGCCACATACCTAGGTTGTGGGTTCTATCCTTGGTCTGGGTGCATATGGGAGGCAACCGATGGATGTTTCTCTCTCTTCTGTCATCTCTCTAAAATCAGTAAGAACATTCTTTTTAAAAATATTCCTCATAAACCCATGTTTAAATGCTATGCCTTTGGCCAAATCCAGTTTGACTTATTTTAAAATGTTAAAAATTCACCACCTAAAAAATTAGCCTTTTCTGTAACTCTCAAACATAATTTGGCTTTCTCACAGATTGCAAATATTCTTTAAGAAATGTGAGTTTAGCCCATCTGGTGTGGCTCAGTGATTGAGCATCGACCTATGGACCAGGAGGTCATGGTTTGATTACCCATCAGGGCACAGGCCTGGGTTGCAGACTAGATCCCCAGGAGGGGCCCTGCTGGAGGCAGCCGATCAATGATTCTCTCATCACTGATGTTTCTTTCTCCCTCTCCCTTCCTCTCTAAAATCAATAATAATAAAAGAAGTTAATTCTTCCCACGTTCCCATTTAAAAAAAAAATGTGAGTCTATATTGTTACTATAAACGGGGCTAACAATGACTAGAACATAAAATGTTGTACACATAAAAGGAATGTTCAAAAGAGAATAATTTCACTATTATAAATGCCAAGATGCTTTTCCTGTATATTCAATATTTTTCCTATACCTGACAAACCTATTAGACTCCTAAGTTAAGTTATAACCATTTACTTAATGTGCTTTAAAACAGATG
This sequence comes from Eptesicus fuscus, assembly GCF_027574615.1. Taxonomy (NCBI): domain Eukaryota; kingdom Metazoa; phylum Chordata; class Mammalia; order Chiroptera; family Vespertilionidae; genus Eptesicus; species Eptesicus fuscus. The sequence goes on along the minus strand of NC_072479.1, from coordinate 91,192,106 downwards.
ATTTTAAATTTCCGCTTTTTATGATGTTAGTGACCAACTACCACTATTAACTTTTTCTTTTTTTAAGAGACTATTTTTTAAAAATATTTTTTATTGACTTCAGAGAAGAAGGGAGAGGTTGATAAAAACATCAACGATGAGCGAGAATCATTGATCAGCTGCTTCCTGCACACCCCTTATTGGAGATTGAGTCCACAATCCCAGCATATGCACTTGACCACATTCAAACCTGGGACCCTTCAGTCTGCAGGCCGACGCTCTATCCATTGAGCCAAACCAGCTAGGGCCCACTATTAACTCAAGTTGTTCACACTATTAAGCCTAGCCAAGAATACACATTTTTTTTTTGAGTTTTAAATATAAGTAGAGAGGTCCTAACTTTATGGTTGTGAAATAGTTTTTCTCTATACGTAAGAAAACATAAAATGTCATATAAAAGGCTTAGCATGCCACTGAATATAGTAGGGTCTCTTAAAATGTTAATTCCTTTCACGCAGAGTTTATTTGCATAGTGCTAAACAACTTGGATAATATGGGAAATGTGAGATTACAAAAATAATAAACATGATGATTATCATACAAAAAATAAAAAAATAACAAATTAAGGTGGTGGGCAGGGTCAGCAGAAATCCATTTCCAGTACTTAAGAGCATAAGACAGGAACTAAAAAAATGGTGAGTGATTAAAATGAAATTTAGAACACAGGGTAGGTTGGGGCATACTCTTCTAAAAACTAATTGAAGAACAAACATCAAAACCAAGATGGCTGTTTTTGTAGAAAATGAATCATCAAAGTAAGAACAGTAATCCTATCCTTTCTATCCTATATAATAAAAGCTTAATATGCAAATCGATGGAAGGGCAAAATGACAGGTCACTATGATGCGCACTGACCACCAGGGGGAGTGCTGCTCAGCCAGAGCCAGACTCACGGCAGTGCTAAGGAGCAGTGAGCAGGTGGGCAGTAAGCAGCAGAGTCCCTGACTGTGAGAGGGTGCAGACTAGGCTGAGGGACCCCGCTTTCCCACTGCACAAATTTTGTGCACCCGGCCTCTAGTCCTATTATAAAACATACAACCAAATACTTCTATAGTTCAAGAATGTTTGTGCCCTGGCCGGTATTGCTCAGTAGTTAGAGCATCAGCCTGTGAACATAAGGGTCTCAAGTTTGATTCCTAGACATGGGCATATTTGCAGGTTGTACCGGCTCCTGCAGGAGGCAACCAATCCATATGCCCCTCTGACGACCACACCACGATGTTGCCAACCACTAACTCTTTCCCAGCCTCCTTACCTCCTTTCCACTCTCTAAAAATCAACAACAAAATATCCTTGGTTAAGAATTAACAACAAAAAATAATGTTTGCATAGACCAAGATAGGGTTCTATAGAAGACCTGTTATTTTTTTTTTTTTTAAGTGTGCTCATTTAAATGGAAAACATTTCATTTTCAGCCCTGACTGGTTTGGCTCGGTGGATAGGGCGTCGGCCTGCGGACTGAGGGGTCCCAGGTTCGGTTCCAGTGCGTGTGCCTGGGTTTCGGGTTCGTCCCCAGTTGGGGGCATGCAGGAGGCAGCCAATCAATGATTCTCTCATCATTGATGTTTCTATCTCTCTATCCCTTTCCCTTCCTCTCTGAAATCAATAAAAATATATTTTAAAAAATTCATTTCAGCCAAATCTTTACTGAAATAGTTTGAGCATTACTTTCTTTTTCAGAGGGACTGGAGAAAAACAGATGAGGATATGCTCTACTTCAAATGTAAATCTGTTTTTTTAATGGAAGAGTCAACTGGCTTTCTTTAAATCCACAGAAACAAGACATCAGAAACAATAAGGTCAGTCTTTTATTTGCTTATTATTTAAAAAAAATATATATTTATTTCAGAGAGGAAGGGAAAGGGAGAGAGAGAGAAAAAAACCATCAATGATGAGAATCATTGACTGCCTCTGCTACCGATCCATCTGCAACCCGGGCAAACGCCCTGACCTGGAATCCAACGTGACCTCTGGTTCATAGGTCAATGCTCAACCACTGAGCCATTCCGGCCCGGCAGTCTTTTATTTATTGAACAAATACAGACCTGGTACTACTATTTTCCAGGCACTGGCTTAAGTTATAAGATTTTCAATTCTTGAAAGCCCAGGCTAACATTTTCAATTAAATTTACATGTATTTATTACATCTTTCTTTCATTTCTATATGGGTAGTCCAGAAAGCACATCAGATAGATTTTTTAAAACAAGTTAAACAACCTAACTTCGAAACAAGTACTTTTGAATTATACCAATAATTAGTAGCAATAGCTCCAAGCTCAATATTCTAAGTCCTTACAAAGCATTGTCGCTTACATCAATCACTACTTCGAACTACATTCTGTTAGGATTTGAAGTCTGGTAACTTTATAGATTCTTACCAGCAAAACAACCTATAGAAACCTACCGAACAAAACACGCAAACTGTTCTCAAACAAAATATCCATTTGCTGGAGCCAATCTGAGATTTACCCGCGATTAGATATTCCAAACTGTGACACTGACATACCAGAATGTCATGAAATAAACGTGTCTCATGATTCCGAAGTCTTTGCTTTCCTCCTACAAAAATGAACAAAAAAATCCAAAAACCCAAGCCCTTAATAACCAGAATTTTAAAATGTTTGAGTGTCTAAGATAACCGCTTAATGGCGTCTTTTTAAATGCTCATTTTAAGGTCCCCCGCCAAAAGATGGCCTTGTTACTAGAAAAGAATAACAAAAACAAGAAAAACATAAACGGTTCAAAAAGCCCTCCAGATTAAAAAAAAAACACAACAACATAAAAAGGCGGGAATTTATTTCAAATTTTGGTTAGAAATTAGTATGCACCAATTGCCCTCCAGGGAGCGCTCCGAGACTCGGTTACCAGTCACTGCAGTTAAGAAAGCGGGAAAACGCTCCAAGGTAACCCGGGGCAGTGTCGGGCTGACCCCTCCTAAGCGCTTTCGAAAAGGGCACGGTAGTCCCTGTCCGAATACCGTCCCGGCGGCGCGTCCAGCGGCACCGAGCCCCCCGCCGCCCACGCGCAACCTCCGCGCACACGCGAACTTCACGCCTCCCAGGCACACGCAGCCAAAACGCCAGCCCTGTGGCCCCAACTCCGGGACTCTCCTCTCCGGCGCCCTCCCCTCCCATGGCCGGCAAGCCAGCCCCGCCGCCGAGGAGGCCCGAGGGGGCGCCGAGGAGGGAGGACCGCGAGCGCGCGGGGAGCGACAACCGTCCAACGGCCGCCTTTGTGGCCCGGGCCGGGCGCCCTTACCCTGCCGGCGGCGGCGCGGCTGCGGCCCGCGGCGGCGAGGACCGGGGTGGGCTCGCGCTCCTCGTCGCTGGAGAAGTCCGGGGGCCCCTTGCTGTTGGCGCCGGCGGCGAGCGGCGGCCGGTTGCGTGCCGTGAGGTGCTGCAGGTAGAGCTGCACGTACACGTCTTTGCGCTGCTCCCCCGCCGGGAGCGTCACGTTGTTGGCCACCAACTCACTCTTCAACTTCTCCTTCGTCAGGACCGAGGGGTCTTCCAGGAACTCCGGCATGTCGGCGGCGAACCCCCTTCCCCGCAGCCGTCACTTGGGTGCTCACGCTGGCGCGCTCGCTCCTCGCCTGGGGTGAGGGCTGCTGCCTCCGAGCCTCACGGCTTCCGCTGGGGAGCAGCGCGTGGAGAGAAAAAACAAAACAAAACAAAACAAAAAAAACGCTCACAGAAAGCAAAGCAAAAGGCGGACACAAAAGCCCCCGGAGCAGAACTGCGGACCAAGTGCAGCCCAGCCAGGCGTCCGCACCAACCCCAGCCCACACACGACAGCCAAGGAAAGCAGCCTGCTTCGCCCACGCCCCAAGAACGCGCGCCGCCATTGGCCGGAGGCCGGAGGAAGCGCGGCGCTGATTGGCCCGACGCGTCGCGCGGGTTCCATTAGCCGCGGCGCCCTGCGAGAGGCTGTGGAAACGCAGTTTAAAAGCCGCTCGGGCGGGAGCGCCGCGCCGGCCCGTTTCTCTTTCCCCTTTCTCCGCCCTTCCCCCGGACGCTGATAAGGAACCAGTCGGGCTGCTTTTGTGCGCCGTTTCCTCCCCCCTCCCGGCTGGAGAAGAAGCCTTCCTCCCCGGGGTCGGGCGCCCCGAGCTGAGTTGCGGGGACCGCGGCTGGGCCTTTCTCACTCTCGGGACGGGACCCGCCGAAGAAGAGTCCCTCCTTCCCCAACCGCTAGCCCCGAAAGGAAGGAGAAGCCGCGAGGCGTGTGTGCGGACACTCCTCGTCCTTGATGTGATTTACTTTCCCGTAAATAGAAAACAAACGCCTGCACGTCTCGGCTGGGGAATGCCTCTTTTGTTCCCGAAACTCGGGAGAAGCCAGACCTCGACTACAGGGAACTTCAAATTGCCCCTGAATTTGTGATAAGATTGTATTGTTAAGTATTCCATTTGCTTCTCACCCTGAAGGTTGGGGCATTAATCATTACATGCGAACAGTTGTTAGTTGGGGCTCAACTGTCTTTGTTGGGAGCCGCCTCTGAGTTACCCTCCACCTGTACCTGACCATAATTTAAACCTAACGTTTAATAATTCAGCAAAACAAAAGGAGGCATTTAGGAATGCCTGAATGGGCAACTTAAGATAACTGAGGTGGATACGTACTCGATTTTAATCATGCCTAGTGATTTATGATTAGGCCGGGAAACCCTAACCACATTACTGAATCAAATTAAAACCTGGTGAAGTCTCAGACATTTGTTACAATTAAAATATCCTCAGAAGTGCCATGGACGGCAAATATCTGTATGTCTTAGGAACTTATATACTTCACGATGCTTTCTTCCAAGAAAGGAAAGAAGCTGAGATTGGATCTAGCGAGTCTTGATCATTTACCCAGATTCTGATCTCCAAACTAGTTTATAAGCTGCTTTAAAATGATTTTTAAACGTTTATCTGATTTCTGCATGGTTAAGTTCGAGTAATTTTAAACGCTTTCACTAAAAATGTTTCCTGTGGATTAAAGTCATTTTATTTTGTTCAAGTGGAGGAGACATTTCTTTTAATGAAAGGTTATTTTCCTAGAGGCAATTTTATATTTTAATTTTTTTTCTACAAACCTCAGTATTTACATATATTTAAGCAATAGCATTAAACTTAGTAATATTAATTAAATATTGTATTTTGATTAGCAAGCTTCACTGAATACATAGGCAAAGGTGGGGAAACGGAGCTGAGTGGCAAAGGACCAAGCTTTCGCAGTACTGGTAACCTCACAAAGGGAATTAATGCATATAGGACGGTCCCAGTGTGCACTGTGCCTGCCGCAGTTCAGTGACTTCTTCCAGTCTAGTCTCAAATTGTAATGGGCAGAGCAACAAAGTACTGAGCATAATCTCTGCAGGTTGTCCTGCTAAATCGTTACCCTGCAAAGTTTGGCTCTGGCTCAACTGGACTAATAGTTTTTAAGAGGTAGGTTTTGCTATTCTCACTGAAAAGTGTCAGAGTTACCAGGGCTAGATTTGATCTGACTGGAATGGTCTCCAAGCTGCTATGGTTTGATAATACCTGGGCAGCTGGTTGCTGAAGTGGATCCTCAGAGGAGGTGGCATTACTGACACTTAAGGATAATCTTCTTCTCCCTTAATATAATGTGGGTAGAGTACAATGCGGGAGTCACAGAGCCACCTGAGAGAATCACCCGAGGATACTACACTGGAACTCTGTTTTCATAGGGCCTTTGCACCAGAAATTTTCCAGACGGTGTAATCTTTAGAGGCAGTAATTCATCCTATTTTTACCACAAGCAAAAAAAATAAAAATTAAAAAATCACCTGTTGCACCTGAAAGTTGTTTTAAATAGACTTAGCACTATGCCTACCGGCCAATAGTAAAGATAACTCACAAAGAACTACATTCTAGATGCCTGAAACGTTCCCTGAGCAAAAGCATCATTTTCATCCCCTTTTATTAATCATCTCACCTTTTCTTTTTTGGGGACACTTATCAACAGGTTACTTGTGGACTCTACATTTCTCAGGAGACATAGTTGATGTCATATGCTATCAGACAGTGAGAGTGCCTTTCTATATCATCCACAAACTCGAGTTATCAAATTCAGACTTGGTATCATCCTAGGTGCATCAGTATATCCTTTGCACTACTTTTTTTAGTGATGAACCCAGGACCCTTGTCCACGGGTTGACGCTCTAGCCACATAGGCACAAAGGCCATGGCCCATCTACCATCTTTACGGCTATCATTTATCAACCTCTTGGCCACTCTACCTCAGAAATTACAGGCTGTTGCTCCTTGCACTAGGTTTTCCTCACCATCTCCTTTGCCTGCATTGTGTGTGAATTCAACATTCTTACAGATGACCCATACAACACCAACACTTGGCCTCTTGGATGCTTGATCTCTCCATCTCCAAAAACTTGTTCCTCTAGTCCCGTGGTCGGCAAACTGCGGCTCTCGAGCCACATGCAGCTCTTTGGCCCCTTGAGTGTGGCTCTTCCACAAAATACCACGGCCTGGGTGAGTCTATTTTGAAGAAGTGGCGTTAGGAGAAGTTTAAGTTTAAAAAATTTGGCTCTCAAAAGAAATTTCAATCGTTGTACTGTTGATATTGGGCTCTGCTGACTAATGAGTTTGCCGACCACTGCTCTAGTCTATTCCATCACATCCATTCACTCCAGTGGTAAGAATCTGAACCTTGTCATCAATAACTGTTTTACCTTCTATATCTCAATTTCAGGCATCCCAGTTGTCAATTGCTATCCTTCTCCCTGTGGCTCATTTATTGTACTCGCATTGACCTAATTGAGACTTCCAATCCATTAACTCGAACACTTTAAAAAAATCTATTATCCTGCTTCTGCAACCATATACAGTAATCATCTCCAACTCATCTGATTTAGATTCCCTGATCAATTCTTGTAATCAGTCTTTTACAAATGTTTTTTTAAAATCAGTCTTTTAAAAATGCTCAAAAATAACTCTCTTATCCCAGTGTCTCTTATTTGGAAGAACCTCAACCTTGCTTGGACTGAACCCTGCTGGAACAAACTTTCTCATTGCTTACAACCAAGTAACAAATATTACTGGAGAAACATCATACAACAGGGCTGGCTGGTTTTAACTTACGATGTCAGATCTCATAGGAGCACTCAACACTGGCTGGAAAAGCTAGTCACCTGGATTAATCATTCACACCTTCACTTCTCTCCCACAAAACACTCACATGCCTTTCCCCGACCTCTCCCCATTTTCAGCTGGTGACCTTGCCTCATACCTGAGGAAACAGAAACCATCTATAGGGAAAGATGGCTTCAACTTCAGATGGTTAAATCTGCGGTCATTTTCTCTTGCATCTTTCTTGTTTCAACGGAAGAGTTGGCCCTCTATCAGAGTGAATTCCACCACTTCAACTCTGGATCTCATACTTCTTTCTCAAGAATTTTATTCTTTCAGTCATCTCCTGTGACATTTCTGAATTAAAAAGAAAAAGACTGGCATTTTATTTTGTGTTACATTCATCCAATATAAATAAAATTTTTAAATTATCTTTTATGTTAATACTGGCATAGGTGTTGTTTTTTTAATCTTTAAATGTTACAGCATTGATACCTAAAATCTTTAAAACAGTGGAAAGATATGTCTATGTGAAGCCACAGCTTTTAAAAAAAGTTGAAACCCTGGCTGGTAGTTCAGTTATGAGAGCATCATCCCAACACAACAAAGTTGCTTGGTTTCATCCCAGATGTTTCTTGCTCTCTCCTAAATCAATTAAAAAAATTTTTAATTGATGTACTTTGTGAGAAAATTCTTCCAAAACTTTTTTTTCTAAATCACTTGATAACTGTTTCCATTTTCCTTTTTGAAGTTCTTAATGCTATTAAATGTACTGCAGACTTTTTTGTTTTTTATTATCAAAACATTCCATCTAAAAATAACATTTTTGTTTTGCATAGGACTCAGTTATGAATTTAAGAGTGTCACCTCAGAGCAGATGACGAAACACTACAAGGTCATAAAAGTCATGTTCTTAAAAAAATTTTAATATAAAAGAATGTTCACGATACAGCAATCAGTAAGAAAGAAACAAACAGAAAAAAAATAGAGAACCAATTAGGGTAAGATCTCAGTTCTATAACGAACTCAAATATGTATGGGTATGTGTATATTTAAAATATATACAAAAAAAGACTAAATAAATATAGACCAAAATATTTCTAGTAATTTCCTCTAGGTGTTGGGGCACAAGTGATTTTTATTTTTTTCCTTACATATTTCTATATTTCCCAAGATTTCTAAAATGAATACATGATTTTGTAACCATAACTACTTTTCTTTTTGAAACAGTGTGAGAAATCAGGGAATAACTTGGCTTTTCAAAATTCAGTCTGTCAGTTTTGCATTTCCAAAGGTTCCATTTTCAGTTCATCCAGAGTATATCAGTCTTAGGTAACTGATTAAAAAGAACCTCAAAAGAGAAAGCTGGCTTATTAAACAGGTGAAATAAATGCTCAAAGCATTCTGTACCAGTGAATAAATCCACTTGGAAGAATAAATGACAGACTGGAAATTTTGTGTGTGAAATAAAACAAAATCACATAGCTATTGTCAGGAGTTGGTAATGCAAACATGGATCTGTCTATTCCACAGCCACTTCCCTCACATCATTTCTATATAATGATTGCAGACGTTTAAGTTAAAATGAAGTGTTGGGTTTTAGGTTGTTTCAAAGTTATAGCAAGTCAGCAAATCAGCCATTCTAAGAAACTACAGACATCCCAGTTTTAGAATCATAGCAGTATTAGTAATGATATGTATATACACTGATTTACAAGTTAGTTTTTTAATTGTTCTCTTAGCAACTCTAAGTAGGACCTCCAGTCTGGCCTTGCTGTATAGGCCAGTGTTTCTCAAACATTAGCTTCCATCAGAATCACCTGGAAGGTCTGGTTAAAACCCAGGTTGCTAGCCCCATCGCCAGCAGGTCTAGGGTAGAGCCTGAAAAATTGCATTCCTTACTCTTCCCCAGGATGCAGGTCTGGAAACATCAACTCTAGGTTTTTTTACATTCTTTGTAAAGCCGCAGCCAACCATTCCACATTCTTGAATAATAGCTCAGCATTGCCCTCAGAGTAAAATCTAAATTAGGATGGTACACAATGAGTGATCTGAACTGTTTACCTCTACAGCTTTCTCTCTTTCTTCCTCTCTAGCCATAATGGAGAACTAGCAGTTCTCCAACAAAGCTGTATTAGTTTTCCAGGACTGCCATTAACAAAATGATTAACAACGTAATACAACCTGCCGGGACTACCTCACAAGAGTATGATTTTGTACAAATTAGATAACATGCTCTGTTCAAGCCAAGATCAAGTATTGTTGCATGCAGATAATATGCTATATATGCAAAGGTTGCTAGGGGGAGAAAGAACCTAAGTTTTGTTACAGACTAAGTTGTGTCCCCCTAAAATCCATAGGTTGAAGCCCTAACCCCCAGTACCTCAACATGGGGCTGGAAATGAGGCCTTTTTAAGAGGTGATTAAGTTAAAATGAGGCAATTAGAGTGGGTCCTAATCCAATCTGACTGGTGTCGTTATAAAAGGATGTCATAGTACAGGGAAAGACCGTGTGAGGATACAGTGAAAAAGTGGCCATCTATAAGTCAAAAACAGGTTTCAGAAGAATCCAACCCTGCTGTCACCTTGATCTTGGACTTCTAGCCTCCAGAACTGTGAGAAAATAAATTTCTATTGTATAAGCCATCCATTCTGCGGTATTTTGCTATAGCAGCCCTAGCAAACTAATTTCAACCTCTATTTTTGTAGTTGAAGAAATCAGATCCCAGGAACATTAAGCAACAAGAGCTTGACTCAAGAAGGCATTCAAATATGTCCATTGGGTAAATAAATGCCTTAAAAATCACATAGCAAACTTTTCATTATTTTTCAAGATCTTCCATTATAAGGCCTTCTTGACCTACCCATGGCAGAGATAATGTCCCTATTTTAGCACCATCACACCACTCTGTTTATGCTACTTTCATGGCACTTATCCCAAAGTATTTATGGTATTTGGTTACTTAACATATTTGTCTACTGCTGCTCAAAAAAACCCACACAAACCCATTTTTACTCAGTGCATCCTTTTCCTCAGTGCTTTAGCACAGTATCAGGCTCATCATACTTGGTGGTCCATAAATATCTGTTGAAATGGATGATCTAATCTCAATCCAACCAAATAGGGGAAGGAAGAACTAACTACATAAAGTGAAAATACAGGGTTCAGCTCTACTGCTATATTAGGTTGAATCCTAAGAAATGAATATTTGGTATTTTCAAAACATTGAACAAAAAAGACTCAGGGAGTTTTATGGATCATATTAAATAAAAATCTAAAAATATTCATTTCTCATAGCCTTGCTATTTATTTTTTGTACAACAAATATTTGACACATGCCTGTAAGGAACTATGTAGTACTAAAAGTTCTGGAGCTTACAAAAGTGAATGAGTAATACAGTAGTTGAAAGTGGCTGACATGGCACCACTCATAGGAAAATACGGTGCACTGATGTATCACTTAAATTCAACTGTTGATTTCCACCTTTATTATAAACATCTAGTGAAGAGGGGGATCTGGAGTCAAGTCACCTGGCTTGTTATCTTGGGTGAACCCTGTTAGGTCGCTCACTATTCCTGTGTGTCACAGTTTTACCTATAAAAGTGGGATATTAAGATTGTTTACAGTGCCTGGCACTCGGACTAAACCATGTAAACGATCATAATACTAAAAGCTAGGAATTATACTCTTTTTTTTCTTGCTTTCAAAAAGGCAAGAAAAGCGGGTCTAAAACCAGCTTTGGAAAACCATCTAGCACAGTATATTGTACCGTGGACTGATACGCCCCCTACAACACCCTTATTTTTACACATTATGCATGTGAAATGACAGAAAACTCACTTTCGAAGGCGAAACAGTACAAGAATCATGAGCCTTAAGGCTCTACGTTATATACTGAGTCTTGTCTCTTTGCAGAGTAAGGATTACTAGGATACCATTTGAACGAGGAAGATTTAATTCTCAAAGGTAACGGCATTTTCAAAAAAAGGCGGGAAGACATCTAGGTTTGTAAGAGGCCCGTGGTTGAGGCGGCACAAAATAAAAGTGCCATGACCCCGACGTGATTCGAACACGCAGCCTTCTGATCTGGAGTCAGACGCGCTACCGTTGCGCCACGAGGTCCTGCTGGGCTGTGGCTCGCGCAGTTTCTTAGGACTCCGGTAACATGGCGTCTCTTTTGTACAGCCCCGGCGGCTCCTTCCGTTTTTCCCCCCTGCCCCTCCGTTAGGTTTAGGTCGAAGCACAAGTCGGGGGTGGAGACTGATACCTTTACCACCAAGAGCTTCCTAACAGCTATCCCTCTACCGAGGCGGGGACGGAACCCGCGGAGACCGGAGAAAGGAGTTTCCGTTTAGTCCGGTCCCCACGTTCAGAGGAAATCCGTCCTTCCTCTTCAGGAAGCCATTTCCGTTCTTACCCGCCCGGTTAGGGGCGGAGACTCCGCCCTCTCTCTGTCTCTCCCCTCCCCCGACGGGGTCCGCGAGCCGAGGTCGTGACCTTCCTCCGTGGTAATTTGGCGGGGCTCCACTGCGCACGCGCACGCCTTTGCCAGCCCGCGGCTGGGAGCGAGCCCAGAGGCCCGCCCGAGCGTTTTCTTCCCTCTCTTCCTTTGCCAACAATATAAAGCGTTTGCTCTCAGTGTAGTAACTTATTTCATGGTGAGAATTGAGTTTAAAAGTCATCATTTAGGAAAGACACACAAATAAATGAACAAGAAATTAGTATGTTGTATCTGTCAGCGATGTCGCGCACTTGAATTACAAGGAAAATAGGGATCGGAAGGGATAGAAATCGTCGTTTAGAAAAGACACACCCATTTGCGTGCTGTTGAATTACAAGGAAAATAGGGGAGATAAGGGAATTAGTAAAAAAGGCTCCAATCTCCCCGTCGGGGAATTGAACCCCGGTCTCCCGCGTGACAGGCGGGGATACTAACCACTATACTAACGAGGAGCTGTTGTTGCTGGGCCTCCCAGGTTCCTCTTTAAAGCTTGTAAAGATTGTTTTTCCCCCCCGCCCTCTTCTCGTTCATCTCCCCTTTCCGCCCGTAACCCGAAAGTGTCAAAACGCAGTTACTCCTCTGCTAATTATTCTTTCTCAGTACTTTGGACTCTTCGGGAGAGAAAAGAGTTAATAAATGGGCGCGAATAAATGAAACAAAATGCGATTCCAATTTCAGGGGTGGTGTATTGTTGAAAGTAGTTTTCCGGGTTCTTAATGTTCTCCGGATAATTTAGGCTGCAGGCAGGAGGTTTTTATTTGTTTTAAAGAGTGAGCAAGCGTTTGTGAATTGCAGCAGAGCTTTACTTTCACACATTTGCATTCTTATTCTGAAGTCGAAGTTCAAGGATACCATATGGTTGTCAAATGTCCGGGTTGTCCCACAGTCCAATGCCTCTTCAGTTTGTAAGCTTTTGTGACACAAAAGGGCTCACGCATTTCACCAGCTGAAGCCAAAGGAAATTTTATTAGCCGATTTTCCCTGTATTTTGGGCTCTTTCCCTAGGCGTCTACAGTTATTTGAAAATGATAAATAAACATGTAAATTGTTAAACAATAGATTTAAATAATTCACAAGAATATACCATTGATTAAATACAGGGTTAGGAGAATGCGTTAATAGAATAATTTGTATCATCCTGAGCCTGTTCATCAACAGTATTAAGCCTCTTCCCAGGGGGACCAGGAGGGCCTCGCGTACATATAAAGATTTCACATTATCCCTAAATAAGCGAATTCAAAGTTACAAGCTGAGATAGTTGAAAGTTTTCATTATGGAAAAACTTTTGTGTCCTAAGTAAGTCATTCCTTGTAGTGTGCTATGAACTAATACAATTTTAGAGACCATAGGTTACATGCTCTTTTCCATCAAATGAATGAGACTGTTTGCTGCAGACAGTGAAATAGGGAACATTTTGAGGCCACTTCGGCATTATTTTTCACTCTTACAATTAAATACACCAAAAGCCTCAATAAAACTCAGTGTCTTGGAGTTTTCTTCTGTTTCTGATCCTCCAATAACTTGTGAGTTCCAAAGGCACTGTAATAACTCTGATGATGTTCTCCTCCTGGTAAGATGGAAGAGACTTGAGGGGACTTGCCCCAGGTTTCTCAGTTGTCAGAGCCACAGGGGAGTGGGAACCTAGGCTTCCTGAACTGCCTGTGTGTCCGTGTCCCCCCAACCCCCCTCCCAAGTGCCTCGCTTTGGTAGAGGAGGCTTAGGCTTATTTTTCCCCCTTCAGAAGAGATTCCACCCTTTCCACCTAAGCTCTGGCGAAGCTATGTCAGTGTTCCTGCATGTGTTGTTCCTCGCTGGGGAAATGAAGAAGCAGCCTGAGTCAGCAGAAATCCTGGAGCAGGGAACTCAGCACCTGCTGTCCATTTTCCTAAAATGGAAAGGAAAAGAGAGTAATTAACCCGAACAGGGTAAGGGAGCTGAGAGATTCCTCGCTGTCAGCTCTGGGAGAGAGTAAAGGTTAAAATCTGACTGGCAGTACAGAAAGCACAGAACTCTCCTTGGAAGTAAATAGCACGGTGGCAATTGATGTTGTTGAAAGTTTCAAATCTTCCCTACCTAAAACTGTACGGCTTATCACAGCTTGCAAAACCATTCACATTCATTTCATTTTCTCAACAACCAGTTAAACCTGAAAAGGAGTGAAAATTAAGTGAGGTCAATCTGGCTTCACCCATTATTTCAAACCAGTTAAACCTGAAAGTGAGGATAAGCGTTTCATTTCTATTTTACTGGTGGATAAAGAGAATCTTGTGTAGATTCCTACAGGTAGGAAGTGGAGAGAGGCCAGGAACCACTCAAACCATATACATACGGGATGTCCCCCAAAGTTAAAATAATGTATACAAAATTTGAATGATTATAAAGTCAGTGTTTATTAACATACCGTTCATTTTCAAAATTTGAAAGAATCTACAGAAATGAATAAATTTTGTTGTTGTTGTTAATGCCTGTTTTCAAACTGATGGCCGTTCTGGTCCAGACAGTTATCACTCAAAGCAATAGAATAGCAAACATCAAGAATCATTTCGTTTGGTATTTGTGTGCCTTCAATTCATCAACGGTTGCTGGTTTTGTACTGTAAAGTTTATCTTTTATGTATCCCCCTAAAAAAGTTTAGTGATGCTTTAGGATAAATTTTCTGTGTTCAAAGATTAATCTGGCTTCACCCATTATTTCAAACCAGTTAAACCTGAAAATGAGTGAAAATTAAATGAGTTATCAGCTGCTAAAATGTGTATACATTTTTATGTATATATATATGTGTATAATATATATATATATATACATATAGTAAATATATGCTATGGAGAGAAAAATTTTATTAGTTGTTTCAACACATGTCATACTTTTTCCTGAATTAATATTTTTCTTTTTAAAAAATATACTTTTATTGATTTCAGGAGGAAGGTAGAGGGAGAGAGAGATAGAAACATCAATGATGAGAGGAATCATTAATCGGCTGCCTTCTGCATGCCCCATACTGGGGACCGAGCCCAAAATCCAGGCAGGTGCTCTGACTAGAAAAAAACCCAGGTCCTCCTGGTTCATAGGTTTACCCTCAATCACTGAGCCACACCAGCCGTATTAATATTTATTAATCTCTAATATATAGCAGGCACTGTATATTTTTTAAAATATAATTTATTGAGTTCTTTTACAGAGAGAAAGGAAGAGGGATAAAGAGTTAGAAACATTGACGAGAGAGAAACATCAATCAGCTGCCTCCTGCACACCTCCTACTGGGGATGTGCCCACAACCAAGGTACATGCCCTGGACTGGAATCAAACCTGGGACCCTTCAGTCTGCAGGCCGATGCTCTATCCACTGGGGGACAAGCACTGTTGTTATTCATTCACTATTGAACCTACAATAATATGCCAGATACTGTTTTAGATGTATGGGAGGTTTTTATTTTTAAAATATATTTTATTGATTTTTACAGAGAGGAAGGGAGAGTGAGAGAGAGTTAGAAACATTGATGAAAGAGAAACATCGGGGGGGGGGGTTGATGACAAATATGTGATACCTTAATCAATAAAGTAATTTAAATAAAAAAAATAAAAAATAAAAAAAGAGAAACATCAATCAGCTGCCTCCTGCACACCCACTACTGTGAATGTGTCTGCAACCAAGGTACATGCCCTTGACCAGAATTGAACCTGGGACCCTTGAGTCTACAGGCTGATGCTCTATCCACTGAGCCAAACTGGTTAGTGCTATATGGGAGGTTTTAATGGATAAATTTTGTTCTTGTAGAGTTTATATTCTAACAGAAAGAAGATAGACACTAACCGATAGATATAATAAATAAATACGTTAGATGGAGACAAGAGTGGAAGCAGAAAAAATAGCATGGTAAAGGGATTTGGAAAGTGGCAAGTTAAATAGAATGGTCAAAGTAGGATCATTTTAAGAAGGTAACTTTTGAACAGACTTGAAGGAAGTAAGTGATGTGATCATAAAACTATCTGGGAGGCTTGTAGGACCTTAGAGGCTACTGTAAAGACTTTGGCTTTTATTCTCAGGGGGATTAGGAAGCTACTCTAGGGTTTTGAACAAAGAAGTGACATGGTCTGATTTATGTTTTGAAGGGTTTGGGCCTGTGCTGGAGGTAATATATCAATGGGAGAAGTCGGCTAGGAGGCTAATGGACTTTGATATTCAGCAAGGGCTGAGAATCAGCATTGTATTACCCTGCTGCTGGCTGAATGGCTGAAGGCAGTCCCCTAGTCTGATAATCCTTTATTGATTACCAAACCTTACCATTGATATGTCTGTTTGCTTTGCTAATGGGCAAATGTGTATTCTAGTAAATAAAAAGCTGATGGGTCTGGAGATTCGGGGAACCTTTCTGCTTGAGAGTAAGGTCTCCACCTGGCTCCTCCCATGCCTTCTAAATTTATATTTCTTTTAAAAAAATATATTTTATTGGGCAGCTGATCGATGTTTCTCTCTCATTGATGTTTCTCTCTATCCCTCTCCCTTTCTCTCTGTAAAAAATCAATAAAATATATTTAAAAATACATTTTATTGATTTTAGAGAGGAAGGGAGAGATAGAAACATCAATGATGAGAGAGAATCATTGATTGGCTGCCTCCTGCATGCCTCCCACTGGGGATCGAGCCTGCAACCCAGGCATGTGCCCTTGGCCAAAATCGAACCTGGGACCCTTCAGCCCGCAGGCTGATGCTCTGTCCATTGAGCCAAACCAGTCAGGGCTAAATTTGTATTTCTTGCCTAATATATCCGTTTGTGCATCAGCCCCTTCTCCAGACCTTGAACCCTAGCCATGCCGGTCGTGTCTTCAGAGGGCTGCTTGTTTGAGAGTAGACTGTAGGGAACAAGAGCAGAAAAAAGGAGACCAAAGAGGTGTACTGCAATAATCTACGTGGGAGATGATGGTGGTTCAGGCTACAGTGGGAGTGGTGGAGAGTGTGAGAGGTGATGATATATTTTGAAGGTAGACCTAATAGAATTTCCTGATAGAGTGAATGTGAGGTATGAGAGTAAAAGAAGAATCAAAGGTGCTTCTAAAAATTTTGACCTGAGCCACTGGAGGGATAGAGTTGCCATCAACTGAAGTAGAGAAGGATAACACACAAGTTCAGAGGACACCATCCAAACTGATAGTCCACATCCAAACTGGGGAGGAAGCAGGGCACCACTCACATAGTGCTCTGTGGATGCTCCTCCTTGGAATTGTGCAACATGGCAGCTCTGCATGTAGAGCAGTGTTTCCAGGGGTAATCAGCACTTCAGTTTGGGATGTTAAATTTAAGACATTGAGTAAGCAGTTGAATGTAATGGTTGAATACTCATTGTGTAGGGTAAGTATAGTGCTGAAAGCTGGAGAGACAGTGATGAGCAAAGACCGACCCTGATCTCAAGGAGCTTTCATTTTAGTGGAGGAGACACATGTCACTAATCAAAGGAAAACAGCAACAACAAAAAGGTAAAACTACAGCTGCGACAGTTACTAAGAAGAAGATGAGGAAAGAGCTTTCTGGGTAGATGGAACTGGATGAGCAATGGTTACAGGAACTGAGGAATCATGTGAGTAGAAGGGTTGAAAGGAGACTGAAGTGGCTAGGGAGAGTGAGGAGTATCATGGGAGAGATGAGGCTGAAGGCTAGTGGCGTGGGACAATGCAGGGCCTCTCAGGCTGTGTTAAGAACTTTTTTTTTTTTTTTTGGCCTCTTACTCATTACTATGAATGAATGAATGAATTATTTTTAAGGTTTATTGAGGTATAATTTATGTTCAGCAAGACTCACTTTTTTTTAGGTGTACTGTTATATGAATTTTGATTTTCTAGACTATTTTTATGATAGCCATCACTTTTTCTTTTTCTTTTTTCAGGCCTACCCTAAAGGCCTCATTCTAACTTAATTTCCTCCTTAAAGAGCTTATTTCATCTACATATAACTACAATTTGACATACTGGGAGTTAGGCTTCCATATATGAATTTTGTGGAATTCATACCAGATCTGAGTACATCTTTTTTGGGGATCACCATTCAGCCCAATATAAATATGTAATTTTCAATTGAAGTCATAAAAAAAAGGTTAAATATAATCTACCATGCTCTATTTACCAATGTAGGCAAGTGTAATACATGTAAGAGGTAGTTTCATCAATATAGTTAAAATTTCAGAGAAAAGGAGTTGCTGGAAATTAGCTAGAAAAATCACTTACATGGAATAGTCATTGTTAGCATATTAAAAAATCCCATGCTGATATTTATTTGGGAGCATTTTTTAAAAACTGTCCTTTTCATTTATGGATTTATAGCCAGACGTGTGAAGATAACAATAGAGAAGAATTCTCCTTCAATTAAAGGAAAACATGTAATTTAAGCAGAGGCATAATTTATCCTATACACTGCAATTGCCTGACTTTAATGAGAAAATAAAGTAACTTCCAATATACTTTCCTGGGAACCATTCCAGCTCTCAATAACTTGCTGCAGCGGGGAGCCAGGAAGTGACTGTTCATAGAGAGATGGCCAAAAGTCCACATCTAAAAACACAAATAGGTTCCTTTCTTGGTAGTGTTGTCTTTAATTAAAAAGAAAGTGAAAAAAATATATATATATAAAAATAGAGAAATATGCTAATTAACCAGGGCACCATAACATTGTGGACCAGAGAGGAGGAGGTTGTATGCACAGCATTGGGGCGGGGTAGCAGGGGCCTCCTTGCGCCTGGGCTGGGTGGGGGCCTGATCAGCAGCGGCTGCTTCAAGGGCCGGAGAGGGAGGCAGGGCCGGACCAGCGACTCCGTGTGATTTCGAATCGCGTGCTGGGCTCCTAGTGTTAATATATAAACAGTAGTTGCAGAGATATATCATGCACCTACCATGTTCATGGTACCAGGACACTTGAGACCATAAAAGTTACAAATGTTAAAGAAAATAACACCAATTTTATAAAACATCCCTTGTCTTGTCCTTTGCTTCAGAAAAATCTAAACTCTTTTTATATTTATTCCTTCTCCAGACCACGAGCTCTTCTGCATTGCCCGTATACAGTACTCCCACTTCCCCTTTCATTTCCAATCTGTGTGGTTCTCCTTTTACCTTCAGAATTATGGGCATAGGGTTGGGCTTCAGGCAAAAACAGAAACTCATTCAGTTCACAGAGTTTCAGAATTCATGATAATTTGACCAAGCACCTGGTTGAATAATATCTCCCCTCCCCAAAGCACGTCCAATTGGAACCTCAGATTGTAACTTATTTTGGAAGTAAAGTCTTTGCAGACGTAATTAGTTAAATTGCAATGCAGTCATACTGGATTAGGGTGAGTTCAAATCCAATGCCTAAGGTCTTTATAAGAAGAGTAGATAGGGACATAGACACACACAGGAGAGAGTGCCATGTTAAGGCTGAGGAAGATACTGGAGTGATGCAGCTACAAGCCTAGGAATACTAAGGATTAGCAACCGGAAGTTAGGACTCACTTTTTTTAGGTGTAGTGTTATATGAATTTTGATTGTTCTAGACTATTTCCATCATTCCCATCACTTTTATCACAATGTTTCCTTATGCCCCTTTGCAGTCAGTCCCCTCCCTCCAGCCCCAGGCAACCACTGATCTGATTTCCATGTCCAGAATGTCATATTACCTTTTGAATATTGTTTCTTTCAATTAGCCTAATGCTTTTGAGAGTCATCCATGTTGTTGTATGTGTCACTAGTTGTTTTTTTTTAAAAATATATTTTTATTGATTTCATAGAGGGAGAGAGAGAGAGAGAGAGAGAGAGAGAGAGAGAGAGAGAGAGAGAAACATCAATGATGAGAGAGAAACACTGATTGGCTGCCTCCTGCATGCCCCTTACTGGGGATTAAGCCTGCAAGCTGGGCATGTGCCCTTGACCAGAATTGAACCCAGGACCCTTCAGTTTGCAGGCCAATGCTCTATCCACTGAGCCAAACTGGCTAGGACCACTAGCTGTTTTCTTTTTCTTTTAAATTGCTCATTGGTATTTTATTTAAAAAAATTTTTTTTTCATTAATTTCAGAGAAGGGAGAGGGAGAGAGAGATAGAAACATAAATGATGAGAATCATTGATTGGCTGCCTCCTTCATGTCTGCTACTGGGGATCGAGCCCCGAAACCCAGGGCATGTAACCTCTTGGTTTATGCGTAGAGGCTCAACCACTAAGTCACAAGTGGCTGGCCATTACTATTCTATTGTATAGATATTTGTTTATCCATTCAGTAGCTGATGGACATTTGGGTTGTTTCCAGTTTTTAACTATTGTAAATATAGCTATTATAAACATTAGTGTATATGTTTTTGTGTAGACATATATCTTCATTTCTGTTGGGTCAATACCTAGGAATGGAACTGCTAGGGTCTTAGGGTAAGTGTATGTTTACTTTATAAAAAACTGCCAAACTTTTCCTAAGTGGCTGTAACAATACATGTTGTTCCAGATCTTTAATAGCACTTGGTATTGTGCTGTACATTTTTTTTTTTTAAATTCAAGCCTTTCTAATAGATGTGTAGCGAGATCTCACTGTGGTTTTAACACGTATTTCCCTAATGGTTAATGATGTTGAGCATCATTTCATGGATTTATTTAAGCATCCAGATCTTTTGCCCAATTTAAAATTGAGTTGTTTTCTTATTATTGAGTTTTGAAAGTTCTTTGTATATTCTAATTACTAGTCTTTTTAAAAAATCAGATATGTGTTCCAAACCATATCTGAGATATATCTTGCAATATTTCATCACATCTATATCTTGGGAGATGTATGTTCTTCTGAGCTGTGTTTTGTCTTTTCACTCTCTTAAAGAACTTGTGTTTTTTAATTAGACCATACATGACCTGATTTCTTGTGTTCCTTCCCTTTTTTCTCTATTATTTTCACTTCCTCAACCCAACCTTTGAACATAATGTAAACATGAACTTGGGCCAGCTCACTACACAACCTCCCTACTTCCCTCTTCTCCTGCCCCATAATTAAAGAAGAGCCTAAATTGTTCCCAGGCAGTTTTGGATTCTATAATCATTCATTCACAGAAACATTACTTACATTTATTAAAGTGCAAAATACCCCATGCAAATATGGAAACTAAACCTCCACAAACATTAATATTCGAAGTTGAATGTTTACGATTTGGGCCTGGAAGACAGACTTAGATGGGTACATGTTTGTATTATTAAGGGGGAAAAAAAATCTATGAGGATGCTTATACGTCACTATTTCCTTTCTTAATTTATTTAAATAGTAACCCAAAGTTAAAATTGAGAGACTAAAGTCTATCCCCCTCCACTTCAATCAACACTTTAACAATTTATTCTTTTCTTTTTCTTCTCATTAAAAAAAACAAACAAAAAAGCAACACACCCCCAAACCTTTTTTGATTTATTCTTTGTGCCAGGCATGGAGCTAGGCATTGGTGACAGAGATATAAGTAAGGCTCTCTTCCTGCCCTCCAGGAACACAGATTTCCTGGGGGAGGTGGACCCTTTAACTGATAGTTTTAATCCAGTTTAAGTGCCATGGTGAAGGTATAGCCCATGCTTTTGGAGAGCCTACTGCACGTAGACTCTGTTGTAAGTGCTTTACATATGTAATCCTTATTACAATCCTATGGATTTGATATGTACTTTCCCCCATTTACAGGTGATGACACTGAGGGACAGGAAGGTTGAAGTCACACAGGTAGAAAATGGTGGAAGTATGTGCAAAATACTATTGGACTTCGGAGAAGGAAGGACTAGTTCTGCTAGGGGTTGAAAAGGCCTACTTTTCAGCTGGGCCTTCAAAAGGTGATGAAGAACTTTGAAAGAGGCGGGGGAAGGTTTCCCAGCACCTCTAGAAGAGGAAGCCAAGGCTCAGAAAGCATCTGTGGAGATTTGGAAATACCAAGTAGCAGGGCTGCTGCACGTGGATTGCAGGAAATGTCTTCACCATTCATTATCATGCACATTTGGGGACAGTGAAAAATCACAGATTAAGCAACCGGCGGGAGACTTCCAAGATCTTTCAGACCCCTTTATTGTACAGATAAGGAAACTGGAGGCCCAGAGAGCTCCAGTGATTTCTCTGATGTTCTCCGGCGAGAATATCACCACTCTTCCTTTTATTGGGTGCAGTAATTCACGGCAGCAGGTTCAGTGATTAGGTGTCCCGGGGTGCCTCCAGGGCATCAGATTTTGCAATCACCTTCCCTGTTGTAATCTGCCTCTGGGCTAGTCTCAGCTTCTCTTTGAGAAAAATCGCCTGTGACAATTGGCCCCTAGCCTCAAACTCAGTGACCTTCCTGTTGCTGACTTTTTAAAATGTCTTGCTGACCACCTTGCTGGCCTGCCGGTGTTAGTAACTGTGTAGATTGGTCTGGAATGGCACTGGTCTCAGTGGGAGGACCACTGGGTCCTGGTGACCTACGCTCTCTGCTCTTGCGGTCAGTCCTCAGGCTCCCGCAAAGGACACATTCATTCCGCTTATTTGGGGCCTGGTGACATAGTTTCTCCTTTAGTCTTTACTTGTTTTATCTAAATGCAAAGCAACAGGAACATTCCTGCCTCAAGTACATGCCCCGGAGCTGACAACTTGCTGCAATCTTAGGAAAAAAGCTGCCTGTAGCACATTTGAAATCTCTTGCTTTTCTACCAGGGATTCATTCGCTCATGTGTTTAGCAAGGTTATGTTATGAGCGTTTGTTGATAAAAATGAAGATGATGCAATAAATGAGAAGAAAACCAGCGCGGAATAGCATGCGAGTCCCATTTTTTTTTCCCATGCACTTAGAAATACTGAAACAAGTCTGGAAGGAAATACGGGACGACCTGGGTTCGAGTATGTCTGTTCTTTTTGCTTTTCTGTGTTTTCTAAGTTTTCTACTTATGTGCCTAGATTATTCTTAAACTCAGAAAAACAAACAATAAAAAATATTTTTAAGGTTACTAACGTCAGGCCAGCAAATTGCTCAAATGTACACCTGTGATATCTTCCCCTAAACCTATGGGGAACTACTGTACTAAGTAATCTATTCGACTCTGATTTTGTTTGTTACTCGAAGATTTCATTATTTTGTGGCTGAAGTTGTTTGTTTCTAGTTCCTTAAAGGCGCGGAGATGGGCGTGGGATGAGGAAGCAATCTCACTCCAGTGAAACAGGGCGTGCAGCCTTTTCCTCCAAGTCTCTTTGTCTCCCGGGCCCCAGCGGTCCCAGTCTTTTGTTTTTCTCAGCGCGGACTTGGATTCTGGATTTAAAGAAAAACAAGCGCCGGCCCGCCTCGCGCCCTCTGGTGCCCTAGGGAGGTATCGCCAGGCATAGCCCACAAAGATCACTTTCATTTCCACACCGGGCTCTCCCCTCGGTGAGGCCTGGAGACAAGAATGTCTGGAATTTTAGGGGAAGGAATCACACACAAAATCTTGGCAGGTTTCCTCTTCGAAACTATAGAGGTGTGGACACTGATTTTTTGAAAAGATTTAGAAGCAAAGTCAATTCTCAAAGCATTTGGCACGTGTTTCTGGGTTCAAAATCTATGGTCAAATTTTGTCCTACAGTTTCAACATAAATCAATACTTTGGACTAATTGCAGATAAATTAGGTGAAGGGGGCTGGTTACATAAACTTTAGCTTGTTTGCTGATAACAATTTCTGTCACTTTGAGCTTTATCCGTGTAATGTGAGAATTGATACTGAAGGTTCTTTATGTCTGTAATTTACTTCTATCAAACTACATGTTTTTTGAGATTATATTTTGTTGTTGCTGCTGTTAATCCTCACCCGAGATATTTTTTCCATTTCAGAGAGGGTGGAAGGGAGGGGGGAGACAGAGAGAAAGAAACATGGATGTGAGAGAGACACATTGATTGGTTGCCTCCTTATGTGCCCTGACCAGTTCAGGGATTGAGCCTGCAATTGAGGTACGCTGCCCTTGACTGGAATCGAACCGGGACCCTTCAGTGCACAGGCTGATGATCTATCCACTGAGCCAAACCAGCAAGGGCTGAAATTATATTTTTACTAAAAAAAAAAAAAAAAAAGTACCCCCCCCCCCCCCCCCCCCACTAAAAACCAATCCTACCCTAACTAATATAGACAAAAAATATTTTTGGTTTAAATGTTTAAGGATTGATAGGATCCCAGGCATTACAGTCTTATTTGAATAAGTGTTGGGAAGGCAAAACTTTATCTTTTTAGGGTCTCCTACTGGGACAGAGGGTTAAATTGACGTAAGACAAATTAACAGGAGAAAAGCATACAGATTTTTATATGTACATGGGAGCTTCCATATGAAAATGAAGACCCAAAGAAGTGGCAATATCTAAATGCTTTTTTATATTAAGTTGAACAAAGAAGCAATTGTGGGAAAGTAACCAAAATATATGGGGAGGATAAAGGAAGATAAGAGTTATTTTAACAAGGTCTGTGTGTACAGAATTCTCTTGGCCTTGAGCTTCGTCTCGGATAATAAGAATGTTTCGTTCCTCCTGGCATAGGCCCGGCACCTTTTACAATTCTCTGTCAGATTGGTCCAGCAGCTCCCCGAAGTCATCAAGAGCTCTGGGTTCTTTCTTCTCTGCAAACCTTAGCAAACTAACTTATTTATTGATGTCAGAGAGAAAGAGAGAGGGAGAGAGAGAAACATCAACAATGAGAGAGAGAAGCATTGATCAGCTGCTTCCTGCACACCCCCTACTGGGGATTGAGCCCGAAACCTGAGCATATGTCCTCAACCAGAACTGAACCTGGGACCCTTCAGTCCCCAGGCCAATCCTCTATCCACTGAGCCAAACCAGGTAGGGTGCCCCATGTTTCTTTAGCCACTATTGGTTCACAAGGAGGCTGGTAAAGTGACCGTCTGGCAAAAGAGAATGGGTAGTGATTATGCTATTGGTTTTCAGTATTCTAGTGTTCAGTGTTGTTTTTAAAAACTGAAATCTGGTTAGTATAATACTGTTTTTCCTTAATTTAACAATAATGTTTTAATCAGTTTTATGTCTGGAGATATGCCCAAAAAATTATATATTGCATTAAAATGTCACATCAAAGGTAACACATGTTTTGAAAGTATTCTGACCACATCCTTTCTCTATTTTTTAAATTTAATTTCAATTTTCCTCATTATAAGGAGAATGAGTTTCTTTTCATATTTATCTGTCTGTTATTTGTGCTTTCTCCAGAGCTAGTTTGATTCTAACCCTCCCCCCCCCACCCTCCCCCACCCCAGTGTCCCGGAAGACTCCTGGTGGAATCACTGTAGAATGGAAAGGCATTGTTTAGAACAGCAACTGAGCCTATGGTGCTGTCATCATTGTCTCAGGATGACTAGGGGCGACCATATTTCTTAGTTTGCTTGTGACCAGCCCAGTTAGCACCTGTGGTCCTGGTGTATTTTATTAATAGCAGTCCATTCACTCTGATTAAGTGTCTCATTTTTTACGAAAATTATACGGTCATCTATTGTTTGAAACGTATATCAAAATATTTCAGTTGTTATTTGGCTCTGGAATCTCAATCAGTTGGTGCATAATTATCATGAAGACTGGGGTTTGTTCTTCTTCCTTCACTGTTGTATCCCCAGTGCCTAGAACAGTGCTTGGTACACAGTAAATGCTTATTAAATATGAACGAATCCATAAATAAACTCATTGCTTAGAGTTTGGCATGCTGCCACCTGAGCAACTGTTAGCAAGGAATAGGGAGGAATGATTTGAGGTACATAACTAATGGTGCCTGCCAAAATATGCATTTTAGATTTTTGATAGATAATGTCAGATTGATTTCCACAGGGGTTGAGACAGTTTAACCCAACCAGCAATATGGGAGCGCATCTGTTTCTCTAACCTTCATCCACATGGTGTTATCAAAATTTGTATCTGCCAAGATGATAGTTTTAATTTGCGTTTTTCTTATTATGGAGAAGATTGATTATCTTTTCATATGTTTAAAAGCCATTTGAAATTCTTTCCTGGAAACTGTCTGCTCATATTATTTGCTTATTTCCAATCAAATTATTGGTCTTTCTCTTATTGACTTTTATGAATGCAAATACTTGCTCCCAGGTTTTTTTGCCTTTTGAGTTTGTATATTTAGGTTCTTTCCTTTGATAGCATCCATGTTTTGTATCATGCTCACAAAGGTTTCTGCTGGAGGCAAAGACCAACAAATAGTTAACATATAAATGCGAGAAGTCTGTCAGAAGGCTGATGGACTTTGATATTCAGCAAGGGCTGAGAATCAGCATTGTATTACCCTGCTGCTGTCTGAATGGCTGAAGGCAATCTCCTAACCTGATAATCCTTTATTGTTTACCAAACCATACCATTGATGTTTGTTTGCTTTGCTAACAGGCAAATGTATATTCTAGTAAATAAAAAGCTATGGGTCCAGAGATTCCGGGAGCCACTCCACTAGAGAGTAGGTCTCTGCCTGGCTCCCCCCAATAATTTCTAAATTTATATTTCTTGCCTAGTATATCCATTTGTGCATGGCCCCTTCTCCAGATCCTGAATCCTCACTGCAAAAGGTTGCAGCAGGTTTCCTCTACTCCCAGGTTATAAAATAATTCTCTCATTTTTTTCTTCTCGTACTTTCAGGTTTTCAATTTTTCACATAGAAATCTTTTTAAAAAAATATATATTTTATTGATTTTTTACAGAGAGGAAAGGAGAGGGATAGAGAGTTAGAAACATCTATCAGCTGCCTCCTGCACATCCCCACACTGGGGATGTGCCCGCGACCAAGGTACATGCCCTTGACTGGAATCAAACCCAGGACCCTTCAGTCCCCAGACCGACGCTCTATCCACTGAGCCAAACCGGTTTCGGCAGAAATCTTGATCCATCTGGAATCTATTTTGGTGTAATGTTTGGGGTATGAATTCCATCTAGTATTGTTTATTGAATATTCCACCTTTTCCCCACTAATGGAAACTCTAAAGTGTTCCCAATTTTTAGGGACTCCATTTCCCAGTACTTTAAAAAAAAATTCTTTATTGTTGAAAGTATTACATATGTCCCCCTCTTTCCCCCATTGACCCCCTCCAGCCTGCTCCTGCCCCCTGCCCTGCACCCCACCCCCCAGGCCTTCAGCACCCTATTATCTGTGTCCATTGGTTATGCTTATATGTATACAAAGTCTTTGGTTGATTACCTCCCACCCACCCACCCCATTTCCCAGTACTTTTTAACACTCTAGCTAAAGTTCTAAGGTAAGGAACTCAAGGGCAAACAGTCAGGATGAAAAGTTAATCTGTAGTTTTATGTCTAACACTACCTGTACTAAGCACTTGTGTGTCAAGTATAACACACACAGAAGGTTGTATAAGACATATATGCAGAGTTTAACGAGCAATGGTAAAATGACACCTGTGTACCTGTTACCCAGGTTAACAAGCAAAACATTGCCAGGAACTTGGAATTCCTCTGTGTATTCTGCTTCATTCACATTCTCCACCCTCTTCCTCAAGAGGTAACCAGTCTTGATTTTTGGTAATTATTCCTTGCTTTGCTTTATACTTTTACCACCTTCATGCACCTTTACATAATACATTATGTTTTTGACAATTGAGTGGCAAGCACAACCATTGTTGCAAAGCTCTCAAAAGATAAGCCAAACAGATTTCTGAGTCATGTTCAGCTTCTGAGTTCCTGAGGGTTCCAGGATCTCCTTCTGGGAAGTCTGGCATCTGGATGGAGAGTGAGTTCTGGGGAACGTAGGATATTGCCACAGTTAGGACATCTGGTTGAGCTGTAGATAATGGATACCTGCAGAAATACAGCCAAGGTGTGGGTGGCTCTCTACCTGCTAGTTTCTCCTTCTGAATGGCTGGAGTGGAGACAACCTTGAAGGTTGAACTTGGTTGCCATATATTGAAGACTAGAGGCCTGGTGCACGAAGTGCTTGGGTAGGGTCCCTAGACCTGGCTGGCGATCAGGGCCAGCCGGGGCCAGGGCCTCCCTTCCCTGGCTGCCGGCTGGGGCTTTAGGTATGAGTCCATCACTTAACCCATTAACTGTGTCTAGAGAGGTAGAATCGTGTAAAAACATATTATACACTACAGCTTGATGAGGGTTAAATGACAAGCCAAAAGGATTGATAGCAAGTGCTTTACTATTCCCCGTACTAGTTATCTATCGCTGCACAACAAGTTACCCCCAAACTTAGTGACTTAACAAGAAAATTTGTGCTCTCAATAGTCTCTGTGGTTTGAACTTCAGGGCTGGCTTAGCTGGGTGGTTCTGGCTCAGGGTGTCTCCTGAGGTTGCAGTCACGATGTCAACTGGGCCTGGAGTCCTCTGAAGGCTTGACTGGGCTGCAGGATTAGTTTCTACATAGGCTCATCCACGCGGTGCCCAGTTCCTCCGCATGCGGGCTGCCCCACAGGCAGCTTGAGTGCCCTCTAGGACAGGGTGGCTGGCTTTTCCCAGGCGAGCATCCAAGAGTACAAAGGGAAAGTCACAGTGTTTTAATGGCCCAGCCTCAGAAGTCACACTGGATCGTGTTTGCGATATCATTTTCATTATACGAATCAGCTCTATTAAATGTGGGAGGGGACTGCACAGGGTGGGAATCCCAGGAGGTGAGAATCACTGGGAGCCACCTTGGAGCTGTCTTAGGCAACCACATCCCCCAAAACACATCCCGGAGAATTGGTATTGTTATATGAAGAAGGGGATTTACAGTCAAGACAGTTTGGGAAAGGATATGTTAAACCAGGTTAAACAGGTTTCTTTCCTGCAGTGTCTCCATAAAGCTCTTAGTACGCTGATACCTGCTTTGAGTTTCTGAAAGGGGAGTGGAATAAGTAACACCACGGTTTCGTTCTCATTTTCCAACTTTTCCTCCAGTGGGCCCTTCCCCTCCATCCCCACTTCCTTCCTTCTAAAAGCATGTGGGAAAGCTGCCTGTCTCCTCTTAAAAATGTATGTTTCTGGGCCGAAACCGGTTTGGCTCAGTGGATAGAGAGTCGGCCTGTGGACTCAAGGGTCCCAGGTTCGATTCCGGTCAAGGGCATGTACCTTGGTTGCAGGCACATCCTGATCGATGTTTCTCTGTAAAAAATCAATAAAATAATTTAAAAAAAATGTATGTTTCTGGCAAAGCAATACATTTCATCTGGAGTTGCTCATCCTTGACCCTCCAAAGCCTTGCTATCCATTCGGGCAATGCACATCCTGAAAACCTAAGAGTGGTTAAAACGTAAAAGAACAAAAAGAGAATAAGCTCATGGCGATGGACAACAGAGTGGTGATTGTGAGGGTTGGGGATGGGGAGGGGTGGAAAAGGGCATAGAGGGGATAAATGGTGATGGAAAAAGTAAAACAAAATAAAGAATAAAAAATAAGTAAAGGAACACATTTTCTGGTCAGCCTCTGAAGAGATTCTGCAGAGAAATTTTACAAGCCTCTGCATGTCGGTATTGGGGGATGTTGAGTCATATAATGACAAATACTGTTGAAGTGGGGGCTGGGTGAAAGAGGTGAAGGGATTAAGAAGTACAAATTGGTGGTCACAAAATAATCATGGGGATGTAAAGTACAGCGAAGGGAATATAGTCAACGATATTTCAATAACTACATACATTGCCAAGTGGGTACTTACAATACTGAGGGAACCACTTTATAAAGTATATGATTATCTAACCACTATGCTATACACCTGAAACTAAAACAATATAATATTGAGTGTAAACTGTAATTGAAAAATAAAATAAAAAAATACTGTTTGAAGGCCAACAATCATTCACACATGCAAGTTTGGGTCTTTTCTTTAAGCTATATTTGTTGGTAGAAACACGAGGTACTGGTTAATGACATCGTGTGCTTTGATTTTTTTCCAAAAAATACTAAACATTTTATTTTTAAATATTATTTCTTTTTATTGATTTTTTTTTTACAGAGAGGAAGGGAGAGGGATAGAGAGCTAGAAACATCGATGAGAGAGAAACATAGATCATCTGCCTCCTGCACACCCCCTATTGGGGATGTGCCCGCAACCAAGGTACATGCCCTTGATCGGAATCGAACCTGTGACCTTTCAGTCCGCAGGCCGACGCTCTATCCACTGAGCCAAACCGGTCAGGGCAAACATTTTATTTTTGAGACCTTCCCCACCTCCTCTGTCTAAATGGTTGTTTTTGTTGTCGTCATTTCTTTTGCTTAGGTTATTTGTCATAGCAATGGTCCCATTTACTTAAAGTGTTTTGCATGCTGGTTACACCATCTTGAATTATTTACCTCAGTACAAACACTGAGGTATGGATGTGAAAGCTCCTGCACCATATGTGTTTATGGAAATGTGCTTATTGAGATGTTTCCAAGCACAGCATCTGCTCTTATGCATCTTTTATAATATTTTGCATCAAGCCCGTGTGATAATTGATTTTTACCATCTGATAATTCTTCACTTATGACAGTTTCCCCTTATGTTTTTGATAAATTGTAATTTTTAATATTTTGGAGCAAAAAAAGCATCTAAATAAAAAAAAAAGATCAATAAAAATGTCTTTCCTGAGATCTTTAGTTTCCATTATCCAGTTTATACTTTTTAGAAAAAGCTCAAGTCTGTGCATTTAGAAGAGTAAGGTCTTCTGAATATTATCTCAAATGGAAAAACTCAGGTTTATAGTTTATATAACTGTAACCGGACAACCAAGGGATCTGGGCTGCCTGTCACTACTTGAGCCAATTAAGCAGAGACAGGGTTGAATCATGTATGAGTGTTTATTCCAATAATGCCGGCAGTAAGGGAGAGCAGCAGGTCATCCACTAAAATCTGCTCTCCAGTCCCCCATAAGCCAGCTGCTTAAATTGTGTAGAAGGACAAAGATTACGTGGGAAAGTGGGAATTACAGGTATGGGAAAGTGGGCATGGGATAATCATCACAGGTTACAAGTCATGCGGGCTGCGGGTGAGGGTCACAGAGGGTGGGCGCCTCCAGGCACCCCAGGACCAGATTACAGGTAATAGGGGCTGGGAGTTGTACAGATCAGGTGCCTCTGGGACTAGATTGTTCCAGCCAGGAGGCTGGGACAGGAAGATGGACTGCATTCCGATGTTAGCTCTCATGTCCCAGGGTGTACAACTCCTAGCCAGGTGAAAACGTGCTTTCTCTAATGAGAACAGAACTGTCATGGTTAACAGAGCATGATTACTATTTCTTACAATTGTAGCTGGTCTCCGATATTCTATTTCTGCCCCAAACACAACCTGCATTCACATGGAAGTCTAGGCCACAGAAAGGCTGCTGAGAATAATTTTCTCCTTTCCATTCTTCTCTGGATTGAAATGTTGGCTTACTCTGGGCTCCCTTTATAGTGCTCTCTGGAATCCCGCCTTTGTGCTCAAAATGGAGTTTCACAATGTCCACTGTTATCGAATGACTTGTTTTAAATTGCAAATCCACCTTATGATCTTTTGGTTTTCTCTATGGAGATAAGACAATAAATCCCCAAACACAACCCTGCTGAGACCAGTACTTACACAGCTACTGATTTCAGGAAACAAGGAATCATGAAATAAGCTTGGACTCCTCTATCATCTTCTTCTTCTTCTTCTTCTTCTTCTTCTTCTTCTTCTTCTTCTTCTTCTTCTTCTTCTTCTTCTTCTTCTTCTTCTTCTTCTTCTTCTTCTTTATAGTTGAGGAGTTTATTAGGGAAATATCAGAGGCAAACACACCAAGTGACAGAAAGAAAAATCTGAAAATGTCCCTTCAAGCCAAGTGGGGACCTGGCCTTGACCTCCCAAGAAGGACAAAAAACTGGTGGATTAGCAACAACATTCTCTGGCAGCCACCTTGCCAGGGCATGAGTCTCTCAGCCAGGACTGTCTGCTACCTCCCAACAAAGGTAGGGAGGAGAAAAGACTGTTTATAGAATCAAGGCAGAGGCAATGAGAACTGTAAGGAAAATCTGAGAGAGAGAGAGAGAGAGAGAGAGAGAGAGAGAGAGAGAGAGAGAAAGGACCTTAATAAAAAGTCCCAGGCTTTTGGCTCTGAGTGCTTCAAATACATTGACAAGTAGTTTTACAAAATGTTACTGAAAAGGTAAAATGCCTAATGTTTTCAAGAGTTCCCCTGGACTTCTCCCCACATGCCGTATCACACTGCCAGATGAACATGGCAGAGCCCAAAGGCCACATTTTTGAAGAAAGAAAAACAAGAATAAGCCCTGTTGCTCTTTAAGGAGAGAGAAGGAGTGGAAGGCTGCTAGGACCTTTCCCACGTAGGCCTGTGTTCTGTAAAGCAACTTCTCAGCAGCAGTCTGGCACAGTTCTAGGTGAGGGTCTCACCTCTTGTCACCCTTGCTTCAATGTACTCTATTCTCCGTTCAAGGGCTGTCAATTTCTCATTTAGTGTTGCGAGTCTTGAATGACAAGACATATCGAACGAGTTGAGAAAGTCCACGATTTTCTTGATGCTGCTGGTGATGATTTCAATGTACTCCCGGTTTGCCCAGTCCTGGTGAATTTCCCGCTGCACAGGATCCTCTTGTCCCGCCATGGCCGCCGCCTAAGGAAGTCTCTATCCTCTTGAAATAGCCCTTGAAACAATATATTTTCTAAATTCTCAAAACCAGAGAATTGGCTCTGTCTAGGGGACCAACTTCTTGGTTAACTAAAACATGTTGATTCAAATGCAGTAATCCTATATAATAAAGAGTTAATATGTAAATTGACCCTCACACACTCACAAGATGGCTGCCTATGACCAGGCCAGCAGGGGGGTTAGTGAGGGACGATCAAATGACTGAACAGCAGGCTTCATGGGGCGACCAGGCCAGCAGTGGGGCCATGAGGGGCGACCAGGCTGGCAGGGAGGGGGTGCAGTTGGGGGTGACCAGGCTGGCAGGGGGGGCAGTTGGGGGTGATTAGGCTGGCAAGGGGGGCAGTGAGGGGCGACTAGGCTGGTGGGAGTGGCAGTTAGGGCCAACCAGGCCAGCAGAGGGGGGTATTTGGGGGTGACCAGGCAGGTAGGCAGGTGAGCGATTAGGAGCCCGCGGTCCAGGATTGTGACAGGGATGTCCGACTGCCGGTTTAAGCCTGATCCCCAGGATCAGGCCTAAACAGGCAGTCAGACATCCCCCAAGGGGTACTGGATTGGAGAGGGTGCAGGCTGGGCTGAGGGGACCCCCCGCCCCCCGTGCACGAATTTCATGCACCGGGCCTCTAGTGGAAGTATAACCTTGACTATAAAATCTGCTACTTTCAAAACTAGGAGAGATGCCCCAAGGCCTCCAGATGTGTACACCAGGGTCTCCCTAGTGTGGTTTGCAAATCACGTGGATGCAAGATGATTTTAGGTGGTGCGTGGATAAACTTTAAAAAATACTGTAATCACGTCCTAGCTGGTTTGGCTCAGAGGATAGAATGTCGGCGTGTGGATGGAGGGGTCCCGGGTTCGATTCCGATTAGGGACACATGCCTGGGTTGCAGGCTCGATCCTCAGTAGGGAGTATGCAGGAGGTAGTCAATCAATGATTCTCTCTCATTATTGATGTTTCTATTTCTCCCTCTCCCTTCTTCTCTAAAATCAATAAAAAAATATAAAAAATACTGTAATCATTATTTACTTGTTGTGTAACTGGGCAACCAAGGGGTCTGGGCTGCCTATCACCACTTGAGCCAATTAAGCAGAAACAGGGTTGAGTCATATATGAGCGTTTATTCCAATAATGCTGGCAGTATGGGAAAGCAGTCAGTCACCCACAAAAATCTGCTCTGACTCCCCTTGCCAGCTGGCTGGTTATATACACACCTGAGGGAGAAGACAGGTATGTGCAGCTGTGAGCTACAAATGTAACATGGAAAGGGGAGGGTAGAGTCTGCAGTCAGCCTCCAGAAGCTCAAAGTCTGATAACAAGGTGGCTAATCTTCTATGATGTTACAAACAGCTCAGCCCGTTCCTGGTACTGGAGAATGGTCAGTGTTCCTGAGAAAAACTCCCAGTGGGGGTCAGGGTCCAGGTGCAGCAACCAAATCATAGTATGTCCTGTCTTTGGTCTGTTCCTCAAAATGTGTTTCTTTTCTGAGTAATGGACCCATCTAGTGTCTTACCTTTCACAGATGTCTTATCTTTTACAGGCCTGTTTCACCCTCCAGTTTCTCAGGTCTGTAAGAAAACTTCTTATTTATAGTTAGTAAGGTGAATAATCTATACATATAAAGAGGTAATATGCTAATTGTCTGTTACGGTGTCCCAGTAATGGCCAATTTGCATATTGACAGACCAGCAGGAGGCTTCTGTGTGCAGCAGGGGGTGGGCGGCCAGAGCCAAGTTCCCGGGGGTCTGAGGAGAGTGCCTGAGAGGAGCCCGGACTGCAAAGAAGGAAGAGGAAGTGGCCACGGGGAGCTCTTCCAATCCCCCTGCACAGACACCCTACCCTAGCCCTGCACCCCTGGGGGGACGGGGAGGCTGACCAGACGGGGAGAAGACCCAGCCTGAGGGGTAGCTGCAGCCTGCACCTCCAACTCCCGATCTCTTCCCCCGCCACCCCCATCAGGGGCGCCCACAACAATAGCATGCCGGTGACCACTTGTCAGTGCCCCTGAGGCACCCAGGGCTTGCAACTCGCCACTGCTGGGCCCCCTCCGCTGGGGCTGGGCATGCCTCTCCTCCCTACAACTCCAGACCGGGGTGGAGGTGGGCCTGATTGGCCCCCCAGGGTCAGACCCTTCTCTCTCCCCCCCCCCTCCCTCCGACAGCAGCAGCACGTCTCTGCAGCAGAAGCATGCTGAACCTCACTGGGGGCATGGCTAAACCCACCCTCCTAGCCCACCTGGCTCTGCCCTGGCCCGGCCCCCACCCTGCTCCAGGAGATTGGAGCCCCGCCCTGAGCAGGTACAGCTGGGAAACAGCCACGTACAATTTAAAGAATGGCGCCAAGCAGGAAGGTTTGACAGTTACTCCCCCTTCGGCCTCGCCGCCCCCCTAGAGCCCCCCCAATGCCCTGCCCCCCACCAGCGCCTCCAGGAATGACCACCACTACAGGGCTGCTGGCCAGAGCCTGCCCCTCTGAGGCCTGCGGAACCCTCTGCAAAGCTTCCATAGCTACAGTCCCGGGAAACAATCATGCCCTCCTCCCCTAATCAGCACCTGCTACCTGTGAGGGTGCCCGTGAGCTTAAAAATAACAACCCCTTCCCATTTAGACATCACTTACTTGATGAAACATTTCTAGCTTAACCTCCTCATGACAACCCAGTGAGGTAGGTAGAGAAGAGATTACAATTCCCATGGTATATGTGTATGTATTCAGAAATGAAGCTCAGAGAGGAAAAGTGTCAAGCCCAGTGGTTCCCAAGGTGCAGCACATGCCTCACAGGGGGGGCAATTTGATTTTAAGTGGGGGCAATTTGAGAATGAGTTAACAGTGAATTTTTTGCATTTCTTATGGTTCTAGGGGGCCTCATCTACAGCGTATCCTACATAATAAAAGGCTAAGATGTAAATGACCGAATGGTGGAATGACTGGTCACTATGATGCGTGCTGACCACCAGGGGGCAGACACTCAATGCAGGAGCTGCCCCCTGGTGGTCAGTGTGCTCCCACAGGGGGAGCACCGCTCAGCCAGAAGCTGGGCTCACGGCTGGCAAGCACAGTGGCAGTGGTGGGAGCCTCTCCCACCTCTGTGGCAATGCTAAGGATGTCCGACTGATGGCTTAGGCCCACTAACCCATCAGTCGGACATCCCCCCAGGGCTCCCAGACTGCAAGAGGGCACAGGTGAGGCTGAGGGCCCCCCCCAAGTGCACGAATTTCGTGCACCAGGCCTCTAGTGATTAGATAACTGTGGCTCTATTCTCATTACATGTCCTTCCCCACTCTCAGTTGTAGAAAGTTGAATAGTGACCCTCTCAAAATTCATGTCCACACAAATACACTCAGAATGTGACCTCATTTCAAAATAGGGTCCTTACAGATGTAATTAGTTAAAGATCTCAAGGTGAAATAATCTTAGATTTAGGTGGGCCTTGAATCCAACGACTAGTGTCTTCATAAGAGAAAGGAGATTCAGAAAAAAATGGTCTTGTGAATATGGAGGTAGAGATTGGAACGATGTGGGTAGAAACCAAGGAACATCAAGAAGCTAGGAGAGGGGTGTGGAGCAGTTTTTCCTCCAAAAGGAACCAACCCTTCTGATATGTTTATTTTGAACTTCTGGTCTCCTGAACTGTGAGAGAATTAATTTCTGTTGTATTAACCTACCCAGTTTATAGTTTTTTTTTTTTTTTTATGCCAGCTTTTTGGAAATGAATACACTTAAAAATGTATTCTACAAAAAATACATGGTGTACAGAATGTGATTTCACAACTGTTGCTACTTAGACTGGTATTTCCTAATTATTTAGTTAGCAGAAAGTGCATTGACTTAAAAAAAGTAAGTAAATAATCCCACAGGAGGAAGGAAGATGTTGCAAAACTGCCATGGGTGGCATGTGAATTGGGGACCAGCTTGGGAGCATTGTGTTTGCGATGGGCTCCTTCCACCGGGAGCAGCATTGTGGGTGATCTGGGCCAACTCTTATCTCCACCCCTATCAACTCTGTGACTTTGAAATATTTTTATTGATTTCAGAAAGGAAGGGAGAGGGAGGAGAGAGAGAGAAACATCAATGATGAGAGAGAATCATTGATCAGCTGCCTCCTGCACGCCCCCAACTGGGGATTGAGCCTGCAACCGGGGCAATGTGAGGGAATGGAACGGTGACCTCCTGGTTCATAGGTTGCCACTCAACCACTGAGCCACTCTGTGACTTTGGGTAAAATACAAATAATGGCCTGGAGAAGCGCATCTTCCTCAGCAGTAAGATAGGGACAGAAATAAATATCTCACAGAACCCATGTGGTACAATGAGTTCCTTTCCCCTCGGTGTTGCAATACCGAAACCTTAGTTATCTGAACCCATGCCAGGTTGGTGAATGTGGGGGTGAGGGGGCTGGTGGCGGCTAGTAATGTACAAAAGGACATTTTGTAATCGGAGCCCTCAAATGTGAGTTGTGGTTGATAAATATATAGGGCTGAGCAATAAGGGGAGTGAGTTGTGGTAATGCAGTAGGAACTGGTACAAATGGCCCTGCATGAGTCACAGCTGAGTCAACTTTCTATTCTCTCTGTCTTATTATGTATTTTATGAATTATGATGGCCTTTATTTCTCCCTCTTTTCAACCCTATTATTTCGGAGTTTATAAAAGTGAGGAAAGCAACACTAGACACTGTCAGAAAGCATGTATTTAAGAAATTTTGTAATTTGATGTGGATCCCTGGAAGTACCCTAGGATGGTGTCCTAAGCAGACTTGGCTGGTACCAGCAAGGTGTCCTGGAGTGGGAACAATGCAGCGAACATGTATTGTGTACTAGCCAATGGGTAGGCGCTGTGTTAAATGCTATCTCATTTAATCAGTCCTGAAATTTCTGAGGTAGTTGTTACTATCACGTTTCTTATTTTACAGAGGGGGAAACTGAGGCTTGGAGAAGGTAAGTAACTTGTCCCAGATCATATAAGCAGAGGTTAGGTAACTTGTTTCCTTTCACCAAACAAGGCAGTCTGCCCCTAGAGCTTGCATCCCTTATCTGCTTATTATGCTGTGTAATGGCTTAAAAAAATGTAGAAATACAGGAAGGGGAAGAATGCCTCTGAATGGTGCAAGACAAAGAACTTGGTCTTTGAAGTCAGGGGTGTCTATTACAATCCTGCCTCTGCCACTATGTGACCTCAGGCAAGCTACTTAAATTCTATGAACCTCTGATTTCCCATCTGTAAACTGGATGCAGTAATGCATGTATCTTAGCATTCCAGTGAGTGTTAAGTAAGATGTATCCAGTACAATGTGAGGTGCATAGGAAATAGTACATTTTGATATCTGGTAAAGTTCTTTTTCGAAAAAAAAAATCTTGATTATTTTTGGGCACATCTCATAGATGAACTTTAGAATTAGCTTGCCAATTCTATAAAATATCCTGTTGGGATTTTGATTAAAATTGCATTGCATTTATTATTTAATTTGGGGAGCATTAGTATCAGTATGATATTGAACCTTTTTTTTTTTTAAATCTAGGAACACATTTTATGGCCATTAAAATTATATGGTTATCTTCAATAAAGTTCATACTTTTACATTTAAAAAATATTTTTATTGAATTTTAGAGAAAGAGAGGAAGGGAGAGGGAGAGAGAGAAACATTGATCAGGGAGGCAGCCCCCTACCCCTGCCTCCTGCACACTTCCTACCGAGGCTAGAACCCGCAACCTGGGCATGTGCCCTGACCAGGAATCAAACAAGCAACCTTTTGGTGTATGGGACAATGGCCAACCAACAGAGCCACACCAGCCAGCTCCTTTTTAGTTTTTTTCTTAAGTAATTCAAGGTTTCAGTGGAATTGAATATAGCTTTCTTCTCTACTACATTTTCAAATTAATTTGTGATGATTATAGAGAAGCTGTAGATTTTTGTGTGAATCTTGTTTCTACCTTTCTGAAATTTTTAGTTAATAGATATAGATATTATGTGATTGCCTTGGATTTTCTATGTATATGTCTACTTTGCCAATACTTATATATTTTTTATTTTTTCTGATCTTTTTTGTATTGACCAGTAACTCTAGAACAAGATTATTAACGATAAAAGTAGGCATCATTATATCTTGTTCCCAACTTTAATGATGATGTGGTCTAATATTTTACTCTTCAGAATGATATTTGGAAATTGGCAAAATGTTGTTAATTGTTGAAGATGAGTGGCAGGTATATAGAGCTCATTAATCTATTTTCTCTGTGTTTGTGTATGTTTGAAAACTTCTATTATTAACAGTTTAATGAAAAAATAGAGTCAAATGAAAAGAAAGAACAAATTACAAACTAATCATGGGGATGTAAAGTACAGTAAAGGGAATATAGTCAATAATATTATAATAACTATGTATGGTGCAAGTGGGTAGTAGGCTTATCAAGGAGACCACTTTGTAAATTATATAAATATCTAATCACTATGCTGTACACCTGTAACATAATATTGCATGTCAACTGTAATTGAAAAATAAAAAAGAACAAGACTTGTTTTAAGTTTTTGGTAGTAACCCCTTTTCAAATGAAGGAAGTATCTTTTCCCCCCTCTAGCTTATTGTAAATTTTTTATTTGGGATGGGTACAAAATTAAATGTGTTCTTAAAAAAGTATTTTGAAAGAAAAACTTTAACAAAAAAATATTTTGAAAGAAAAACATTTCCATCTCAAACGACCAAAAGAAAAAGTATGAGAATCTCAATATAAAGAACTGAGAATTCATTCATCAAATATTTAGATCGGCTTCTTCTCTCTTTTCATCAAGTGTCGGTTTTCAATAAGAGTGGAAGTGCCTCTAGGGCCTGGCACATGCTGAAAACACAGAAGGGACTAAATTAATAATGTATCATTGCTAGAATGTTTTTTGGGGGAGAAAGATGTCGGTCGTGGCGGCTGTATTGCACAGCTGAGATCCCCTCTTCCAGGACGGAAGGATTTATCCCCCAGCTGCTGGGGTTAGAGTTGGCTTACACTTTCCAGCTCCAATCCGTTCCAGGAGCTT
Source organism: Eptesicus fuscus (assembly GCF_027574615.1). Classification (NCBI taxonomy): domain Eukaryota; kingdom Metazoa; phylum Chordata; class Mammalia; order Chiroptera; family Vespertilionidae; genus Eptesicus; species Eptesicus fuscus. The sequence continues at coordinate 91,152,921 of NC_072479.1, read as the reverse complement.
CCCATGGCTGAAGAGAATCACCTTGCTCAAGTTTCTATCCTCGTCCCTGGAGCACCTGCACCCACAGACTGGCCTGTGCGGGGCTGTAAGATCCCAGCTCAGGACAGGTGTTGGCAGGGCTGGTTCCTCCTGAGGCCTGCGAGGGAAGGAGCTGTTCCAGGCCTCTCTCCTTGGTTTGTAGATTCCCATCTTCTCCCTGTGTCTCTTCACATCAACTTCTTTCTACGTGTGTTTGCGTCTGTGTCCAAATGAGACACTAGTCTTTAGGATTAAGGTACACCCTATTCCTGTATGACCTCATTTTAATTTAACAAATTACATTTGTAAGCATCCTATTTCCAAATAATGTGACGTGCTGGGGTACCGGGTGTTAGGACTTCAATATATGAATTTTTTTTTTTTTTTTGGGGGGGGAGACACAATTTTACTGGTAACAAAGCATCATGTCAAGCTTTCCTCTGATATCTTGGTCCCTCCTTTATAAGGTTTCTTTGCACCCCAGATATCCTCTTTCTCCTGACCTCTCTCTTCACATTATCTTCTGACCTTATCCTCTCTCTCTCTCTCTCTCTCTCTCTCTCTCTCTCTCTCTCTATATATATATATATATATATATATAATAGAGAAATATGCTAATTAACCAGGACACCATAATGGGTTGACCGGACAGGAGGAGGTTGCGCATGCAGCATTGGGGGCAGGGCGGCAGGGGCCTCCGCATGCCTGCGCTGGGGGAGGGCCTGGTCAGCAGCCACTGAGGCTGCTTCAAGGGCCAGAGAGGGAGGCAGGGCTGGACCCGCAGCAGCCGTGGCTGCTGCAGGGCCCAGGGAGCAAGGCAGGGCCAGACTGGTGACTCCAGGGTGGGCAACGCAGCTGGACCCGCCCCCAGGTGGGTCCAGCCCCGCAGCTTGACAGCACCCAGCAGGGCCTGTTTGGCCGTAGCCACGGTGACCTGGGAGCAGGCAAGCCCGGCCCTCAGGCAGCACCTTGCAGGGCCTGCTTGCCCATCACCATGGTGTGGAGCAGGCAGGCCCCACAGAGAGCAGAGAACCAGGAGGAGCGGGCCTAAGCCGTCAGTAGGGCATCCCCTGAGGGCTCCCAGATTGGAGAGGGTGCAGGTTGGGCTGAGGGACCCCCCATGCACGAATTTTGTGCACCGGGCCTCTAGTCTATATTATAAAAAGCCAGTGATCGTAATGTTGTAACGCCATAATGACCAAACGACTGGTCACCAGGAGGTGCATTGATGGGTCCCGTGGTGTGGTGGGTCTGTGTCCCATGACACGGCAGGTCTGGGTCTCGCACAATTTAGCATGCTGGGTCTCTAGTTGTATAATATTTGTAGACAGTTAAATTGGAATATATATATTCTTCCCTTCTTTTTTGTTGGTTTAACCTGGCTTTGAAGATTTCTTGTTTTCTTTTTATATTGATTTAGCTTTTTCTCTAGGGCCTTATCCTTTCTCCTAAGGGATTCTCTCTCTTCCGCTGGAGTCTAACCTATTCAAAGTGTTCTTTTATTTTTTGTTTTATCCTCTGATCTCACTCTTCTAATAAAACTGAAGCATATTGCCCCAGCCGGCTTGGCTCAGTGGATAGAGTGTCGGCCTGTGGACTGAGGGGTCCCGGGTTTGATTCTGTTCAAGGGCATATGCCTGGGTTGCGGGCTGGATCCCCGGTGGGGGGCGTGTAGGAGGCAGCCGATCAATGATTCTCTCTCATCATTGGTGTTTCTCTCTCTCTCTCCCTCTCCCTTCTTCTCTGAAATCAATAAAAATATATTAGAAAACAAACAAACAAAAAATTGAAGCATATCTTTAAAAATCAATGCATTTCTTTCCTTGTTTCCTGAGCAAAACTGATTTCCAGAGGCACTGTGTTAGACAGAGGCCTTTTACATTATTCTTTAATTTTAATTTTAAAACTTAAAACAGTTTTGAAAAATTGTGGTAAAATAAACATAACATAAAATTTACTATCAACCATTTTAAGTGTACAGTTTAATAGTGTTAAGTATATTCACATTGTTGTGTTTAAATTGTTCTTAACCACTGGTTTACAATAATTTCATTGGGTCATTTCCATTCCTCAAGCCAGGAAGACAATATGCCCCCTATAAAATCAATACTATTTTCTTCTTTTCTATTATGAAAATTTTTAGCTATAAGGAAAAGTTGAAAGAAAAGTACAATAAACACTTCTATACCTACATTCAGCAATATTATTTAACCTATTTGCTTTGTCTATCCATATATACATATTTATATGCATAAATACATGTATATGTTTACATGTATATATAGGCAGCATATGTATATATATGTGCTCATAAATTCACAAGCTTATGAATTCACGATATCATTATCACACCAAAGAAAATGAATAAAATTCCCAATATAATCTAATATTCAAATTTCCCCTATCTTCTCCAAAATGTTATTTAAAGCTTTTTTTAAAAAATATTTTTTTATTGATTTCAGAGAGGAAAGTAGAGGGAGAGAGAGATGGAAACATCAATGATGAGAGAGAATCATTGATCAGCTACCTCCTGCATGCCTCCTATGGGGGCTAGAGCCTGCAACCTGGGCATGTGCCCTGACCAGGAATCAAACCAGGGACTTCTCAGTGCATGGGATTACAGTCAACCAACTGTGCCACACTGGCCAGGGCTATGTTCCACATCTTTATTCAATTATCTATCACTCAGGTTGCTTCTATATCTTGGCAATGCTCTTCCTTGCCTATTTTGTCCAAGTATTACTACCCTCTTTTAAATTTCCATTTGCCTGAAATATCTTTTTTCCATCTCTTTACTTTAAATCTGTGTGTGTCTTTCGATCTAGGTTGGTCTCTTGTAGGCAGCATATGTATGGGTCGTGTTTTCTTCTCCATTCAGCCATCCTACGTCTTTTGATTGGAGCATTCAAGCCATTTACATTTAAAGTAATTATTAATAGGTATGTATAGTCATTTTATTATTCATATTTTAAATCTTTTTTTTTCTCTTCTTAAAGAATACTCTTTAATATTTCTTGTAATACTGATTTGGTTGGTGATGAACTAACTCCTTTACCTTTATCTTGTCTGGGAAAAATTTATCATTTTCAATGTGTAGTTGGATGAGTTGTGACAAATATATAGAATCATGTAACCACCATCACAATCAATATATAGAACATTCCCATCACGCCAGGAGGCTCCCTCCTATGCCTTTGCAGTCAATCTCCTCTCCTTTCACTCTTGCTTCCAGACCCTGGCAATCCTGATCAGATTTCTGTCCCTCATTTTGCTTCTAGATTGCTATGTACATGGAATTGTATAGTATGTAACATCCATGGTGTTGCATGTATCAGTAGTTTCTTCTTATTGCTGAATTGTATTCCATTACATGGATATATCACAGTTTGTTTATCTGTCCACCAATTGCTGGACCTTTGAGTTTATTTCAGTTTTTGGCTGATTATGAATAAAGCTGCTACTAACATTTGCCTACAAGTATTTGTGTGGACTTACGTTTTCCCTTGAAAAAATTCCTAGGAATGTGATTGTTGTGTCATATGGTAATCTACTTTGGGAAGAAATGGTATACTGCTTTTTAAGACATTAATTCCACCCAATGGAAGAACATGAACCAATGCATACTATACTTCAAACACTCACAAGCCAGGTAAATTTCTCACTTGGGGTGAATGAGGGTTGGGGAGAGAGGATTGTAATATGACTTTATGGTAGTGACTCACAGTCCTGGATAATCATTAGAATCTCATAAGAAGCTTTTATGAAGTTTGATGCTAGTTCCCAACCTCCCTTTCAGAATTAATAAGTTTTGGTGAAACCTTATATATTTGAAAGAGCCTCAGATGATCCCAATTATAGCAAAGATTGAGGACTTCTCTAGTGGAGGTTCTCTGATGGGAAATGGTGCCTGTGAAATAGAGATGAGGCTTTTTTAATAACCAGGAGGCCATTTCCTTGATGAAAGTGAATCAGTAATATGGTAAAATTGGTGCTAACTTTGATGGTATTATATGAAATGGTATGAAAGCAATAACATTTTTGGGCTGTAAATATATTTAAAAAGTGTTATGTCTTGCATGAGTTTTTAAAAATGTATGTAAGAGAACTGTAATTCTGAACTACTTAGGACACTTTAAAATCTAATTTAAAATGTTTTTATGTTCTCATATAAAAACCTCAGCTCTACTGCACTTTTTCAATATCAAATATATAAGTAGACTTGCAAAGTTTTTGTTGTTGTTGTTAACTCTGACAAAAATGTTGCCTCTCCTGATCAGTTGAATATCTTCCATAGTATAAAGATGATTCAGTTTTAAATGGCATAATTTCTTTGAGAAAATCTAAGCCAATTTTGGGCTACAAACTACTGTTTAGTATTTTTGATTTGATTAGAAAGAAATACCTTTTAAAGCAGTTTTGCATATTATTGGACCCATTTGAGAAACTTCTTACCTGTATCATATTCTTTGGGCTTGGTTCTTTAGCTCAGAATGTCAACTTCACTCTAAAAAGTGATGAGTTGTCTGGATAAAGTGTTAATGATTCAAGAAAACATCTCTGCTTTTCACAGATGGCTTTCTCATTGTATTTAGAAGTAAAATACAGACAGGCTCCTTCAAGGTCCACAGCATGGGAAAGGGCTCCAGGGTGGTTAAAAGGATGCCTACTGGTTTTAGGGAGAGGCTTAGGCAAAAACCAGACACCAGGGGAATGCCTAAGGCCCCTGGGCTCCAAAGGCTCCTAGTCGTGCTTGAAGATGAGCCTTTTGAAGAGATACTCACCCAGCCCATCCTGGGGGTCGGCCAGCCTGCAGGAGGTGAGTCAGGTGGTTGCCCATCTTCTTGATGAGTTTCACCTGCTCACCCAGGAAGTAGTTCTCCAGGAAGTCACAGAGCTGAGGGTCTGAGGGGTAGAACCCAGGGCATGCAGCTCCAAAAGGGCCTGATTCAGGTTCCTCTCCAAGGCCCTGGTGGCTTCCATGGTGGCCTGAGTGTCACCCCACTCATCCTGGGAGGCTTCAGCACGTCCTGGAGAGAATGCGGCCACTGCGCTGGTTTTGCATCTTTAGGAGATGCTCAGCGCCCTCGCGCTTCTTCTCCACCGACTCTGGGAAGAAGTGGCCCACGCCCTGCAGAGCCACATCGTAGAGGTGGAAACCGAAGCCCAGAGAGAGGTAGGTGCAGGAGGCCCGCAGATGCCGGGTGAGAAGGCGGGTGATGGCAGCCTCTATCTCAGTGGAATAATTCTGACGAATTTGGGAGCTCACGGTTGTTCACCAGTAGGAGTTAAGGTAAAAAAGCATAAACAAAAATGTTGGCTGGTCTCATAAGCTGAGGATGGCTGAGGTGGTTCCAAAAGTGATGACTAGAAAAGAGGTTGGAGGGTGGTCGGAGGCTGGAAGAAGGGGCGTCCCTGGGTCTGTTCCGTTCAAACACTGTTGAAGAGACAGATCCGGGGGACCACTGAGGGCAACTCTGTTCTTATTAATTTTTACAAGCTCAATTTAATGTAAGCGTTAACCCTTTGCTTGTTTTATTACTGTAAATATTATTTAGTCCATTGTATTTCTTTCCAGTTTAGTTTTTGTTTAGCCCAAGTTTTGGATTAAAAAAAAAATACATTGTTATTGATTTCAGGGAGGAAGGGAGAGGAAAAGAGAGAGAGAGACATCTATGATGAGAAAGAACCATTGATTGGCTGCCTCCTGCACTCCCCCCACTGGGGATCAAGCCTGCAACCCAGGCATGTGCCCTTGACTGGACTCAAACCCTGAACCCTTCAGTCTGCAGGCCGATGCTCTATCCACTGAGCCAAACCAGCTAGGACAGTTTTGGATTTTTAATGATAAAATTATTTATCATTTTATTTGTAGTTTCTTCTGATGCTTCAAAACTTAGAAAGTTATTACTCCTTGCTGGGAACTTAATGGTAGTGGAAGGGGAGTAAGGCAATCAGGGCAGATAGAGCTAAGGTTGTACAATAGTTGTATTGTTAAATGGTGTGTGTGCGCCGTGAAAAACATTTTCCCACAAAGGCATTATGTTATCCTTCCTGAAAAGTATTAATATCTTCAGTATGGCTGGTACCTATGACACCCAGCTGTGTAGTAAGAATGCCGTAGGGAGTGTGGCACTTTATGGGAAATTCAGCTTCAGGTAGGTAGCTAAGTAGTTGATTCACATTCAGAGTAATTTGTCTTGTTTTGGTTATTTGAGGTGAACTGGATGTAAATAGAAATCTAACTAAAACGTAGGTCCAGGAAAGAGTGAAATCTCACAATGGTGCAATTGTTGCTAAATAATTTCCTACTTGCCCCCAAATTGACCTATTTCGGAAGGATTGGGGAGGCCTCATCTTACAACACGCTATAAGAAAGAAGAGGGGTTAAGAGATCATACTGCCTCATTGCCACATGCCTGGAGTACTTAGAGTAACTAAAGATTTTTGGGGACGTTCTCAATTCAAATATTCTGTTTTGTTGTTCTGTGTTCACTCCGACATTTGTCAGATTATAGGCCCCAACTTCTACTCAAAAAGTACAGTCAGTCACCAGATAAATTTGGGAATAGATTCCTAGCTGGTATTCTGAATTCCATTATTCTCTTCTAATCCATTTTGCTTATCTTTTTAAAAGATATATTTTTTATTGATTTCAGAGAAGGGAGAGGGAGATAGAGATAGAAACATCAATGATGAGAGAAAATCATTGATTGGCTGCCTCATGCACCCCCACACTGGGGATCGAACCCAGGCATGTGCCCTGACCGGGATTTAAATGGTGACCTCCTGGTTCCTAGGTTGACGCTCAACCACTGAACTACATCAGCCAGGCAGGATTCATATCTCTTCTCTATAGAATGGCCTTTAACTATATAAAGCTATGCTGTCCTAATTAAGTCTTCTCATCTGATGTATTTTCGACTCCCAAAGGATATTCCTACACATCAATTACAATCCTTTCTACTTCAGTTGCATGGAAGCCTCCTAAGGAATGTTCAGTTTTTTGGAATGCCTTCAGCATGAGGGTGGGCCAAAAGTGATTGTGTAACTATTGCAAAAGTATGTGGTTTGAATCTTTCCAAAAGTCTTATCTCAACAGCCCAGACGCAGGACTCTGCCAATAGTCACAGCTTTTCCATTTCCCATTGTGTAGTCCGCAGATAGCCTTGATGAGGACTGAGGGTTATACGGAGGGCGTCATGGTTCGTTTTACGTGTAACAGGATACCGAATGGGACTTTTCATGGTGTTTTGAAATTTCATCTGAAGCCCCAAAGCTGAGAATAAAAGTTACAAGTGTCTCCAGATTTCTGAATAGGTTACTAGCACTAGACATACCCATGCAGAAACTGTGAAAAGACAGGAAAACTGCTACAGGAGAAGGGGATTCAAGAGACTTTGGTTGTAGTGGACAGTGTTGTGGTACTTCCTTTTCTCTTCTTATGGGGGCCCTCAAGAAAATTAGGGCTCCAATGGTGCCCTGGGATTGGGATAGAGTAAGGTGAAAGAATTCATGGAGACACGGATATGTGTTTTCTGGAATTTAGGAACAGAAATGAATGGAAACTGGTGCTTGCTTCCTGCCTGATGAGTCTGGAATGTGAGAGGCTGGTCAGAACCTCCAGTGAATCCTAAATGAATGAAGAGGGCAGCAGTGAGAGCTGTTTGCACAACCAGAATTTGTAATGGTGGGGATATGTGTCTTCCAGGAGTTATAATGGAAGATAGCTGGCTTTGGACCAGGGCCGTTGCTTATGGGGTGAAGGCACCCCAGCAGTAAGCTGCTATATGGTACACATCTGGACAGGAGCTGAAAGGTTTGCAGGAAACTTCTGGGAGAAGAGGGAGGGTGATTGACTTAGGAGGGGGGTGCTTTTTAGCAGGTCGTCCCCATTGTGAACCTCTGAAAAGCTCACAAATGCATTCCTTTGGGGAGCCAGCATTTGGCTCCTTCTACAGCAAGGCCATGGTCTACTGTATTATAATAGCACCTAGCATAAAAGACAAATTTGCTCCTCTTCCTCCAATCACCATCCCCCTGGAGAAACTGAGGCAGCAGGGTGAGGGGGAGGAGAATGAATTATAGGGAAGAAGGACAGATAGTACTTCCTTTCTATGCTGTAGGGCTGTAGTCACATGCCATAGGTTAGGGTGGGACTAGGTGATGGGGGACTCTGAATTGGGTAAGTTATTTAAGTTTTAAATAGGACTTTTTAGTGAGTTTTAATTCTTGAAAGTATCTTAAAAATCTATGAGATATGCCTGAGACATTACTCAGAAGTGATGAAGGGTGATTTGACAGAGCATGTTGGGACAGAGTAATTGGAGAAAAATAAAACTGTCTTCTGTTTGTATACCACCAAGTTTAGCTCATTAGATAAACTGATTAAATAAACAGTGATTTTAGGTAAATTCCAGGGAGGCCAAGGCCTAGGGATAGGTGGGCAACAGAACGTTGGTATTATGGACTCTGCTTTTCTGAAGTTTTTGATATCGCTGTTTAATTTTGTAAAAGGTTTTATTTTGAAATAAGGTTACAACTACAGAAAAGCTGCAAAAATAGTACAGGGTTTTCATATACCCTTTCTCCCACTTCCCCTAATGTTAACATCTTGTATAACTGTGCCGCGTCCAGCACGGGCAGGTTCGGTGAGCCTGAGAAGGGGCGGTGAAGGATTAAAGAAGACAGACTAGAGAATACAGCTGGGGTTCAGTGGGACGCTGCTTCTCTGATGGAGAGACAGAGCCATGGCCTGCAAGCCGAGTCTTTATTTTATAGTCAGAGCACACAAAGCAAAACAAGGGTAGTGGTCAACATGTTTACAATGTTCTTGTGAGTTTCACCTTGTTTTGGTAGCACTTGCTGCACCTCCCACAGCCCATTAGCTCCTAGGAAGGAGCAAGGGAGGACTATAAGGTCAAGCTTAATTATGCTAGGAGAGCTCTGCCCTCCAAGCTGGGACTTGTTTGTGGCCCTGCCACAGGTCAGTCCGAGGCTTGACCCTATAGCCACTCCCTACATATAACCACAGTAGAATGATCAAAACCATGAAATTGACATTGATACAACACTATTAGCTAATCTCTAGACCTTATTCTGGGGTGGAAATATGAACAAAATATGTTTTCAATACAAGATTGGATTGGCAAGATTCAATTGAACATGGTGACTGGCTAGAGGCTTCTGGTATATCTTTCTAAAAAATAAGGCAATATATTTGCAAAAGTTAAAATAAATTCTCAGTGTATTGGCAGAATCTAGGAGACCTTCCATTTACTAAAGAGACAATGGAAATGAATTGAGAAACACAATGTGCTTGAAGCAGAGCAAGGATTTTTGTTTAAGAATAATTTTCATATGCTTTTATCAGTCTTCTACCTTCTGTACCATGGTCAGAAATGCAGGGTATGTTTTGACCTTACCTGCACAGTGCTGGTAGTGCTGGAGGAGAGGGCTGGAGTACTCTTCTTCTCCCTGTTCCCATGGGTACCTCTCTTTCCTCACAATCTCAGAGCCTGTTCCTTCCAGAGATGAATGGCAGGAAGCACAAAGGGATTGGTGATGGTACATTTCATTTTGTACAAGTTCAAGCTAGAACACTGGGCTTTTGTTCAGTGAGTAAGAGAACCAGCAATGGAGATAGAGCAATGCTAGATGAACGTCTGCTCGATTCTGGGAATCGGGTCAAGAAACAATCAACAACAATTTTCCCTTCAGTGGCGGATTTCAGAGTCGAATTATCCTAGCACCTAAGTGATGAGAAAGAGAAAAGCAGTCGCTGACATCCAGAAAGTAGCCCTGGGTGTTGTTATAACTGGCCTGGAACTCACAATTAAGTCTTGATGTGGTTGGACATAACAAATTTCACAGAACATCATCCAACGTCAGACAAGGCCACTCCATGACCACAATGCTTCAAAGACAAAAGAAGAGCACTCGGTAATCATGTCTGAACACAGACAATACACGAACAGTGCCCAAGTCATAAAGCACCAAACAGCCTCTGCTAGCTCAAATGAGGAATGGCTGCTTTCTTGCCACTTACACCTAGAGCCTTGCTATATAGTCTGCCCTCCCTAGAAATAAGACTTACTGAGATACCCAACTATAGAATTGTCCCTGCTTTCTCTCAGTGCTCAGTCTACCATACCACCCAACCAAAGCCCACATTTTATAATAAGTCCTTTTTAACAGTCTCTTACCAAGATGCCCCTTCCTCTTCCATGGCATGTAGTCTCTCTCACTGTAACTCATAATAAGTCCAACTTGTTGAACGTGTTACTGATGGTCTTTGGCTTGAAGGCATTGATGGTGGACAGGGAGTGGGACAACAAATATTTAGCAAATACTAATTAAAGATTAATTCCCCCCCAAAGATAAGCAAACAATAAAGTGAAACAAAACATGAGTTCTAGGAGGAAAAATACTGCTGAAAAACAAAAAAGTACACCACCCCTCGTTATATGTTTCTATAACCTTCATTTTTGTACTGTTCACCACAGAATTCCAAGGAAACTGTTATTTAACAGGAGAATTAAAATCCCAATTGGAAGTATTAAGGAGCCAAACTGACACTGCAGAAAACAGAAGGAGTAATATTGAAAAGAAACTTTAGAGGCTTTCCTAGAATGCAGAAAAAGATAAGGAAAAAAGCACATCATAGACATAAAGTGTTTCAACCCAAGAAGTACTTGTGTTTGCCAAGAAACTAGAGCGATTGTAATAGAAACAGTGCTGGGTGCTGTAGATTGGCTTGCTCAAAATGCATTCCTACCCTCTAGCAGCATGCAAAGGTTGGAAAGCCAAAACCAGTCTCCCAGTATTGCTTGCTGCTTTGGATCTGATTTAGGTTCTGCCAAGAGGATGCACTCAAGTAGGCTGGATTTAGAACTGAGTCACCCTGGGGAGTGGGAAGTTGTGGTGCGTCCAATTTGCTGGTGCTGATTATGGCAGAGACAACTCCAGAGGCAGCTTTCCAATGTAGCAGTCAGCTTCCTGGTGGGGGCGGGGGCCGCAGACTTCTGGAGCCATCAGGTGTAACAGTGGCTCCTGATTCTATGCTCCCTGGTTGGGACTAGAGCAGCAGCCCCACTGGCAGCCCAGTTCTCAGATGTGCCTCTGGGAGTCACTCCTGGAAGGTCCATCAAGAACAGTGCTGTCCTGCCCAGTTGAGCGTCGACCTATGGACCAGGAGGTCACAATTTGATTCCCACAGATATTGGGCCTAAACCAGCAGTCAGATATCCCCTGAGGGGTCCCAGATTGGAGAGGGTGCATGCTGGGCTGAGGGACACCCCTCTCAGTGCACAAATTTTGTGCACCAGGCTTCTAGTTAAAATATGTTTACTAACAATGTAGTATTATTATAATGTGATATAATAAACACTAGAACATGGAGGTAGATGAAGGGAAATCAATGCTACATAATTAATATACCCATATTAAACAAAACCTCTCATACACTTTTAGAAATGGGAGAAAAAGAGGAAGAAACAATTTATTTAAATACTTTCTGGTTTAAAGTGAAAATTAAAAATCATCAGTACAGATTATGTAGAATATGTAGATAATAAAAACATCCTAAGGGACAAGGCCAAAGTTGTATTTAGAAGCACATTGGTATTCTCAAGGGAATTCATTATTCAACAAGCAAGCATTCAACCTAACAACTGAACTAACTGAAGGAAAGCAGTAGTAAAAATGCAGTATTAAATAAAAGTTAACAGCAGTCTTTGACAGAAGCATTATAGAATTGACAGGTTAACTTAAGAGCCAATTCACTGGAAAACCAATATCTTTGTTAGAATGCATACATGCATATATCAAAGCATCATGATATATTTTAAATATCTTACAATTTTATTTATCAAATATCCTATATAATAAAAGCCTAATATGCAAATTGATCAGTCACTATGATGTGCACTGACCACCAGGGGGCAGACGTTCAATGCAGAAGCTGCCCCCTGGTGGTCAGTGCGCTCCCACAGGTGGAGCGCCGCTCAGCCAGAAGCTGGGTTCATGGCTGGCAAGTGCAGCGGCAGTGGTGGGAGCCTCTCCCTCCTCCACTGCAGGAGGGCGGTAAGGAGCGAGGGGTACTGGACTGCAAGAGGGCGCAGGCCGGGCTGAGGGACACCCCCCCAAAGTGCATGAATTTTGTGCACCAGGTTTCTAGTACCTCAATAAAGCTGAAAAAATATTGCTCCATTTAAAAAAAGTGATAGAGGAATAAGTGAAGAAACATTGGCAGAAATGTAGGTTACTGTTGAAGCTGGGTAATAGTTATGTGGAGGTTCATCACACCATTCTCTCTCCCTTTTTTGTGTGCTTTAAAACATTAATAATTAAAATGTTAATAATAAAATTTTCCCACTGAAAAATTTATAAGAGAATGTTATGTCTGGCTCTATGCAAATATACTTGGAAATCTTCCTAATGAAGTGGATGGTTTTCTAAGAAAACACATTACTAAAACTGACGTATGAAGTGTAAAATGTGACTAGAACAACAACTCTGGAAAAAATTATAAAAGAACTAGAGGCCCGGTGCATGAAATTCATGCACAGGGGGGCGGATGTTCCCTCAGCCCAGCCTGCACCCTCTCCAATCTAGGACCTCTCGAGGGATGTCCAACTGCCTGTTTAGGCCCGATCCTACTTGGATCCATGTAGGATCGGGCCTAAATGGGCAGTCGGACACCCCTCTCACAATCCAGGACTGCTGGCTCCCAACTGCTCGCCTGCCTGCCTTCTTGATTGCCCCTAACCGCTTCTGCCTGCCAGCCTGATCACCCCCTAACCACTCCCCTGCCAGCCTGATTGATGCCTAACTGCTCCCCTGCCAGCCTGATTGCCCATAACTGCCCTTCCCTGCAGGCCTGGTCACCCCTAACTGCCCTCCCCTGCAGGCCTGGTCCCCCCCAACTGCTCTCCCCTGCAGGCCCAGTCGCCCCCAACTTCCCTCCTCTGCCGGCCTGGTCACCCCTAACTGCCCTCCCCTGCAGGCTTGATCTGGCCCCAACTGCCCTCCCTTGCAGGCCTAGTCCCTCCCAATTTCCCTCCCCTGCTGGCCTGATCCCTCCCAACTGCCCTCCCCTGCAGGCCATCTTGTGGTGGCCATCTTGTGTCCACATGGGGGCAGCCATCTTTGACCACATGGGGGCAGCCATCTTGTGTGTTGGAGTGATGGTCAATTTGCATATTACTCTTTTATTAGATAGGACTTGAGGCTCAGTGCACAAAATTCGTGCATGGGGGGGGGTGTCCCTCAGCCCAGCCTGCACCCTCTCCAATATGGGACCCCTTGAGGGATGTCCGACTGTCCGTTTAGGCCCGATCCTACTGGGATTGGGCCTAAACAGGCAGTCGGACATCCCTCTCACAATTCAGGTCTGCTGGCTGCCAACTGCTCGCCTGCCTGCCTTCCAGATTGCCCCTAACCACTTCTGCCTGCCAGCCTGATCACCCCCTAACCACTCCCCTGCCAGCCTGATTGATGCCTAACTGCTCCCCTGCCAGCCCGATTGCCCCTAACTGCCCTCCCCTGCAGGCCTGATCGCCCACAACTGTCCTCCCTTGCAGGCCTGGTCCCTCCCAACTGCCCTCCCCTGCTGGCCATCTTGTGGTAGCAATCTTGTGTCCACATGGGGGCAGCCATCTTTGACCACATGGGGGTAGCCATCTTGTGTGTTGGAGTGACAATTTGCATATTACTCTTTTATTAGATAGGATTACCTCCAAGAGACTCTAGGATATGATTCCTATGCTTTGTAAAACGTGGAGATAATGATACTATCAAAATTATTTTATAAAATTAGCACCATCTTTCCACTAGGACCGGATGTACGAACAACAAGAATATCAAAGTAGAGGACAGTTTTATGTGCAAATATATAAGGGGAATGTCTAAGTGAATTAAAGAAATCAAACTCAGTTGCATTCACTTGAACAGTCTCCACTTAGCCAAGTCATTGGATTAAGAACGGTTCCTCATTTCCTGTGTAAAAGGCACTGCCGATGTCCATGGAAGGACGAATGCTCATGACCAATTTGCTCCGTGTGTTCTTGCAGTTTTGTTCTGACACTACTAGTAACAGGTTTCCAAACCAGTTATGTAATCTAATCCAATATTTATGTACACTGATAAAATATGAGTAATGAAAAAGAATTAGTCCTTTGAAAGTTAAATGGACTATGTTGGAAGAACTCAGTACAAGTGAGTCACTAAACAAAGAAGATGAGACAACTACAGAATTTGGGGGGAAAGTCATAAAAGGTCTAGAAAAATTCTGCAAGCATATTATTTTATGAACAACTTACAATTTTCTTCTTTAAAGAAACTAAATGGGGAATAGGAATGCATTATGGATTTGATTTAGGTAAAAACGATGGTACAGAATTCTATTAGTAAACTGATACTCTAAAAGAAAAGGCAACACTCTGTAGCAGGTAAGGAAACATTAGCTAGTTAAGACAACATTAGTTGTAATAGACAAACTCCCAAACCTCAATGGCTGATACACTAAACAAAAACAAAATCTTACTCAAACCAGTTTAATAATAAAGGACAATTATTGGCACATATAGGGATGATATGAAAAATATTTAACAATTTGTGCAGCATGGGTATTGACCAGTTAGAATAGACACCTGAAAAATATGAATGGATGCAAGCCATGTACTGGTACACCAGGATAGCTATTCCAGTGTGTACAAATGGGCTCCTGTAATTGGAAATCCTGAAGCAGGCTTCCTTCAGGAGGCTTGATCTGGTGGCTCAACAATATTCCAGAGAGAGCGAGAGAGAGAGAGAGAGAGAGAGAGCGAGAGAGAGAGACATCCATATGAGAGAGAAATGGATTGGCTGCCTCCCGTATGTGCCCCGAATAGTGATCGAACCCACAACCTTTTAGTGTATGGAATGATACTCCAACCAACTGAGCCACCTGGCCAGAGCAAGATACCAGGGAAATTTAACAAAATATGTAGTGTTGACCAGAAACACTTGGACTGTCACACTGGAGTTAAAAAATGCATAATATTCTACTTTTTCCACTGGAGACTCTATACCTACGTTGCTATGGGTAACCTAGGTGAGAACAGAAAAGCTGTCACTCCCTGATCACGATTTCAGTGGCAACTTTTAAAATACACCTCTGTGCCCGCCACCCTGCTTTGAGGACTAAAAAACTGCACCCGGGACCTGCAATGTCAGTGTGAAGAGTGAGGCCATCTGGTGGCCACTTAGAAAAGTTTCTGATTTCCGACACCTAGCATTGTCGGTCTCCCCACACTGCACCCCCTCACGCTGAAGCATGGCCTTGAAGATGAAGCTGCTATACAGTGGGGAGGACCTCTGGCATTTCCTGAAATAAATCTTCTGGAATGAGTCCAAGCTTCAACTGCCAAATCCGAATTCCATCGTATGTGGGCTGGTTAGTGTTGTAGAAGGCGCTCACGCTGTGCCAGCGTTAGAATGTGGTATTAACAGCCTGTGCTGTCTAGCTCTGTGGCCAGGGTGCACGCACACGTCCTGCCAGTCACCCGTTCACCGGTAGGCTCGTCTATTAGTCACCTCGCCGACGGGGAAAGTTGTAAAACACAAAGATTCTGCTGGAAACATAATAAGGGGGTGCTGTAACAGAAGCAGGGCCAGATCGGAAGGACATCAAAAGGAGAAAACCATCTTTCTGGACTCTTCCTCACCTCAGTCATCTGTGGATTATTTACATAGTCAGTTCCCAGAACATATTAACTTCTGTGTGGGTGAAAGAAAAATATTATTAAAATGTAAAGAACAAGGTAAATCGTATTTTTCTAAGGATCTCTCTTTCCCCAGGCAAAGCCCTAGACAGAGATGACAATCTACTAGAATTATGGCTTACCTTGTGATAAGCAAATTTATCTTTGCTTAGCAATGATGTGCAAATACTTGGGACATCTCTTTGACCATTTTATCTCTCTATGCTGTGAACTCACACCTTCTACTTGACTCTTCATTCCCATTAGCTTTATAGGAATAGAATCTTTTTTTTCCAACCATTCTTAAGCCCGTAAGGTAGAATTTTCCTTTCCAATTCTCAAGTTTTCTTATTTTCCTGTTTCTATTTTCTTCTCCTCTAAATCAAAATGTAAAATTTCTTTATAGATTAGAGAAATAAAAAACACACACCAAAAAGCGTATTTTGAACAAAAAGTGTTTTCCCTCCTTTCAGTCCCTTAAGCTTTCTTGGACTATCTTTGGGGGTTGGAATACCACATACTGGCTTTAATAACTGAATTATGAAATAGATGCAGACCTGTTCTTTGGCTACTTTGAGCTTGTGCAGGGAGATCAAAGGAATCCAAAGAAAAAACAAAGACCAAAGGGAATTGCAATGCTCAGGAATCTGCCTGAAAAACATGATGCAAACTTTGGAATGCGGCACTGCAATATTAACCGCCTGTGCTTGTCTGTCAATCTCCAGTTTCTAAAGCGCTTTTACGCCCATTAGCTCAGAACCACCCTGAAGAGAAGGTCAGGATAAGCATTTTTTTGTTTTTTGTTTTTGTTTCAAAGACGAGCATGGACTTGGAAAGACTGTGCGTAACACGTGGCAACCCACCCTGTGAGAATGATAACTGGTATCTGAAGCTGGGCCAGCGGACCCCAAATCTTAGCTTCTTTCTGCTTCACCACAAATTCCACTGGCTTCGGTTAACCCTGTGAAGGGTCACACACCTTCAGCTAGTAGGACTCAAGGCTTTTTTTAAAAAAATATATTTTTATTGATTTCAGAGAAGAAGGGAGAGGGAAAGAGAGATAGAAACATCAATGATGAGAGAGAAACATCAATCGGCCGCCTCCAGCATACCCCACACTGGGGATGGTGCCTGCAACCCAGACATATGCCTCCTGGTTCATAGGTCGCTGCTCAACCACTGAGCCATGCAGGCGCAGGCCGGGTGGACTCAAGGCTTTTGATCTTGCATTCCTGGGTCCCCTCCAGCCCCACACCCTCCATCTGCATACTGCAAATGCTTTTTCCATGGAAGAACTCCAGATGGGGAAATATTTTGGAACCAGTCTGAGTAAATACCAAATCCTATTTGTAATTTCGGCTTAGGCTGTGATGTTTGAAGGTTTGACAATTTGACACAAAGGGTGATAATTGTGAGTCCAGTTGTCATCCCTTCTTGGGGCAAAGGGGAAGGGATGGAAAGTCAAAGGGAGCTAGAATTATCCAGTGCCTGCGGAGCCCAGCTGCAGGGCCTAAGAGGAGAGCTCTGAATCGGATTTCAGTGGTTCCACCTCAAATGGGATTTTCTCATGGGTCTGGCAAGAGCCATGCTGGATTTATAGTGAAATTAAGCAGTGGTCTCTGGGGGACAGCACAGGAAATTACAAATGACAGCTGCTTGTCTCAATAGCCACATCTGGCCAAGAGGCCCAATCCAGGGCCTCTGTAATGCAAGGAATGGGGATACACTGGCATCAAGTTTTGAGCCCCCGAGGAAAGTTGTTTTAGAGCAGAGAGAACACCAGGAGGTTTGCTCTATTTATTTTTCTCTTTTTTTATTGAATTTATTGGGGTGTCATGGTTAATAAAATTACATAGGTTTCAGGAGTACAGTTCTATAATACATCATCTGTATATTATATTGTGTGTTCACTACCCCAAGTCAAGTTTCCTTTTATCACCATTTCTCCCCCTCTTACCCTCTCCTACCTCCCTACACCCCTCTTGCCCCCTTGTAATCACCACACTGTTGTCTGCCTATGAGACCTTTTTTATTTTTATTTTTTTACTAGCCTGTGATCTTGAATCAGGCATACAGCTTCTCCAAGCCTTGGTTTGCTTGTAGGAGAGTAATTAGAGAGTAATCTGCAGGAGTGTAATAAACCCTGTCTCTCAGGGTTTTTTCTTTTTGGTGTGTATGTGTGTGAAAAGCATTTTGTAAATTATAAAGTGTTCTAGAAATGCAGTTTGTTATTATTTTCATTATTTACAGGTCTAAGTTTCCTGCAGGAAAAGGGAATAGAGGAGCATAAGAAATAAGTGGGAGCACTGAAGGAAAGAAAAAGGAACAGCGATAACACACTTGAAATCAATTTTTGAGTGTTTATAGGCACCTGGAACCATGCTAAGTGCTATAAAAATAATGTTACTGAGGTATAATTGTTTATCCAAGGCTGTTGCATGAACTGGCACAAAGCTGATAGAAAATGGGGTAGAGCTGAGAGAGCAGGAGAAGCAAGAAGTTAACATCCATGCAGCGCCTATTCCATGCAAGTCACTGGTGAAAATGCCATTATCTCCTCGAGCCTTCACATGACATGTGCACCGACCTGATGTTAGAGAAGAGGAAACCGAGACTCGGGAACACTGAGTAATCTGTTCAAGGCCATGTGGCTAGAAAGTGACAGAGCTGTGCCTCCAGAGCACACCCTCAGATGCAGACAATTGAGCCAGTAAATAAAGTATAAGCTAGGTGATGCACAGGACGTGTCATCGAAAAGGTAGCCCTGACAGCCAGGGTGACTGAGGCATCCCCGTTTGCCCATGACTTTCTCCATGTTAGCACTGAAAGTCCTGCTGGTGGTCTTGATCTGGCATGAAGAAGGGTTCAGGGCGCCCCTGGATCCGGGTGAGGCTGTGCACCCCTGGATCCGGGTGAGGCCACATGCCCCTGGGTCCGGGTGAGGCCATGCGCCTCTGGGTCCGGGTGAAGCCGGATCCTGGGTCCGGGTGAGGCCGTGTGCCCCTGGATCTGGGTGAGGCTGGGTCCCGGGCCCTGGTGAGGCCACGTGCCCCTGGGTCCGGGTGAGGCCTCACGCCCCCTGGGTCCGGGTGAGGCCACGCGCCTCTGGGTCCAGGTGAAGCCGGATCCTGGGTCTGGGTGAGGCCGTGTGCCCCTGGATCCGGGTGAGGCCACATGCCCCTGGGTCTGGGTGAGGCCACATGCCTCTGGGTCCGGGTGAGGCCTCGCGCACCTAGGTCCGGGTGAGGCCACGCGCCCCTGGGTCTGGGAGAGGCTACGCGCCCCTGGGTCCGGGTGAGGCCATGTGTCCCTGGATCCGGGTGAGGCCTCGCGCACCTAGGTCCGGGTGAGGCCACGCGCCCCTGGGTCTGGGAGAGGCCACACGCCCCTGAGTCCGGGTGAGGCCATGTGTCCCTGGATCCGGGTGAGGCCTCGTGCACCTAGGTCCGGGTGAGGCCACGCGCCCCTGGGTCTGGGAGAGGCCACGCGCCCCTGGGTCCGGGTGAGGCCATGTGTCCCTGGATCCGGGTGAGGCCTCGCGCACCTAGGTCCGGGTGAGGCCATGTGCCCCTGGGTCTGGGAGAGGCCACGCGCCCCTGGGTCCGGGTGAGGCCATGTGTCCCTGGATCCAGGTGAGGCTGGGTCCCGGGTCCAGGTGAGGCCTCGCGCACCCAGGTCCGGGTGAGGCCACGCGCCCCTGGGTCTGGGAGAGGCCACGCGCCCCTGGGTCCGGGTGAGACCATGTGTCCCTGGATCCGGGTGAGGCCTCGCGCACCTAGGCCCAGGTGAGGCCACGTGCCCTGGGTATGGGAGAGGCCACGTGTCCCTGGGTCCGGGTGAGGCCATGTGTCCCTGGATCCAGGTGAGGCCTCGCGCACCTAGGTCCGGGTGAGGCCATGCGCCCCTGGGTCTGGGAGAGGCCACGCGCCCCCAGGTCCGGGTGAGGCCATGTGTCCCTGGATCCGGGTGAGGCTGGGTCCCGGGTCCGGGTGAGGCCATGTGCCCCTGGGTCTGGGAGAGGCCACGCACCCCTGGGTCCGGGTGAGGCCACGTGTCCCTGGATCCGGCTGAGGCTGGGTCCCGGGTCCGGGTGAGGCCACGCGCCCCTGGGTCTGGGAGAGGCCACGCGCCCCCAGGTCCAGGTGAGGCCATGTGTCCCTGGATCCGGGTTCGGCCTCGTGCACCTAGGTCCGGGTGAGGCCACGTGCCCCTGGGTCTGGGAGAGGCCACGCGCCCCCGGGTCCAGGTGAGGCCATGTGTCCCTGGATCCGGGTGAGGCTGGGTCCCGGGTCCGGGTGAGGCCACGCGCCCCTGGGTCTGGGAGAGGCCACGCGCCCCTGGACCCGGGTGAGGCTGGGTCCCTGGGCCCGGATGAGGCCATGTGCCCCTGGGTCCGGGTGAGGCCACGCGCCACTGGACCAGGATGAGGCTGGGTCCCTGGGCCCGGGTGAGGCCATGTGCTCCTGGGTCCGGGTGAGGCCTTGCGCCCCTGGGTACGGGTGAAGCCGGATCCTGGGTCCGGGTGAGGCCGTGTGCCCCTGGATCCATCCGGGTGAGGCTGGATCCCGGGCCTGGGTGAGGCCACGCGCCCCTTGAGTCTGGGTGAGGCCACGTGCCCCTGAGTCCGGGTGAAGCCGTGCCCCTGGGTCCGGCCGAGACCAAACCAGAGGGAGTCGGACCTCCGTTACCACCATTTGTCCACCATCCAGAGCTGAGGGGTCAGTGCTGACATGTACACATAAGGAACTGGTGGACATTGAAATTGGGTCTCAAAAGAACTGTTGGTCCAGAAAGAAACTCACTACAGACTGATTCATTTGCCTGTCAGCATAACTATTATTGCTCGTCTCACATTCAGTTCTTATAAGTATATATCTAGTGACATATGATCTCGCTCATCTAGGGGAAATGATGAACAACATAGACTGATGAACAAGAACAGAACCAGAAACAAGGAGGCATCAATCGGACTATCGGGCCTCAGAGGGAGGATAGGGGAGGTTGGGAGGAGGGGGGAGAGATCAACCAAAGGACTTGTGTGCATGCATATGAGCCTATCCAACGGTTAAGTTCAACAGGGGGTTGGGGCATCCGTGGGGAGGGGTGTGGGATGGGAATGGGGGGATGAGGACAAATATGTGACACCTTAATCAATAAAGAAATTAAAAAAAAATTAAAAAAAAAGAAGGGTTCAGGAACCTGGAGAAGGGCTGTGAGTAAATTAATTAAGAATCCAGAGACAAAACATAATTTTGGAAGGCATTATGGGGAGTCAGAGAAGACTTAGCTAAAGGAACTAAGTTCTCCTTGTCTCAGGACCCCTTACTTTTTATTAACACAATTTGTCCTAAGGCAAGGTGGAGATATACACATCAAAGGGTAGGGTTAGGTACAGAATCCATTGTCAGATTGGGGAATTGCCTTCGGCTGTTTAGGTGTTTGGCCAACAGGAGGCAATAACATGTAGTTTGAGATGCCCTGAGCTGTCTGTCAGCAAGCAATCATTTAATGCATCCTTTTCAGGTTTGGGGAAATGCCTTTAGCCATTCCCAGATGATTCAGCCCTGCTGACATGCTGGAATTGGCTTCCGGCAAAGTTCCGTGTGCCAGTCCTTCAGTCTGGGGCCTCCTTAGTCCCAGGCAAACTGGGACCATTGGTCATCCCACTAGCCGGAAGCTAGTATCTGGCTTACTTGCTACCAATTGGGTCACGCTGTTCTCTTGGTAAATATAAGCAATTTTGTGAGTATCCATATCAGATGAGGACTTTAACGAATGTGGTGGAACAAACCAAAACCAAGACCACTCCGTAATTATGCCTGAACCAAGATAGACACCATGCAAATCTCCAAAGTGACCCAAGCCCCCCTCTTCTGGCTAATAGGAGTGCTGCTTCTTCCATGACACCTCTAGCCCTGCTTCTTTCTTCCTGCCTATCAGATAAAAATTAAGATAATTAGTAAATTTCCCTACTTTCTGAAAGCTCCAATTCACTTCCTTGAGCCCTCTCCTAAATCAACTAATGCAGGCCCAACTCCTTGAACAAGCCCTTCCTCATACCCAGTTTCTGAGACACTTCATGGATCCTCATGGTGTGAGGCATCCCCATAGCATGGAGCAACCCCACCGCTATTGGACCTCAGGTGTGTTCCTGGACAGTTTTGACCAGAGGACATCAGTGAGACTTACACCCTTCACACGTGGTACTGTAATCCTCTCTCTCTGGGCCATCTATGAAGCTAGACCAGATGCTTCTTCAAAGCAGAGTTGCTTACTAAAAATGATAAGTAGCATTTATTGAGGACTTCCCCTTGCCAGGCACCATGCGAGGCTCTCTCCGTGGACTGACTCATTTAAAGCTTACCTGTACTGTCTGAAGCAGGTACTGTAATTCTCACTTTACAGGTGCCAAAGAGGAGGCTGAATGAAACTGTGGACATTGCCCAAGTTCGTACGTGACAGAGCCAGGATTCAGAACCAATGAGTTTGTCTCTATAGAGCCCTGCTGGCTCCTACAGAACCTTCAGTATTTGGGGGAATAAATCAATAACCAACTTGGGTTCAAATGAGTCTGAGAAGGTCTTGGTATAATGAGAATACTAAGGTCTCCTGCCCCGAGCCACACACTGTTTTGAACACTTTATATGTATTAACTTACTTGATCTTTGCTACAACTCCATCCAATTAGTACCATTATTACCTCAATTTTACAGATAAGGAAACAGAGGCTGAAAGAAGCATATAAAACATTTATATAGAGCCCAGCCAGCATGGCTCAGTGGTTGAGTGTCGACCTATGAACCAGGAGGTCATGGTTCAATTCCCGGTCAGGGCACATGGCCGGGTTTCGGGCTCAATTGTTTCTATCTCCCTCTCCCTTGCTCTCTGAAATCAATTAAAAAAAAAAGTAATAAAAGCTCACTTTTTTTTTTTTAAAGGGGAGACTACTGTGCAAACATTTTACTTTTCTTATTTTTTTTAAAAAATATATTTTATTGATTTTTTTACAGAGAGGAAAGGAGAGGGATAGAGAGCTAGAAACATCAATGACAGAGAAACATCGACCAGCTGCCTCCTGCACACCTCCTACCGGGGATGTGCCCGCAACCGATGTACATGCCCTTGACCGGAATCGAACCTGGGACCTTTCAGTCCGCAGACCGACGCTCTATCCACTGAGCCAAACCGGTTTTGGCCTTTTCTTATTTTTAATCCTCACCCAAGGACATACTTAGAGGAAGAGAAAGAGAGAGAATCATTTTTGCCTGGCTACTTTCTTATAATGAAGAGACGCCATGCCCTGTGGATATTTTTCAATAGCATTTTGCTAGGAGGGCTGGCAGTAAGGAACGGCTGCCTGAAGTCCAGCCATCCTCCTCTGCCAGGATGTGGGAAGATAAAGCAGGTGAGGGAAGATGTTCCATACTCTCACTCAAAACCGGCAAGACTGGGAATCTGGATGGCTTTAAAAGGTTTTTGTGGAGAGAATGAGAGATGGGATGGATAAGTCAGACAGAAAAAGTTGCTAAATAGACCAGTGAACCAGAGAGAGAGAGAGAGAGAGAGAGAGAGAGAGAGAGAGAGAGAGAGAGAGAGAGAGAGAGAGAGATTATGAAACTGAAGGAAAAAATAGAGGGGAAAACTAGAGATTAAAAGAAGAAAGAATATGCCATAGCCGGTTTGGCTCAGTGAAGTGTTGACCTGTGGACTGAAGAGTCCCGAGTTTGATTCCAGTCAAGGGCACATACCTGGGTTGCAGGCTTGATCCCCAGTGGGGGGCATGCAGGAGGCAGCTATTCAATGATTCTCTCTCATCATTGATGTTTCTATCTCTCTCACCCTCACCCTTCCTCGCTGAAACCAATAAAAATACTAGCATATTAAAAAAAAAAAAGAAAAAGAAGAAGAAGAAAGAATATGGCCCGGCCAGTGTGGCTCAGTGGTTGAGTGTCGACCTATGAACGAGGAGGTCACAGTTCGGTTCCAGGTTGGGGCACATGCCTGGGCTGAGGGCTAGATCCCTGGTGTGGGGCATGCAGGAGGGAGGTGATTGGTGTTTTTCTCTCATCATTGGTGTTTCTGTCTCTCTCTCCCTCATCCTTCCTCTCTCTGAAATCAACAAAAAAATAAAAAAACCCTAAAAAGTAAAAGAAGAAAGAATAAAACACTAGCACTAACATAATGTACTCTTTTCATCTGGTACATTAAAAAATGGGAGGAGAAATAGAAAAGGAATGATCAGACAAGGAGAAGTCAGTAAACAAGATAGACAGTAACACAAGGAAATAATATTCCCTTCTTATAAAGGCTTTTAACCAAGAAGTATAAAGTTTTACTGCATTAGGGTTAAAGTACACCCACTTCTGGGAGGTGGTATGGACAGGGTGAGCTAGTTGTTGTTTGGACACGACTCACAAAGTAATTACAAGGTCTAACAATGCTGTTCCTAAGACTGAATCATTAATCACCATTTCCAATGATGTTGAAACCGTAATGAGAAAACCCATGCCAATGCTTTCCAGATCAATTTCAAGCTGTTCTAAAGAGGTATGGGGAGAAATCGATGGCATATTATTTTCCTGATTCTGAGTCGACATTTCAAACAGCACAGCGTGAAAATATAAAGACAGTGCCCTTTTAAAGGTCAATAGTGATTTCCATTACAATCCTTGATTTATCATTCAGCCAGGAAGATTTATTCCAGGCTGGGATGTAACATACAAGTTTGCTCTACAAGGGGAAAAACAAAGCCGAAGAAAAATTTCTTAGTAGTTTTAAGGGCCTTTCCCCTACCACTCCCGTTACTTTTTGTCCTTTAAGCTAAAAAGGCAGGCACCTGAAAAGGCCAAATTTTCAAACATTTATATTTGAGTTTTTCTCTCAGTTTTTGCCAAGCAAAAAATTATCTTTAACCCCTCCACAGAACCTCTCTCTGCTCCTGGTAGTCTGAGAGATCTGGTAAAAATGCTTTTTAGAGCTTCTGCTATTGGAAAGTATTGAAGAAGTATTCTTGAACAATATTCAGGATTCCTTCCTTGCTCTCCACCTGCCTTCCTCTATCTGGCCAGAGAGTACAGCTTCTGGAGAATCCCCAAGGCTCTTTAGCCATCCAGGAAAAGAATGATCTCAAAACAGGTTCTTCCCTTCACTGGCAGCTCAGTGCCTGGGAGTGCTTGGGGCAAACCAGAGCAAACTGGCTGGGAGGCTGCAGAGTAAGCCATGTGGCCAAAACTGGATGGACGAAACAGGGATAGGAAGTATTATTTTGTAGTTTTAAAAAAATTTTTTTTCATTTTTTTATTAAGGTATTATATGTGTACATATCTTACCATTGCCCCCCCCCCCCCTGCACCCCACTCCCATACATGCCCTCACCCCCCCCAGAGTTTTGCGTCCATTGGTTATGCTTATATGCATGCATACAAGTCCTTCGGTTGATCTCTTATCTCCCCCACCTCTCCCTAATCTTCCTGCTGTAATTTGACAGTCTGTTTGATGCTTTACTGTCTCTGTATCTATCTATTTTGTAGTTTTTTTTCCCCTTAGTCGTGTGACTGGCAAGTCGTAGTATTGTAGGTCGCCAAACTGATGGAAAATGACTCAATGAATTAGGTTGCCTGGGCCTCTGGTTAGTTTGTTGACTTGAGAGGAATGCTATCCGCTATATCTTCTAATCACTAGCTTTGACCTGGTGGGCTTCACACATGTGGCCAAATTCAGAATCTCTGTGGAATAATAAAAAAGTAGGTGTATTTGGAGTCAAGGCTAGTTGGTTGTGGGAGAGGGACTACTCTATTCCTGTGGCTTTCCTCCACAGGAGAGGCTGGGCTCCCTTAGTTTACTGGCCTCTTGGTTCTCTCCCTCACTCTGCCTATGGAAGGTGGAGAGGTGCCCAAACCCTGTTTCCCTTGCTCTTGGGGAGGAATGGTCCACAGGGAACCTGTGTTCTCCTCTGCTATTCTCTGCCATAGTTTTTCTTTTTTGTTTTCTCTTTTCTCCCAATTAAAAAAATTGTGATAGAATAATACAACATTTATCATCTTAACCATTTTTAAAGTGTACAGGTCAGTGGCATTAAATATATTCATGATGATGTGCAGCCATCACTATCATCCATCTTCAGAACTCTTTTCATCTGTAAAACTGAAACTCTGTGCCCATCCTATATAATAAAAGCCCAGCGACCGTTACGGCATAACGACCAGAACGACCAATGACCAGACCACCAGCCGGTGGCTATGACGAGCACTGACCCAGACCTTGCTGTCGGCACCCTGACAGCCCCAAATCCCGTTCACTCGCACCCCTGACCCTGAACGGAGGGAGGAGGGAGCCGAATACCTGCACCCTGGACCCTGACAACAGGGAGGCAGGAGCCCTATTCCTCCCGGAATCGGCCTTGGTTAGCTTGCTGTCTGTGCCCTGACAGCTCCGACTCCTGTTCACCCGCACTCCAAACTCTGATAGCAGGGAGACGGGAGCCCCATTCCTCATGGAATTGGCCTTGGTCAGTTTGCTGTTGGTGCCCTGACAGCCCCAAATCCCGTTCACTCGCACCCTAGACCCTGACAGCAGGGAGGCAGGAGCTCCATTCCTCCTGGAATTGGCCTTGGTCAGCTTGCTGTCCATGCCCTGACAGCCCCGAATCCTGTTCACCTGCACCCCAAACCCTGACAGCAGGGAGGAGGGAGCCCCATTCTTCATGGAATTGGCCTTGGTCAGCAGATCAGAGGATTCTGCTTACAGTGAATGGTTAGTAAAACTTGGAGATGGCAAACTTGATAGCAGTTTTCATTTAGGAATGGATATTATTGAAATCCTCTGTGAAATGATTTGTAACGAATCTATTATTGAAGCTACCTTTGGAAATAGTGTATCTATAGATAATATTAAAAATATGTCTAAACGTACAATTCTTTGTCTTAAAAATGAGCATGTTTATAAATTAAATGAAGAAATTTTGGATATACTTGATGGAGATTTTCACACCTATTTGAGTGATGATTCCATCGATTCATCCGATGCCGAAAAGGAAAATTTTCCTATCGAATTTCTTAATAGTATTAGATCTTTAGGAATGCTGTGTCATAAATTAAAATTGAAAGTAAGTGCAATCATCATGCTACTGAGAAATCTTAATAGTAAATGGGGTCTTTGTAATGGTACTAGATTTATTATCAAAAGATTGTGACCTAACATAATCAAAGCTGAAGTATTAACAGGATCTGCAGAAGGAGAGGTTGTTCTGATTTCAAGAATTGATTTGTCCCCATCTGACACTGGCCTCCCATTTAAATTAATTTGAAGACAGTTTCCCTTAATGCCAGCATTTGCAATGACAATTAATAAATCATAAGGATAAACTCTAGACAGAGAAGGATATTCCTACCTGAACCCGTTTTTGGACATGGTCAGTTATATGTTGCTTTCTCTCGAGTTCTAAGAGCGTGTGACATTAAAGTTAAAGTTGTAAATACTTAATCACAAGGGAAATTAGTCAAGCACTCTGAAAGTGTTTTTACTCTTAATGTGGTATACAGGGAGATATTAGAATAAGTTTAATCAATTTATTAGTCATTGTTTGTATCAATGTTGTTTTTATATATGTTTTTGTTGTTTTCATATCATGTTTTTGTTGTTTTTATATCATATCTTTGTTATATCATGTTATTGTTTATTAATAAATTTATATATTATTTTCATATACATTTTACTACTTTTCTTTAATCTCTGACACTTCCATTATAGAGAAAGGGTGAATAGTGATATTAAAATATTTCTTCTAATTAATTCCCTTTCAATGTACATGAATTCATGCACTGGACCACTAGTTAAATAATAACTCCTCATTCACTCCTTTCCCCAGCCCTAGCAACCACCATTCTATTTTCTGTCTTTCTGCTTTTGACTATTCAAGGTACCTCATATAAATAGATTCATATAGTATTTGTTTCTTTGTGGCTGTCTTATTTCCCTTAGATTAATGTTCTCAAAGTTCATTCATGTTGTAGCATATACCATATATATATATTTTTTAAATCTTTATTGTTGAGATTATTACAGATGTCCCTCTTTTTTCTCCCTATTGCCCTCCTCCACCAGGTTTCCTCCCCACCCCAGGCATTCCCCACTCTATTGTCTGTGTCCATAGGTAATGCATATATGCATATAAGATCTTTGTTTAATCTCTTCTCACCCCTCCTTTCCCTCCCTCTGAGAATTGTCAGTCTATTCCATTTCCATGCCTCTGATTCTATTTTATTCTGTTCATTAGATTTCTTATTTGTTTATTTTGATTTTTAGATTCAATTGTTAATAGGTATGTATTTGTTGCCATTTTGTTATTCATATATTTTTATCTTTTTCTCTTTCTTCTTCTTCCTTTTCTTAAAGAATATCTTTCAACATTTCATATAATACTGGTTTGGTGGTGATGAACTCCTTTAGCTTTTTTTTTATCTGTGAAGCTCTTTATCTGATCTTCAATTCTAAATGATAGCTTTGTTGGGTAGAGTAATCTTGGTTGTAGGTCCTTGCTATTCATCACTTTGAATATTTCTTGCCACTCCCTTCTGGCCTGCATAGTTTCTGTTGAGAAATCAGCTCTAAGTCGTATGGGCATTCCCTTGTAGGTAACTAACTGCTTTTCTCTTGCTGCTTTTAAGATTCTCTCTTTGTCTTTAGCCCTTGGCATTTTAATTATGATGTGTCTTGGTGTGGTCCTCTTTGGGTTCCTCTTGTATAGGACTCTCTGTGCTTCCTGGTCTTGTAAGTCTATTTCTTTCACCAGGTCGAGGAAGTTTTCTGTCATTATTTCTTCAAATAGGTTTTCAATGTTTTGCTCTCTTTCTTCTTCTGGCACCCCCCTAAGAAGGGTTCAAGTATGTTGGTATACTTGAAGTTGTCCCAGAGGCTCCTTACACTATCTTCATATTTTTGAATTCTTATTTCGTTTTGCTCTTCTGGTTGGGTGTTTTTTGCTTCCTCATATTTCAAATTATTGATTTGATTTTCGAATCCTCTACTCTTCTGTTGAATACCTATATATTATTCTTTATTTTAGTCAGTGTATGCTTAATTTCTGACTGGTCCTTTTCCATGGGTTTGGCATTCTCACTAAAATCCTTGAAAGTCTCCCTAAGTCCCTTGGAGGTTTATAGAAGATTCTTGAGTAACATTATAACTATGGTTTTGTACTCTATATCCAGTAGTTTGCTTTCTTCCATTTCTTTCATTTGTGACATGTTTCTTGGTCTCCGAATTTTGGCTGTTTCCCTGTGTTTGTTTCTATGTATTGGGTAGAGCTGCTATGTCTCCTTGAGTTGGTAGAGTGGCCTTGTGTAGTAGGTGTCCTATAGGGCCCAGTGGCTCAGCCTCCCTAGTCACCTGAGCTGGGAACTCTAGGTGCACACCATTGTGGGCTGTGAGCACAGTCTTGTTGTAGTTGAGACCTGATTGCTGTTGGTGTCCCTGGGAGGAATTGATCTCCAGGCCAATTGGCTGTGAGGACCAGCTGCAATTACAGTGGGAGAGCTGCTATGCAGGAGATACCCCTATGGAGCAGGACTTGCTTCAGTAAGGCTTTGGTGCTCACTGAGTCTGCCCCTTGAGTGTATCACTTATGGATGTGTAGAGTTATAATCTGGTATGGTCTCACACTGACCACTGGGTACACTGGCTTTTGGGTGACCAGGGAGGTGTAAAGTCAGCCACTGCCTGGGGCTACCCAGCAGGAGCTACAGGGAGATCTGAAGATTCCTCCTCTTTGTATTGGGTGTGGAAGAGCCCAGATGAAGCCCAGCTATGAAGCAAGGCAGGCTGGTGCTGGTGCTAGGTCTTGGGCCTTTTATTGATAGGTTTGGGGCTCCTTGACCCAGCTGCAGCTTGTTTGAGATTTCTAGGGACAGACCATTCATATGCAAAAGCTGCTGCAGGTAGCTTGGGTGGGGTTTGTAAATTGGATGAGGCGGGGTCTTAGTGAATCACCAGGGTGGAGCAAACAGAAATGGCTGCCAGTCAGCCCTGCCACTGGGAGGTCCCAGTACAGGAACAATGATACCTGTGAATACCTTCTGGGATAAAGCCGCCCCCTAGTTCCTGCCCCGATGCCAGAAAAATATGTCCCCCAGAGCCTCCCCCTGGTGCTGGAGCTCAGAGGAAGTAGGACCTTGTAAGTTCAGTTTGTGGTGCCAGACTTTTAAGAGGAACAGCTGGGTCTCCAGCAGCCTCTGTGTCACTGAGCTCCAATCTGCACTGGTTTTTATGGCCCATAGTTATGGGGACTTCTTTCCCAGCTCTGGGAGCCTGGGCTGGGGGTCTGGTGTGGGGCTGGGACCCCTTGCTCCTCTGGGCTGCCTCTGCAGAGACGATCTCTCTACAGAGGCACACGTGGGTGCTGGTCTAGCCCGTTCCGCGTGTCTGCACTTCCTACCAGTCTCAGTGTGCTTTCTTCTTCTCTAGTTGTAGGACTACCATTCAGCCAGCTTTCCAGTAGTTCTGGGTGATGGTTGTTCTGTATTTTAGTTATAATTTTGATGTGGTTGTGGGAGGCCGTGAGTACAGGCCTTTACCTACGCCACCATCTTGGTTCTCTCCATATACCATAATTTTTTAAGAGAAGCTCCCACAACCCCAAGCAAAGACTGCCCAGAAATTAGGGATTAACTTTATATGATTCTGAGGTCATTTCCCAAGTTCTTTGATTTTAGCTGATAATAAAAGTAAAATTTTGATTCTCTAACTGCCAACTCTTTTTTTTTCCCATTCTCAACTGGTTCAGAAAGGGGAAAAGAGTGCTATTTATTGGGCCCCCTTGAGGCCCCAACAAGGCTGAAATTCCAACTTGACTTAAACATTGTGAAAATTTAATACAAGTAGCTGATGGAATGCAGAAATTCTGTAAGATGGTTTGTTCCACATGATGGGCTTCACTCATTTCCAGAACACATGTTTTTGAACATCTACTATGTATCAGGAGCTGTGCCTCAGTAATGAGCAAGACAGACAAAATCCCTGCCACCAAGAACTTCTACTGGGGAAAAAAATAACAACAACAAGAGGGAATTGTTATAGATTGTGATTATTCCTAGGATGAGAAAAAATAAAGGGCAAGAAAGAATAAGAGAGACTTTAGATAGACTGATTTTGTAAAAAGGAGCACTTGCGTGTTCTACCATTAATTAAAGTTGCTCATGAAATTTGAATGGAGACAAATTTAGTAAACTTGATATACGGTATTACCATTTTTGATCTCCCCATAGATTACTGGCCTTATTACATACCATCATGCATTCATTTATTTGGTCAATGCATGTTTTATGCCAGGAAATCTGATATAGTTTACTAGATCCCAGTGCATGAAATTCATGCTCTGGGGGAGGGGTGTCCCTCAGCCTAGCCTGCACTCTCTCCAATCTGGGACCCCTTGGGGGATGTCCGACTGCCAGACATGCCTCTCGCAATCTGGGACCGCTGGCTCCTAACTGCTTACCTGCCTGCCTGCCTGGTTGCCCCTAGCTGTTCTCCTGCTGTCCTGATCGCTCCTAACTACTCCCCTGATGGCCTGATGACCACTAACTGCTACCCTGCTGGCCTGATCTCCCCCAACTGCTCCTCTGCTGACCTGATCACCCCTAACCACCTCTGCCTTGTCTGGCACCCGGGACCCAGGCTTCCCTCCTCTGGCTGGCCACAGGCGTCCGGGACCTGGACCTGGACCGGGACGGGGGGCGGGGCAGCTTTGTCTGGGCTGTAGCCGCAGCCGCAGTGGCAGGCGACCAGGACTGGGACAGGGGGGCGGGGTGGCTTCGCCTGGCCTGGCTTTGTCAGGAAGAATGTCTGGAAGGTCTTCTGGAAGACATCTGGTCTAATTTGCATATTACCCTTTTATTAGTATAGATAGGGCTGAACAAGACATTCTTGCTGCCCCAAGGAGTAAACTGCCTACTTGAGAGAGCCAGTGACATAAACAAATAAATATGCTATGGTGAGATAAGCTGTGGGAAGATCATGAAAACAGAGTAGGGAGTGATGTGGAAGTTGGGGAATTTGAAGCTGAGTGGGTAGAGCATCTACAGAGGCACCAAAGCAATGAAAAGCCTGACTCATATTTTCAGTTCAGCAGGAGTGAAGTGAGCTAAGGAGGAGTGGGGTGGATGTACCAAGATTCTGGACAAGTCAGAGCATTTTCAGTATACCTCAGGTCCCCAGGGTCTCAACCTTTTGCTCTGAAACTATCCTTAAGTTTTAGCTTAATTACCCTTCTCATTTTAGGTATGCATATATGTATGTATTTTACAAATTCACATGACTCCTTTTTTATTTTTAAGAGATAATGAGCAATAAAAATGGTATTTGGACATTTATGTAACTTTTATTATATCCATTTTCAAGGCAGACAAACCAGACCTCAGGCGGTTGAAGCGATTTAGCCAAGTCATTGGTTTGTAAGGAGCAGAGCCAGGTTAGAATGACCATGAGCATAAAATGGATTCTATTAGTATTGATTTAGAGTTTATGGAAAGTCAGGGTTAAGATAGCTTTAAAAAAATATCGATTCCACAAAGTACACTTGCCTGTTTTGTGGAAAATGTCTGCTTAATCTCCAGAAAAGTCTACAAAATCCCACAAGAATTTAATGGTGCATGTGGATCTATCCAAGCCCCCTAATGAAATTATAATTTTTTTTTTGGAGGAAGGGGAAGCTATCCACTTAATCCTCAGCTGAAACATGACAGACAAACTTTAGGAGTGAAAGGGAGTGAGATTTAAAAACAAGGAAGAAAGACAGTTTAATTATTATTTTGTTTGGCCTGAGTGCATACAATTTCTTGCTTAAGCCCTTGTCAGATACAGTAAGAAGATATTTTCTAAATATCGAAAGCAGCGTTTAGTGAGTTGGCCTTGGTATGTATCTAAGAGGATAATTAGAGTAAAGGAGGGGTTTGAAAGTGACCTGTGCACTATCTCCACTAATTATTTTTAATAAGCAGTGATTCACGGTGCAGTGGGCTATTTTTTTCCCTTCCCTTTGCGTGTCCAAAGCAAAGCAATGCTATATGTGTGCTGAGGTGTATCAAAGCCAGACTGAACCTTCCTTAGCAGGTCTGGTGGTTTGATGTGAGTTCAAAGGAAACCTCCAATCCCTAAGACTTTTACACTTCTTTTGGCAAAGTAAATTAGATGCAAAAAGCCAATATAAACCTCTCCATGCCTCTGTTTGGGAGCGATATAACCAAGTTGTTTCTCTCCAAAGTGTTCTTTGGAAATGCGTGTCTTTTTTTTAAAAATCCTCACCCGAGGATATTTTCCCATTGGTTTTTATTATTTTTTATTTTTATTTTTTTAAAACATATTTTATTGATTTTTCACAGAGAGAAAGGGAGAGGGATAGAGAGCTAGAAACATCGATGAGAGAGAGACATCAACCAGCTGCCTCCTGCACACCCCCCACCGGGGATGTGCCCGCAACCAATGTACATGCCCTTGACCGGAATCGAACCTGGGACCCTTCAGTTCGCAGACTGACGCTCTATCCACTGAGCCAAACCGGTTTCGGCTCCATTGGTTTTTAGAGAAAATGAAAGAGAGAGGGAAAGACAGAGAGAAATATTGATGTGAGAGAAACACATCGATTGGTTTCCACCTGCATGTGCCCTGACCATGGCCTGGGCTGGGGAGGAGTCTGTAACCGAGATACGTGCCCTTGACTGGAATCTAATCTGGGACACTTTGGTCTGCAGGCTGACGCTCTATCCACTGAGCCAAACCGGCTAGGGCTGGAAATGCATGTCTTTTCTTGTGTATAGCATATGTTATATGGTATTTAAAATGTGATCCAGTCTTAGAAAGATGGACCAAGAGGATGGGGGCTGCTGTTAATGGTGGATCTGCTCACCTTTCTTATGGCTGGCCCGGGGTGGGTCATGGTGGGATGATGAATGCATAAATGCTATGTAATGATTTATTCTCCACACTGAAGTTTTCTGCAGCACACATGTAAGCATGCCACCCCCTCCCTGCTGAGCGAATAAAGAAAACATCCTTCACTTGACTTCTGTTTCCAGAGCTTCAGTTTTATCTATAAGTGATTTGAACCAGGTGGCCTATGACATCCCCTCTGAGCGTCTATGTTTTTATGATAAGGGGAAAGAGAAGTAATAGGCTGAATAATAAATGACACGTACAACTGACATTTGTATAGTTCACCAAGTTTGCAAGTCACTTTTATATAAGTTTTTATTAAATTTTAGCAATTCTGTGAATAGGGGTCATTATCTCAATTTACAGATAAGGAAACTGAGGTTCAGAAAAGCCAAGTGAGGTTAGCTGCTCAGGAGGTTAGCAAATGGCAGAATTGAGATTCCTCTTTCCAACACCTCACTGGATGGCATTTAGGGTTCTCTGAAATGTATTCACATTTGCATTATTATGTCTCTGCTCATTCCCTTTCCTTTTGCCTGAAATGTTCTCCTTCCAGATTCTGTCAGTCACTTTTCCGTCCTCCTAGAGCACATGCTACAAACGTGCCACATCACAGTCTTTGTCCCCATATGACTGTCTCCTTTTCCTGCTCCATTGCAAAGTCCTTTAAGACAGAAGGTAGTTTTTATTTCTCTTTGTATTCCTAGTTCCTATCACATCATCCACACATTGTAGGTTCTCAAAAAATTTCAACCAATAAATGAGTATAAGTGATGCACATTGACCATCAGCCTGGCTTGGAAAAGAGATGGATTTGAAGCAGTATAAAAATATTGGAGACTCAGTCTGTTTTACAATAGTTCACATGAATCATTGTTATATACTGTATATATGTATACAGTATATAACAATGGTTCATGTGAACTATTGTAATATATATATATTTCCTCTATCTTTGGAATTTGTATAACACTTATTGAAAATTACAACATACCTTCTTAGAAACTTTTGCTGGTCAACATTTTCAACGTGGCATTTGGAAACAAAATTACATTTGAAGGGCTAAATTTGATGAATATCATTCAATTCCAGATATACCACAAAAAGAGACCAATACAAAGTGATTTCTTGTGAGTGATGTGTTCAATAGAGACCTTACTTCCGTAAGGCTTGTTTTTATTTCTTCCTTATCCTGGGCTTATGGGTCATTTATTTTATCCCCTAAAGGTTCAATCTGATGCTTGTTTTAGACTACTTTGATAGGATTGTAAATGTCATGGCTCTGCGTAGGAGGAGATGATTCAAGGTTAATGAGAACCTAGTCCACACGGAGTGTAAATCTGGCCCTTTGGATTGACATCCATGGGTGACAGAGACGGAAGATTCCAGTGCACACACAGTGGATGAGGTTTGACCTTTACCTGGGAAGGAAATGAGCTGACTCATTCTGAGCCAGGTGGGGCTCTGCTGGGTTTAAAGTTTCAGAAAGATCAGCTTGAGAGCTAAAAGGGCCCTTGAGGGGGCCTCTCGTGAATATATATATATATATATATATATATATATATATATGTGTGTGTGTGTGTGTGTGTGTGTGTGTGTGTGTGTGTGTGTGTGTATAGGCACTTGAATGTGTACATATGTATGTGTGCATGTGTGTGTGTGTGTATGTGTGTGTAGCTATCCCTATCCCCTTCTGTGCTTAAAGTAGTGGCTTTGCAGAAACATACCTGTTATGGAATAATGTTTGTGTCCACCTCCACCCCTAAATTCATATGTTGAAGGCCTAACTCCAATGTGATGGTATGAAGAGGTGGGACCTTATGGTGGGACTAGTGCCATTAGAAGAGGAAGAGACTGAAGCGCTCTCTCTCTTTCTCATTGAAAAAAAGTGAGGATACAACAAGAAAGTGGACATCTGCAAACTAGGAAGCAGACTCTCACCAGATAGACACTGAATCAGAGGGCACCTTAATCTTGGACTTACCAGCTTCAAGAGCCATGAGAAGTAAATGTCCGTTGCTTAACTCACCAGTCTATGATATTTTGCTTTAGCAACTTGAGCTAAGACAATACTCAAGGGGTTTGTGAAGCCCATGGAACTGTGTAACTATAGGGTGCATCTGTATAACATTCACTATTTTCTCAGAAAAGTTCCCTGAATGGCTCATTTCTCCCCGAGTCTTCATTTTCTGTTGAGGACAAGGAAGGGGTTTTCTCTGGTTAGAGGGTTTGAGTGTGTTCTTCAAGAGCCTCCTTATTGGAATCTGCCTGCCACAGAGGCAGGGCCAGCTTCACTGGTGTGCCACCTATGCTGTTGCACAGGGCCCTGTGCTCAGAAGGGCCCTGTACTTGGTTTAAAGTTCTGCTATTGCAATTTTGAAATTATTAACAATTTTTGAACAAGGGGCCCTGCATTCTTGTTTTGCACTGGTCCTTGCA
Organism: Eptesicus fuscus; assembly: GCF_027574615.1. Lineage (NCBI taxonomy): Eukaryota > Metazoa > Chordata > Mammalia > Chiroptera > Vespertilionidae > Eptesicus > Eptesicus fuscus. The sequence continues at coordinate 91,116,802 of NC_072479.1, read as the reverse complement.
AATTACTATAGCTGTCTATTAAGGGGAAGGTTCTGTGCTTGCAAGGGGAGGCCTGTCGTTTTGGAGGATAAATTTCAAGTTAACAGGGATGTTTTTAGGTAGATCACTTGGCCATAGATCCAAGGCTTACTCCCCAAGCAGCTTCATTGGCATGTTAAGGTGTTTGAGAGGCAGTGTTGCATGGTGGTTATGAGTGTGGCCCTGGCACCACTGCCAGGTACAAATCCTGGCTGCCATTTACCGGTGATGTGACCATGGGCAAGTGATTCAAACTCATGTCCCTCTATTTTCTTTTCTGTGGTACCATTAAATGACTTAACATGTCTAAGTACTTATGGTTCCTAGAACATAGTATCCTATATGATAAAAGGCTGATATGCAAATAGACTGAATGGCGGAATAACCGAACAACCGGTTGCTATGACATGTGCTGACCACCAGGAGGTGCGTGTAGAACATGGTGGGCGACGGCAGCAGGCAGCAGAGTGTGGAACATGGTGGGCATCGGCCACAGTGGGATGGTGGAGCAGGTGAACGGGGGTGCCAGACCAAGGCATTGGGGCAAGCCTCTGGTGGTTACTGAAAATTCTTTGTTCCCGTGCACTGCGGTCCCACCTCGTGCTTGCATCTGCTGCTGGTGCCAGACCCGCTTGCACTGCTGCTGGCACCGGAGCTGCCACTTGCACCCACTGCTGGCGTCCAGTGCCAGTCCCGATTGCTTGGCACTGTCAGCGGGTGCAAGCGGCAGCTGCTGCTGGCCCTGATCGCCCCTGAGGACTTCTCCACCTCCCCCTGATCCTGAGGGGCAATCGGGGCAGTAGCCGCTGCTAGCACCTGCTGACAGTGCCAGCCCCACTCGCACCTGCTGCTGGCGCCGGCTCCAATTGATCCGTGCCATCAGTGGGTGTGAGCGGGGTTGGTGCCGTCAGCGCATGGGAGCGGCGGCATTGGGAGTGGGGCTGCTGGCAGACAGGGGACCAGGAGCTACGGCAGGAGGGGCCAGGCGTGGGTGCGGAGGATGGGCCGAGACCCACCCCTGTGCCCACTGCAGCCTCGTGGACCACAGTTCCTTTCAAGGTGCACGAATTCATGCACTGGGCTCCTAGTCATTAATAATTGCTATTATATTTTGATCTTTATGACTCTTGTACCTTTTTTCTCACCTGACTGGAAGTCAGAAGGGGAAAACAGGGCATTATTTGTTGCATTCTCTAAGACCCACATCTCAAAAAGGTTAAGAATCACTGATACATTTGTGAAGAAGGATCTTTCTCTGCCCTCAAGGAACTTGTAAACTCATAGCCTGAAAACTGATCCTACAATGTAATTGTAGGGATAAGAGCTTTATAAGGGTTAAAAACAAAATTCTGTAGGATCAGCTGGTGACAGATGCACCCCTCTCATTTATCATTGTCTTTGTAATATCGTCCAATATTTTTTCCTTCCCTAGACAATGCACGAGCACATATCTGAGAGAATGATGTATTTATAAGAAATTTGGTTTCCAACTCAATAAATTAGGTCCATTGCAGTAATGGGGTAGAGCTGTGAGCCCAGGACTGGCTTAATAATTCTGTAGCATTATCTTGATTGTTCTCTGACTCCAAAGGACAGTGATTAGTTATTCTTTCACACCACTCCTGACCTCAAGAAACTTATGGGCCAGCAAGGCAACCAAAATGTAGATGGTCAGTGATCATGCAGGGAATACAAGTGGGTAGAGAGTGAGTCTTAGTCAATTTGGGCTGCTATAAGAAATGACCACAGACTGGGTAGCTTAAAATTTTTATTTCTTATAAGCAATTTTTATTTTTTTAATTACAGTTGATGTATAATGTTATATTAGTTTCAGGTTACAAATCAGTGATTAGACATTTATATAACTTGCAAAGAGATCACCCTGATAAACCTAGTATCCACCTGGCACCATACATAGTTATTATAATAACATTATTGACTATATTCTCTATGCTATACTTTACATCTCCAGGACTATTTTGTAACTACCAATTTTTGCTTCTTAATTCCTTTACCCTTTTTATCTGTCTCCCAAACTTCAGTCCCTCTGGCAACTGTCAAAATGTTTTCTGTATCTATGAGTCTGCTTCTGTTTTATTTATTTTGTTCTCTAGATTCCACATAATAATGAAATCTTATGGTATTTATCTTTCTCTGATTTATTTCACTCAGCACAATACTCTCTATGTTCACCTATGTTGTCACAAATGGCAAGATTTCATTATTTTTTATAGCTGAGTAATATTCCATTGTATATGTACCACTTCTTTATCCATTTGTCTAGTGTTGGGCACTTAGGTTGCTTCCATATCTTGGCTCTTGTAAATAATACTCCAATGAACATATGGGTGCATATATCTTTTTGAATTAGTGTTTTGGGTTTCTTTGGATAAATACCCAAAAGTGGAATTGCTGGGTCCTTGTCTTTTGTTATAGACTTTGTTTTAAAGTCTATTTTGTCTGGTATAAATATTGGTACCCCAGCTTTTTCCCCATTTTCATGTGAAATATCTTTTTCCATCTCTTTATTTTTAGTCTCTGCGTGTGTCTCAATCTGAAGTGAGTCTCTTGTAGACAGCATATATAAGGGCCTTGTTTTGTTATTCATTCAGCCACCTTATGTCTTTTGATTGGAGCATTTAACTCATTTGCGTTTACAGGAATTATTGCTAGATATGTATTTACTAGAGGCCCGGTGCACAAATTCATGCACCAGTGGGATCTCTTGGCCTGGCCTTTGGGATTGGTCTGGAACCGGCTCTCTGACATCCTCTGAGGGGTCCTAGATTGCGAGAGGGTGCAGGCCAGGCCGAGGGACCCCCACCAGTGCACTATCTGGGCTGGGGAGGGACGTGGGAGATTGGCCAGCTGGGAAGGGACCACAGGATGGCTCCAGAGCATGTCCGGCTCATCTCGCTCAGTCCTGATTGGCCAGACCCAGCAGCATGATAACCATACCAGTCGGAGCATCTGCCCCCTGTTGTTCAGAGCACGTCATAGTGACTGGTCGACTGTCTGCCCCCGGGTGGTCAGTGCATGTCATAGTGAGCGGTTGAGCGGCCTTAGCATATCATTAGCATATTACACTTTGATTGGTTGAACGGATGACTGGACAACTGGACACTTAGCATATTAGGCTTTTATTATATAGGATTGCCATTTTATTATTCATATTTTAGATCTTTTTTTTTTTCTTCTTCTTAAAGAAGACCCTTTAACATTTCTTATAACTGGTTTGGTGGTGATGAACTCCTTTAGCTTTTTTTTGTCTGAGAAGATTTTTATCTGTAGCTTGGATTTAAATGATAGCTTTGCTGGGTACTCTTGGTTGTAGGTCTTTGCTTTTCATCACTTTGAATATTTTGTGTCAATTCCTATGGCCTGCAAAGTTTCTGCTGAGAAATCAGCTGACAGTCTCATGGGAGCTCCCTTGTAGATAACTGTCTTTCTCTTGCTGCCTTTAAGATTCTCTCTTTGTCTTTAACTTTTGGCATTTTAGTTATGATGTGTGTTGGTGTGGGCCTCTTTGGGCTCATCTTATTTGGGACTCTCCACACTTCCTGAACTTGTATGTCTATTTCCTTTGCCACATGAGGGAAGTTTTCTGACATTAATTTTTCAAATAGGTTTTTAAATTCTTGTTCTCTCTCTTCTCCTTCAAGCATTCCCATGATGTGAATATTGATACCCTCGATGTTGTCTGAGAGACCCCTTAAACTATACTCAATTTTTTGGGATTTTTTTCTTCCTTTTTTTTAATATATATTTTTTTACTGTTCTCATTGGGTGTTTTGTGCTACTTCATTTTCCAAATTGCTGATTTGCTCCTCTGCTACATTTACTCCACTGTGAATCCTTCTAGTGTATTCTTCATTTCTGACTGGTGCTTTTTAACGTTTTCTATCTCCATTTTTATGTTTATAATCTCTTTGTTAATGTTCTTCCTGAGTTGTTCTATTTTTCTTCTAAATTTGTTGAGCATCCTTATAACCAGTGTTTTGAACTCTGCATCTGGTAGATTGCTTGTCTCCATTTTTTTATTTTTATTTTTTCTGCAGTTTTGTCTTGTTCTTTCATTTGGGACATGTTTCTTTGTCTTCTCATTTTTGCTGCCTCCACTGTGTTTGTTTCTTTGTACTAGGTAGACCTGCTAAGTCTCCTGGTCCTACATAAGAGTGGCCTTCTGTAGTTGGTGTCCTGTGGGACCCAGTGGCATAGCCTCCATGGTCACCTGAGCTCGTGCTTCAGGTGCTTCCCCCAGGTGTTCAGTGTGCACCCTCCTGTTGTAGCTGAGCCTTGATTGCTGTTGGCATGTCAATGGGAGGGATTGACCCTCAGGCCGATTGACTGTGAGGACTGGCTGAGACTACAGCAAAAGAGCTGCTATGCAGGAGCTCATTTCAGTGGAGCTCTAGTGCCTGCTGAGTCCCCCGCTGAGTGTGTCACTCTGAAGATGATTATGTGGTACTCCAGTGTTGTCTGAAGCTATCCACTAGGTGTGCTGGCTTTGGGGCCTCCTGGGAGGTGCAGGCCAAGGTCAGCTGTTGCCTGTGCCCTGCCTGGGGCCACTCAGCATGAACTACAAAGTGATCTGCAGATGGTTGCCACTTTTGCTGGGCTTGGATGGTTGCCACTTTTGCCCAGGAGACGTCAAGCTGTGGACTGAGTCAACCTGTCACTAGTTGCTTAGCACTAGTTGCTTGGGGTTGCTTAGCAAGTGGTATGGGGCATGCTGCTACCAAATACTGCTTGTTTGGGCTTTATGGACCTTTGAGAGATTTTGCAAAGTCCACAGCATGAGCCAAGTCAGACTGTTCATATAGAAACCACTGGAAGTGGCTTGGGTGGGCCCAAAAGTTAGGTGGGGAGGGGTCTCAGGGAGCCAACATATGGGGCAAATGGTGTTAGCCATATTGTTGGAGATTCAGATGGTGTCAGCCTGCACCTGCAGGAAGAGGGCTCAACAAAGGAACAATGGCCTCTGCAGCACTTCTGCCTGGGAGAAAGCTATGCCTCCAGCCCTTGCCCCAAAGCCAGACAATTCAGTTTCCCTATGTTCCTGGCACGTCTTGAGTTGCTGCCCCAGTGCTAGAGCTCAGAGCATGAGTCTAAGTAAGTCCATGCGTGGACCCTTTAATAGGAACTCTCAGGACTCCAGCAGCCCTTTGTTGCATTCAGCCATAATCCCTACTGGTTTTCACAGCCTGAAGTTAGGGGGCCTTCTCTTCACAGTAATAGAACCCTGGGCTGGGGATTCTAGTGTAGGGCTGGAACTCCTTGCTCCTCAGAGGGGACCTCCCCAGCTGAGATGGCCCTCCTGATTTTTAACTGGCATACGGGTGTGTGGGGCTAGCCCGGTCTGCGTCTCCACCCCTCCTACAAGTCTAGTTGTGGCTTTTTCTTTATATCCTTAGTTATAGGACTTATGTTTAGCTAGACTTCAGGTGGTCCTCAATGATGGTTGTCCTGTAGTTTAGCAGTTATTTTATGTGGTTGTTGGAGGATGCAAGTACTGAGGAATATTGTTAATATTTATGTTTTATGATTTGGCAAAAGGTTACTGAAGTTAGTTTTTGTGGATTCAGCACAAAGAACAGACAGATTTAATTATGTTTTAAATAGTTTGGGGACTCATAAAGGTAGACTCCTGTGTATAGTGTACCTATAATTATCTTTACCAGAAGCTCCCAGTTTATTTCTGACAGTTCTGGAGGCTGGAAACCTGAGACATGGTCAGGTTCTGGTGAGGTCCCTCTTCTGGTTTCTAGATAGCCCTCTTCTTACTGTGTTCTCATAGCTTGCTGTGTCCTAGCTAGTTCTCTGGTCTCTAAGGGCGCTTATCTCATTCATGAAGGCTCTACCCTCCTGATCTGATCACCTACCAAATCTCCACCTCCACATGTTATGCATTAGAATTAAGGTTTCAATATATGAAACATGCAGTCATGGCAGAGGGGCCACCTAAGGAGCTATCTGGAAGAGCTTCACAGATGCGGTCAGTTGTGAATTCTCTTCAAATAAGAGTAGAGTTTTCATAGTAGACAGGTGTGTGTGTGTGTGTGTGTGTGTGTGTGTGTGTGTGTGTGTGTGTGTGTGATAAATCTTCTAAGAGATGTAAGATAAATGTAAAAGTATTAATATGCAGATACAGCCTGCTCTCATGGTGGCAATTGCTTCAATTTTGGACTCATTGGTGCTGTAAATGAAAATCTTAATTTAAATACTCCTCCCAATAAAGATTCCTCTGCTCCTTCTTTTTCCCTGGAATGGCGTTATGTTTCTTTAAAAATCATTCTCATTTGTGAATCGTAGCTGATTTAACAAAATTTCTCTCCAGGAGGAGACCTGAGTTTGTGTCTCTGTGCTGCTACAGATTTTTGGCGTGACTCTGAGTTAGTCCTCCACATTTGTAAAAGGGTGCCCTCTCTCATATTAATCCCAGATGAAATCTTTGTAAACTGTAAAGTCCTTATGTATTATTATTCTGCATCATTCTATAATTATTTGACATTATAGAGTGTGTTCCGAAGCTACCCAAGTACAGAAAGAAACTAGACCAAATCACACAAAAATAAAGTCCAGGAAAAGGTGGGGATCTTTTTGAAGCCACTATAACAAAAATACCATAGGCTAGGTAGTTTTAACTACAGTCATTTATTTCTCAGTTCTGGAGGCTGGGAAGTCCAAGATCAAAGTGCCAATTGGTTACCTTTCTAGTGAGAACCTTCTTTCTAGTTTGCAGATGAATGCCTTCTTGCTGTGTGCTCACTGGGATGGGGGGTGTTCTCATTTTTCTTCTCCACCCTCATGACCTAATTACCTCTCAAAGGCCCTATCTTCAAATATCACCACATTAGGGAATAGTGTTTTATCACATGAATTTTTTTTTTGTGGGGGGACACAAACATTCAGTCCACAGCATGAGGAATTGTAGAGATTGTAATTGTCATACCCCTAGGGCCCCAAAGCCTCAGGATAATAGCAGAAACTCTATTCAGGAGACCACAGGCCTGTATCAAAACAGACAGAAGAAATGGTTTCTATTGAAATTTGCACCAATGCTACAGTGCAGATACCTTCTCCCTCCCTCCCTCCCTCCCTCCTTCCCTCCCTCCCTCCCTCCCTCCCTCCCTCCCTCCCTCCCTCCCTCCCTCTCTCCCTCCACCCCTCCTCCCTCCCTCCTTCCCTCCTGACTCCTTCCCTTTCTTCATTCTCTATTTCTCTCCTGCCCTCTCTTATCTATTATGTGATAGCTATGATGCTAGTCACAAAAGCTTCCTATGGAAGTTCACAGTCTAAAGGGGACAGAGGCTCTTAAACCCACCCATACTGACGATGCAGAACTAGAATGGGAGTAGGGTGTTCGAGGTGTAGTTGGACATCAAGGAAGGGGCTCCTATGACTGATGGTGGCAGTTAGGAAACTGTTACTTCCATTCTGGCCTGTTTATTAAGGCATGAGTTTTATTTGTATATGAAAATGTACTTCTGTACGTATTTACTGAGTATTTGCAGAATGTCAGAAACCGGATTTTTACTGTCGTCTGGTTAGACCACATCTGATCACCACCGGAGCTAGGCACACACTATAACCTGACTTTTTGAGATCTTTTCTAATGAAATTATACTTTTTCTTGATGTGAGTTACAGGGAAGTTGTTTGCCTTTGGTCTAAAATACACTGTGCTTTTGTGGGTTCAGGAGTAGGCCATCAAACCCTGGTCATTGTTCCAATATAACCCTGCCCATTTCATGCTCTCATTCAATTCACTTTACTTCACTCCAACTCAATTTCATTTAATTCAATTAAATTTGGTTCAAAACATTTATAGGCTCTGGGCATTGTCTTTGTGCTTCCTGGTCTTGACAATTTCCATGGTGGCCACTGGGTGGCAGTGTGTCCCATGAAATGTTCATTTCTGTGGGGCTGGTGCCTGGTTCCTCCCCCAATTCTAAGGCTCACAGATTGTTGCTCCTCACTTGGGTTTGTTTAATGCACACTTCCAAATTGAACCGACAGCTTGTATTATAGCTGTGTGTGTGCAGTATATGTGCTTAATTATAGTGTGGAATTAAATTCAAAAGGGTGAGAAAGTGGTTACATGTGTACATTTCCAAAGCCTGTTCTAGTGCGCAGCTTTTTCCTGGGGCTCAGGCAGGGATGATGAAACTGCAGAGGAAGCCTCAAACTCAACGGCAGGTGGCATCTACTTGGCACAAAGACAACTGTGCAAATTTTGCTTCCTGGGTCCCAGACAGTACGGCTCTGAGGTCCCTGCCCTGCCCACCTGCTGCCCCAGGTTTAGATGCCCAGCCTCTGTGCTCTTCCTCTGCTCCCAGCTGATCTGCCTTATAAGAGCTGGCCTTCATGGGTCCAGCATCCTGCCCCTCATCTCCTCCCCATCTCCCAGCATCATCTACTTATTCCCATCCTCCACGGAGCTCTGCAAACTTTTCTTTACTATGTGGAATATCAGAGCCTTTAGAAAGACATTTAATGTCCAGAGATGTCTCTAATGGTGCAATTCCAGGCACTGAAAAGGTCAATGGAAACAATCAGCAGAATGGAAAGGCCTAAAGGTTATCTTTGTAGCATCCCCAGCAAGTAGGTGGTCCATTGATGTTGAATACCTCCAGTGATGGGGATCTCACTGCTTCATAAGCAGGTCATTTCCTTCCTGTAACTTTTAATCATTTTTAAATTTCTCATTGTCTTTGAGCTGAAATCTGGCCTGCTATAGCTTTCAACTAGTGGTCCTCATTCTTTCCTCTAGGCCCATATAGGTAAGACTTGTGGATCTTGTTACATTGCACATTTTGATCTGGTGTATTTGAGGTAGGGCCAGAGATTCTGCAACTCTAACAAGCTCCTAGGTGATGCTGCCCCTGCTGGTTCGAGGACCACACTGTGAGCAGTAACAAGGAGTAGAGGAAAAACATTAGCATTTTGTTTTTTGCCTAGTTTTAATCTCTTTATCTTTTTGTTTTACTTTGAGATTTTTTTTGGGCTTGATTGTCCATGCTCCTTGTTAAATCTTTTTTTAGTTGCTTTCTTCTTTTAGTACTAACAACTCTTTCTTGTTCTCTAATTAAATTCCCTTTATAGCATCCTGTTTTATGTATAAAACTAGAGGCCCGGTGCATAAAATTCGTGCACTGGGGGTGGGGGTGTCCCTCAGCCCAGCTTGCACCTTTTCAATCTGGGACCCCTCGGGGGAGTCCGTCTGCCAGCAGTGAGACATCCCTCTCACAATCCGAGACTGTTGGCTCTTAACCACTCACCTGCCTGGCTGCCTGATTGCCCCTAACCACTCCACCTGCCAGCCTGATAGCCCCCTAACTGCTCCCCTGCTGGCCTGATTAACACCTAATTACTTCCCTGCTGGCATGATTGACACCTAACTGCTTTCCTGACAGCCCCGATCACCCCTAACTGCCCTCCCCTGCAGGCCTGGTTGCCCCCAACTGCCCTCCCCTGCAGGCCTGATCCCCCTTAACTACCCTACCCTGCAGGCCTGGTATCCCCCAACTGCTCTCCACTGCCAGCCTGATCACCCCTAACTGCCCTTCCCTGCAGGCCTGGTTGCTCCCAACTGCCCTCCCCGGCAGGCCTGGTCACCCCCAATTGTCCTCCCCTGCAGGCCTGGTCCCCCCCAACTGCCCTCCCCTGCAGGCCTGGTTGTCTCCAACTGACCTCCCATGCCGGCCATCTTGTGACAACGTGGGGGTGGCCATCTTGTGACAACATGGTGGCAGCCATCTTGTGATGATGTGAGGGCAGCCATCTTGTAACAACTTGGGGGCAGCCATCTTGTGATGACATGGGGCGGCCATCTTGTGACACAAGGGCGTGAGGGTCAATTTGCATATTACCTCTTTATTATATAGGATATCACTCTGAGGATATATTTTTTGAGCCTTTCTTCTCTTTCCCATATTTTTTGTTGTCTCTAGGTTCCTTTTGTTTTTAGTTTGCTATACTGTCTCTTATGGTGCAATCTTGGCCCATATGTATGATGGCTCTTTATCTGTCCACATTAAAGAGGCAGGTACTGAAAGCCGTTTGAAGTTCTGAGTGCATGGGCTGGGCTTATTGATGGTGTGTGTGTGGGGGGAGGAACTTTATGGAGGATGACTGGAGCACAGGATAACCTTTGGATGAGATATCCTCAAAGTCAAAAGCCTTTATTCTAGGACATTTTCAATTTGGTCTTGATAGGACCTACTAGTAGGTCTCTGTAACATCAGGTTTCTATAATGTTAACTTATTCATATTTCTTAAGATATCAAACTTCCTTAGGCCTCAGATGGAATTGGGCTAGGTGACCTCAAAGGACTCCTTCCATTCTATGGTTTTATAATATGATTCTGGGTAGAGATTAGTTAAGAGATGAAAGCATATTAGAGGGAATCAACTATGCTAAAATATAAAAATCCTTTGAAGCTGTCAGGAGATGGCTCCTAAAAATCTAATAAAAAATTTGACTCACTGGAGACATGATTCAGTGGGAGATAATTAGAAATAAACTTGGGAGGGAGGACTCAAGGAGGGATAATATTTAGTGGCAATGCCTTAATTAATTTTGCCTATGCCCTTGGGATGTTGAAGTCACTAAGTTTTGCAGACTACCTCTTGGAGCTGAATTGCACACATCAGCTGGACGTTGCTGATTGAACAAGGCATTATAGATCCAGAGAGAAGGATGAAGTATTTATTAGATTTTAATTTATAATAACCCATCCAAGACCCTGGGTCTTCGACTGACAGATCACTATACAAAGTCAACATCTTGGAGGATTTCTAAAAGTATGTTCTTTTTTTGGAGAGTATTATGCTGAGCGAAATAAACCAGTCAGAGAAAGATAAGTATCACATGATCTCACTCATATGTGGAATCTAATGAATCAAATAAACTGATGATCAAAAATAGACCCAGAGTCATAGAAGCATGAACAGACTGTTGAACCTCAGAGGGAACGCAGGGGAGGGTGGGTGGGAAGAAATCAACCAATGAACTTATATGCATACTAGAGGCCTGGTGCATGAAATTCATGCACAGGTAGGATCCCTAGGCCAGGCCGGTGATCAGGGTCAATCAGGTTCCCTGCCTCCCCGCCTCCTTCCCTCACCACCCACAACCGCCGCCACCCACCCCCAGTTCCCTGTCCCAGCCCAGGGACTGGCCAGGGGGAGGACTGGGGGGGGGGGGGGAGAGGGATCTGGGAGGTTGGCTGCCAGCTCCAAGGAGGGAGTTGGTGGGGCCTGCCGGCCGGGGGGAGAAACCAGGAGGTTGGCCAGCAGGCCCCATCGGCGACTGGGACCTGCAGGCTGGGGTCAGCTCCTGTGTTGAGTGTCTACCCCCTGGTGGTCAGTGCGCATTATAGTGACCAGTTGTTCCATCGTAACAGTCACTTAGGCTTTTCTATATATAGATATGCATTATCCATGGACACAGACAATGGGGTGGTGAGGGCCTGGGAGTGTGGAGGATGGGAGTGGCTGGAAGAGGTTTATGGGGGAAAAAGGAGGACCTATGTAATACTTTCAACAATAAAGATATATGTATAAAAAAAGATTTTTTTATTGATTTTTTTTTTTTTTTTAGAGAGAGAGGAAGTGAGAGGGAGAGAGAAATATCAATCAGCTCCCTCCTGCACACCTACTAGTGGGGATCAAGTCAACAAACCATGACAGGAAATCGAGGCAACCTTTTTGTGCACAAGACGACACCCAACCAATGGAGCCACACCTGCCATGGCTAAAATTATATTCTTGTTTACTCCTAAACATGAAGCTGTGTTCTTCCCCCTGGGGCTGCTTGAGGTTTAGGGACCCTGAAAAGGTGGTAGGAAAAACATCCCTTGGAGCTTTCACATTTCTGCACAGGAATTTACTAGGCTCTGATGTGTGTGTTTAATTCAAATGCAAACTAAGTCTTAAACTCTATTTGCTTACTTAGACTGTACATTCCTGCAAAATTGTGTCTCCATTTTTGTGTGTATCACTCATACAATATAGGCAGTTGGTGTTAATTACATGTTTGAGGAAATGAATATATTGAGATGCCAACATACCCTAGAAAACTGCTTCCTTTTCATCCCCCTCTAACTCATGGTGAAATCTATAGGTGGTGACCTATGGATTCACCATTCAAGTTCAGCACATTCTAAGCAGGCCGAGTATTGGAACTGGGGCTTGTTCAAAAGACAAAGGTACATTCGGCTCCATTTGATGGAATTCCAATGTCACAAAATACCTTGAGGAATAATATTGGAGCCAATACTCCTTACTTCAGCAGCGTGACTTGTCCTACAGTCACCTCAATATCATATTGCCGGAGAAGAAATATAGCTAACCTGTCATAATGGTATTTACACAGAGCGCAGGAGAGAGTGATGACGGGGGAGACATTTAGGGGAGATTTCCTGGATTTACGGTATTGATTTTTGTTCTTTGTATGAGGAAGAAATTAACATCCCTCCTCCTGGAAATATGTTCTCTGTAATGAGCCTAGTTAACTTTATGAAATACAGCTTACCAAGCTCGTGTTTGCCCAGAAGAGGGACTGGAAATGATTCAGAGGGGGAACGGCAATCTCACCCACACATGGGATTCTATTAAACTGCAGTCAAGGAAGAAGGGAACTTAGAACGGCTTTGGCATTTGTAAAGCAAATGAAAGACAAGCTTTAGTTGGGGAAACTTGTTTAAGATAGAGCTGGAGGGGAGAGAGGATTTGAATGGTAGCGCAGTCTTGGTGGTGGCTTTCTGTTTTTGTTTTGAATACAGCCATTCATCTATCCATTCAAAACCATTACCAAGGGCTCCACACCATTCTCAGCACTTGGGATGTAAGGAATTGCCTTTAGGGAGCTGAGAGACCAGAAGAGGAAACCACAAAACCAGTCTCATAGAGGTTGAGCGTGGAGACTTTCACAATTTAGGAAATTCAGAATCTCCTCTGAGCATTATAAAATGGGAAACTTAGTTTTGGCACAGCCTGATGTCTGTGTATCATCATTAGTTCTCTGGCACCTGTCACAGCATCTGGCTCATACTTTGAAATCAGTCCTCCTAAAAATATGCCTTTCATCATCTCTTCCTTTCTTAGGGATCTAGCGACTTCCTAGTTGCCCGATGAAGTCAAGATCAAAAGCCTATGCCTGAGTTTTAAGGCTGTTTATAATTTAGCTTCTCTTCTTTACCAACCACATGGGCACAGCCTCTGAGGGGCACCTTTCACCTCTGCGATGGCTCTCAGTCAGCTGGTATCCTCGGATAGAATCTTCAGCTTGTTAAAATGTTGGCAGATAGCTGCTGCCCCAAGGAGCACCCCTACCCTCCAACCCCGAGTGCTCCTTTGCCTGGGATCCGCCCACTCTTTCACAACCCAGCAAGTGAAAGGTTAATGCCTGACAATGCAGGGACCACCAGACTCAGCACCATCTACTCTGCCGGTCTGAGCCCAGGCTGGACAGCTGGTGAAATATAGTGCATCCACCCTGCACAGCCCTGTGGGACCCACTTTGCACTCTTTCCACCCTCCGTGCTTGCTCTTCCTCTTCTTTGCCTATTTAGATACTTGTCATTTTTCAAGACCCAATGCAGCAAACTCCACCTGTGCATTTAACAACTGTTTATCAAGGGTCTGAAATGGACATAATGGCACAGAATGCATTGTTGGGCCCTCGTGGGGCCTGAAGTCCAGAATGGGGAGAGAAACAATTATCAAATAATCATCCAACACAGCATTAGCTGTGTGATATGGTAGTAGGAGGCTGGGGCAGTGGGGTTTGTGGGAACTGCACCTGGGTACCTGATGGGGTCTCTATATTCAGGTCTTATACCTGATCTGGGGTTGGGGGAAGGGATAAGGAGGTCAGGGACACCTTCTCTGCAGTCCAGCTTTTGAGTTGAGGCCTGAAGTATGAGTGGATATTAACTAAGCATAAAGGAGGGAAGGGAGTGTCACAGAGTAAAAATGACATGTACAAAGGCCCTGGGGTAGAGGAAGCAATGAAAGGTGTGTCTGAGGAACTGACAAGAGCCAGTGTGGTGGCCTGCAAGTTCTATTTCCTTTTTATTTTTTATTTTATTGTTTATAGTATTACATATGTTTCCTTTTTCCCCATTGACCCCCCGCCCCCGCTCCCACCTCCCAGGACAAGCCCCCACCATTTCTTATCATAGACTCTTCTACAACTCCTCAGGATTACATCCTTATATCCTCCTGTTGATTTATTAATAAAGAGATTGATGGCTTCAGCAAGCAGTAATTTAGGACCTATGGTGTGCTGTGAAAGGCAATGGGAATGCACAGCCTCGTATATACTCCCACAGTACTTTTTAAAGCTTTTCCCTTTTGCAGTGCTCAGCCCACTTTTCAGTGCTGTGCCTTGCTTATTCTCCCTTCCCTGAACCTCACAGAGGCTAGGCTGCATTCTGAAATGATTGTCTGTCCTATTTATTAGAGTGTCCCCAGATCCTGGGATAGAGTACCGGGTAGGTGCTCAGTACATGTTTGTTGAATAAATACTTGTGTTGAATGAAAGCCTGATGAGACATGTTTGTGACCTGAAGAAGCTTATGCCTGATAACTGTTTTACATAATGCTTTGCACTGTTCTTTAATTGCTTCATTTGCAGACGTCTCTCCCACTAGACCAATCTTTTTTTTGGCCATGCCCCACCTAAGCATCTCTAAAATCCTGATGCCCTGCCCCCTGTGACATATAATTCTTATTATTCAAAAAGTGAACTCCTATTCACGTAGAGGAAGCCTAAAAGGCCATTACCTTGGTCTAAACAAGCTTCCAAAGAACATGGCATCCAAGAATGAAAGGACAGTTGAAGTACTGAGGAAGAAATCACTAAGAAATTGTTAAAAAAATAATAATACTATGAAGTGATATGAAAAATAGCAAATAGAGTTAAAACATATAATAGAGAACTGAAATGCATAAATGTGTCACAATATATATTTATATACTGTATATGAGGCCCCTAGGACAATAAGAAATACAAAACATTCACTGTTAATAACTCATTCTCGAATTATCCCCCTTAAAAATCAAATTGCCCCCCTGTGGGACATGTGCCCCACATTGGGAAACCACTGCACTAGACTGTAAGCTCTTAGAGAGTAGGACTGGTCAGTTAAGGATCATCTGTGCAGCCTTTGTCTAAGAACTCATAAGAATGAAAGTATATGATACAAACCAGAATCCAGCAGCTGATGAACAGAAGTTTGCAAAATAGAATCCATCACAATAAAAGAAGTCCTTTGAAACTTCCATGAGAACCTACCATAAGAGACCCTGATGATGATGATAGTTTATTTAAAAAAATATATTTTATTGATTTTATTTTTTAAATATATTTTATTGATTTTTTACATAGAGGAAGGGAGAGGGATAGAGAATTAGAAACATCAATAAGAGAGAAACATCGATCAGCTGCCTCCTGCACACCTCCTACTGGGGATGTGCCCGCAAGCAAGGTACATGCCCTTGACCGGAATCAAACCTGGTACCCTTGAGTCCGAAGGCTGATGCTCTATCCACTGAGCCAAACCGGTTAGGGCTATTTTATTGATTTTAGAGAAGAAGGGAGAAGGAGAGAGAGATAGAAACATCAATGATGAGAGAGAATTATTGATTGGCTGCCTCCTGCATGCCCCCTACTGGGGATCGAGCCCACAACCCAGGCATGTGCCCTTGGCTGGAATCAAACCTGGGACCCTCAGTCCACAGGTTGACGCTCTATCCATTGAGCCAAACCAGCTAGGGCGATGATGATAGTTTTAACTCAATTCTCACAGTGCTGTGGTGCTTTTCCTATGAATTCATGACTTTACAATACAGAGTTGTATACTTATTGGGTTTAAAGAAGGTATATAGCCTGCCAGGTAAGCACTATATATATAATTTTTTTTTTTTTTTTTTACAGTTGAGCAGAGCAGATAGACCTAACCTTTGGCCATGCCCCTGCCTGAACTCTCACCTACAAAGGTGACACGAAAAGCCACACTGTTATTACCTCTCAGCATGGTTTATTGCCTCCCTTAAAGAGAAAAGGGTCTGTGATGGGATCCTGCAGCCGGGATGTGAGGAGGCTCCTCTCAACCCCTGGGGAGCGCTGGGGTCATTCTATACCGCCATGAGCCCGGTGCAGGAAATTCTTAGAGGAAAAACTCATCAGGCACGGAATGGAAATCTATTTGGGGCTTTGCAGGTCTGGGATAACCTCTCCAGTGACCTCACCCCGACTCACAAATGGGCTGGTTGTGCGGTGGCAGGTGGGCCTTCTCGTCTGTGTTTCAGGCGATGGCTTGGACGAAGGGAAGAAGGCATGGTCCTGGGGAAGAAATGAGCCCCAAGGAGGCTGCCAATTACTGCACCTGTCAGTGTTCAACAACAGATAAAATTAATTCAGAAACCCAAACAGTCTGCAGAAAACCGAACACAATTATCTAAGAAATTAAGTTATACCGTTGCCATGACCTTTAATCAATCATTCAACCGTTAATGTTAATTTTGTGATCTAAAAATCATAGTTCTATTTGCATTTTAATGGCTGCTAAATGAGTGTCATCAGGAAGAAATAATGGCAGGGTGGCCTTTTGCTACAAATTCTTCCTTCCTAATGGCCACGCGGAAAGCGAGGGACGGGTGTTTGGAAAAGGTTTTGTTTCGCCTTCTAGCAGATGTATGGCGCTGCCCTTCTCAAATGAAAAAACAAGCAATTCCCCACAAATACCACCACCTGTTGTTATAAATAAATCCAAGCTGTAAAATGGAACGCCAGCTTAATGGCAAAATCATTACAAGCATCCTACCCTCCTCCCACCAGCCCTTCATGATAGAGCCTCTTAACAAGTTGTTTCTCAGTCCTGTACCTTTTTAAGCTTTCGACCAGCCATCCGGCCCCATCCCTAACCCGGAGAAATGGCCTGTGGATTTGTGGCTAAAAATAAAAAGTTACCAACCTCGGGGAGAATGATCACACATTCGTTTGAACAGTTTGAGCGGCTAGAAACTGGCTACACGCCACTCCATATTTAGGGTTTCCTTTACATCTTAATCCCGACATCCAGTGGCAGATTTCACAGCTAATGAACCTACCCTTCAAGTAGGAGCACAAAGTCCTAATTAAATCAGGGCATCGTGAGGTTATTGGCAGGCTGCTTGTAATTCGGCAGAATCTGGCTTCCATGAGCAGGTAGAGGGAAACGATAAAGCATCAGAGCTGAAATGTGTCCTTTCATTATCCTCGTATCTATTTCCAGATTCCTTTGGCCTGCAATAGACTGTATCACTCCATCTATAAACAGTGATTGTTTAGCAGGCCCAGGGTATTATATTTACTAAAATATTATGTCTCTTACCTGAACCTCAGCTTCTTCCTTTTAGTTCCTGGGAGGAGATTTATATGAATTATTTCTTCTGATGAGAGAGGTCTTGAACTTACAAATTTTTTTTTTTTGGGGGGGGGAGCTTTAAAAATCAAGTTTCAGAGATTTTATGAGTATAGAAAATTCAAACAGGGATGTAAGGAGACAGTATTAGAAATGAATGCTCACTTATTTTTTTCCTCCAAGAAAATGTGGAGGAGGGGGAATGTTCCTGCAAAGATTGCAAAACTCCATTTCATAAAAGATTTATTAGCAATGACAGAGGGAGATTGCTGAGTGGAACCCTGATAAATGCTTCATTTTTCCCCACTGCTTTAAAATTATGGGTTCTGTCCATAAAGTACCGATTAATTCATATTCACTCAATGACATATCCTCCCCCCCCCCCCCAAGCAAAGATGGTAAGCATTTTACTTCAACAAATAAAGAACTCTGGGTGGGATGCATATTAATTCATTTAGCTCTGGAATTTGCACTGCAATTTATGCAGCTAATCACCACAAAGCTGGAAAGAATCTTTTCTTTGACTGTGACAAGACCTGCCTACATTTCAGCATTTCCCCTACTAAGGTATTATTAATCTCTAAACTCACAGAATTGAAGTCTTATCTAAGACCCTTTAAAACACAGTGGTGTCATACATAGCAACTCCCAGAGAGAGAAGTTTCTTCGCTATTCTAAAAGACTGACCATCCCGACCAGTCCGCATGGCTCAGTAGTTGAGCGTTGACCTACAAACCTGGAGGTCACGATTTGATTCCCAGCCAGGGCACATGCCTGAGTTGCAGGCTTGATCCCCAATGTGGGGTGTACAGGAGGTATCGGATCAATGATTCTCTGTCATCATTGATGTTTCTATCTCTCTTCTTTCCCTTCCTCTCCGAAATTAATAAAAATATAAATAAAAAAAGACTGACGGTTCCAATTCAAATATTGTCTTGTTTAAAGAATCCAGATAAAGTAACGTGTCTGTTCTAAATGTCCAGAGAAAATTTCAGAATATTGGGTGGTTCAGGGCAAAAAAAAAAAAAAAAAAAAAAAAATTGCAAGTGCCTGGAGGGAAGAGAGGAGATGTTGGCAGCTAAGGAAGAGCCAGCAGTGGCTGTTAGCTCAGGAGATCCCTGGGAGAAACACAACACTATTGCAGTGAGGTGGCCAGGACTTCCCTGCTTCATTAGGTGGCTGAAAAACTACTTCCATGTAATTCTCAGAGAGCCAGAAAGTGTTTTAATGAATTTTTAAATTATAAGAGCAATATGCTCCCATTTTAAATGCTGGAGAAGTCCTAGTAAAGGAATTATTTCAGAAGCTAGCACTATGCTAGACACTGTCCTGGGTGAGTGAGGAGCTTCCCACAAAAGCTCCCTTAATTCTGGGTGGGAACTTGGGACTGTAACTTCTATGAGGGCAGGTATCAGACCTGTCTTGTTCACATGGCCCAGTGCTGGGCATATGGTAGATGCTCACTGTCTATTTGTTGAGGGAAATAAAGTTGTGATCAAATAGTAAAAACAGTGCATGTCCAAAATTTGGTTTTTGGATAATTTTTATTGAGAGACCTACAAATATTGGTGTGAGCAGCTAGCTATCTGGTTGTGAGTAATTTCTAAGTAGTTTTGTTAAGGATGTAGTTTTTAAATAGGTAGAGAATGACCAGATATCAAGTTGCAGTGAGGAGGGAGAATGCTGCCTTCCATAAAAAAATAATACTGACTTGCCCTGGCCTGTGTGTTCAGTGGTTAGACTCTAATCGTTAGAGCATCCACCTGTGCACTGAAAGGTCATGAGTTTGATTCCCAGTCAAGGGCATATTCCTGGGTTGCAGGTTCCATCTGTGTATGCGGGAGGCAGCCAATGGATGTGTCTCTCTCACTTAGATTCTTCTCTCTCTCTGTCTTTCTTTCTAGTAGACTGTGACAAGACCTGCCTGGCATTTCAGCATCTCCCTCCCTCCCTCCCTCTCTCCCTCTCACTATCTCTAAAAATCAATGGGGAAAAAATATCCTTGAGTGAGGATTAACAAAAATATCCTCAGGTGAGGATTAATTATATCCTTAACAAAACTACTTAGAAACAACAACAACAACAACAACAACAACATAATAATAACACTGACTTGTTAAATGCTGCTATGTGCTAACTATGGAACTAAGCCTAACTTACCTCTTTTAATTCCACAATAACTCTGGGAAGTATGCATTTTCCTCCCCACTTTATAATTTGGTTCAGGAAGCATTACTAATTGTTCAAGAATTCATAGCTAGTAAGTGGCAGGCATGGCATTTGAACTCTCCTTTGTGTGAATCCAGCACCGTGTTCATAACCTCCATGCCTTATGGCCTGGAGTTTAGGTCAGCCAAAAATGCCAGCCAAATACAGGAGCACATCCAGGGCTGGCACGCAGGGATGTTAGAAGATCCACCACAAGGAGCTGAGTCTAGAAGAATATGTGGGGTCTACTGAGGATCCAAGATCTGGAAAAGAATGTTGGACCGAGACTCTCATAGCTTTGAAGAGGATGAGTTCTGATCATGTTGGCAGTGAGCATAGAGAAAGCTAGGGAACAGAGGTATGGGAGCTAATGACTGGCATTGAGGGACAGGAAGCATAGCCACTGAAGGCTGGGGTATAAGAGTCTGTGTTCAGCTACTGAAAAGCTTGGGCTTTTGCAGTTGAAAAGTTGAGATGCAAAATGGGGTCTCAGCCACTGGTAGAAACAGAATGAATTATGATTAATTCCATAAGGCACCCTGGTGACAAGAGAGGTCAGCCTACTTGTCTTATTTGGGGACAAAATTAGTACCAGGGCCAGGAATAGAACCCAAAAGGAATCCAACTGACTCAGTCACCAGAATTGGAAGGTGTGACTCAGTGAGGGGCAGACTATTGCGTGTTTGTCTGACCTCAGGAAATAGTTACTCCTAATGTAGGAGACTCAGGTTCACTTCTGCCAAATTTAATTGATATGTTGTATATTTCAAGCTTTCCGCTTTAATAATAATGTGTTAATATTTATTGCACATCTAGGATGAGTCAGGAACAGTGAATGACACTTTACTTTCATCTTATTTAATCTTCACAACAATTTTGGGTGGTTAGTCCTGTGATCATCATCTTCATTTTACAAATAAATGACATGAAGTCTTGGAAGGGTTAAGTAATTTGTGTAAGGTCCTGTGTCCAGGAAGTGTGGAACAGGGCAACGTGTCTCAGTGTACCAGAACAGCTGGACACATCATTAAGACACTGAAATTTTCCTATTCTAGTGGGAAAGTAGTCATTACAAGCCCCTCTGAGTGTCTCCCGCCCAGGAGACCCTCCCCCCCCCTCCTAGCTTGCCCCATGATCAACCAAGTAAAGAGGGGCTGGGACCACAGAAGGTCTCCAGGGTCAGAGTTTGCTCTTATTGGTCAGTCCCTCTGCTGAACTAGGTGCACATATTTTGAACATCATCCCCAGTTTTCATGATACACTTCCCAGAGGGCAGGCTAGGGCTCAATAAGCCTAGCCATTCTATAAGAGAATGTATGAATCAACGTGAGGAGGCTTCAGATTTATAAGCTCTTCCTGGTATCCCTTCATCAATGGTTGCTTCAGGGAGGGGCTGGTAATCTTTCTTGTTCTTAACCCAACTTTTCTCAGCTTTTTGGACTTGGCCCTTTGTAAAGGTACTGGTCCTGTTAAAACCTACTTATACTTCCTGCCATTGCTTTCAGTGGGGCAGGTGGTAAAATAATGGAAGGCAGGTAATGAACTCCAAGACTGTTGAGTTATTTCAGTGCAGTTTAATGAAAAAACAAAACAACACACATACACACACACACAAAACTGGAATCTGAAGGCAGCTCAATTGAGATCAAGTCTTGGCTCCATCAATTATTATCTGTACGACCAAACCTCTTTAATCCAAACCTTTTTGAATCTCTTCACTTTTAAAATGAGGGTAATTTTAGCCATCCCTCCTAGATTCCTACCACTTTTGAAACCTTTTCACCAGAGAGAGAAGTAAATTAATATCACAATGAATATAGTCTACTGTACAATGTAGTTGTCTAGTCCTCAAGGGGATCGAAAAATTGGCAGAGCAGGTTATTAATAGTTTCCAAGATAGAATTCACACCAAATCTGCACTATTCTTTGCCTCTAAAAAGTAGATAAAGGTTTTCTGTCTTGTTTGTTGTGATGGGTTTGTTTACTGAAGCTCTTCTTTTAGAACTGTCTAGAACTTTTCCAATTTAAGTGATTCAGAAGTGACATTTCCAAAACTAGCCTGAGACTTTGCTCTGCTCTCCTTAGCCTTACCTCATATCCCCATGAAAGCACACCCAGACTTCATTACATTTACCAAGATAGACTCAAGTAAATCCTACTGTAGATAAACAGCCCATAAAATTAACCATGGGTGAGCAGACTGCCTCTAAATGCACTCTGCAAAGGGCATGCTCTTTAAGAGGAGAAACCAACCAGGGAACGGATTTGGAGATAATTTGTGTGTTGCAGGTGTGACCTGATAAGGCACTAAAAAGCTCAACTTTATGATTGTGGAAATGCAGTATGCCCATCATCAATGTAGCCTACATAATTGAAGTCATTTATTAGAGCAAGATAAATAGCTCATTCTTTGTCAGGAGTAAAAAAGGATAGGTACAAAAAATTATGGTAAAATTTGCTAAGTACTTGTTATATGCATTATTTCTTTCAGTCCTTAATGCTACACTAAACTAATCCTCTTTACAAACAAGGAAATTAACCCCCACAGGGGTTTACTAATTTATCTCTGTTTCCATAGCAGAGAGCTGGATTAGTGGTTCTTAGCCCCCAGGAGACATTTAGCAATGTGTGGAGGTATTTTTGGTTGTCACAACCTGGGGAAAATGTTACTGGAATCTAGAAGGTAGAGGCTGGAGATGCTGCTAAACATCCTACAATGCACAGGACTTCTCCCACATCAAAGAATTATATGGCACCAAATGTCAATCATGCTGAGGCTGAGAATCCCTGAGTTGGAGGGAGTGGCAATGAACCCAGGTTTTTTAAATTCTAAATTCAATGCTTATTTCTCTGCAAGTTTTCAAAGATGACCGTGTAGTGGATCTGCCATCGATCATAAGTTTCTCCAGGCTGATGTTGCTCTGGTACAGGCTAGTTTCAGCTGGCACTATTTCGATGGGTCATTGCGTCCATTCTGATGGGTTCCTGCACAGCAGGTTGTTAATTATTTTGAGTATCACCTCTGGTGTCACTTAATCAAATTTGGCAGTATTTAATCTGTAGGTGATGGAGGAGGAATCTCCTAGTCACGTAGCAAAGAGGATACATGGAAGATAAAAATGAACTGGGGATTTTGTTTTAAAGGCTCTCCTTTGGCCTACCCACGTAAAAAACAAAAATGCCATACCTCATGCATTCAGTGCTTTACCATTTTCAAAGCACTTTCATATTCCTTCAACAAGTATTTATTGAGGAGAAAATAAGTGCCAGGTTCTTTTCTAGTCTGACCATCCAGCAGTGACCAAAACAAAGGCTCTTGGCCTCTTGGAACTTATGTATGAGGGGCAAGGGATACAAACAACAAGGAAAAAAACACAAAATATGTAATATGCCAGAGTAAGATCATTGTTGTGGAAAGAATAAAGCAGACTCAGGGTAACAGGGAGTATGGGGTGGGGTCTAACAGGTAAGGTGGTATTTCTGCAGAGCCATGAAGGATGGCTGAGAGTGAATCATGCAGATATCAGGTGGGGGAGAGTTTCAGGCAGAGAGAAGAGCAAATGCTCTGGGGTTGGTGTGTTCTTGTCAAAGTCAAGGAATAGCCAGGAGGTCAGCATGGCTGGAGCTGAGTAGTGAGCGGGGAATGGGAGGAGATGGGATAGCAGCAGGGAGATGTGGTGAGCCACTGAAGGACTTGAGCTTGACTCTGATTGAGATGGGGAGCCATTGTAGAGTTTTGAGCAGAGGGGTGACATGATCAGACATAAATGTAAAAGATCAGTCTGGCTTCTGTGTTGCAACTAGAGGGCTAAGGGTTGAAGCCAGGGAACCGGCTGCATGGTGGTTGCGATCATCAGATAAAAGAAACAATCGTGGTTGGTGCTAGAAATGTAGCATTGGAGGCAGTGACATCAACCACATTCTGGGTATCTTTGAAGGTTGAGCCAACAGTGTTCACATCATATGCAGGGTAGGAGATAAGGAGAGGGAAAAAAAGATGTCTCTAAGGATTCTGGCCTGAGAAACTTCCCCATTTTGAGATGGGGCGGCTATAGGATGAGCCAGTTAGAGGTTAAAAAAATAAGGTGTTCTGATTTGAACATGTTTAGTGTAAGGTGCTTATTAGACAGTTGAGTGGAGATGTAGAGTTATGTCATGTCATGTAGCATGTAACATTTCAATACTGTATCATATCTTTGACCAAAGGCCAATGTTTAATTTACATGCCCAAGGGTACAATGTCATGGAACTGGGATGACAACACACTGGTTTAATTCTAAGACCAAAGTCCTTCTACTGATGGGAAGTTCTAGATATAAATCAGTATAAAGAGAGAAGTCTCTAACGGTTCCTAAAAACTACCATTCAACTGTGCTTCTTTATGACCCGCCCTATAAAGCAAGAGATGGTCACGTTTGGGGAGAGGCACAGAGCACATCCAAATAAGTTGACTTCCAGGTGTGGCCCTTGGAATTATTATCAAAGTCATGAAAAGAGCAGAACAAAGAAACCCAAATAACTCAGATTCTTCCTACTTCAAATATCACCTCTTACAAAGCTTTCTCTTTCCTCATCTTTAGAGTTAACAAAAATTGAAATCTCACGCTATGAACTTGTTTGTTTTTTGTTTTTTTTGACCAACCTTTTTTTTTTTTTTTTTAAATTTTTCCCTTAAAAAATTTTTATTTTTGTTATAAAAATTTTGGGCATACAGAATTATTCATAAACATTCCTGGCTTCTACAATTAATATTTTCCTGTATCTGCTTTTTTGCATATCTATCTATCCACCCCTCTATCCATCCATTAGTCCATCTTTATTTTTATGCATTCCATGGTAAGTTGCAGCCATTGATATTAGTACATTTCACCCCGAAAGACTTCAGCATGTATATCATTAGCCAAGTTCCACATAAAATCCATTAGTTTTTACACATATAGATTATTGGTTTTCAGTGGCTCTCTTGTAAACAACATGTAATTGAATTTTGAATTTAGATTTATTCTAAGAATGTGTATCTTTTTTTTTTTTTTTAAATGAATCTTTATTGTTCAGATTACAATTGTTTCTCCTTTTTCCCCACATATCTCCCCACCACCCAGTTCCCACCCCCCTCTGCCCTTATCTCCCCCCCTCCCCCCCACTGTCCTTATCCATAGGTGTATGATTTTTGTCTAGTCTCTTCCCATACTCACCACACAGACACCCCTTTCCCCCTGAGAATTATCAATCCACTCCCATTCTAGGCCTCTGATTCTATTAAGTTCACCAGTTTATTCTGTTCCTCAGATTTTTAATTCACTTGACTTTTAGATTCACTTGTTGATAGATATGTATTTGTTGTTCATAATTTTTATCTTTCTTCTTCTTTTTCCTCTTTTTAAAGAATACCTTTCAGCATTTCATATAATGCTGGTTTGGTGGTGATGAACTCCTTTAGCTTTTTCTTATCTGTGAAGCTCTTTATCTGCCCTTCAATTCTGAATGATAATTTTGCTGGGTAGAGTAGTCTTGGTTGTAGGTTCCTGCTATTCATCACTTTGAATATTTCTTGCCACTCCCATCTGGCCTGCATGGTTTCTGTTGAGAAATTAGCTGATAATCGTATGGGAGCTCCCTTGTAGGTAACTAACTGTTTTTCTCTTGCTGCTTGTAAGATTCTCTCTTTGTCTTTTGCTCTTGGCATTTTAATTATGATGTGTCTTGGTGTGGTCCTCTTTGGATTCCTTTTGTTTGGGGTTCTGTGCGCTTCCTGGACTTGTAAGTCTATTTCTTTCATCAGGTGGGGGAAGTTTTCGTTCATTATTTCTTCAAATAGGTTTTCAGCATCTTGCTCTCTCTCTTCTTCTGGTACCCCCATAATTCTGATGTTGGTTCGCTTGAAGTTGTCCCAGAGGCTTCTTACACTATCTTCAACTTTCTGAATTCTCTTCTCTTCATGCTTCTCTGGAGGAGTGTCCTTGGCCTCTTTGTATTCCAAATCTTTGAGTTGATTCTTGCAATCCTCTAGTCTGCTTTTGGGTCTCTGTATAATATTTTTTATCTCAGTCAGTGTATGTTTAATTTCTAGTTGGTCCTCATGGAATTTATCGGCCTTTTCCATGAAATTCTTGAAAAACCTTATAACCGTGGTTTTGAACTCTATGTCCAGTCGCTTGTTCTCCTCCATTTCTTTGGTTTGGGATCTGTTTCCTTGCCTTCTCATTTTCGCTGCTTCCCTGAGTTGGTAGGGTAGCTTTGTGTACTAGGTGTCCTATTGGTTCAACGGGTCAGCCTCCCAGTTACTTGAGGTGGACACTCTTGGTGTACCCTTGTGTACTGTGTGTCCCCCAGCAGGAGCTACAGCAAGGGCTAGTTTTCTCCTCCTTTGCTTGGGCGGATTTGGAGCAGTCTGACTAGAGCTACAGTTAATTTGGTTGAGCTGTCACAGAACAGGCCATTTATATGCAAAAGCCGCTGTGTGGAGCCTGGGCGGGTTTGTAGAATGTGCGGGGCGGGGCCTCAGGGCTGGGCGGGGTCTCAGGGCGTCACTAGGCTGGGGCGTGGCCAACGGCGATGGCTGCCGTCAGCCGTCTCTGCCTTTCCACGTTTCCAAGTCCCTGCGCCCCGCGCTCCAGCGCAGTAAACAATGATTGCTGGGCGCACCACCGCAAAAAAGTCACTCTCACTTTCCGACCCGATGGCCGAGAGTCCAGCTTCTCCCCGTAGGTGTCTGGGTCCCCCGAGTGTCCCCAGAAACTGGATTTCAGTGATCGGGAGCTTGTCTCCCTGCGGGTTGAAGAAAAGCTGCGCACCCAGCCGCCCGCCGCCGGCCCGATTCGCGTGCCTCCGTACCTCAGCTTTTCAGCGATTGTGCTCCTTTCTCTTCTTAGCTGTATATCTTCCACTCAGCCAGCTTTCCCGTGGTTCTGGGTGGTAGATGTTTTGTCTTTTAGTTGTATTTTTGAAATTGTTGTGTGAGGCAGCAGATTAGTTGTTTAACTATGCCGCCATCTTGGTTCCTCTCTAGTATGTGTATCTTTTAAAGAGGCATCTATGACCCCATCCCATTGGTTGTGGTTGTGGAATCTCGGTTCTTATTTCTGTCTTCTAATTTTATGTCTTTCTTTGGGTTTGTCTCTGTAATATTTCCCCTTTTATTCTTTTATGCTCTTTAGTCATTTATTCAACTTTCCTTTGGTCTTTTTCCTCCAGTGAACATACAGGGTGGGGCAAAATAGGTTTACAGTTGTTCATATGGAAAATAACATAATAAATATTATGTAGGATTACATAATAAAAAGGTAATATGCAAATTGCATCACTCTGCTACGCCCACGATTGGGCCGGCTGGAGGTGCGGGGGGCGGGACTCAGGGTTGCCGATTGGCTGGCGGTAGGAGCGGGGGACGGGGACTCGTGAGTCCCCGCCCCCCGCTCCTCTCACCGGCCTAAACGGCGCTGTGGAAGGACCCATGGGGCCAGCGGAAGATGCTGGTGGCGGAACTCGGGGTGGCCGATTGGCTGCCGGCACCAGTTTTCCACCAGCACCAGTTTTCCTCTGGTCACCCGCCGATCGGAGCGCCTCCCGATCAGAGTTCCTCTCGGGGTAGCCGATCGCGCTGGCGGGAGGCGCTCTGCTGGGCGGGTGGCCAGAGGAAAACTGCTGCTGGCGGAAAACTGGTGCCGGCAGCCAGGTGAAAGTCTATTGCACGAAACTTCGTGCAATGGGCTTTTAGTATTTTATAAATAATAATACAAGAATAAGCTCTGTGTTTTGCATATTCACAATTGTAAACCTACTTTTGCCTCACCCTGTATTTAATTTTTTCCCTAGCTAGTAGTTACCTTTAGAATAAATACCGAGTCTAAATTTTTATATTTACATTAAGAATAAAACAGCATCTTTCTGGTGAGATGAGATCATTGAAAATCCTTTGCTTTCTTTAGCTGCTGAACCATTTCAAAGTTTTGGCCCAAGAAATCACAGACTCAGAGCATCTCAGGCTCTCATTTTGCAGGAGGAGGAAAATAAGGCCCAGAGGGGGTAGGGGAAAGGCTTTCTCCTTCTGAAGAGCTCCAGCTTTTGAATGGAAGAATCAGAGAGCCAGCCTAAACACAGGCATCTGGTCTACCTTCATCTGTAACTCAGACAACAATCAACACCTAACAGCTCTCAGACAGATGAGAGAATATACTAGTTTTAGAGGATTAAAGAAAATGGATTTCTCAATTCCTTGTGCAAGTTTAAAAGCCTTCCAGGAAATCCTACCATCTTCATAATAAAATTTTTTTAGCCTATATTCTATTAATCTTCATGTCCACAATGGAAAAGACTTTTGCTTAAAAATATCCCCTCAAATACTTGAAGACTTTTTAAGTTTCCCTATAGACTCTTTTTCTTGAGAATAAATCATCCAAAGTCTTTTAAACTCTTCTCATGAATGTTTCTTCCTATTTTTTCACTAATCTTTATAACTTTCCATGAGTTTTCTTCAAATTTTCTATCTTGCTTCTAAATTGTGAAGCCAGCAGCAACGAAGTATTATAATACCGATTATTGAGCTCATGCCAAACTAAGTTCCTTGAGGGCAGAGATAATTTCTTACTCATCTTTGTTTCCCTACATTAGGGGTCAGCAAACTTTTTGTTTTCTCTCAAAAGGGCCAGACTATAAATATTTTAGGTTTTGTATGCCAAAAGGCAATGTCCTCTATTTTTTTGAATAGCTATTCTCTCTTTTTTTATGTTTTACATTATAAAAATGTGAAAATCATTCTAATCCCAAGGCTCATGTAAACAGGTGATAGGCCAAATTTGGCTTATAGGTGCTATTTGTTGATTCCTGCTCTAGATTCTAGCACAGTGAGGGGTACATAATAGTCATTTAGTAATGTTTGTTGAATAAAATAATGTATAACTCTATGAAAATTACTTTATATATGTCTTCTATATTCTTTTTTCCCCTTTAATCCTCACCTGAGGATATTTTTCCCATTGATTTTTAGAGATTGGAAGCCTTCAACCAAGGTACGTGCCCTTGACCGGAATTGAACTCAGGACCAACCAAACCTGCTAGGGCTGTCTTCTATATTCTTGGTTAGTACTTCAGTTGCATTGCTGGCTCAACAAGCTTGTCCACTAAGACTTTCAGATCTTCCTCTGCCATACATTACCTTTAGCCAGTATTTTCACATGCTGTTTGTACTAGTATTTGGGTAGTTTTATTGTTCCTCCCTTACTCTAAGTTTTGTTTTGATATCGTTTTATTGGTCTTTCCTTGATGCTAAAATGTGGTAGGGCCCTCTATTAACCTTTATTTGCTGGTGACTTTGGATCTCACCTTTACTTTAGTGAAGCTATTTTGAACTTTTGTTTTTCCAGTGTGTTTAGCAGCTGCCCTAGTTACAAATTACCTGTGAACTTAAAAAGCTACCCCAGGCAACTGACAAAACCAAAATGCTGGACCCAGTTCAACCATCTTAACCTGAGGCCCCAAGCTCTGTTTCCATTCTTACAGAGCCTACCTGCCCTGCAGGGATTGGGAAACTCATTTCTACTTATTGCCCTGGAATAGATGGGAGGGAATCAGACAGGCTCGCAGAGAAGACTGGCACTAATGGTGACAGAAAAAAACACACCTTCCTTTCTTTTTCCTTAGTTTTTGGGCCTGTAGAGAAGGCTTGTCACAGCCCGAGGGAGTGAGTGTGGAGTTCTGTATTAGTTAGAAGAATTACCATTCTGAGCTGAATTTGGATGAAGCAGTCGTGAGCAGCACAAATCCACAGCATTAGGGGGATCTAGCTGCTTTATGGAATGCCTGGAGGCTGATCCCTGAGACTGACTGAGCACATCATTCCTGCCCCACCCTCTGGGCTACGCCCTCATTCAGATGAATTGATTCCTAGGTCCACGGTGCCTTTCCATGGAAGCCCCGGTTTATCTGCAGTGAACTTGTGTGTGGGTATCTGCTGTCTCTTTTGACTGGAGTCCAGTGGAAGCACCTCTAAATTGACAGTGGGTCAACAAGGAGCCAGGTCTCCTCAGTCCTCAGCATCCTGCGTTGGGACACAGAGGGGCTATTAGATTTAGGCAGATGTGACATCAAGTCTGATAGACAACATGGCAGGGAGGGCTCCTTTCCCTCTAAACTCCACACTATAGAGGTGGTTACAATTTTCAATCCAGGGGAACTGGGAAAAGCTTTACCCTGTTCCTATCCATTGCCCAAGGCCCTGTTTATCTAGTCCTCTCCTTATCCCATCCCCTCCTGTCCTTGTTGCTGAAATTGCTACCATTTAAAACGTCCAGGAAAGCTGCATTTATTTACAACGACTTCCTTCTTAACCAGCTGGGGGAGGTTTCAAAACAGCCAACCCGGTGGTGGATCAATCTTTAACATTTCTTTCAAATGTTGAAGTAAAGAAAATGATGACAATTTTAAGGCTCTATTAGGTGGAAATGATCTACGAGGGACGGGGCGGCTGAAGGTCACAAATCAGGTGGTTGCCTCAGGCTCAGTGATTGAGAAAGAGTGTGGAGAGCAACAGGAAGTGTGTTCCAGAGTTTCATAAGAGCCTGAGTTTGGGAATTTATCAATGTGTGCCTGGGACTTTCTGTAATGAACCTCTTCACTCCTCTCATAAAACAAACCAGTGTCTGATTAAAAGCTGGCTGGCCTTCCATAGATAAGAAATGAATTTATTTTGATATTAGAAGGAAAAATATTATGCCTTTGTCTGGCTTACCTGGTAAATAGCCTCACTAGCACGTGGGGATCATGCTATCCCCCACCTGGTTAAAAGAACACTGTCACTGACATTGAATTTGCACATTTTGCATCATTAATATTTGGAGAGGTCCTTTCAAGTCTGAGTATACATTCTCTTTTTCTATTTTTGTTACAGATCCTTCTTTTTAAAAAGTAATATTTTTTTATTGATTTCAGAGAGGAAGGAGAGGGAGAGAGAGATAGAAACAACAATGATGAGAGAGAATCATTGATTGGCTGCCTCCTGCATGCCTCACACTGGGGATCGAGCCTGTAACCAGGGATAGTGCCCTGACTGGGATTTGAACCTTGACCTCCTGGTTCATATGTCAATGCTCAACCGCTGAGCCATGCCAGCTGGACGAGATCCTTCTTTACTCTGTATGCCAGTCAGGATGGGCTTGATCACGTGGGGTAGCAAAACCACTTCAAAATATCCATGGCTTAAAACAACAAAGGTGTATTTCATTCTCGTGCTACATGTCCATCACGCCCAACATGGGCTGTACTCCACGATTTTTTCTCACAAGGGACCCCACCACCCAGAGCAGGGGTTGGCAAACTTTTTCTGTAAAGGGCCAGATGGGAAATATTTTCAGCTTTGTGGACCATATGAACTCTGTTACAGCTACTCAACTCTGCCTTTGCAATGCACAAACAGCCACAGGCAATGTGATGCATAAAGGGATGGGCATGGCTGTGTTCCAATAAAACTTTATTTATAAAAACTGGCAGTGGGCTGGATTTGGTTTGTGGGTGGTATGTAGTGTGCCCACTCTCTGGTAGGGAGAGGAAGGAAAAGGGGGAAATCTTGCACCGATTTTTTAAGGCTTAACTTCCACTCACACTTCATTGGCTTTAGCAAGCTACCTGGCCACACCTAACTTCATGGAGGTACAGAAAGTGCAGTCTTCATTTGTGCCCAGAAGAACTGGAAATATGTGAACAGCACCAATGATCTCACAGACCCTTCCCTATTCTTTTTAGAGAAGCCAGTATTTTTTCAACTTCTAGGCTACCACTTCTTAAAGCATTTTTAAAAATGCAATCTATCTGTATATATAAAAGCCAAGCAACCAGAACTATCGGAACGACCAGTCCCTATGATGCACATTGCAGCCAGCCAACCGGCCCGATGGGGTCAGGGCCTGCCGGCCAACTTCCTGTGGCCCCTGCCCCCATCCAGGCTGGTTGGACCCCACCTGTGCACGAATTCGTGCACCAGGCCTCTAGTATGTTTTATAACTCAGTTGCTTTGATGGAAACTAAACAAATTCAGGAGATAAACAGGATCTAGTTTCCAGGAATCATTCTAGGCACTAAGGATGTGACATTTTTTTTTTTTTAAGCCCACCAAATTCTATTTGAGTCCTTTCACCAATCTAAGCGAGATTAAATTCATCCATCTAACTCATCCTCAGGTGTTTAGATTTCTGGTTAGATGTCTGGAATCCAGATGGCAACCACATCCTCCTGTTGGCTCCCTTCTTGCCCCTTTTTAGCCATAGAATTTGGGGCCTCTCTCCCTTTCACTGGGGCAGGATTGGGCTCAAGTCTTGCTGACTACCTTGAGCACCCCTCTTTGTGTCTCCAGGGGAAACCAGCAATCTCTACCAGGCAGGGCTCCTGAAGCCTTCCCTTGTCTTTTTTTTGGCATCCATTTCATTATCTCTAAGCTTTGCAAAGAAAGAAGTCGCTTCATCCAGGAGAGGGCACTGTGTACAAAGTCTAGAGATGATTCAGTTCCTTCTGGGAGAGGCACAAATGAAGGATTAATGAAACCCATATTCAAACGCTGAAACTATAGCACCTCTCATAAAACATAAACCAAAAAACACCACACTAGGAATGTACTCTATAAAGAGAGAAGAAATGCAATTTATTAATAACTTGTACATTTCACAAGGTACAAACTGCCTCGTTAAATCAAACATTTTTAGTGGCTGCTCCTCTTCTTTTCTTACAATATACAAACTCAAGCTCTTTGAAACAAAGCCTGCCCTCCTCTTGGCTGCTTAGATGAGATCCTAACAACCTTGGGGGTTGAGGAGAGATGGGAAGGTAGGTCCTGGTGGAAAAAGAATAATTTGGCTCTTTCAGGCATCTTTTCCCACAGGAAAGTGAATAACACTTCAGAGAAACAATGCTAAGGGTGGGAAGCAGATATAGCTAACTGCTAATGATTCCCTAAGTGCTGAAATGGAAGATGCATTTCATAAATAGGAAAAATTTGAAAGAACAACTTGGTAGTGGTAAACTTGGCTTATTTGTACCTAAACGTCTGTCTTTATGTGGTGTGTACTTAATAGAACCATTTAGATCCCTTTTTGCTGCAACTTTCTACTTAGCTGCTAAGCTTTCTCCTCATATCCTGACTTTGACCATCAGGTTATAACCACTCTCTGCCTCAGTCTTGTTGTCTGTAATATAGATATAATTACAGGGCTTGTCTCAGAGGATGTCATGAGATTCTTATTATCCTGTGTTCTTTTGTGGTCTTGTCAGCAGCAGTGATGAAGATAGTATGCAATGACTTTCACTGCAGTGGATGTTTGAGGGAACTGGAGGATAGGCTATTGCAGTAGTAACTTGGAACAGAAATAGTGAAAGCTATAGAAATTCAGTTGACCAATTGACATTCCAATGGCAGAGACTGACAATTTGCCCCCCGCACCCCAAAAGACCAGTCAAACATGAGCCTAATATCCGCAAATCAATAAACATGATATATCACATAAATAAAAAACAACAACAACAACAACAACAAAAAATGAGCCTGCATAAATCAGCATGGGAAGCAGATGCCTCAAGGACAGGAACTCACACACCTGCTGTGTTGCCAACTTTCAGGATGTGCTACATGTCCTACAATGAACCAGCCTCAGCTGGTAGCTGGTTCATTGTAGGAAGGTTAAAAGTATGAGCTATTTGGTCAAACAGAAGCAAATTCAAGGCCTAGCTCTTCTACATATTAACTGTGAGAACTGGGACAAGTCACTTAACCTTTCTTAGGCCCTGTACCATATTTTTATCCATAAAACAAGGATAATAATAATGATAGTAATCTACTCTACTTCATAGATCATTTCCACAAAGCATCATTGGCACATACTAAACACTCAATACATATCTTCTGCTACAATTATGAAGTCAATGGCCTTGAAACTCCAGTGATACAACATTTACATAACGGAGTACTACTTGGCTGTAAAAAAAGGAAGAAAATATTATCCTTTGTGCCAGCAAGGATGTAGCTGGAGAGCATTATACTTAGTGAAATAAGCCAGTCAGAGAAAGACAAATACCATGTGATTTCACTCAGATGTGGAATCTAGTGAACAAAATAAGCTAACAAACAAAATAGAAACAGATTCATAGACTGAGAACAGACTGACAACTGTCAAGGGGAGAGGGAGTGTGGGGCTAAGTGAAAAAGGTGAAGGGGTTGTGTAGGAAAACAAAAAACCAATGAAACCACTCATAGACACAGACAACAAGGAATGGTGGTTACCAGAGGGAAAGGGGAGTGGGGGAAGGAAGAAGAGAGAAAAAAAAGAAGAAAAAAAGGAATTCTAGTGATACAGATGATATACACTCCAGAGCGGAGAGGAGGGAAGAATTTCTGGAGCACATCCTGAAAGTTGGTGGAAGCCAAGCGAATCCATTCCAATGTTATGTGGCACTAGAGCAAGTGATACCATTGTGCGATCTTTGAACAGCGCACAGTAAAAGAAAACATCTCGTTAATCACAGAGCATGGAGAACTTGAATTCATGACTTAAAACAAGGACTGAAACATTAGGGAATTTCTGTTCCACTCTAAAAATATTGGCAATCACTTTTCCACAGACACTTGGGGAAATCCTGGTTTAAATACTGTGCTTCAGAAAAAGAAGTGTTGAATGGGGGTTGATCATAGATTCTAAGGAGGAGAAGAATTTGGTTAAATACATTTCATAGGGGAGAAAACTAAGAGGGGCTCTAAGCTGAAATGTCCCTGTTTCATATATCTGCTGTGAATCTTAATTTCCCCAAATGATATTAATACCTTGTGGTGAGAGTTGAATGAGATAACAAATGTGAACGTACCAACACAATGCCCAATGTTTTTTGAATACTGGAAATAGTCAAATTTTATTTTCCTTTTTTATTCCTCTAGTGATAGAAAGAGTAACATTTGGAAAATATACGGTGTATTAGAATAGTTATTGTAAGATTTGAAATGAATGTATAAAATAACGTTGTTTTATTTAGGAATGTTATGGCTGAGTTTGCTGGTTATTCCCCCAAATCTATTCTCCCTTTCTCCTATTGTAATAGAATCTCTTGTTGTTAGATGGGTGCATGGCTGCTCGGCATAATGATTATACTAGTGTTTTCCAGGCTCTTTTGTAGGAGATGTGGCCATGGATGATGGGCTGTAAAGGAGTGGGGTGTGCAATCCATCAGACATTTTCCTTAAGATTAATTATGTGCTCCATTTCTTCTCTTTCCATCTCTGCTGCCTGGGATATTGTGATGGCTGGAACTGCATGGAGCATTCGTCTAGCCTCCAGGGTGTGGGCCTCATTTGTGGATGGGGGATCCCGGGTTCTTTATGACTATGGAGCGACCATATCAGGGCTGGACTGCCCGTGCTTATGGGAGAGAGAACACACTTTGATCTTTGTTTGGGCTTTTGGTCAGTTGCAGTAAAATCCAATCCTAATAATTTTCATCATTGATAGAGTCCTTGAGAGAAATGGCTTTAAAGAGATCTGAACATTTTAGGAGACAAAGTCAAGGTCCAAAAGAAGTGTGAGTTCCTCACAAGAACTTATTTTAAAAATGCTGTTCCATCAGAATAAAGAAGGAAAACAACCAAGCCTATTGGTTTCCAATACAAAGGCTGGCTAAGTCAAAGCTCTGATTTCACATTGTTTACCAACGAAAAAGTCATGGAGAGTGTCAGCATGCACACATGACTGTATTCTAAACTCCCGCATCTTTCTGGACCATGCCAGTCTAGAATTGCTAAGAATCCTGATCGGTCTTGCTACAATAGTAGGACTTCTCTTTAGTCCTGATATTGGGATGACTTGTAGTATTGCAAAAAACCATGCCTATGTATATTTGGTGTTTGTACTAAAACACACATTTTAAAAAATTAGAATTCTACCCACAGCATAATCATGTCACTTTAGATTTGCATCTTATTACTGATGGTTTAGTACTTAATGATTTGATAGGGCAAAGAGGGGGAATATGGGCACATCTGGAATAGTGTCAACAATAAAAATAAAGAAAAATTGTATGTATAATAAAAAACAAAATAAAACAAAAGAAACTAGTATAAATTTTTTTCCTCTGCAGTCTCTTGAATGATCATTTCCCACATGTCTATCTGCTGCCCACAGTGCAATTGCTGGCTCACCTCTTAGGGCAGTGATTCTCAACCTTTCTAATGCTGCGACCCTTTAATACAGTTCCTCATGCTGTGGTGACCCCCAACCATAAAATTATTTTCGTTGCTACTTCATAACTCTAATTTTGCTACTGTTAATGAATTGTAATGTAAATATCTGTGTTTTCCGATGGTCTTAGGCTCTACAGCAGCGGTTCTCAACCTGTGGTCGTGACCCACAGGTTGAGAACAGCTAGCAGAGTCACCTAAGACCATGAGGAACTGTATTAAAGGGTCGCAGCATTAGCAAGGTTGAGAACCACTGTCTTAGGGAATGAGACCACCTTAACTGCAGCACCAGGAGGCATTAGTTAACATGGAGGCTAAGGTCAATTGGAATTATTTTGTTACACGAGTCTTCTCTTTCTGTGCAGACCTTGTCTAATTTGTAACTTATGCGTCTCTTTAAAATTTTATTTTTTTATTTTTAAAAATTGAGGTGAAATTGACATATAACATTATATTAGTGTCAGGTGTACAACATAATGATTTGATATTCATATATATTGCGAATTATCACCACAATAAGTCTAGTTAACATTTGTCACCACTCATAGTTACAATTTTTTCCTGTGATGAGAACTTTTAAGATCAATTCTCTTAGCAACTTTCAAATGTATAACATAGCATTATTTTGAACTATAACCACCATGCTGTACATTATTTAGTTTATAACTGGAAGTTTATACCTTTTGACCCCCTTCACCCATTTTGTCCATCCCCCATTCCAAACCCCTCTGGCAACCACCAATCTGCTCTCTGTATCTATTATTATTATTATTTTTTGGATTCCACATATGAGATCATATGGTATTTGTCTTCCTTTGTTTGCTTTATTTCACTTAGCATAATGCCTTCAAGGCCCATCCATGTTATTGCAAATGGCAAGATTTACTTCTTTTTTATGGCTGAATAACATTCCATATTTTCTTTATTCATTCATCGATGGACCCTTAGGTTGTTTCATGAGCATTTCTCAATAAGGAGAAGTTATTCAAGCAGCGAGTAGGGTTAGCTTCATTTCCCACTTCTCCTGTGAAGCTTTCCTAGTACTCCAGCTGCAAGTGGTTGTGAATGGCTATAGTTGGTACTGCTCAGCTAGCCCTTAAACTTAGTTTTTTTTTTTGAAAAGCTTTATTGTTTCCATTTGGTCCACAGCCTGGGCGAGGGCTCCCATGGTTAAAAGAATGCCTAGTGGTTTCAGAGAGAGGCTCAGGCAAAAGCCAGACACCAGGGGAATGCAGAGGGGCCCCTCAAAGTCCTCTGGGCCCCAAAGGCTCCTAGTCATGCTTGAGGGTGAGCTTTTCAAAGAGATACTTGCCCAGCCCAGCCTGAGGGCCGGCCAGCCTGCAGGAGGTGAGTCAGGTGGTCGCCCATCTCCTTGATGAGTTTCACCTGCTCACCCAGGAAGTGGTTCTGCAGAAAGCTACAGAGACGAGGCTCTGCGCTGGTAGAACCCAGGGCCTGCAGCTCCAAAAGGGCCTGATTCAGGTTCCTCTCCAAGCCCCCCCGGCAACTTCCATGGTGTCCTGAGTGTCACCCTACTCCTCTTGGGAAGATTTTAGCACGTCCTGAAAGAGGGCTCAGCCATTGCGCTGGTTTTGCATCTTCAAGAGACGCTGGGTGCCCACACACTTTTCTTCCACCAACTCTGAGAAGAAGTGGCCCACGCCCTCCAAAGCCACATCGCTGTGGAGGAAATAGAAGCCCAGAGAGAGGTAGGTGCTGGAGGCCCGCAGATGCCGGGTGACCAGGTGGAATAATTCTGATGAATTTGGGAGCTCATGGTGGTTCAGCCACAGGAGTTAAGCTCATAAAACGGTGTTCGTTGGCTGGTCTCGGAGGCTGAGGAGGGCTGAGGTGGTTCGGAAGGTGGTGACTGGAAAAGATGTTGGAGGGTGGTCAGAGGCTGGAAGAAAGGGTGTCCCTGGATCTGTTCTATCCAAACACTGTTGAAGCAGGAGACAGATCTGGGGAACTGCTGAGGGCACTGCCTAAACTTAGTATTTTATATTTTAAAAGTTTACATTAATGACTTTCTTTTGCTTCATTGTAGCCAATCCAGTGTCTTTCACATAGTAGGCTCTTAACACATGCTTGTTTACTTACTACCCAGTGGCTGTGTTGATGCAGAATGGGTTTTGGGGCAGGCTGGGCTTACTTGTAGTCATGTTTTAAGTATAAGTTGATTCTAATTTTGGGGTGAGTTTTTTGAATGGATGAACAGTTGTCTTACCACAAATGTGTCCTGGAAATAACCACTTACTAACTCAGTAAGGCAATGATTGATAACAGCTTGACTTATGATTAAAAAAAAAAAGTAAACAGAAGATGATTAAATTAACCATACTTCCTGAGTTCATGATAAATTAGCACAGTGGTCGGCAAACTGCGGCTCGCAAGCCACATGCAGCTCTTTGGCGCCTTGAGTGTGGCTCTTTCACAAAATACCACGTGCAGGCACACACATACAGTGCGATTGAAGGAGTACCCTAATTAAGTTAATAACAATGTACCTACCTATAGTTTAAGTTTAAAAAATTTGGCTCTCAAAAGAAATTTTAATCGTTGTGCTGTTGATATTTGGCTCTGTTGACTAATGAGTTTGCCGACCACTGAATTAGCATCACCATTTCATGTAAGGCTCTTCCTGTTTGTCTGTTTTTGTTCCTTTCTATCTCATATCTATTCTGTTCCCTATAGACAGTTGTTCTAATGCATTTGATATGTATCTTTGTATGTGTTTTAAAAAATGTAATAATAAATAATACATGTACACAACTTATTACCTGCCAGGCTCTGTTCTGAGCCCTTTATATGTAATCATTTAATTATTGTAACAGCCTTATAATTTAGCACTTTTATTACCTCCATTTAATAGATGAAAGAACTGAGGCATAGAGAGGTTAAGTAAGTTGCCTAAGGTCACACAGCTACTAAGCAATGAGGTTGGGATGTGAACCCAAGCAGTTGAGTTCCTGAATCATGTTCGTACTACCAACCACAGAACCAAAATGTGTACTATGCTTTGTGTGTGCGCATTTTTAAATTTATGTAAATGGTACTGCTATAAATATCATTTTGTTTCTTACTTCTTTCACTCATCACTTTGCCTTTAAGAAGACCCATGTTGCTTTGTCCACTTATGTTCCATTCTTCCAATGGCTGCACCCAGGGTATACATCTTTCACATTTTGCCTCTCTCCTGTCCCAGTGATGATACCCCAGTTTCCCACCTCTACAAATAATGCTGCCATGAACATTCTCCCTCAGAACACCTGGGGTGATCTTCCTGAGTGTACTAAATTTGTGCCTGCTATGAAACAGGAAGTTGGCGGATTTAGATCCCTTTTCTGAAAAAGTTAACCTATGCCATTGCAGTCATGTCTCAGGCACTGTTCCAGGTGTCGGATCACCTCAAGGTGGAATATAGATATTTCTGTATGTGAAATTAGAATCCCTTTCTTTACTAAATAATCACTTTGTAAATGTCTATTCATGCCTGGAGGGGTGACACAAGGATGGTCAAGACTTCCCTGGTCCCAACAGAGTGAAGAGTAAGGA
This sequence comes from Eptesicus fuscus, assembly GCF_027574615.1. Taxonomy (NCBI): domain Eukaryota; kingdom Metazoa; phylum Chordata; class Mammalia; order Chiroptera; family Vespertilionidae; genus Eptesicus; species Eptesicus fuscus. The sequence continues at coordinate 91,077,407 of NC_072479.1, read as the reverse complement.
TATGGACTTGGATTTGAAGTGAAATAGGTACAGAGACCACCCCCATTAGCTGTACCTGTACACATTTGTGTGCAAGTTTCTTAAATCCTCCAAGGCCAATTTTCTCGTGTTTAAAATAGGGATAATAGTAGGTTGTTGTAGGGGTTGAATTCTTCATGTTTAGAATGGGAATAATTGTTGTTTGCTGCGAGGATTCAATAAGATAATGTATGTGGAGGGACTAGCAGAGCATGGCCTGAAACAAGTGCTCCTAATATGGGACAACTCCTGCCCTTGAGGAGCTCCCCACCTAGCGGAGGAGACAGATGCGGACCCAAATATTCACAATGTACTATATTAGGACCTTGACAGCAACATGTACCAAGTGTGATGGGGGCTCAGAGGAGAGCACAGGGAAGAAAATATTCACAGAAACCATGCCTACCTTGTTCTAGACACTGTCTATGTTGAATTTCTTTTATCCTGGCCTTCTAAGGTGGATATTACTATTTCTATTTAATAGAAGTAGAACCTAAGTCTCAATGACAACGTGCCATTCAAAGTCACTCAGCCAATTGTGCAGAAAAGATTTGAAAACCTGTCTGGCTCACTCTAAAGCAGTGGCTCCCAACGTGGGGCACACACTCCACAGGGGGGGGGGGGGGGGGGGGCAATTTGATTTTTAAGGGGAGCAATTCAAGAATGAGTTATTAACAGTGAAAATTTTGCATTTCTTATGGCTCTAGGGGCCTCACATACGGTATATAAATATATATTGTGACATATTTATGCATTTCAGTTCTCTATTATATGTTTTGAAACTTTACTTGCTATTTTTCTTTTTCTTTTTTTTCTTTTTTTTTTTTTTGAGATTGTTTTTTTCTTTCTTTTTTTTTTTTTTAATTTCTTTATTGATTAAGGTGTCACATATTTGTCCTCATCCCCCCATTCCCATCCCACCCCTCTCCCCACGCATGCCCCAATCCCCTGTTGAACTTAACCGTTGGATAGGCTTATATGCATGCATACAGGTCCTTTGGTTGAACTCTCCCCCTCCCCCCCACCCTCCCCCTACCCTCCCCTATCCTCCCTCTGAGGCCCGATAGTCCGATCGATGCCTCCTTGCTTCTGGTTCTGTTCTTGTTCCTCAGTCTATGTTGTTCATCATTTCCTCTAGATGAACGAGATCAAATGTCACTAGATATATACTAATAAGAACTGAATGTGAGACGAGCAATAATATTTATGCTGACAGGCAAATGAATCAATCTGTAGCGAGCTTCCCCCTGGACCAACAGTTCTTTTGATACCCAATTTCGATGTCCAGTAGTTCCTTATGTGTACATGTCAGCACTGACCCCTCAGCTCTGGATGGTGGACAAATGGTGGTAATGGAGGTCCGACTCCCTCTGGTTTGGTCTCGGCCGAACCCAGGGGCACGGCGTCACCCGGACTAAGGGGCACGTGGCCTCACCCATACCCAAGGGGCGCGTGGTCTCACCCGAGCCTGGGACCCAGCCTCACCCGGATGGATCCAGGGGCGCACGGCCTCACCCGGACCCAGGATCTGGCTTCACCCGTACCCAGGGACGCTTGGCCTCTCCCAGACCCAGGGGCACGTGGCCTCACCCGGGCTTAGTTGCACAAGGCCTCACCTGGATCCAGGGACACATGGTCTCTCCCGGACCCAGGGACGCTTGGTCTCTCCCAGACCCAGGGCCACTTGGGCTCACCCGGGCCTAGGTGCACGAGGCCTCAACCGGATCCAGGGACGCATGGTCTCACCCGGACCCAGGGACGCTTGGCCTCTCCCAGACCCAGGGGCACGTGGCCTCACCCGGGCCTAGGTTCACGAGGCCTCACCCGGATCCAGGGACACATGGTCTCACCCAGACCCAGGAACATTTGGCCACTCCCAGACCCAGGGCCACTTGGGCTCACCCGGGCCTAGGTGCACGAGGCCTCATCCGGATCCAGGGACACATGGTCTCACCCGGACCCAGGGACGCTTGGCCTCTCCCAGACCCAGGGCCACTTGGGCTCACCCGGGCCTAGGTGCACGAGGCCTTATCCGGATCCAGGGACACATGGTCTCACCCGGACCCAGGGACGCTTGGCCTCTCCCAGACCCAGGGCCACTTGGGCTCACCCGGGCCTAGGTGCACGAGGCCTCACCTGGATCTTGGGACACATGGTCTCACCCGGACCCAGGGATGCTTGGCCTCTCCCAGACCCAGGGCCACTTGGGCTCACCCGGGCCTAGGTGCACGAGGCCTCACCCGGATCCAGGGACGCATGGTCTCACCCGGACCCAGGGACGCTTGGCCTCTCCCAGACCCAGGGCCACTTGGGCTCACCCGGGCCTAGGTGCACGAGGCCTCACCCGGATCCAGGGACATATGGTCTCACCCGGACCCAGGGACGCTTGGCCTCTCCCCGACCCAGGGCCACTTGGGCTCACCCGGGCCTAGGTGCACGAGGCCTCACCCGGATCCAGGGACACATGGTCTCACCCGGACCCAGGGACGCTTGGCCTCTCCCAGACCCAGGGCCACTTGGGCTCACCCGGGCCTAGGTGCACGAGGCCTCACCCGGATCCAGGGACACATGGTCTCACCCGGACCCAGGGACGCTTGGCCTCTCCCCGACCCAGGGCCACTTGGGCTCACCCGGGCCTAGGTGCACGAGGCCTCACCCGGATCCAGGGACACATGGTCTCACCCAGACCCAGGAACGTTTGGCCACTCCCAGACCCAGGGCCACTTGGGCTCACCCGGGCCTAGGTGCACGAGGCCTCACCCAGATCCAGGGACGCATGGTCTCTCCCGGACCCAGGGACGCTTGGCCTCTCCCAGACCCAGGGCCACTTGGGCTCACCCGGGCCTAGGTGGACGAGGCCTCACCCGGATCCAGGGACACATGGTCTCACCCGGACCCAGGGATGCTTGGCCTCTCCCAGACCCAGGGCCACTTGGGCACACCCGGGCCTAAGTGCACGAGGCCTCACCCGGATCCAGGGACACATGGTCTCACCCGGACCCAGGGACGCTTGGCCTCTCCCCGACCCAGGGCCACTTGGGCTCACCCGGGCCTAGGTGCACGAGTCCTCACCCGGATCCAGGGACACATGGTCTCACCCGGACCCAGGGATGCTTGGCCTCTCCCAGACCCAGGGCCACTTGGGCTCACCCGGGCCTAGGTGCACGAGGCCTCACCCGGATCCTGGGACACATGGTCTCACCCGGACCCAGGGATGCTTGGCCTCTCCCAGACCCAGGGCCACTTGGGCTCACCCGGGCCTAGGTGCACGAGGCCTCACCCGGATCCAGGGACACATGGTCTCACCCGGACCCAGGGACGCTTGGCCTCTCCCCGACCCAGGGCCACTTGGGCTCACCCGGGCCTAGGTGCACGAGGCCTCACCCCGATCCTGGGACACATGGTCTCACCCGGACCCAGGGACGCTTGGCCTCTCCCAGACCCAGGGCCACTTGGGCTCACCCGGGCCTAGGTGCACGAGGCCTCATCCGGATCCAGGGACGCATGGTCTCACCCGGACCCAGGGACGCTTGGCCTCTCCCAGACCCAGGGCCACTTGGGCTCACCCGGACCTAGGTGCACGAGGCCTCATCCGGATCCAGGGACACATGGTCTCACCCGGACTACTTGCTATTTTTCATATCACTTCATACTATTATTATTTCTTAACACTTTCTTAGTGATTTCTTCCTCAGTACTTCAACTATCCTTTTGTTCTTTTATTTTTCTCTTTCATGGATGCCATGTTCTTTGGAAGCTTGTTTAGACCAAGTTAATGGCCTTTTAGACTTCCTCCATGTGAATAGGTGTTTACTTTTTGAATAATAAGAATTATATGTCACGGGGGCGGGGCATCGGGATTTTAGAGATGCTTAGGTGGGGCATGGACAAAAAAAAGGTTGGGAACCACTGCTCTAAAGCCTATGTTGCTTCAACTACACTGAAGAGGAACAGATATTTGACCTGGATCATTAAGGATGCATTTTCTATGTGGACAGGGTAGGCAAACATTTTTTTTTTTGTACCTTGACTACAGGATCTTTCCAAAGAACCATATTTTTTATTTATTCATTGACAGCACACATGCTTACTCAGAATTTACTCTAATGGGAAACTAGAAATGCAAAGACTAAGAGATAAGGTCTTTGTCATCCAGGGGTTTATAATCCCATCAGACAGATGAGCTACATACACATACACCATCCATAACCAGATGATACAAGGTTGCATACGTTATATTCCCAGAAAATGATGTAGGTACCCAGTGAGTCCAGAGGAGGGAAAGATCACCAAGGGCTCCCTGTCAGAGGCAACACTGAGGGGTGGGTGGGACTGCAGTTGTGCATTGGAACAGAGGGCACTGGGTTGGGCACTCAGCTTAGGCCCAGCCGTGTCATATCTAATGCCAGAATTGCACTAGAAAGAGCGGCACATAAGCATAAATTCTTGAAAAGTCAGATTTTACCATTAAACTCCCTTAAATAGACAACAAAGTATAGGCTCTTGTATTGATTCTGGAGGGCACGGGCTCAGCACACTTTTCCCTGAAGAATTAACACAAATTGCTACTTGTGTTAACACAAGTTTGGACTACATGGCCTCTTCCAGCCCTCAATTTTCTATAGTTGGCTTGTGTTTGGGATGGTGTTAAAAATAACATTGCTTAAATCACTGGGTCAAAGTATAATCTATACATTTCCCATGCGCCATACAGTAGAATAGGGGACTGACTAGGGCAATGGGAAGACCACATAATGCTGAATTCTTATAAGTTTAACTTATTTGAGATGTGAGATTAGTGTAAAAGTGGAAAGGTAGGAATTAATGTGGGTATGTCTGGGTTTGTTGTCAGAAGAGGATTTTGGGGAAAACAGAGATAAATTTGGAAAGGGACAGATGGTGGAAGACCATGGTATGTCAGATAAGGAATTTGGGTTCAATCCTCTAGGATGACATTTGTTTAGCCAAGGGATTGCCATTTTGAGAGAAAAATTTCAAGAATACTAAACATGGTGATTATCTGTAGGCTGGACTGGTTGGGGACCCAAGACTAGTACCTTGGAGTCCAGTTGGAGGTGGTAGCAAGTCTGGTGAAAGGCAATGAAGGCCTAGAAATGGTGATATCAAAGAATAGGGTCCAGCACAAGGGCGATGCTGTGGAGAAAAAGGAGGGTGTGTGAGCCTGAGTGTCACTAGGAACAGCCACATCTACATCATAAGCACCAACTCCAACATAAATACAGACTTGCCTTTCTCGCTCTCTAAAGTCCATGCAATTGGCATCTTGAGGTTGAAGAGGATCCCTGTGTAAAAGACCAAATGAGAAATAAATGTAGAACTTGGAGGCAAAACCTTGTTTTTTTTTTTTTTTTGCCAGCAGCCCTGGACTGGAAGACATGGCTTTGGACCATTGTCAAACAGGTTTTCTACCTAGATCTTGGGACAGCCCATGGCAGGGAGAGTCTAAGTCAGAGACAGCCCTGGCCACAGCTATGGGGCTCCTGGTCGTGTGGACAAAGGAACCACACAAGCAAGAACCCACCCAGGTAATAAATGGACTCCTCCCTCCATCCAATGAGATTTATGGATACTTACTGTTTGGAGAGGAATGAGCAAAGGGTAGGACAGGGGAAAAGTTTTACCTACCTATCGGAAGGGTGCAATAATGTGCAGATGTGCAAGAAGAAGGAAATGGACGTCCTTAACATTGCTGGACATGATTAAAGATGAGAATAGAATCAAGAGTGGAATCTGGGACCTAGACTACCCCATAGGAACTACTTAATGAACTGCTTTTGCCCATTTGAAGGCAAAAGCTGAAGTGCACACCAGCGATCTCAGGAAGAAGCACAAAGGATCAGTGATTGGTTTAGAAGAAGCCTCGTGAAGAGTGCTGATTAACCGCTGATCTGATCCCCCCTGGGTACTCCACAATCTCTTCACATATTCTTGGTTGACCACAGATTGGAGGCTTAAATCTGGTGGGTTAAGAGAGCAAAATCTTTGGAATCATAAGGGAAAGCATTTTCTTTCTCCTGTTCTTTATTTTTTCTTTTGCATGAAGCAGGAACTCCCACCTTATGGAAGAAAGGAAAACTTGGGAAGAAAGCCTCTGTCCTTTTTGCTCTCCCCTTCTCTGGCTGCGAAGAGAGACTTGGTGGGTAGAAGTCCAGTCCCTGGGGTTCTCTCTTTTCCAGGAGCTTGTCCTTCTGGACCATAAACTCAATAAGGCAGCTCAGCCTTTTGGAGGGAGGTCGGGTGTTCTGGTTGGAAATTGGTCCTAGTTGGTGAAGGCAAGTTCTCCAAGGCAGCCTTATTGTAAATACAGATGATCATTTCAACTCTGCTGATTTGGGTCTATCTCCTCAATGGTTCAGAACCCACAAGGGAATCATCATCCCCTTAAATCCTAACATCCACATCAAAGTAAAAAATCCCAATTTTGAGGTTCTTTGGAATTTCCTTTTCTTCTTGCCTTTCTTTTTCAGAAACATTTACCAAACTAAGTGACCACTGTGAGCTTTTGGCACTTAAGTTAAATGCTTTGTCTTTTCTTTTAAATAGCCATGGTTGGCCCTGAAAGAATGCATAGGGCCGCAGGCAGCCCAAATGGATACACATACCCACAAATATAATACACTTGAATATAATGAATGCACTCAAATTCCAGGGTCTGTGCCCATCACATGCACACATGCTAGCACATACGTGTACTTATACCACATGCAAATACACCCACATCACACACACACACACACATATCATGAACATCCCACCCCAAATCACAACATGAATTCACACCATACATACCTTCACACTACATACTGACAATACACAAATACCTCATGGATGCACACCACATCACACCCCCACATGCATATACACAGCACACTAACACTCCCCATGAACACACATACTATGCACACATACACGCCACATGTACATTACACACATACAGATCAATCACACAAACCTCCTATGTCATTGTACATGCATGGACACACAGATATACCGCTACATGCACATGTAACCTCAGGGTCTACATAGAACTATAGAAAGCTCCTCTCTCTCTGTACACACACACACACACACACACACACACACACACACACACAGCCTAATATATAAAAAGCCAGGGGCCGTCACAACCGAAACAACTGGACAGATGACCAAACACAGGCTGTGTGGGATGACCAGGCCGGCAGGGGAGTTAGTGAGGGATGACCAAATGACTGAACAGCAGGCTGTGTGGGGCCACCAGGCCAGCAGGGGGGAAGTTGGGGGTGACCAGGCCAGCAGGGGGGAAGTTAGGGGCAACCAGGCCAGCAGGGGGGGGGCAGTTGGGGATGACCAGGTCAGCAGGGAGGGCAGTTAGGGGTGATCAGGCTGGCATACAGAGGTGGTTAGAGGTGATCAGGCTGACAGGGGGAGCAGTTGGGTGATCAGGCAGGCAGGCAGGTGAGCAGTTAGGAGCCAGCGGTCTCGGATTGTAAGAGGGATGTCTGACTGCCGGTTTAGGCCTGATCTCTGGGATTGGGCCTAAACCAGTAGTCGACATCCCCCCAGGGGTCCCGGATTGGAGAGGGTGCAGGCTGGGCTGAGGGGACCCCCCAACTCCGCTGTGTCTGAATTTTGTGCACTGGGCCTCTAGTATATATATATATAAGTATACATATTTTTCTGTCTTAACCTTGGGATCCATGTGTAGGGAGTGTACAAACCTCTGGACTCACGTGAGAACAACCACCAAGACCCTGGGAAGCTCAGCCTTTGTGCAGGAGCCACTACTACTGTGGACCCGCCCCCTCCCATAGGAACACACTGCAACAAAGAAGCACCTGCACCTGAGCTGGCAGCTTTCTTTCTTTTTGTCTTTGATTAAGTCTCACAATAAAATGGCACACCAAGGGGCACGGCATTACAGTGTCATTAAAGTGAACATTTCACCAGGAGCGTTGCCTGAACTGATATGCTTCTGATGTTTTTATTTTCACCGAGTCTCCGAGGCCAGCAGATGGAAACATTCACTGTGAGAGAGGCCAGCTTCATCTGAGAGGTGAGCTGGTCAGGCCACCCTGAGTCCCGACCTAATTTCCTTCAGAAAAGGGAAAGGTGTTGAAGTGCTTGATGCACAATCAATAAGCAGGGCTCACAGGACGAAACACATACATGCCATACTCGACAGAATATTAGTATAATTACAAAGAAAATCAACATTGTAAAGTGCAGGAACACTGCTCAATTCCTTTTTTCTTCATGATATATCTGCTTTTTATAATGGTAGATTTCTATTCTCTCTTTCTGTACACACACACACACACACACATTTCTACTTCAGTTTTTAAAGGAGGAAGGGAGACAGGGAGAGGAAGAGGGAAGGGGAGAGAAAGACATCGATTTGTTGTTCCACTTATTTATGCATTCATAGCTTGATTCTTGTATGAGAACTGATTCTTGTATTGAACCTGCAACTTTGGCATATCTGGACGATGCTCTAAACAACTGAGCTACCCGGCCAGGGCTAGGTATTTTTTAAAGGCAAGTCTGGTACAAAGAGCTATCTGTTATAAAGGAAGCCTTTGAATATGTATATTCAATGAATTTGGAGCTTCCCAGACCCAGTGCATTTGTTAAAACTGGCCCCTGCTCATGGATGAGACACCATGCTTTTATTACTATTATTAGCAAGCAGAGCAACAGCATCTACAAAGCCCAGAACAGAGAAATGATACCTGGGGGAACCACATGGTGCCAAGTAAATGTGAGGTGATTGACTATCTGCATCTCAACCTGCAAAGGGCTGGAGCCCATTTGTAAAGGGCTGCCTGGTGCCGACAGGGAGGGGGCCAGCGGACAATTCCAAGGCAGTTTCCACTGTCTTTAAAGACACATCGTCTACTTGACAAAGTCTGAGGTCACACCGTTTGTCCTGAGGAAACGCCTGATAAATTTTTCCTTTTAAAAAAGCCCCCTTTCTTTGGTTAGACATAATAAAAGCTTTTCCTTCTAAAGATATGTCATTCCACATCAGCAGCCTAAGATGGAAAATGCTTTGTCATTTGCAAAGCATCGTGTCTCTTTGTGACTTATCTGTTGAACTGGATGCTGTGAGTCTCTTTGAGGCTCTGATAGTAGATAGAATATTCTGTCTCCTGTGGCACACACATTTGAAGGCACAGTTCTGGGGCGTGAGCTGGGGTGGCCAGCACATTCTCTCAGACCGACCAGATAGTTGGAGGGTTTGTGTGCGGGAAACTTTCTGTCCTTTGTATATATTCAATGGAAAGGGGACTGACATCAAGCGATAAGCTGTTCCTACGGTGGATTCTAGAAACTTCTGTCCTTGTGATCTGGTCTGGATTTATGAACAGCTGTCTTCTCATCTTGTTCAGTATTATTCAGTTCATTCTGAAATCAAAATTAGAGTGAACTGCACAATATTTGAATTCTTGAAAAGCTTTTAAATTGTAGTTATTTTTGTATTAAAAACCCCAAAACTAAGCAGTTGGAATAAAATAGTCTTGATTAAAAAACATATTTGATTTTAAAATTCTAATTCCAAGTGGGGAATAGAGAGCTATTGTTTAAAGGGTACAAAGTTTCAGTTTTGCAAGATGGTAGAGGCCTAGAAATGGATGGTGGTGATGACTACATGACAGTATAAGTGTACTCAATGTCACTTGAAATGGTCAATTAAATGTCACGTGTATTTCACCACAATTAAAAAAAATTATGATATCTAGGTAAGTGCTGGTGATAGAATAAACTCAGGATTTTTTTTTTTGTTGTTGTTCTTGGGTGAGTACTGTATTAAAAATCTTGCTCCCTAAATGTCCTGTTTCTTTTATCTTATAGTAACAGGCTGATGAGACCCTCTGAAACTGACTTATTAATGCTGTTCTGTGGATAGAGGACTGCATCTAAGCTTGTGCAATTGCTAATGTGATCTTTTATTTTAACCTGATGTAAATTATGCTTCTCTAACCAAATCTTTAGAGATTTAATTATGCAGGAAAATATTCTTAACCCCTCTTATTTTAAGTCAGCTGGGTTGCTACTCATTTATCTTTTAAAAGAAAACCTTTGGCTTCTTTTGGCTTTCTTTTGCTACTTTGCTCAGCTATATGTCACAATACTCTCCCTCTTCACGCAACACTTTAACCTATACCCTTTACATGTTGACTTTTTATTTTTTTTATTTTTTTTTTTATTTTTTTTATTTTTTTTTTTTTTTAAATTTCTTTATTGATTAAGGTGTCACATATTTGTCCTCATCCCCCCATTCCCATCCCACCCCTCTCCCCACGCATGCCCCAATCCCCTGTTGAACTTAACCGTTGGATAGGCTTATATGCATGCATACAGGTCCTTTGGTTGAACTCTCCCCCTCCCCCCACCCTCCCCCTACCCTCCCCTATCCTCCCTCTGAGGCCCGATAGTCCGATCGATGCCTCCTTGCTTCTGGTTCTGTTCTTGTTCCTAGTCTATGTTGTTCATCTTTTCCCCTAGATGAGCGAGATCATGTCACTAGATATATACTAATAAGCACTGAATGTGAGACGAGCAATAATATAACTCTTTTTGTGTGTGTGTGTCAATTGAGAGGCTGGTGGGAATAGGGGAAATAGCGATGGATGTGAAGCCAGGAGATCCAGGTTTGCACTCCAGCTTTGTGAATCACTGGCTTATTTCTTGAAGTCGCAGTTTCCTTATCGCTTATTGGAGACAATATCAACCCTACCTGTAGGGCTGCTGGGAAGTTCTAATCAGTTAATAATAAGAGTTACTATTTACTGAGTGCTTACTATGTGTTAAGCACTGCCCAAAGTTACTTACAGGTTATCAGCCAAATTAGTCAACCCTCCCAATAACATGGCAGAACTATCGTGATGTCCATTTTACAGATGAGGGACTTAAGCACAGAGAGGTATGGAGACTATCCACTGTCTCAAAGCTGGTCAGTAGTAGAGCTTGAGTTTGAACCCAGGCAGTCTGATTGCTGAGACTGTTCTTAGTCACAGTGCCACCTTCCCTCTACACAGATGTGAAAATGCAACGCCAACTACTTAACGCATGATGTGAAGTGGAATGGGTGAGCAGAGTTGACTTCTCCTAGATTCACTGTCCATGTAGAATGTCACAAAGGTTGGTTCTGTGTTCATGAGGTCACCTCAGTAAGTCTGCCTTCAGTGTCGAGACCCCGGTTTACCAAGGATGGAAACAACTTGGAACATCTTCATGGCAATTACTGTTCTTACAATGGGAATAAGGATCTGTGTAATGATATAATTAATATTTTTGTTGCTATACTGTAAACTCCACGAGACCAGGGACAACAGATAGCCATGAATTTGCAATGACTAGTACAATGCCCAGAACATACTTGTAACTTAATAACAATGAGAGCAAACCTTTGTTGAGAGCTCTTCACATGCCTGGTGCCAAGGACTTTACATACATCGACTCATTTAATGCTCACCACAGCCCCATGAGGAGAATACTACCATTACCATTTCCATTTTACAGGTGAAGAAACTGAGGCTCAGGGAACTTAAGTAATGTGTCCAAATCATGCCGTGGTAAACGGTGGAGTTGGAATTGCAACCAGGCTGTCTGGCTCCAGAGCCCACACCTTGTTTCGGTTCCCGAGATGTTAAAGTAGCTGAAACCAGAATCCTTTCTAATCTGGAATTGGAGCTAGGAATAAAACACTGCTGGAAAACCCCTAGAAATATGTGATCTGGACTTCCTGGGTAGGTGCCGAGTTTTGGGCAATAGGAATAGAGAGACTGCAGGCTAGGAAGCTGCATTTAGTGAACAACCGCGGTTGTGAGACCGAGCGTCTCCTCAGCCTGTTCCTCGGGGAAAATGGTTGAAAAAGATGAGAATATTGGTGTTGGCTGCTGCTTGACAATTTTCACAAACTTCTCTATGAAGGAAATCTGGCCAGTTTGTCAGCAAAGATGAAAGGTAATTGAGTTGTGCCAGGAAGGCTCTGCCTGCTCTCCTTGTGGCCTGCAGCCCAAATTGACTGAGGGTCTGATCATCCGAGGCCTTTCAGGACTGAAACGGCCAATTGCTTCTATACTCCAAAAAGCAGGGAGAAGATGCAGTCCAAGCATCTTTTCAGAACCTCCCATTTCTTTCATTGCTCCTGGAGAGGGCCTATGTGGAACAGGCCAGATACATCGGTGCCGAGGCTTGGAAAATTGTAATCATAGCTACTATGTGCCAGCTATTGGCAGAAGTGCTTCACAAACCTACTTTATCTCATTTATGCCTCACATGACCTTATCCCCCCCCCCCCCCCGATTATAGATGATGAGATTGGCGCTCAGAGAGGGTGAACAATCTGCCCTGAGTCACGCTTTGTAAATGGTGGAGCTAGGACTTGAACCCACGTTGGACAAATTTCAAAATCTAGTCTTTCTCCTTCTGCTGGAATGGAGGCATCCTTCCTGGAGCAAGGCAGCGGTGTGGTGAGGCCATGTTGCTATACGTCGTGGTGGCTGTGACCCCAGAGCTGTCCCCTGTAGCATCCTTTCTGCAGGGGCTCTGTGGTGAGCGCTGGTCCGTGTCAAATGTTGAGCGGCTCCCACGGCCGCCGCCTGAGGTGCTGAGGTTGCTCGCTGTGCTCCGAGCTGCTGAGGCGCACACACATCACAGTTCTTAGCAAGTGCCAAGCCCTCCTGCTGAGCACAGCACGGCTCTGATGGTGGGATTTGCCAGGAGGGCTGTGTGTTTTCTTCCTCAGGAAAGAAAAATCATTTTTATTGACACCTAGGAGAGAAGCATCCCGTTTTTATTCATAATTAAGGAGTTGATTTTTCATTTCAAGGAACACAGTGCAAGAAAGATTAGACTGGAAAGGTGCCGGCCGGGTTGGGATGAGTGAAACGCATCCCAGGAAATCAGCCTCATTTCCACACTATCGGGTCCTAAAGGGAAATGTAATGATCATCCTTGGGACACACACACACACACACACACACACACACACACACACACCCCACACATACATGTTTGCAGCTAACATTCATTATTCACTTCACGATATCTGAAGCTCTGTGCTCAGCAGTTTTCTTGGATTAGCTCATTCAGTCCTCATGAACTGGCACTATCGCTACCCATTTCATAGACACAAAAGTGGAAGCACAGAGGGGTTAGGTACTTGCTCAAAGTAACACGGCTGGTAAGTGGTAAGGTCAGAATATATATCCAGGTCATATGGCTCCAGGGCTTCAACGCTCAGCCATTATGCTCTAAGCTCTTTATGTCATTCATCCTGGTGACAGAATTCCTCAGCAGGCAATGATTGTGCATTTACTATGGGCAAGTCTTTTTATGCAGTAGTCTATGTAGCCTCACAAAACACTAGCGGATAGCTGGTATTATACTCTCCCATTTCAGAGATGAGGAAACTGAGGTCCCGAGAAGTGAAGGGTGTTGTGTGGATGCCACAGCTGGGATTCAGAGGACACCTTTTGGACTTGCAGTCTGCTTTTAAAGCACAGCTTCTGCCCTCGCTCCACACATAGACCTGTGCCTGAAAATTATTTGAGAGTATTAGTAAATAACAGAAATGATGCACATTTTAATCATACGCATTGATTCCTATAGGAAGAACTCTGAAGTTTAGTTTGCTAAAGAAATTTGCTGCCTCAGAATATTTACACTTATAACTCCACTTCTCTGGAAACAATAAAATAACCTCTTGACATGGGTAATTAACGGAGCCGTAGAACATTCCCACAAATGGCATCTGCAGGAAAACAAGGTGAAATGAAGAGTTGTCATTGGAGCCAAGCCCATTTGAAACTCATTTCAAAACATTTAACCAAAGGGAGATAAGGGAGGGATGCGTGGCTGTTGCTTGCAGGATCATTTAACTAACAGCATGTGCTTCCAAATTAAACCTTCCATTTAGAAATGTGTGTGTGTGTGTGTGTGTGTGTGCGCGTGTGCACGTATGAACATGTGTGGACAAGTGGACATGTGTGTGTCTGAGCGATTCTCTGATTATATGAGCAAGTTGCATTAATTATATGGAAATAGATGTAAAGAAGGCAACCTGTCTTTCCCTGGTAAAGAATACCTTGGGCATATATCCCTCCCAAGTTCTCTAGGCCTTTGTTTCTTACTTTGTAGAATGGATTTCTGCAAACTTGTGAGTGAGATAGACAAGTAAACAGATAAAGTATGACAGAGTACTTTTAGATGTGTGCCAGAACCTCACTAGCTTGAAGCAGACAACATCAAGTGTTGGTGAGGCTGTGGAGCAAAGGAAATTCTCATACACTGTTGGTAGGCATGTAAATTGGTACAGCCACTTTGGAAAGCTGTTTAGCATTGTCTACTAAAGGCCAAAGAGTACCTTATGAGCCAGTACCTCCATCACTAGGCATATACCAACATAAATGCCCATATGGATTCAACTAAAGATTTGCACAAGAATGCCATAGTAGCATATAGCCCACAAATGGGAGCAAAACAAAAATAATCTGTGATTAATTGGAAAAAATATGTAATATTGTACAACAGTGAGGAAAAATGAATTTCAGCAACATGGATAAATCTCACAAAAATAATATTTTGAACCAAAGAAGCCAGGTACAAGAATATGTATATATGAGTTTACCTATAGAGAGTTCCAAAACAGGCAAAACTAATCTCTTTGTCAGAAGTCGGAATAATAGTGGCCATCAGAGACCTTGGTGGTGGGAGGCGGGGAGGGCCCCTGAAAGGGGAATGAGGCAGCTCTTGGCATTCTGATATATTTTATTGATATTTTTTACAGAGAGGAAGGGAGAGGGATAGAGAGTTAGAAACATCGATGAGAGAAACATCCATCAGCTGCCTCCTGCACAACCCCTACTGGGGATGTACCTGCAACCAAGGTACATGCCCTTGACTGGAATCAAAACTGGGACCCTTCAGTCCGCAGTCCGACGGCTCTAGCCACTGAACCAAACCGGTCAGGGCAGTGTTTTATTTCTTGACCTGGTGCTGACTACATAGGTGTGTTCACTTTATAACAATTCATTGAGATGTACCTTATGCTTTGCACTCAACTATATGTCATACTTCAATGCATTACAAAAAGAAGCATTCACAGAACATTATATAATTATCAGAAAGGGACATTTAATCCAGAACTGAGATAACCAAGGAAGATTTCCTGTAGGAGGTAGTTCTTAATTTTTGTTCTTTACCTTTACCATATATCCTTGATTCTGTATCATAAATACACTGGAATGTGTTTTTTTAAAAATATATTTTTATTGATTTCAGAGAGGAAGGGAGAGGGAGAGAGAGATAGAAACATCAATGATGAGAGAGAATCATGGGTCAGTTGCTTCTTGCATGCCCCACCCTGGGGATGGAGCCCACAACCTGGGCATGTGCCCTGACCAGGAATCAAACCCGTGACCTCTGATTCATAATGGGTCAATGCTCAACCACTGAACCACACTGGTCAGGCTAAAATGTGTTTTAGTTGGAAATTATGTCCATTGATCTGGCTTTTAATTTTTATGTTGTATCTGAATACCACAGTCTTTTTTTTAAAAAAAATATTTTATTGATTTTTTACAGAGAGGAAGGGAGAGAGATAGTTAGAGACATCGATGAGAGAGAAACATCGATCAGCTGCCTCTTGCACGCCCCGCACTGGGGATGTGCCCGCAACCAACGTACGTGCTCTTGACCGGAATCGAACCTGGGACCCTTCAGTCCGCAGGCCGATGCTCCATCCACTGAGCCAAACCGGCTTCGGCTGAATACCACAGTCTTAAAATTAGAAATGTTAGGTCAAGAATCTGCTTATCACCCTTCATTTTAAAACTTTTCTCAACTGGTTTCATCTGTTGATTATCCACATGAGCTTTAAGAATAATTTTACCAAGGTATATAAAACAAAATATCCCTCCTTTGGAATTTTGATTGGGAGTTATCTAAATTATAGAAATGACATTAATTGGGTAAGAAATACATAACTTGATAATATTTATTTTATCAACCAGGAACAGGGTTGGCATCCCCACTGCTCACCCCATTTAAATTACATTTTCTTCTCTGCAGGGTATTTTTGATAAAAGCTACTTCATCCCTTGGGCCAATCTGAGACTGACCAATTGCTTCTGATCATTGCAAAGACATCATGGCAAGAAATAAATGATTAATTTTTAATTATTATAGCCAGGAGAGATGGAACTATCAAGACAGGGGACATCTCGCATTGAGGAGAAATATCCTTGTGAGAAGATAGCTGGCCTAGGGATGTCAGCCATCAAAAGAATTGTGGGTGCCCCGTCTTTCTACAGGTTTCCAGGGAGGAATGTACAAGAAAGACAGGAGGGTTTAGAATGGGAGAAGAGGTGAGCCCCCATCACCTGCCTGCCTGTTTATCTATCATTCAATGATTTTTGTCCTAAGAGCTGAAGATAGGAAATGGTGCAAGGAGACTGAGTTTCACTGTGTCTTAGTATCAATGCCTGGTCATCAGGATGCTCCTCAACAACTTAATCCAGGAGGCCAGATGGATTTTCAATGGGTAAATCTACTCTGAGGATCATACCAGAGGCACAAAGAGATGCAATGTAATGGAGGAACTCTCGAGCCCAGCGACCGGTTCCAGTCTCAAAAATTATAACCCTCTCTGCGCAAGGAGCCCCGTATAATGGACAAAGTTATTCCTTAGCCATTATATCATTTCACAGCCCTCTGCCTCTAGTACCGTAATTCTTGGCCAATAATCCCTTGAGGTAGAGAGAGAGGATCAGGGCAGAGCTAATTTCACCATTTTGCAACCAGGGAAACAAACTCAGAGAGGTTGAACCATGTGTCCAGGTTCCATTGGCAGTAAATGGCAGAGCATAGGTTAGAACCCTGGTCTGTCTGAGTCTGAAGTGCATGCGTACCTCTGTATTGTCGGGCACATCTGTTCAAGTCTCTCGATTCAAGACTCCAGGTCATGTTCTGCTCTGGAGAACAACATAACTTGAAAGTGATCATTCTTGTTTGTATTAGCACCAAAGGCAGCCTTAAAAACCATTTGATATATAGTCATTTCAGTGCATAGTCTGAAATTAAAACTGTAAAGCAATTTCCTCTCCTGGTTCTAGGGGCAGCTTCTTGCTGTGACTAATATTAGTGGGCTTTCAACATTATCACTGAAGTAGGGAACCTTGCAAATCAAACTGTGAGTCACTGGAAATGAGCAAGAGACTAAATAATGCCGCAATGTGTCACAGTTGTCAGGGGGCTCAGGAAGTCTAGACTCCCCAAATGGGTTGTTTTTTCCCATAGACTGAGCTCATCGTCCCCAAGTGGCACAGCTTATGTCTGGAACCAGGAAGTCTCTACCCTGGGGAGAGGAATCAATGGGCTCGCTCTGTGTCATTCCTTCTTATCTTGTCCTCAAGAGCAGGGATCAGGAAACTTATCCCTCTCATGCCAAATATGGCCCATCCCGTTTTTATTACTTTTATTTTTAATTTATCTTTATTGTTAAAAGTATTACAGATAACCACTTTTGGCAAACCCTCCATTTAAAAAATATGTTTTTTTTTAATTAAAAAAAATTCATTTCAGAGAAAGGAAGGGAGAGAGAGAGAGAGAGAGAGAGAGAGAGAGAGAGAGAGAGAGAAACATCTATCGGCTGCCTCCTGCACACCCTCTCCTGGGGATCAAACCTACAACTCAGGCATGTGCCCTGACTAGGAATTAAACCTTGACCTCCTGGTTTATGGGTCTATGGTCAAACAGTTAGCAACACCGGCTGGGCTGGCCCACCCCATTTTTATAAGTTTTACTGAAACACATATCATTTCACAGCCCTCTGCCTCCAGTACCGTAATTCTGTTGCCTATGGCTGCTTTCTTGCTACAACGGCAGAATTCTGGTTGCCAACTTGGCTGGTAAAGCTGAAAATATCGATGATCTGGCCCTTTACAGTGTAAGTTTGCCAACCCTCTGCTCAAGACTCTGGTGAATGCAGTCATTAAAACGCCCGCTTTAAAGAAGGATTGGTCAAATGTGTAGCAACTTGGAGAGGAATGGGAACACAAACAAATGATCATAAAAGGCTTGCAGCACAGAGCACACCAGGCAGATTAAAATCTTGGTACAGACTTGGGTTTTGACTTCTCCAGGTTTATTTCTTTCCTTGTGGGCAATTTGTGTTGTTGTTGTTCTTGGCAGGGCTCTCTCTAAGGATCTGTCTGGGCGGCAAGCTGCTCAATGTGATTCCTCTCAGTATGTTTGGGAACAATCTATTCTGCACTCTGAAAAGGGTTATTAGTAGTTTACCTTAATTACCAGAGTCATCTGCCAAAAAAGAAAATGAATATTTGCTGGTTTCAGCGGTTGCCCATATGGAAGTTTCCGGAGTCATTAAAATACCCCCCTCCCCTTTTCTTTCCTTACACAGCTGAAGTGAGTGACAGAATGAGATTGGGGTTTTGTAATTGATTTACAAAGCTGGTCTTAGCAGGGGCTGCACACCCTGCAAATGGGAAGCTGGCCCCCAGAGGTGGACAGCCTCTGCTGTAAGTGGCCATATGGGGTTCTTGAAATAGGCGGCAACCATTGCATGTTTATTTTTTCTGCTTTGTAGGAATGTGCTCATCATCCAAAAAGCCTCTGGCTGAGTGTGGCCGCACATTTATTGCATACAGAGAGAACTGATAGCTAAATGCAGGAAGGAGAATAATGGTCTAAAGGCCCATCCAGGGCAGTCGGAATTTAAATTCGCGCTCTGGCATGAATGCCCCCCTCGTCTAGACCCTGGCAGGAGGATTAGCTCTCTTTACTCGAAGGGTAATTTAGCTGTCAGCGTTTCCCTCTCACACTTCACTGTTCCTTTTCTATTCGACTTTTTACTTTCTTGCTCTGAGTAAATCATCTGATTTTTTTTTAAAAAAACCACACAACTCATCTTTGTAGGGCTTAACTGTTTTGCTTTGTTTATTTCTCATGGATACTTAGTTGCTTCGATTTCTGTTTTTTCCCCCCAAGCTCAATGAACCCATTTAAGACAAATGTGGAGACTCTAATGAGAAATCAGAACCAAAGGCAAGGTAACCCCCCGCCCCACGAATCTTGTATTGCTCATTACAGAACACAAATCCGAGGAGATGGAGTAGCAAAAGCATAGAGTCTATGAAACACGTTCGGATGCAAGTGCCAAATGACCAGGACACAGTGGGAGAAGCCCGGAACCCTGTCTTCAAAAGCTTTGTCGAAGGCAGGAAGTTAGAAGAGATAAAGGCAAACCTCACACCTATGGCTGAGCGAGGCTACTAAATGAGCTGACAGCAGAAGCCATTCAAAACGGCGGAACAGGAGCCAGCGCTCGAACACGATGGGGAACGAGGGAGGAGATGGAGAGGCAGCCGAAGCACCACATTCTGCAAACACCAGCGGTTTATAAAACACCCACCGTGCATAACAAACACAAACAGACAGAGGAGTGAACGGCTGAACGTCCCGCCAGGGGGAAAACCCTCCCAGACCCAGGCCACGAGAGCCTGCAAGTTCTGCAAATCAAGGAGTTGCAGGGGGAATAGCAACGAGGGGCTGGGAGGACATTGAGAAAGAAACACGGGGAATTTGCAGAGCCTCCTGAGTGTATGGAGGCTTAGCAGAACGCTCTCTTCAGACCAGGTCTAATGTACTATTGCCGGAAACAGTCCCCGGGTCTGCCCCTTGGTAAACCTTTTTGTATGGCCGGGCTCAGGCACTGTGGCACTTACTCTGGGGAGCGATAGTGGAGGATGTCAAGTGTTACCCCTGCTCCCAATGCTCCAAGGTGTTCCTTCATCTCTGCATTCCCTGTTCTTCCAGCGCCGTGCCCAGCATTCATTCGATGTTTGAAAAATCCGTGTTGAACGAGTGACCGAATGCTTTAGGAGGAAGCGACAGTCAGTAAGCACAGTGGTGAAGAGCACCAGACAGGGGTGGGTACAAATTCTGGTTGTATCAGTTACTAGCTGTGTGACCTTAAACATGTTAATTAGGTTCCCTGACCTTTGGTTTTCCTATCAATGTAATGATGCCAATCTCATCATGTTGGGGAGATTAAATGTGAGAGTGTTTACAGCATGCCTGATACAGTGTCTGGGGCATAACAAGCATTCAATAAATGATAGACATTGTTAGAAAATAAGGCATTGCACCTCCCAGGGCATTTGCAATTTAACACAGTAACTTAAAGGGAACTAGTTCTGCTGTTAGCGCTGAAGAAAATGTGATAATAGGAAATGGTGATGTGTTTGAAAGAGCGTTGGGTGTGGGGCTCCAGTTGGGTCAGGGAAGATGGTTTGGGACCAAGATAGTAGCTCTTAAGGTGAATGCGGGGACCTACTGTGTAGCATTGGGATGAGTCTGAGCTTAAACAAGTCATACAGAATCCAGGAGCATGGCTCTGTGCTAGTCCCTAAGCTAACTGAGCCTTAGTTTCTTCACTTAACAATGAGGGAGTTAGAGTCCTGGCTAGGTAGCTCAGTTAGTTTGAGTGTTGTCCCGGTATGCCAAGGTTGTGGGTTTGATCCCCCACCAGGGCGCATACAAGAATCAAGCAATGAATGCATAAAAAAGTGGAACAACAAATTGATGTTTCTCTCTCTGTAAAATCAATAAAAAAACCGAGAGATTAATAGGCTGTATCTAGTATTTCATGGTTCTAGGATAACCTTAAAATGAGACAGCTTTTGCCCTAACCGGTTTGGCTCAGTGGATAGGGCGTCGGCATGTGGACTGAGAGGTCCCAGGTTCGATTCCGGTAAAGGGCATGTACCTTGGTTGCAGGCACATCCCCAGTGGGAGGTGTGTAGGAGGCAGCTGATCGATGTTTCTGTCTCATCGATGTTTCTAACTCTCTATCCCTCTCTCTTCCTCTCTGTAAAAAAAATCAATAAAATATATTTGCAAAAAATGAGACAGCTTTTAAAGGGTATGCTAATAAGTCCACAGATCAATGATAGGACTAGAATTGGAATTCTGTCCTCACCCTGAACTAGCACTGGAGGCAAAGGGCCTTTCATCCCTCATGTGTCCTTCATGTAATTAGCTTTAAAGTGTTTGAGGGACGGTGAGGAATAAGCCAGGAATCCTTTTCTTGTACCCAAGTTGCTACCTCCTAAGACATGCATTAATATTAGATTGATGGGAAAACTATTGCCTCTGTCTCATGGTTCTCGGGCCCAGACAATCCCTAGAATTCAATCTTGGGAAAGACAATGCCCCGCACTTTGCATGCTATCACACACAGGAAGTAGTAATCATTAAAAAATAATCATCTTGAATTTTTGATGGCGCTCTGCTTGTTTGCAATTTTATTATTCATAGATGTTAACTTTGCAATTACAAAACATGGTTGTTGGTATTTGGAAGTGGATTCTGACATAAAATTTGGTTTGCCAATAAGAAGGGATGAACTTGTCAAGAAAAATAAAGGACGATGACAAGGGCTAAAATCCCATTTGGTTTCTATAGCTAATAATCTTGTTCAGAGCACACCATATTTGAACACCATAATACGACTTTTACATTACAAGCACGTTCCAGTCAATTCAAAAATTAAGTAAATAGAGCAGAGGCATGCAGTTCTACTAATCCACCAATGTCATACATGTAATGATTTTAGCAGCTCAAGGAGAACAGGTATTGTTGTAAAACTTCACATCCGAATGTGTTATTGCCTCTAAGCATGATTATTTGTCATTTATCTGACACCAGAAGTGTGAGCTGTACATTATAGGAGTCAAAGGTTTTGCATAAAACAAAACAAAGCCTCTCCATTCAGACTTACACTTGGGAAGCGTGCAAGTGACTCATGAGGATGTGTCACAAAACCAATGAGCGGCAAGGAGCTCATATCCCTGGAGTTGGCCTTGGCAGGATACATTTTTCATAAAGGGAAACCAGGAATGTAGTATGTACACACTATTAAACTTTCCTAAGCTGAAGTAAGTTTTAGAAAAATCTGGAATCTTCTCTGGCCACCAATCATTCATGGTACAAAATGGTCTCTGACATTATACATTCCTGTACCGTTTCTTCCAGCATCCAATAAAGCGTTGAAAGAATAATACAGTGGCACACATTTTAATCGGATTTATCTGTAGCAGAATTAGGCTTTTAAGCATATTTCCTCGTAAGTGAGGAAAGGCTTTGAGATAAATCTTACATTCAGCACTGTAGGTTTAAAAAATATTACTTATTTAATATGTAATGAAGCTGGTTCCGGGAGTCAAACAGAAATGAGACTTGTTCAGGAAAAGTTCATGCTGCTTACATTATCTCTCCTCTGGGGACTAGAATCTTTAGAGCAATTGTCAATTGGGTCTGATCACTATTAGTGACAGCAGTAAAAACAATATCCCCAATTTCTGGTACTTCTCTGTTATTTGGAGTGGTTCTTTTAACATGGAACTCTCAAAGATCACTAATGATTATTTGAAAATGGCTGAATCTACACTAAGGAAAAAACTATATAGTCTACATAACAGTACAGTTACACTGATAAACATAGCACCATAGTCTAGACCTATGGTATTTCCTAGCAATCCTTCTATACTAATGAATTAATACAATACCTGAGGGCAACATCCTGGTTCTGTTTGGATCCTTTTCTTCTGTTGGCACTTTGGTGCCCCACTGGGGTGGTGTTGCGCATGTCCTAGTGGGTCTATGAAGCAGACTTATCAGTCTTTCAGATTGTAAATTTTTTTCAGGTTTTTTATTGAGGTAAAATATACATAACATGATTACCTGTTTTAAGTGTTACAGTTCAGTGGCATTAAGCATATTCACATTGTTGTGCAACCATCACCACCAGCCATCTCCAGAAATTGTTCATCTTCACAAATTAAAACTCTGTATCCACTAAACAATAACCTCACTGTTCTACTTAATTTGGGCTACTCCACATACCTCATATAAGTGGAATTATATAGTATTTTGTCCCTTTCTGTCTAGTTTATTTCACTTGATATAATGTCCTCAAGGTTCATCCATTTTGTAGCCAAGTAATATTCCATTGTATGTATATATCATGTTTTATTTATCCATTCATCCATTTGGACATTTGACTTGTTTCTGTGTTTTTTTTTTTTTGTTTTGTTGTTGCTGTGGGTTTGTTTTAAATAGACTGTAAGTTTTTATTTATTTTATTTTTAAATCTTTATTGTTCAAAGTATTACATATGTCCCCATTTCCCCCCCATTGATTTCTTCCTGTAAATTTTTAATAATTAGATTTAAAGCATGGGGTTTTCATCAACTGCTTTCCAGAACACTAGTTATATTCCTGTTCCTATTAGTTACTGCATTAGTATATGTAATACTGGAGCTTCAGTAAATTCCCATTTTGCAGTTAAGCCTGCCTTTTGTGGCTGTCTGAGGCTAGGAGAGAACAGCTTCTCCTACTGGCCCGTCCATTGTGCTGAAGTCTTTGGCCCTATGTATGTGTGTGTTTAAATAGTTCCAGAAAAGCAGCCTGGTAGCAGAAAGTACACCAGTCATAAAGGTTATGAGCCTACAGCTGTTACTCACTGCGGAAAAACCTCGTTTCTTTTTTATTTTTTTAATGTATATATTTTTTATTGATTTCAGAGAGGAAGAAAGAGGGAGAGAGAGATAGAAACATCCATGATGAGAGAGAATCATGGATCGGCTGCCTCCTGCAAGTCCCCCACAGGGGATCGAGCCCACAACCCAGGCATGTGCCCTTGACCGGAATCGAACCTGGACCTTTCAGTTCACAGGCCGACGCTCTATCCACTGAGCCAAACGGGCTAGGGCTCAAGTTTCTTTAGTTTCCTCCTCTTTAAAGTGGGATGACTGCTATTTCATCAGCTTTAATAGGTTTAAGTGAGATAGTGAGTATTAGGGTGTCCTGTTTAGAACTAGGTATTTAGCAGACATTCAATAATTGGTCTCACTTTTTGTCCTTTTACGTTTGGCCTGCATATAGACACTGAAAAATAAAAGAAGGTTCTCCTCCTCGCCATCCCCCCCCGCTATGGTGCAGAAAAAAAAAATCTATATTTGCCAGGTAGATTCCAGCTTCACTTAGAATGAAGGCATATAGGGAGAAAGCTTGTGATAAAATGATAAGTAAAGAATAATTATGTGATATGTCAATTATATCTGAACAGAACTAGGGAAAAAGGAAATAATTATGTGTGAAAAATGGAGGCTTATGTTACTAAAGAAAAATGAGGGCTGCAATATGTACTTGCGGCTAAATTGTATATTTTTGCAGTGGTCTGGTTACTTGCACAGACCACTCTGAGAATCACTTGCAAAGGGCAGTGATATCAGAAACCTCATTTCCCCCTGGCTCCCCGGGAAAGGCCTGGCTCATTTTCAAATGTACACATTCGAATATCTGAGCTCCGAATGTTAGTTGTTGTGAACTGTGATTTCCCAGCATCTGGTCTTTGAACTTGGAAGCATGGCCCACATTTTCTTTCTTTCTTTTTTGCTTTTGCTTCTTGAGCCCTTTTTGTGGTTGAACTAATAAACAGAAAAACACACACACACACACACACACACCCAGCCAAAGAGAGGGACAGATAAAGTAATAAAGAAAATAGTGGCCCTAGCTGGTTTGGCTCAGGTGGATAGAGCATCAGCCTGCAGACTGAAAGGTCCCGGGTTCTAATCCAGTCAAGGGCAAGTGCCGGGGGTTGCAGGCTCAATCCCAGTAGGGGGTGTGCAGGAGGTGGGCGTGCAGGAGGCAGCCAATCAATGATTCTCTCTCATCATTGATGTTTCTAGCTCTCTCCCGCTCCCTTCCTCTCTGAAATCAATAAAAATATATTAAAAAAAGAGAAAATAGTGCCCATTCAGTTACATGCAAGATTATCTTAAGCTCCTGATGGCAAGGAGAATTTTTGCCGCCCTCTGGTTTTCCTTTTTAAATGAAAAATGTAAGAGTATTTGGCATGGGGATAAAGGCAGAGTTTGAAACCCGTGTCATTGGTCGAAGCCTCCACAGCCACCTCAGCAGAATGCAAGCGACGCATGGGCTGCTCTCCTCCAAACAGCACAATAGTCAAGAATACTTCCAAGTTGGTGTGAATAAATTCTACATGCATTTGTACCTCTTGAATTCTACACACATGACACCTAGGAGATAGACTGCAGACTTGGTGTCTAAAATCAAAGCAGCTGCTAGAACACGACAAAAACCCCCCCAAAACTCCTGGCATTTATTTCTCAGTGATCTTGACACACAGGACTATGCGTGAACATGAAAATATTGACCCAGCTGTGGACAACCACTGTCAGCAGCTGAGAAATAACCTGGCAGAAGATGTTTCATTAGCAACTTGGGAGAGTGACATAGTCGAATTCTCAATTGCATTTTGGATAATAAAATCTGACACATGTACCTTCAGGTACCGCCCCCCCCCCAATGTGAAAATAAACATCTGTATAGCCCCCACCTGCATCCCACTCCCAACTTCCCCAGGCTGAGATGATGCTGGGTGAGCTGCTGGTAGCTTGGGTAAGACCAAAAATTCCAGAGCCAAAGGGTCTGACTAGGTCTGATCTTGGCCCTGCCACCTACTAGCTAAGTTATTTTACCTGTTTTAGTGCCTCATTTTTCATTTCTAAAATGGGCTTTAAAAAAACCCCCACCAACTAGCTCATGGTGTGTGTTTTTTATTTTTATATTTTTAAAATTATTTTTTATTGTTTAAAGTATTACATGTAGTAGTACATATATCTCCTTTTTCCCCCCCACTGACCTTCCCCCAGCCTCCCCTATCCCCCGTCGCATGCCCTCATTCCCTCCACCTCCCCCCACCCCCGCCCAGTGTCTTGTGTCCATTGGCCATGCTTATATGCATGCATACAAGTCCTTTGGTTGATCTCTTTCCCCCTCTCCCCAACACTCCCCTGCTTTCCCGCTGTAATTTGACAGTCTGTTCGGAGCTTTACTGCCTCTGTATCTGTCTTTTTGTTCATCAGGTTATAATGTTCTTTATTTTCCATAAATGAGTGAGGTCATGTGGTATTTTTATTTCATTGCCTGGCTTATTTCACTTAACATAATGCTCTCCAGGTCCATCCATGCTGTTACAAATGGTAAGAATTCCTTCTTTTTTATAGCAGCGTAGTATTCCATTGTGTAGAAGTACCATAGTTTTTTAATCCACTCACCTGCTGATGGGCACTTAGGCTGTTTCCAAATCTTAGCTATTGTAAATTGTGTGAGTCGAATTCTCAATTGCATTTTGGATAATAAAATCTGACACAGGTACCTTCAGGTACCCACCCCCTCCCCCAATGTAGAAATAAACATCTGTATAGCCCCCACCTGCATCCCACTCCCAACTTCCCCAGTCTGAGATGATGCTGGGTGAGCTGCTGGCAGCCTGGGTAAGCCAAAAATTCCAGAGCCATAGGGTCTGACTGGGTCTGATCTTGGCCCTGCCACCTACTAGCTTTGGCAAAGTTATTTTACCTGTTTTAGTGCCTCATTTTTGATTTCTAAAATGGGCTTAAAAAAAACAACAACCCACCAACTAGCTCATGGTGTGTGTGTTTTTAAAAGATATCTTTGATTTTAGAGAGGAAGGGAGAAGGAAAGAGAGATAGAAACATCGGTGATGAGAGAGTCATTGATTGGCTGCCTCCTGCACACCCCCCAATGGGGATCAAGCCTGAAACCTGGGCATGTGCCCTGATCAGGAATCAAACCATGACCCTCCTGGTTCATAGGAGAAGCTCAACCACTGAGCCACACTGGCCAGGCTAACTCATGGTGGTGTTGTGAGGGTTAAATAAATTAAATGCAGAAAGTGCTTGAGAGTTTCTGGCACATAGTAAGTGCTATGTAAGTATTAGCTTTGCTACAATTGGGAAAATGAGATCCAAGTGTTGTGCTCAAAACTCCAGACAGGAGAGGAACCAGTTAGAACACTTTTGGTTGCGATGCACCAAAGGTGTTCAATCCCCAGTAGGGGGCATGCAGGAGGCAGCTGATCAATGATTCTCTCTCATCATTGATGTTTAACCCAAATTGGCCGAAACATTAAAAGGAACTTATTATGTCATGTATTTGGAAAGTTGAGAGGGAGAGCAGGTTTGGGGTAAGACTTGACCCAGGATATCAGTGATGTCCTTGAGGAATCAGACTCCCCCCACCCCATCCCTATGTCTTTGTTCTGTCTTCCATCCATGGTGATGTCAGCTTCATTCCAAGACTGGGTTGCCTCCAGATCCCAAGAAGGCTTTTAGCGGTCACCATGACCTTATGCTTCCTCATTCACATCTAGTGAGAGATTGTCTTCATCTTAGAACCTGCAACAGGAGAGATTGAATTCAATTCTGCTGAAACAAAAGATGGTAGAATATTTCAGTGCGGGGCTGAGCTGGTGGAAAAGTGCTGTTGGACATTAGTAGGAAGACTGGTCAATGTGACTAGGCCATATGTGCCTGCTGATTGGCTCTTCTCAGAGTTAGACTCCTACCTTCCCACAGAGACTGGGGACAGGAACTCTGTCTTTCTTGATGATTGCATTTCAAAGAGATGGCTCCCAGGTCCATCAGAAAGACATTTCTGGGTTGTGGAAGATTTACAAAGGACAGAGAAAGAATTTACAATTGCAAGTCTTTTAAAGTAAAGAAAAGGGAGAAAAAAGAAAGGAAGGCTTTCTAAGAAAAGGAGGTCAGGGGCCTAGAGTCATGAAGCCTGTCTAAAGGTTAGTGAAGCTGAGGGGAATCCTAAGGCTGTTTTTTGGTCAAGAGCCATTCTAATTGGACAACCTGTGAATCACTCTCCTCCTGAAGGGCTGACCCTAAGCCTCATGCCATACTTCTCAAGCTGGCAGTGAAACCACATCCCTGGCACCCCATGGTTCTCTGGGGGAAATGAGGAGTTGTGGGGAAGCAGGAGAAAGGATTGGGTGCTGGGGAAGCAATAACAGTGTCTGGAACACGGGATCTTTATCTTTATGCATGGCCTTTGGTAGCACTTGCTGAGGGTTTTCACTTAGTTCTGAAAGAGAAGGAAGGACCATGATGCCAATGACACAGGAATGTTACTGAGAAACATTTTCTGTTGCTCAGCTCCACCAAGAGCAAGGCATCCCTCCAGGTAAGCCCCACCTCAGAGATAGCTGAGGGAGGAGGTTAGGCTGCTGGGAACACTCCTGCTTACTTGCCGTTTGCCAACTCTGGCACTTACTCGTTTAGATTCTTTTAATATTTATTCTTTTAATGTTAGCTAAAAGAACACACAGCAAAGCCAGGAAACTGGATGGAAAGATTGGAAATAGAGAAGAAAGGACTCTGGGAGAGATCAGGGAAGCAGGAGTGAGAGCAGCAAGACCCAGGCTGGATTCCCAGCTCCTTCCTGCAGCAGCGAGATCCCGGACAAGTTACTATCTCCTTAAGCCTCATCCCCTTATTTAGAAAATAAGAACAATAATGGTATCTTCTTAACAAGGTTGTTAGGAAGATTAAATGAGATTATATATGAATACCTTGCTGTTCAGAATAAATGCTTAATAAATATTAACTGTGATCATTGTTACTGTTGCTATTCTACTGGTAGGAAATATAGTAAAAGCCTTGGGGTCCTAATGGGAAGATGTCCTGACCCTTTTGAAATGATAAGTGAAACAGGCGACATTAGGTACAGGGTTAGAACTCAGAGATTATTTTAGTTTTCATTTTTCTCTATTGATTTAGAATTTTGTTGCATTGTTTTCTATCAAGCAAGCCTCTTCTTTCCATATTCTGGGTTAAGTAATTCCACTTGAGAAGGAATTATTTAGAAGTATATCATAAAATAATCATAGAGGAACTTACATAGAGATTTAGCAGCAAGGATATTTCTGGCAAGTATTTTGTTGGGGCTGGGGGATGCAAAAAAATGTAAAATCACTAAAAAATCCAATAGTCCAGGATTGATTAAATCAGTCATTGTAAGACATTGTAACAGTCAGCATGCTTTTGGCTACAAATAGAAGAATTGCCCCCCCCTCCTTTCCTTTAACATAGGGTATGCAACTGAGGACACTTATTCTCTAAATAACCACAGGACAGAGGTAGGACTGGCTCTAGCTATGGTATTTCAGGGTCCAGCTCAGTGTCTCTTGATTCTTTTTGTTCGGCCCTTGCTGTGTTGGCTTCATTCTCAGGCACCGTATCCAGGATCCCAACTAGATAGAACGTCCTCCAGGGCAAGAACAATACCTTTCTCCCTCAGAGGTGCCTGGGTGCTCCTTCCTCTCCCAGCATAATATACTGAGTGAAAAAAAAGCAGTTTATAAAACTAAAGGCAACTATCCCTGCCTTTTATCAAGAAATATTTACCAATTCTTGTTTGTTTTCTCTTCCAGATGGACTTTACAATTAGCTTATCAATTTTTATACAATATCCTATTAGATTTTGGCTCCATTATATTGAATTTATAGATTCATCGGGGGAGAAATGGCCCTAAACACTATTTTAATTTAGACACCAAAGTGGCAGCATTGTTTGTATTATTGAAAAATAGGAAAGAATTTTCTATCTTTCAATAGGAAAACAGATGAATAAAGTACAGTATAGTCACACACTAGGATATCAGATAGCAGTTTAAAGGACTAAACTAGCAGAATAGCATAGTGCTTAAAGGTATGACACCATTGATGTGAATTACAAAAAGCACACAGTACAAAACTCTCTGGGGTCCACAAATACATGCATATGTATGTAAAACGCATAAAAAGGCATTGAAAGGTGCATCAAATTCAGATAATGGTTGTCTCTAGGAGGCATTGAATGGAAAAAAGGAGACTTCAACTATATCTATAATGTTTTATTTCTATTATTTAGAAACGATTTAAAACCTGGTGGCCTCTGGGGCAACAGTGGATGGGCGGCGGGGGGATTTTCACCATATATCCTTCCTTACCTTTTATATTTTGAACAATGTGACTGTCTTACCAACTCAACATAAATAAAATCATAAAACAGACTCTAAGGCACACAATAATATGTTAATTATGATCTATTTTCATCGGGAATTGTATTCTCTATATTTCATATTTAAAAAAAAGAAGAAAATAGTAACTTGTGACTAGGTGGTGGTACAATGGGGGAGGTAGAGGTGTGGAGGGTTGGTGGAGGCTGTTAGTGCTATGTCTCTGCTGTGATATAGACTGAGTGGCCAGATTATTATGATCTTTGGAAAAAAAATATAATAGAGGCCTGGTGCATGCATTTGTGTATGGGTGGCGTCTGGCCAGCCTGGCCAGGGGGAGAGGACATGGGCGGTTGGCTGGCCTGCCTGCTGGTCGAATTCCTGGTCGAGGGGACAATTTGCATATTAGCCTTTTATTATATAGGATATGCACTGAGTGGCCAGATTATTATGCGTTCAGAGATCATAATAATCTGGCCACTCAGTGTATGTTCTTACATGCTCTCTGTGTGAACTTTGCACATGAAGTGAGCTTGTTCCCCAATGTCCCTCAATCCAGACTCTTGTGCAATAGTGTTGTAACATGAGAAAGATGGACATGTCTTAGAAGAGTGCTTCACATGCTGTGTCCCTGAAGTAGTGATGCTTTGAGCTCAGTCTCATTGGTTTCTCCTCCATATACCTCCAACATCTCATTCCTCCTAAATCACTCAATCCTGGACCATAATATAGGATGTGATGTAAACCACAGCTTTCGTTCACCTACTCTTTGCTCTCTTAACTCTCCTCCCCATCTCCTTCCAAAGAAGACCAGAAACTCTAGGTGAGAATAACAGCCAGAATGACAGGAGTCTAGTGGGAGACAAGAGTGCCAACAGCTTTCTCCTTGAGGCAAAGGAGGAGAGAGGCCACTGAGGCACCAGGCTGGTGGGGATGGATGGTATAGATGAGAGAGGCAGATCTTTTGGAGAAGTGGAGAGTGGTATTCTTGGGAGTTTTAATGGTTCTTGTGGATACTTAATATTTAAGAAGACAAGAATGAAGATGAGTAACTCCTGGGCTTTGCTTCTTTTTCTTAAAAAAAAAAAAGTATTTTTATTGATTTCAGAGAGGAAAGGAGGGGGAGAGAGAGAGAGAGAACATCAATGATGGGAGAGAATCATTGATTGGCTGCCTCCTGCATGCCCCCTACTGGGGATGGAGCCCACAACCTGGGCATGTGCCCTGACTGGGAATCAAACTGTGACCTCTTGGTTCATAGGTTGATGCTCAACCACTGAGCCATGCTGGCCAGGCGGGCAACACAATGCTGCTCTGAGGTTATAATGCACAGCTTTATATGCATTATGATTGTAATGGGCTGACCTACAGGACAGGCAGTGGTCACATGGCTTTTTTGGGGACTCATTTTATTACAAATGTAATTCCTGAGTTGTGGAACTCTGAGGGTCCTTGTGCCAGGGTTTCCCCTGCACCTCTGTATGGGTCCGCAGGGTGAGTGATTGCTTCCCCCTCCTGTCTTCATCTGTTCAGAGGAGGCAGTCCCTAGAAGTTTGTGGGAACAGGAAATGGGAAGAAGGAAACACAGATGTAACGAGAAGCCACGTCCTCTGTAAACAAACACAACAGATGTATTAGTGGGCAGCAGGAAGAGAAAAGATGAAAAGGAAGGAAGAGGGTGTTATAGACTGAACTAGAGGCCCGGTGCATGAAATTCGTGCACGGGGGGAGGGGGCAGTGGGATATCCCCTGTAGGGCAGTGGGACATCCCTCTCACAATCCAGGACTGCTGGCTCCCAACTGCTCACCTGCCTGCCTTCCTGATTGCCCCTAACCACTTTTGCCTGCCAGCCTGATCACCCCCTAACCACTGCCCTGCCAGCCTGTTTGCCCCCAACTTCCCTCCTCTGTCGACCTGGTCACCCCTAACTGCCCTCCCCCGCAGGCTTGATTACCCCCAACTGCCCTCCCTTGCAGGCCTGGTCCCTCCCAAATGCCCTCCCCTGCTGGCCATCTTGTGGTGGCCATCTTGTGTCCACATGGGGGCAGGATCTTTGACCACATGGGGGCAGCTATCTTGATATTGTGTGTTGGAGTGATGGTCAATTTGCATATTACTCTTTTATTAGATAGGATGTGTCCCTCTTCCCCCTGCCCACAATTCATATGTTGAAACCCAATCCCCAATGTGATGGTATTGGGAGGTAGGCCTTTGGGAGGTGATTAGGTCATGCCAATGAAATCTTCATGAATGGAATTAGTGTCCTTATAAAAATGACTCCATCTGTTTTGCCTGGATGCAGTGGGGTGGGGGAACCAAAAAGGACTCCAGAGAGCTCCCCTGCCCCATCTGCCATGTGAGGACACAGCTGAACCAGAAAGTGGGCTCTCACAAGGCACTAAATCTGCCAGCACCTTGATCTTGGACTTCCATCCTCCAGGACCGTGAGAAATAAATGTTGTTTAAGCCACCCAGACTATGGTATTTGGTTAGAGCAGCCCAAACAATGACAGCGGGTCTCTCAGCTCTGCATTTTTTGTTTGTGCTCTTTTTCTTGTACCAGAAAATGTGTTTTTTTTGGGCCACATTCTTCCCACCCTAATTCAGATGAATATTGTTGCCATGTTTGAAAAATACTTGAAACAATAATTGGTATTATTCTGCAAGCACTTACTAAGAATGACAAAACTATTTACATGCTGGGAATACTGTGCCCAAAAAAATTATTCAACAAATCATACTGTTTTCCTTCCATAAAATCAGAGTTGCAAAGAGCAATAAATTAGCCATTTTCTTCGGCAAAGAACATGAGTGATGATGTTCTACTTCTTTAAGTTTCATATTAATGACCTTGGACATTGGGTTTCTAAGGGAAAGATTGTTTGCAACATTTTTTATAAGGAACCTGGGTGTTTCTGTGTTGAATTTACTTAAAAATTTGGCCTCTACGGTTTGATTTCAATCATGTAAAAATATATAGTAGGCAGGCTGCTGGGACAAACACTAAAATGTTTTTTATTTTCTCTGGGCTATGACATTCTGAGTGATTTTATTTTATCATATTTCTTTCTATTTTTCTGAATATTTTTCAAGCTGCATTCAGAACTTGAAAAATAAAAAGTTATTTTTAACAATCACTACCCATGTAAGTTTATTATCTGCCATGTGATTGCAAGGCCTTAAAAAATTTATGAAGCAGAGACTGCAAGTTGAAAACACAAATATATTAACAGTGGTTCTTAGTGAGTTATAATCCTTCTTTATTTTGTAGTTATTCCATAATGAACACAACAACTATTTTCATAATAGAAAAAACTTATTTTAAGAACAAATTTATTAGACTTGATCCAAAGCAATGTCAGAAGGGTCAGGCTATCTTAGCATTCTCTCTCCCACAGTGGCATTCTAGAATATTTTTTGAAAGGGCATGTTTTCCCCTGATATCAATCTCAGGAGGTTGAAGGACATACCCTAAACACCTCTAGCTTCATTTAATAACTGATTTGAATGTGTTATCCTCATATTTTTAGAAATTCTTCTTGTATCTCCCTGTGACTCAACTTGAAGGAGAAAATGTATTTATGCCTAGCTTTAATAAAAGCCTTATGGAAGATATGGCTGAATTAATGTCTAATTTTGTGTTATGGGTCACTCTAGCAGGGATACTGGTCATATGCATTTACCTTAGAGAGAGTCAAGGAAGTTGGGGGAAATGGTCAGTTTTCTCGAGGGTATCATGGCTAACCCCCAGGGCTGGAAGGAAGAGTGAGCGTGCAGACGGGTAGCTGACAAGGGAGACAAGTTCAATATTCAAAATTCAGTATTTGTGTTTGCTCCAAGGGAGAGGCAGAAATCAGGAGAGAAGGAATAAGTTAGAATATGGGGTTTAAGCCAGGTAGACCTTGGCTCAAATTTAGTCCTGCCACGTATCTAGCTTTGGGCAGGTCACTTAATCTCTTTAACCCTCTGTTCCCCCACCTTGAAAATAGTTGTAACCCAGATGTCAGCTAAGTAAGATTGTCTTCTGGTTAATGTCCAATTCCCTTTCCCCTATCAGTTAGAACTAGGATTGGCTGTGATTTATAGAGACTTGATGATAAAAAGAGAGGAATTTTTTTTCTTTCCCATTAAATTTACTGATGGACAGTCTAGGGCTGGCATGATGGCTCCAACCACCTAGGATTCATGTGGCTTCCAGCTTTTTTTCTCCACCCCATTTAGGGGTTCTCATGGCCCCAACTCAGTCCCAGACATTACTCTAAGTTCCAAGCAGCAGGAAGGAGGAAAGAAGGAATGAGAAAAAGGGGGGAAATGTGTATATTATCTATCTTTTATGGCCATTAACCAAGGCAGTCCCCTTCATAAGATATCTTCTGATGCCAGCTATTGAAAATAATCTTTTATTCATTCTTCCACATTGGAATAGTAACATTCACCTTGTAGTGTTATTGCAGCATATAATACAGGGAGTGGCACAATAGCACTGAGCAGGTAATAAAGATTTTTTAAAAATATATTTTTTATTGATTTCAGAGAGGAAGAGAGAGAAAGGGAGAGATAGAAACATCAATGATGAGAGAGAATTATAAATCAGCTGCCTCCTGCATGCCCCACACTGGGGATTGAGCCCACAACCTGGGTATATGCCCTGACCGGGAATCGAACCATGACCTTCTAGTTCATAGGTCGATGCTCAACCACTGAACCATGCTGGCTGGTTGGTAATAAATATTTTTATTAGTAACTAATATTGATTACACTACTATTAAATTTATATTAATATATTATTACTAAATTATAGCTCATTGTTGTCAAATTTAAAACAGGCAAGGAATAATCTCAAATTGCCATGGATGTATTCTTATTGGGTGCCGTATAGCCTCCAAAATAATCACATTTTTCATAGGCTCATTTTAGGCGTGGATCTATCTAATTTTCTTTTAAAAGAGTGTTTGAGTTAACCATTGTTATATCAGTGCAGCATAAAATCTCAGTAGCATACAATAGCAAGCACCTATTTAGCTCCTGGATGTGTAGGTAGATGGAGGTCAGCTCAGTTGGACTGGGCTCACCTGGGTGCCAGCTGCCAAGTTGCAGTCTCTGGGGTGGCTCTGCTTCTCACGGTAGGTCTAGGCCAGTGGTGGGCAAACTCATTAGTCAACAGAGCCAAATATCAACAGTACAACGATTGAAATTTCTTTTGAGAGCCAAATTTTTTAAACTTAAACTTCTTCTAATGCCACTTCTTCAAAATAGATTTGCCCAGGCCATGGTATTTTGTGGAAGAGCCACATTCAAGGGGCCAAAGAGCCGCATGTGGCTCGCAAGCCGCAGTTTGCTGACCACGGGTCTAGGCTAAATCAGCTCCACATGCCTCATTCTCCGTGGAGCAGCCATCTAGCTCCATGTAGAGGGGAAAGTTCTTCTTATGGCAATAACAGAGGAGCAAGATGTCAAATAGAAATATTCATGTCTAGGCTTTGGGCTGTTGCTTCTTTCCTTCTGCCACCGATGAAAGCAAACCACATAGTAGAGCCCAACTTTAAGGGCAGAAATATGTACATTCTAGCCAAGGCTGAAGCCATGACAGTGAGGGTGAAGAACTGGAACTCATCGTTCAGTCTACCTCAATAGGGTGAAAAGATGAAATACAGTGTCATAAAGCTAGAAAAGGACCCAATGGTGAATTAGGTACCCAAATCGCAGAGGCTGATAATTTGAGAAGATGCGGTTGTTCTGACACATTCTCTGGCTGACTGATTGCTGTGACTCTTTCCCCACTTTTTGGTCAATGTAGGAATTTAAGGGCAGAAAATAGAGTGGATATCTCATATGGAATCTTTCAGTCATTTGGACCAAAGCAGCAGGAACAGAAGGCTTCTGAATTCTGTCCCAAGTGAAAGTTTTATAGAAAGAAACATTGATTTCTTTTTTTTTAGTTCACAGCAAGTCCAGCCTATGCCAGGTTAAGAGTACTTATACCAACATAAGAAACACAGACAATGCCTGCTATCAGATCAATGCTGGTGAAGAGGAGTGTTTGTGCCCCATAGCAAGGGAATATGAACAAAAGAACTTCATTGGCTTTCTCCATCAGCTGATTTGACATTGATTTCCAATGTTTAAAAAGAAGCCCAAAGTTAGTCCCTATGGAGTCAAATATAAAAAGGGAACAGCTGCTACCACAGCACAGATGACAGTTTTTTAGAGGGTTTATGAAGGAAAAAGAAGACCTTTCCTCTCTAAGCGAAATAGCTCATTTAGGATCTTTCCTCTTCAGCATTTTCTGTTCCAGTCAAAAATCTGCTAATAGCTTAATTGTTTAAAACTCCAAATTTAGAGGGCAAAGAGGGGGATAAATGGTTATGGAAGGAGACTTGACTTGGGGGTGGTGAACACACAGTACAATAGATAGATGATGTATTATAGAATGGTACACTTAAAACCTATATAATTTTACTAACCAATGTCACCCCAATAAATCCAATAAAAACCCTCCAGATTTAAAAGCAATTTAAATACATAGAAGAAAGGAAGTAAATCTCTCATGCTATGACAGATGTACCTTTAAAAGATACCAAGAATCTTTGTATTCTAAGAGGACTGGGTTTCAAGTTCCTGTTCTGGTGCCGACAGACTCAGTGGCCACTAGAAGTATTTTAGCTCCTTTTAGCCTCAGTTTCCTTATCTGTAAAGGGAGTTAGAGAGAGGCAAGTTGCCGATGTGACCTAGGCCGGCTGGCTTCCTCCATGGATCTGGAGCGAGGCCACCATTTTACAAGTAGAGAAACTTGGAAAATGGAAACAAACCTCATGTGGTAGCGGGCTTTTGCAAGTTCTAGTCAGACTGCTTGATAGGCATCTGGGCTCACTGGTTAGTTGTGTGATCTTGGGCAAGTTGCATAAATACTTCAATCTTTGAATCTATTATGCGTGTGAAAATGCCACTTGCCTTGTAGGTTGTTACATGACGCATGCACCATAGTTAACCCAAAGCTGGTTTATAGCATCTACTCAAGGAATGTTGGCTCATATTTTTACTTACCTAGCCTCCCCCTTTGCTTTCCTAAAAGCAGGTTAATTTCGTTCAGGTATTCACTCCTCTTCCACGCAACCCATGTGCTTTAGGGGAGGCTAACTGACCTCAGCTTTTGGGGAAGTCATGATTCACTGAACCCCATAGCCCTCAAACTCTTGTGTCATCAGAATGACCTGGAGGGCTTGTTAAAAAAAACACATTTCTGGGCCCCATCCCTAGAGGTTCTGATTCAGTAGGCCTGGGGGAGGAGGGGCGGGGATAAAGAATTTTTATTTCTAGCAAGTTCCCAGGGATGCTGATGTTGCTGGTTGATTCAACATTTACTGTATTACAGGCAATGTGGTAACCTCTTTGCACACATCGTATTACTTAACACTTTAGAATAACCCAACAAGCCAAGTATTCTTATTAAACCCATTTTGAAGATGAAGAAGCTGAGGCTCAGCGTCAGGCAGCTACTGGTAGAACAGGAGCTGAGTTTAGGGGTTTCTGGACCTAATTCAAAGGCCAAGCCACACTTGATTTATCATGCTCTCAATGCCAGGGATATTCCTTTGCAGTGAATGCTGTTCACACTATCCACAGAAGAATGTTAGGGTACCTGGGAAGCTGGATTCATACCAGAGGTGACTGACTAAAAATGGAATTGAGAAAAGAGAGGGAAGGAATTTGATGGAATAGCTTATGAGTTTGGGAGCATTCCTAAGGTAAGGGCCAATGAAATATCTCTTGTCCAGAAAAAAGGGGTAGAGCTCTGCTTGTCTTCCCTGCACAGGACAGCAGGACCCCTCCTGACCCATTCCTACTCTCTGGGCCCCCCTCTCTAAATCTTAATTTGCTCAGTTAGCCTTCCATTCTGCCTACTGTGTTCACCTCCACTTCATCTCAACTAAATGTAGGTCTTTTCAGATCTTCGAAGCCACATTTTTTACAGATGATTCTTAACTTCTTCAGTGGTTTAGTATGATCCATTTCAAACATACAAATCAGTACAGAAAATAATTTATCAAGCACTCATGTACCATCATCCCAATTTACCAGAGGTTTCCATTTTATATTTTATCTCAGACCACTCAAGGAATGACAGAAAAAATAACAACCCTGAAATGAGTATTATTCCCATACTTACTTTAAAATTTTTACTAACATGTAGGATTGTTTTGTGTGTTTAAAAAAGTTTACATAAATGACAGACCTGTATATATTGTGCAAATCATTTGGCACTTTTCTTTTTTCCATCAACATTCTATCAAAATGTAGTTTATTGTAATGGCTTAAAGTATTCTACTTTGTGAATAGACTTTACTTTATAGTCCATTCTGCTGAGTACTTTGTTATGATTGTTTCTTTCCACAAATAATGTAGTGGGTATTTTTTTATACATCTCCTTGTATGCATGTGCCAAAGTTTCTTTAGGGCAGATAACCCAGGGTGGACTGCAAAATTGAAAGTGTCACTTTCAAATGTACTAAGTATTTTTGCCTTTCAATGAGGGCACTTGTGAGTTTCTACTTTCCACATACTTGCCAACCGTTTGTGTTTTTTAGATTTACCATGTTAAAAAGATTTTATGTATATTGATACAAAATAGATCATACTTTCCCCCCTAATTTTTAAAGCCTCTTTTGTCATATACTCAGTTCCAGTGCATAAAACCAGGTCTGTTTCCAGGCTCTCTATTCTGTCCCGGTTGTCCACTGTTTCACCTTGCCCCAGGATGTGACTTGACAGTACTGCCTCAACCCCCATCTGAAGTGTTGCTTTCCATGGTGCCAGTTTTTCATGGTCAGCTATAGTCCAAAGCTATTAAATGAAAAAATTTCAAAAATAAATAATTTATATTTTAAATTACACTCTGTTCTGAGTAGTGTGATAAAATCTCATGCTGTCCCACCCTGAAGGTGAATCATCCCTTTGTCTAGTGCAGTGATGGGCAACCTTTTGAGCTTGGTGTGTCAAACTTCGCCAGAAAACTGAGCATAACTCGGGTAGTGTGTCACTTTGAGGAAAAAACTAACTCCAAGACTCTAGTCGCAAATGTTTCATCCTCAGGAGCAGCAAATGTTTCATCCTCGGCATGCGGCCGCGTGTCATCAGAAATGGCTACGCGTGTCAGTGCTGACACGTGTGTCATAGGTTCGCCATCACTGGTCTAGTGTCTCCACGCTGTACACACTCTCACCCATTAGTCACTCAGTTTTCATCTTGGTTCTGAGATGGACTATAGGGGTATCACAAAGCTTCTGTTCAAATGCCACTCCCCCCTTTTTGGGGGGGCTTTAAAGATAAATGTATTTTCTTACAATTCCAGTCAAATAACCCCTATTATACTTAGTAATGCCCCCAAAGTGCAAGAATAGGGAAGCTGACAATTCGGATCTGCTAAAGAAAATCATAAAGTGCTTCCTGAAAAGGTGAACATTTTCAACTTAATAGGGAAAGAAAAAAAAATCATATGCAGAGGTTGCTAAGATCTATGGTAAGAAAGGATTTTCTATCTGTGATATTGTGAAGAAGGAAAAAAAATTGTGCTACTTTGCTGAGAGAAACCACATTCACATAACTTTATTATAGTATCTATATATATAAAAGCCTAAGCGACCAGAATGCCAGAATGACTGAAACGAACGGTTGCTATGAAACGCACTGACCACCAGGGGGCAGACGCTCAACACAGGAGCTGCCCCCTGGTGGTCAATGCACTCCCATAGCCAACATCCCATGGCCAGCCAACCTCCCCTGGTCCCTCTCCATGGCCGGCTAACCTCCCGTGGTCCCTCCCCCAGTCCGGCAGGCCCCGATCAGCATCCAGCAGCTGCTGGAAGGCCCTGGCTGGCAGCTGGCAGCCAGCAGAAAGGTCCTGGCCAGCAGCCAGAAGGCCCCGATTGGCCCTGATCACTGGCCAGGCCTAGGGACCCCACCCATGCATGAATTTCATGTACCAGGGCTCTAGTTCTATATCCTATCTAATAAAAGAGCAATATGCAAATTGACCATCACTCCAACACACAAGATGGCTGCCCCCATGTGGTCAAAGATGGCTGCCCCCATGTGGACACAAGATGGCCACCACAAGATGGCCAGCAGGGTAGGGCAGTTGGGAGGGATCAGGCCTGCAAGGGAAGACAGGGGCGATCAAGCCTGCAGGGGAGGGCAGTTAGGAGTGACCAGGCTGGCAGAGGAGGGAAGTTGGGGGCAACTGGGCCTGCAGGGAAGGGCAGTTGGGGAGGACCCAGGCCTGTAGGGAAGAGCAGTTGGGGGGACCAGGCCTGCAGGGGAGGGCAGTTTGGGGTGACCAGGCCTGGAGGGGAGGCAGTTAAGGTTGACCAGGCCTGCAGGGGAGGACAGTTAGGGGCAAACAGGCTGGCAGGGGAGCAGTTAGGCATCAATCAGGCTGGCAGGGGAGTGGTTAGGGGGTGATCAGGCTGGCAGGCAGAATCGGTTAGGGGCAATCAGGAAGGCAGGTGGGCGAGCAGTTGGGAGCAAGCAGTCCTGGATTGTGAGAGGGATGTCCAACTGCCCATTTAGGCCCGATCCCAGATTGGGCCTAAACGGACAGTTGGACATCCCTTGAGGGGTCCCAGATTGGAGAAGGTGCAGGCTGGGCTGAGGGACACCCCTTTCCGCTTTCCCCCCTCCCCATGCACGAATTTCGTGCACTAGGCCTCTAGTATATATATAAAAGCCTAAGTGACCGAATGAGCAGTTGACTGGTTGCTATGACACTCATTGTCCACCATGGGGCAGATGCTCAATGCAGGAGCTGCCCCCTGGTGGTCAGTGCGCTCTCACAGCAGGAGTGCCACTCAGCTGACTGACAGGCACCAAATGCAGGGCTCATGGCTGGCAAGCACCACTGTGGCAGCATGAGCCTCTCCCAGTTGGGACTGACTGGGTGCAAGCCCATGGCAGGTGCAGCGGGGCTGGGATGAGCAGGAATGGCAGGCAGGAGCAGCAGGCGGCGTTGGACTGCTGGTTTTGGCTTGATCCTCGCAGGCCACACTGAGGACCCCACAGGTGCACGAATCCGTGTATCAGGCCTCTAGTATTGTTATCATTGTTTCATTTTATTATTAGTTATATTGTTAATCTCCTACTATGCCTAATTTATAAATTAAACTTTATGTTTGTATTGGAAAAACATAGTATATACAGAGTTTGGTACCTTTAGGCATCCACAGCATGGGGGTGCATGGATAAGGGGGGGATCTACTGTATAATAAATATTAATATCTTTTAGGGTATACTTCCCTTTATTTATTTTCTTCAAAATTGCCCTGGTTCTTCTTTGCCCTTTGTATTTCTATGGGAATTTTAGCATCGGCTTGATGAGGTCTAGGAAAAGCCTCTGGGAAGGTTTGACTGGAATGCATTGACTTTATAGATTAATTTGGAAAGAATAGCTATTTAAAATATTGAGTCTTTTTTACCCACAAAATGCAGCATTTTCTGTTTTTTTTTTCCAGTTTTAAAAAACTTATATCCTTCAATAAAATTTTATATTGTTTCCATAATATGAATAAATATCTTTTGTTAGCTATGTTCTTATGTACCTTATATTTTTGTTGCTATGGTGAATGATACGATTTAAAAATTATATTTTATAATTGGATGTTTCTGGTGTATAAAGATATTATTGATTTTTAAAATATTATTTTGTATCCACCAAGCTCTTATTGCTTTGAATAGTTTCTTTACATAATCTTATAGATTTTTCCATGCAGACAATCATCAATCAAATCATCTGTGAATAATGACAGTTTTGATTCATCTTCCCCAACCCATCCTGGTCTTTTTGCTTTAGCTACAACATCTAGGAAAATGCTGAATACCAACAGTGCTAAAAATGGAATGCTGTAAACATTTCCCTATTCAGCATGATATTTATTGAAACTTTTTGGTAGATACTCTTCAGCAAGTAAAGAAAGTTTCCCCTCACTCCTGGTTGCTAAAAATTTTTACTTGAGTGGATATTGAATTTCATCTGTTCTTTTTCTGCATCTTTTGAGAGTATCACATGGGTTTTTCTCCTATAACCTATTAGGTTTATGTATTACTTTTATTGATTTTCTAATATTAAATTATCATTGCATTTCTAAAATAAGCCTTACTTGATCATGGGGTATTTATTTTTAAATACTTCACTGCATTTGGTTGCCAATAAATTAAGACTTTTACATGTATGCTTGTGAGTGAGCTTGGCCTATAATTTATTTGCATTACTCTTCTCCAGTAACTGGGCACGAAGGTTACATTAGCCTCATATAAAGAGTTGGGGAGTTTTTCCTCTCTCTACATGCTTGGTAATGTCTCCATGAGTTAGGAAATATTTGTTTCTTGTAGGTTTGGCATCTACCTGTACAATAATGGTGGCCCCTTTTCTTTGAGGCAGGAGAGATATGTTTTTAACTACTGATTCAACTTTTTTTTTTTTGCTTTTAAAATTCTAAACTTTCTTTTTTTATTGTTTAAAGTATTACATATAATAGTACATATATCTCCTTTTTTGATTCAACTTTTTAGATAATTATAAGTCTATTCAAGTTTTCTATATTTTTTTATGAGAAAATTTGGTAATTCAAGTACTATTTTTAGTTTTTAAAAATTATCATTATTATTATTTTTTTGTTAAACCTCACCCAAGGATATTTTTCCATTGATTTTTTTTAGAGAGAACATAGTATATACAGAGTTTGGTACCTTAGAGAGAGAGTGGAAAGGAGGGGGAGAGACAGAGAAAGAGAAACATCGATATGAGAGAGACACATTGACTGGTTGCCTCCCACACGAGCCCTGACCAGGGCCAGGGATCGAGCCTGCAATTGAGGTATGTGCCCTTAACCGAATCAAACCCTTCAGTCCATGGGCCAACACTATCCACTGAGCAAAACTGGCCAGGGCTCAAGTACTATTTTGAAAAAATGTATGAGATTCTAGGTTTCAAATTTATTGATATCAAGTTGTTCAAGTATTCTCTTAAGATGCTTTAATTTTTTACTATATCTATAATTACATATATTTTGTTCATGTTAATATGGCTAATTTGTATCTTAGTTCTTTTTCTTATTCAATCTTGCCAGATAATTGGCTTGTTTTTGGTCTTTGCAAAGACCTAGACTTTGATTCTGTTAACTCTCTTTATTTGGTTCTTTGTTTCTATATGATGAATTTCCACCCTTATAGTTTTTATTTCCTTTCTTCTTTCCACTCCTTCATTTGAGTCTACTGTTTTGCATTTTCTAATATTTTGAAGATATGATGAAATCATAACATTTTGATCTTTCTTCTTATCTAATATATGCATTTAAAGCTATGATTTCCCCTAAGAACTGAGTATTGAGTTGCTCACATCAATTTTGATATTTAGTACTTTTATTGACATTCAGATCTGAATAGCGAGAATTTCTTTTATGATTTACTTGTGGTTCTATAAATTATTTACAAGCCATTTAAAAATTTCTTGACATTTATGGTTTTGAGGTTCATTTGAAACTATTGGTTTCTAATATAGTAGTGTTTTGGTCACAAAATTTGTCTGTGTGCTATAGAATGTTTTGATTTTATTGAATCTTGCTTTGTGGTCAAGTACTCAGTGAATTTTGGGTAAATTATTCATGTGTTCTTGAAAATAAAATGTAATCTTTAATTTTGGTGTAGGATATAAGTTGCAGTTCATTTGGTGAAGTTTATTAATTGTGTTATTTAAAATGTTTATTTCGTACTGCTTTTTATATAGCAACTAGAGGCCAGGTGCATGGATTCGTGCACTGGTGGGGTCTCTCTGCCTGGCCTGCGCTGATAGAGCCAAAACTGGCAGTCCAACATCCCCTGAGGGGTCCTGGATTGCGAGAGGGTGCAGGCCAGGCCAAGGGACCCCACCAGTCCACAAATCTGTGCATTCAGCCTCTAGTATGCATATAAGATCTTTGGTTAATCTCTTCCTGCCCTCCTCCCCTTTCCATCTGAGATTCATCAGTCTGTCCCATGTTTCCATGCTTGTGGTTTCTGCTCCTGCATTGGACATCTGCCCCCTGGTGGTAAGTGTGCATCATAGCTACTGGCTGGTTGGCCAGTTGTGTAGGCTTTTATATATATAGATTAATACAGATGTTAAAATCTCCCCCAATGATTTTGGATTTATTCATTTCTCCTTGTAAGTTTTTGATTATGCTTTATGTATTTTGAAGCTATGTTATTAAGTATAAACAGGTTCATGATTGTTATAACTTTTTGAAAAATTATTTTATCACTACACAGTAATACTTAAAAATATTTTTATTGATTTTAGAGGGGAAGGGAAAGGGAGAGATAGAAACATCAATGATGAGAGAGAATCATTGCTCAGCTGCCTCTTGCATGCCCCCTACTGGGGTTGAGCCCGCAAGCCTGGCATATGCCTTGACTGGGAATTGAAACTTGATCTCTTGGTTCATAGGTCAACGCTCAACCACTGAGCCATACTGGCCGGGCTTTATTTCTGTTTTATGATTCCTGATCTGCTGTCTTCTCTAGGAGTTTGGTTCACTCTCTAGGGACAGCCTAATTATTGTGTGAGGCTCATATGTTCAGAGATCATTTTCCTTCCATTTCTCCTTAGGGGTAACCAGCTTTCCAGTGAAACAGAAGGAAACCAGAGGAGAGAATTCAATCTCTGCCTTTAGAGGCAGGCCCAACTACTATTCTCTTGGCTTCTGAAAGACCTTTTGGTTATTTAGTGATTATTTTCACAACCCAGCTGGGCATTCAGTTAGAGTCTCTTGGATTAATTGAG
Organism: Eptesicus fuscus; assembly: GCF_027574615.1. Classification (NCBI taxonomy): domain Eukaryota; kingdom Metazoa; phylum Chordata; class Mammalia; order Chiroptera; family Vespertilionidae; genus Eptesicus; species Eptesicus fuscus. Next base: position 91,032,647 of record NC_072479.1, on the reverse strand, counting down.
CAGTGGTAATTAACTGAGTTTTGGGCCTCAGTGGAGCAGTTGTGTTGGTTATTTTCAAGTTACCACAATAATAGCTTTAAATCTCTCAGGGAATCTTAAGGCAATTTCTTTCTTGTACCTTGTGAGTAGCCGAGCCGATTTCCTAGAGAATTTGGTGCCTTGTGTATGTGAATAAAGATAATAATAAATATACATGAGGTGGATAAACCAATGGGCTACTTATAATTTAAGCTGTCCCAGATCATCTAAGAACTCATGGTATAAGAGAAAAACATCCAAAATATAATAAATGGAGAAGAAATATGTTACAGTTTGGTCCACAGAGCAAACATGAAATAGAAGGAAAATGCAGTTGTTGAAATAATTCAGGTCAAATCTATATTGGAGGGAGACTAAACAAAGAAAGGAAAACAGCAAACAGAGAATGGCGAAAAGTTGGGAACAAAACATCTGAAAAACTGGTTTGACTCTTAAAGAATGAAGAGTCATAAAACACAATGACATCACGTGGAAAGGGTGTGGATCAGGAAGATTCATCCTGGTTTGGAGTGTCATGACTCTGAATTATCAATGAAGAATTTAGAAGATGATACCTGAGTTTAATTTATGCCTGCAGAGAACAACTTAGATTTCAGACTAAAGAGACAAAGAACTGGATTCATGTGGCTCAGTGGTTGAGCATTGGCCTATGAACCAGGAGATCTCGGTTTGATTTCCAGTCAGGGGATGTACCTGGGTTGTGGGCTCGATCCCCAGCGTGGAATATGCAGGAGGCAGCCAATCAATGATTCTCTCTCATCATTGATGTTTCCATCTTTCTCTTCCTTCCTCTCTGAAATCAATAAAAATATATTTAGAGAGAGAGAGAGAGAGAGAGAGAGAGAGAGAGAGAGAGAGAGAGAGAGAGAGAGAGAGAATATAAAAAGCCTGGAGGTAGAATTGGGGTTGTTCTCTTGTCCAAACTACTGTTCCATAGCTAGCAAAGAAATGGAATAATGCAGTTTGGTCTTATATTAGTAATACCCATGGGGATTTCTTATTTCTTATCATTTTGTACAATCTGGGGAAACTCTGTATTGAGACTCAATCATCATGTTCAGAAGTGGCCTAACCACTAGTTCTGTGGTCTGTCAGTATGTTCTCACTAAACAGAAGGGGAGAGAGAGAGAAGAAAAGTATGCCCTTTGGTTGCAAGGGGAGCCAAAGTTCTCTGGTCACTGGGTTTAAGACAGCAATGTGGCAAGAAGAGAGGGTTCTCTTGGCTCAGTGGATAGAGTGTCGGTCTGCGGATTGAGGGGTCCGGGGTTCAATTCCGGTCAGGGGCATGTGCATTGGTTGCGGACACATCCCCAGTAGGGGTGTGCAGGAGGCAGCTGGTCAGTGTTTCTCTCTCATCGATGTTTCTGGCTCTCTGTCCCTCTCCCTTCCTTTCTGTAAAAAAAAAAACAAGAAGAGAGGGTTCTCTTGCTACTTATTTCCTTTTAAGTCTTAGGGTCTGGGTCACTGTAAAAGACTCCTGAAATTGGTTGGAGTGAGTCACATGATTGGGCTTCCCAACCTACACTCTGAAGTTTTGGGTCATCCTTTTGTTGAGGGGATTAAGATCCTGGCTTAATTTTCCCCTCTTCATGGGACAGTATATTGTCCCATGAAGAGGGGAAAACTGCTAGGGAAATGTATTAGTTGGAGAGCTTCAGAGAAGCAGAACCAACAGAAGTAGAACCTATATCTCTATCTCTATAATAAATACTGATATTTATGTTTTAAAGAATTGGTTCACATAATTGTGGGAGCTGGAAAATCTAAAATCTGCAGGGCAGGCCAGCTCCAACAGGAGTTGATGTTATAGTCTTGAGTCTTAAGGCAGTGTGGAGGAAGAATTCCTTCCTCTTCTGGGGACCTCAGTCTTTTCTCTGAAGGCCTTCAACTGATTGGATGAGGACCACCCACATTATGGAGGGCCATTTGTTTTACCCAAGGTCTACTGACTTAAATGTTAATCTAAATAATACCTTCATAGAACCATCTAGATTGGTGTTGGAGAAAATAATTGAGCACCATAGCCTAGTCAAGTTGACCCATAAAATTAACCATCACAGGAAGAGAGGAAGGATGCTCTCTCTTACATTCCTCTTCTCCTTCTTCTCCTCACCAGCAGCTGAGCAGGATCTGAACCTTCAGCACTGGTAGTGGTGGTGGGTCAGAAGTGCCCCAGTGGTGTTAACATTCATGGTGGACACTTGTGTCTGCAGCAAAGGAGTGACACCGGAAACAGAAACAGCACAATGGGGAGCCATATGGAACCCATAATGAAGGGCAGAGGGTCTCCTACATGCACTCCCACTATAGGGTGGAGTTGAAACTAGAGCATGGGTGGGGCTTGGAAGCTGGGCAGAGTTAAGAGTTTCAGAGATAAACTTGGTGGGATCCTCTGAGATGGTGATCTGGGCTTGGATTTTCTTCATGGAGGGCCTGGCCCTGGAGACACAGGTCTTATAACAGTCTGGAGAATTTTCATAAGGCTTCTTCAAAGGGCTATAATGAAAAGTTTTTGGAAATAGTCATGGGCAACACATTAATGCCACTCCTGCACCTTAGCTTCCTCACTCAGCTGAGATGTACTGAAACAGAATTCTGAGCCTCAACAATGGGATCAACTGATTTTGTTGTTAAGTAGCATCTAAGAGCATTTTGAGGTCTCAAAAATGCCACTGAAAGCTTTTCAAATCCCCTTCTCCCCTTTCCAGCCTCCCCTCTCTGTTGGCTGCAGAAATAGATTAACATTTGTTATACCTCCATTGTAAGCAGTCAAGCAAGCAGGTGACATTTTATCTTTGATATTTGATTGAAGGTAGAAGGCATTTTTCATTTATATTTTTGCCTGAAGGGAAGGGAAAAGCAGATAAAAGGAAGAAAAGGCAGTGCTATGATGTACTTCTCCTGTATATAAAAGTCGTAATCTAATGTTGTACTCTAGCTCTTTTCAATTTCATGAGCATGCCTCCATTATCTGACAAAACACTCAGCGCTCGGATATAGTTACCTGAATGTAGGGGAATATTGCAGCGGTAATAAAGTTGTGCCAAACATCTCTAAAATGTTTATAAACTTGTCCTCATGCTTTATTTTTACCTTCATTAAAATAATTTGGATTTATGCATTTGCTATTTTAGAATCCACTTCGAAAAATAATTTGGGTTGTAGGTAAACAATTTAAGAGAGATTGCAGATAATTTATTCCAGGTTAAAAATGTAGATGCAAATCTTTATTATTCCAATACTAAAGACAATCAATAACAAATGCATTATGCTGAAGGATGATATTAAAATAAATAGAAGTTTGTGCATAAATAACAACATCTCTCAGAAAACTCATGTATACTAAGTACAAATGAATATTAGATATACTACAATATCAAAATAATACCTTCTACTTATTTAAATCTTAAGTTCTATAAAAGTACACTCAACCGCATTGCTTATTTAGGGTATTTTTTTTTTAGTTGAGCAATCCTCTACACCCCTGGTTTTCGTATATGGAGAAAACCTTATGTACCCTGAGGATTAAGTTTCAGATTATGGAAATGAGGTGGAAAATGAAAATCAAGGAATTGACTACCAAGTTTATTTTATTTATTAAAGTATTCTTCTTCAGACAATTTAATGGAGGAAACGAGCAAAAACGATTTCCCTTGAATAATTTCCACTTTTTTTTTACATTAGTGGCCTTGTGAGGAGTTGAAAGGACATTAAGGTGTGCCTGAGGCACAGTGATCTGGAGCAGAGTGAAACCCATAAGAACATCTAGGTTCTAAGGAATTTTGCCAGTCAAGGCCAATGAAAGTTTCCAAGGCAAAATGGAAGAGAAACCTCTAAAGATAAAGAAAGATTGCCACACATATTGGGAGTGACCAGAAAATTGATAACCAAATGATTGTGTATTCTGTCTCCCCCATTCATCTTAGAATCAAAATAAGAATTTGCAGGAATTATTCAAGGAAGACACACACACGTGCACACACACACACACAACACAAAAATGCTTTTTATCGTTATAAAGCAATCAATGTTTATCATGGAAAAATTAGACAATATAAATTAATCAAAAGAAAATAAATCCATAAGCACATTACTCAGAGATAATTTCATGTTTTCTTTATATCTGCTTATCATATGTGCAATAAATGAGAACAAATACTGATTTTGCAGCTAGTGGTAGAATTTCTTTTAGGGAGAGAATAATCTTTGTTTAAGAAAATTCTATGACGGATTTGCCAGGTATGAATGAGGACACCTGAGGATTGAGTTTTGTGAACATTACTGTGCTCACTGATACTGTATCCAGTTTTCCCCTTCTGGAGCGCCTGGCAGTTAGAAAGGCACATGACTGTGACCATGTGACTGGCCAAAGGGCTGTGTTTGTGAGATGTGTGTCATTTCAAATTAGAAAACAGGGAGCAAGATCTCCGTGTGCTTTCTTTTCAGTGGCATGTTGGAGTTGATATACATTATTTCTTCCTAACAATATTCAGTGACTTCAGTTGGTAGCTAGAAATTGGCCATCATGGAAATATTTTTGATGATGTTTAGCTATTTTAATGTTCATCATGATGATTATCAAGCCAAATGAGGTTAAGCCAAATCTCTGTGTACGTCCTTATTTATTTCTTAATAGAAACTTTCTAGAAGTAAAATTTTGATATAAAAGGGTGTGAGAAATTTAAAGTTTTGGATATGTTTTGTTAAACTGCTTACCAGAAAGTTAGTCATTTTATTTTAATAGAGCAACAAAAAGATCTATTATGGATATATCCAGCTTGATAAAAAAGGAATATTGTTAGTACTTATGTTTTATGATTTGGTAAAAGCTTACTGAAATTAGTTCTATGTGGATTTTTCCCCAAATTCTTTATTGTTTAAAATATTATGTATGTCTCCTTTTCCCCCCTTTGACCTCTCCCCGGCCATTCCCACCCCCACAGCACATGCCCTCACCCCCCTACTGTCTGTGTCCATTGGTTATGTCATATGCATGCCTATAAGTCATTTGGTAGTTCTCTTATCCCTCCCCTGATCCTAAGCATCCCTTGCCTTCCTTCTGAGGTTGGACAGTGTGTTTGATGCTTCTTTGTCTCTGGATCTATTTTCGTTCATCAGTTTATGTTGTTCATTATATTCCCCATATAAGTGAGATCATGTGATATTTATCTTTCTCATACTGGCTTATTTCACTTAGCATAATGCTCTCCAGGTCCATCCATGCTGTTGTGAATGGTAAGAGTTCTTTCTTTTTTACAGCAGCATAGTATTCCATTGTGTAGATGTATCACAGTTTTTTAATCCACTCATCTGCTGATGGGCACTTAGGCTGTTTCCAAATCTTAGCTATGGTGAATTGTGCGGCTATGAACATAGGGGTGCATATATCCTTTCTGACTGGTGTTTCTGATTTCTTGGGATATATTCCTAGAAGTGGGATTACTGGGTCAAATGGGAGTTCCATTTTAAATTTTTTGAGGAAACTCCATACTGTTCTCCACAGTGGCTGCACCAGTCTGCATTTCCACCAGCAGTGCATGAAGGTTCCTTTTTCTCCACATCCTTGCCAGCATGTGTCGTTTGTTGATTTGTTGATGACAGCCATTCTGAAAGATGTGAGATGGTACTGCATTGTTGTTTTGATTTTCATCTCTCGGATGATTAGTGACTGAGCATGTTTGCACATGTCTCTTGGTCTTCTGTATGTTCACTTTGGAAAAGTGTCTATTTAGGTCCTTTGCCCATTTTTTTGATTGGATTGTTTATCTTCTTTTTGTTAAGATGTATGGGTTCCCTATAAATTTTGGAGATTAAATCCTTATCAGATATAATATTGGCAAATATATTCTATCATGCAGTGGGCTTTCTGATACTTTTCTGCCTATGGATTCTTCTAAGATTTTTGTTTCCTGTCTTATGTTTAAGCCCTTTATCCATTTGGAGTTTATTTTTGTGTATGGTGTAAATTGGTGGTCTAGTTTCATTTTTTTTTGCATGTATCTGTCCAATTTTCCCAACACCATTTACTGAAGAGACTGTCTTGACTCCATTGTATGCTCTTGCCTCCTTTGTCAAATATTAATTGAGCATAATGTCTTGGGTCAATTTCTGGGTTCTCTGTTCTGTTCCATTGGTCTATATGTCTGTTCTTGTGCCAGTACCAGGCAGTTTTGAGAACAGTGGCTCTGTAATATAGCCTGATATCTTGTATTGTGATCCCTTCAACTTTGTTCTTCTTTCTCAGGATTGCTGCGACTATTCAGGGTCTTTTTATTTTTTATTCCATATGAATTTTTGGAGAGTTTTTTCTAGGTCTGTGAAATATGCCCTTGGTATTTTAATGGGGATTGCATTGAATCTATAGATTGCTTTGGGTAGTACGGACATTTTAATGATGTTGATCCTACCAATCATGAACACAGTATATTCTTCCATTTATTTATGTCTTCCTCTATCTCTTTTTTTTAACGTCCTGTAGTTTCTATGTGGATTTTTAAAAAAGGTTTGGGGATTCATATGGGTAGATTCCTGTGTATGGTGTACCCACAATTATCTTTACAAAATTATTCTCCTCTTATATTTATTTTATTTTCCCTTACACACCACCCTCCTTTCATAGGATGACCTTGTATGCTTAGGATCTGAATCTAGTAAGGATTAAGGGATGGAAGGAAAGGAGAGTGGAAGTAGGAAAATTAGTATATGTGTTCAGATGCTAAAATCATTTAGACTTGAAGAATAGCTGTTGAATTATACTACCTAACTTTAAAGCATATTCTCTTTTGTTTCTCTTGGCCCTAATCATGGCTCCACATTGAGGGCTAGTGTAGATTCAATCACTTTGCCAAGGACAAGAACACAGAAGCATCAGCAATTTGTATTCCAAGGTTGTATGTAAAGAATGAGTTAGCCAGGTGCCCAAAGCTCTCCGAAGTTCCACCCTCGCTCACAGTTACAGTCTTGTCTTTGCCCCCATCTACCGTGCAAGCTATACTCCAGCTCTCTGCAGTTCCCCAACACATGGCTTTTCTCCTAAACCTTGATCTTTGCAGTATGCTTTCCCCTCTGCCTAGAATCTCCTTCCCCTCTCTTTTCACTGCTTGTGCTTTAAAATTTCAGCTCAGACAACCCCTTCTACCAAAGCTTTGAGTCCTCATCTGAATGTGTCAGGGGCTTCTCTCATACATTTCCATCACATTTGGTGTTTATCCCACAGCATTATAATTTCCGGTGTTTTCCTGGCACTTATTTGTTTTCCTGACTCTAGGTTGGGAGCTGCTGCAGCATGAAGACTGTGCTTGGTTTATCTAATCACTTAGCAGAGTGACATTTAGTGGGCTATCAGCAAATCTAAATAAATTAATAATTATTTAAAAAATTTAATTTTATTGGTTTTAAATAGGAGAGAGAGAGAGAGAGAGAGAGAGAGAGAGAGAGAGAGAGAGAGAGAGAGAGAGAGAGAGAGAGAGAGAGAGAGAGAGAGAGAGATTAGTTTGTTGTTCCACTCATTTTTGCATTCACTAGTGGGTTCTTGTATGTGCCCTGACCGGGGATCGAATCCACAGCCTTGGCGTATCAGGAAGATGCTGTAACCAACTGAGCGTCCTGGCCAGGGCAATACATTAACAATTAAAAAAAACAAACAACAAACAAACAAACAAACCTAAGACTTCTTGTGAGTCTTTGAGTTTACTATGTAAAGTCAAATCAATTAGAAAACATTTTCTGAGGGCCAGCTTTGTGCCTGTAACTTTACTAAGTGCCCTGGAAAATACAAAATATGAATACATTTTAGGTTTTAAGAGGTTCTCCTTCTGCTGAGGTATTTACAATCAGTGGCTCTGATTATAATACGGTCTCTTGAACAACTGAGCAATTGAAGGAGAGGAAATGGCAAACATTTGGAGGGTTTGTTACTTTTTTTGTAGATCCAGAAGCTAAATAAAGGCACAGAAGTATCCAAAGTTTGTAATCTAAAGCTGTAGGTAAAGAAGGATGTGACCAGTTAAAGTTATAATTATATACGTCCAAGATTACTAACATATAGATAATTGTGGGGTTTGCTTCTAAATGATCCTAAAATTACAATTTAACGTTCCCCATGAAATCTGTTATCAGCTCCTGTTTCATCTTAGTGTTCTGTGTGTGCAAAATCCAATAGAAGCTGTCTTAAGTGTTTTCCTCCTTATTAAACAGTTTTCTAAAATCCATAATTCAGTGAGACAGTAAGTAGTTGCATCTATTTCTATACAATTCAGCTCCGCAAAGCTGACTGTGAATTCAGCGGGGCATTCTTGTGCTAGCCAGTTTTTGTTATCAGCTGCACAACATGAAAGAGGATTGTATTTCTCAGCTAATGGAAGAAACAGAGGAGAATATACACCCCAAGTATTTTAAAATAGTGATTTCAATGGCAGCCTTGAAATCTAAAGGTAAAGAACAGTGCAAGTTCTGGAATAGATACATTAATTATTTATTTGGGACAAAAGGATCTTGCTTTCCTTTTACACAAAATGAAATTACCCATTCTATTTATGTACCAAACCCAAACATACTTTTTTTTTTTTTTTTTTTAAATTTATTTATTGATTAATCACATATTTGTCCTCATCCCCCCATTCCCATCCCACCCCTCTCCCCACGCATGCCCCAATCCCCTGTTGAACTTAACCGTTGGATAGGCTTATATGCATGCATACAGGTCCTTTGGTTGAACTCTCCCCCTCCCCCCACCCTCCCCCTACCCTCCCCTATCCTCCCTCTGAGGCCCGATAGTCCGATCGATGCCTCCTTGCTTCTGGTTCTGTTCTTGTTCCTCAGTCTATGTTGTTCATCATTTCCCCTAGATGAGCGAGATCATGTCACTAGATATATACTAATAAGCACTGAATGTGAGACGAGCAATAATAATGCTGACAGGCAAATGAATCAGTCTGTAGCGAGCTTCCCCCTGGACCAACAGTTCTTTTGAGACTCAATTTCATTGTCCAGTAGTTCCTTATGTGTACATGTCAGCACTGACCCCCCAGCTCTGGATGGTGGACAAATGGCGGTAACGGAGGTCCGACTCCCTCTGGTTTGGTCTCGGCCGAACCCAGGGGCACGGCGTCACCCGGACTAAGGGGCACGTGGCCTCACCCATACCCAAGGGGCGCGTGGTCTCACCCGGGCCTGGGACCCAGCCTCACCCGGATGGATCCAGGGGCACACGGCCTCACCCGGACCCAGGCTCTGGCTTCACCCGGACCCAGGGACACTTGGCCTCTCCCAGACCCAGGGCCACTTGGGCTCACCCGGGCCTAGGTGCACGAGGCCTCACCCGGATCCAGGGACGCATGGTCTCACCCGGACCCAGGGACACTTGGCCTCTCCCAGACCCAGGGCCACTTGGGCTCACCCGGGCCTAGGTGCACGAGGCCTCACCCGGATCCAGGGACACATGGTCGCACCCGGACCCAGGGACGCTTGGCCTCTCCCAGACCCAGGGCCACTTGGGCTCACCCGGGCCTAGGTGCACGAGGCCTCATCCGGATCCAGGGACGCATGGTCTCACCCGGACCCAGGGACGCTTGGCCTCTCCCAGACCCAGGGCCACTTGGGCTCACCCGGGCCTAGGTGCACGAGGCCTCACCCGGATCCAGGGACACATGGTCTCACCTGGACCCAGGGGCGCTTGGTCTTTTCCAGACCCAGGGGCACGTGGCCTCACCCGGGCCTAGGTGCTCGAGGCCTCACCCGGATCCAGGGACACATGGTCTCACCCGGACCCAGGGACGCTTGGCCTCTCCCAGACCCAGGGCCACTTGGGCTCACCCGGGCCTAGGTGCACGAGGCCTCATCCGGATCCAGGGACACATGGTCGCACCCGGACCCAGGGACGCTTGGCCTCTCCCAGACCCAGGGCCACTTGGGCTCACCCGGGCCTAGGTGCACGAGGCCTCATCCGGATCCAGGGACACATGGTCGCACCCGGACCCAGGGACGCTTGGCCTCTCCCAGACCCAGGGCCACTTGGGCTCACCCGGGCCTAGGTGCACGAGGCCTCATCTGGATCCAGGGACACATGGTCTCACCCGGACCCAGGGATGCTTGGCCTCTCCCAGACCCAGGGCCACTTGGGCTCACCCGGGCCTAGGTGCACGAGGCCTCACCCGGATCCAGGGACACATGGTCTCACCCGGACACAGGGACGCTTGGCCTCTCCTAGACCCAGGGCCACTTGGGCTCACCCGGGCCTAGGTGCACGAGGCCTCACCCGGATCCAGGGACGCATGGTCTCACCCGGACCCAGGGACACTTGGCCTCTCCCAGACCCAGGGCCACTTGGGCTCACCCGGGCCTAGGTGCACGAGGCCTCACCCGGATCCAGGGACACATGGTCGCACCCGGACCCAGGGACGCTTGGCCTCTCCCAGACCCAGGGCCACTTGGGCTCACCCGGACCTAGGTGCACGAGGCCTCATCCGGATCCAGGGACACATGGTCGCACCCGGACCCAGGGACGCTTGGCCTCTCCCAGACCCAGGGCCACTTGGGCTCACCCGGGCCTAGGTGCACGAGGCCTCATCTGGATCCAGGGACACATGGTCTCACCTGGACCCAGGGATGCTTGGCCTCTCCCAGACCCAGGGCCACTTGGGCTCACCCGGGCCTAGGTGCACGAGGCCTCACCCGGATCCAGGGACACATGGTCTCACCCGGACACAGGGACGCTTGGCCTCTCCAAGACCCAGGGCCACTTGGGCTCACCCGGGCCTAGGTGCACGAGGCCTCACCCGGATCCAGGGACGCATGGTCTCACCCGGACCCAGGGACACTTGGCCTCTCCCAGACCCAGGGCCACTTGGGCTCACCCGGGCCTAGGTGCACGAGGCCTCATCCGGATCCAGGGACGCATGGTCTCACCCGGACCCAGGGACGCTTGGCCTCTCCCAGACCCAGGGCCACTTGGGCTCACCCGGGCCTAGGTGCACGAGGCCTCACCCTGATCCAGGGACACATGGTCTCACCCGGACCCAGGGACGCTTGGCCTCTCCCAGACCCAGGGCCACTTGGGCTCACCCGGGCCTAGGTGCACGAGGCCTCATCCGGATCCAGGGACGCATGGTCTCACCCGGACCCAGGGACGCTTGGCCTCTCCCAGACCCAGGGCTACTTGGGCTCACCCGGGCCTAGGTGCACGAGGCCTCACCCGGATCCAGGGACACATGGTCTCACCTGGACCCAGGGGCGCTTGGTCTTTTCCAGACCCAGGGGCACGTGGCCTCACCCGGGCCTAGGTGCTCGAGGCCTCACCCGGATCCAGGGACACATGGTCTCACCCGGACCCAGGGACGCTTGGCCTCTCCCAGACCCAGGGCCACTTGGGCTCACCCGGGCCTAGGTGCACGAGGCCTCACCCGGATCCAGGGACACATGGTCTCACCCGGACCCAGGGACGCTTGGCCTCTCCCAGACCCAGGGCCACTTGGGCTCACCCGGGCCTAGGTTCACGAGGCCTCACCCGATCCAGGGACACATGGTCTCACCTGGACCCAGGGATGTTTGGCCTCTCCCAGACCCAGGGCCACTTGGGCTCACCCGGGCCTAGATGCGCGAGGCTTCACCTGGATCTATGGACCCCTGGCCTCACTCGGACCCAGGGGAGCGCGGCCTCCCCCAGACCCAGGGGCGCTTGGCACCTCCGCAAGAGTCCCGCCTCTCCCCGCAGGCATCTGGGTCTCCCACGGGTCCCCAGAAGCTGGATTTCAGTGTGATGGAGAGCTAATCTCCCCTAGGTTTGGAACAAAAGCCCCTTTCCCCCGCCACCAACCAGACCCACGCGCCTCCACACCTCATCCCCTCCGATTTCGCTGGTTTCCTCTTCCCTCTTAGCTATAAATCTACCATTCAGCCATCTCTCCTGTAGTTCTGGATGGCAGAGGCTCTGTCCTCCATTCGTGCCCCTGAAATTGCTGTGCGCGGTGGAGTTCGCAGTTCCTTTGTTTAACTTAGCCGCCTTCTTGATTCTCCTCTGTCAAAATGGCTTAAAGGGCTTGAATGTAAGATGAGAACTCCTAAGAATCCTCCAAATCGGTGTTGGCGGCCTCCGGGGCCTCGAGGATCTCACTGCGCAGTTCGGCCAGGTCGGTGGCGCGGATGCGCCCCTCCTGCAGAAAGATGGTCTCTTCCTTCACAGAGAGCCGCTGCGCCGAGTCCGCGGCCGCCGCCACAGCAGCTGCTGCGGCGCCCACGAGCCCATGGCCCCGGCTGCGGTGCTGACTGAGAGGAGCAGCCGCCCGGTCTGGGGAGACGCGAGCAGCAGTCGCCACCCTCACTAGTCCATGTTCCAGTTGTATTTCCGAAACTGCCATGTGAGGCAACACATCAGCCTTCACCTCCGCCGTCATCTTTTTCGAGTTCCCCAATTTGTTCTTCTTAATCCCTTGAATTCAGTCAACTCTACTGAGGTCTAGTGGCGCCGGGAGGTGCACGGAGAGGGCGCCCGGGCCTCCGTCCGGTGTGCGGGGCGCGCGGCCCGCGGAACCAGGCGCGCGGGGGCCTCGCGGCGGGGATGGGCGCTGGGCGGCCGCCGGGCTCCGGGCGCCGCTGCCGCCGCGGTGTCCCCAGTGCCCCGGGCCGGGCGGCCTGCGGGGGCGGCGCAGTTGCGAAACTGAGTGAGTATCTACAGTTAAGTCTTGATTGTTGTTGGTGTCACTAGGAGGAATTGTCCTCCAGGCCAATTGTCCATGAGGACCCTCTTTGTCTATATAGGAAGAGTTGCTGTGCAGGAGACATGAGGCTCCTGTGTCTGTGTCCCTCTGTATTCCTTGCAAACACCTCTGAGAGAAACGCGCCCTGGAGTTTCGCCCGCTGCCTGGAACTGGGTTTCAATGTAGTTGGAACTGGGTCTCAGCGCAGTCTGGCGCCTTTGTCTCCTTCCCAGCAGGGCCATTCAGTGGCGCAGGCAACAGTCCCTCCTCTGCGCGCCCTCCCGTGTGCGCCTCTGGAGCCGCCGCTCCTCTGTGCCTCTGCCCCACAGGCCAAATTCATTCCCCCAGCATGTGCCTGGCTTCCCAGGGTTTCGCCCGGAACTGGGGTTCAGTGCAGTCGGAACTGGGGTTCAGCACGGTCCGGAGCCCTTGTCTCCTTCCCGCTAGGGCAGTTCAGTGGCGCAGGCAACAGTCCGTCCTTTGCGCCCCTTCCTGCGCGCGCCTCTGGAGCTCTGCCTTCCGCCGCTCCTCTGTGCCTGCGCCCCACAGCCCAGATTCATTCCCCCAGCCTGCGCCTGGCTTCCCAGGGTTTCGCCCGGAACGGGGTTCAGTGCAGTCGGAGCCGGCGCTCAGCGCAATCCGGAGCCTTTATCTCCTTCCTGCCAGTGAACGCCGGCCAGGCCGTCAGCCGCCCCTTCCTCTCCGGCTCCATCCTCCCCGCAGGCGCGCGTGCTCGTGTCTCCGTCCGTTTCTCCATACCTCAGGCTTTTGCGGCTCCCCCGACTGTCCCCGTGGCCTTCTCCTTCTCCCCAGCTGTGGGCATTTCAGTCCGCCAGCTTTCCTGTGGTTCTGGACGATGACCGTTCTGACCTCTAGTTGTATTTTTGAAATTGTTGTGCCCGGCTGCGGGTTAGGTGTTTAACCTATGGCGCCATCTTGGTTTCTCCTGTTCTGCTTCTTATATTAGCTCATGAGCTCCAGGAGTTCACAACTTACACATGCAGGATATACTTAAATCTCTGTGAGGGATCCGCAAGCTACACCGCCATGCAGGGCTTCATCCAAAGCAGAAAGAGTTGTAGGTAAGAATGCTGGCGAGACAGCAGCAGACCTCTGTGCCTTTATCTCAAAAGCCGTTTGCATCCGTGGGGCACAGGCCCTGCTGACCACACACAGAAGTTCATGGACACCTCGATAACTAAGGCCAGTGATCTTCATAAGCTCCAATGGGGAAAGACATAAAAAGTCCTGACAGGTAACAATCTGGTGTCTGTTCAGACAGTCACATAGCTCTTGTGATAAACCCACTCGTCTCAGTTTCTTGCTACCCATGATTCCAGATGTGGGGGGATGGGGAAAACACACCGGGACTTTAACAATGACCAGCTCTAGTCCTGGCCAGTGTGGCTCGGTTGGGGATCCTGTGTTGTACTGAAGGGTTGCTGGTTCAATTTCTGGTCATGGCACATGCCTGGGTTTCAGGCTCGGTCCCGGGTGTCTCAAAGTTTCATCCAAATCTTAAAGAAAGTCCCTTTCCTCACCAAACTGTATTCGTCCATCTCCTCATCTCTCAAATTTTAAGTACAATGAGGACATAAGCTTGAACTTTAATTTCAGCATTTATTTCTAAAATATGCTATTAGGAAGCTATCAAGAGAAATCTTAGGATAAAAAAAGACTTTCTATTTCAGAAGGGTCTGCCAATTGCAGTATCTTCAATACGTCTCCTCCAGAGGCATTTAGTCCAAATGTACGATTGTGGTCTGAAGCAGAGACGGAACAAATCACAAATGCAATGCTTTTATCCCGTGCTGTTTATGTTTTTTCTGACATTCTTTTAATGTTAGTCTGTAAATAAACTTTGCTAACATAGGGCAGTGAAAAACATCATACAGGTGATTTTATTTCAAGAATCATTTCCCCCTTACACTCCCAAAGCCCTTTCATTTGGTAATATGTGTACTATAGCAATTGGAAAAGCCCAAACAAACATAGCAAAATCTTCCCAGCAAAATCTCCCTTTTTTCCACTTTCATGCTTTGGAACATGTTGATGCAGGTCAAATTCCATTAAAGTGAACAGAGATTTGAGTTGTGATGATCGGAACGGAATTTGACATATCTCTCTAATAAGCCAATCTGGTATCAATGGAATTATTCTCTTTTGACCCAACTGATAGGAAATTAGTTCCAAATGTTTTTCAGCATATTGGGTGTTTTTCCCCTGGGCTAACTGCATTCTTAAGAAGTTTTCCTTTGCCTTCTAAAAATCTCATTTTCAAATTACATGGCAAATTCAGATATCACCTACATGAGGACCACGAGAAATAACCTAAAGAAGCAGTATCCAGTTAAGCTCATTTTCTACATTTCTACTTGGTATTAGCTGAGAAACTGATGTTATGGAAGAAATGACCTGACTTTTTATTTATTTTTTATTTTTATTTTTATTTTTTCAAGATCTTTCAAAATCTTTTTTATTTTTTATTTTTTTTTGACCTGACTTTTTAATGACAGCCACATCACTATTCACATTTACTTTAGGGGAAACTAAGGGACATAATGTTTCAGTGCTTTAAGGTCACAAATTTACTTTATTTTTAAAGTTAATCTTCACCCGAGGATACCTTTTCCAATGACTTTACAGAAAAAAGTGGAAGGGAGGGAGGTAGGGAGGAAGAGAGAGGAAGAGAGAGAGAGAGAGAGAGAGAGAGAGAGAGAGAGAGAGACCTCAATGTGAGACACAGCAATTGGTTGCCTCCAGAATGCACCACGAAGGGGAGCGAACCTGCAACTCAGTAGGTGTCTTTGACTGGGAATTGAACCTGTGACCCTTTGGAGTGCAGACTGATGCTCTAACCACTGAGCACACCACCCAGGGCTCAAATTTAATTTCTGAGAGGTGGTTTGATAGAGTGGAGTTAGCTAGAACTGGGTTCAAATTTCAGTCCCAACACTAGATGTGTTACCTTGGGTGAATTAAACTCTCTGAGCCTTGGTTATTTCATCAGCAAAATGGGTCTGATGACACCTATATCACGAAGTTGCCATAAGATTAATTTTGGTTACATATGGCAGGTACCTAACTCTGTGGCTGACACAGGGTAAGTGATTAATAAATTCTAGTACCCCTTCTCTACCCCACATCTCCCTCTTCCCTTTTCTTGTCTTTTCTTGGTTGAACAGGAACCCTAGATGTTTTCCAAAGTGTAGAATGAGATGCTGAGATTTGAAGGACTGTTAAAGGCATCCCTGTACCCAATAAATGCCTGTCATATTCTCTGAATTCCCTGATTTTAGAAATTAACTTTTGAGGGGAGAGTTAAGGCCTTAGTCCTCTGCTCAAATATGCAGGGATGTTAAAATGTTAGCTGATATTCGTAAAGGGAAACAGTCACGATATGTCCCAGATTACTCAGCACAGTTCCAGTTTTGTCCTTGCCTGATTATTAATAGCACCCATTTTCACCCTCAAAAGTGTCCTGATTTGGCTAATAAATTTTGTGATTACCCATGTTCCATGATGATAAGTCCTTCTCTTGTTCACTGCTATATCTGCAGTGTTTAGCCTAGAGCGTGGTACATGGTTGATGCTCAATATATATTTGTTGTACAAATGATACTGTATCTGCTTTATTAATATTGAATACAATATTTCTGATTTTAAAAGTGGGAACATTATGAAAAGAAAAATAATTAGAAAACTTTATAACATGATTGCTAATATCACAAGGTAGATTGCTTTATTACATAATTAATTGTTTCTTGGAAAAAGGAGGGCAGAATCTCAAGGATATTTGGGCAAAGAGGGGTTGGAGTATTAAGCATGTCCATCATAGTGTCGGCCATGCTCAGAGCCCCTTCTAAATGGGCAGGGTGAGGTTGCTGTTTTGTGCTATGGGACTCTGTCCTACTGGCTGGATCTGGCTGTATAAGGGGTGGGCTTTGATCCAAGAATAGGCAAACCAGACACTGACCATCCCATGACGTGGTGCAAAAGGATGAGCAGGGCTAATCATATCCCCTCCTTTGGAGCTGAACTAAAAACTAAAGTTAGCAATGGGATCTGAAGCAGAAGGAATCTACAAAGAGAAGGTATGAATGAGGTAAGGTAGGGTCATGAAGGATCCTGGCAGGCTGAGATTATGAAGAAACAAAAGCTATGAGGGAGCAGAGTATTTGAGAGAGGAAAGCTACACAGAATGGAAGGAAAGAAGAAAGCAGTTGGTTGGTATAAAGAGGAGAACTGGGCAGGGCACAGAGGACAGAGGCACCATCAGAGAGAGACAGTGAAGGCACTGAGAGCAGAAGCGACAAAGAGAAGCTGGTCCCTAGCCTGTCCAGTTTCTCAGAAGTTTCTCTGGTCCAGGAGCCAGGTCACAGGTATCTTTATGATAATTCACTTTCTTAGGGTGGCCTGAGTGAGTCTCTGTTCTTGCCAATCCAAAGATTCTGTTTGTACCACTGGCCCACTACAACACTGCAGTGTATGCTGAATGTGTGGGGACCAAATAGAATCGGTGCTTTCAGTTAGATCCATGGTCGGCAAACTGCGGCTCGCGAGCCACATGCGACTCTTTGGCCCCTTGAGTGTGGCTCTTCCACAAAAATACCACGGCCTGGGTGAGTATATTTTGAAGAAGTGGCGTTAGAAGAAGTTTAAGTTTTAAAAATTTGGTTCTCAAAAGAAATTTCCATCGTTGTACTGTTGATATTTGGCTCTGTTGACTAATGAGTTTGCCGACCACTGAGTTAGATCATAAGGACCCAGGGCATCGCAGAACCCGACTGAAGCAATAATCAGCCACGCGATATGTCACCTTTGCTATTCTGCATATTTTTTATTTTTAAATATATATTTTATTGATTTTTTACATAGAGGAGGGAGAGGGATAGAGAGCTTGAAACATCGATGAGAGAGAATAATCGACCAGCTGCCTCCTGGACACCCCCTACCAGGGATGTGCCCTCAGCCAATGTACATGCCCTTGACCGGAATCGAACATGGGACCTTTCAGCCCGCAGACCAACGCTCTATCCATTGAGCCAAACCGGTTTCGGCTATTCTGCATATTTTTGTTCTCCTCATCAGCTTCCTCCAAAGGCTCCCCAAGACACCTTATTTTTTTGGTGGCTCGGCAAGGCAAATTTACTTCTGCACAAAAGGGTGCAGTTGCCGGCTGAAAATCATGGGCAAAGCACACCCAACGTGAAGTCCTTTCAGGTTTTGTTCTCTGACGCAGTCTGCCCTGCCCCTCACTCTGACTCTGACTTGATTGGTCAGAGCTCAGAGCTAGGATTCACATTATTGCATGATTGGCTAATTCAGAGGAAGTAAGGCGGAGCTCAAGATGGTGGCCCCCTGAGAGTCTGAAGGTCATATCAAAATGACAGAACCTAAGATGTCTACGAGCTCCTTTCTTTGACAGAAAAGATCACTGGGTTCACTCTCACAACACCCCCCCCCTTTTTATTTGACTCTTTTCTCCAAATTCAGCTAGCAGTCTTTGACTTTCATGTTAACCATTCCCCCAAGACTCTTGCTTGCATGTGATATTGTTGTGACATTGACTCTGGTCCCAATTCTCTAAGGCTATAGAGATCTAATGCCTAGTACTATATGACTAGCTGCAATCAGTGTATTTTTTTTTTATAGGAGAGAGAGAGAGAGAGAGAGAGAGAGAGGAGAGAGAGAGAGAGAGAGAGAATGTCAGATGGTTGCTGATCAGCTGATGGATTGGCTGTGTTTGAGTCTGATGTTCCTCTCATCCAATGAGTTGTGGCAAAGGAGTATGAAGCTGCATGAGCCTGCTCCATCAGTTTGGGCTATAGGTGTTAATTATCTGATTAAACAGAAAAAAAAGGGCACATTGAGCAACATACATGCTACATCTTAGTTCTGCCCTGCCATTTAACCCTGAACTTTGCTCAGCAAATTTCAGACCCTCACTCTGTGATGACTCCCGGTTCCTAGGGAGACGTCCTCATTTCTCTCATTGCTTTGGCACACCTTCTTCCAGATCCTTTTCCTAACTACTCCTGGAGCTGTCCACAATCCTGGTTCTGACAGTTTGTCTTCTTCCTAGTTTTGTCTCTGGGGTCAGCCCTTGAACCCACACGTCTGGTAACCAATCTTTACCTTTTTTTTCCCCCAGAACTGACAGTGCTGTAAATGCCCACTCTGTAAGTGCGGAGGGAAGTACTCCACGTAGGCTGGAATAAAGAAATAGCTGAAAAAATTACACAATCTTGAGTACTGACAGATTCAGCACGACTTGCCTGAGGGCGCCAATCGTGTAAATTCTTCCCGCAGCAATGTGACAATCTCTTAGCAACTCTGAGCTCCTCTGGTTTCAGTTTAACAGCAACAGGGCAGCAGACCACAGGGGAACTCATTTCATCCCATGGAGTGTGTGCAGCAGGGCCATCTCAGCTTTAGCTGTCTGTCTGAATCAGCATATCCTGATGAAGGGCGATTTGGCCTTCTTTCCAAGATGTCTCGGTGGGAGTGACAGGAGAGATGTGAGGACATGTAGCCTTTGGGAATTATCCACATGACCAGCTGAGGCTCTGGGCTACACTCTGTCCACAGAGGCCCATGTCATTTGTTGCAACTGCTCCTTCTGGGTCCAGCATCTTGTATATTCCTTCCCAGGGAGAGAAAACTTCATGTTTGTCACCTCTGTGATGCCTTTGCATTTGCATTCTACACCAGTTTCATCTGACACCACAGATTCTGTGGCTGTCGCCCTCTCAAGACTGTGTGTCCAGAACAGATTATATCTGACAGGTTGAGAGCTCCATGAAGCCATCTCCATGAAGGAGGAAAAAAAAAATCAGACCCCAAATTGAAGTTTTATCTTTCTCTTAGCGGATGATGAAGATTCTTTTTATTTAGAGAACAAAAGGAGAGCACTGGAGTTGGAAGAGAGAGAAAGATGTGGGGTATGTGTATGCATGTATTTTTTCCCCATGGCTCTGTCCCAAGTGGCTCCACATTTGGTCTTTAGAACAAATTGTTGACTTTCATACTTACCCATCCCTCAAGTTGTATTGGGAGATAATTAGCCACAACAGGAATTCTATAATTTTTTTTTCCCAGCCAGATCTTCTCAGTGGATGGACCACTGCATGAGAGTAAGTCAGGCACTTTCTGAAGCTATATAACTCTTCCAGGCAACAGAGGGACCATTTAGTAAATTAGTCCTTGGAATGGTACCCATAGCAATGGTTGGCTAGGGTGAAATTTACCAAAATCGCTCCCTGGTCACCTGAAAGAGCTAATGAGTGCTTAAAGGATTCTTAGAGAGTTTCCTAAGTGAAGAACAAATATGGCTCCCCAAATATCAATTCTATAGTATGTGTTGTGTATGGGTAAGAGGCAGGCAGGGTTCTTGGTCACACAGAAGGGCGTCTGATCCTGGAGCATTGCAGCAGCAAGGATGATCCTGATGATGGGGCTCTAAGAAGCATTTCCTCCTACAAAGCCCAGTGAAAAATAATTGGAATCATCTTTGCAGGCAGCCAAATGGAGGTCTGGTCAGTAAAAGCTGACCTGGAATCTTGGGGTGAGGTAGACACTAATATAAGAATCATCGTTTTTGTTTTCTTAAAAAATAGCATGTTTTGATTGATCTTAGAAAGAGGAAGGAAGAGGAAGAGAGAGAGAAACATCAATGATCAGAGAGAATCATTGGTTGGCTGCGTCCTGCACATCCCCTACTGGGAATTGAGCCCAAAACCTGGGAATGTGCCCTGACCAGGAATAAAACTGTGACCTCCTGGTGCATGGGTCAATGCTCAACCACTGAGCCACACCATCTCAGCTAACAATCATCTTTTTAATTTAAATTCTTTATTGTTTAAAGTATTACATATGTCTCCTTTCCCCCCATTGACCTCTCCCCAGCTGCTCTCACCCCCCAGCAATGCTCTCCCCACCCCATTGGTTATGCTTATATGCATGCATACAAATCCTTTGGTTGATCTCTTATCCCCCCTCCCACCTTCCACTGACTTCCCTCTGAGGTTTGATGGTCTGTTCCATGCTTCTATGCCTCTGGATCTATTTTTGTTCATCAGTTTATGTTGTTCATTATATTCCACATATGAGTGAGATCATGTGATATTTATCTTTCTCATACTGGCTTATTTTGCTTAGCATAATGCTCTCCAGGTCCATCCATGCTGTTGTGAATGGTAAGAGTTCTTTCTTTTTTACAGCAGCATAGTATTCCATTGTGTAGATGTACCACAGTTTTTTAATCCACTCATCTGCTGATGGGCACTTAGGCTGTTTCCAAATCTTAGCTATTGTAAATTGTGCTTCTATGAACATAGGGGTGCATATGTCCTTTCTGATTGGTGTTTCTGATTTCCTGGGATATACTCCTAGAAGTGGGATTACTGGGTCAAATGGGAGTTCCATTTTAAATTTTTTGAGGAAACTCCATACTGTTCTCCACAGTGGCTGCACCAGTCTTCATTCCCACCAGCAGTGCATGAGGGTTCCCTTTTCTCCGCATCCTCACCAGCATTTATTGTTTGTTGATAATAGCCATTCTGACAGGTATGAGATGGTACCTCATTGTCGTTTTGATTTTCATCTCTCGTATGATTAGTGACTTTGAGCATGTTTTCACATGTCTCTTGGCCTTCTGTATGTCCACTTTGGAAAAGTGTCTATTTAGGTCTTTTGCCCATTTTTAAATTGGATTGCTTATCTTCCTTTTGTTAAGATGTATGAGTTCCCTATAAATTTTGGAGATTAAACCCTTATCGGGTGTAACATTGGTAAATATGTTCTTCCATGGAGTGGGTTCTCTTGTTGTTTTGTTGAAGGTTTCTTTTGCTGTGCAGAAGCTTTTTATTTTGATATAGTCCATTTGTTTATTTCCTCCTTAGTTTCCATTGTCCTAGGAGCTGTATCAGTAAAGATATTGCTACAACATATGACTGATATTTTGCTGCCTGTGGATAATAAGAATCATCTTTTTATAAACCACTATTTGGAGAACTCAGGGAAGGATTTGAATTCCTAGGCTTGTATAAAGATAACTAGGAAGTCATTAGCAAGCTATGATAGTCATCTTTTTCATATCCTATGTTTATTGCAAAAATTAATTATCTGTCTGGACAAGAGACTTCTAGATGCCTATTAAATATCTACTATCTCTCCCCCTTTTTGTATAGAACTCTGATTTTATTAAAGCAGCATCATGCTTAGCTAAAATATGCTAGATTTCCTAGCCTTCCTGGGAAGCTGGGAGGGGTATATGACTAAATTTTAGCTAGTGAGAGGTAAAGAGAAGTTATTGGATGAATATTCTGGTAAAGCTCCTTTAAAAGGGTTAATGGCTTATCTACTATGTTCCTTGTCTTTTCCTTTCTTCCTCCCTGGAATGAGGAAATGCTGGCTGGAGTTCTCATAGCCACTTTGTGAATATGAGGCAGTGTTGAGTAAGGAAGCCACAGTCAGAGAAGATAGAAGATAGAGAGGAAAGATAGAAGGTCTATGATTAGAAGGTCTATGATTAGGTCTATCATAGAAGGTCTATGATTAGGTCATATCACACCTAATTTAATTTAGCCCCTCTTTTCATGTTTCTGTTAACAGTTGAGCACATTTTCTAACTGACATACAAGACTGGAATTCCACATCTTCTACTCTTAAATAGAAGTTATTCTGTTCACACAACAGGAACATCAATAGGGAATAAGATTCTAAAACTCAGCCAGCCCATCCATATGGATGGGCACCATATGGCCTTTCCTTGTTGCCAAGGCCAGTCTAGCTGACAGACAGGGAAGAATGGCAAGTACAAAGTCAATAATGACATTCTAGAATGCATGAAATGGACATAACCTGAATAACCTTGAGATCCCGTAGAGGTATCGATTCTAAAGTGTTAAAATGAAAAATACTTGCTAGTGCATATCAACTACATATAATTTTTTATTTTTCAATTACTGTTGACATACAATATTATATTAGTGTCAGGTGACCAACAATATTCTGTGAAGTCTATATAGCAAATATCTCAACTTCAAGTCATTATATTGGTCAGTTACCTTAATTATTATCTGTATTTTCATCAAATTCATTGTGTAGTAGATCCCTGTGGTTAAATTATGTCTATTTTTATCCTTAATATATGTTGGTTTTACAGGTACATTCTCAGAGATGCACAAGAGCTGGGTAAATTCTCTCTCCATTTCCTATCTCACAACATACTACCCCTTCCCCTGCCCCAAAGTGTACTCCTTGTTGTTTGCTTTTATTTGCTGTTTCCAGAAGCCTCCACAGTACATAGCAATGGCCTCCATTTATTGGCTACACAATAGGCACTGCACTCTTTAGTTAGTTATTGTTACCCTCACTTCACAGATGAGGAAATTGGGGCTCAGAGAACTTCGGAAAGTTACCAAAGATTATAAGGTACTGATAAACAATAGTGCTGGGATTCAAATCTAGGTCTGTGTAATCAAGATGCATAATCTTAATGACTCTATTCATTCAACAAATATTTACACAGCACTATGTGCTGGTGTTATTTCAGGACTTGGGGATAAAACACATGAGGAGAATTGCAAAAATTCTGTCCCGCCTGAAGATTTTTTCTTTTCTTTTAAAAATTCTAGTGGAGAATTAAAACAATAAACATGATGAGTAAGTAACAGTATGCAGGTGGGAGCATGGTGGACATGGTTGAGAAACAATGAGGAGGTTGGAGTGGAGTGAGGGGGGATAGTAATTGGAAACGAGGTCTGAGAGGGATTGGAAAGCCAGATCATATAGGGCCTTATAGACCATTGTGAAGATTTCAGTTTTTCACTATGAGGGAAATAGGGGGCCATCTGAGCTGAGAAATGATGTGATCTGACATGTTTCATAGGATCACTGCAGCTGCTGTGTTGAGAATAGATAGGAGAGAGGTACAGATTCAGAGAATCCAGTTAGGAGGTTTCTGCACTATGTTCTGCATCAGAGCTGACTAGAGAATACTGTAAGAAGAGGGACTTCTTCCCTTCTCATCTTGCTAATTCTTTTAGGTTAAAGAGGGTAATAAGTAACAGGAAGGTGAAGTTGGTAGCAGATAATGGCCTCATCATAGCAAGTGAGCTGTGGGTAGGTGGCACTTTCAGCTGTCTCCTCCATCTCTTTTTCCCCTCCTGGGGAATGTGCTTGCAGAGATAGGCACTGTAGGGATGGACATCTTCAGAAGTCTATGGAAACTTTCCTGGGACCGAAGTTCTCATGATTTATTTATTTTTCATTAAATTAAACAAATATTTGTGCAGCCATTGTGTGGCTTAAATGAGTGGGGAAAACAGATAACATTCATGAAGCACCACAAATATGCAAATTATATAACGTGTTAGATTGTGACAAGAGTTATAGAAAAATGTAGGATAAAACGAGTGGGATTTCCAGGGGTTGGGTTGGGGGCAGGTTTTCATATTAGTGGGGTGGTCAGAAGTAGGTCTTATTGAGAAGGTATTTTGCTTTAGTGGCTAAAAACCTTGATAATTTCATAACCTCATTAACCAGATACATCATACTGTCACTTTTCCTTTTATACCCTACCTCCCACTGGTAAAGAAGATAAGTCAGTTGACATAATTTCCTTCTCTCCAAATGAGCTCAGAGGGCTGCTAATACTCAGCTCTTATGTTCTTCACTATCAGCCACTCAATCCTATTGACTGACTCCTTTGACCTTTGAAGGGAAATCAAGATTGGCTCCTTCTTACAAAATGTGAGCAATCCCTGTTCCAGCCAGATTGTTCTGGGAAAACCACCGCTTCTTGTCATTTATATATATTGTTTCATTAAAGGGACTTCTGAGATTGGGTCCTCATTGGCTGGGTCTCTACAATAGGATGGTAAAATATGATATGGGTAATGAAAACATTCACTGATTAATCTGTCCTCTCTGTTCATAAATTTCCCTTCTGTTTATAAATTCCTGATAATGGAGCAATTGATCACATTGTCAAACAGTTCTTTAAATTTGGTCTTAAGATGATGGAGAATAAGGAAATCTGCAATGTTATGGTTGAATCAGCTCCGTAATGGTCATTATTATCTAATTAATCATTTTCTGTCTAAGTGGAGTGATTTATTACTTTTGAACAGATGTTGTGACTAAAGCATTAACTCTAGATAATATTTACAATAATAACTTAATGCAAACATTATCTGGAAGAATCTAATTTAGAACTTTTCGAAGTATATTCCATTGAACAACAGTCCCATTTGATGTCTACAAAAATAAAAAATAAAAAAAAAGGTTCACTGGTCAAGTAAGTTTGGGAAGTGCTGCCTGCTACAGTTCTCTCTCAAAGGTTCTTGGCATATATTGGTCTTTTAATAGCTTTGAGAAATTGTCATGAAATTTGTTTTGTTTTGTTTAACCTAGTGTTTCTCAAACAATTATAGGATCTATTTGTCACATAACCATCAATTAAATCCTACCAATTTACAAGATGTACTCTGAGAAAAGCTAATGTGGCTGATATTAAATTTCTTAGGAGAATGAACAGAATTGCTTATTAATGGGATTCAAACAATGTTTATTCAGTGAATGGCTTGAGGGTGAGCTACCCCTTTGAACTTCTTTTAATTCCTGATCTTGATTGTGATTACAGTGCTAAAAGTTTCTATATAATCTCTGAATATGAACATTGGGAAGCCTCTTGGGCTCATGTAGGTTTAATTTTTGGTTTGGTGTATAGTAATAAAATAACAGGGTCTGAGTGGTCACCAAATTTACAAAGCTATGTATGGCAAAACATTATTGACATTTGAACAAACCAGGGATATGGCTTCGTGGGGCTTCTAATTTGTGACCTTCCTCTAATAATCATGTCAAGGAACTGCCGTGATAAAATTTACTTCCTCAGATAAAAACAAAAAAGATCAGTCTCAAATACTTACAACTTGTTTTAGAATTTGGGGTTTCTTTTTTTTTTATTTTTATTTTATTTTATTTTATTTTTTAATGAATCTTTATTGTTCAGATTACAATTGTTTCTCCTTTTTCCCCACATATCTCCCCACCACCCAGTTCCTACCCGCCCCTCTTCCCTTACCTTCCCCCCCCCCCCGCCGCTGTCCTTATCCATAGGTGTATGATTTTTGTCCAGTCTCTTCCTATACTCCCCACACAGACACCCCTTTCCCCCTGAGAATTATCAATCCACTCCCATTCTATGCCTGATTCTATTAAGTTCACCAGTTTATTCTGTTCCTCAGATTTTTAATTCACTTGACTTTTAGATTCACTTGTTGATAGATATGTATTTGTTGTTCATAATTTTTATCTTTCTTCTTCTTTTTCCTCTTTTTAAAGAATACCTTTCAGCATTTCATATAATGCTGATTTGGTGGTGATGAACTCCTTTAGCTTTTTCTTATCTGTGAAGCTCTTTATCTGCCCTTCAATTCTGAATGATAACTTTGCTGGGTAGAGTAGTCTTGGTTGTAGGTTCCTGCTATTCATCACTTTGAATATTTCTTGCCACTCCCGTCTGGCCTGCATGGTTTCTGTTGAGAAATTAGCTGATAATCGTATGGGAGCTCCCTTGTAGGTAACTAACTGTTTTTCTCTTGCTGCTTGTAAGATTCTCTCTTTGTCTTTTGCTCTTGGCATTTTAATTATGATGTGTCTTGGTGTGGTCCTCTTTGGATTCCTTTTGTTTGGGGTTCTGTGTGCTTCCTGGACTTGTAAGTCTATTTCTTTCATCAGGTGGGGGAAGTTTTCGTTCATTATTTCTTCAAATAGGTTTTCAGCATCTTGCTCTCTCTCTTCTTCTGGTACCCCCATAATTCTGATGTTGGTTCGCTTGAAGTTGTCCCAGAGGCTTCTTACACTATCTTCAACTTTCTGAATTCTCTTCTCTTCATGCTTCTCTGGAAGAGTGTCCTTGGCCTCTTTGTATTCCAAATCTTTGTGTTGATTCTTGCAATCCTCTAGTCTGCTTTTGGGTCTCTGTATAATATTTTTTATCTCAGTCAGTGTATGTTTAATTTCTAGTTGGACCTCATTGAATTTATCGGCCTTTTCCATGAAATTCTTGAAAAACCTTATAACCGTGGTTTTGAACTCTATGTCCAGTCGCTTGTTCTCCTCCATTTCTTTGGTTTGTGATCTGTTTCCTTGCCTTCTCATATTCTCTGCTTCCCTAAGTTGGTAGGGTAGTTTTGTGTACTAGGTGTCCTATTGGTTCAACGGGTCAGCCTCCCAGTTACTTGAGGTGGACACTCTTGGTGTACCCTTGTGTACTGTGTGTCCCCCAGCAGGAGCTACAGCAAGGGCTAGTTTTCTCCTCCTTTGCTTGGGCGGTTTTGCAGCAGTCTGACTGGAGCTGCAGTTGGTTAAGTTGCTCCAGAACAGGCCATTTATATGCAAAAGCCGCTGTGTGGAGCCTGGACGGGTTTGTAGAATGTGCGGGGCGGGGCCTCAGGGCGGGGCCTCAGGGCTGGGTGGGGTCTCAGGGCGTCACTAGGCTGGGGCGTGGCCAACGGCGATGGCTGCCGTCAGCCGTCTCTGCCTTTCCACGTTTCCAAGTCCCTGCGCCCCCTCGCTCCATCGCAGTAAACAATGATTGCTGGGCGTACCACTGCAAAAGTCACTCTCACTTTCCGACCCGATGGCCGAGAGTCCAGCTTCTCCCCGTAGGTGCCTGGGTCCCCCGAGTGTCCCCAGAAACTGGATTTCAGAGTGATCGGGAGCTTGTCTCCCTGCGGGTTGAAGAAAAGCCGCGCACCCAGCCGCCCGCCGCCGGCCCGATTCGCGTGCCTCCGTACCTCAGCTTTTCAGCGATTGTGCTTCTTTCTCTTCTTAGTTGTAAATCTTCCACTCAGCCAGCTTTCCCGTGGTTCTGGGTGGTAGACGTTTTTGTCTTTTAGTTGTATTTTTGAAATTGTTGTGTGAGGCAGCAGATTAGTTGTTTAACTATGCCGCCATCTTGGTTCCTCTCCTGGGGTTTCTTAATATTGTCCACAACACAAACATTTTTTGACTTAAAATGAATACTCCTAGCTCTCTAAACCCCTCAAGATTTCTGAAGTATAAAGGATAAGGGTGCCTGAGGTGGCAATTGATTGTGGCACTGTTAAATTGTCAAAATTAGTTAAAACTTCACTTTTTTAGCTTCTGCTTCTTAAGCATATTCTCCATCCCTTATAAAAATAGGAAATTGAAATGTAAGCTTCTCTCGCTGAAATGCCCTTAGAAGACTTATCTGGAAAATTTCTCTTCATAATGAGCATGTCCTTTAAAGTTCTCTGTTACTGTGAATATTCTATTTCCCCTCATTCCTAGTTGAATAGGAAGTTCAGAGGACAGTTTAATTTTTTGTAATCTTGAGAAAAATTTGTTTTTCAGATGATAAGTATAATTTATCTGAAAATTTTTTTCTTAAATTAAAGACTTTCTCTCTTTCATGAAGAAATAAGACAATGTTTGCCTTGGACACAATATATTGAAGTGATTTTCCTCTCATTTCTATGAAAAATATTGGCATGGTCATACCATAGACCTTAATTTTACTCCTTGTGGTGTCTCATCCTGTGGGAGGATTATATGCATTCTTTCCCACTGAGGTCAGGCTTGGTCATGTGACTTGCTCTGGTCAATGAAATAAGAGCTGAGATGATGTGTGGTGCTTCCAACACTTACGGAACCACCATGGTTTGCCTTATCTTTTTTTTTCTCTCTGCTATGGGATCAGTGTTGTCTGAGACAGAGGCTGTTCTGTCATTCTAGGTCCTAGAGGGAGTGGGTGTGGAGAGGATTCACGGCCAGCCAGTAATGGATGTATAGCACAAGGAAGAAATAAACCCTTGTTTTCATTAAAATTTTGGAGTTGTTACTGATCATAACCCATTATATTTTGACTAATACAAACTACTTTTTCATGGGATCCTTTTCACTTTTCTTTTTAAAATACTTGATATAAGAGCAGAGAATTCAGCCAAACCATCATCTATCAGTATTAAGCAAATAGAAAAAAATTGTCAGTAAGTTGATGATACTAAGCTAAATTTCAACATCAACAATGTAGAATATTTAAGCACTGTAGTAGAGTTAATAACTGCTATTTAGTTTTAAGTAATGAAGCAAATAAAAACATAGACCTCCCTGCAATGCTACTGTTCAATGGACCAATTACAATGATTCTTAAATGTGAGCATATTTAATCTAAACATTTTCTATTCAGACCTTAATAGCTGTCTCTGGGAGTTGCAATTTAGTCTCTCAAAACACCAAATAAAAGAGCAACATTAAGTTCTTAGCAACTTGTGTTCAAGTAAAAATGATTCTTTGAGGCAATAGTGGCTAGTTAGTATAGTAAATCCCAAGAATATTATTTTACAGATGCACATTCCCTCCCCTCCCCCTGCCCACCAGGTGAGAGTAGACTCTGCAGGTTACTTTCCAAGTCAATTCCTTAATGAAAGGGCGGTGTGCTGATCCTGATAATTATTCAATTCATGAATTATAATTAACAATAATTATTTAAGAATTTTTCTTCCCCAGGTGTGGTGAAAGGGGTACTTTAGAAAAAAAAGTTAGGTGAATATAAAAAATGCTATTCTTGAAGGTTTTAGGACTTCAATTCTTAGGAGAAATAAATATTTTATTTTTAATTTGTAAAGTGTTTATTGTGAATTAAAACACAGTTGACCTAATTACATGTGAGGTGATAGATTGCTTAAGAGTAATGAAAATAAATTAATCAAAACTTTTAAATCTCCCAAGCTAGTTTGATATGACCCTGACCTTTAGCCTCAGATAAAACCAAGAAAAGGACATTTAAATGGAAAACTAAAGAATATTTTTTATTTACTCGGACTGAAAGAGCTTTGATTATAGTCTTTTCCTGACTAGTACCTGCAAACCTTAGGGACTCCATAGCTGTAACCAATTAAGAGGAGAATGCTGCTATTCTGGTGATAGTGACTAGAGAGTATAAAACAATACTAGGTCCAGAAGGACTGTGTCTTGTGTATGGGTTGAATGTCAGGGAGATTAAAAATAAAGACATCTGGAACCTCCATATTGATGGTTTAATCAGCATCAGAAGAAACCAGGTAGCCCGGCTTGAGTTTAGGAGAGAGGAGAAACAGAATCTGGTGCTATATCTGCCTACGTTTTTGAAAGTAAGGGATTCTTCCTAAGGATGTATGAAGGGAAACCTCATTGCTAACCTGATCAAAGAGCATGCGAGGGCGACTGAGGACTAGTGATGTGTAATACTCAACCCCTTGAGGGCCAGTGTCAGGAATATGGAGATGAGAGAAATGTTATTTATTTTTTTAATTTTTATTTTTCAATGACAATTGACAGTCAATATTATATTAGTTTCAGGTGTGTAGCATAGTAGTTAGACCGTCATATAACTTATGAAGTGATCTCCCTAAATATAGTATCCACCTAGCACCATAGATGTGGTTATTAAATTATTATTGTCTATATTTTCTATGCTGTACTTCACATTCCTGTGATTGTTTCCTAAGTGTCAATTTGTACTTCTTAACCTCTTCAACTTTTTTTTTTTTTTTTTTTTTTTTTTTTAATTTCTTTATTGATTAAGGTGTCACATATTTGTCCTCATCCCCCTATTCCCATCCCACCCCTCTCCCCATGCATGCCCCAATCTCCTGTTGAACTTAACCATTGGATAGGCTTATATGCATGCATACAGGTCCTTTGGTTGAACTCTCCCCCTCCCCCCACCCTCCCCCTACCCTCCCCTATCCTCCCTCTGAGGCCCGATAGTCCGATCGATGCCTCCTTGCTTCTGGTTCTGTTCTTGTTCCTCAGTCTATGTTGTTCATCATTTCCCCTAGATGAGCGAGATCATATGTCACTAGATATATACTAATAAGAACTGAATGTGAGACGAGCAATAATAGTTATGCTGACAGACAAATGAATCAATCTGTAGCGAGCTTCCCCCTGGACCAACAGTTCTTTTGAGACCCAATTTCAATGTCCAGTAGTTCCTTATGTGTACATGTCAGCACTGACCCCTCAGCTCTGGATGGTGGACAAATGGTGGTAATGGAGGTCCGACTCCCTCTGGTTTGGTCTCGGCCGAACCCAGGGGCACGGCGTCACCCGGACTAAGGGGCATGTGGCCTCACCCATACCCAAGGGGCGCGTGGTCTCACCCGGGCCTGGGACCCAGCCTCACCCGGATGGATCCAGGGGCGCACGGCCTCACCCGGACCCAGGATCTGGCTTCACCCGTACCCAGGGACGCTTGGCCTCTCCCAGACCCAGGGGCACGTGGCCTCACCCGGGCCTAGGTGCACGAGGCCTCATCCGGATCCAGGGAAACATGGTCGCACCCGGACCCGGGGACGCTTGGCCTCTCCCAGACCCAGGGCCACTTGGGCTCACCCGGGTCTAGGTGTACGAGGCCTCACCCGGACCCAGGGACACATGGTCTCACCCGGACCCAGGTATGCTTGGCCTCTCCCAGACCCAGGGCCACTTGGGCTCACCCGGGCCTAGGTGCACGCGGCCTCACCCGGATCCAGGGACACATGGTCTCACCCGGACCCAGGGATGCTTGGCCTCTCCCAGACCCAGGGCCACTTGGGCTCACCCGGGCCTAGGTGCACGAGGCCTCACCCGGATCCAGGGACACATGGTCTCACCCGGACCCAGGGACGCTTGGCCTCTCCCAGACCCAGGGCCACTTGGGCTCACCCGGGCCTAGGTGCACGAGGCCTCATCCGGATCCAGGGACACATGGTCGCACCCGGACCCAGGGACGCTTGGCCTCTCCCAGACCCAGGGCCACTTGGGCTCACCCGGGCCTAGGTGCACGCGGCCTCACCCGGCTCCAGGGACACATGGTCTCACCCGGACCCAGGGATGCTTGGCCTCTCCCAGACCCAGGGCCACTTGGGCTCACCCGGGCCTAGGTGCACGAGGCCTCACCCGGATCCAGGGACACATGGTCTCACCCGGACCCAGGGACGCTTGGCCTCTCCCAGACCCAGGGCCACTTGGGCTCACCCGGGCCTAAGTGCACGAGGCCTCACCCGGATCCTGGGACACATGGTCTCACGCGGACCCAGGGACGCTTGGCCTCTCCCAGACCCAGGGCCACTTCGGCTCACCCGGGCCTAGGTGCACGAGGCCTCACCCGGATCCAGGGACACATGGTCTCACCCGGACCCAGGGACGCTTGGCCTCTCCCAGACCCAGGGCTACTTGGGCTCACCCGGGCCTAGGTGCACGAGGCCTCATCCGGATCCAGGGACACATGGTCGCACCCGGACCCAGGGATGCTTGGCCTCTCCCAGACCCAGGGCCACTTGGGCTCACCCGGGCCTAGGTGCACGCTGCCTCACCCGGATCCAGGGACACATGGTCTCACCCGGACCCAGGGATGCTTGGCCTCTCCCAGACCCAGGGCCACTTGGGCTCACCCGGGCCTAGGTGCACGAGGCCTCACCCGGATCCAGGGACACATGGTCTCACCCGGACCCAGGGACGCTTGGCCTCTCCCAGACCCAGGGCCACTTGGGCTCACCCGGGCCTAAGTGCACGAGGCCTCACCCGGATCCTGGGACACATGGTCTCACCCGGACCCAGGGACGCTTGGCCACTCCCAGACCCAGGGCCACTTCGGCTCACCCGGGCCTAGGTGCACGAGGCCTCACCCGGATCCAGGGACACATGGTCTCACCCGGACCCAGGGACGCTTGGCCTCTCCCAGACCCAGGGCCACTTGGGCTCACCCGGGCCTAGGTGCACGAGGCCTCATCCGGATCCAGGGACACATGGTCGCACCCGGACCCAGGGACGCTTGGCCTCTCCCAGACCCAGGGCCACTTGGGCTCACCCGGGCCTAGGTGCACGCGGCCTCACCCGGATCCAGGGACACATGGTCTCACCCGGACCCAGGGATGCTTGGCCTCTCCCAGACCCAGGGCCACTTGGGCTCACCCGGGCCTAGGTGCACGAGGCCTCACCCGGATCCAGGGACACATGGTCTCACCCGGACCCAGGGACGCTTGGCCTCTCCCAGACCCAGGGCCACTTGGGCTCACCCGGGCCTAGGTGCACGAGGCCTCATCCGGATCCAGGGACACATGGTCGCACCCGGACCCAGGGACGCTTGGCCTCTCCCAGACCCAGGGCCACTTGGGCTCACCCGGGCCTAGGTGCACGCGGCCTCACCCGGATCCAGGGACACATGGTCTCACCCGGACCCAGGGATGCTTGGCCTCTCCCAGACCCAGGGCCACTTGGGCTCACCCGGGCCTAGGTGCACGAGGTCTCACCCGGATCCAGGGACACATGGTCTCACCCGGACCCAGGGACGCTTGGCCTCTCCCAGACCCAGGGCCACTTGGGCTCACCCGGGCCTAAGTGCACGAGGCCTCACCCGGATCCTGGGACACATGGTCTCACCCGGACCCAGGGACGCTTGGCCTCTCCCAGACCCAGGGCCACTTGGGCTCACCCGGGCCTAAGTGCACGAGGCCTCACCCGGATCCTGGGACACATGGTCTCACCCGGACCCAGGGACGCTTGGCCTCTCCCAGACCCAGGGCCACTTCGGCTCACCCGGGCCTAGGTGCACGAGGCCTCACCCGGATCCAGGGACACATGGTCTCACCCGGACCCAGGGACGCTTGGCCTCTCCCAGACCCAGGGCCACTTGGGCTCACCCGGGCCTAGGTGCACGAGGCCTCATCCGGATCCAGGGACACATGGTCGCACCCGGACCCAGGGACGCTTGGCCTCTCCCAGACCCAGGGCCACTTGGGCTCACCCGGGCCTAGGTGCACGCGGCCTCACCCGGATCCAGGGACACATGGTCTCACCCGGACCCATGGATGCTTGGCCTCTCCCAGACCCAGGGCCACTTGGGCTCACCCGGGCCTAGGTGCACGAGGCCTCACCCGGATCCAGGGACACATGGTCTCACCCGGACCCAGGGACGCTTGGCCTCTCCCAGACCCAGGGCCACTTGGGCTCACCCGGGCCTAAGTGCACGAGGCCTCACCCGGATCCTGGGACACATGGTCTCACCCGGACCCAGGGACGCTTGGCCTCTCCCAGACCCAGGGCCACTTGGGCTCACCCGGGCCTAGGTGCACGAGGCCTCACCCGGATCCAGGGACACATGGTCTCACCCGGACCCAGGGACGCTTGGCCTCTTCCAGACCCAGGGCCACTTGGGCTCACCCGGGCCTAGGTGCACGAGGCCTCATCCGGATCCAGGGACACATGGTCTCACCCGGACCCAGGGACGCTTGGCCTCTCCCAGACCCAGGGGCACGTGGCCTCACCCGGGCCTAGGTGCACGAGGCCTCATCCGGCTCCAGGGACACATGGTCGCACCCGGACCCAGGGACGCTTGGCCTCTCCCAGACCCAGGGCCACTTGGGCTCACCCGGGTCTAGGTGCACGTGGCCTCATCCGGCTCCAGGGACACATGGTCGCACCCGGACCCAGGGACGCCTGGCCTCCCCCAGACCCAGGGGCACGCGGCCCCACCCGGGCCTGGGTGCACGAGGCCCCACCCGGATCCAGGGACACATGGTCTCTCCCGGACCTAGGGGTGCGTGGCCTCTCTCAGACCCAGGGGCACGTGGCCTCACCTGGACCTAGGTGCACGAAGCCACCCGGACCCAGGGGCGCGTTACCTCTCTCAGACCCCTGGTCGCGTGGTCTCACCCGGATCCAGGGGCGCACGGCCTCACCCGGACTCGGGACCCAGCCTTACCCTATCCAGGGGCCCACGGCCTCACCCGGACCCAGGGTTCAGATTCGCCCGGACCCAGGGGCACATGGCCTCACCCGAACCCGGAATCCAGCTTCACCTGGACCCAGGGGCGCGTGGCCTCACCCAAACCCAGGGGCGTGAGCCCTCACCTAGACCCAGAGGCGTGTGACCACATCTGAGCCCAGAGGCTCGCAGGCTCGCCTGGACTCGGGTCTCAGCGGGGTTTCGTCTTCTTGATCCCAATTCCTGTTGGTCAATTCCCTCTCAGCAATTCCTTCGGTCATTTTCTCAGAGCTCCAGGGCGGCTGCCGCAGAACTCGTTGGGCGGCGGGCTCGGCAAGGCTCCGGTGTGCCCGGTGCCCGGCGGTGGGCTGGTCCGGTGTCGCTGCATCGGCCCTTGGGTCTGCAACGGTGGCCAGTCGCTGAGCGTGCGCACCTGGCCACTTCGGGGCATTGAGATTCTTGAAGGACTCGGAGGTCAGCAAGCACGGAGTCTCCCACCCCATGTCTCCCAGGGGCTCGTCTGTCCGTGCTCGGCAGCGAGTGGAGCCGTCCCCTCACTCGGAGACCGCCGGGGGAACTGCGCCGAGCACGTTCCTGGCCACCATTGTGTCGCCTGAGCCATAGTTCTTAAAGTGTGGACTTTGGGTCACCGGCATCAGCATCATCCTGCGTACCCCTCTCTTTTATTCTAGTTGTAGAGCATCTGCTCAGCCAGCCCCCCGGTCTTTCTGGCTGGTGTCTGCTCTGCTCTCCCGTCGTAGTCTCAATATTGTTGTGGTAGGCAACGATCAGGCTGCCGCCCTATGTCTCCATCTTGGTCCTCCTTTGTACAGTTAAGTCTTGATTGTTGTTGGTATCACTGGGAGGAATTGTCCTCCAGGCCAATTGGCCGTGAGGACCCTCTTTGTCCATATAGGAAGAGTTGCTGTGCAGGAGACATGTTTGTGGGCCGGGTCTTGATGCAGCAATGCCTTGGCGCTCACTGAGTCTGCCTCTAGAATGCCTCCCTTATGCAAGTGATTGAAATCTGGTGTCATCTCCCACCAACCACTAGATGCCCTCGTTTCTGGGTCTCCAATGCAGTGTGGGTCAGCCACTACCTGAGGCACTCAGCAGGAAAAAGCTTCTGCTCAGCTTGGCTGGGGCGGAGCTACAGGGTGGAGCCTACAACCTTGGCTTCCTGTCAGCCCCGCCCTATGAGGCTCCTGTGTCTGTGTCCCTCTGTATTCCTTGCAAACACCTCTGAGAGAAACGCGCCCTGGAGTTTCGCCCACTGCCAAACAGTCCAGTCCCTCCCCTAATGAATCTGGACTCCCAGATTCTCGCCTGGAACTGGGTTTCAGTGCAGTTGGAACTGGGTCTCAGCGCAGTCTGGCGTCCCTGTCTCCTTCCCAGCAGGGCCACCCAGTGGCGCAGGCAAAAGTCCGTCCTCTGCGCACCTTCCAGTGCGCGCGTCTGGAGCCGCCGCTTCTCTGTGCCTCCGCCACCACAGCCCAAATTCATTCCCCCAGCGTGCGCCTGGCTTCCCAGGGTTTCGCCCGGAACTGGGGTTCAGTGCAGTCGGAACTGGGGTTCAGCACGGTCCTGAGCTTATGTCTCCTTCCCGCTAGGGCAGTTCAGTGGCGCCGGCAACAGTCCGTCCTTTGCGCCCCTTCCCGTGCGCGCCTCTGGAGCTCTGCCTTCCCCCGCTCCTCTGTGCCTGCGCCCCACAGCCCAGATTCATTCCCCCAGCCTGCGCCTGGCTTCCCAGGGTTTCGCCCGGAACTGGCGCTCAGTGCAGTCAGAGCAGGCGCTTAGCGCACTCCGGAGCCTTTATCTCCTTCCTGCCAGTGAACGCCGGCCAGGCCGTCAGCCGCCCCTTCCTCTCCGGCTCCATCCTCCCCGCAGGCGCGCGTGCTCGTGTCTCCGCCAGTTTCTCCATACCTCAGGCTTTTACGGCTCCCCCGATTGTCCCCGTGGCCTTCTCCTTCCCCCCAGCTGTGGGCATTTCAGTCCGCCAGCTCTCCTGTGGTTCTGGACGATGTCCGTTCTGACCTCTAGTTGTGCCTTTGAAATTGTTGTGCCCGGCTGCAGGTTAGGTGTTTCACCTATGCCGCCATCTTGGTTTCTTAACCTCTTCAACTTTTAAATCCAGTCCCTTATCCCCTCTCCCATCTGGCAGCCATCAATTGGTTCTCTGTATCTATGAATCTGTTTCTGTTTTGTTTGTTCATTTATTTTGTTTTTAGGATATAAAAAGGATTTATTATTAGAGCAGGGATGGGGAGTGGGGACAGTATCTCACTGTGGTTATATGTATGTGCAAAGTCTTTGGAGGTTGCCTGCTTGGTTTCCAGGTCTGCTCTGTCTTTCCTAGAGCTGGGTGCTAATGACAAGTTGCCTAATGTCTCTACGCATTATTTTCCTCATCTGTAAAATGGGGAAATTTGAGTTGGTATAGGAAGCAGAGACCAGAGTGTTGTGCTGCCCCATAGGAGTTTATGGTGTTCTTATTGAAAATTGTTGCTGAAAATTGGATTTTAAATAAGAGGTTCTTGGGCATGATTCCCTCATATATAATTGAAATCCCTTCTATGCTTATGTGCATTTCCCCCCGGGGGAACAGAAGCCATAGCTTCCTTTACATTTTCAAAATTATTCAAAATCCCCTAAAGGTAAATAACTGCTACCCTAAAATTTCTGCAAGGGAATAGGGTAGTCCTGATTTGTGTGCAAAACACAGTGGAATTGAATATGTGATTCTCATTTTAACAAGGTGTGTATTAGAGCACATTGAGACATTGGAGCAACTATCAGAAAAGGTTAGGGCAGAGGTGTGTTCCCATGGTGATCAGAGATTTCCCCATAAGGTTCAGAAACACACCCCCATAAGGACTTCTACTTGGTACCATATGTGCATTAACCTTTAGGAACTTCCTAATTTGATTAAAGCTGTGATCCCACTAATGCTATTGGTATTTAGGAGCTAAACCAAATAGAGAACTATTGGCTTTTAATTTCTACTTTGATTTTGCTGGTATTACATGTCCATGGTCAAAATTTTTAATTATCAACTCCTATGTGTCCTCTATTGGAGCATCTGATTCTCAATGACTTCTTAGCTCTGTTGTATCACAAAACCTTGTGGTTTAATTCACAAGTGAGACGGTTATTTAGGTTAATCATAGTCTTTTAGAATTTGCTATTTGTGTTTTCTTTCTTCTTTGAGAAACTAACTCAAAATGAGCAAGGGACATCCTGTAGGAAATGTCAACATTTTCCATTCAAACGTTAAATGTCAGCTGAGATTTAGAGCTTACTTAGAAAAAGGTGACCAACTCCACTGGACTCCTTGGCTGGATCAGCAGAATCTTAACACAATGTAAACATATGTTCAAAGTGGCAGAATCAGTGGTCAAGATAGTTTCATATTAGTCTCCTTTGCCAGGTATGTTGTTTTCTGGTTCTTGGCAGAGACTCTATACAAATGGGGCCCTCATAGTCCTCTGGCTAATGGATGCCTATCTCTACCTCTGCTTTCCCTTATACTATACTAGAGGCCCAGTGCATGAAATTTGTGCACAGGTAGGGTCCCTACTGGCTGCTGGCTGCCAGCCAGGGCCTCTGTTCCCCTGGATGCCTGCCCCATTACCAAAGCCTGCCATGTTCCACGCTGTCCCCTGGTGGTCAGTGCATGTGTAACTCCTGGTGGGTCGAACTCCCACCAGTAGAGACAATTTGCATATTAGCCTTTTATTATATAGGATTGTTTTACTTCCTGGGATGGATCTCCAGTTTATCTCCAGAATCTACCCATTTTGAAGTCTCTGCTTACACAGGCTACATGGATTAATCCAGTCTCGAATGAGTTTCTCTTTTCATCATTTGTATAATACTTCATTTGCTTCATCATGTCTTCCTCTTGAATTATAAGGATGGCACAGGGGCAGAGACAGGCTAACTGTTCATCAAATCCAATTACTTCCATGTGAGCAGGTAGCTAGACTATATTCTCAGCTTGCATTACCTTGGAGTTAGTTGTGGACTGAGTTCTAGGCAAAGGAACACTGACAGCAGTGATAAATACTACTTCCAGGTCCAACTTATTAAAACAGTTGGCATGGTCTTTCACACTCTGTGCATATGCTGGCTGAATGTAGAGGATTATAAGATTCTAGGAGAAGTTGGGTCTGTGATATGAAAGAAGCCTAGGTCTCTGAAGTATAGGAAAGTATTCCATCAAACAGAAATAACCACATTATACTGTTGGATGGTAAGCTACCAATTTAGCAACTTATCATATATTAAGCCACTGGGATGTTGTGGCTTATCTGTTGCAGCAGTTAATATTACACCAACAAATACAGGAATAAATCATATTACAGTTCCTTGTTTCCTTCACAGTAACTAGAATAATGTGGAGAGAAGTTCAATCAATGCTGGCTACCTAATAAAAAATGATAATTTACTGATCACCAGTTTCCATAGCAAGGAGAGGAAGGGTGCTCTCTCTGTTCAAGTCTAAAGAGTGAATAATAGGAAAAAGAAGGGAGATATTAGCAGTGGATAAAGCACATAGATTTGGTCTTCTCCCTTAATCAATGGGATCAAATAAACAAACAGTATTGCTATTGATTATTATAGTAAGTAAATATCAGGAAAGGTATTGGTATTGATTATTACATTAGATAAATGTGCAGAGTGGTGGCTTTATTGATTTTTATATTTAACAAATATGGGGATGGACAAAACTCATATTCCAGCCAACCTATCTTAAAATGAATTAAGGGTTTGAGCACAATTCTGGGACAAGGAGTTATTTTATGATGGATGTTTTAGAAAATCTGAGAACTTTCCTCATCAAACTTTCATGAAAAATAAAAGCAATTAAAGACAGGGATGCATCTGACTATAAACCAGACAGAGATGGCAGCATTGTTATCAGCAATAAAGACCCATGGGATCTATCAAATAGCAAATGTTAAACAGAGCCCCTTTAAGGTGTGGGACCAATTAAATAAAACTGAGATATGAGATGCAATTGAAAAGGGCAGGAAAATTCTAATTATGTGCAAAATGTAAGCAAGGTTATCTATAATTGGAGGTTATCCATAATTTGGTACTTCTGAGGTTGAGAAACGATAGCTAGAGGGGGAAGTAATCCCTCCTCTGCACATGCTGTGGGTAAAGGAGAAAAAAACCCAAAAGCTATTATTTAGTTTTTAACTGTGGGACAGGATGACATAGTTGTTATTTAAGCTTGTCTTTTTGAAAAAAATTCAAGGAACAGTAAAATGGTAGATTTTTAACCCATATATTCTTCAATGTTAGTTTAAAAGAACCTAGATAAAAGTGAGGAAAAGATAGGGAAAAGGGGAGTCATATTAGTGGGAAGGTAATTCCCCCTGGTGGGAAGGATGAAGAAAGGGATAGAGAAGAGGTCATGGGGAGGTGGAATTCCCATGTACTAGTACAGATTTGAAAAGATTCTGAGGAATGTGTCTTGCAGGGAAGGAGACACAAAAGACACAGTTCACATACTCAACATTGGCAAGAGTTGAAGACACTGCTGAAACTTAAATATCTATAACTACTATGGCATGTATTACATGTATTTATGTGGGGAGTAGATGTATTTCTTCCGTAAGGCTGAGATCTTTAACTCAGAGTTAATATTCATTAGTCTTGGGTCCTATTATAGACATTTGTGGTTTTTGCCTGCCCAGCTTTCATTCACTGTTTTCTAGGACCTATATTTTGGAGAATCATCCCCTCCCCTGCCCACCTCTGTTTCAGTCCACTTGGTTCAGGTCAGTTGATTGGATTCCTGAGTAGGAAGTGACCCAGAGTAGAAAGTGATGCTGACCTGGTCAGTCATAACAACAGTTCCCCTGGTCAGAGTGATTGGTATAGTAATGAGAGTGTGACTAAAGCTATCTAATCAATTTTAGGACATTTGTTGAAACTTTTGAGGAGAGAGAATCTCTTTTTCTGCTGGAATTGACATTGCGAGGATATAAGCTACATGGAGCTTCTTCCATAACCTGAAGACAATAAACAAAAAGTAGAATTGGGATTTCGGGTTGGAGAAGATTGAGAGGGGAGAATGGGAGAGAAAGAGAAGGGAGAGAGAGAAAGAGAATGAGAGAGAGAGAGAGAGAGAGAGAGAGAGAGAGAGAGAGAGAGAGAGAGAGAGAGAGATTGTTACACTTACATTTGCATTCATTGATTGATTCTTGTATGTGCCCTGACTGGAGATAGAACCTGCAACCTTGGCATACCAGATGATGGTTGAATCAACTGATCTACCTGACCAGGGCCCATTTTGAGATTTTTTTGAATTGATTTCCTATTCCTAGCAACCAAAAGCACCCTAACTAACGTAGGTTCCCTATATCTAGCATAGTCCTAGAATGTTATACTCACTCAATATTTGTTGACTGATCGAGTGCATGAATAGCTCTCACCTGCCAAGGTTCATGCTTATTAACAGTTGATCAGGATGAAAACCAACATTGGCTGGCAGCTAATTTATGACTGGTTCTATGACTCTAACCGATCTCTGGTCCTGAGCCATAGCACTATGTGCACACTGCTGTTGTAGGACGTCCTTCCGGACAAAGCCACCGCGGCTGCAAGGACCGAGGAGGGCCGAGGAGGGCTGAAGTGGGCCGGTGGCTGGCAGTGGCAGCAGCAGCAGGGTGATGGGGGCAGCGCCTTTCCCTAAGCCATCAGTAGGACATCACCTGAGGGCTCCCGGACTGTGTGAGGGGGCAGGCCGGGCTGAGGGAACCCCCCTCCAGTGCACAAATTTTTGTGCACTGGGCCTCTAGTTACATTATATTTGATTGTTAGCCTGCCATTCCACTAGACTAAGCTCTTTGAGAAATGGAAGTTTTCAGCTCTGTATTCCTGGGTCCCACTTAACAGAGGCTCAGTGAGTGGAGGATGACTTGCTTGCTTGTCCAGCTGCAGTGAACTAACCTCGGGTCTCCTTTCTAGCTCAGGCCTTTGCACTTGCTGTTGCCTTGCCCAACTCCAATTGATTGACCCTTGTCATTCAGATTTTATCTCAGGTCTTGCTGACTACCCCCTATTTAATGTTCGTCCATTAGCCCTTGTCTTCACATTGCCATTGAATTTTCTTCAGAGCACTTACTGTTGTCCATTTTCCATGACAGAGGGCTCTCATCTGAGTTGCTCATTACTTTACTCAAAGCATCCAGAATAGTGCCTGGTGCAGAAGAAGCACTCAACAAATATTTGTAGACTAGATGAACCAGCTACCTATCCTTCTTAGTAGAGAAGATGTCTCCGAATCAGAATAAAGTGAAAGAGAAGCTTAAAAAGATACCGAAAGACTTTCTGTGACTAAGGAAAGGGTCTTCAGAACATATTAATTAATTATCTCATTTCAAATGTAAGAACATTGGCAAAAGGTTGAACTGACAATGTTTTATAAGCAGTAGCTGAGGTCTTCTGACCCTTCAATTCTTGATTATTTTATTGCCTGTTTTATACATTTATCTCATTAATATTTGGGAGAGTAATATTTAGAAGGAAAATACAATTTTTTTGGCCATTTGCATAAAGCCTTTCACCACCTCAGCAAATCATATGCTTGGACTGTGGGCAATCCAACCCAAATGAATAGCAGGTGGTGAGTTAATAATGTGATTTGCATTTTTGAGGGGAGTATGTGCAGAGTTTTGCTCATACTGGCCTAGAGTTCTTTGTATTAAAATTTGCTTATATTTAAAGCAGAGATATTGCTTATATTGCTTATATTTAAAGCAGAGACAACCTGCTTTTGTCATGGTTGTAATAAAATCCACCATAAAAATAACAATATAATTTAATTTTTCCCTTGGTTAATGCCGCTGAAGGAGCCAGCTCTAATTCTGAGGAAACAAATCTACTTTTTAGGCATACCTGCATGCAAAATGGGCTATGGAGGTGGCTTATCCTTTTACATAATACATTAGAGAGTTCTCTTTTTCAGTGGAATAGATGTATAGATTAATATCCCAAGATGAGGCATATGGATATGTGGAATCAATGTAGGCCTGGTTAGAGATGACAAAGAGCTTCATGCTCGAGTGCTTAGCAGCCTAATGCAATAAAACAAAATGAAAGGCAAATGTTTAAGGAGCTGAGGAGAGGATCTTCATGGAAATATTAAAGCCTCTGCACAAAGAAAGTCACACAGTCTCCTCTGAGTTGCTCCTAACATTGCAATGTAATGAATACACCCCCCCTTTTTTTTGGGGGGGAAGGAGCTTTGTGATTTTTAACAAAGCAATCGAGAGGAACCATTTTGGTCTTTAACTGAAAAGTTAAACACACCAAAATAAAACTAGATTTTTCGCCCCTATCAATTTGCAAAACTAAAGTATAATAAAACACTGAAATGGCAACAGTGTGAAAAGCTATTTATGGGTCTGCAGCCCCCTCTGATTCCATCCATTTGTTTTCCACTCTTTGTTGTGATTCTGTTTCTCATGCATCTCCAGAGACAGTTTCCGGCTTGAGGAGAGAATATCAATAGCGCGAATGTCCTCCAGGAGGCTATCCTGTGACAATCCCAGTGTTTCTACACATCAGATCTATTTCTTTTAACGACTGTGGGAGAACTACAGAAATTATTCATTTTGGGAAATGTGAAAATCAACAAAGCAATAATGTCTGAGTAAGAGTATGATTTTGTTCCCCCATTTTTTGTGCCGTAAGCTCAAAGGAAAGAAGTAAGAATCAATTGGTGTCATTTCTGGCATTTCATAAATCCGTAATTATATCACATGCTTTTAAAAAATGAAGAAAGCACTAAGTAAACTGAACAAAACTTGTAAATTAGAAGTTGTGCACTATAGTGAAATAAATACTGGACTTTCTAACCGGATCTGGAGGGTCTGATTTCTGATCTGAGTCCCATCAGGTGACAGGTGCATCACCTCAGGAAGCAAGTTCTCCCCTGGAACATCCAGATAAGAGCTCAGGTTGAACTAGACCTTGATCTCAGCCTATGAGACCCATAGCAGAGGAACCAGTCTAGTGTACTTGGGCTTCTGACCTACAGAATTATGAGATAATAAACTTGTGTTGTTAAATATCACT
Source organism: Eptesicus fuscus (assembly GCF_027574615.1). Taxonomy (NCBI): domain Eukaryota; kingdom Metazoa; phylum Chordata; class Mammalia; order Chiroptera; family Vespertilionidae; genus Eptesicus; species Eptesicus fuscus. Next base: position 90,989,057 of record NC_072479.1, on the reverse strand, counting down.
AAATTTGTGGTAATTGGTTACGGGAGCCAATAGAAAAAAATATAGAGATTAATTTACTAGCTCCAATATCAGATTTTGAAAACCTATCATAAAGGTGGGATAGTCTGGGCCCACAGCAGATGAGAAAAATTTCCATAGAGGAAGCTACTGAAAAGTTGCCCAGGTTGGATTCCCTGGAATGGTTACAGTAGCATTGGTGGGATTGGCTGCTATCACCACCCCAGCCCACGGATCCTTGGGAATTTACTAATTTGTTCTGGATCTGAAGCTGCTTGCAAGTTAGATTGGGCAGGGTCGGGCAGAGCATGAGAGGTTGGAGAAATAACCAAAGCTAGTTTCGATATTATCTTTCCTCAGAATTATGAAGATATTTCTCCCCAAAAGGAACGTCTAGAGTTCCATTTGAGGAAGCCAAATGTCATTCTGATTCCTAATTCTTTGTACATGTTTTGTTTTTCCTTTCTGAAGTTTTGGGATCTTCCTCTTTATCCATGATATTCTGAAATTTTATAATGATGTACGTTCGTGTTGCTCTTTCATTTGTCTCAGTTCTGAGAAATTTTCTTGTATTATTCCTTTGATAATTTTCTTCATTCCCTTTCCTTGGTTTTCTTTTTTCCCCTACTAATAACATATTAGATTCCTAAATGGTTGATTATATCATTTTCTTATTTTTCCTGTTCCACTTATTTATTTACATATTTTTAAATATTTTCAGCTTTAACTTCCAATTCTACTATTCAAATTTTAAATTTCTGGTGTCACTTAAAAAATTAAAAATATAAGGTAGGGCAAAAGTAGGTTGACAGTTGTTTGTATGGAAAAATAATATAATAACTAATAAATAATAATACAAGAATAAACTGTTTTGTGTACTCATAACGGTCAACCTATTTTTGTCCCACCCTATATTTCTTATGCATTTATTTCTTCTTTTAAAAATAGAATTCTGCACTTGTTTCTTGGATGCAATATTTTCCTTATTTCTCTGAGGATAGTCTAGTTTCTTTTTGATTTCTCTTCTGCACATTTATTTCTTTCTGTTTCCTCTGAATTTCATTTTTCCAGTTTGTTTTGGCTCCTCTTTTTCATGCTAGAGAATTTCTTCAACTATATGATGTCCTGGCTGACTGTTCATAATGCAACTGTAAGGGTCTAAATAGTTGAGTCAAAGCTCTTTGGTGGATGAGGCTGACTGGTGACTTTGAAAAGATCTGTAGGTCTTTTCTCTGTGGTTCTTCAACTTCTCTAATGATAAATACTCGAATTTACTGTTGGAGCTGTACATCTGAATGACAAGCTCCAGAATCCATGACTGGGGGAAGATGGCCCCCTGTACAATGTTTGGGAAATTGGCCCCCTGTACATTGGTTAATAATCAGACGCTAAAATCAGACTAGCTGATTCTAAGTTCTGCTCTGTCACTTGTCACTTAGGTGATTTACTTGACCTTTTTTTAAAAAAAATTGCCTGTAACATAACAGTAGTACTAATAGTACTACTTTATAGGGTAGTTTTTAAAATTAAGTGAATCAATGATTATAAAGTGCCTAGTGTTTGAAATATAATATGTTCCTATTTTTACTATCTGCATTGTCATTATTAATTCAGTATAATTCCTCTGTTGCGCCTTCCCCGTCCCTCCACTGGCCTAGCATGGAACTTCTCTGGGTCAGTGTTTCTGGAGTGGGAACCGCCCACCTTCTGCCAAAGTGAGGATGAATGATGTTTTGGCTAAGAAGGGTTGGGAATAGGACCTAGGAGATTTATCGGCTTCCTGTCCAAACTACTAACCAATCTTCTAGATATTCATTTCCATCCCCCAGGACCCTTTCAATTCCCCTGCAATTCTGGGGTTTAGAGACAAAAGGGGTTTTCTCGCCATAGGATTTTCCATCAGGAGCCACTTCATTTCCAGATTTCTCTGCAGGCTACATAGATAACCACCACTCATCCAGCTGCCTGTGGTCTCTTTTAAAAAAAATGTTTTTATTGATTTCAGAGAGAGGAAGTGAGAGGGAGAGAGAGATAGAACATCAACGATGAAAAAGAATCATTCATTGGCTGCCTCCTTCACACTCCCTACTGGAAATGGAGCCTACAACCCAGGCATGTGCTCTGACCAGGCATTGAGCCATGACATCCTGGTTCATAGGTCAATGCTAAACCATTGAGTCACACTCAGTGAGCTGCCTGAGGTTTCTTGTCTATTATGTCTCTCCTCTCCTATTTTCTTCTGCCTACTTGGTTTACATTTTTCATGTTCTTTAATGATAGTCTAGTTGAGTTTGAGGATGGAATAAAAATCAACTTATGTATCCAACTGGCCATGTTAATTACCAGGCCACTGACCTCATTTCTTTATTTATGAAGTAAAGGGTTACAGTGGCTAAACTTTAAAGCATTTTCCTCTTCTAGAAATCTTTGCTCCTGTGTATGATTTAGATTTAATGTAATTCCCAGCTGATCACAGTTAGATTCTTTATCACTTATCTTACTCTCAGAATAATAGTGATTATTTTTGCTTTTGTTGTTTTGCATCTTTTTGAACCAGAGGCCTGTGGTGCAGCAAATTATATCTTGTATACAAATTAGAGTAAACTGACAAACACAGGTGACTTTTGTTCCCTTCTGTATCACAAAGACCTTTTCAATACACCTGATTGATTGTAAAGCGAACTCCACAGGCAGATGTGAGCTACTGGGACTCTGCTGATGGTAATTTGGGTGCTGTAATATTTATCATGCTGTGCCATTTGGCAAGCAAGCAGGAACCTTTAAACTTTTTGCTCTTTCCAAAAAAGAAAAAGAGAGAGAGAAATCCTAAAAGAAAGTGATACAACGATTTAAATTGGAAAGAAGTTTTCTTTCTATGGAGAAGCACAGAGAATGTCCTGGTAAGTCAATAAAAGTTCAGTTTTGTTTAGGATAGTTTAGGTCAGATTTTTGTCACTTGCGCCAAGAGGAGTCTTTGACTTATCAAGGGCAGTAGAGATGGTAGGGTGTGCAGTTTTTCTCTTGGGATCGCCACTACATGACCTGACACTTTGTACTTACATAACTTCATTGCCTGTGTCTGTCTGATGTGGTCACTAACATTAATGGTTAGCTCCTGTGTGTTGTTTTGGTACAGGAGAGAAACTTCCACAGGGTAATGAATATTTCTAGGAGGATGGGTTATATAATGTTTGAAATAACAGCTTCTTAGAGTTTGGTGTAATCCCTGGCATGTGGTTCTTTGTTTCACAGTCATGGCATAGAGGATAGGAGTACATTCCTCTGAAAAGTTTTCAGTTAAAACAGGAATCCTAAAGATTCATGGTAAGGGAGACAGTGACAATTTTTGTGTCCAATACAAATAATTTGGACACAAAATATGATCAAAGGTTTGTAGAAAAAGAGATTAATGCATCAATACTGATAGTTTCGGGTCAATCAGTGACCTCATCTCTAAAATACTCCTTTTATTTGGAATTAGTCCCTCATTAAAATAATTCTCATTACATGCAGAGTGTCTTTTTAATGATAGTGATTATGGCATATTCCAGTGGTTGACTCCCTAAGAAGCACTCCTTTCTCTATCCTTAGAAACAGAGTCTCAATTTTATTCAGGCAAGGAGTGGCCACGCTCTTCGGGGACTTTGGGTTCTTCTGGGACTCTGATATCTCAGCTCCAAGAGCTGAATCCTGATTAGCCTTAGTTAGCCATGGCCATTCTATCTCCCTTGCCTTTGATTGGTTTAGGACTGGGCATATAATGTGGTTTTGGCTAGTGAAATGTGAGGTAAAGTCTACAGAGTGGCTTCTGGGAAGGTTAACTTTGTTCTCAGTGAAGGACCCAGAGAAGTACTTTGTTGTGTGTGGATGTGATGTTTGGTGCAGCTGCAGCCATTTTGCAGTTATGAGAAGATGTTCTTAAAGACCTCACTGATGATGGCAGAGTAGAAACTTGAAAAAAACACCTGGATATCTATATGATAATGTTGCCAAGATGCCGACTTGATTAGCTCTGGGACAACCACATTTTTGAACTTTGTATTCTGTGAAATAATAAATTTCTTTGTAATTTAAGCCATTTACTAAGTTGATACTTCAGTTACTTGTAGCTGAGGTGATCCTAGCTGATACAGTAATAAAACAGATTTAATGTTTTAACTCTTTTGACTAAAACTTTTCTTCTATACTTCCTTCAAATAGGAGAGAAGTATAATAAGAAAAATAAAAATAGATAAAAGAATCGCAAACATTGAAGAATCACAAAATATCAGGACTGAATGGGATTTTAATAAGTTACTAAAAAACCTCACATTTGTTGAGGTGGTTAGATACTAGATAACCAGAGAATAAGACGGACGCTGTCTCTGCTCTTAATAGTCTAGTGGGTCTTAATAGTCTAGTGGGTCTCAGAGAGTACTTGGTCTAATTTTATTACACAGAAAGGGACAGCTCTTATATCTCTCAGTGTTGGGATAATTCTTTTTGTCAATAAAGGAGGGTAGATCCTATTAGAGGAAAGACTATAAATCTGTGGTTCTTTTTTGCTTTTGAACATACAGCTAGCTCTTTTATTTATCTGAGTAACTGAGGTTTGACTAGGTTTGGGTTGGGAGCTGAGTTTGGGTATAAGGGTTAGAACTGAATTTCTGTACATAACAGAGTTGAGAGGATTTTGAAATTACTTGAAGAGTGTGTGTGAATGCATGCACGAGTGTGCAACAAGAAGATACTCAATAACTAGATGCTAATTGGAGTAGGGAGACCAGTGAGAAATCCCCTGAGCCCTGGTGGCCCAAAGGACTTTTATGATGAGGTGACTAATATATAGTTGGAAGCTCTTTGCTGTGTCATGCAGAAATATAACTCTTTGACAGTGACCTAAAAAACTTCAGCAAAAGTTTTGCTATATATCAGAGGTTTTGTTCCCTTGTTGCTTGAGTGGAGAATCAGGGAGATAGAGGATTGACCTTAAGATGTAGAGGACAGGATTTCAGCAGAGGCAGGGAATGAGAGAGAATTCAGCAGAGACAGGAAACTATACCATCTTTCTCTCCTTGAGAACTTTGCAGACATCTGGAAGAGGACTTTAGACTTAACACTGGGTGTGGAATGGGATTTGGCCACTGTAATTTACATTTATTTTAAAAAAATATGTTTATTGATTTTTTCAACAGAGAGGAAGAGAGAGAGGGATAGATAGAAACATTGATCAGCTGCCTCTTACACACCCCATACTGGGGATGTGCCTGCATCCAAGGTACATGCCCTTGTCCGGAATCATTTATTTATTTTAAAATATATTTCTATTGATTTCAGAGAGGAAGGGAGAGATAGAAACATCAATTATGAGAGAGAATTATTGATTGACTGTCTCCAGCACATTCCACACTGGGGATCTAGTCCATAACCCAGGCATGTAACCTGACCAGGTATTCAACCGTGACCTCCTGGTTCTTGGGCAAGACTATCATTTAAATAGTCATAGGATTTCACCTCTGGAACTTGTTGAAAAGAAGCAGCCTGCACCTCCTCTGGCTTCCCACCATTTACTTACTGACTTGGTGATGGGGTGACCTGGAGAAGTTGGGAGAGGCCAGCCAGGTTTACATAGGAAATATCAGAGAACTATGAACAAGAGAAAAGTATTAGATTCAGATACTGGGAAGGGAGACAGAGAAGAAATCTTGTGGGAGTTGAGTTTGTAAGATTTGGGGAGCTTGCAGAGGGAGAAGAGACTTTTGGGGTGGCAGGTGCAATGCATATGAATGCACACACACACATGCACAGATAAGATATTTATGTAGATAAAAATGACAGGAGAAGCTGGCTTCCATCACTTTTGTTCTGTGTTATGAGTGGGATATCTTTGGACAACTTTTAATAGATTTCAGTAAAGATACAACTTTAGTTCTTGGTTATTTCGGGCTGTATTTCTTTGAATGAGACCTCAAGCTGAGGTTGACTCCTAGGTGAGAAAAGGTCAGTCTGGCTTGACATGGGTTACTACCTTGTGTAGTAGTAGAGTTTCACATTTTGGTATCTGCTCCAGTACCTCCCCAGGAGTAGGGCCAGTAAATATTTGTTGCACAGACTGAAACAGTGATAATCTAAGATTGTAGGCCATTCAATGTGATAGCTTTTAAATATGGGAAGAATTAGGACTAAGAATTAAAATGAGGTACATTCTTAGATTTTGTTCTTTTTTCCTAAGTTATCTTTGTTGTTGAAAGTATTACAGATGTCCCCTCCCCCCCTGCTCCCATCCCCTCCCTAGGCTTCCCCGTACTATTGTCTGTCCATGGGCTGTGCACATGTGCATACCAATTTATTGGTTACTCTCTTTCTGCCCTCCCCTCCCCGCTCCTTCTCTCTGAAATTCGTCAGACTTTTGCATGCTTTAATGTCTCTGGATCAGTTTTGTTCATCAGTTTATTTTGTCCATTAGATTCCATACATAAGTGAGATCAATATCACATGATCTCACTTAGAGTTTTGTTCTTTTCTTGAGAAGATATAAAGAATAATATTAGAAAATTCACTATGACAGGACATTCCATTTTGAGGCCATCTGAGAAATATGCACGGAGGTCATTTAGACTGACCTTATTTTCCATTTGAGTTAATTTGTGAAAAGCCAGTCACTCCCTATTACCAACCAGATCTTAAAATATTCAAATCGGTTTATTTTTTGAAACCTCTGAGACTCAAAGAAAAGTCACATAAGTTGAAAGTCTAAGTTATACCTCCCTGTGTAACTTAGTAACACTATGGCATTCTTTTTCGTTTGGGACACATCCCTGTGGTCTCTTTTGTAGCTGAATTAACTGGGTTTAAACCAGTGATGGCGGACCTATGACATGTGTGTCAGCACTGACACGCGTAGCCATTTCTGATGACACGTGGCCGCTGAGGCGGCCGCATGCCGAGGATGAAACATTTGCTGCTCCTGAGGATGAAACATTTGCGAAATAATGTTTTTTCCTCAAAGTGACACACTACCCGAATTATGCTCAGTTTTTTGGCGAAGTTTGACACACTAAGCTCAAAAGGTTGCCCATCACTGGTTTAAACTAAATGGAATCTTGGATGAAAAGTTTCATTTCTGAGAGGCTGTGGCTAGAAGAAAAGGCTCTTTAAATATTTATTTTTTAAATTTCAGAGAGGAAGGAAGGGAGAGATAGAACATCACTGATGAGAGAGAATCATTGATTGACTGCCTCCTGCATACCTCCCACTGGGGATCCAGTCCACAACCTGGGCATGTGCCCTGACTGGGAATGGAACCATGACTTCCTGGTTCATAGGTCAACACTCAACCCCTGAGCCACGCTGGGTGGGTAAGAGAGGGCTCATCTATCAATCTGGCAATAGGGTGGGGTCCTAGAGTTTGCAAATGTTATATAGTTCAGTGGTGAGTTCAGTGTTCCTGTTGATATCTCACAGAGCCCACCCTGAGACTTTCAGAGGACCAGGCACTCTTTCAACAAACAGTAGGCACCTCTGTGAAAGGTCAGGCCTGATTCCTTAGCTGCCTGTTTCCATCTCTCTTACTCCTGTGCTTCTAGGAGGCTCACCGGAAACATGTCTGTGGCCTTGCTAAGGCAGAAGGAGAATGCATCTCTTTCTTTTTGTTCTTGGAGGCATTTTAAAAACCTTAGCCTTGATACCACCTGTCAGGAAGCACACACTCTGACATCTCTTATAAGTGTGGCTGGAGGTGTGATGGCCAAGCGTGACCCGACAGGAGATGTGATCCCTATGGATGCTTCCAGACCCGCTGTCCTCACAGAGCTTAGGTGTTGAGTGTCAAGCAGATGGGCTTGACAGGTCATCCAGGACTGTGTCAGGTTACCCAGAGGAACAAAACCACAACAAGCCTACTGGAACCCCTGATGTCTGGGGAAAGTGTATTCTGTCAGCCAGAGGCTGCCCTGACACATTTTTCTGCCTAGTAGAAAAGCAAGGAAGAACTCCTAATTCCTAGCTAAGCAATGGCCCAATGCTGGAGGCTGCTTGGGATTATAAGAAACTCAGAGAAAAAGAGGAACTAAGACAGACAGATTTGTGTTTGGAGAAGAGTTTATACCCTTATGCACGGAGAGTGTCTGCTGAAAGGCTAGTGGTGTGGTGAAGATTTGGGTCTTCACCGTGAAGCTGAGACACAGCTCAGGGACCCATGGGGACATGGGTGGTTGAGGTTACGGCCTCTGGGACACAGCCAGGGTTTGGGGTATGGAAAATGGATGCCCAGAGAAGTGAGTGACTATCTGCATAGAGTTAGAAGAAATCTTATGAAGAATCTGAAGTTGCTTTAGAAGTTGTTTCAACCTAGAAGCCTTTTCTAAACTCAAACACATTTCTCTCTCTCTCTGTCTCGCTCTTTCTCTCTTTCCCCAGGGGCAGTGCATCTTTAGTTGTTTTCTTTCAACTCCAGAAGAGGAGAGAATGCCATATAGGTGGGACGAATCAAATGGGTTTATTTAAAAATGCAGCCTCCCTCCCCATTCTACAGGGGATTGAGGAGGATTACAAGCAGCTTTCGTGAAATGTCTTTGCTCCTCTCCGGGAGAGGAACTGTAAATGTCAAGTCATCAGTCTCTGTGATAACAGCTCATGCAGGTACCGGCAGATCTGGCAGGGAGGGGAGAGCGTGGCCGGCCCACGCACAGGCCTCACTTGCAGTTACTGAGACCAAGGCCCCAGCCATCTGGTGGAGAAGGACAAGAGAAGACAATTAGAGGAGGGAAGGGGAGGAGGGCCTGGCAATACCCCACAGGTACAAACAGCCCTGCCGAGGGTGCAGCACAGCAGAAGCAGAGGCTTAGCAGGCGCAGCTCCCTCACTTCTCCAGCCCAAACCCCAGGTGCCTCAGGTGCACTTGGTGCTAACAGAGCTTCTCAAACTCTGATGTGCCTGTGAGCCACCTGGAGATCTTGTTAAAATCAAGTTTCCGAATCTGTAGGTCGGAGGATAGGGCTCGGGATGCTGTATTTCAAACAAACTCCCAGATGATGCCAATGCTGCTGGCCCACATGCTCTGATTAGCAAGGTGTTAAGAGAATCTTGGGTCACAGGTGTGCTCTAAGGCAGCACAGCTTCAATAGGAAGCAGAATCAAATTATGTACAAGGATATACAAACACATTCAACTCGAATTTAACCTGACTAGTGTTAGGAGGAAATTGTCCAGATGATTCCTAAATGTTTTGGATTTGGAATGCCTTGTATGATGAAAAAAAAGTCTTTCTGCAGCTGAGAGCTGATGTGGGGCTGTTCAGGTCTATAGGTAGAAGGCTTAGCAATTCCTGAGTACACACCAGCTGAGGGAAGGAAGGAGCGTGCTGGGCGGCAGGGGGAGGCGAACTTGGCATGCATGGTGGCCAAAGACCATCTATAAAGTGCACAGTCCACATGTGCATAGTTGGGAGCTGGGTTTTGCCTTGGATGCTTCTCCTCTGGCTGAGCTAGAGAAGGGAAGCTAACACAGGGCTCTTAAGGTCTACTCCCTCCCCCTAGTTTCCCAGAAGGAAAAAAACTGAGGTAGGTAGGAAGAAATAGAAAAATGACAGCAAGACAATGAAAGTGAAGAGATTGGGTTTCTATTTTTATTTTTCAGAGGAGACAAAAATAAACTCCCTAGAATGAATCCAGGAGAGAAACATTAAAAAACACAAAGCAAACCACAAAGAAAAGAGATGAGTGATGAAGCGAGGGAGGAAATCTCCTTGGCAGATAAAACAGATTTGCCAAATATATTACATTCATTAAGATTTTCCTGTGCTTATCATGTGTGCTTTTCAGAGGCTTTTCTCAGCATTAACAGACGCTCTGGGAGAGGAGAAAGTTGGCAGAGAGAAGCCTAGCAAATATATAAATAAGCTTTGGAGGTTTCAGAAGTTTCATTTCCCACAGCAGAACGTTCTCCAGGCTGGGCAAACTTTTTCTTACTTAAACAAATGCTTTGAAAGGCAAAGATTTCATAGTGTTAGTGGAACATTCAGACTAATAATTGCCTCTGTTCTTCTTACCTTGAAGTCTCAACAGCCAGCAGATTTATGATTCACTTTCGGCAATAACCTCCTTCAAATAAATATCACTTTCCCAGGCTGCAAATTGAGTTTTTGCAAACACACAGAGATCGTCTTCTCTAAGAGGAACTAAGTTTTCTGGCTGTGTCTGTATATATGATTATGAAACACTGTTTGCTTTTTTTCTTCTTTGGGAAAGTTGATTAGAAAACTTTATTTAAAAATAGCCCTTTTAAATAGTCAATGTAGTGATATTTTGTAGAAATTTTTGTTGGGGAATCTGGGGATGGAGGTGTGAGGAGGAGAAGGGCAGAGGCAGTTTGACCTCTCCTTTAGGTTTGCGGACCCCAGAAACTTTACACAGCCCAAGGCTGGAGACTTTAAACCAGCTTACCTTGTAGTTGAAAGAAGATAATTCCAATTTTTTTTAAAGCAAAGGAAATAATGCAAACAAGTATAGATGTGAGGATTAAATGGAGGGCTATAGACACAAGTGTTGGTATCAAGACTCTTTCAGACCCTGGTTGGTGAACACCAAGCATGTGGGACAAGATTGTTCCCTATTGAATTCTGTAATCCCTTCGGCCATGTTCTAACAGAAGCAGGGGTAGGGAACCGTTTTTTCTGCCAAGGGCCATTTGTATACTTATAATATCCTTCTCGAGCCATACAATATTATCAACTTAAAAATTAGCCTGTTCTATTTGGCCAAACATTTAATTAACTCACTCCTAATGCCTTGGCAGGGCCAGACCAAATGATTTGTTCAAAATTATATTTGGTCAAACATTTAATTAACTCACTCCTAATGCCTTGGCAGGGCCAGACCAAATGATTTCGCGGGCTCGATTCAGGAGGGGCTGATATTTCCCCAGAGGTGGAATTTTCCTCTTTCCTTTGGTCTCACATATGTGTTTCAAGGACAGGTTGAGGTGTTTTTTTTTTGGTAATTTTTTATAAGAATCTAGGCCTTGCAACAATAATTTTCAGAAAATGAGACCATCGCTACCCGCCTGCCCCCCCCCCCCCCCGAAATCCCTTACCAACAAATACTAAGGCTATGTTGATCTTTTAATGAGAGAGCCACCTTGTGGAATGATCTTTCAGTGAGTTTTCTCTTCAGCTCACATCTGCTGCTGGTGGTTGTATCAAGAGCGTTTTTTACCTTTCGTGGTTGGTTGGAATGTTCTGGCACAAAGTGTACTTTTCTTTTACTCCCTTCTTCCATGGGAAGCAGACCATGGAGACTGTATGAGAAGAATGTGGAGCTCTACAGTGGTGGAGACCAACAGTATTCCTCTCTAATAAAATCAGTTCCTCTTATTTTATAGGGCTTAGATCTTAAGGACTCTGGAGTCATATAATAGCAAAAATGGGCTCAATGTGTACAGTTCAGTGGTATTCATATATTCAGATTGTTACCACAATAATAAAAAAGTAAAAAACAGGGGGCTAAATAAACCAAATCTCCATTTTTTGGTCTTAGTTCATGATTGCTGAGCCATTGACAATGCCAAACTCTTACAATTTGAACCTTCAGTGCAAGTGAAGAGTTGGGATGTGATATAAAGGCACAAGGGATTAACAAATGATTGTTAAATTCTCTACATCTCCTCCTTTTCCAAAGCGCCATGTGGAAACAGGTGCACGAGATGGGCTCTTTGATGACTATTTAAGTGCCATTTTCACAACTGTATTTAGGTTTCCAATAACCATTTACAGAAGAACGGGATCTTAATTCCTAACAGGATTGCATGTATTCAAAGGTTGACTTTGAATGTAATTTATACAGGTTGGGGAGATTTGGAGGAACAGAGAATGTCATGCCAAATGCAAGAATATGCTTTGTTTGAAAGTGTTCATCCATCTGTTTAGTACTGACTATAAAACCACAATGAGATAAACAATAATAGATGAGCAAAATAGGGCCTTGTATTTACAGCTATCATGCCTAGCATGTGATCAAATAAGCATAATCTGTTTTGCAGAATGCTTATCAGGTTAAAATGCTGTACATCCTGTGGGAGGGCTTTGAAAATTATAGGTGGGCCATTTGTTGTCAGGGCTAGAGAGAGACTGAAGGATGATAGTAGAAAATGCTTTGCAATGATAAAGGTATTCATTCAACAACCATTTACTTAGTGGATATCAATTGTGGACTAGTAGACTGTACTAAAACTTGAAATAATGTGGTGAGCAAGGTAGGCATAGTTGCCTACACAATGGAATACTATGCTGCTATAAAAAGAAGGAATTCTTACCATCTGCAACAGCATGGATGGAACTGGAGAGCATTATGCTAAGGGAAATAAGCCAGTCAGAGAAAGATAAATATCACATGATCTCCCTCATTTGTGGAATACAATGAACAACATAAACTGATGGAAAAAAATAGAACCAGAGTCATAGAAGCATCAAACAGACTGTCCAACCTATGAGAGAAGGCAGGGGGCGAAGGGGTAAGAGGATCAACCAAAGGACTTGTATGCATGCATATAAGCATAACCAATGGACACAGACAGTAGGAGGGCATGTGCTGGGGGGTGGGGGTGGCCAGGGAGTGGTCAATGGGGAAAAAAGGAGACTTACATAATACTTTAAACAATAAAGAATTTAAATAAAAAAAGATAGGCATAGTTGCAATTATATTGGAATATATAGTCCTCAAGAGAGAGAAAATTAATCCAAGGATTGAAATAAAGTTTTATTGACTGCTATGGTGGGGAAAGCACTCTTGTTGTATAACAAACCACCCCAAAATTTAGTAACTTAAAACAGCTATCATTTGTAATTTCTCAGGTGTCTGAAGATTTGTTGATCTAGGTTGAATAGCTCAACAGATCTTTTCTGGACTGGCTCACATGTCAATGGGTCACCTGGGGAATAGCTGATATGGTCTGGACTTGGTTGATGAAGCTTACCTGGGTGGCTCTCATCCTCCTGGAGTCAGCAGCCTCACCCAGATATATTATTATCTTAGCTATGACAGAAGCAAAGAAGGCAAGTGGAAATACACAAGACATCATAATGCCTATGCTTAGAACTGGTACCTCTGCTTCAATCTGTTGGCCAAAGAAAGCCACATGATTGAACCCAAATTTAAGGAGTGGGAAATTACTCTCTGATCCATTAGTTGGAGAAACTGCCAAGTCACAGAAAAGAGTATGTGAGTACAGTGAAGAGTGAAGAATTGGGGTAAGTGGGACAACTTCCCTACATAGAGCATGAGCACCTAATGAGACTTACAGTGTGAGTAGGTTTATTCAGTGGTAAGGGGGGTGGGTGGAATAGTTAAGAGAGGAAATGTTCTATGCAGGAGAAACAGCAAGTATACAGTTCTGAGGGCATGGCAAGTTGGAAGGACTTAAAGAAGGCCAGTGAGGATGGATAGAAGAAAATGATGGTGGAAAGATGAGGAGAGTAAGATCAGATAAAGAAGAGCCTATCTACCATGTTAATAACTCTCTTTGGAGTTTCTTTTAAGGGCCTTCAGAGCCACGGAGGGGTTTTGATGTTATGGTTATTTTTTCCAGTCACCATTGGCCCCATGGTCTAGATTTAAGGGAGAATGTCCTTGCTCCAGTTTGCAATTACATAAGTAACAAAGTGCATCTTCCTCAGTATTTTTATTAGAGCTTCACATTATTTGTCCAATATATTCCCATTCCCTTGGGCCCTCTGATTAATGTCTCTGTATAATCCCATTTTGACCTTTAGTAATTAGTGCAAATATTTTAAGTTCAGCATATTAATTCCTCTTGCAGGAAAAACATTTTCTTTGAGAATCATCATAAATCATTAAAAAACTAATTGGCCAGTGAAAGAAGAGGCCATTTTTCAGCAAATAATGGCAGTCTGTCTCATTGTAGGCTAACGCTCTAGATGTTTGAGACAGTTTCTGACCTGCTGAGACTTTTGATCCATTCAATGCAAGGAAATATCTTTCTTCTTCTGTCATTCTTTAGGGAATATATACTTTGAAAGTATATTTAAGGGGTTACCATGGCAGAGCTAAAGGACCAGATTTTACTCCCAACTCTGTCATTGACTGCTTGGGTGACCTTGGACAGCTCACTTATTCCCATTGGGCCTCAATGTTTTTGTCTGTTAAGAGGGGTGTACATGCTCCCTCAGGATGTTTTCAGTTCTAAAATTCCCTGATTTTTCTTCTGAACATAAAGGTAATTCCACAAATAGAGATTTGTAGTTTTCAGTTCCAGAGACTGTCTGAAGTATCCTTTGCTATTGTACAGAGTTGGGAAGAGTCATTAAAGATGAAGCAGAAGGAAGCCAGGAAGAGGATATTTGCATGCATGGAGGCAATACATGAATTTGTTATGAGTGAAGACATATGCCAAGAGGCATTAGTGTGATCGGCAGTGGCTGCTTGATCACCTGTGTGCCAGACAGAGTAAGGCAGTGTTACATAGTATGCTCGAACTGGAATTACACTAAGGACCCAGTGGCTCTCATTTATTCAGCTATTTTACTTTTTCATATGTATCTTTTACCCTAACTCTTGAGATTCGTGGCTGCACAATTATATCTGAATATTTTTCAGATCCAATGATTCTTTGACTAGCATGGAAGCACCTCTCCTTCAGCCAAGAACCATGCATGTAGGGGCCGACCATGAGTCAAATTCAATTTCGGAACTTAAATTTACATTGAGGCTGAACTCATTTGGTCTCCTGGACAGCAGCTGTATTAGGGAGTCTCTTAGCTCAGTATTTGATGTGTTTGTAATTGCTGTTTACTTACCATCTCTCAGGCCCAGGAATTTTCTCAGAACAGAGCGTGAAAGGGAAGCAGAGTTCACTTCTCTGTTGTCTTTCCGACGTTCCCCAGCACACCGATCAGAGCATCTACAACTCAAATAGTTAGAATTTCCCAGAGCAACACAGCACTCAATCCCAAAGATAAATCTTAGGCTTTCTAAAGGTATCCTAGCACTACGTTATTTCCCAGGGAAGGGTTTGGCGGGTGGTGATTATAGAAATAAATCTGCACTTCATTTTTAGCCCAGTGGCCCATTACGGCTCGCTTCTGAATCTAAGCTCCCAAGAACAACGAGAGTCATTTGACGAGAATGAGAGATTATAAATCACTAACTTTGTCAGTTCTGTGTTTTCCTCCAGTGTTCTTTGCTCTGGGAGTTGTGTGGGCAGTGGCCCCAGAGACCACCCTGTGAGAGCAGCTACACCTGTTCTTTGTTTGCCTTTGACTGAAGCCTGGAATTGGCTCTGGCTGCATCCCAGGGCCACCTGTTAGTCCCAGACAGAGCGGTGATTGAGAAAACATTCATTTTTAATGCATATAGAGTTTCAGAAGGTTTGACGCTTGCTATCCAAGGAAGTTTTACTCCCAAACTTATTAAAAACAGAACATTGCCTCAGGAGTGGCTTATCTGGGTCTGTGGGCTCCAAGCGGGCTGCATGTGAAAAGAACCAATAGACTATTTCTATTTTTATTTATCTCCTTTTTGGGCCCAGTTTATATGCATACAATGTATTAGGGCAGTTCTATAGTGTAGAATTTCTTTATATATATGCTGTGTGATTTAATTTTTTTCCCATGTGTGCATCATCGGAAAAATTGGGAAACAACTGATTAGTGCTGAGTTGTCTTTCTTAGAACAGTTAACAAGATTCATTCTTTTTTATAAAAATGTATTTTTATTGCTTTCAGAGTGGAAGGGAGAGGGAGAGAGAGATAGAAACACCAATGGTAAGAGAGAATCATTGATGGGCTGCTTCCTGCATGCCCCACACTGGGGATTAAGCCCGTAACCTGGTCATGAGTGGGACTCGAACCGTGACCTTCTGATTCATAGGTTGACACTCAACCACTGAGCCATGGGCAGCAAGATTCATTGTTAATGCAACTCCTCATTTCACCTTTATTTTATGTTTGTAGTCTTACATGTTATTTTACAGCCAAACAAACTGACAAGCTTTGAGGGAAAGAAGGATCTAATAATGAGGGAGGGAGACGAGGGAGTGGAAAGAGGCATCAGGGGAGGCAGTGGGGAGAGATGAGATCAGTATGGAGTCCATGACCTCTGAGTTCCCTTTTAGCTTTGGGGTTTAGTGGCCCCAGGTAATATTTCCTTTCACCAGCCATCACTACATGTAGGTGCTGAAAGGCTATGAAATATCAAATGGTTGAAAGGTATATCATACTCTTTAAAAAGCTATTGGCAGGGTTAAGTTACAAATTGCTATTAACCCCTGAAAAATTGAAAGTTGGCTGTATAAAGCAAGGAAAGAATGGTAATTATTAATGACTAAACACTTAATACAAGGCAGATGCTAAAGTGATAAACACATCAATTAGACTGGTTTAAAACAGTTCACAGACACATTCATCAACCCTTTACCTTCCCTCCCCACGGTGTTGGTCCATGCATTAGGATGGGTTGGACGCCCAGGGCTGTCTCTTCCTGGATTTGCTGAAATATAAACCAAGTAAGCATTTTCCATCTCAATTTGCCTTAGCATATCAGAGTGGCATAATGAGTTGAAATTATTATTACTTTTTTGGTTCCTCCCTTCTGCTCTTGATTTACATACCAAACAAATTATACTGGGTGCTGAGAGATGAAATTAGCATTCCGTGCTTACCAGTAGGAGGCAGATGTTGGATCACTCATTTTAAAGACTTGACTGGTGCTGAAATGAACATGTATTAATATGGCAAGAATAGGGGATAAGTGTATTATGCCATAGGGACGGTATGACAATTCATTTATCACCATTTATGAACCATGGGTGCATACACTGTCACAAATGAAGATGGATGTATTATCTCTTGAGGTCCCCTGACACATAGAAGTAATGTGTGTGGGCATATGTGATTTTAATATATATTAACTTTCAAATAACTCTGTGATGCAGGCAAGCCATTGCATGTGACAGGAGGGGTGTTCATTAGTCAGTGCACGGCTTAGGTTGAAGAGACGCAGCAGGAATTAGATGCTGACTGATCAAGGCTATGCTTCTCAACCTGTTACCTTCATTTTTCTTTTTAAAATTTCATCAGGGATTTCTATTCAGACAAGGAAACTAAAATAAAGAAATAGTGTGTTTAAGGTAAGACAAAGCGCTCTGGTCCAAGACATTGTGTTGTGATCCTAGCTCTAGACGTGGTCCACTTCCTTATTGGTTATTGTAATTGTGCTTGAAGAGCAAGATGACCTTGACTGAGAGGAATAGCAGAGAGAGGCTGTTTGCTTTATTCCAACTGTGCTGTCTCTGGTTGATTTGAAGTCTTAGTCATTTGGACCAGTATTTATTTATAACTTGGAATTCCCACACAGAACAAAGCTTTGTTGGGACAGCATTTTACAAGGAGGCTACTTCAATGGTTTTACCCATTCTGGGTCCCTGTGTGGTGACAGTTTATATTGGGTCCACTTACTTAAATTTCTCTATTAATTCCTGGAAAGATTCTTGAACTGGGAACTTTAAGGAAAAGACAAAAGGACTTACTGAAGATGGCTGAGCTCCATTCATTCATGGGAACGATTGTACCTAATGTGTGTTGTGTGTTATGATAATATAATTATTCATTAATCAAAGTAATACCTTTTTATAATAAAAATATTGAGCACTGACCATGTTTTAGGTCTTTTGTTAAGTGTTTGACCCTTTTATCTCATATAAATCATAGTAATCCTGTGAGGAAGCTAAAATTATCATTTCCATTTTATAGATGAAAGTTTATAGATATAAATTCACTTGGCCAAGATATCACAGTAGAGGCAGAGTTCTAACTTGGAGGGTCTCTGAATTGAGAACAGAGGTCATGCTGATGGTCACCTGTGTCCTCCTCAGTAAAGGGCCAGCAATAACTCTGAACTTGTGTGGCTAAGCAAATAGTCTTAGTGCTGGTGTGGACCATCTCCTATTATTTCATGAAGCCTGTGCAGCATATGGGATGGCTTTCTCCAGTAAATTTGTTACTCCATTTTAGTCTTATATTTGTTTATATGCTTTCCTGACTGCAGTCTTAGGGTGCTACCAGGCTTGTTAGGTGAGAAATGACTGGGAAATGTTGTGTGTCTGTGGCATCTCTGAGGAACCCACACTCAGCTCTCAAGGACGTCTTCTCTCTTTGGGTCTTGTCTATGTGGGAGGAACCTTCCAGCATCTTTGCCAGGCCATGCCTCTTTCTGTCTAGGACCTGATCTGAAAATGGACCTTCCCATTATTGTCAATGTCCTTCTCCCCACAAGTAACCAAACTGCAGTTCAAGGTCATTCTTGTTTAATCATTCATACCCAATATTATGTGGATTTCACTTATATCGTGATTTTGTTTTATGTTTCCATATTTATTAGGTAGATATTTATCATTGAAATGTCTATAAAAAATAAAAAGTTGTGTTTATAGAGGCTTTTTTCCAAACAAAAAACCTAGTGGGACAGACTATCTGAAATTAAGACTTACTCCAGAAAATGCAGATTGTACGGTCAGACAAGTGTAAGAAAAGGGCCACTAGACTTGGAAGTGGATCTGGTTTCTAATTCTAGTTGTGTCACAAGCTCTCTCTGTGATCTTGGATGAGTCACTCAGTGTCCTTGGGATGTATTATTTTCTTCTGTAAATTGAGGATACCACATGCTTGGATTACTCCTCCCCTCAGGTGGTGGTGGTTGCACTGAGAAGGCATGTGGGGTCAAAAATTGACCAGCCATTTACTGAGAATCTTTTATGTGTTGAGTTCTGTGCTGGACTCTGGAAATACGAAGATGAAGATAACATTGCTGTTCTCAGATCTCAGATTTCTTTAGCTCCTCCCCAGAAGAGGCTTGCAGTGTTGGACACATGAAATCACATGTTATGGAAAAGCAGTTTGTAAACTCCAAAGCTTTGCAAGATGATCTGTGAATGCCCTAGCCATTTTGGCTCAGTGGATAGAGTGTTGGCCTGAGGACTGAAGGGTCCCAGGTTTGATTTTGGTCAAGGGCACGTAACTCAGTTTCAAGCGTGATCCCTGCCCCTGGTTGGGCGCATGCGGGAGGCAACCAATTGATGTGAGTCACATTGATGCTTCTCTCTCTGTCTCTACCCTTCCCTTCCAGTCTCTCTAAAAATCAATGGAAAAATATCCTTGGGTGAGGATTATAATAAAACAAAAACAAGAAAAAAAGAAAAAAGAAAAAAACAAGATGATTTGTGAAGAAAGGGTTCTGTGGTTAAATAAGCTTGGGAAATGGCTGTGTCCTTGAAAATTCACCATGAACATTAAATAATAAATGCTCTAAGTTATACAGCAAAGAAGCATGTTTAACTGAGTTTAATCCAGTTTATTACAGGCTTTAAGAAACATTTTATTGTGCATCACTTACTAACACCTGGAGTAATGCCTCATTTGAGAAACTCTCCTTTAGTGAATATTAAGTGACTAGTGGCCCAGTGCACAAAATTCTTCTGGGGTTGGGGGTTGTCCCTCAGCCCGGCCTGCACACTCTCCAATCTGGGTTCCCTCTTGCAATCTGGGACTGCTGGCTCCTAACCGCTCACCTGCCTGCCTGCCTAATCACCCCTAACCACTCTGCATGCTGGCCTTATCACCCCCAACTGCCCCCCACTTCTGGCCTGATCACCCCTAACTGCCCCCCCTTGCCGGCCTGCTTCCCCCCAGCTGCCCCCCCCCTGCCAGCCTGATCACCCCCAACTGCCCCTCCCCACCGGCCTGATCACCCCCTAACTGCCTCTGCCTTGGCCCCGCCACCAAGGCTTTATCCAGAAGGATGTTTGGTCTAATTAGCATATTACCCTTTTATTAGTATAGATAATATTCTGTACACACTTCCATTATTGCATTCATCCAATAGATTGTGTTGCTTGCTTACTTGTCTATGTTCCTGACTAACCTGTGGGCTCCTCAAATAGTGTCCACACCTGTTCATATCTGTACCTTCAGACCATGGGTGGAAAAGGTGCCTCTGGCCACTTGTAGTCATTCAATAAATGCTTGTTGAATAAATATACAAAATCATACATTCATACTATACAAATTATACATTCATACTATACAAATGTAAGTAACTTGCCTGAAATTATAAGATCCCTGAAGACAATGATTAAACATCCTTAATCTGCTTTGTTATAATGTCCAATTTAACTGATTTCTATGACCTTAACTTTTTTATTATAAGGATAGAACTTTAAAATTGTCTTAATTTGGAAACAGGATAACCTTCAATGAGAAAATTATTTTCTATGTTTAAAAATGGTTTATTAGGCTCCAATATTAAAAAAAAACTTACCAAACAGGTGAAAAAGACATTAAGAGCCCCAAATGGGTAAAGCTAAAAAGTGATATAGATTTGTCCTGGAAATAGAAGCCTAAGGTTAGGGAAAAATTGTAACCAGTACATTAAACATTTATTGGAATTGAAGTCAGGCTAGATGAATGAGGCTTTTGGTGGTAGGATATTTCTGATAGGGGACCATTGACAGGGAAGACAAGGGCACGGAGGCTTCATAAGATGGTTGAATTTTAGTTTTAGCCAGGGAGTAAAGATAGAGGGGCACATACTGCTGGAACAGTTGTGAGGTAAAATGAAATGCTAAGTATAGCAACTTGAGTGATAAAGGCTTTCCACACATAGTGGCTTGCTTCTAAGTCTCCTCCCTAGGGCTGGCTGTTGGAGTGAGCATGTAGAAATGTCAGGGCTGTGATTTCCCTCTTATGTTCCATCAGTGAGGAAATAGGGTACAATAAACCCAGATTGAGTGAAAGAACAATTGAGCACAGTTGGAGTAGTAGAAGTTAGTACTTAGAATGTTCTTTCATTTTATTCTTGAAAAATAGCTCTTTACATGTTCACCATAAAAACTTTAGAGAAAATTAACTAATGAAAAGGAAGATAATAAATGTAATTACAATCCCATTAAAGAGAATAGTGGTTACCACTTTTGAGCACATTTTATTGGTAAATATTTTGTGTATGCACATATATTTCTTGCTACTTTAATAGCCCTATTTTTACACTTAACAGTATAATTTAAACCAATTTTTGAATAATTCATAATTGTCTGGATATCTTTTTATGTTCTATTTCATGTATATATCATAACTTATTTAACCAATTCTATTATTGGATAGCTAGGTTATTTTCAATTTTTATTATTATAGACATCACTGGAATGGACTTCCTTTTACTTAAACCTTTGTCCATATCCATAATTATTTGTTTTGGATTAATTCCAGAAAGAAATGTTGATTTAAAGATAAGAATGCTGAGACATATTGCCAAGATTACCTTCAGAAATTTTGAACCACATTTCATTTGAGCTTTCTAAAAAACATCAATACTGTTTATCATTGCAAACATTTGCTGTTTCCTTCTCTTAACTCACATTTATTGATTATTGAGGTTGATTTTTAATTGTTTAAAAATGATTTAAAAATTTTATTGGCCGTTTATATTTCTCTCAATTGATTTTGTGTCCTTTGCCCACTTTTCTATTGGAGTGCTCATCTTTTTATTGATTTTAAGAACTCTTTATATATTATCACTGTTACATTATAATTAACTCAATTATTTAAAATCACTTTTGTTCTTAAAAAGCTCTTATAAATATTTATTTTGTGATTTGTTTATCTTAATAGATAGAGTGGCCACATGCATTAGTCCTCCATTCTTCAGTTTTTTGTGTTGTTGACAGAAACCTGAATGTCTGGCATAGTAAGGAAGCAGCCTCAGTAGGTTGTAGCAGCCCAAACAGCAGGAAGCCTGGAATCTTCAGAGGTAACTGCTGGTAGATAGATGGTATAGCGTTCTGAGTTTCCAAATCATTTAACCTTATTTGAGGACAGTGTTTTCAATGTATTCAATTCTCCCTTTTTTCATATTTCCAGATATTGACAAGTTTCAGCGTTCAGACTATCTTTAGGAGCAGATATGTTGTCTTCTTTCAGAATAAAGACCAGGATAAATATAAACTTTTAAACTTGGTGGTTGACTGATTTCATTCAAGACAGACTTGCAAGAAGTACTAGGTGTACCGGTTAATAATGCGAATTTTTCTTTCAATAGATGGAGTTACACATATGTTGATATATATGCGATTTGATATGTATGCTATTTTGTTGTATTGACAACAAGCTTCAAAACTTTATATGTCAAATTTTCTGAAGGTGTTAACATCATAGATATTTTTACACTTAAAAATGTTGAATTTCGTGCCAAAAAAAAAAGAGCATTTGCGGGAAGTTTTAATTCATTACTTTATTCTGAAGAAAAGTGCTGCTGAAAGTTATAATATACTTCGGGAAGCTTATGGTGAACATGCTCC
The DNA here is from genome assembly GCF_027574615.1 of Eptesicus fuscus. Classification (NCBI taxonomy): domain Eukaryota; kingdom Metazoa; phylum Chordata; class Mammalia; order Chiroptera; family Vespertilionidae; genus Eptesicus; species Eptesicus fuscus. The sequence goes on along the minus strand of NC_072479.1, from coordinate 90,966,722 downwards.
ATCTCAAGATACTTATGAATGCTGGTTTAAACGCTTTAAAAGTGATGATTTCAATGTGAAAGACAGAGAACGTCCAGGTCAACCGAAAAAGTTTGAAGACCAACAATTATAAGCATTATTGGATGAAGATGCGTGTCAAACTCAAAAACAACTTGCAGAAAGATTAAACGTTGCTCAGCAAACAATTTCTAATCATTTACAAGCAATGGGAAAGATTTTAAAGGAAGGAAAATGGGTGCCACATCAACTGAATGAAAGACAAATGGAAAACTGAAAAGTCATCAGTAAAATGTTGCTTCAACGGCATGAAAGAAAGGCAAGAAAGTCTTTTTTGCATTGAATTGTGACTGGTGATGAAAAGTGGATTTATTTTGAGAATCCCAAATGCACAAAATCATGGGTTGATCCAGGTCAACCATCAACTGCAAGGCCAAATCCCTTCAGAAAGAAGACAATGCTCTGCATTTGGTGGGATCAGGAAGGTGTGGTATATTATGAGCTTCTAAAACCAGGTGAAACCGTTAATACTGATCGGTATGAACAACAAATAATCAATTTGAACCATGCTTTGATCGTGAAACGACCAGAATGTTCCAGAAGACACAGCAAAGTAATTTTGCTTCATGATGACGCACCATCACACACTTCAAAACCAGTTAAAGACACGTTAAAAGATCTTGCCTGGGATCTCACTCATTTATGGAATATAATGAACAACATAAACTGATGAACAAAAATAGATCCAGAGACAGAGAAGCATCCATCAGACCATCAAACCTCAGAGGGAAGGTAGGGGAGAGTGGGGATAAGGGAGAGAGATCAACCAAAGGACTTGCATGCATGCATGTAAGCCTAACCAATGGGCACAGACAACAGGGGGTTGAGGGCATGAGTGTTGTGGCAGGTTAGGGGGCGGTAATGAGGGGATAAGGACACATATGTAATACCTTAAACAATAAAGAAATTAAAAAAAATCTTGCCTGGGAAGTATTAACCCACCCGCTTTATTCACCAGACCTTGCTCCTTCAGATTTCCACTTCGTCCGATTGATGGCACACACACTTTCTGAGAAGCACTTCAAAACATATGAGGAAGTGGAAAATTGGGTCTCTGAATGGTTTGCCTCAAAACAAGAAAAGTTCTATTGGGACGGCATCCACAAATTACCTGAAAGATGGAGAAATGTGTAGCTAGTGATGGACATTACTTTGGATAAAGCACTTTTGATGTTTCTCTTGAAATTGTCATGTTTTCTTTGATTACAAAATCCACTATTATTAACCGGTACACCTAGTAAGAATGTTTTACATAAGCAACAGACAGGTGCTATTGGTTTTCCCAATGTTAAAGTTTTAAAAAAAATTAGTCAATCAGTTCCAAACTGTAATTAAGACACCAAGTTTTTCACAAGTGTTTTGTTTGCAGAATTTCAACAATCATGAACATTTTACCAGCCTATTTTAGACAACTTCTCCATTTCCCCACCCTGGCTTTTTTTTTGCTTTTTGTTAATAATCACCTGAGGATTTTTTTCCCCATTGATTTTAGATAGAGTGGAAGGGAGGGAGGGAGACAGGGAGAAAGAGAGAAACATCTATATGAGAGAGACACATCGATTTCTTGCCTCCCTGCATGCTCCCCAACAGGGGTAGAGATGGAACCTGCAACCCAGGTATGTGACGTTGACCAGGAATTGAACCCTCGACCCTTCAGTGTGCAGGCCGACACTCTAACCACATAGCAACATCAGCCAGGGCTCCACCTGGCATTTTAAAGTAACCTCTGACACCAGATTATTTCACCTATAAATACTTTAGTATGCATTTTTAACTGCTAAGAACCTTTCAGAACATAACCAGCAAATATAATCATACCTAACACAAATAATAATTTTATAATATCTAATCCTCAGTTACATTAAATTTCTTTTAATTTTATCAAAGATGTTTTACTTTTGATTTGTTCAACTTGGGAATCCAAATAGGTCTCCCCACTGTTGTTTCTCTTAAGACGCTTAAGAAAAAAACTCCTCTTCCCACGTTCTTTTCACACTATTGATTTGTTGGAGAAACTGGGTCATTTGTCTTTAAAATGTCCTAATTTTTGGATTGTGTTTTTAAAAAAAACTTCTTCCTCTATTCCTTGTAGTTAGAACTAGAGGACTGATTAGATTCCAGTTCAGTATTTTTAGGCAAGACTATTTCATAGGCGATGTGTGCACTTCCCAGTGCATTATGTTGAGGCACCTCATTCTGATTGTCCCAACTTTGACATTGTGATTGATTAGTGAGTTCAGGAGTTGTCACCATAATCCCCCCAATCAGGTTCCCCACCAACATTTAACCTAATAGTTTTGGCATTTATTGATATTTAAGATATTTACATTAAGAGTTGCAAAGTGGTGATTTTTAATTTCATTTCTTCTGTAATTATTTTCTGGAATTAAAAAAATTAACTTTATTGTTGTAAGTATTACAGATGTCCTCCTTTCCCCCGCTATTGACCCTCTCCACCCTGCTCCCCTCCCCTCCCCAGGCCTTCCTCACACTATTGTCTGTCCATGGGCTGTGCATATCTGCATATAAGTTCATTGGTTAATCTCTTCCCATCCCCCATTTGGTCATATAGAAATACAATTAATGCAGAAAAGGCAAGATATATGTTTTATTCTTTCCTATTATTTGTCAATTTTCAGAAATGAATTGGTGGCTTTAGCAACCTTTAATAGTTGTCAATGAGGTTTTTTCCCCCTCAGTATTATTATGAACTCGTGGATTTTTATATATTTGTGTATCAATTCATTGTTACTATTATTTCTTTTGATGTTCAAATTGTCCCATCTTAGGCCAGAGGGAGTCCTTCAAGTTGGCTCTTATGTCCTTTGGACATGACCCCATTAGTCTTTGATATCTTATATGTTATTTTTATTTATTGATCTTGAGAGAGAGAGAGAGAGAGAGAGAGAGAGCGAGAGAGAGAAATTTATTGTTTCACTTATTTATGCATTCATTGGTTGCTTCTTGTATGTGCCCTGACCGGGGATCAAACCAGCATCAGGCCAGCTGGTTTGCCCTGAAGGGTGTCCCAGATCAGGGTGGGGGTTCCCTTGGGGCATGGGGCAGCCTGAGCGAGGGGCCTGTGGTGGTTTGCAGGCCAGCCACGCCCCCTGGCAACCCAAGCGGAGGCCCTGGTATCTGGAATTTATTTTCCTTCTACAATTGAAACTTTGTAGCCTGGAGCGGAGCCAAGCCTGGGGCTCCCTCCGAGGCCGGCAGCCATTTCTGTTGGGATTATAATTGAAACTTTGTTGCCTTAAGCGGGTGGGCCCGGCCAGGGTGTGCGGAAAGCTTTGTTTCCCCTGTTGCCGGCGGCAACCCTGGCCTGCTCTCTCAAGCTCCAATCTGCCGCCATTTGTTTGAATTTATTTACCTTTTATAATTGAAACTTTGTAGCTTGAGTGGAAGCTTAGGCCTGGCGGAAAGCTTGGCTTCCTTTGTTACCTAGGAAACCTTGCTCTTTGTGGCTGTAGCCATCTTGGTTTGGGTTAATTTGCATGCTCGCTCTGATTGGCTTATGGGCGTGGCATATGGGCGTGGCTTATGGGCGTGTCAGAGGTATGGTCAATTTGCACATTTGTCTATTATTAGGTAGGATTTTTATTGATTTCAGAGAGGAAGGGCGAGAAAGATAGAAACATCAATGATGAGAAAGAATCATTGTTTAGCTTCTTCCTGTACACCCTCTCCTGGGGATTGAGTCCCAAACCCGGGCATGTGCCCTTGACCAGAATTGAACCTGGGACCCTTTAGTCTGCAGGGCTACGCTGTATCCACTGAGCCAAACCAGCTAGGGCCTATATATTTTTAATATAACAGCTTTACTCCACCTAGCCATCACTCCCTAATGCAAGAATTAAAGATTCTCTAGCTTACTGAGTCTGAACTCTTTGGAAGGCATGTTAAGCTTTACCTCTTTAGAATTTAATTCTTCTCAGATTCATTTCAGATTCAAATGTTACACTGAAAAATAAATTCAGGTACCAAGCAGGCATTCAATCAATGTGCATCGTTGAATTAAATTCTGCTTTGTAGAGCTGCATATTTCACATGCTAATGTAAACAATATGTGCACCCAAGATAATTTAGCTCAGTTCCATGAACATCTCTAAACCCACACATATTGTTGTACCTTTATAAAGGAGCTTAAACACATACCTATCCAGCTGAAAAATATTTTTGTGCAATTGCTTTTGTCATCTGGTCTATTAGCATTCTCCTCACAGTGCTTTGCTTATATAAATTTAAGAAGATGAAAGGTTGATGCTGAGAGAAGTCTGGTCAGATTCGTTACCTTAGCAACCTTGACCTAGCTACAAAGTCCTTCACTGGCTAACGAGACACTCTTAATGACAGCTGGCTAGAACTCAGGCCTGCTGATAAAATTACTTATAATCTGGTCAGTAACCTTTGGAGGAATATTATCTTTATCAGATTTCCAAAAGAATCCAAACACCAAACATAGTCGCACTTATAACTATATTCATAAGGCCATCATGCTTAAGTGCTCCTGGGAAAGCATTGGTAATAGGAAATTAAGTGTTACAGAATAATTGCTAACCTTGCTGCATAAAAGAGAAGCTGGCTGCCCAGTGATTTTGTGTTGGTAGCAGTCGTTAGATGCCACTGTCCTGTATAATTGAAAAATTGTTTCTATAAAGGAAACATTGTCACTGCCTCATTAGTTCCAACATTTAATTGCATTGGGGAAATCTGAGTGCCCTTTTGAGGTTCACGTTGCACATATAGATTTGTTGGGTAGGTGGTTCAATAGTTAAACAAAACAGTTTTTTACCTGAGCAAAGACCTTAGATGATGATTAGAATGTTCTTACAGCTGCCACTTAGAAAGTTCTATATGAATAAAACACGATTGATTATTAACTTACTAGAGGCCTGGTGCACGAAGAGATTCGTGCAATAGGCCTTCCTTCCTTCCTTTGGCTTCCAGCACCGGTTTTCCTCTGGCACCTTGGACCCAGGCCTTTGCTCCTGCTGGAGTCTGCTGCCTTTGTCTTCGCTGCAGACTCCGGCTGGAGTCTGCCATCTTTGCTGCAGACTCCAGCCAGAGTCTGCCATCTTTGTCTTTGCTGCTTCGCTGCAGACTCTGGCTGGAGTCTGCCGTCTTCGTCTTTACTGCAGATTCCGGAGTCTGCAGTCTTCATCTTTGCTGTGGCCGGATTGCCACTCCTGTAGATCCCCTCGCACCCCTCCCCCCCCACCCTCCCTCTCATAGCAGGCGTCCTGCCCCACCCGGCCACTCCACGCCTAGAGCAGCTGAGCAGTCACCATCTTTCTCCTTCTAATTTGCATATTCCCTCCTGATTGGCTAGTGGGTGTAGCGGAGTGATGGTTAATTTGCATGTTTCTCTTTTATTAGTGTAGATTGATTCACTCTCTATTGAGTTTGGGTTTTAAACCTATTGGTAACCCAAAGACGTCTCCCTGGCACACACCCAGATGATCATAGCACTTGTTTCTAGCTGGCATCCACTATGATGAGTCAGTGTCCATCTGTGTAACTGATAAAACTTAGAAAATAAATTCTTTTACACATTCAAACATTGAATTAGAGATTGGGCCTTATTTCTATGATACTTAAGTGCTTTTACCCTGACTCAACAAATCTTATTTTGTAAATGAAAAAAGATCCGTCATTTAAAAAATCTGGGAATGTAGGGAAACTCTCACAGCCCTAGTGCGAAATAAGGAAACATTGCTACATATCTAGAAAAGAAATTGTAGCCCTAATAAGCTTCTGCTCAGTGTGTGTTGAGGAAGCTATGGGCTACACTCTAGGTGGTTTAGGTTTTATCAATAGTTCAAGTTAGATCCTGTTCTGGACTGAATGTCTATATTCTCCAACATCCATATGTCGAAGCCCTAATCTCCAATGTGATGTTATAAAGAAGTGGGGCCTTTGGGAGGTAATTAGGTTTAGATGTGGTCAGGAGGGTGGAGCCCCTGTGATGTGATTAGTGCCCTTATAAGAAGGGAAGAGCCACCAGAGTTTCTACTCACCATCATGTGAATTTATAGTGAGTTGCTGCTGAGATATCCCTTGTTCCTGGCTTTCTAGCTCTTTCAGGCAGGTTGCTTGGTTATCTAGGACCTTGTTTTGGCCAGAGTAGTCATTTACTGCTCCTGGGCCATGTTAGATATTGAAATCCTTGGAGGAATTCATGGCCCTAGGAAGTTGGTTTCTTCTAACCCACCCCCCACCTCCCCTCTTCAGCTCAAACTTGTTTACTTGGTTTTCATTTCCAACAAAATTCTGCCAACATACACCATTTATTTGCTCATCAATTTTCAGTGGTTTTCTCCTTATCTCATGCTAGGGAAAGTTGTTTTCCTTTAAAAAGTTTGCTAACCTGGCTAAATAGTCCATTAAATGAATTCATAATTACATGAATCATGAGTTGAACTGTTATACCCAATCTTAAGCAGGGTCTTAATTCTAAAACTCTTTATAAGATTTGGAAATATTAATATATATTTTTTTGAGAATGAAAAAAATAAAAATGATTTGCATCTACTCTTATGGAGTTTTATTATGATTTTGTTTACTGGAACTGCTTAATCTTATTGGTTTTATTAGATCATTTGCTACTGCTCTATGAGATCCCAATAAACTCTTTAATAAACATCAAACTTGAGAGCTCATCACTCCCTATTATCTCTCCATAAACCTTTGTTAACTCCATCCTGTCATCACTGTTGTGCCAAATAGGTCATATAGACATTAGTTTATGATATCTTTTTTTTTCTGTATGTAGGTAATATACATTATTTGAAGAAACCAATTCTAATGCAATTCAACACAGTGCCACTAATCAAAGTCCCCATTCCAAAGACAGCAGCTGGAAGTATTTACTGTGGAAATATCTATCTTTAGAATAATTTCTAAAATCACATTGCTGTAAACATAACCAAGAATTATGAAGACTGTCTCTATCAGGAACACCTCTTGAAGTAGGAAAAGACAAATTTCCAAATGAGGCTTAGAATTCTACCCCTTTCTTAAGGCTAAATTATACGTTAATCGTGTGCAATATTTTCTGGCTATAAATTATACTTGCAAATGTATCGCTGGTCAAGTTAGGCATAATTTTGCCAGCTTCAAACATTTAAAAATTCAGCTTGAGAATCTGCTCTAAGGCACCGCAGTTCATTACAATAATTTCCCTTGACTTATAAAATGAATGTGAAACTTGGGAACAAATAAAAGGAAAAATGAACATCTTTGATTTCTTTTTTTTCTCTACTCCTCATATCCAAATGATCACCAAGTCCTACTGATTGTACTTCCCCAATATAATCCTTCCATTGCCCTATTTAAGTCGATTATAATCTCTTGCCTGGGTAATAACAATGTAACTTCCCAACTGGTCACCCTACTTCATGTTTGTCTCTCTAGAAGCGTGTATTTATCCTGTGTTAGAATGATAAATCTAGAACTCAGCTCTACTCATCTTTCTTTCTTTTAATATATTTTATTGATTTTTTTACAGAGAGGAAGATAGAGGGATAGAGAGTTAGAAACATCGATGAAAGAGAAACATCGATCAGCTGCCTCTTGCACACCCCCTACTGGGGATGTGCCCGCAACCAAGGTACATGCCCTTGACCGGAATCGAACCTGGGACCCTTGAGTCCACAGGCTGACGCTCTATCCACTGAGCCAAACCGGTCTTGGCTCAGCTCTACTCATCTTTCTTTCTTTACTTGGAACCATCAAGGGCTCCCTTGTGTCTTTGATGTCAAGTCTGAGTTCTATAGTATGCACTACAAAGCCTTCAAAAAGGTGTTCCAGCTGAACCTTCATGGGTCACATCCCTGATTCCGATTTTATGCTCTTGCAACTGTTCGTCCACTCCAAGCTGTCTCTCACTTCCTGCTTTGTCTTGACACATTAAAGGTGCTCACTCCTACTGGGATGGAACCCAAAACTTGGGTATGTGTCCTGACTGGAATCAAACCTGTGACCCAACGCTCCAACCAACTGAGCCACACCAGCCAGGGCAGTATTCACTTAATTTATGTCACAGGATTGGAAACCCCAAATAGAGGACGACTAGCAGTCTATGGCACTAGGCCCAAGCAGCAGCTGGTGTAGTAGAGCATCAGGCTTTGCTGCTGGGTTACACCTGGCATCTCTACTTCCCATAACCATATGATTTTTTCACGTGGGGCAAACATCCTAGCTTTTCATTGGTTAAAATGAGACTAAAATACAGCTTGCATTGGGCACATGGTAAACACTCAGGAAATGTTAGTTTCCTTTCTTTTTTAAAAAATGCTATCAAATTCTGGAGCTTAAGACAGCAACCAACTCTGTTTACAAGTCATCAAATCCATTGCAGCTGGTTATTTTTCTGGCGCTGTCTCACACGTCTGTATTAACAACAGAGCACAGAAGCATAAATCTTGAAATTTATGGTTCAGAGGATCAAATATGAAATTTTCATTGTCTATCATAGCATTTTAATGGAATTTTCCTACTGGATTTCTCCAAGAAATGATGCAATGGGAAAAGGGACACTGGACATGTACAGTGTGAAGGATGGGAGTTCAAGGGAAAGAAGGGGAAGGACCAGAGTGTGGGGTACTTCTCTAGGAGGGTGACAAACATGAATGAGAAAGTACTAAAAGTGTGTGTGGTGGCACTCATATAGCTGACCTACTTTACAAATTTGCCCCGGGCCAGGTTTTTCAGAGAGATTCAGAAAGGATGACTAACTTTGTGTCAGTGGCTGAAAAATGAAAAATCAGGAGTGTCTGCTCAATGTCCCCAACCCAGAGCCAGGCCTCCTGATGAGAAAGTAAAGAGGGAAAGAAGAAGCAGATGGAAGAGTCAAGAGCAGATGCAAGTTATTTAAAAGTAATACAGTCATCCAGCAGGACTGGAGTGGAAATTCAGCCATTTATTGGGTATGACATTTGGATAAATTAAACTGAACAGAACAGAACAGAACATCTAGGAAATACCAGATAGGAAAAGCAAAATGAGGGTGAACATTGGCTGACAAGCAACGGAAAAGGAATAGGTGAAAAAAGAGTTCAATGCAAAGGAAAAGTCATTTACATTTGCTATATGTTTATTCCAGACCTTTATTTTTAAATAAAAATTCAATTATACATATGTGCAAGTAACTGGACATTTAGTGCCAGGTAAATAAAAAATAGTCTGATTTACTGATTTTTCTCCTTGATACCTTTTCGTGGCACATATGCAAATACACACACACACACACACTCACATGCAGACACACAATCATTCACATACTCACACCCTCACATACACAAACACAGTCACACCTACACTGGCACACTCATACACAGAAGTCACTTTTTCTCTTAATGTTCTGGTGAGGTGAAATTTTCATATTTTGTTTAGTTCACTGCAAAGGCAATAAATAATTTATAGGATCATTCAGTAGAATTGTGTCTCTTAATCGTGTATTTTTGATCTGTAGATGCTCCAGGGTTTATGGGTTACTCAGGGTAAAATTAGAGATGCACTAAAGACTCAGGTGATACTGGTGGGAAGATTGACAGGAGAGAGAAAAATCCAACCAGGATGAGCTCCAAGGGAAGAGGGCGAGTGAACAGCTAGATGGGAAAAATGATAGGAACAACTATTTGTCACAATTTCTAATCTTGACTATTTGTTGATCTTTCTGCCTGAGAATCATACTGTGGCCATTCTCATTGATTTATCAAATATATATCTTGCTTTGGAGATCTTGAAGGAGCATGAGCTTGCTTCATCTAAAGCAACATTAACAAACTTCAAGGAGAATTCTGAATCTCACTTACTAGTGAGTTGGTTGCAAGACAGAGACAGAAATCATTTGTCAAGTTTGGTCTCCTACAGAGCGATACTCTCACTCACGCCTTCAAAGTAATGTTGACTAAGTCTATTGGACATGGAACCAAGATTCTAATGAAAGGAATCTGTTTTCTTGGCATTTCTATGTTCTGTAAGTCACATTTTTATGTAAGTGCCTGTGTAAATGTCATTATTTTTCATTTTCAAAGATATTACACCTTAGAGACCACCACCACTACCACCACCACCACCAACGACAACAACAAAACCCCCACACAATTGGGTCTTCACTCAGTTTTTTTCTTTTTCTTTTTTTTCCTCTTTTGCACCCGTCTGCCACTTCCATTGCAGCATGGCTGTAAGACTTTCCCTTTTCACTTCCTAGCTGTTGGGTCAGATCTCAGTGTGGGAGCCTTAAAATAAAGGCTAAGATGACAATGAGCACACCCATGGAAATAAAACAAAAGGGAGAAAACATGAAAAGGGCTTGAAAAGAAAAGAATACAAAACCACAGTGCATAAAGGATGAGAAAGTTGAAAAGATGATGGGATTAAGACAAATGTGATAATGTTATCTCTAAAAAAGTGAAATGTTTTAAATAAGTCCCAGGGAAGTGTATTTAAAAAAAATGAGGTAAGGAGATTCTTTCCCCCAGAAAGTTTTATTAAGAATAAAAGAGAAGAATTTTCAGGCAAACCTATTACATCTTGCACAATTAGGTAATAGTCTATTACTAAGCACAGGACACTACAAAAATAAATAATAGAGGAGACAAAATACAGTTTCTCTTTGTTTTCATAAAGTGTGAATTGGAACTATCCACAAACCCAACTTTAGTGGATGCCATCACATTAATGGATGCCTACTGTGTAGAGAAGTGAATCTGCTGTCTGTACAATAGAACAAAGCTGTCTTCCAGAGCAATGTAAAGGATTGACCATGAATGTCTTTTTACAACAACATTGTGGGCTATGGAAAGTGAAGGGAATTTAGCCATAGTTGTATGAACTTGAGCAGGGTTTTAATCTGTGAATTCGATAATGACTTTTTTTTCTACTTACCTAGAATGAACCACACAGTACATATGATAGAATGTGATTAACTATAAAGAACAAGATACTAATAATATAATATAAATTAGTGCTAAGTCACAACAAACGTAAGCCAGTGGCAATTCTGGATTCAGGACACTGAATTGAACTTGGTATTTTGGGGGCTCTGTGTGTTAAATTGCTGATTTTCATAGAGTGAATCCATCAGCTGAATATTTTCACATACAAAACTTTTAGCCACCTAAAAATTCAATGTCATATCTCAGCCCAGGCCTGCTCAGCCATCCCCGCCAGCTGAAGTGGACTACATATGGACAAATCCCTATCTGTCCTCCGAGGTCCTGTTCAAATGACATCTTCTTCATGAAGACTTTCCAGTGCCTCCGACTCCAAGATGAGCTCTTTCTTTGAGGATAACTATGTTATTTTTTTATAACTACCCTCTGACAATCCAGTTTTCTGACTCATATTCAACTGATACATTAGACATTTGTAAGCATTCAACAAAATGCTTTCATAATACTATGTTATTTAATCCTTAGCACAGTCCTATGATTGGAACAGTTTACTGACAAAGGAATGTTGGGAGGGAGAGAGAGAGAGAGAGAGAGAGAGAGAGAGAGAGAGAGAGATTGATTGATTTCAGGTCACGAAGCTGGTAGCCTGCAAAGTAGGAATTCAGCATAAGTCTGATTCAAAACTGTACACTTTTTCCACTAGATCAGTGATGGGCAACCCTTTGAGCTTGGTGTGTCAAACTTCGCCAAAAAACTGAGCATAACTCGGGTAGTGTGTCACTTTGAGGAAAAAACATTATTTCGCGATATTTATAGTTTAAATAACATAAATGTATAATTGTTATATATAATTGTATTTAATAAACCAAAAACTAAATATTTAACTTACCTGCTTAATGACTTCTTTGTTCATCCGTCAGTCGGTTTCTTTTGTTGGTCTTGATATTATTTAGCTTGTGTGGGGTGCTGTGAACTAAGATAAGTGAGGGGGAGGGGGAATTCTTTAACCTGCCTATTAGTGACTTTTTTGTTGCTGAATTTCATTGGCTAAATCTTCAATTGAAGGTTGGTATTTTGTACACTTCAGGCCCAAGCAAGCGCTACTAACTTCATCTGTCAATCTGTTTCTTTTGTTGGTTTTGATATTATTTAACGCTGAGAATAAGGCCTCACAAAAGTATGTAGAGGGAAAAATTGTGAGTAAAGCCATTGCTATATTTTTCAGGGTGCTAAAGGTGTCTGGTAGTCGGTTCCAGGCACTCCAAATTTCCTGTTTGTAGTGGCACTCCTCTTGATTCTCCAAGCGGCACCTTTCCAGATTCTCAAGCTTTGACCTCAAGTCAACAAACACCTGAGCCCAGATACTGTCTTGAAATTCTGCAAGTTGCATCTCCGAATCATCAATTTGCATCCATTGGAAACCATTTAATTCCAAACTACTGTAGACTACTACATCAGGATACTTAATTATTTTCATGGTCTGTTCTAGACTTCTAAATTGACTAAATCTATCGCTAAACTGGTCAAGTAATGAGTCTAAAACATGCTGGTATTTCATATGCAAGAGTTCCATTTCATGTTGTACAGCTGCACTGGCCTTCTCAAAATACTTTGTTACTCGAGGAAAATACTTATAAGTTTTAGTTTCTACATCTTGCTTGAAAATTTTAACTTTACTTTCAAAAGCTTTTATGTATCCAAACATAACGTCAATACTTTTGCCAAAACCTTGTAACTTTAAGTTCAGTTCATTAATATGAGCAGAGAGATCTGTAAAAAACATCAGGGTGTTGACCCAGTTATCATCATTAAGCTGAAGAAAGTTTCTCAGATCCTTATCATCAAGAAATACCTTAATTTCTTCAAAGCACTCCACAAAGCGCTCAAGAACTTTGCCTCGGCTCAGCCATCTTACATTATTGTACATCAGCAGTCCACTGTAGGTGGAATCAACCTCCAGTAAAAGTGCTGAAAATTCTCGCTTGTGAAGGGGGCGAACAGCTATTAAATTAACTATTTTTGTAACAACTGACATTAAGTCGTTTAAGTCGGTGAATCCTGCCTTGGCACATAAAGCCTCCTGATGGATAATACAATGAAAAGGCACAATGGGATGTCCAATAGCTTCTGTAAACAATTTGACAAATCCGACTTTTTTCCCCACCATATTTGGTGCCCCATCTGTTGTCACTGACACAACTTTAGAGATATCAATGCTTAGGTCACGAAATGTTAGTATAACAACCTTACATATTTCACTTCCTGATTTACTTGTTGACACTGATACTAACTTTATCAACTCTTCTCTCATTGTGAGACCATCAGAATATCGACCAATAATAGCCAACTGAGCATGTGATGTGACAACAGTAGTTTCATCAAGAGAGATCGAAAAATATTTACACTTCCTTATGTCTCTCTTTAATTGATGATGTATGTTTGTGTTCAGTCTCATTATTCGGTCTTTTATGATATTTCTGCTGAGTGGTAACTCAGATATTCTCTTAATAATTGCATCTTTATTCTGCATATCTTGAGACAGAACTGGTGCACATCTTAGGAGAGTTTCTTTAATAAATTCTCCCTCACTGAGCGCTTTTCCATGCTGAGCTATAGAGTGAGCAATGCTCAAACTTGCAGATGTTAAATTTGTAGAGCCTTTCATAAATTTAAGGATGGAATTAGATTGGCTAATATAAAGGTGTAGCTGCCTGGAAATGTATTCCTTCCTACCATCCTCACTTTTTTCCAAGAGCTGGGAATGATTAGTTTCAAAATGTCTATTTATATTCCATGTTCTGCTTAGTACTGTTTCAGTACATAGAATGCAAAATGATCTGCCATTTTTTTCTATAAAGCCATACATCTCGGTCCAAGTCTCTTGAAAGGGTCGGCCACTGCTACTACCACTTCCTTTACTTAACCTTAGTTTTTTATTTTTTGGGTTCTCCATCAGGGGGGCAGTGACAGAAGATAGAATTATAGATAGCTTGTTAGGCCTGCAGGCAATTAGGGGTTAACTAGCCTAACTAACCACAAAATGGTTCATATAACTGTCTTTTAGGAATGGGCAGGGTTAATAAGCAGAAATAGGGGTTAATAAGGATGCACAACAGTAATAGTGGTGAAATGGAGTCTGCACTATGGAGCAAGATGGTGTTCCTTATGTGAATTAAAATGGCTGCTGCTATTTCTAATGGCGGGAAACGGCACCCATAGCACGCCACAAACCCTCGCCTCTCCCAGCCTCCCCCTTACTTATCTCAGTAATGATGAATTAGAAATCCATGACACCCCAGAACAGTAGATAATGGTTGCTGTGGTTAACTGTTATTTGGTTACTGGTAATGGCAGGGCTCCCAGAGATGCGTCCCCCGCTGTGTTCTGCTGCTCCCTGCTCTGCCTGCGGAAGTGAGGGCAAAGATCCCGGCTTAACCTGAAGTCCCAGAACTAGACGCTCTGTGCTGGACTTCTGTTGTTTTGGCCTACAGACCTCCGGCATAGAGTGTCTAATAGGGGAGGATGAAACATTTGCGAGTAGAGAACTCCAAGACTCTAGTCGCAAATGTTTCATCCTCAGGAGCAGCAAATGTTTCATCCTTGGCATGCGGCCGCTGAGGCGGCCGCATGTCATTAGAAATGGCTATGCATGTCAGTGCTGACACGCGTGTTATAGGTTCGCCATCACTGCACTAGATCATGCTGATAAACAGCAGATTATCTATACAATTATTTTGTATGTCTCCCTTTCCTATATGAGATTCCAAGCCCCTTTATGGGCTTATTTCTCTTGGAATCCCCTCTATCTTCTTGCACATGGGAGAAACAAAACAAAGGCTGATTGAATTGGTAGATGTGAATAGAGCAAGTATCTCAAATTTGGCTCCAATAAAATTTCAAAATGAATTATGGAGTTTTATTCATGCATTTAATCCATATTTATAGTTCATTAATCAACACATTTATAAGTTCTTGGCAAAAGACTTTGCAGAAGGATTTCTGGAGCCATGGACTATGGGGTTTGCCTTCATGGTCATCCAGCTATGGAGCATTCTGGTGGGTGTTCTCTGGGGCCCGGTCCATGGGCAGACTTCTTCAGTGTTAATTGGCTGCAGTTTATCTCGATGCTGGAAAGTTGGGGAGTGCTTCTTACCTGTCACCTCCTTGGTGTCTGATTGCTTTCTGGGTAGGCCAGAGCTTCAGCACAGTGTCGTCTGGAAGTGATAGCTTCCTCTTTTCACTCCTTAGAGAATTCTCTCTGTACCTCTCTTTTACCACTCTCACTTCCTACCTGGCATTACAATGTGATTTATGTCATATTTCCTTTAAGATCAGGAGTCATGTCGGATTCATTCCCCACTGTGCTCACATGGTGCCTGGCACATATTAGGAGCTCAATATATTTTAAAAAAGTGATTACAGTGGGTTCTAAATTAAGCAATTATTGCTTCCCCTATTTTACTAGCACCGTTTCAGCATTTTTGCTGCTGCCCACTATTCATATGGGTGGTATGAAATGAAATTGCTGAGAAGGGATGTAATTTCCCTTGTTAATATAATTACTACCATATATTATTACAGCACTAAAGTCATTCTCATTTTCAGTGGCCTATACACATCACCAAAATTATCTCTGGAGGATAAATTTATCATGTTTGTTTTTGTTCTCAGTGAAATGCTGCCAAGTTTGGTAAATATATGCTCAGCCCCCTTTGAGTGACAAGTGTGTGAATAGATGGGGCCATCTTGCCTCTTATGATAAAAATTTAAGGCTCTTATTTGCATCCTGATATAATTTAACTGCTTGGATTACCAATTCAGGGCAGGGGTTGGGTAAGGAGCATCCTTTCATCTGTGGGTCTTTCATAGTTTGGGAGAATAATGAATGAGGAACTGAAGAACCTGGAGAGGGAACTGGGGAGGGAATACTTGAATTCTGCATTGTGATGGCAGCAGGTGCACCTGGGGCATGCTTAATGGGCATGGAAGCTGACCTCAAGGTAGACAAGGATGGGATTTTGAATTGTGAATGTGTGATCAGCCTCTAACAGTCATCAACAGAGTCTAACACATGTTTATTTTTACTTTTGGGGGAAGAGGACCTGCTTTTAGGACTCGTGTCCCAGCCCAGGATTTAAAGAGGACTTTACTTGAAGCAAGGGTGAGCTGGTCCTTGTCATGCTTGTGGTGTGGATAGAGGTGGGAATTCTGTCCTGCATGCTGGGGCTGATGCTGGGAGTTCAGCCATGGGGGTGAAGGCATGGCTCTGAGGACTGCTTTAGCTCCTAACCAGGGCTAGCTGAAGTCAGTACCGGGGACAGGGAGATGCCCCAGTGGTCATCAGGGCCCAATCTCAGGGAATCTCGGCTGTGGCAAGGTACTTCAGGGCCTGAGGGTGGCTAGGATTTTCATTAATAAGCCAAGAGTGGGCTCCTATAAAGACAGAGAATCTAAAATTGAGGGCCCCCAAAATTGATTTCAAATTTAGAAACTTGTTACTTGGGCGATAGAACTATTACCTACTTCTCCCTCAGAAACATCCATTTCCTAGTTGCTTCAAACTACATAATATCCTTGGCCTTGGCCCTTTCTAGCAGATCTTCCTTTGCAGTATCTTTTGACCCTGCTGTACATTAGAGTCACTAAAATTACTCTTAAAAATAGATGTCTAGGCCTCTACCCCTGGACATGTGTGTCTACATGTATACAGACACATGCATATATACATACAGGTGGGGCAAAAGTAGGTTTATAGTTGAGACTGTGAGAAACACAGTTTATTTTTGTATTATTATTTATTAATAATTGTATTATTTTCCCTGCAAACAACTGTAAACCTAGTTTTGTCCCACCCAGTATATACACCCATATGCATACATATCTATCTATCTATCTATCTATCTATCTATCTATCTATAAAAAGGTAATATGCAAATTAGCTGGGACACCATAACAGTCATGACTGGCTCAGGAGGAGGCTGTGTGCACAGATGGGCCTGGAGCGGAGACACAACACACAGTTGGGCCCGTCCCTGGGGGGTCCCGCCCTCGCTGGGAGACAGTGTGCCAGCAGTCCCACCTCTGCGTGTGAGCTGTAGAGAAAACACCTCTTACAGCTCATTGGTTAAACTCCCTGTACGCCACTTGCAGTGTTCTTGGTAACTTGGGTAGTGATCTAGGGTTTTTCCACCTCACTCCTGGAGGTCCACTGCTGGAGGGGCTAAGAAATATCATATCCTGCCCTAGCCAGTTTGGCTCAGTAGATAGAGCCTCGGCCTGTGGACCATAGGGTCTGGGTTTGATTCTAATCAAGGGCATGTACCTAGGTTGCAGGCTCCTCCCTGGCCGGGGCCCAGGTCATGGCTCATGTAGGAGGCAACCAATAGAAGTGTCTCTCTCACATTGATGTTTTTCTCTGTCTTTCCTTCTCTCTTCCACACTCTCTAAAAATCAATGGGAAAATATCCTCAGGTGAGGATAACAAAAGAAAGAAAGAAATGTCATATCCTATGAAAGAGACATCTTGAAAATGCCTAAAGAAAGTCGTCATTTTTTCGTGGTGAAGGGACTGGAGTTCATGCTGATGAAAACACCTTGGTGGCTGCGGTGGCTGGTAGTGGCAGCAGCAGCGGGGTGATGGGGATAGTGCCTTCCCCTGATCAGCTGGTCGCCTCCCACAGAGGGAGGCCAGACTGCGGCTAAGGCCTGCTCCCCAACAGGAGTGGGCCTAAGCCATCAGTAGGACATCCCCTGAGGGCTCCCAGACTGTGAGAGGAGGCAGGCTGGGCTGAGGGACTCCCTCCCCCAGTGCACAAATTTTGTGCACCAGGTCTCTAGTGTATATATAAATAAAAATCACTCACACATACATACATGTATGTATAGATTGCATGTAATTTATCTCCATGAGATTTGAATGCACAGTCAGGATGAGGACACTGATAACTAGGTGGTATGAGAGGCAGGGTGTGAGGTCTTGAGTGACCCCTGGAGGCCAACAGAAACATTACCAGAACAAAGTTGCACAGGCAGGGAGTTTATACCTTGTAGCTGTTATTTATGGAATACTTAGTTTGGGCCAAATACTTTATTCATGAACTAATATGCTCCTCCCATGAACTTACACAAGATTATATTAACTTTGTTTTATGGATGAGGACACTAAGATCCAAAGTCCTACAGCTGAACTGAACTGGACCTTAAACCCAGGTTAGGATGGGACCATTGCTTCTTAGATCTTTCTAATAGGGTTATTGTAATGATTCCAGCCTAAGTTATAGGGGAATTATAGTATTGAGATTAAGAACTTGGGCTCTGGAATTGGGACTTAAGTGAATTTAAATTCTGGCTTTGCAATTTAAAGCTAGGTGATTGAAATAAGTCACTTAATTTCTCTGACCCTCAGTTTTGCCACCTGTACAATGAGGATAGAATGGTTGTAAGACTTACATGAGATAATTCTTGTAAAGCTCTTAGGATATTGGCTGGGGCAGATGAACCATCCAGGGACCATGGCCTGTTATTATTAGAACTGGCTCAGGATAGAAAGTGCAGGTTTTGAGCCCAGAAACCCAATGGTGAGGACCTAGAGAAGGCATTTCAGAGGGTGTGTGCTGATCAGTCTTGTATAAATGTTCTGTGCCATAACCAATTGGTTAGGACATGGGAAAAAGGAGGAAAGTTGTAAATAGAGTGAGTAAGTGATTCTCTTAGGTGCCTGCTTTCTCCACTTCTGTCCTGAAACCCTCCCTCCCTGCTCCTCTGTTCTCTCTGTCTAGCATGCTCTCTGCTAGCTGTGATCTATTGCTTGGGTCCAATCCCAGGTGATAATGGATTAAGAAGGTATTCATCCCAGGAGTATTTAACCTTTGCTAAGAGACTCAATTAACCTTCAAGACCCAAATGAATTAATCCTTAATGGTGTAATTTAAGGCCCAGTGAGGGGTAATGGGGATATAATGTTGGGTGGGAACTGTCCCTTTGGTCACCCAAGAGGGATTGCTGCCATGCCTGCTTGAGGGACCATCATTATATGGTCTTCTGGATGGCAGGGACCACCACCAGTTCACCTTTGTATCTTCCTGAGTCTTGTGTATGGTTATGGGGACACAGTACATTCTCAAAAGCCATTTCTTCAGTAGAATTTAAAGAATATAATTAGATCTCATCTTAATGTTGCTTCTGGCTAGATACTTTTGAGTGTTAAAAAAACTGTTATTGCAAGGTTTTGAAAAATATTTATACAATTAATAATTTGAATTTTAAATCTAAATTTGTTCATTAAGCAAATACATATTGAGTGTCTACTCTGTACCACTTGCTGGGGAAAACATTTTGGGTTGATGACATCCTTTCCAGATCCCCTAGTCTACCTGAAGGTGACCTGTTTCTCCTTCAGGCACCTTCTTGGCCAAGCGAATACCTGATCCTTTGGATCTAGCTATTTGGATGTCATCATTTTCCAGCTCTTGACTCTTTCCCATTCACACTCTAAGTGCTTTTTGGATGGGTGTTTAAATTTAATATGTTCTAAAAAGCAGTAGATTAAAAAGCAAATTAATCCATCACCTCTTAGTTAATGGTCTAGACGGATGGAGATTTCATCAAATGAATTATGAAGTTCATCTCTTACTTTATTACTTGGGACCTAGTCTTACTGTGACTCTGTTGATGAATTTGAAGCTCTGGTGTTAATATTAACATCTCCTCAGTTACTTAGTTGGCTTCTAAGGAGACTGCAGAATGTCTCTGCCATGGCCAGTTCCATATTTAGAGTTAAGTCATAGAATTTTCAATGATAGTGGACCTGAGAACAAGAATTTGGCATTTCTGACTATTCTCACATTTAGTGTTCCTGGATGGCAAAGCTACAGAATAGAAGCAAACATTCCCTAGCTTTACCTGAGAAAAACACTAATTATGAGTGTATATGCCTTTATAAAATTTATGGTCACCTATTTTTACATTTTTAAAATTCTATTCAATAAGGATTTATTGAGTGCCACAATGTTAAGATCACAGCGCATATAAAGATGTGTAAAACCCAGGTGCATGCATTCTAAGAGTCACAAAAAAGCAAAGGAAACAAATTTGCATATAATAAACCAATTGTTCAATCAACCAGTCAACCAATGAACAAATCACCAACATGACAAGTGCTGAGTTGATGAGTATGAACAAAAGTTGGAGAGAGTTTGAAAATGGAGGTGATTAACTTCATCTAGGGGATTAGAAAGGGATGAAGAGTAAAATTTTACTAGGATAGAAGGGCAGTGAGTTATCTAGGTGGAGATGGCAGGTTGAGTAAAGACTTAAGGAGTGACTGGACATGGTTTATTTGGGGAAGTGGCCAAGTAGACTGGTGTGGTAGAATTGCTGGTAACTTAGAAAGGAGAAGTGGAAGGCAAGGTTAAAGAGATAAGCTGGGGCTAGAGGATGAAAGTAAAGACAATGGATTGCAAGGGTGAATGAATGCAAAGTTGGATAATATTGCCAAAGATTAGGACTACTGGAGAGAAGAAGGGGAGATTTAATAGTGTTCAAGTTCATGGCACTAGTTGTTCTTCATCTTGGAGAAGGAGAAGTCCAGTCAGGGAATGTAGATAATGAAAACACTTGGAATTGTATGCAGGCTGTGAGCCTGGGCATCCTAATGTTTTCTGGAGGAGGGGTGGTGGTCGATGCTCTGAGGACAAGTCTCTAAAATGCAAGGGGTCCACAGTGGCCCAGGTATGCTGTCTTCCTGGAAACAGAGTGACAGCTTTAACTGCAACCTGTCAGTGGCATGGAGGGAAGGGGAAGCAGCTGGTACCCCCTGTATGACTGGGGCTGCAGAAATGTCCAGATTATTAGCTAGTCTAGGTCGCATGAAATGGACTATCGCAAAGGTTTGTAGAGGAACAATGCGACCCAGCAAACGAGCCCTCAGCTCATTCCAGGTATGCTGGCCCTAGATGCAAGGCGGTCTGTTCAGACCCAGACATCATTGTGAGTGGGGAGTCAACGTTCCTAATGTCCTTTTAGTCTGAAATGATTCAGAAGTGGGTTAGGATGAGAATTTCTTTCTGGCAGGCAGTCAGCAGTCATCTCCCCCCTTTTAAAAAAATGCCTGTAGAATAGGAACACTGTTATGGAAATTAGTTAGCAGCTGCTGTACACGGATGTTTAGAAAATTAATATTACTCACACTATGCAGTATGGAAGCAGAATTTTAATGAAGCACAGAAACTACAGGCACATTGACCCCTTCCTTCCCCTTATCAGAGACATCTCGGAGTGCATGAGTTTCTTTGAGAAAACTTCTCATTTCTACTCAGCTTCTATCTGCCTATTAGTTACAAAAATAGCACATCCACAACCCAAAGGAGCAAATATTTCAGAACATATTGTATTAAAATATGACAGTGTCAGCTAAACCATTATCGATACTTATCTCTCATTATTAATTCCTAACAATTAGTTGTTCTTTGTTGCATGGTAATGGGATTTGCCATACTATAAAAATGCTTTGAAGTCATTAAGTGACTTTGTTCTTGCAGATTCTGTGAGCACTGATTGTTACTTGCACTACAGGCTGCTGGGGATGCGTCCCGCACCAGGCAATAGTGTGTGGCGGTAAGAGGTGGGGTATGGTGGGGAAGGAGAAAATGACCAAGGGATTCAATTCAGAAAAGCCTGTTAAGATCAGAAAAGCCTGTGTTTGCCAAGCTGAACCTAGAACCACCTACCAAAGTGGATGCAAATGGCCTCAGGCAATTCTGGAAGCCAAGGGGGCTTTAGGCATGGAATCAGGGATGTTATCTCTGGTGTGTAATGTCCTTGGGGAAAGGATGCAGAGGGAAATTTGGGTGAAGGAGGTACACAGCAATGGGGGGAGGGGCAGTGAGGGGATAAAAGGGACCAAGCTTTCAGGTGGCAGGATGGTGTGATGAAGAGAAACAGGTAGAACCTTGTCAGGGTGGCCCTGGGAAATGCTCTGAAGGTGAGAGAATGTTTCAACCAAAAAGGAGGAGAAACGCAAGCTTCTCAGGGCAAAGGGTCTGTTTTTTATGTGATTTATAACCTCAACCCAGGTAAAATATGGTATTCTCTGGTATCAGGCATACTGTGAGTGTTTTTGGCAAAGAAAATCAGGTCAATAGTGCAGGGAAGTACAGGAGAAAATAAGGAAAGCAAGAACAATGGGCCAAGGGCTAGAAATTACATGGAGAAAGGGGTTTAGTTACTCTTTGTGGAGAAGTTTGCATATATGAGTGTGAAATATGGTAGTGTCCTGTCCTGTATTTATTATTCACATGCACTGCCATGCATCCTGGGTAGAAAGTGTGTGTGTGTGTGTGTGTGTGTGTGTGTGTGTGTGTGTGTCAAGCTCACCACTATCTCCTCCACCTGTGTTAAATTCACTGGGCATCCAGACACTGGGCTTTGATCCTGAATCTGGTGCTAGCCATAAGAGCCCATGATACTTGTTACCCACAGTATAAGACTAAAAAATCTGCCATGGTATGCTGAAGCCAGATCGCACCAGCTCACAGAACTTGCAATCTGAAGTTAGGTTAGTAACCTGAACTCAACCATGGTAGGAGTATTTACACCACAGAAATTGGAAGATGTTGCACACCAGAGCTTCCCTTTTCTCTCTTTCCCCATCCAAAGAGCTGATTGGTAAACATTTACCAGCACATCACTGGATCTCCACCTTCCTGATGTAGAGAAAATAGTGAAGGGAAGCAACCCCATTTAGAGAAGAGCAGAGCATCTTGCCAATGCCTTGTCTATTCGTCAACAATGATCTGTTGGCCAAGAGCAGAGGCATGTTAATAGTGGAAAGAATATGAGCATCGGCATTGAGCAAACCTAGATTGGAATTCCCATGCAACCACTCACTTGTGTTACTGCCCTAGCTGAATTATTAAACCTCTCTGAGTCTGTTTCCTCATCTGAAAACGGGGAGATAGCATTATCCATTTTGTATGGCTGTTGTCAGGTTTAGAAACAATATCTGGGAAATGACTGTTAAATGTCCACAATTTATTTTAAAATGCATGAAAAAGAAGACAAGAGATGGATAGAATAATAGATGTGTGAAAGCAAGTATAGCAAATGGTAGAATCCAGGTGGTGAGTATATGATGTTCACTGTAAATATTTCAACCCTTTTGTGGAAACCAAAGAAACCCATTAAATTATAGTATTGACAACAGTAACAATACTAAAAATGGCAATTACAGAAATGACTCATTTCCTTTCATCTCTTCCCTTCCTCACTCTGCTCCAGCCTCTACGGACCTGCTGGTTCCAGATATACCAGGCCTGGTCCCTTTGCACTAGTTTCCTTGTGCCTAGACTCTTCCTCCCTGGCTTGCTTTCCACCTGCCCCCTCAGGTCTTTGCTCACATTTTACCCGCCTGTTTGGCCTTCATTGTCTACCTATTTACAACTGCACCTCAACTATTGGCATTCCTCCATAGCTCTTATTATAATCTGCCCAACAATATATTTTTATCTTGTTTATTATTTCCTCCACAAGAATGTAAACCCTGTGGAGACACAGGTGTTTATCTATTTGGTCACTCTGGATACCCAATGATAAGAACCATGCCTGGAATATGTAGGTACTCAATAAATATTTGCTAAAGAAGGAATGAATAATAATCCTCCTCCTCCTCCTCCTCCTCCTCTTTCTTTTTTTGACTTACAGTTAAGCTCCCAAATGAAGGCAGCTGTCTTAGATCCCCCCAGTGGTGGATCCTGGTCACACTGGTTAGGGAGTGGAGAACTGAGATATGAAAAAGAAGGCAGTGTATAAAGAACATATTGTCAGACAAGTTACCAATAAAGCTTCACTGGCCATCCACGAGAAGCCAGTGTAGGACACATACCCCATAGTCATGCTGTGGAATAAGGGAGCTGGAATATTTATATACTAAGCCCCAATCTGAGGGATATTCCAGGGGCATAAATTTCCTGACACTCTGGACTGGGTGCTTGGACAGAAGAGGCTCAGGAGGCCAAAGAAACATCTCAAGCAAAAGATGCAGATTCTGGCCATTAGAAATCAGGCTGGTGTGTAGAATGAGGTATGGCTCAGAAGGGTATGTGTGGGCACCCATAGAATTGGCTTTGTTACCCAGTGAATTCTCCCAATCAGTGCTGAGAGTTGTGGGGTTAATCCCGAATCATTGGTCCTCGAAATAGTTCTAGGTGTTTCCTCCTTAAAACATTCCAATTTAATTTTATCACCTAGATCCTAGATACATTACCAGTGCTTTTAAGAAAGCTCATAACTTGGTTAGTTTATGGAAGAGAAATTATGTCTTAACATATTAGACTAAATTTAAGTTAGCCTATTCTGTTACCCATGACCTAACTAAAATTAATCTCACTCTTCAAACAGGAGCCTCGAGAACAAAATTGTATTCATACATTCAAAAGCAAATATGCTGACATTAAAAATGTTCCCAAACACCAAGAGTCGCACTTGCATTTAACTATCTCGTAAAAAATCTCTCATGTTTCACTGATTGCTGTTTATGACTAAAGCTAATAAGTTGGGCAAGAGGGGGAGATACAACAGTCCCTCACAGCGAAAATAGACAAACCATAGTGCCAAGCCCAGAAGCAAAGAGTGATTGGGAACTTAATAGTCAGGTCAGAAACTTTGAGACTT
Source organism: Eptesicus fuscus (assembly GCF_027574615.1). Classification (NCBI taxonomy): domain Eukaryota; kingdom Metazoa; phylum Chordata; class Mammalia; order Chiroptera; family Vespertilionidae; genus Eptesicus; species Eptesicus fuscus. The sequence goes on along the minus strand of NC_072479.1, from coordinate 90,942,096 downwards.
TTGACCTCATCCACACTTTTACCCAAACTCACACTTCATTTTTATGGTGCATAAAGTTAAAGCACTATTCAATTTAATGACTCTCATCTAAATAATTGGTATTGTGGAAATCCAGAAAAGGATGGAGCAAGAGGCTGAGGGGCTATGTAGCTTTTTAACAGGCCGGGCTACACTAGGGCCACGGGGTTAAGATCTCCCGTCTAGCAGGAGGACAGGCTTGCTTGTCTTCTCCCCCTTCCCTCATTCATCCTGCTAGCAGGGGTCCTCAAACTTTTTAAACAGGGGGCCAGTTCACTGTCCCTCAGACCGTTGGAGGGCCGGACTATAGTTTAAAAAAACAACTATGAACAGATTCCTATGCACACTGCACATACCTTATTTTGAAGTAAAAAAAACAAAACGGCAAAAACACCCGCATGTGGCCCGCAGGGCCGTAGTTTGAGGACGCCTGCATTAGAGTGTGACTTGGTGAGTTATTAATCTTTTGGTTTGCAGTTTTCTTCAGCTACAGAGTGAGAATCTTAACACCCCACCCCCTCTTCTGCTCTTCCTGCTTTCCCTAGCATTGATGTAAGGATTAAATGGCATGATATATGTAAAGTGCTTAGTTTAGTGCTTGTCATATCATTTTTATTATGTACACAATTTTAGTATGCCCATTCATTCATTTGTTCGGCAAATATTTATTGAGCATCTACTATATGCCATATGCAGTTTAAGGCTCTTGGGATACACTGGTGAGCAAAACAGACAAATATCCTTGCTCTTTTTGTGTTTACATTTTAGTGGGGAGAGGGGGATATAAATAGTAAGCAAATGACACAGCAGCTAAGTAAACTATGCAGAAGATTAGGAGATAAGTGTTCTGGAAGGAAGAAAAAGGATAGTAAGGAAATGGGATTAAAGTGACAGGAGAGGCCACTTTGTAAGTTTATATAGGGTGGTCAAGGTGGTATTGAGAAGGTGGTATTCGAACAAAGATTTGAAGGAGGTAAAGAAGTGGGCGTGTGGGTATCTGGGAAAGAGTGTTCCAGGCAGAGGGAACAGCCACTGCAAAGATCCCAAGGTCTCTGCATGATTGAGAAGTAGAAAAAAGTCAGATGGGCTAAAAAAGAATGAACAAAGATTGGGGGGAGGTAGGTAGAGGAATATGGAGTCAGAGAGGTAATTTTTGGGGTAGAGGGAATGCATTGACCATGCAGGGCCTCCCATGTCATTGTGAGGACTTAGCTTTTTAAAAATTTTATTGTTGACATTATTACAGAAGCCTCCCATTTTCTCCCACTTTTCCCCTCTCCACATCACCCCTACTCATCTCAGACCTTCCCCATACTATTGTCTGTGTCCATCAGTTATGCATGTATGCATATATATTCTTTGGTTAATCTCTTGGCTTTTATGCTGAGTAAAATGGGAAGTTACTGTGAGGTTTTGATATCAAGAAGAGACTTGATCTGAATTACATTTAAAAAAATCACTTAGACTCCTGTGTTCAGAATAGACTTTTGGGAGAAAAGGTAGAAGTGGGACATCTGTTAGTAGGTGATTGCAGGTATTTAGGTGAGAGATGGTGATGGCTTGAATCAGGGATGGAGCACAGGAGGGAGTGAGAAGTGGTTGGATTCTGGTCATAGTTTGAAAGGCGTCCAAAAAGATTTTCTGATAAGTGGGAAATGGAGTGTTAACAATATAGTACGAAGGACTTACCCTGTTAGTACATTTGTCAGTTCATTTTTTTAGTGGCTGCATCATATACCAATATACAGGTGTATCAATTGATTTAATGTTTCTCTTTTTTAAAAGAATATTTAAAAATATTTTTATTGATTTCAGAGAGAAAGGGAAAAGGAGAGATAGAAACATCAATGAAGAGAGAGAATCACTGATTGGCTGCCTCCTGCATGCCCCACACTGGGGATTGAGCCCACAACTGGGGCATGTGCCCTGACCAGGAATCGAAACGTGACCTCTGGTTCATAGCTTGATGCTCAACCACTGAGCCTCCTGTCTGGGCTTAATGTTCCTCTTTTAATGGAAATTTAGGTTGTTTACAGCTTTGATATTACAAACATTGCTGTGATGGACAGTCTTTTGTGTCCATGTAGAAATGTTTCCATAGACTGGGATTCTAGAAGTACAATTGAGTACAAAGGGATGTGCATTTAAAATCTTGATGAATTTGGCCAGTTGACACCCTCAATGCTGTTATCAATATGTGTCCCACCAGGAGGGTATGGCAGTGAGCAGGTCTCCCCATGAACACCATGTACATTATGGTTCTATGAGTTTATGACTCTACCGAATATCTCTCACATGGTCAATTATAGGATTATTTGGAAAATGGCTGCCGACAGAGTTGCCTGGTATATCTGTGTCTTCTTTCCCTCTCTGGATTTGTTACCAGATATACAACACTGGCAAACTTGGGAGACAGTTCTAAAATGAAGCATTTAGGTATCATTTCTTTCAGAGAGGAGGCTTGATGACATTATAATGACAAAGCTGCGAAGTGTTACAGCATTACTTAAAGGTCACCAGATGTGGGATTAAATTGTCCCTAATCTATTTTTTATGCCAATGTGAAATTGATAATTCAAGGGAAGCGGGTATCTTTATCTGTTAATGTCACAGTGTTCAATAATGATTGTATTTATTATTTCCCCATCCAAAATTAAAATCCTGGTAGGCAAGGAAGCACTTTATGCGTCTGGGGAGCTCTTCTGACATTTAATATAATCTTCCAATAAGTCAGATGGGTAGTTGTTTTGATGAAACTGTGGACAAAGCACTATTAAACCAAATGCAAGAAAGACATTATTTTGTAAATAACTATGGCGATTAAAGCTTTGTTTCACATCATTAAAATTGTGTTACTCGATCAAGCACTGCCTTCTCCCTACCTCTGTTCAGCAGGAGATGCCTCAGTTCAAAGAAGCAAAGAGAAAGAAAAGACATACATTTAGAGGGAGATCTAAATAGAGCCAGCAGTCAGGCAAACAAGTCAGAGAAGGCTGAGCTACATCTGCCTGCAGGTTCTTTAGGAGGGTGATTGCCCCCTTAGCTATCATGGTGCTTCTGGAACTTTCCCACGGCATCTGCTCTATAGGCTGAAGATTTATGGGAAAGGCCGTTTTAGCATTGCCTCTGTCTTCGAACGAGTCAGGTCTTATTGACCAAGTGAGAAGCTGAAGAACTCGGTGTGGTCTCATTTAGGCAACATTCGATGTCTGCCAAGCCTCCCGCCCCTGCCGTGCCAGCATTATTGCTTGTACAATTAGGGATGGCTGCCTGCGAGAGCCTCCCTGCAGCAGCCACCCTCCCAAGTCCATCCATTTCCCCTCGCCCAGCACGCCGGCTCCTGGCTCATTTCAGCTTTCATTAGCTTCTGCAGCTCCTGGGTGTGAAGGTGCACTCACCTAATCTCTGCCAGTCTGGAGTGCAAAATAAAACACTCCTCTGTTGGGGCCCCCACTCTTGTCACATAAGTGTTTAACTGGAACCTGAAAAGCTGGGTTTCTTATATGCAGGTCAGTCCCATCAGGGAGGGAATCATAAAAAACTGGGTGTTCTGTGTGTTAATGTTTCTCTCTCTGAAAGAGGCTGGGACCTACTCCACCCCACCATCACATACTCAGGGATAATGAATGAAGAAATATGCAGTAGCCTGTTTTGGGGTCAGTTTAAACCAATCACTTGGGTGCATCCCTGACAGATTTGATTGTGAAGACAGTGGTAATGGCTAGTCTGGGCCAAGTCTTTGGATTATTATGGAAGTCACTACTTTCCAACTGTTTTGAATCATTGCTGGACTAGTGTCTCATATAGCATGTATTGGCTTAAGTGAAAACAAATTAGCTTGTGTAACTATAGAGTCCAACTTCTGACATAGATGGCTCCAGAAGTACACACGGGGTATACTCAGGAATCTTTCTTCCCCAGCACCAGGTCCTCTTTCTGTAGGCAGGGTCTTCCTGTATGAAGGCATAACTTACCACTCCCAGCTTCTAGTCATCTGTGCAGAAAAGGACTGTCTTCTCTAGTAATTCTAGCTAAAGTTCTAGGTCTGCATAGCATCATTGTGCCTTCAACCGCATTGCCCACACTTGGGCAATCATAGGGGCAGAGAAGATGTGGCACCATTCTGATTGGCCAGACCTAGGACTTATGCCCATCTCTGAAACCACAGGAGAGTCAGTCCCAGCCAGTCCACATGGTCTGATAGAGGGGGAGAAGTGGTTTTTAAAAAAAGTTGCGGGGGTGAGGGGGTGGGGGTGGGTCCGGCTGGTGTAGTTCAGTGGTTGAGCATCAATCTATGAACCAGGAGGTTGTGGTTTGATTCCTGGTCAAGGCACATGCCCAGTTGCAGGCTCAATCCCCAGTAGGTGCTGTGCAGGAGGTAGCCAATCAATTATTCTCTCTCATCATTGATGTTTCTATCTTTCTCTCCCTCTCCCTTCATCTCTGAAATCAATACAAATATATTAAAAAAATAAGTAAAAGAAAACTGAGGATCATGTTGACCAACATCACCCCAATCAATTTAATAAATAAATATTTAAAAAAATAAAATTGGGGAGGTAATTTCAGAAACAGGGGATGGATGCTGGGCAGGAAAAATGGACAGATATCTACTCCAGTGTGTAACTAAGTCAGGCCCCAGACTCCTGAGAACATCAGTAACCTGGGTAGCATGGCAACAAATGCCTTCAAATTTAAAGATGATAATAATGTAAAAGCAGTTCATGCAGCTCATTTTACAGGAGAGAAAACTGAGTTAATTAGTAGCAGGATTAAATGAAATAAGGTTTGGCTTGCAGTAAAAACAATCAGTGATTGAGATTTTAGTGGTTTATCATTGTCTGGATGCTTTTGCATGTACAGGGTGGGGCAAAAGTAGGGTTACAGTTGTGAGTATGTGAAACCCAGAATTTATTTCTGTATTATTATTTATTATTGTATTATTTTCCATAAGAACAACTGTAAACCCACTTTTGTCCCACCCTGTGTGCATATTTTATTACATGCTTTGTGCTTATGATAAAACTAGAGGCCCGGTGCATGAATTCGTGCATGGGTGGGGTCCCTCTGGGTGGCCTGCAGGGAGCGGGCCAAAACCCGCAGTCCAATGCTGCCTGCAGATCCTACCTACCGCTCCCGCTCATCCTGGCCCCACTGTGCCTGCTGTGGGCTCGAGCCCAATCAGTCCTGACAGGGAGAGGCTCGCGCTGCTGCAACAGTGCTCACCAGTGTTGAGCACTGTTGCAGCAGAGGAGCCCTGTGTCTGGCACCCTCCCAAGGGGAGTGGCCTGTGGGATCCAGCTGAAACTGGCTCTCCAACATCCCCCGAGAGGTCCTGGATTATGAGAGGGCACAGGCAAGGCTGAGGGACCCCACTGGTGCACAATCGGGCCAGGGAGAGACCGCGGGAGGGCTCCAGGGTGTGTCCGGCCCATCTTGCTCAGTCCTGATCGGCTGGACCCCAGCAGCAAGTGAACCTACCAGTTGGAGCATCTTCCCCCTGGTGGTCAGTGCACGTCATAGCGACTGGTCAACCGGTTGACTGTCTCCCCCCTGGTGGTCAGGGCATGTCATAGCGACTGGTCAACCAGTTGACTGTCTGCCCCCCTGGTGGTCAGTGAACATCATAGTGAGCGGTTGAGCACCCTTAGCATATCATTAGCATATTATGCTTTGATTGGTTCAGTTGTTCTGCCGTTCAGTCTATTTGCATATTACCCTTTTATTATATAGGATACTGCAAATTTCTAATGCATAGTCTTATTCTATAAACAAAACTCTATAGTTGCAGTTTGGTGCACAAGAGTAGCTAGCTTGTTGAAATGAGAAATGGGAAGGATGGATGAGGGCTTTCTGGCTCTAAGGGAGGAAAGCTAATGGAGGTGAAGAAGAGGCTGGAATTGAATGAGGGGTTACAGTCAAAGGAACACAAAATTTTTTTTCCTACAGAAAGGTGTTTATTGTGCGGGAAATGGTCCTAGGGGACAGAGCAGAAAATCCCACTAGAACCTAGGCCTGCCTGACTCTTCCTGGAAATCGTTCGAAGGAGCAAGAGGAAGCAGGCTTTGTGAATTAATAACTGGGGAGCCGAGCCCTGGGGCTTATTTTCTTTCAGTTTTCTGATTCACCTTTTACTTAAGGGCAGCAGATGTTCTGGTTTTTGGACTTGAGTCTTGTAATTAATTCTGAAGACCAATAACTCCATGAAACTTAGAGGAAGAACTCTTTGCAGGCAAGGCAAACCTGGGACTGCTGTTTAGATAAAAAAAAAAAGGCTATTTTTGCATTTATTGTTGGTAAAACAAATTCCTAAAATCTTTCTTGTCCCATGCATGTGCAGGCCTGCAAAGGAGCAGTAGGGTCTGGAGGCCCAGGGCTGGGAATTTGAGAAGAGAAGAGTTGGGGGTCCTTTTCTTAAAATCATTCATTTGCTCATGTCATCTTGATAAAGCATCTATTCTACGTGGAGCCAGGTGACACAAGCGGGATGTGAATGTACAGAGTTGGTGCCTAAGAGTGATTGCCAATGAGTCTCCATTGCCTCATTCCAGTTCTGGCCCTCCTTTTACAGGCCGAGTTCTGAGTAAGGTGTCAGTGATCCAAAGATAAATCAGACTGTGGTGAGCAAGGGAGCGTCCCTGAAAGGAGTCACTCACACACGCTTGTGTCTTTCCACGATGCCAGGTTTATTAGGGGAGACCTTTCGATAAGCCAGTAGAGTCACACACAGTTTACACACACACAGAGCTCTTACATGATAGAAACGAACAGAGCGAGGATCCCCAAGTGAAATCTTGGTCACAAGTGATGTCTGCAGGTGAAGCGGCAGGTGTGGGTGTCAAGCTAGGCAGCTGCAGTGGTGGTATGCGTCTGGTGGAGTGGAGGAAGTCTGGCAGGGCTCCCAGTGTGACCCATGGTAGAGCCAAGCTCCAGCATGGAATGGTCGAAGCTCTGAGTTCTTATAGCCCCAAGGGGTGGAGGTTCCACTCATATCAGAGTCCAGATGGAGTCCCTATCCAAGTGTCCAGACTTGTGGTTTTGGGCATTCTGAGGCCCTCCCAAGGGTGTTCCCATTACACCCCATTCCCTCAGCCTTGACATAGCAGTTGACATAACTTCCATGGCTGAATTGTCAAAGTCCAGACAGTACACTCTTGCTCTGTACACAGACACAATCTCTGATCCCAGTAAGCCCTGCCTGGCAAGTCTATAAATGGTGAAGGCAAGACTTGAGAAGTATTAGGTTTACCTGAAGCTCACAGGGAAGGGATGTGAAAAAGAGAAACTAGAAGGTCAAGGATGCTTATAGCCTCTGGATCAGAGGTGCAGTTGGCAGAAGAAAGCACAGGTGTCTGCAATGGCCTGAGGTTGCTTTCTGATACTTGCTTTGGCATTGTCTGGGCCAGTTATTGTTTTTAAAGTAGAAAGTTACATGTCATGCTCCTATTGTTATTATTAGTAGTATTAATATTATTGTCTAACTGGACAAAGCATATCATAACCAACATCTATAATAATACTGAAAAAGATAGCTGATTTTTGCTGAATGTAAAATCACTGCATTATTCCATTTAGTCCTCACAGCAGCCCTTTGAGGTGAGTAGTAGTAGTATTTCTATTTTATAGAAGAAGAGATTGAAGTTCAGAGATGTCAGGTCATCTAGTTTTAAAAACTAGACTAAGGGCACATCAAATTTCTCAAAAAAATTTCTTCGGCTTTCTGAGGCAAAGACTGAGAAGAGAAACACAGCCATCTGGAGTCTGCAACCCCCCTTCACTGCACTGCAGCCCACCTCTCACCCTTTCTCTCTCCTCCGCATCTGCACAGCAGAGCAGACCTGGGAGAGAAAATAGAAAGACAGTGGAAATTGCTGTCACTGCTGCACTGCCCTCAGGGAACAGGAGAGCAGTTATTGCCACGCTGGGTCAGCCAGGCGGGCCCTGGATTTCTGTTCTATGTTAATTAGAAAGCAGACTCTTAAGGGCCAATTTTGACTAAGAACTCTATGTCCAATTTTCTCCTGGCCCTGATTGTGAACAGCCTGATCAATATTAAATCTAATTCACAATGATGGCCCCTGCGAAGCTGGCAAATGTTATGTCAACATACCATAATGACTTCGCCTTCCTGAGCACACTTGTTAGCGGGGCCGCATCTGCCACTACCACTCTTAACTGCTCCCACCTCTCAAGCCACATCTGTGATCACATCCCCCAAGTTCTCCTGCCTTCTTTCCATCAACAGAGGCCCCAGTACTGTCAGTCCTTGTTGCCTCATTTCTATCTGATGAACTCCAGAAAAGGAGAACACAATTAATTTTCTTCCCACAACCGATGAACCAAAGAAAAAAATAATTGCTACTCAATTTTAATAATGGCAGATTTTATGAAATTTCCATAAAGACAATTGGGAAAGGAGCACGGGGATTATTTCTCCATGGGGGGCCCAACTGGTTTGCATTGTTTCATAATGTTTATGTTATTACAATTCAACATGGTCTTCATTTGCATCCCGTTGTCTCCAGGGCAAGTTCTTGCAACTCATTTTTGAGGTGCTGAATAAAGGAGCTGTACCCAGAGCGAGGCTCCCGTCTTTCCTCTCCTCATCTCAGGGGAGAAAGGGAGAGGTTCCATGGGAGAGAGGCACGCAGCTTCCAGAGATGTTTCTGAAAGCCAGGAGGCAGATGTCACTCATATTGCCTGCCCTCCTGCCAAAAACTCAACTTGGGCTTTGTTGTTCATGAGAAAACATCAAAACTCCTTTGTTCTTACCTCATGGGCCTTTGCAGACAGCACACCCCCACAGTCTGCTCCTATTAACAGGCCTTCCCCTGTCTGGTATTTGCCACACTTCCTCGCACTGCAGGGATTTGGCAGCTGCGGTTCCCTTTGCCTGGAAGATGGTTCCCTCTGCGCCTTCCCAAGGAAAGGCATCCTCACTATCCAAATATCAGCCCTCCACCTATTTTCCTCAAAGCTCCCCCACAAGTCAAGTCTTCTCTTCATCTGTTCTTATTGCCATCTCTCATTTGTCTCACTTGCAACTTCATGTTTGTTTGTCCAACTGCGTGATTAGAGCCTCCCTCTTCCTTCAGGTGGAAACTGTGAGTGGAACGGCTTTGTCTGTCTGAGATAACCAGTTTACCCACTTTGGGTAGAGCACAACCTGGAAGTTGAGCATGATGCTGTAGTGGGGCATCATTTCACCTTTACTGAAAGAGAGAATTACTATATCTGTGTTAGTTGAGTACTGGTTTGGCTGCTCTAATAAAAGAGAATGTAATGGTGAACTTGAAAGAGTGGTTTATTCCTCTCTGAGCTTAAGATGACATGGATACTTCACAGTGTCAGGAATCTAGCCTCCTTCTACCCCTTTCATTCATTCACTACAGATTTATTAGTCATCTGCTATATTCTAGGCATTGCTTCAGGCCTTGAGGACACAGAAGTTAACAAAACAGAAGACATCCCTGTTCTCCTGGAGCTGATATTCTAGTGGGATCAACAAGGCAATTGGACATAATAAACAGTTACATGTTCAGCATGTTATGGAATGATGTGTGGTATGGGGAAAAATAAAGCAAGTGTGGCGGTAGGAAGAACTAGGGGAGGTGGATACTGTTGAAATTCTTGACAAAGTGGTCAGAATATCTCACTGGAAAGGTGGTATTTGAGTAAAGAACTGGAGAGAGTGAGGGTATACCCATGTGGGGAAAGAGTTTTTAGCAATATAAAGTCCCTCTGGCAAGAGAGTGTTTGACTTGTGGGGAACAGCAAAGAGACCAGTCAGTGTTCCTATAATGGACTGATCAATGGAGGCCAGAGTGCTTAGGAATGGCTGGATCACAGAGGACCTCGAAGGTCATTGTAGGGACCTTGGCTTGTTGCTCTGTTCTCCTTACTCATGACCTGCATCTTATAGTCCAAGATGGTTGCCCAAGATCCTGGCATTCTAGCTCATGACAGGAGGAGAAGGGGAACAGGTGTGCATGGCCCTCTCCTTCAAGGCACAAGCTGGAAGTTGTACATATCATATCCTCTCACATCCCATTAGACAGACTCAGTCATGGACTGGTACATGGTCACACAGCTGCAAGGAAGCCTGGGGAGTAAAGTCTCATTCTTCATGGCCAAGGAACCAGATAAACCTCAGGGATTCTTATGTTTATGAAAGAGGGGGTGAGAGATCTTGGAAGACAGTTACAGCCTCTGTCATAACCCCCTTCTTTGATGCAGGAAACTATGAAATTAGAAATCTGATTATCACTTTAATAATGAAATGAACTTTCCATTAGAGGAAAAATGCAATGCAAATCTTTTAGCTATAAAAGTACTTTATTTATTTATTTTTTGAAATGTGCTGAAAATCCTTTTTTTTTTTTGGTTTTGTTGTGGAAGCTCTGTTTATGACCCAGTGAACTAAATGAAAAGCCTTGTTGGGCTGATCAATTAATTAAGGAAAAATACCCACATAGGATTAAGTTAAACTATTTTCTCCTCTATCATAAGTGACATAAATCTTTTTTGTGCCTCTTGCTACACAATGTGAAAATATATGAATTCCCTTGTTAAGCTGTTTTACTAAACAACCTGGCTTTATCCATCTAAACATTTGTATAGACACCAAGTTTTTATTTTTTATTTTTAAGTGTTTTTTATGATTTCAGAGAGAGGAAGGGAAAGGGAGAGATAGAAACATCAATGATGAGAGAGAATCATTGATCGGATGCATCCTGCATGCCCCCTACTGGGGATTGAGCCCGCAACCCAGGCATGTGCCCTGACCAAAATTTGAATCATGATCTCCTGGTTCATGGGTTGATGCTCAACCACTGAGCTATACTGGCCAGTCTAGACACCAAGTTTTGTGAAGCATATCTGATTAGATAATGATGGAAAGTAAGAAAAGTAAAACCAATGTACAAAGTAGTTGTAGTTTATAAATTGAACTTTCCAGTTGCTTCAGAAATAAATCAACAATGAACTTACTAAGTTTTAATTCTTTGGCCACCCAGAAAAAAAAAGATCCTTTGTTTTCTAAAACTACACAGATCATAGTTTAATTTCTATTGGTTGAGACAGAAACTCTCTCCATGGTTTCTCCTCTGAGTGGTTTAACAAAAAGTGCTTTTGACATCCTAAATCAAACCACAACTTGGAGTCGTGCTGTATTTATTCTTCAATAGTTAATGTTGTACAAATGAGTGAACTCTGCAAGGCTGACTAGTTTCCTGCCCATTAGACTTGCAGGGTTGGGAAGAAATTAAAATTAGGTAGCTAGTTCTTAACACTCTACACCTGTCCTGGCTCAAACACCTTCAGTGAGAGAGAACTTGTCATCTTGGCCAGTGATCTGTTCCATTGTCATGTAGCATAGGCGATTAGAACATTTTTATTTTCTTGAGCCACACTTTCTGTTTTCCTGCAATAGATCCAAGTTTTCCAATACAAGGCAACATTTAATGACTCTCTCCCATGACAACTTTTCTCCTGAGAACAGGAAGGGAGACCCAGAGATGCCATGGTAATCAGAGAGCTCCGGGATGGAGAGCTTTCAACTTTGGACATTAGATTCACATCATTCGGTCAGTTTTGAAAATGAAGTAGGGCGAGTAAGTGGCTTAGACTTTTGTTACCCACTTAGGCTCTGTCTCTAGAAAAGTCACCTAGTAATAGTTAATAATTGCTAATGATTATAAATACTTAATATGATGGAAACTGAGTCTTCAGATATTTATGTACATTTTCTTATTTAATCCTCATATAACACTTATGGCTACTACTATTATCCTCATTTTACAGATGAAAGTAAAGTTCAAAGAAATTAAATAGCCTACCCAAAATCTCTGTGACATTATATCTGTGCTTTTCACTTCTACACTGAGCATCCTCCCTTAGCTTACTCATGAAACAATGAGTAATACTGATAACCAAGGCTGCCCAAGGTAAGATGGCCATTATGGGTCCTGAAAATCTGACAGACCTCCAAGGGCAAAGTAAAGGATGGAACAGTAGTTATCAGCAGGAAATAGGAGAAAGCCAAATCCAAGGTCAATGAGGGCTGCTGTGGCCAAGATGTAGGGAATGGTGAGTGCACCAAGTGACTAGTAGCTTAGGATGCCATGAAGATCTGGTAATAGGCAAAGGCAGGAGTGAGCCTTCTGTAATTAAGAGGATATAAGTGCTGAAGAGATTATAATACCCTCTGACATATCAATTCAAAATAAAAACAAGAGGAACATTAAAAATAAATGTAAAAAATTTCAGTGAAGTTTTCTTTTTCTCCCTGTACTCAGCAGAGATGAAGTACATTTATTAACTTACAGGAACCACAGAATGAGCAGGTGGTGGTGGTAGGAGGATGTTCCAAAACAAACAAACAAACAAACAAACAACAACAACAACAACAACAAACCCAACAAGACAGATAAGGGCTCAATTACCACAATTAGGATATAAGGGTAGCCTACATATGTTGAAATTCTGTGGGCTAGGTGGAACTTGATTGGCCACAAAAGTGAGACTGAATTTACAGAGTTGAGTGGCTTCATCATGGTAACATGGAGAGCTTAAAAACCTTGGGAGACAGTCAGACCTTTTGGTATTGGTCCAGATGGCTCTGAAGTTAGCCAGAGAAAGGAAGGACCTGATTTCAGTGATTTTAAGATAACATGGATTATCAGATACTTCTTGGTTTAATGGCAGCATTTTAGAAAAGAGTCACAACAATCAATGTTCACATTGGTTTTTAGGCACTTCAAGAATTCAGAAATGTTAAAATATAAAACTATAGTAAACTATAGTAAATATAGTAAATAGGACTCCAACTTAAGCAACATGGTGAATGAGTAAGACCAGGACTTGAAAAGAAACATGGACAGGGAAAGTCCTATTTATTGAATACAGAAGAAAAAAAAAAAAAGCAGATGGTACCAACACCCTTCTTATAATTATTCCACTTCTGTGTCCAGTCAGAGCATTCTTCTTCTTGGGGTGGGTGGGACTGATGGTGGACAGGATGGAGGATTTCCTCTTGAGCATCAAGATTAATGACCCTGGGTCTGGAGCTGACTTTGAAGACATCATCTGAACCAGAGGAGTGTCAAGTTCAGAGGTCTTCCAGAGCAGGACAGACACACATGTCTCAGGGCTTCATTCAGAAGAGGCGTTATCTCCTCAGCTCCACTGAGAAAGCTACAGGCTCATGGGTTTAGGTTTCTTATGGTGACAAAACTGAACTAATGCTCGGAGGGCATCTGGGTGTTTGACTCCTGATAGTACGTCTGAAGCTTTCCCCAAAATCTTGTAGCTTACTGAGAGGAAATCCCTGACATGGAATCTCTATTTCTGAAGGTTCCAGGGGGGAGAGGGAGAGAAGGTGACCTGAGAATGGAAGACTGAAACGAGAAAGTGAAGCTTCCCTGAAAGTGCACAGTTCTCACCACTTCCATTTTATCTCAAATCCCAGATAAACATTCCAATCCAATGGAAAGTATGTCAGTGGAAATATCACTCTTTGACATTATCCTGTTGCTAAGGTTACTTCAGAGATAGAAGAGTTTCAAATAGATTATTGGTATATAGCCCCGAGGACTTTAAGCTACCAACAGAAAACTTAACCATTAGGATATAATACTGCATTACATTTTCATTTCGCATGGTTCAGTTTTCTTAATATCAATAGCATAAATTTTAATTATCATACAATTAGTCTCTGAGTGGGCAGGAAACATATCTCTTGGCTAGAAAATGTTGATGCAATAATTGTTAACATAAAAGTGGGGGTGGTGGTGGGTTTCAAGCTCTTCTTTGAAACTAAAAGTTGCCTACCCTTCAGTGATGTAAATGTTAAGCTGATCTTTTTTTCTAATGAGAGAAATTAAAATAGGGGAAGTAAGCTTGGGCTCCTGTCATGGTTTAGACACTGAACATGTGTGAAGGTTGCCATGGAGTGGGGTGGGCTGCTTTTTTTTAATATAGAGGAATTCAGAAACTTGCTTGATGAAGTTGAGTGTTTTCATCTCTTTTTTTAGTGTTTTCACGAACATTTTCATCAAAAGGGTCTCTGAATATCTGCAACAAAGTTTACCTCAAAACCAGGACACCAAGGAAAGACATGGGTTTATAGAGAGCCTACTTTGAGCTCTTGGTATTATAATCATCACAAAAGAACAAGCAAGACTTTCCATAATAAACTAGTAACCTCTTGGACTCTTTAACTTTTTAATTAAGGGAAAGAAATAAGAAGCAGAAAGTACTGAGGAAAGAAGAAGAGAGAATAAAATGAATAGAGAATATGTTTATAAGTTGAGAGGATTTCAGATAAAGACCAGTTATTAGGTTTTCCTATTTTTAAATTAGAAGCAAAATCTATAAAAATCAGTCTTTTCTTTTTTGTTCTTTTTGAAAGTGCAATTAGATGTCTGTTTTTGCTGATTAACATCACAAGCATCTTATATTTCACAAGGTCCTTAGAAGTCTTCCTTAATTCAAGATAAGATGTGAGAGATATACATGCTACTCTTGATAGGGATTCAAAGGACCCGTGCACCCCTTCAAAACCACAATGAGCTTAGGTAGAGCGCTGTGCTATAATATCAATTATCCTCACTGAATAGCATTTCTGCCCACTTTTTGTGTGTCTTTTTGAAATAAGAATGTATGTTGCCCTTATTAATCCTCCAAAATTACTTTTTTTTCCTGCTCCTTAGGAAATCTAGCAAATGCAGACAGTTTTAGCAAGTTACCAACAACAACAAAAAAATCTAATTTCCACTTGAGCAGCTCTGAGGTTAGGTCAGCAGAAAAAAAAAACACCTGCAGTGGCTTGTGTTGATGAATATTTTATAAGCTCTTGTAGCTAATAAAAGATGTATTTAAAAATGAACAAGATGCTGGTTAAGAAAATATCCTATTATTTAATTATCATGTAGATAAAAGTTGAGTTTTGGGTGTAATGAAAGAATGGCCCAGATCACAGACAAGCTTGATTCTGGGTCTTTAGACTCTTAGTTCTGTTCACCATAGATCTTACATCATGGCTCTAACTGCTGACTTGTACAATCGATGAGTCAACAGGGTGATTACGGAGCTTGACCCATGTGGAGATTATTTAGTGACCTCATTGGATAAGAGAAATCTTTAAAAGGCTTCTCATTAGCACACACAGTCAATGAAATTGCAAACCTCATTATTTGAGTCAGAGCTAGAAAAGTACAGGCCAATATAACCCCCAAATGACATCGTGGCAATAGTTGGAGCTTCTTACCAACAGTGGTCAGAATTATTCTCATCATGATCTATAATGATGATGATGATGATGATGATGGTGACAACAACCACAACCCTAAAAATAGCAGCAGCCATTGGTTGAGCGCTTACTATGTACCAGCACAGTGCTAAGTGCCTCACATGCATCGTTTCTTCCAGTCCTCACACAATAACTCCATACGGGGGGTACTATTGTCATGTTTATTTTATAGCTAGGAAAAATGAGGCTTGAGGATGCTTAGCTAGCAAGTGAGCAGGCTTTGCTGGAATGGAGGCCCACAACCCCACCTTTGGTCTCTTTTCTAGCAAAATCATAGTTTTTTGATGTGTCCAATGGAAAGATAACAAACGCTCATAAAAGAAATTATAACATTTAAGAGGACTCACACTGGATCTTTCTAGCCAGTGGAATTATGGGAGGTGTGTTAGGAAAAATGGCAGTTTAGGAGTTATGTGTCCTGAGTCATCACAAGCTGCATGACCTTGTCAATCACTTCACCTCTCTCATTCTCAGTGGCTTATTCTTGAAAGCGATGATTATAATATTTGCTCTCTCTCCTTGCAGGGTTGTGCTGAGGAACAAATGTGATGAAGTACCTGAAAGCTCTTGGAAGAGCTTCAAGGGTTATGTAAATGAAAGGTGGTAATTAAAAACCTCCAGAGAAGGGCAGCCTATCTCAATAATCAATTATCATGTTTTCTTCCTTGTCAGGAAACCTGTATTTTTCAGGCTTCTTATAGATAGCTGTGTGCAAAATTTTTGTTTGGAAAATGTGTGAAGAAAGGATCATCCTGACAGCTCAAAACATATTTGTGATAAGAAATAACCACATATAAATTGATGAAACCAAAGGCAGATGCATTCTCATGTGAAATTGTGAAAATTCATACCTCTATTTATTGGTTTTTATATTTAGTTATAAGAAGATGAAATATTTAACTGTCATAATACACATAAAGCCCAACTCTCTAAATAAGAAAGTGGTATGGGAATTGACTTATTATTATCTAGAAAAACAGAAAAAGACTTTAGGGGAAGAAATATGAAAAATATAAATACCAAAAAGCTTGGTATGTTCCCAAACTTTGAGAACTTGGGTGTGAGGATACACTTGTGAAGTTTGAATCCATATTTGCTCACATTATTTTTTTGATGAAATTCAGTTATATTCTTTTTTTTTAATCCTCACCCGAGGAAATGTTTTATTGATTTTAGAGAGAGAAGAAGGAAGAGAAAAAAAGAGAAACATCAAGGTGAGAGAGAAAAATAGATTGGTTGTCTTTCCATACATGCCCCAACTGGGGATCAAACCCTCAACCTAGTTATGTGCTTTGATCAGGAATTGAACGTGCAACATTTTGGTATATGGGACAATGCTCCAACAAACTGAGCCACCTGGCCAGGGCCAGTTATATTCTTGAGCTTCTGTTTCTACACAGCTCCTGCATATAAACCACCCAATGTCTTAGGCATATGTTACTAGCCAGAGCAGCAGTATAACCTGAGTAATAAAGACCTAGCCAATGCTATATCCATGGCTAAGTGCATGGAGGTTCTAAATTCTTCCTCACCTAACTTTCTTTTAGTGCAGATAATTAGGGACATGTACTGGTTTGAGCTTTATCTCCTCATGTTTTTCGTGTGTGTGTGTGTGTGTGTGTGTGTGTGTGTGTGTGTGTGTTTTGTTTTTTTTTGGCCAAAAGTGCTCAAGGAAAGCAAATTGGATTGATTATTGTGTTGAGAAGATGAGATTGGATAAAGGCAAGATAACACCCAGGCAGTCAGGATTCGACAGGGAAGGAAATCCAGAGTTCCCCATTTTAAATATATTGAGGCATGCTGAATTACAGTCTCAAATAACTGGGAAGGTTAGGTTTGGCCCAGAAAGCATGTCACTAAATTATAGCATGTATGTGTCCTTAATCAGCCACAAGGAACCTGTGTGTGTCAGGAAAGTGTCAGGGAGTATAACCTTCAATTCACAGCTATCTGAAACGTATAAAAAACCTGACTTACTCATACGTGGGATATAAAACTGAAACTTATGATCACAAACAGCGGTGTGGTGGTTGTTAGGGGTGGGGAGAGGAGGGAGTGCTAATATGAGGTGACAGGAGAAGACTTGACTTTGGGCAGTAGAGACATGGTGCTGTATACAGATTTTGTAACTTAGAGATCCACACATGAAACCTATATGTTCATGTTGACCAATGGCACCCCAATAAAATTTAATAAAGAAATAATGTTTATGAGAATTGATGGAAAGTCTAAATTCTATAATTCATTTTCAGATTTAAGCTGATTTACCAGAGAGCCTTAATTTAGAGCAGTTAGCTCCTCATAAAGTTTGCTTTCATTGAGTTAGGTTTAGTGTCTTGCCATAGACCTCTATTGGGGAATGTTAAACAACATGACTCATGAAGTGAATTGCTATGTTTGTCGTAAGGATCCCATCCTTTCCAGAGGTCAGCCTGACCATTTTCTTACAACTCTCAAATCTCTTCATTGTACTGTATGCAGGTAGATATTTTGAATGATTGGGTATAATCATACTGTTTCCCTACACAGTAATCTTAATTGGTTCTAGATTAACTGCAGAAGCAAATCCAAGTTTCTTTACAAGGCACTCAAAGTTTTTCCTGAAGTGGCCTCATATTACCTGCCTGCATCACCTCTTCCCTCTAGCCTCCCTACCCTTTGCTCCAACAATACTAAATGTGCAAACACAATTCCTTCCATCATTTGGCTTCTCAATTCCTCATTCTTGAAGCCTCAACTCCAAATGTTAATCGTCTGTAAGAAGTTAACCCCCTCCAGCGGACTTCAGTGCTTCTTTGCTTCAGTCCCAAATTTAAGTAGCTTTGACTGTTTTGTAACTGCATTTTTGTTCTATTTCATTTTGTCAATCTGTGTCCCCACTAAACTGCAACCCCATGGAAGGCAGGAGTGCCTACCCATTGCCATGCCTAACTTCAGTGCCCATAGCAGTGCCTGGGCTATGGCTACTGGTGCTTTTCTCTCTGTGGCATGCCAGCTGCCACCTTACCCTCTTTATTTATTTCTTTCTTTTTTTAAAATATGTTTATTAATTTCAGAAAGGAAGGGAGAAAGAGAGATGGAAACATCAATGATGAGACATAATCATTGATTGGCTGCCTCTTGTATACCCCCCACTGGGGATCCAGCCCAGAACCAGGGCATGTGCCCTGACCAGAAATTGAACTGTGACTTCCTGGTTCATAGGTCAATGCTCAAACACTGAACCATGCTGGCTGGGCCTTTCTCCTCTTTCTTTCTTCTTCTGATCTTCATCTGAGAAAGGGCTTGTTGACAATCTCAGTCAAGAGCTGGGAACATTGGGAAGACCAGCTTTGACACATTCTCAACTATTTTTTGGAAAAGGGTTCAGTCTTCTGATGGAAGTACTTGTCCAAAAATTCACCTCCGTTCTGATTTTGTGTGACATTTCCCATCATGTAGAACATGATTAGCTGTCTTTTCAAGTGCTCCGTTAGGCCAAGTCCATTAATGAGATTTAGTTTAGTCCAGTGTGAGTCAGAGCCAAGCATGTTTGCTCACAGATGCGCATTAAAGGAACAGGGTTTGACTGGTAAGTGGCAGCCCAATCTTTAGGGCTGAGGTAATTTTCCAAAGCTGATTTTCTTAGTGCTCAGCAAAGTAGAATGTAATTTTAATTTGCAAGGAGAACTTTGGCTTCCATGAATCGTAACTATCAGCTTTTTCTCAAAGTGTTTCTTCACAATGATGCCAGGGAGTTCAGAAAGGAATAGAGATACAAACAAATTTAATATAAAGGAAGTCCCAAACAAATTAAAAAGTCTGTCCTGAAATTTTATTTTACAAAAGGGGAAACAAAAAAGTTTAGCAAGTGTTCTAATTTAATGGCATCCAAATACTCATTTAGTACAAAGGTAAGAGCAAAATATCACAGGAATGTACATTTAAAGGTATTACAAAACCAATTTGAATCATGTTTTAGCTCACCAAGTAGTCAAAGGTGTCAAAGACATTTATCTTCTTGCATGAGTTGCTTTATATGGAAGATTCAAATTAGCAAAACTTTTTAATTGGTTCACTTCTACTGTGCAACATATAAAAACTTTATGGAGGCAACAATTCATTAGACACTGCAGCATCCGACCAGAGCATCAACTATTTATAATTCGGTCTGCTATTCAGACATGTGGCCACATCAGAATGAGATACGAGCAGCCACTAAGAGGGTAGATTTTCATTAACTATTCATTTCCTTTTGTAAAGCTGAGGGCCATAGAATTAATTCTTTCACCGCGGTCTTCCTATGTAAAATAATAGCTATGGTAGGAGTGCTCTTCAGGTATGCAGTGTGATAGAAAGATAATTCCAGTGCACATGACTGTACAATACAAAAGCTCCTGGATCATACAATTCTCTGTTCCCTGCTCTTTTTTTTCTCCTTCCTCTAATCCTATGATCTCTCTGAAATGTCAAGAGCAGGCCTCATAGGGATAGAAGACAGACTGCATATTGTTCTCATTTCTGATCCTTCCCTGGGACATTTGTTTGTAAGTACAGAGTTGGGAGGAATAGTTTAGGAATATTTAGCCTTGTATATACTAGTAAACAGGAGTGAGGGCCATATTAGTATATCCTGGTGGTCTGTGGAGGTAAGGGCTTTTATCGATACTTTGCCAATGACAGAACCCAGATCCAGGGGACATTGTTTTGCTAAAGTATCCTTGGGAGCACGAGTTTTCTTTTTTATCTTTATTATTATTTTTTTTAAACAGGGGATACAAGGAAGTAAGACTAGACTATGAAAAGCTAGGCATTATAAAAAATCAGCAGACATTCATTAGACTTAAGAAACAGTATTCCTTCTATTTAACAGGACTACCTAATGGCAGCTACTGTTATGTCTTTTTCACCTCATAGGAACAACGGTGTAAGGGTTGGGACAAAGGTGACTGGTGTGATTAAGCCTGGCGGTACCATTAGCCCAAGAGGATCAAAGCTTTGCTGGAGGGATAGGGGCAAGAATGGGTCTCAGTGTTAAGGTTAATGGAAATCAGGGTCAGCATCTCCTTTAGAGAATGTCAATATCCGCTGCCTACAGACTTCATCACATGGCTTTTTCCTTTCAAGGGATTGTGGTGAGTTTAGATGAGGAGTCATTTTTTTTGTTGCACTCCTTCCTCTGCAGCTGGGGTTTCTCAGAGAATTGCCTGACTGTGTCCAGCACACAATATCACGGAATGTGTCATATCCAAGAAATGTGCTAAGAAGCGACACAGTGGGGGCAGAGAGTCCTGCTGCTTCCTGTCCCTGCCCACCCAACATGGGGCGAGGTGGACCATGGGCAAGATGGTCCCACTCCACTTGCAAGGCACAGGATTTGGAAAATGTTTATTGTGCATCGTAATTAATAAAGATTATACTCATTACAAGCAAAATAGTGTTTATTGAGCACCAACTGCATGCTGAATCCAGTGCTGGGAGTTTACATACAATATCATATCATTATATTAAATCCTTGTTATCACCCTGAGAGATCAGCGTTATATACCTCATTCTCTAGAGTGAGGCTCAGAGATCTTGGGTAATATGTCTAAGTCACACTGTGAGTAAAGGGGAAGTGGGGATTCAAATCACGTCTGTCATCATCCTGCCTCTGAGTGCTTGTAGCATTTGCGAGCAGTCTCTGTTCATAGCCCCTTGACTCCCCAGGAGCTCACCAGCATAGAAGTTCCTTTACCTACTGGTGGCTTCCCACATCTCTCTAACCTACAGTGTTCTGGCTCCTGACCTGTGTGCTCAGTTACAACACAGGGCAGGTGGGAAGCGCTGAGTTAATGCCCCAGGAGCAACCCTGATCACTGAAAGTTGGAAATGGAAAGATTAGTACCTGTTTCCTTGCCCTTCAGCAATTCTGAGGTGTTTTCTACACTATCTCTCAGAGACTCCCTTGTGGCATAGACTCCCAGTTGCCCACAGGGTTATCCCTCATTAACCCATTTCTTCCTGGCCTTCCTTCCTTCCCTCTTCTCTTCCCCATTTGCTCATGGTGATCCCTGAGATCACCTTGCAAATACTACCTGCACCAAGGATCCAAATGAAGACAACCTTATACCCTTGCCTGCTGCTGGTTGCTGACAGAATTATGCAGCATTAAGACAGGTGAGAAAGACTCATTGCATATATCTGAAGACTCTGGGGACTCTGAAACCTAGCAGTCGCTTTTGGACACAGACAGAACAGGGAGTTTTAAAACGGCACAGACATTTCCCCCTTTTCAGTACAGTGGTCGTGTGGCAAAACCTATTTTTCCAAGTGTTTACACATGCTTCTAAGCCGGTAGTTTTCAGAATGAGGCCTTCAAGTTGACTAATAATGTAGGAGTAGCTTAGGAATAATAATACAAAGTTTAAACATGACCATGTGCTACCTAAATGCTCCCCCAAACCAGCGAGACTGAGTTAGAAGTGACACGAAGAAAAATGAGCTTGCTACATCTCATTAGGGATATACTGCTAGATTTGCATTTTTGTTTAATACTCAAATGTTGCCATATTATAGCTGAGTCATGACTTCAGCTTCCTATAACAAGTTGAAATGGGATTGGGTAAACAGACATCGAGAATACCAGTGAATTAATGAGAGTCTGGAAATGATGCCGGTAATCAGCTAGGCCTTGCCTATGGAACAGTGTGCTGGTGAGCATCCAGCCTCCTTTTGATCCTTTGGATTTGTCTTATTTAATAAATAGAATAAATTCAAGTGGTATCTCATTAATTGGGAGAAATGGGTATATCTGTAGGGAAGAAAAATTGGTGAAAAAAAAAAAAAAGACCATAGGTATATAGAAATCACACCAGCATCCTGATGATAATAAAAAAAAAGAAAAAAAAACTTCTGTGATTCCTAGTTTTCTATCATTATCAGAGAAGGAATATTGTCAACATAAGCATCGTATTCCAAATAGGATTTTTCCTCTACTGATGAGATAGTAGTTCATTTACACCCAATATTATAATGCAGTTTAAAATCATCCTTTCCCTTTCAATTTGCTTCCCTCTTTCAAGACCATCAGAGTCACAGTTATAAAGGAGATTTATGGCCTTAAAACATCATCTCATTTTCTTCCTTTTTGCTAACAAGTTGTTTAAAATAAGTATGATTTTCCTAATATTCATTTTTAGTATCAGGAATATACAATTTAGCAAGGAACATCAAAGAAATATACAATTTAGCAATTGCACTATTAATGCTGCAATTTAGTGACAAAACACCTCTCAGTTTTCAAGTGCCTTTTGCTGTATTTCTTCATTTCAAAGGATTTATTGTGTTATTTCCTTGGTTGCAATGGTAAGGTCCTGGTGTAATAGGCTTATTTTGATATTTTCTCCACAGTTTAAGTTATTTCAATAACAGCTAACTCTACCTTTGTATGATGCTCAGCAAACAGGAAAACAGTGGGTGTCCCATTTTGCTTTTACCTTCTCAGCGCCTTCAAGGGATCATTTCATTATTGACAAGTGTGTGCGGGATCTGATTACTGACTTGGAGGAGAGCCCTTTCTCCCTTCATTTGAAGCAAACTGTGGCTCCCTGGACATCCACTCTAATTTTAAACAAAATTTCAAGCCACCCCTACCACAAAAGCCTGAACCTCTAGGATGTAAATTCAGTAATGACATGGATCAGAAACAAGTCGTGGACAAATAGGCCTAGCCTCAGGCTGAGGCAATTAAGCAGAATCTAGTGCGTGGAGTGCTGTGGTTGCTCTCTCACTACTGGTTGAATTGGAATTTGATATAAGTGCATGTTAAACACTGTTTGCTAGAATTCTTACTTATTGTTTTTAAACATCCTACTCCGGGACTTGCAAATCTTATAATTTGGCTAGTGTGTGACAATCATAGGCAGAGATACCATAAACTGGATTCAGCCATTTGTAACTGGAATATAGTTGTAGTGTGTCCATGCAGGAGCATGTTTTTGAGCTTTTCTGAGGGGTGGAACAGAGAGCGATGTTAATCCTACTACCTGGCTTTATGGGCTTCATGCTTATGCCCACAGTAGGAGTGAACTGTGTGTGCCTCATGCAGGAAAGCCAAGTGTAAATTTCTCAGTTCCGGCAAACTCCTAAGGATCATTTCTGTTTTCATGCATCCAAAATTTAGAGCAATCATCATTCCATAAGCTACAAAATTAGGTATCTAAGTACCCTTTAAATAAATCGGACATCTGTTGAATTTCTATTTAATGTAAATAAGACCATGTGAAGGAAAATTTTAACAAAGAAAAATTTGAATACTCTGATACGTGCCATTTCTCCATATTCAATTTGTTTTTGAAATCAGTCATTGATTGCAAATGGTAATATTCTCAGAACCAATGACAGTGACTTTGTGTGGCCTGATGTGGCTCAGAAACATTCTTTAGGAGAACCATGCATCATCGGGCTATGAGAGGAGAGTCTTCATCCCAAGAATTTACTCTTTGTGGGCAGTGGACGTAGTCTCCTAACTGGTTGTCTTTTTTCTGCCTTTGATCCCCAGTGTAGTCTCAATACAGAAGCCAGAGGGATTCACCTAGTAAGGTTAGATCATGTTACTCCACCACTTAAAACCTCCAATGGAGGCCCATTTCATTTGCAGCAAAAGGCAGCAGACATGTGAGCTGCCTTCCAAGAGACTGCAGCGACAATTTGACCAAATGTTTTGTGGATATATATCATGTGATCCACAGCTTTCCAAGCTGAGTTGTTTATTTCTCATCTACTCAAAAACCAACTGTATATCAATGACATATATTTTAAGTTTTTGGTGATAGCACTCAACTTATTATATTAGTCAATGTAACACTACTTGCTATGAGAAAAATATGAAATATTTGTGGCTTAAAACAGTGCAAGTTTACTTCTCACTACCACAATACTTTGGGTCTGTTCTTGGTTGGGGGAGTCTTCCACATGGTCAATCAGGAACCCAGACTCCTTCACTCTTGTGGCTCTTCTCTGCTCTAGGTTCATGGAGACTGCATTCAGTCAGAATGTGAAAAAAGAAAAAGGGGAAAGTGTGCTACAAGATTTTCTACTCACATTCCATTGGCCAAAGCGCAGTCACTTGGTCATACTGGACTATACAGGATGCTGAGATTTGCAGTGAGTGCTTGGGAGGAAAAGAAAATAGGTTTGTTGATCAGCTAGTAGGTTCTGCCATTCTTTCTCTGAGTAGACATATGACATCTTAAATTATTTCTTATTTCCAAGTTGGTTAACCATTGTGGTTGGATTTTGTGATATATTCTTGGACAAGCATCAGAAGGGAAAGAGCAAGTCTCTGGAGTCAGATACACTGGCATGCTTACTAGCTGTGTGCCTTTGGGTGAGTTATTTAACCTCTCTGACAATTAGTTTCTTCATCTGCCCAAACAGGTAGAAAATACCTTTCCTGTGAAATGTTTGGATAGAAAATGTATTACAGATCAGAATAGCAGAGGTTAAGAGCACAGATCACAAGGCCAGCCTGCCTGGGTTTGAATCCTGGCTGTGCCCCTTATTTGCTGGATGATCTTGGATGAGCTTCAGTTTCTTCATCTTTAAAATGAGAATCATAATATTACCTGCCACACAAGGGTTTTGGGGGAATTAAATGAGCTAATACATGTAAAGCACTTAGAACAATGCCTAAAAACAGTGAGTGGTATACAAGTATTATCTCTAATCAAAGAGCATCTGGTGCATCTCATGGGCTCTGGATGAGGGTATTCTCTCCAGGCTTTGCTTGACATGGTCTCTTCTTTTCAGCGACTATTGAAGACTGAAAAACCCCAAAGGTCCCCTAAAAGGGCTCTTCAAAGGTAGGATTTCAGGCATATTAGTGGAGCTTTGTGCAGAGAGTCCTGCCAAATGACCACCTACTTTGACTACTGCTTTTGGGCCCTGGAGGAAAATGCTTAAGAGAGGACATTTATCCAGGGCTCTTTAAAAAATGGGCGATGTGAGGTTTAATAGCACAGGACTCATTACCAATTAGGGTGCACAGTGGAGAGGGGAGGCTATTTAGGGTTTCAGGCTAATCTAAGTAGAAGATTACAGTCTGAAAAATTGTTTAAAGAGAAGTATAATTAGAATAATGGGACAACTTAATGAGAAATCAATGCTATTAATGTAAGTGCTAATTACGGCATTAGAACATTTATCCAAATCCCTTCTCCTTAAAACTGAAAATATGAAATTAAGTTACCACAGTAGACAGTTTGTGTAGAGGGACTCACAGATCTTGGATTACTCTGGAAAAATCTGCCAGGAACAATTTGTCATTGTACCAAACATCAAGCTGAACCCTCTCAGTTTCAAGGAGAGAATGTGTATGGAAGGACCATATTTTTACTCCACTCATAATTGGTCATTTTAGGCCTCATGGGTTCTGGGCATTAGGAGTGCCTTAATGCTATTTGAAATGGACCTTTTACCTCCTTCCCTTAAAAGTGTTGGCTTGCTGAATGTGGGTATTTTTGATAATGCCACAAAAGTTGGTATTCTGAGTGTTGTGAGCACGCTCTGGCTTGGACTAACTGGAGATTGTTTGGGGTGAAATGGACAGTGGTGCATTCCTGGCAGAGAGAATGGTGTTGGTCCTACAAGTCCAAAGGCATGTGACAATACAAGTATCCTGCAGAGGGAGGTTAAAAGCCCAGCGGTTTGAGGTATTCAAGTACAACAAACTGTCTCCTTGGGGTCACTGTGAATTTTAGTTGGAGCCCAGGGAGTACCTTTTGGGGAAGTGAGAGCAGTCCAGAAGTAAGGTGTAGATCCAGGGACCAGGAGCAGGAGGCTCAGCTTTCCTCTCCCAAATAGTAGGGATCGAGTTTTTCTTTTTAATTGTGAGAAAACATATGTAACACAAAATTTTCTATTTCAACCATTGTAACTGTACAATTCAGTGACATTAATCACATTCACAATGTTTTGCAACTATCACCACTATCTACTAGTATTTCCAAAGCTTTTTCATTTACCTCAAACTGAAATTCTAACCATTAAGCTATAACTCTCTCAGTCTCTCCTCCATCCAGCCCTTGATACCTCTAACCTATTTTCTGTCTCTATGACTTTTTCTATTTTAGATATTTCACATAAGTGGAATATTTGTCTTCTTGTGTCTGGGTTATTCACATAGCATAATGTTTTCAAGGTTTATCATGTTGTAGCATGTATCAGAATTTCTTTGCTTTTTTTTTTTCAATCCTCACCTGAGGATATTTTTTCATTGATTTTCAGAGAGAGGGAAAGACAGAGAGAAAAATTAATGTGAGAGAAACATATTGATTGGTTGTCTCCTGCACCCGCCCCGACCAGGCCCCGGGCCGGAAAGGAACCTGCAACCTAGGTACATGCCCTTGACCAGAATCAAACCTGGGCCCCTTCAGTCCACAGGATGATGCTCTATCCACTGAGCAAAACTGTCTAGGGCAGAATTTCTTTGCTTTTTAAGGCTGAGATAATATTCCATTATATATATATATGTGTGTATATATATATATATATATATATATATATATATATATATATATTTATTTATTTATATATGCCACATTTTATTTATTCATTTCTCTATCAATGGGCATTTATGTCATTTCCACCATTTGGCTATTGTGAATAGGGTTGCAGTGAACATTGGTGGACAAGTGTCTGAGCCCCTGTTTTTCAGTTCTTTGGGGCATATACCTAGGAGTGGAGTTGATGGTTCATGTGATAACTCTAAGTTTAGCTTTCAAAGGAACAGCCAAACTGTTTTCCTGAAGTTGTTCTTCAGGACTGTGAAGCTGGTGACAGGTGTATACAGTAGAAATAAGGATGAGGACTGACACTAGGAAGTGGAGTGAAGGGGAAG
Organism: Eptesicus fuscus; assembly: GCF_027574615.1. Classification (NCBI taxonomy): domain Eukaryota; kingdom Metazoa; phylum Chordata; class Mammalia; order Chiroptera; family Vespertilionidae; genus Eptesicus; species Eptesicus fuscus. Next base: position 90,914,908 of record NC_072479.1, on the reverse strand, counting down.
ACACTGGACCCCAGGAGCAGAGCAGAAGCCCCAGCGAGTGGTCTGCCATGGACAGAGCTTGCATTTCTAACATCCTCAAATGTGGTCTGTGGACCAGCACTGGCTTCATGTGGGCCTTGATTGGACCAGTAGCATCTCAGGGCCTGGCTCAGAAGTACTTGCTTGTGCTTCTCTAATTTGTATGAGCATCGGCATATCACCCAGGCACTTTGTTAATGGGTATATGCTGAGTGGAGTGATCTGAGAGTCTGTGTTTCCAACACTCTCCCAGGTGATGATGAGTGTCAGTAATGTCTGCATATTGGAATCATCCGCTGAGATTTTCATACATCCCAATGTCTGGGCCCCACCATAGGTTTTCTAATTTAATTGACTTGGGGTGGACCTGGGATTTAGTGTTTTAGTAACATTATACACCAGATTCTATTGTGCAGCTCGGGTTGAGAATTTCTACTGTGGATTTGGACATTGTCTTATCTCTTGCATGTGTGTCCTCCTGCCCTCTTTCCTGCTTTCTTTCCAAACTCTTCTGCTTAAAACTGGGTCAGATTCCCAATTGATTGCTCTCTCTGGCTCCTGTTTATCATTCACATTGCCCACAGATTAATCTCTCAAAAGCCAGTTCTGAATAGACTGCTCATTTACAATAACCTTCAATGATTCTCCATTGCTCTCCATGAATAAAAGGACCTTGCACCTGTTTTTTTAAGGTAGCTCCTTGGGGTAGCTCCTACTTACCTTTTCAGCATGTCTGCCTCTTGACTGAGTCCTATATGTCAGGAAAACTAAACTTGAGACTTTTCCTCTCTTTCTGGTTTTGCTTGGGTTGACTATCTCTATCTTTTCTACCTACATATCAGTCAAGGCAGGTAGGTAGAAAAGATTAACCAGATGGAGAGTCAACCCATACCTATTCTTACCCTATGAAAGCCTTTCCTAATCTTTGCAATTGATGTAATCCTTTTTTCCTCTAGCATTTTATTTGTGACTTTCTTATGTAATTTACCTCACCTGCCCTTGTATTTCTGGAATTAGCATTCTTCTCTTACCCTCCTTACTGAATTGTAAACTCTTTGGGGGCCAGAGCCTCGTCTTGTTCGTCTCTCTCCCCTGCTGGGCCTTCTACAGTGCCTTCACATAGTAGGGATCCACACCAATGGGTTAAATTGTATTGACTTGAGTAATTTACCTCCATGTTACTAATTCTAATTTGACCTCTCTGCCATTTACTGACATTTTAATTTCACTGCCTAACATTTAGTAAATCCTAGGGATTTTATTTAAATAAATGCTTCTTGATCCCCGGCCAATATGGCTTGATTGGTTGATCTTTGTCCCATGCACTAAAAGATCACCAGTTTAATTCCTGGTCAGGACACATGCCCCGTTTGTGGGTTCAGTTCCTGGTTGGGGCATATGTGGGTGGCAACCAATTAATGTTTCTCTCTCTCTCTCCCTCTCCCTTCCTCTCATTCTAAAGTCAATGAAAACATATTTTAAAAAAATTCTTTTTGGAAAGCACCAAATGTTCTTCATAAACACATGATATAGCTTCCACAGTATCTTCAAAAGCGTATAATGTTTTTAACTGTTGATTCTTTGTACAAGTTTGTTAGCATTTTAGCTTCTTTGTATCCCGAGACAGTGTGGAATCTGGTAGGAAGTCAGAGGCCACATTCATTTCACTTTCAAAGACTCATTATGTTCCTAAAAGCTTGGGAGTACAGTGGTAATGAGCCTTGGTTCTGGGGAGCCCATCCAGCTCCCACTCCTCCTCACTGTTCGGGTGGGGACCTCTGTGGTACTTATGTGTGTGATGGGACTTGGAAGGTAATGACGTTTCCTGCAATTAAATCATGTCCTGTAGGAACAATTATGAGGAATCCCCTCTCATTTGGCACAATGAGATATAAACATTTTCTAACGGGCTAATTACTGTAGCTATCTTTTTTTTTTTAAGCAAAAATGTCAATGTGTAGGATTTAATTAGTCTGTCCTAGGATTATCATATAACTTCTTAGTTTAGTCAGTCTGTCAGCATTTTCAGAATTTGGAAGGATGTCAGGAGCTTTCACCTATACACTCACATGAACTTTTAAAACTTACAGAAAAATTACTAGAGCAGCAGGTAAAGTTTCCAGAAATAAAATCTTCTAAGTTAGATGGGTGGACTAGTTGTGACCAAAGGAATATTTCATCTGTGGAAAGTGTGAAAAAGCAGGCCATTGTTCTGATTGCTACATTGGAGGACCAAGGTGGTTCAGATATTGTGGTCTCTGATTTAGACTTGTTTGGTGTCTAGTAGTGGAACCCGGTTAAGCTACATAGGAATTTATTGGCAGGATGTTGGGTACTGCACAGAATGCAGAAGACTTTGAATAGCTCAGCCATGCAGAGTAGAGATCAGGGCAGTTTTTGGGATGTATGTAATAGGACCTCTTCAGAATTCTGCTGATGGGATGAATCTGTTGCAAATAGCTCAGTTCTTTTGGTTTTCCAAGGAAACAGAGTTGGGTTGGCCCATCTTGGGTCATGGAATGGGTTGAATAGTGTTTCCTCAAAATTCATGTCCACCCAGAACCTCAGAATGTGTAACTTTATTTGGAATAAAGGTCTATGCAGACGTAATTAAGGTAAGGGTAGAGATAAGGCCCTACTGGATTAGGGTGAGCCCTGCATCTTGATGAGTATGTCCTTATATAAGAAGAGGAGAAGACAAAGAGTCAAGAAGAAGGATGCAATGCAACATGGGAGGCATGTGTCTATGAGCTAAGGAACACCAAGGATTGCCAGGAACCACCATAAGTTGGAAGGGAGGTATGGGACAGTTTCTCCCTCAAAGCCTCCAGAAAAATACAAACCTGCTGACACCATGATTTTGGACTTAGATCTTCCTAAATTATGAGAGAATAAGTTTTTCCTTGTTTTAAGCCACCACTTTTGTGGTAATTAGTTTCAGTAACCTTAGGACACTAGTACAGTCATATGTCCATTCTTTATCCAGGAAGGGTAGGCACATTAGTGGAAAACATCACGGTCACTCTATGCAAGGATATAGAGGGACTTCCCCAAAGAAATTCCAGTGGTTTCCTCCAAAGAAAAGAGCATGGATGAGTGGATAAAAACCACAGAATGTCTGTTATACACTGTGAACCATAAAAGTCTTTTCCCTGCATTCCTACTTCCCCTGAGGAGGCTGGGGGACAAAGATGGGAAATGCACTGTGCCTCAAGTAAAATGTTGAACCCTCCTTCCTCCCGCTTCCCCCAGATTGACCAAGTTTCAGCAGATAATGCTACAAGTCTTTTGGGGAAGAATTGGTGGTGGTGTAGGCGAAAAAAGATACAGAAAGACAAAGTGTAGGACAAAGGTCTTGTTTCTATGGTGAGGATATATGATATTGATCAGGAAGGAAATCTATGAAATGAATGAAAATTTAATGCTGTATTAACTGAAAGAAGCCTGGATATAATGAGCCCACCTCATTCCCTGACTGGGACATTGTGACAAATACGGGTTGAAAATAATCAAAAGAATAAATTCTTGCCTGTGTGCAGAGAATCACAATGGGCTGAATAGCAATGGTCGATCTTGTTTGAGTGATTCTGTATCCATTCCCCTTAAGTTACTTTGGTATTTGGTGGCCAGAGAGATATCCCTTTGGTGTTTTTTCTTTGCAGCTCTAATGAAAACAAAACAAAACAAAAAACAAAACCTTATTGAAGGCTTCCTATGAGCCCAACACCATGCTAAATGTGTTACACATGCATCATTTTATGTACTCCTCCTCATATAACTCAATGTTGTGGATACTGTTAGTGGCTCTTAATTGTGGGGTACGGAAACAGAGGTTTAGGCAGGTTATGTAACTTGCCATGGGTCACATAACTGGTAAGTGGTGCTGCCAGAATTCAAACCCCAGAGTCTTGAGCCCAGAGCCTAAATTCCTGAATAATTGTTTAGCTATTATGTATACCGTAACTGTAAGTATGTATGTCATTTTATTAAAGAACTAAATTATTATTTTCTTTGGTTGTGGTTATCCTCTTCCCTTCAAAAGCCCAGAAGCCTTGCTCCTGGGGCATGTTCCAGGGAAACTTTCAAAAGTCAATGGAATGAATCCGAACTTTCTTTGTGCCATGAAGTGTATTGTCTGCTAAGCTAATCTCTTTCCTACTGGGGAATATGTATAATACAAACTGGTTTAGCTAGACTGAAAATCAATCATCAAGGCCATTGATGATGCTAAAAAAAAATCAAAAGTAGTTAGCATACAAATGAAAGTGATTCCCTATAACTCTGTGTGGGACAAATTTCCCGAACCACACCAATAAATCAAGGTTGTGGAGGCTCAGTTATAAAGGAAGATAGATTGAACAATTGTCCTGTTACAAACAAGCTGTTTTGTACTATGTATCTATCAGCTAGTTATTCGGATTTAATTTAGGAATGTGCAAAGTAAACACGGCCAAATATATTTAAATACACTTGAATTAAAAGTTGCCAAGTTAGTTCTGGAATCTTTAAAGTGCTTTTTGTGTAACTGTAATTAGAAATTCTTCACTATTAAAGAAAGTAGTCTGCAAAAGACTTCCTCCCCCTTTTTTTGTGTGTGTCCATTCTTTGAGGTTAGTTTTTGTTGTTTGTTAATTGGCAGCTTTTTAAATTTACAGGACCCACTGTTGGAGCACACCCTCTCAGCTGTGTTGAATGACTTCCCGGGTGGCTGGGATTTTGGAGATACAGATGAAGGCAGACAGATAATGCTGCTTCCGGTTGTCCTTATCCCAAGAAACTTGCTGCCTGCCTGACGCCTCGGGACTCTGTCAGGTACTGAGGTGATTTGTATTAGGACTTCGGGGCTGTAGGTCAATAGAGAGGATGCTTTTCTGGACTGGCTCTTGGTTCTTTCTTCTAATCCACTCAGAGTTGACCCAAAACACACAAGCGTCTTGGGAAGGCCAATAACGTGATGCTCTGGATAGGGTAATTTTTGAGCATAGCTTTTGCACTGGTAACATCAAATAATTGTTCAACATCTTTTTTTTTTTTTTTTTTTTATCTTTCCTTGCAATGAAAAAGTTTTTATTTTATTTTATTTTATTTATTTATTTATTTTTTTTTTTTAAATTTCTTTATTGATTAAGGTGTCACATATTTGTCCTCATCCCCCCATTCCCTTCCCCCCCCTCTCCCCACGCATGCCCCAACCCCCTGTTGAACTTAACCGTTGGATAGGCTTATATGCATGCATACAAGTCCTTTGGTTGAACTCTCCCCCCGCCCCCCACCCTCCCCCTACCCTCCCCTATCCTCCCTCTGAGGCCTGATAGTCCGATCGATGCCTCCTTGCTTCTGGTTCTGTTCTTGTTCCTCAGTCTATGTTGTTCATCATTTCCCCTAGATGAGCGAGATCATATGTCACTAGATATATACTAATAAGCACTGAATGTGAGACGAGCAATAATAGTTATGCTGACAGGCAAATGAATCAGTCTGTAGCGAGCTTCCCCCTGGACCAACAGTTCTTTTGAGACTCAATTTCAATGTCCAGTAGTTCCTTATGTGTACATGTCAGCACTGACCCCCCAGCTCTGGATGGTGGACAAATGGCGGTAACGGAGGTCCGACTCCCTCTGGTTTGGTCTCGGCCGAACCCAGGGGCACGGCGTCACCCGGACTAAGGGGCACGTGGCCTCACCCATACCCAAGGGGCGCGTGGTCTCACCCGGGCCTGGGACCCAGCCTCACCCGGATGGATCCAGGGGCACACGGCCTCACCCGGACCCAGGCTCTGGCTTCACCCGGACCCAGGGACACTTGGCCTCTCCCAGACCCAGGGCCACTTGGGCTCACCCGGGCCTAGGTGCACGAGGCCTCATCTGGATCCAGGGACACATGGTCGCACCCGGACCCAGGGACGCTTGGCCTCTCCCAGACCCAGGGCCACTTGGGCTCACCCGGACCTAGGTGCACGAGGCCTCATCTGGATCCAGGGACATATGGTCGCACCCGGACCCAGGGACACTTGGCCTCTCCCAGACCCAGGGCCACTTGGGCTCACCCGGGCCTAGGTGCACGAGGCCTCACCCGGATCCAGGGACACATGGTCTCACCCGGACACAGGGACGCTTGGCCTCTCCCAGACCCAGGGCCACTTGGGCTCACCCGGGCCTAGGTGCACGAGGCCTCATCCGGATCCAGGGACACATGGTCGCACCCGGACCCAGGGACGCTTGTCCTCTCCCAGACCCAGGGCCACTTGGGCTCACCCGGGCCTAGGTGCACGAGGCCTCATCTGGATCCAGGAACACATGGTCTCACCCGGACCCAGGGACGCTTGGCCTCTCCCAGACCCAGGGCCACCCGGGCTCACCCGGACCTAGGTGCACGAGGCCTCATCTGGATCCAGGGACACATGGTCGCACCTGGACCCAGGGACGCTTGGCCTCTCCCAGACCCAGGGCCACTTGGGCTCACCCGGACCTAGGTGCACGAGGCCTCATCTGGATCCAGGGACACATGGTCGCACCCGGACCCAGGGACGCTTGGCCTCTCCCAGACCCAGGGCCACTTGGGCTCACCCGGGCCTAGGTGCACGAGGCCTCACCCGGATCCAGGGACACATGGTCTCACCCGGACACAGGGACGCTTGGCCTCTCCCAGACCCAGGGCCACTTGGGCTCACCCGGACCTAGGTGCACGAGGCCTCATCTGGATCCAGGGACACATGGTCGCACCCGGACCCAGGGACGCTTGGCCTCCCCCAGACCCAGGGCCACTTGGGCTCACCCGGACCTAGGTGCACGAGGCCTCAACCGGATCCAGGGACACATGGTCGCACCCGGACCCAGGGACGCTTGGCCTCTCCCAGACCCAGGGCCACTTGGGCTCACCCGGGCCTAGGTGCACGAGGCCTCATCTGGATCCAGGGACACATGGTCTCACCCGGACCCAGGGACGCTTGGCCTCTCCCAGACCCAGGGCCACTTCGGCTCACCCGGGCCTAGGTGCACGAGGCCTCACCCGGATCCAGGGACACATGGTCTCACCCGGACACAGGGACGCTTGGCCTCTCCTAGACCCAGGGCCACTTGGGCTCACCCGGGCCTAGGTGCACGAGGCCTCACCCGGATCCAGGGACGCATGGTCTCACCCGGACCCAGGGACGCTTGGCCTCTCCCAGACCCAGGGCCACTTGGGCTCACCCGGGCCTAGGTGCACGAGGCCTCATCCGGATCCAGGGACGCATAGTCTCACCCGGACCCAGGGACGCTTGGCCTCTCCCAGACCCAGGGCCACTTGGGCTCACCCGGGCCTAGGTGCACGAGGCCTCACCCGGATCCAGGGACACATGGTCGCACCCGGACCCAGGGACGCTTGGCCTCTCCCAGACCCAGGGCCACTTGGGCTCACCCGGGCCCAGGTGCACGAGGCCTCACCCGGATCCAGGGACACATGGTCTCACCTGGACCCAGGGGCGCTTGGTCTTTTCCAGACCCAGGGGCACGTGGCCTCACCCGGGCCTAGGTGCTCGAGGCCTCACCCGGATCCAGGGACACATGGTCTCACCCGGACCCAGGGACGCTTGGCCTCTCCCAGACCCAGGGCCTCTTGGGCTCACCCGGGCCTAGGTGCACGAGGCCTCATCTGGATCCAGGGACACATGGTCTCACCCGGACCCAGGGACGCTTGGCCTCTCCCAGACCCAGGGCCACTTGGGCTCACCCGGGCCTAGATGCGCGAGGCCTCAACTGGATCTATTGACCCCTGGCCTCACTCGGACCCAGGGGAGCGCGGCCTCCCCCAGACCCAGGGGCGCTTGGCACCTCCGCAAGAGTCCCGCCTCTCCCCGCAGGCATCTGGGTCTCCCACGGGTCCCCAGAAGCTGGATTTCAGTGTGATGGAGAGCTAATCTCCCCTAGGTTTGGAACAAAAGCCCCTTTCCCCCGCCACCAACCAGACCCACGCGCCTCCACACCTCATCCCCTCCGATTTCGCTGGTTTCCTCTTCCCTCTTAGCTATAAATCTACCATTCAGCCATCTCTCCTGTAGTTCTGGATGGCAGAGGCTCTGTCCTCCATTCGTGCCCCTGAAATTGCTGTGCGCGGTGGAGTTCGCAGTTCCTTTGTTTAACTTAGCCGCCTTCTTGATTCTCCTCTGTCAAAATGGCTTAAAGGGCTTGAATGTAAGATGAGAACTCCTAAGAATCCTCCAAATCGGTGTTGGCGGCCTCCCGGGCCTCGAGGATCTCACTGCGCAGTTCGGCCAGGTCGGTGGCGCGGATGCGCCCCTCCTGCAGAAAGATGGTCTCTTCCTTCACAGAGAGCCGCTGCGCCGAGTCCGCGGCCGCCACCACAGCAGCTGCTGCGGCGCCCACGAGCCCATGGCCCCGGCTGCGGTGCTGACTGAGAGGAGCAGCCGCCCGGTCTGGGGAGACGCGAGCAGCAGTCGCCACCCTCACTAATCCATGTTCCAGTTGTATTTCCGAAACTGCCATGTGAGGCAACACATCAGCCTTCACCTCCGCCGTCATCTTTTTCGAATTCCCCAATTTGTTCTTCTTAATCCCTTGAATTCAGTCAACTCTACTGAGGTCTAGTGGCGCTGGGAGGTGCACGGAGAGGGCGCCCGGGCCTCCGTCCGGTGTGCGGGGCGCGCGGCCCGCGGAACCAGGCGCGCGGGGGCCTCGCGGCGGGGATGGGCGCTGGGCTGCCGCCGGGCTCCGGGCACCGCTGCCGCCGCGGCGTCCCCAGTGCCCCGGGCCGGGCGGCCTGCGGGGGCGGCGCAGTTGCGAAACTGAGTGAGTATCTACAGTTAAGTCTTGATTGTTGTTGGTGTCACTAGGAGGAATTGTCCTCCAGGCCAATTGTCCATGAGGACCCTCTTTGTCTATATAGGAAGAGTTGCTGTGCAGGAGACATGAGGCTCCTGTGTCTGTGTCCCTCTGTATTCCTTGCAAACACCTCTGAGAGAAACGCGCCCTGGAGTTTCGCCCGCTGCCTGGAACTGGGTTTCAATGTAGTTGGAACTGGGTCTCAGCGCAGTCTGGCGCCTTTGTCTCCTTCCCAGCAGGGCCATTCAGTGGCGCAGGCAACAGTCCCTCCTCTGCGCGCCCTCCCGTGTGCGCCTCTGGAGCCGCCGCTCCTCTGTGCCTCTGCCCCACAGGCCAAATTCATTCCCCCAGCATGTGCCTGGCTTCCCAGGGTTTCACCCGGAACTGGGGTTCAGTGCAGTCGGAACTGGGGTTCAGCACGGTCCGGAGCCCTTGTCTCCTTCCCGCTAGGGCAGTTCAGTGGCGCAGGCAACAGTCCGTCCTTTGCGCCCCTTCCTGTGCGCGCCTCTGGAGCTCTGCCTTCCGCCGCTCCTCTGTGCCTGCGCCCCACAGCCCAGATTCATTCCCCCAGCCTGCGCCTGGCTTCCCAGGGTTTCGCCCGGAACGGGGTTCAGTGCAGTCGGAGCCGGCGCTCAGCGCAATCCGGAGCCTTTATCTCCTTCCTGCCAGTGAACGCCGGCCAGGCCGTCAGCCGCCCCTTCCTCTCCGGCTCCATCCTCCCCGCAGGCGCGCGTGCTCGTGTCTCCGTCCGTTTCTCCATACCTCAGACTTTTGTGGCTCCCCTGACTGTCCCCGTGGCCTTCTCCTTCTCCCCAGCTGTGGGCATTTCAGTCCACCAACTTTCCTGTGGTTCTGGACGATGACCGTTCTGACCTCTAGTTGTATTTTTGAAATTGTTGTGCCCGGCTGCGGGTTAGGTGTTTAATCTATGGCGCCATCTTGGTTTCTCTCTGTTCAACATCTTTTTAGAGATGTGGGGACGTTGGAAGTGGAGGACCACTTGTGGTAGCTCAGAACTTCTCCTGTTGTGCTGCAAGATCTAACCAGATGTGCTTGCTATACCCTGCATGGGGTGTAATATGCATATAATATACATATAATAATATTATCTAGCTTACAGGATTGTTTTGAGGCTTAAATGGGATAATCCACATAGAGCCATTAACACAGGTCCTGGCATACAAAGATCTGGCAAAAAATGTTATCTATTATTATTAGTCTAACCAAAGTCCTGGAATTAGTGAACATTGACACCACTCACTTACTACCTCTTTGAGTCTCCATTAGCTCATCTGTGATGTGCATTTAAGAGGGTCTTCTTTAGCTATTCTGTGAGGTTGTTTAATATTGAAACACAATGATGCCTCCCATTATGATATATAAACTGTAATATCAATGGTGGGAGCTGAACACTATTGTTCAGTAAGACTATGGCAGCTTTCCTCATGTGCCCCATGGGGTCTGGTTTGTTATCGCCAGGGTTCAACAGACAATTCAGCAAGGTCTTATTCCACTCTGGGTCTCTGGCTTTACAATCTGTATATACATATGCAATCTACACTAATAAAAGAGAAACATGCAAATTGATCATCACTCTGCTACGCCCACTAGCCAATCAGGAGGGAATATGCAAATTAGGACAAAGATGGCAAGCGCCCAGCTGCTTCAGGCATGGAGTGGTTGGGCAGGGCAGGACGCCTGCTATGGGTGTGTGTGTGGGGGGGTGACAGGGGTGGGTGAAGGGATCTACAGGAGTGGCACTCTGGCTGCAGCAAAGATGAAGATTGCAGACTCCGGAGTCTGCAGTGAAGACAAAGATGAAAGAGGGCATACTCCTGCCTGAGTCTGTAGCCAAGATGGCAGACTCTGGCTGGAGTCTGCAGCAAAGGCGGCAGACTCTGGCTGGAGCGAAGGCCTGGGTCCCGGGTGCCGGAGGAAAACCAGTGCTGGAAGCCAAGGGAAGGAAGGCCTATTGCACGAATCTCTTTATGCAATGGGCCTCTAGTCCCATATAATAAAGAGGTAATATGCAAATTGACCCTCACACCCTCGCATCACAAGATGGCCGCCCCCACGTCATCACAAGATGGGCGCCCCATGTTGTCACAAGATGGCCACCTCTACATCATCACAAGATGGCCACCCCCATGTCACAAGATGGCCACCCCCACGTCATCACAAGATGGCCACCACAAGATGGCCACTCCCACATTGTCACAGGATGGCCAGCAGAAGAGGGTAGTTGGGGACTACCAGGCCTGCAGGGGAGGGAAGCTGGGGGTGATTGGGCTGGCAGGGGAGCAGTTAGGTGTCAATCAGGCCAGCAGGGGAGCGGTTAGGGGGCAATTAGGCAGCCAGGTAGGCGAGTGGTTAGGAGCCAGCAGTCCTGGATTGTGAGAGGGATATCCAACTGCGGGCGGTTAGACATCCTGAGGGGTCCCAGATTGGAGAGGGTGCAGGCTGGGCTGAGGGACACCCCCCGTGCATGAATTTCGTGCACTGGGCCTCTGGTCCTATTAATAAAAGGCTAATAGCAAATTGAGCAAATGGCAGAATGACCGGTTGCTATGATGTGCACTGATGACCAGGGTGCAGATGCTCAACACAGGATCTTCTCCCTGGTGGTCAGTGCACTCCCATAGGAGGAGCGCTGCTCAGCCAGAAGCTGGGCTCTGGCAAGCTCAGCAGCAGTGGTGGGAGCCTCTCCTGCCTCCACGGCAGCACTAAGGATGTCCGACTGACAGCTTAGGCCTGCAGGGAGCGGCTAAGCTGTCATTTGGACATCCCCCAAGGGCTCCTGGTCTGTGATAGGGCGCAGGCCGGGCTGAGGGACCCTCCTCCCCCGAGTTCATAAATTTTGTGCACTGGGCCTCTAGTACTATATATATATGATGAGTGGGAGACTTAAGTTACCCCGAGTTCATAAATTTTGTGCACTGGGCCTCTAGTACTATATATTTTTTCAGATATGATGAGTGGGAGACTTAAGTTACTTATATGGTTACTTATATGTAACCAGCTGGGTGACCTTGGGCAAGTCAACTAACCAAATGGGCCTTTATTTTACTATCTGACAAAGGGGCTGGATTAGACAACTCCTGAGGTCCTTTGGAGCTCAATGATTTTATGATTCTAGGTATTTGGGGTTGGGGTCAGGAGTTCAAATTTTCTTTAATGTCATAAGATCTAAATCTTTCCTTTGAGGGGATGCATTTTATCATGAACATCAGTTACCGAGGCTTCCAGCTACAAATCAAGAATAAAGTAGAGGGGGTAGTTCCCAGGTGTGATGAAGGAGAAGAATGTCCTTCTGCCAGATATTTAGAAAATGGCAAAATTTGCATTGAAAGTATATTATTAGTGATAAAAAAATAATGATTAATGCCATTTCATGTTCCTTTCACAAGTCATGCTAGATAATGAACAATGATAACACTATGCATGATTGCTGATTCTTATGACATTCAAAACAGATTCAAAATTCCTATTCCACATACAGGACTCAGTTAGGGCACTGTATTAAATTCAGACTTAGGGATCAGATTTAAAATTCAAATGCATATTCTCTTTGCATATCTATTTTGACACAGCATTACAAATTACTGACTATAATATGAATTAAAGATGGACTTTTGCACAATGGGAGAAACATTAAAAGAAATCCTATTTAAATCCCTTTCAGACCCCCTCCTCATATTTACCCCTCAATGTATCTGCTAATTATCAAAAGTATTATTATTTAAACAATAATTTGTTCATTTACTTTTTATTATTTTCTACCTGTAGCAACTGCCAAGAAGCAATGTTGATACCTTGAGTCACAATTAGTTCACTGTGATGTTTGTAAATGAGAGAATTTTAAAGTATTTTGACTTAGCTACATTATAGTATTTAACCAATGCATATTAGTGTAGGCAGAACTGATATAAAAAGGAACAGAGTGGCAAATGTGCTTCTAAGAATATTATAATAGAGCCAGTGAAATGTGCAAAATGACAAATTAAATTTAATGTTCAGGTACATTGCCAATTTGTTTGGGGGGTAAAAAGCAACACCCTTTGCTAACCCAATAAGAACTAATCAGATTTTAATTACTCTATGTGCAACCTGGACTGCTTAGCACATTTATTCAGAGTAATCATTGGGGCATCTCAAGCCAAATGGCTGAAAATTTCCATCTTCTTAAACCATGGGTATGGTTCTCTGTTAATCATTTTTGTACCTTCTAATTTTGTTTTTTGTGTTGTTTTTTTTTTTTTGCAACCTCATTTCGTCCATGACATTAATAATTTCCTTTGGGTTTTTCTTTTTTAATGGAGGGGAACAATTTGCTATTTTGTATAAATGAAGTTGATGCCAGCCTCCTCGCTCAGGCCCTAAAATTGTTTATCTAGGCTTGTGGAAATATTCTCCCTGCTTTCATCTACCAGGGAAGCTCCTTGAGGTTAGGGGGGCAGCTTGTCATTACAGAGATGGAGCCTGACATTTTGGCCTCATTAACGTGGTGCTGTAACAAATCAAGAGAACCTCAAACCTAATTTAGCAAAACAACCAAGCCCATAGGAAAGGGCAGGAAAAGAAAATCAGAGGTGCTGAATTCAATAAACTTTTATTATTGACCTTAAAAATCTTTCTTAAAATTGCCAGAAGCTTCCAGCTTTGTGCTGGTACTTAGGAAGCTCCACTCAAATGCTAGCAAAGTTACCACACGAGACTCAGTAGATACAATGAGATCCAGAATTGCATTCCTTTATATGTTTCTTGAATTCCTGGAGGTCGTTGTTTAGCCTTCAATAAAATCAACCCTGGACTAATCAATGAGAAATTGCGGAGAATATGAATCTTGCAGAATCAATAATTCGTATAATAATTACACAAGCATATTAGAGAAGCATGGTAGTGCATCCCCAAGCAAATCTCAGGGAGCATGCTCTGGAAATCTTTAAAACTCAGCCAGATGTAATGAAGTTTTATATACTTTGCTCTGGTTTAGGATAATCCTGGAGTTTTAAGAAAAAGAATATTGTAAGGTTTTCTTCTACTTTATGTAAGTTAAAATATTAACATATATAACTCTTTGAAAAGCCAAATTGCTAGTGAGTAAAAACTTACATGAATTTTGAAAGAAAAGGGACTTGTTGGTCCTAGTTGCAGGATCCTGTCATATGTCTGAAATACCAGATCTATTCTCTTCCCATCACCCTTCCTATAGGCAGTCCCAGTAACTGCTCATGGCTGCATTTTAATGATCTGCTACAAGACTCCTTTTCCTTTTACCAGCCCAGGTCATTAGAACTAGAAGCCCTTTAAGTCTCGCTCAGCCTAGTTTTCTCATCCCCAAAATGGGTACTTCAATCATGCCAAATATATAAGGTGAAATATTGGTAAAGCCCTGGCCAGTGTGGCTCAGTTGGTTGGGCATTGTCCTGTGCTGGTTCAATTCCTGGTCATACCTGGGTTGTGGCTGGATCCCTGGTAGGAGGTGTGCAGTAGGCAGCCAATCAATGTTCTCTTTCACATTGATGTTTCTCTCTCCCCCTTCCTTTCTCTCTAAAAATCAGTTTTAAAAAATCTTAAAAAAAAACCACATTGATAAAATGTGCTTTGTAAATTGTTTACCCTTCAATAGTTCCAGGATAGTTTCTTGATCTGGAATAACTTTATCTCTGAGTAAAGGAGTCACAGTGGAGGCCTTTGATGGTTAATATTATGGGTCAACTTGAATGGGCCAAGGAATACCCAGAGAGCTTGTAAAACATTTCTGGGTGTGTCTGTGAAGGTATTTCTGGAAGGGACTAGTATTTGATTGAATAGACTGAGTAAAGAAGATCAACCTCAACAATGTGGTGGGCATTATCCAATTCTTTGGGGGCCTGAAAGGAACAAAAAAGGTGAAGCAAGGCGAATTTCCTCTATTCTTGAGCTGAGAAATCCATATTTTCTTGCCCTTGGACAGCAGAACACCTGATTCTTGGGCCTTCACACTCAGACAGAATTTCATCTCCAGCTTATAGATGGCAGATTACGGGAGTTCTTGTCCTCTACAATCCTGTGAACAAATTCCTATTAAAAACATCTCTAATTAAATATATCTACTGGTGAAATATTGGTTCTGATTCTCTGAAGAACCCTGCCTAACACAAGGCCTAAGGACTTTATGGGGAGATTCAATGAAGGAAGAGCTCTGGAAAACTTACTGGTAGGATAGAATTCATTCATATCTACTGAGTGCCTACAATGTACAGGCCTTGTACTACATATTGGGGCACAATGGTGAGAAAAATCAAACGTTTATCTTATAGTCTAGTAAGTGAGAAAGTCTTTATCATAGAACTATGGATAAATATAACTGTGATAAATATAACAAGAGGGAGGGATCTGGTGCCCTGAGGACATACAATGGCAAATATAAGAGATGCTATATTGCTGGAGTGTACTCCACCCTTCCATAAGCTCTTGTTAGGGGACAAACTTAGGCTACTGGGGATATATGAGGTACTTTCTTGTTCTTTAATTTAAAATGGATAATATAAAATTGACCATTTATATATTCTGTACAATAATAGTTTTAGACTTTAAAGATTCTGTGCAATTTTATTGTGGGGGGATAAGAGACATTTTGGGGACACATTATTTTTAGGGAGGGTGTGGAATCTCTTGAACTGAATTGATAGTAGAAAGACCAGAGGGAGTTTGTTCCTTTCCGCCTTGCTGAAAATGAGTGGCTTAAGGGAGATTGCTTTTTACATTGCAGTTACCTTGCAGAAGGTAATACCTCAACTTTCAAATAACTGCATTTCACAGTGAGGCAGGGTGGTTTTCTTAGTCTGCATACTTATGCTGGGATAGAAGTCACAGGGACCCCAATAACTTTTAGTAACTTACACTGAGTGGCCAGATTATTATGATCTCTGAGATCATAATAATCTGGCCACTCTAATATATATATTAGAGGCCAGGTGCATGAATTCATGCATGGGTGGGGTCCAGCCAGCCTGGCCAGTGGAGGAAACATGGGTGGTTGACTGGCCTGCCTGATGGTTGAACTCCTGGTTGAGGGGACAATTTGCATATTAGCCTTTTATTATATAGAATATACACTGAGTGGCCAGATTGTTATGTGTTCAGAGAGCATAACAATCTGGCCACTCAGTGTATATTTTACAAAGAGGAGCTTTTTCTAGACCTTAGAGTACTGAAAAAATGGTATCAAAAGAAAGTTTTAAAATACCTTGAAGGTTATTCTATTGTAACCACCCATAGTTTTAAAAAGACAACCTTAGGTACTGGGATAATAAAGAGAAATTTAAAAAATAAAACTAATTGAACTTTGGGCTAGAAATAGGAAGAGGTCTGATGTTTACTCCTAATAGGAGGTTCTAGAGTTTAAACTGAGTGCCCAAGCTACTCAGCAAAGAACTTCCATTCTGGCTAGGCTAGTCCTGCATAACCTCTCTTATGTCTTTCAGAGATCTCCTAAAATTTTCCTTTAAAATATCTCTTTACAAATCATGGTTCTACCTCAAAATAGGTAATCATTTCTAGGTCTCATGAAGTTTTTCTGTATACAACCTAGACATTAGTCAAGAAGCTACAATGAAGCCTTGCCTTACTTCTGAGCCTCACATTGTCTGTGCAGCTCCCTCTTTCCAGTACTTTGCCCACACAATTTCAATAATTTTAGACACCTGAAACTCCAATTATTGTTTCCTCAGCTTAATACATCACCAATCTCATTTGGCTTCAGTTTGTCTTTTTTTTTTACTAGTAAAATAATATATTTTTATTGATTTCAGAGAAGAAGGGAGAGGGAGAGAGAGATAGGATCAATTCTAGACCATTAGGCTCCATGATATGGTTGCTATAAGTCCTCCAAGTAATAAGACAGAGGTGGATACTTTTTGAGAAAGGTAGTGAGTTCTGAAAAAACATTTCACAGTTTAACACACTAAATTCTTGATGTTTACTCTAGCCCTTGTTTCAAGATGTGTTTTGTGGATACGTTAGTAAGGACACTCTCAATAGAATCAATTAACTTTATTCTTATATTGTACAAAAATGTCCTAAAATATAGATGAGGAGGGATGTTTGCCACATCACAGTTTATTGTTTGCTTGATATAATTTCCCATCTTCAACTATGTCTTGCCTCTTAGGAGAGTCTTTCATGATGTAATATGTCATAAGAACATCTAGTTCAAGTACAAACATCTTGTCCTAAAAATCATGGCTCATTTCTATTTCTCCTTTCTTCTTATGCTTTCTCATCTTCCCTGGTCCCACAGTTATATCTCGATTCAGTCTTATGTATAATATCACTCACGTCCATCCAAACAAACAAACAAACAAACAAGTAAACAACACTAAATTATACTCATATACCAAACACCATTGTATAATATTTTCCCATCAAATGACCTTGACTTGTGAAGATTGGAACATTAATTTATTTAGGGAGTTTTGTGGTAGTATTTTTCTGAAAAAAAAAAAAAAATAAAGAAGGGCTGATTTATGGTTACCATCGGGTATCAAAGCAAAAATTTCTCATTGCCCATGTTATGTGGTGAAATGATACCCAAGAGCTCATTTTTAAGAAGTCTCCCACAGTTTCAGTTTTTGTTTTTCCGTTGTGTCTTCAAACTGTTCACTTCCTTTGGTATTTCTAAAACTCAACAGCGGAAAGAAAACAATGTTACATGATGCCTAAAAAGCAAGCTGAGAAAATACAAAAAAGATGAAAACAAGCATCACAAATAAGAACAATGCAAAGATAGAAGTTACTCTCATTGCTGTTTTACATCTACAAATAAAGAGAGTTCCTGAAATAATTTGGTAGTTAATTTAATAAATGATGTGCAGTTTATAAAAATGTAAACTGTATGGTATATATTTTCCCTTCAATTAATGAAAATCTTTTTATTCAGAAGGAAGTTGGGGGTTGAGATCATGTCCACTATAACCCTGTTGGTTTACTCAGATTTGACTCCATTGGTTCTCTGGAACTCTATTAACCTGCTTTCCATTGAGAGTCTAAGATATGATCTGATGTTGAAGGAACTTAAAATGAATTTTGCCATTAGAGACTCTAAGAAGCAGACGGTAGGTTTTATTCTTCCAATTGAACCTCTTCCAGGCCTGGGACCATGCCTTCTATTGCCTTATTTTTCCAC
Source organism: Eptesicus fuscus (assembly GCF_027574615.1). Taxonomy (NCBI): domain Eukaryota; kingdom Metazoa; phylum Chordata; class Mammalia; order Chiroptera; family Vespertilionidae; genus Eptesicus; species Eptesicus fuscus. Next base: position 90,896,902 of record NC_072479.1, on the reverse strand, counting down.
AGTTCTCGGAACCGGCCTCAGTATCCATGTGGCACTTAATTAATATCTGATTATTGACTGACTTTCAGATTTGAAAATGTAGAATATTGTGAAATCAGCAAGGGATTATGCACAATGGGAGAAACAGCTCACAAAAGAGAGTTCTCCTTGTTCAGTTTGGTATGTTTTATTTATTTATTTTTAGTAAGTCATTTCAGAAGAAGCTTTTAACTTTAATATAGTTTAATATACCGTATACTTTGAAGTGATATTTTGTGAGTATGATAAAAGTATGATTTCCGATAGCAAATCCTGCTCATTATTCCCTTTTAGATAATTTTATACTTGTCCTTGACTTGTGAAGATATCTAAATGCATTTAGATGCTAGACTAATTAATCTTTTCTTGGTAGGTGAGTTACTTTTTAGGTAGGCATCTTTATAAGTACAATAGATATCTCATAGTGAGATTATATTTTTGCTATTAAAACTAAACTCTGCAAAGAAGTTTCTGTACATTTTCAATGGGATTTGAATATTCATCAGCATATATTTTTTAAAAAAATATTATTTTGTGGACCTTTATGTACTAGGGCAAGGGGAATTTTTTTTCTTTCAAGGAACATTGAGTTATAGAAAAAATTAATGGAGGATAACATCATTAAAAGCCAACATAGTATTATACTCATTAACTCCACAAGATTAAAAAGCATAAAACTTTACATTATAAGTATAGAGAGAGAAGAAGGGAGGGAGTATGGGCTGAAGACTTTGGGTTCCTCTAAGTGCTTTTTTTATTCAAGAAGCTTCCATAGCAAAATAAAGTGATTAAAGGTAGATCCTAGGGTCTGCTATCTCAACTTGAATTTTGTATTATAGGTTAAACTATAAAAATAACATTTATTTAAAAAATTTTAAAATACTTTTTCAATTACATTTGACATACAATATTATATTAGTTTCAGGTGTATATCATACTGATTAGACTTTTATATAACTTATGTGTGATTACCCCAATAAGTCCAGTGCCCATCTGAGACCATGCATAATTATTATAATATCATTGATTATATTCCCTATACTGTACTTTACATCCTTATGAGATAGGCAGTAAACTCTGTGACATTGCTCCTAGCAATATATATATATATATATTTAGATTTATAATTAAAAAAATTCTTTTTTGTTGAAAGTATTACGTATGTCCCCTATCCCCCACATTGACCTCTCCCAGCCTGCCCCCACTCCCTAGCCTAGGCCCTAACCACTCTATTGTCTGTGTCCATTGGTTATGTTTATATGCATACAAGTTCATTGGTTGATCTCTTCCCACCTGCTCACCCTTCCCTGCCTTCCCTCTGAGGTTTGACAGTCTTTCTGATGCTTCTATGTAAGATGGGAAACCATAAAAATCTTAGGAGGATCCATAGGCAGCAAAATATCAGACATCTCTCGTAGCAATATGTTTACCAATACATCTCCTAGGATAGTGGAAACTAAGGAGAAAATAAACAAATGGGACATTAAAATGAAAAGCTTCTGCACAGCAACAGAAACCATAAAAACAACAACAAAAGAGCCCACTGCATGGAAGAACATATTTGCCAATGATACATCTGATGAGGATTTAATCTCCAAAATCTATAGGGAACTCACACACCTTAACAAAGGGAAGATAATCCAATTAAAAACGGGCAAGGGACTCAAATAGACACTTCTTGAAAGTGGGCATACAGAAGGCCATGAGACATATGAAAAAATGCTCAAAGTCACTAATCATCTGAGAGATGCAAATCAAAATGACAATGAGATACCATCTCACACCTGTCAGAATGGCTATCATCAACAAATCAACAAACGACAAGTGCTGGCGAGGATGTGGAGAAAAGGGAACTCTTGTACACTCCTGGTGGCAATGCAGACTGGTGCAGCCTCTGTGGAAAATAGTATGGAGTTTCCTCAAAAAATTAAACATGGAACTCCCATTTGACTCAGTGATCCCATTTCTAGGAACATTTCCCAAGAAATCAGAAACATCAATCAGCAGTTATATATGCACCCCTATGTTCATAGCAGCACAATTTACAATTGCTAAGATTTGGAAACAGCCTAAGTGCCCTTCAGCAGATGAGTGGATTAAAAAACGGTGGCACATCTACAAATGGAATACTAAAAATAACATTTATCACCAGTTAAATAACATAATTTTAGTCCTCAAGTTTTCAAATCCAACTGATGTTGCAGGATAATGAACCATGTTTATACCATGAATTTCGGTATATTCTGACATCATTTCCTGCACCCCTGTAGATTAATAATTCTCTTAGTTTGAAAAATATGATGCCATATACCTTATATAAACATTATGGCAGTGAATTTTAGTTTTTTCTTTTTTTAAAAAAATATATTTTATTGATTTTTTACGGAGAGGAAGAGAGAGGGATAGAGAGTTAGAAACATCGATCAGCTGCCTCTTGCACACCCCCTACTGGGGATGTGCCCGCAACCAAGGTACATGCCCTTGACCGGAATCGAACCTGGGACCCTTGAGTCCATAGGCCGACGCTCTATCCACTGAGCCAAACCGGTTTCGGCAGTTTTTTCTTTTTTTCACAGTGTCTCCTCCATTACATTCTGAGCTCCTTGAGGTAAGGGATTGAATCTTTTTTCCCCTCTGTATTCTAAGAGGCTAGTCTATTGCATAGCAAACAATAGCATGTTGTATTTGTTTGCTAAGTGGAATTAAATTAGTGCCTATTTTACACTCAAGCTGTGAAAGACCCTTTCAGGCTATGTGCATCTTAGAGGAAAATGACTCTGGTGATAATTGTCCACAATTCATCTTATTTGGTTTATAAGATGTGCTGTGATTTAAATGAAAGGAAGGTTGGAACAGTGTCAAGGAGAAAGTCAGCTGGACTGGACATGCATTCTTGGAGCAATTCGCTGGGGCAAGGTCTGGACCATCTGGAGGGCTGTGGAGGCCATGACATGATCAATAGAGGTTTGTCTTCTCACCAGTTCTTATTGACAAAAACATACAAATCCTTAGACTAAAAAAGTATTCCAAAGGTATATTTGCTAGGGTAGCCATTACACAATACCACAGACTGAATGGCTTAAACAATAGAAGTTTATTTCTTGCAATTCTGAAGGCTAGAAGCCCAAGATCAAGGTGTGGGCAGGTTTGGTTTTTTCCCAAGGCCTCCCTTCTTGGCTCGCAGGTGACTGTCTTCTCTCTGTGTCCTCACATGGCTCTTCCTCTGTGTGCATACATTGCTAGTGTCTCTTCTTTTTCTTAGAAGGACACCTGTCCTTTTGGATGAGAGCATTATCTTGATACTTCATTTAACTTCAATCACCTTTAAAGGCCATGTCTCCAAATATAGTCACATTGGAGGTTAGGGCTTCATCATATAAAATACGAGGGGGTACAGTCTAGTACAGAACAAAGGGTTAGTAAGAGTTACTTACAAATAAGCTCTGAATTGAGTTATTAAAGGTGATCATGTTAGTTGAGGTTTCCACAGAGTCCAATTTGCATCCTACTATGAAGCCTGGCAGCCATGTTATATCAGTGTGCCTGTGGCATCTGTGTTTTTGCTAGCATAGACTGGATTCTCCCTTCTCCTTGATGATACTGTCAATCATAGTGCCCTTCCCTCCACTGGCTTAAGGGTCATCATGTGACCTGAGCTAGGCTGAGTAGACAATGTCTTCCTGAAATTTCACACCTCAGTGCAGTGGCCAAAATGAAAACAGCTGCATCTTCTTCCTCTTTTTTAAAAAAATATATTTTATTGATTTTTTATAGAGAGGAAGGGAGAGGGATAGAGAGTTAGGAACATCAATGAGAGAGAAGCATCGATCAGCTGCCTCTTGTACACCCCCTACTGGGGATGTGCCCACAACCAAGGTACATGCCCTTGACCTGAATTGAACCTGGGACCCTTCAGTCCCCAGGCCAACACTCTATCCAGTGAGCCAAACCAGCTAGGGCTCTTCCTCTTGATAGCAGCACACCAAAGACTCTCCATTCTTTCCTGCTGCTTATCCCACCCAGTTCTTGTTCTTTCCAAACAGATTGGCTTTTCTCTCATTTCCCTTTCAATATCTTTTCTCTCTTTCTCTTGATAATTTTTGTTGAAGTTACCCAATCTTTGTTTTCTGTTTTTTTAAATAATAATGATAGGAATGGTAATAATTATCATAAAATCTCTACTAGTTACACATGATGTTTATCATTGTTGCAAAACTCTAGTCTTACAGGGAGGAATTTGGATGGAATTTCCGAAACTGTAGACAAGATGCTTTGTTATCAGTGTCATCTGGGATGAGTCATGGTGTCTGGATGCTGCTGTTACATAAACTAATACAGGTTTTAAAAAGGTTTTACCTTGGTCATTTTGGAAAATTTCTGTATTGTCATCATTTTAAATGTCATCTCGTTCTGATCGAATTCTTAATTTCCATTTTTTTTTTGTGTGTGTGTGGAAATGCTAAAAATAGGAAGGTCTTTTCTTCTGCCAAAGTAGGACCTGAATCCAAAGCCAGAGCGCCATTGTCCGAGGGGGATGGTCTAGTATGTTTCTGTCCTTTGAGATATTTAAAAAAATATGATTTCAGAGAGAGGGAGGGAGAGAGAGCGAGAGAGAGGGGAGGGGGGAGAGAGAGAGAGACACACACAGACAGACAGACAGACAGACAGACAGACAGACATAGGAGCATCAATGATGAGAGAGAATTGGCTGCCTCATGCATGCCCCCTCCTGGGGGTCGAGCCTACAACTCAGGCATGTGCCCTGACCAGGAATTGAACTGTTACCTCCTGGTTCATGGGCGATGCTCAACTACTGAGCCATTCCAGCTGGGCTGTTTCTGTCCTTTGGAAGCTTATCCTAAATATATTTAAGGAGGGAAGGAGTGCACCATTTTGTATACAAATTCTGAAACAGAAAAAACTAGTGACAGGTACAAAACCATTCTTCTACTTAACGAGTAACTGATTCTTCTGGGGACAGTAAATAGTCCAGGCAGTAAGATGCTGTCTTTATTTTGACTTAGAAAAAGGCACAGAGTGTGTCCAAGCCCCCAAGGATGCTTCGCTTCAACAGCTGTAGAGATGGCCACCGTCTTAACCCGTCAGGGGCCGAGCCCCATGTGAAGAGAGTGCAGATTCTTCGGGCAGCTCTGAAGGCAGAGGGCACCATAGGTGTTTGCAGTGACAGGGAATGACAGAGAGGGCAGAGCTGCAGAGAGAAGTAGAAATCTCCAGTGTTTATTCCAAACAAAAAGAGAGAAATAAAGCAGGTTTTGGTGCTAGAAGCATGTACATTCTAACTGTGCTTTGTTTATTATTGTTAAGCAATTTTCCCTTCAGTTTTATTTTGAAAGGAATAGAGAGATTTTGCATAAATTTCTTTATAGAATGATTGTTTTCTTCAAATTCTTGAATGTGAGAAGATAAGACTGTAGTTCTAGTGCTGTTGTAATGGGTAATATTGCTACCTGGGGTCCTTAAACAAGGACCAGATTTCTAGAGCTTAGAAAGGGTAAGTACAGTCCCAAAGTACTTAAACCCACACAAAATGGTAACAAAATACAAAACTTGGGATTAATTATTGTATTTTCTTTGACTTTTGGTTTCTTCTACTTAAAACAGTCCTTTCAGTGCTGGATATTAGCTTTACTTCTTCTGTTTTCAAAAAATGCCAATCATATTTTTAGCATACTAAGTGATGCTTAAATTTTAGAAATTTGCTCTTGAAGGTAGGATTCCTTAGAATGATGAAGAGCTTTTGAATAGACTTCTTGGTCAGCAATTTCTGTTCTTTGGGAAAACAGGGCTATTTTGTTCGGGCTATATTTGAAAATGAAATGTCTAAATCTGAAACTCCCCCACCTTCCCAATCATTTTCTTTGGTGTTCTACTTGAGCTCTTTGCTTACCATTCCTCAAGCTCTTCTGATGATTCTGGAAACATCTAATTCCCAATTAAAATGCAATCTTCTTGATTTAGATCTAGAGTGGTTTCCATTTTCCTTCACAAATCCTGATTGATACAGTAAGTATGTGAGCATAAAATAGCAAAGTACAGAAAGAGGAGACTAGGTATCTAAGATAGACTAGTCTTGATTTTCAATTTTTTGTCTTTAATCAGATGTGACAAATTAAAACTATATGTGCAAAACATTTGAGTTGGACCTGCATACCGCTAACCCAGAATAACATTCTTAAGTGAATTATTGCAATTTTATATCTTAAAGACACAGGTAACATTAATGTTTAGTTTTTGCCTTACAGAATAACTGAAATTAAGTTTTGTCCTTGAGGTTTCTCCAGCATTGTGTGAGAGACAGGAAACATTTAGAGATCTCCAGACTATTTTACTAGTTGTTTTATGGGGGTTGAGTTGATGTAGGATATAGATTAATTAAAGGAACAGAATGCAAGTCTGGTCAAGGTGGATCACCAGGCTCGAGAAGACAGAATTGGCTGGTGGGTGCCCACTTCTATTGTACGATGTTTATTCCTCCAGAAGTTGTTCATTTGGATAAAGAGGATGACCTTCAATGGTATATATAGGACTATTGTTTTTATCAAGGGTATAGGACTATTATTTTTTCAAGGGTATATAGGACTATTGTTTTTATCAAGAAGCTTACATTTATTTGTGTGGTAAGGGATGGGAAATGTAAACAAATAAAATACATTTTATTTGTTTACATTTTATTTGTTTGTTTACATTTTATTTGTTTACATTTCCCATCCCTTACCACACAAATAAATGTAAGCTTCTTGATAGCAGCAACTTTATATGTCTTTAATCCTTAGTAAATAATATGCTTTTATGTATTCAAATCAGCTAACAACTAAATATTGGATAGGTACTCTGACCCAAACTTTAGGCTAGGCCCTGGGATTGAGTAGTGAAATGACTTGGCTTCATAGCTTCATTGATAGTAATAGGAAAAACAACAACAACACATCATTAGCAAGGCATCTTTTCTAGAGTTGTTGGGCTTTGAAAATTAAAAAATAAAGTCACTATCTTTTTATTGTGTGCTATATAATAACGCTGCTGGAGACTGGTAGTGTGCCAGCTATGGCTTTTATTTTACCTGTTAAAGGAGATTTATAGAGAGCTCAGAGAGGCACAACAGCTAAACATTTTGATTTTACTCTAATTGGAAAAGAGAATTTAATTTTACTGAAAATTATAGGGGAATAAAGAGTGCACTTAAATGGAAATTAAAAAGTAAAATAGTAAACCAGTTTAGTTTATTGTAATGTAGTTTTTTCTTGATAATTTGCATTATGTGATCATATTCATAATCTCCTAGAATATATTAAGTTCTATGGTTTATTGTAATAAGAATATTGAACTATGTAAATTGATATTTAGGTAGATTTAAAAGAAGAACATTTTTTTTTCTATGTGAAAAGATTGAGCTCTTTATCTTGACAGGGATTTAAAAATTGAGTCACCTTCTCCATTTTCTTCATAGTGATGGACTATAGGTCATTGAAGTCTAGCTTTGTTTAGCTTTTCTTGCTTCATTTTGACAAAGTGATAAAGAACCTAATTACTAAGCTACTCAGCTAACAAAGATCAGGAATCACCTCTCAAAAAAAAAAAAAAAAGAAAATGGAAAAGCACTTTTTCAAGTGTATTGAGAGCCCATCAAATCTAGACTTGAAATTTATCCCACCTGGAGCCTAGCCAAGGAGGCGTGTTGTGAGGAGAGTGTAGCTCCTGATTGGCTCACCAGCCTGGGTGTCAGAGGATAACATCCTCTGTGCTTGGCTTCCCATTTCTTGGAAAAATGCTGCATGAGAGCAGGGACAATGTCTCCAAAGCACATATTACATGAATAAATAAAGAAAGGTTGGCAGCATTATCTGGTGTGGGAATCCTGATCTCTCAGAGCCTGTGTTTCTGTCTATCTGTCTGTCTGAATGATATGTGTAGTCTAGATGTGGCAACTTACTTGACTTCTCTCAGGTTCAACTTCGCCATCTGCAAAATGAAGATTCTTATATTTACTCCTTTGTAGGATTGAAATGAATAGGATTAAATCAATGAGGTAATCTGTCAGAAAGGTTTAGCGTGGGGTCTGGCACATCAGCACACTCAGTGAATGCCACCCAGTGTTGCTGTGACTGGAAGTGCCTCTCCCTATGCAGAGACTTGGGCACTGACGTGATAGACTAAGTGACTTCATCAAGGGCGCTTAGAGCCAAAAGCAGAACTCACATTTTTATGGTTTCTAGGCCAGTTCACCTTCCATTATAGAGATGCCAACAGTTTTGGATGTGTTTTCTTACAACCCTAATATTGTTTCTATTAATCCAACTGAGAGGTCCTAGAAATTCTATTGTTCCAGCATCCAAACCACAAATCCCAGCACTCCTTTATTGCCCAGAAGGAATAAAAATTCTTCATCAGAATGAGCTAACATTTTTGGCTCTGTATATACAGTCTTTTCACTATTACCCAGCTTCACTTCAGTGAAGGCTGCATACATCTCTCTTAATTCCCAGCAGGACATTCTTTATTTTACTCTCTGTTCCCTGCACCTTGTCTCTGGTGATTTCACACATTGGCCATCCTTCTCAATATATCTCTTCCTTCTCTGGCTCTTTAAATTTTGGTGTTCCTCAGAATTTCATTCTTTTCTTAGGATATATGCTTTCTGTATGGTCTCATGAATTTTGCTAGGTTTAAGTAGTTGACCATGTCCAAATTTATATCTTCATCTCTGAATCATGCTCTTCTTGCCCTGAACCCTAGACTGGCATATTCAGCTATCTACTCTAGTGTCCCTTGGATGTCTGTGACAGAGATAGGCTATGTGTTCTCTAACCCTGTATCTCTTCCTGGGCACACAGGAGGACTATAGTTGCTAGCCTCTCCTGCATTGGAGTCCATTGAATGAGCATGGGGCTGATGTGAGTGAAAATGATATGCACCTCTCTCTCTTGTCTTCGTGGCTGGAAGCAAAATTCTCCAAGATGACAAAGTGCCAGTGTGGTAGGAGCCTGGATTCCTGAGTCATTCCTTGAAGGACAGATACTCAGTAGAGCGCCCAGACTGAGCTGTAATATGAGCAAGGTATAAAAGTTTGTTAAGCCACTGAGATGTGGGGGCTATTTGTTGCCACAACAGAGCTTGACATTTCTCTATTAACATATTGTCCATTAGGCACCTTGAGCTCTGCAGGTAAGTCTATTTTCCACCTCAGTTGGTGGTACTATCCTTTATTCAGTCACCCAATCCACAGCCCCCTAGTTCTTAGCTAAATCCAGTTAACAACCAACTCCTGTGGGTTTCAACTCACATATATATATTAAGAGCCTAATATGCTAAGTGTCTGACCATTCGGTTGACCATTAGACCAGTTGTTATGACGCTCATTGACCATCAGGGGACAGGTGCTCCAACTGGTAGGTTAGCTTGCTGCTGGGGTCCAGCCAATTGGCACTGGATGAGACAGGCTGGACATGCCCTGGAGCCCTCTCGTGGTTCCTCCTGGGCCCCGATCTCCCTGGCCCTGATCATGCACTGGTGGGGTCCTGTGGCCTGGCCTGTGCCCTCTCGCAATCCAGGACCCCTTGGGGGATGTCGGAGAGCCAGTTTCCGATCCCTGCAGGCCAGGTCAAAGGATTCCACCGGTGTATGAATCCATGCACCGGGTCTCGTGTGTGTGTGTGTGTGTGTGTGTGTGTGTGTGTGTGTGTATACCTATATATCTATATCTATATCTATCTATATCTATCTATATCTATATCTATATCTATATCTATATCTATATCTATATCTATATCTATATCTATCTATCTACCATCTATCTATACTATATAATAAAAGCCTAATATGCTAAGTGTCTGGTTGTCCATTCAACTAATCAAAGCATAATATGCTAATGATATGCTAAGGCTGCTCAACCGCTTGCTATGATGTGCACTGACCACCAGGGGGAAGACACTTCAACCGGTAGGTTAGCTTGCTGCTGGGGTCTGGGTGATTGGGACTGAGTGAGATGGGCTGGACATGCCCTGGAGCCCTCCTGCAGTCCCTCCCCAACTGGCCAACCTTCTGCATCCCTCCCCGGCTCTGATAGTGCACTGTTGGGGTCCCTCAGCCTGGCCTGTGCCCTCTTGCAATCCGGGCTGAGGGATCCCACTAGTGCACTATCAGAGCTGGGAAGGGATGGCCTGTGCCTCCTCCAAGTGCACAAATTTTGTACACCGGACCTCTCTAGTGTGTGTGTGTGTGTACATATATACATATACATATACATATACATATACATATACATATACATATACATATACATATACATATACATGGATTGTATACACACACACACACACACACATATATTTATTTATGGATTTTTAAAAACCGTTACCTTGATTGAGGACTTGCTATTTTTTACCTGCTTGTTGACTTGAATGAATTTAAAACAAGCCAGGAAGCATTTTATTAGAATAGTCGGTTATTATTCAAAGCCCCCTCCCCCCGCTTCTCCCCAACCCCCCCACCCCAAGCAGGGAACATAAGAGACTGGTGACAGTGTAACAACACAGCTGATGTCTGGAAATAAGTAAATCTCCCAAGCACTGATGGAGGAAGTGGGGACCTCCCTGGCCTTTGCTCTTTGCCAATGATGCCCGTATTCAAAGAAGAAAAGGACCCCATGCAATGCACAGATGGACAAGTGAGGCTTCATGCAATTAACCATGGGCACCTGGATACTTCCTACCTAGCATCTTCCACTTTATCTGTTCATCCAGTCACACACGCTTTTGAAAAGGGGTCGAGATGCCAGCTGCTTACTGAGCGCAAATCAAAGCGGGAGCACTAGTCTGGCAGGGGTCTTCCTGCTCAGCTTAACCTTACCTGGGAGAGGCAGTTAGCTCAAAACACTTCTAATCACCTGTGATCCCTCCTTACATCTCCTGCAGAGTGTGGGACTGTAGTTGACAGTTTCCACGCTCCCCTGTCCCTTTAGTGATGCTCCCTTTACAAAAGCAGCTCTTGGTTTTATCAACTCGTATTCCCTTTTCCACAAAAAGCGTGCCCCGCTTCAATCGTGCCACTCTTGTTTAGCAGCCCGTCCTATGAGAGTGTTAAAAAGTGGCCCTGCATTACCTTCATTTCTGTGGCAGCTACCTGTCCTCCAAACCTCAGCATACGCATTAACTTTGAATATATTTTTTTAAAAAATTAAAACAATCCATGTTTAAAAATGGGATTCTCCTTTAAATAATTGTTCAGTAATCCATAGCTTTGGCCTCCCCTGTAAAAGAAAGAAAATTTTATCAATGGCAGCAAGAACCCTAGAAGCGATTTTCAGGTTTTGGACATCTTTGTGCTGGGTTTTGTAGGAAAGCTTGAGATTACTAGAGAGCCACACCAAAATGCAGTGACTGGGAAATCAGAATCGCCACATATATAATGTGCTATTCCTTATTTATAATCAATTTTCCCCCACCTTACGTAGGCACGTGGGGAATGCTCTGCATCTGGAACTGTTTCCCATACAATTAGAAAGTTGGCAACATTAGTCATTTTTACTACTGACCACCTTTTTCTGGATTCTTTTCTCCCTGTCTTTTCCCTAACTCAGACCTGGAACTTAGCCTTGTCCCTGTTCCAGGCCTGCAGTTCCTTTATGTGGTCTTCCTTCTCCAACCAAACCAGCCAGTACCACTGACAATTACATCATCTTCGCTTCTGGGGGAATGATAGCCATTCTGTAGCCTCTTCCAAGAGTATTTGCCTGTATTACCAACTGCAAAAGGAAAGAGTTTCTCCCATTAGAGAAAGTTAAGGTGAACTGAGTATAGGCACGTGAGGATATTTTTAAGGAGAATATTCTTTCTGAAATCTCTTCATAACCCATGACTAAGCTGGCTCCATCAGCATCTCATTATCTGTCTTAGGGAAGGTTAGCTTTCATCTCCTGAATATTTCCTGTCTGTAAAAAGAGCAAAGACTTAAATATTGAGAACGTAAATGGTGAAGCATATCTCTGTTTTTTTTCTTTTCTACAATTTGTACACAACAGGTACAGCCAAGTAATTCCCTACCTCCACATCTTTGCATATGTCATTCTCCATCTACCCTTCAAGCGCTCCCCCCATGAGGCTTGCCCTGGTCGCTCCAGCCAGAATTCTTTTCTTGGTTTATACCTTGATTACAATGTTTAGCAAGCCTCTGCATTTTTGTACTCAGAGGCGCAACAAAGTCTTGCTTGACACTTTGCAAAATTCAGTGCAGTGGGCAGTGAGCTACTTATGTGGTTTCCAAGCTCTGGAGCATTAAAATCTTGTTCTTTGCAGGCAGGTGGGGTCCACCCAGTTTAGATTTCTATGCTTATGATGATATCCAAAACGGGCTCTTCATCTTAGAACTTTGTGAAGATAATAGAAGTGTTAGCTGCCTTGGAGCAACCTGGGGTACAAATAAATAAATAATAACTGAACCCATATTATGCAATGAGAACTATGTGGAGCTGGCAGGCAGAATTGATTATAAATAAGGAATAGCACATTATAAATGTGGCGATTCTGATGTGGGCCAGTTTTCTCCTCACTAGGGAACTGAAAAACTACCCAGTAGTGTGGCTAACAGGTTTCTGTTCTGTGCTGGATTATTATTTCCTCTTTGTGTTGTCTGAGTTCTACCAGTTCGTGGATTCTTTCTGTGTGTGCCTCATTGTTTTGATTCCACAGCTGCACTAAAATGTTGCTTTCTTCTCTCAGAGCCCTTAGTGCTATTTCCAAGAAACCCATGATCCTTGATTTTTCGTTTGTTCTTATATTTTGAAAATCACCCTACTCTTCCCTTTCTGTACTTTGCTTCTCTACAAAGGTGCGAAGATTCCTCTCCATGCCCTTGTATTAGAAGAGTAACTTCTTCTTTTTTTTTAATCCTCACCCGAGTATATCTTTCCATTGATTTTAGAGAGAGTGGAATGGAGAGGGGAAGAGAGATAGAAACATTGATGTGAGAGAAACACATTGATTGCTTGTCTCCTACACGAGTCCTGACCAGAGACAGATATATAGCCTGCAACCGAGGTATGTGCCCTTGACCAGAATAGAACCTGGGACTGTTCTGCAGGCCGACACTCTATCCACTGAGCCAATCTGGCAGGATACAAGAGTAACTTCATGACTGAGACCCGAGCTGAAACTAGATTCTCCCTTGGGGCACTGACGTAGTAGCTGAGACACCCCCACTTCTCATCATTCCTCAGGAGGCATTGAGGTACAGCTGCCAGGGGCATTGCTACCTAGCCACCTCATACTCAACCTCCTGTGGAGCTCATCTCATGATGGTACTTGTGTCTGTGCCTTATCTTCTCTCCTAGACTGTAACTTCTTAAAGATGTCAACAGCATCTCATTCAATTTGTACCCTCCAGGACTCCTAATAGTCCTGCATAGGGTAGATGCTCATGAAATGTTTAATGGATTGAATTGCATTAGCTATTACTCTAAGTGCACAAAAAGGGGTGCTAGAACTCTGAAGAGCCTTAATTCACCTCCGGGGGTTACATGGAGATACTGTCAGCCTTAGTTTATACACCCCGGCTCTTCACGGTTAAAGTCAATGCCAATTAACGGATGAGCTTCTGCCGTGAAGAGAAAACACATTTTCACCTAAAGGCCAATCAGTTTCTTGTCTGCTGTATATCTCAGTGATCATAAAGCAAGAAGACCCCTGGGACTCTATTCTGTTGAGGCAATGGCAGGTGTGTGGGGAAGCTGTGTATTTGCACACACACACAGAAAGCAGGGCTTATTTTTGCAATTACTTGCAATGGCTGCCCATGTTTTCCAGCATGTAAATTAGGACTTGAAGGAAAACATCTAATTGCTTTTCGCTCCAACTAATTGCCAGCTCAAAATTTTAGATTAGTGTGTACACCATACTTCATTTTTTGGGTGGTTGTTATTAATAACACACTTAGCTCAATATGATGAAAACAGCAAGCTGGGATTTAAGACGGGAGGGCTGCCCCGTGAAGAAATTGCTTTCAGTAGAGTGGTGAGGAAAATCTGAAGAAAGTGGCAGAGCCATGGCTAAAATTCGAGACAAAGATGGCCTGGATATTGTGCTCCTTTGTCAGTTTGCTGGTCAAGGTGGGAGGAATAAACAGAGACAGCATTTGGAGTCATTGCCTGTGCTTTGCCACAAGGAGGGGCCATGGTTACAACCATGGATGCGTCCTTGAGTGTATTACACAGCAGCCTTTCCTGCATGAAAAACAAAACCTACTTAAAAGAGCTTTTTAAAAACTGTGCTACAAATCCAGAAAGAATGGTACTGTCTTTTGTGAGTAACGTAAACATACTGTGATATCCTTATGTTATTAAATGAACATTACAAAGCATGACAGAATCATAGCCACACACACACACACACACACACACACACACACACACACACACACACACACAAAACAAGCTACAACGTTGACTGGAAATAAAAAGGGAGAAGCTTTTTCACATGCTGTCACGAAAAGGTAACTGGTGGCCTCAGAATTCTCCTGTTTTCTCAGCAATAGTTATTCTCCAAAGGACACAATGAACTTTTTGTCCTTCTAAACACAGAAGTCAAAAAATGTATCCTTGAAGCTCAATTTAGCAACAGCAGGTTTGCACATCTACTAGTATTTACCCTCGGGAGACTTTATTCAGAGATGGTTAGTCCCTGGGTTTCTAAATGAAGGGTCAGAGGGAGACTGGATGGGCCTTGAAAAAAACACACATGTGAATTAAATAATGTGCTCCTGTCACTGCATCCCCCGCACTCATCCTCTGCCATTGTTTAGTGGGTATCTGTCTGTGCTGGGCATAGTGCTAGAGGCACCAGCTACCTTGAGAGGACACTCAGCAAGACTCCCACTGCTGTGGAGTTTCTAGACAGGTAGAGAGCAGATATTAAATAAATAGACGTAAGTAAACATATACATATAAATCATGTTACATGCCATGAAGGAAAAGCACAGCAATTAAGATCACAGCCGTGGTGTCTCATTGAAATGGGGAAAGCTCAGCAAAGTTCTCTGAAGAAATGACATTTCAGCAGAGACCTAAAGGATGAGTAGAATTTAGTCAAAGCAGGCATTTCGATACAGATGAAAGGACAGGTGGGAAGGCCTTGCAGTTTGACACATTAGAGAGACCTCAAGGCAGCTTTTGGGTTTGAGACTGGTGACCAAGGGAGAGATTGGCTTGAAATGCAACTGGAAAGATTGGTAGAGGCAGAACCATGGTAGGGAGTTTAGATGTTGTCCTAGAAGCTACAGGAAGCTGCTGAAGAATAGAAGTGATGAAAATCATTTTATAGAGATCCTAGTGTAGAGAAAGGATGGAGAGAAGCAAGAATAAAAGCCAGGAGACCAGTGGGGAGGAAATTCCCCTGGGGTTGGTGAGTGTGCTGGTCATTTGCCTATTTGTTGTTAAATCCATTCTCCACCTTTCCCATGCGAAACAAAGTGTATTTCCCAAACTCTATGGCCAACTTGCTTTTGGGTGGGCTGAACCAGTGGGAGACTACAGAGTTAGTGGAAGAGAGAAGCCAGAATATTTTCTCTTGTCTCACCCTGCTTGGTGGGGCATCCTAGCCATGTGGCCCTTAGTGGTGTCAGCTGCTCCTGGACAACTCCCTTGGATAGACACACTGGGTAGTCTCATTGTCTATGACCTGGGTCCCACACGTTTCCTGTCTCTACCTGGCTTCCCCATTTTACACTTTATCAGTGTTACCTCTTCCCTCGGTTCCTCCAGCCTTAGAGGTGATAGATGATAGTGGTTCCCTGTGAATGCTAGTCTCTGCATTGCCTTATCACTCCCCATTTGGCTTTTCAACTCTTCCAATACCTTTCTCACAAAGCTCCCTCTATTAAATTTCCTCCAATCAGACCTTGGGTTTTGTTTCCCTGACTGGATCCTGACTGATGCATTGAGCAACAATGGTAGCTTGGACCCTGGACAGCAGTGGAGGATGAGCAGATACATGGACTTGAAATGGTTCTTGGAATCCTATGTGAATTGAGTAAAGACAGTGGAGAAATAAGATATATCTGATGCTTTATGTTGAGTTCCCCAGCACCTTCAGCAGGATTCATTGATCGCTGGCTGAATGAGCCGGCATGGAGTTGACTGAGGAAAACAAATGGACACTAGAGCACCTCCTACACACTATGCACATGCCCTGAAGCCCTCATCAGTGGTCAAGAGCTGGTCATCAATTGGATCCAAGCTAACATCACTCCATCTAGAGATTTCCACCTTTCTATTCTCATTTTTTGAGCTGTGGTATAGATAATTTTCCTGGGACTATAGAACAATGTCTGACTATAGCTCATGCAAGACTGCTCCTTAAAATAAGGAAGGGATGTTTTTCTTTTGTTAAGAAATGATTACCCATCTCCCCCTCAAATTATTTTCTTGCTTTTCTCTTCTCTTTCAATAGCTTGCCCTGGCTCCTATGGCTCAGTTGTTGAGTGTTGTCTGATTCACTGAAAGGCCACCTGTTCAATTCCCAGTCAGGGCACATGCCTGGATTGTGGGCTGGATCTCTGGTAGGGGGCATGCAGGAGGCAGCTGATTGATGTTCCACTTGTACATCAATGTTGTTTCTCTCTTTCTCTTTCCCTCTCCCTTCCCCTCTCTCTCTCTCTCTCTAAAAAATTCAATAAAATATATTTAAAAGGATCTATGGCCTTTCTTATTTCTTTTGCTTTTTAAAAGCAAGCTGTCTTAGTGGTTCCCATCTTTTCTGTACTGACCCAGGCTCCCTGTGGCAGCCCTGCTTTCACTCCTCCTGAAGGGGCTCTTGTCAGCACTGACACACTACTCCATCCCCCTATTCCCTCTTGTCCCACTGAACCACTGCAGGACAGGACTCTGTAAAGTCACAGGGCGTGTGGGCAACAAAGTGGGAAAGAGCAAAGCATCTGCAACATTTCTGCTATGGCCTGTGGAAGCTGTGCACATCAGGATGGTGACAAGTCATGCTGCCTCTGTGGGCTTTCTTTTGGATACCACTGGCTGCGGAAGATTTGGGGAGTTTTGGGGAGTTTCTCTTAGACTAGATTTCTGTGGCTCCAAGAAACTGGAAATAACTGGCAGGAGATTAATGTGTGTGAAGTGCTATAGGTGTGGGTGTTGTTGGAAGACTGCAATGGGTCCAAAGCCAATGGGTCTGTGAACGGCTCCCTTCCTCTCTTCTCTTCATCCTGTCTCCATTCATTAGGAATTTTGAGCATCTATCATTGGATTACTATGGGTGTGTGTCAGGTGCTCTGAAATGTACGAAAAAAGTACACTACAAAGACTTGATCTCAAAAATTGGATACAATAAAGACACACATTTGAAAAATGACATAGCAATAGTAAGTTAAACATAGGATTAGGAATCAGTAGGTCAGTCCTTTAATCTTAATGGTGCTTTTTATTACCAACTAGAGGCCTGGTGCATGAAAATTCATGCACTGGAGGGGAGGTCCCTCAGCCCGGCCTGCCCCCTCTCACAGTCCGGGAGCCCTCAGGGGTGGGAGGCAACCTGGTGATCAGGGGAAGGCGACGCCCCCATCACACCTCTTCTGCTGCCACTGCTGGCAGCACAAGCCTTGGCTGACCCTGGTTATCTAAGCCTCAGGCGGCCCTGGGCGGCTGGGCAGCTGCCATCTGCCATCTGCCATCTGAGGCTTGCCTGAACTTCGGGCATCGGCTGGGCAGCCACCATCCGAGGCTTGCCTGTGCCTTGGGCCGGCCCTAGGTGGCTGCGGGGCTGAGGGCGGGTCCAGCCATACTGCACACCTGCCATCCCCCTACCCCCCTGCGGGCTGAAAGGACTGAGGGACTCCAGCGGGACTGAGGGGACTGGACACCGCCATCTTGTGGCTATGGCGCCGCCATCTTTGTGACAGTGTGATGGTCAATTTGCATATTCCCTCTTTATTAGATAGGATGGTCTTGAACAAGTCACATAGTCTCCCTAAGTCTCAATTCATGTATAACATGAAATGATTGAACCGGAAGATCGTTCAGTCACGTTATTGTTCTGTGAACAATGGGCACAGTTATGAGTTATCCAGAGCAGTGGTGCTTGACCATTTCAGTCTCAGGATCCCTTTATATTCTTAAAATTGTTGAGGATTCCAAAGAGCTTTTGTTTATATGGATTGTATCGATCAATGTTTACCATATAAAATGTACATTTAATACAAAAACGAGATACTTATAAAATATTTATTAATTCATTTCAAAGTAATAATAATAATTAAACCATTACATATACACATAACATTATTTTCATGAAAAATCACTATATTTTTGACCAAACACTCACAATTGCTTATTACATATCTACTGAACTTGGCTTCACCAATTTCGAATCAGGCTTCTCTCTTCTCCACAGGCTCCCAAATTTTGGCTTGCCTCCAAGTTTGAGCATGAACTAAAGCACTAGGGTATAGACTGTTCCCCCTTAACAGCTCATTCTGTGAAAGCAGGCTAACAACAAAAAGAAAAATTTCTTATTGAAGTGTCCTGATTTTGCCACCTTCTCACCCTATGAGCTTGCCCTCCCCACCACAGAGTCCTTGCTAGCCCCCCTTCCCCCACTGTATATAAGGGAAGCATTTTCTTCTCTTTGACTTTGAAATGTTTGCAGGTTCCAAGGTTAAAGCATTTCCCTCATTGCAATAGTCTTTTGGAATAGTGCCTCTCCTTAGCTAATCCAGCTTTGTTTTTATTTGGAATTTTCAAAACAAAAAATTAATTAGAAGAGTGACATTGTTTTACATTCTTGCAAAATTTTAAAATGTCTGGTTTACTAAGTACTTCTGTGGTCCACCTGTTGTGAAATGTTGCTTTGGCTGAAGTATGTGGAGAAAACCTGGCCTCACCTGGCTATGCAGTTGGAAAAGGAGGACCTCAGGCACCCCCTTGACAGCATGTCAGGATCCCCAAGACCACACTTTCAAAACTGCTCTTCTGGGACTAAGAGTGAAGAAAGATGTGGATGTTGACCTGGATTCTATAGGATAGGTCTTAGACTTGTAAATATGGGGTGTTCCAAGCAAACAGAACAATATGAGAAAAGACAAGAAGGAGAAAGTGAGCAGGTTGTGTTTGGGAGAGAGAAGAAAATGGAATATGGAGAGAAAAGGTCTAAATTCACATGAAGTTCAAGTTATGGATGGACTTAGGACCTTAAATTCCTTCTTCCCTAACAAGAACTTTGGTCTTGATCCATTACATTATAGATATGCACTGGAAGGTTGCAAATAATGGAGTAACATTATGAATATGATGATCCAAGACAATAATCATGATGATCATGTTTGATGGATTGGCACTAATAGAAATAAAAGTAAGAGGACCAGTTAGGATGCTACTGTAACAGTCCAGGCATGAGGTGGTAAAAGTCTGCAGCAGAGTGGTCATATTGGGATTGTAAAAGGTTAAGTAGATGAAAGGACACTCTGAGGGGAGAAATAACACAACTGATGCATTATAAAGGTTGAAGGGGCACAAGAAGTCAAGTTAAATCCTACATTTTCAGCCAAGTGATGTGCAAAAGGAAGGTAGATATGGGAAACAATAAGAATAGTTCAAGAAAAGATTATGCTTGAGGAGATTTTGATATATATATTAGGAACTAAAATTCACAATCTTCCCATGGTTTTTAAGATCTCTCATGACCTGGCTTCTGCTAGCTCTGTGACTTCCTTGCCCCACTCTGCCTAATTTCACTGTGCTGCAGCCACAATGACCACTTTCTTTTCTCCTACTGCCAAGTTCACTGCAGCCCTCTCTCACCTCATAGGAAAGCCAGGAACGCTTTCCTGTGCTCAGTCCTTTTTCTCTCTTCCAACTCTCCCCAAATAGGCCACTACGGCATTCAGATTTATTTCAAATCTATCTCCTCCAAGAGACCCTGTTGCTATCTTTTCACCCTGCTTTATTTTCCTTCTAGCACTTACTATTATATAAATTGATCTTGAATTGTTGTTGTTATTTATATGTTTGATTTCTGTCTTTCCCTATAGAGTGTAAGATCCATACAGCAGGACCTGTTATATATTGTTCACTTTAGTATGTTCACCTGGTACATAGTAGGTGTTCAACAAATATTCATAGAATATGGGATATACAGAAGGCAGTAGAAATTTCAGGGGTTGCTCTTAAGAGTGACACCCTCACGTATGATTTTGGAAGTCTTGTCAGAACGGTAGGAATTGGGGTGTGGCTGGGGCTAAAGGTATAGAGAGGACTTCTGCTCTTTCTGACAAGGGGGCAGGATGCCCAGGGCTTTGGAGTCAGTGTTGCCAGAAGACTGAGAGACACCAGGAGTGCTATCATCAAACACTGTGCATGGGATGAAGTCATACAGATGACGTAGAAAGGATGTCCTTTCCATAGTCTCCTCCCGCTCAACAGAAACTCAGTTTCAATTTCAATATTTCTGATGGAAAAAGTTGGTTTTCCCACCAGACATCTCTTGATTCCTTACCTCACACATTCTATTCCAGGTTACATTTCATACACCCTTTTCTGGACCTTCTAGACCAGTGGTCGGCAAACTGTGGCTCGCGAGCCACAGTTTGCCGCTCTGTTGACTAATGAGTTTGCCGACCATTGGACTAGACTAAATGTTACCGTGTAGTTGGAAGCTGTGGGGATTAGGCAATTGTGACATATTGTGTGCAAAGAGGTAAAGGGTAGTATATGATAGTCGTCGGCAAACTCATTAGTCAACAGAGTGGCAAACCGCGGCTCGCGAGCCGCATGTGGCTCGTGAGCCGCGGTTTGCCGACCACTGTTCTAGACCATCTTTATGTTGCCTTTCCATAGCTCAGCATTCTTCTTAAATTCCCCAAGTACCTCTTGGTGAGCAGATGGTTGTCTATATGTTTGCAGCTCAGGTCACTCAATCTGGGCCTGGAGTGATTAGGAAGAAGGATTGTCCTTGTATACAGGGAGATGTGTTTTTGCTGCTTTATTGAAGGATAGTCAGAAGTTGTAAAGCAGCAGTTTCTAGAAAAGAATCCAAGTTATAAGAATATGGGTCCCAAAAGAGCTCTGAACAAAAGCAATATGGAAGGCATTGAGATGGACTGAAAGAGCCCTGTGGGCTAGCCCAGAAGCCGGCCCTTCATAGGCATGACTGTTTTCAAACAGGTTCATTTTCCAGCTAACATGTTAACTGTTTTTCATTTTTTCCATTTTAACCTCCCTGATTTTCAAGTTACAGAGTATATTGTGGGGGATCGTATGACAGAGATTGTGATAATGGGAAGTCTATACACAAGGTTCAAGGATTCATGATCTTCCATGTATTATGCCGTCCTGTTGCCTATTGGTGGAACCTGTGACTACTATGAAATACGAATTCTGTGTTTATGTTATGTTACATAGTAAAAATATTTTCCAGGTGTAATCAAGGCAACTAATTAGTTGAATTAATCAAGAGGGAGATTATTGGGTGGGCCTGACCTTATTTGGTGAGTCCTTAAAAGGGGGGCTGCAGGTGGCTTCTAGAAGATACAAGTGACTCCCAGTTGGTAACCAGCAAAACAACAGGGGCCTCATTCATTCATCCATCCACTGAATTCTGCCAACAACTGTATGAGTTTAAAGTAGAATCCCGAGCCCAGCCAGCATGGCTCAGCAGTTGAGTGTCGACCTAAGAACCAGGAGGTTGCGGTTTGATTCCTGGTCAGGGCACAAGCCCGGTTGGGGGCTGAATGTCCAGTGTGGGGCATGCTGGAGGCAACCAATCAATGATTCTCTCTCATCAATTATGTTTCTATCTCTCTCTCCCTCTCCTTCCTCTCTGAAATCAATAAAAAAATATAAAAACGTAAAGTAGAATCCCGTGCTCCAGTAAGGAACCCCGTCCAGATGTCATCGTAGGTTCAGCCTCATGAGACTGTAAGCAAAGGACCCAGCTGAGCTATGCCTCGACTTCTGATCCACAGAAATGGTGAGATAATAAATGGGTGTTGTTTTAAGCTGCTAATTTTGTGAAAATTTATTATACAGTATTAGGAACCTAATATCTATTCCAATAAACATTTGTATGTTTAATTGCCTATCTTAACTGAACCTTGCAACCTTCCTGGATTTCCCCATGGCTATGGATCACAATGATAGTATAAAAAAGCAGGCTAATGATCAATACAATTCTTCAGCGTTACCACGTGGGGACCCACACAGGTCATTCCTCTTCTTAACTGACTTAAATGATATTGTTTTAAAAAGTCACTTGAATGTGGATAATTTATCTTCTCCTCCAATTTTCCTTCTTTAATATACCAGATCTTATTCACTTTTTCAAATATTAGGCAGGTTTCAAAAAAGATATATCTGATTACCCAATTCTTTCCCCATGTCTTTTTCTATACAATACTACACTCACCTTGGTCTCAGTCATTGTTCTCTCTGCTCAGGACTTCTGGTTGCTCTGCTTCTTCTCATTTTCCTAATGAGCCGCACTCTGCACAGTATTCAGTCACCTGTGAAAAATGTTATTTCCTACTTTAAGCCTGTCATTGACTGAATATTTGTATCTCTCCCAAATTCAAGGCCTAACCCCCAATGTGACTGTATTTGGAGGTAGGTCTTTATAAAAATACTTAAGGTTACATGAGGTCGTAAGGGTGGAGGCCCTGTGTCCTTATAAGATTAGTGTCCTTAAAAGGAAAGACCTTATCAGAGAGCTCTCTATCTCTTCCTGTGTACACAGTGAGAAGTTAGTGATCTACAAGCCAGAGGGAGAGCCCTCACCAGGCACCAAATTAGCTGGCACCTTGCTCTTGGACTTTGCAGCCTCCAGAAATGTGGGAAATAAATTTCTGTTGTTTAAGCCACCCAATCTATGGTACTGTGTTATGGCAGCCTGAGATGACTAAGGCAAACAACGTCTGTTGGTAGCTTCTCATTGCTCCCAGAATGAAATTAGGGCCTTCATCATAGACTCTCTCTCTAGCCTCATCATCTCCATTTCTTATCTACTTCACTCAGATTTCTTATCTACTTCACAGACGTGGCAAGCTCTTTCCCACCAAGGTGCCTTTGCCTTCACTGTGGCCTCTTTGCAAATGTTAGTTCCTCAGAGAGGCTATTCCTGTAATCCTTGCATAGTAGAACTCTGCCTCCGTCTATTGTTTTCCAACACCTAAAATGGCGTGTTCATTTGATTGTTTACCTCTTGTATGACTTCCCCTCTAGATTGTAAATTCCATGATGACAGGGGATAAATCTCTTGTATACATTGTGGTATCCCAGTGGCTATCTCGGTGCCTGGTGCCTGGTGCCTGGTGCAGAGTAGGTACTCAATAAATACTGTTTGAATGAACAAAGAGTAGATATCTGAGGGGTGTTGGTTTTGGAGTATTCCACATAGGCCCAGAAAGCCAGAGCTCCACACCCTCCCGAATGCCTTGGGCATATCCTTTGCTATTGACATGTATGCCTGCATATTTGCTACACGAGGAAAAGCAATATTAATCCAGCTTCAGGAAGTGGGTGATGAATGAAATATGAATGTATTTCAGAATACTCACCAACACTTCATTTTGAAAACAATGATGGCATGGTTGGTTTTCAAATAGTTCAGTCACCTCGCCAGTGATGTTTATGGTATAAAGTCAGCTAGATAACATTTACACTGAGTAGTTCCTTATTTCTCTGTGATCTTTTGAAAATAATTTTAACAGCATGGTATGAAAAGATTGTATGAAAAGGGTTTTCCATTCATTGCAATTTCTCTTCAAGTTCCCAAAGCCAGATCTTATAGCCCCAAGTAATGCTACTATCTTTAAAAAAGCCTTCAGTTTTATGTTCCCTAATTAATGGTCCTTAGGGATTTTTAAAAGTTCTCTTGAAACTGCATTTTTCTTTGAAAGCATTAAAAACACAGAGTGCAAGTATTAGATTTCCTCAGTACAGTATAAGAATATGGGGGTGGGGTGAAGAGAGAAAACAACTCCCAAATTATTATAGCAGAAGATTTCCAAATTTGGGTTCATGGGAAATTGTGTTTAAAGGATTTCACTTAAGCTGCTCAAAAGTGGAATCTGGATGTAGAAAAGATTTCTTTCTCATAGAATGAGATGTAATAGCCATTATATATCACATTTTTCTTTCTCTCTGAAAAATGAGAAAGGATATGTTGGTTTTCCTTTTAAACCCTCTTTGCTTCAGTGGAAGATGCACTCTCTCTCCTAAATCACAGTTGAGAAGTGCCTCACCTATTCTTTTCTCATCAGAAATTTCCCGACTATAGGGGGTTGAGTTTCCAGAGCACTCAGTGAGGCTGAGGTAGCTAAACCAGAGGTTATCCTTTAACCATATCATGCCTACTCACGTAGGCAACACAAATGTTCTCCCAGAACTCCAGGAGAACTACTGCTGAGGATGCTGTCCCACTTAGCCTTTAAAGCTTAGTTCAAATTGCACCTTTTCCAAAAAGTCTCCTCACCTCCACGTGCCCAACTCTATGCATCAACCTCACATGCCTACAGGTACCAGAAAGAATCATAATTTTGTGATATGGGCAGATATGAGACAATAGCGAGTGGTGGGCAGGTGGACAGAGAGAGTATGGCCCACCCAGCAGTACTCAGTTGTTTCAAAAAGCTCGAATTGCTGGCTGGATTTGACCCTCAATGATGGGTGATGATTTCTATTCTACAGCAGTTACTAGTCTTCACTCAATTCCCAATTAGTATTAATTCTGGCACCTTAAGTTTCTGTGGTCTAGGCCTGCAGGTGGTTTTTTTCAATTACACAGCAGTCACTCCAAGGAAAGAGATTTGACTCATATGTGTATTGAGTTGCCTGGAATTGACCCAGGAGCTGTCCAAGTGCCTGCCCTCGTGTCTACAGCAGGTGCTCATTGATTCTATGTTTGCCGTTGCCCATGTGTGTGTGGAGGCCGCATATGGCTGACCCCCGCTTGCTGCATAATGAGGGGTTGCCAGGTAAAGAGTTCTATGGTCAAATAATTTTGGGCAAAGCTGACTTCAGCAGGGTTAAAGTTTAATAGTTTCCTTTATTGCAGGGTGCTTTTTAAAAAATAGCCTTAAAATGTTAATGAGCATCATGCATTTTTAAAAGGGATATGATTGAGGGAACCCATTGAATGGGAGAACATATTCGCCAATGATACATCTGATAAGGGGATAATTTCCAACTATATAGAGAACTTACACAACTCAACACCAGGAAGACAAACACTAACTAAAAATTGGGCAAAAGTGAATAGACACTTCTCCAAAGATGACATACAGATGGCCAAGAGACATATGAAAAAAAATGCTCAATGTCATTAATCATCAGAGAGATGCAAATTAAAACCACAAGGTATCACCTCACACTTGCCAGAAAGGCCACTATCAATAAATCGATAAAGAACAAGTGGTGGTGAGGATGTGGAGAAAAGGGAACCCTAGCATACTGCTGGTGGGAATGCAGACTGGTACAGCTACTGTGGAAAACATTTTGGAGTTTCCTCAAAATATTAAAACTGCCTCTTGACCCAGCGATCCCACTGCTTGGAATATATCCTAAGAATCCCGAAACACCAATCAGAAAGAATATATCACCCGTATGTTCACTGCAGCATTATATACAATAGCCAAGATCTGAAAACAGCCCAAGTGCCCATCATTAGATGAGTAGATAAAAAAAGCTGTGGTACATTTACACAATAGAATACTATGCACCTGTAAAAAAGAAGGAACTCTTACCTTTTGCAACAGCATGGATGGACCTGGTGAAGTGAAATAAGAAAGTCAGAGAAAGACATATACCATATTATCTCACTTATATGTGGAATTTAATGAACAAAATAAACTGATGAACAAAATAGAAACAGGCATGGATACATGAAACAGACTGACAGCTGTCAGAGGGGAAGGTGGAGCAGGGAAATTGGATGAAAGAAGATGAAGAGATTAACCAAAGGACATATATGCATAACTCATAGACACAGACAAGAGTGTGGTGATGGCCAGAGGGAAGGGGAGGATGTGGGGGCTGAGGGGAAGTGGCAAAGCGGGGTGTGTGGAAATGGGGACATCTATAATAATGTCAACAATAAAAATAAAATAAAAACAAATGAAAGGGGTTTGATTGAGACTGTAATTGGTGCTCTCAACCCCATTCTAAAAACTACATTTCCTAGACTCCTTTGCAGCTGAAGTTCTGATGAGAATACAGTTCTGCCAATCACATCCATTTGTATAAAATTTGGAAAGTGAAAGTGAGATGCAGGCAATTTTCCTGCTGTGGTTGTTGCTGGTAAGCAGGTCACAGGGACATGATTTTTTTACTTTATGTTTTATTTTAGCTAAACCATAGACTTTATTCAGATATCATCATATTTTCCACAAATGCCCTTATCTGTTTCAGAATCCCATCCAGAATACCACATTGCATTTGTCATTTCCTCCTATCGAATCTCGACAGATTTTCAGTCTTCCCTGGACTCTTATGTACTTGATGATTTTGTATATTACTGGCCCAATGTTTTGTGATGTCTTCCTTAGAGTTTGTCTGATTTTTTTTTCATAATTCGATTGACATTTCTGTTTTGGGAAAGGATACTGGAGAGATGACGTGCATAATATCAGAAACTACGCAATACTGATATGTTTTCTCACTAGTGCTGTTCACCTTATTCATTTGGTTAAGATAGTGTTTGCCAGATTTTTTTAGTGTAACTTTACTATTTGCCTTTTGTAATTAACTAATATTTAGAGAAATATTTATTTAAATAAATCTTTATTGTTGAAAGTATTACATATGACCCCTTCCCCCCCAATTGCCCCTTCTCCCCTTCTTTTCCCCATGCCTTCACCACCCACTATCTGTGTCCTTGGGTTATGCATATATGCAAATGAGTTCATTGTTTGATCTCTCCCCACCCTCCCCCCTCCCCTGCCTTCCCTCTGAGGTTTAACAGTCTGTTCAATGTTTCTATGTTAAATAATTTTTGTGTGATAACAGAAAACTTTTGAGGTCCTTGGCAATTTTAGAGAAAAATATTTTAAAACTAGACAAATATATTACTTTCCTTAATTTTTAGCCCACTAATTTTTGCTTGTTTGTTAATTCTCATCTGAGGATATTTTTCCATTAATGTTTAGAGAGTGGAAGGGAGGGGGAGAGACAGAGAAACAGAGATGTGAGAGAGACACATCAATTGGTTGCCTCCTGACCAGGGCCAGGTATGGAGCCTGCAACCGAGGTACATTCCATTGACCAGAATCAAACCCCAGACCTTTCAGTCTACAGGCTGACACTCTATCCACTGAGCCAACCCAGCTAGGGCTAGCCCACTCATTTCAGCATGCATTGAAGACATAGCCTGAAGACATTATTGTCATGTTTGCCTAGTGTTGATTATTTCCCTCATTTCTTCTACATTTTTCAGTAGATTTTTTTGACATTCAATATTATTTTATACTAGAGGCCCGGTGTATGAAATTCGTGCACTTGGGGGGGGGGGGGGGCAGTTCCTCAGCCTGGCCTGTGTCCTCTTGCAGTCCGGGAGCCCTGGGGGGATGTCTGACTGATGGCTTAGTGGGCCTAAGCTATCAGTCGGACATCCTTAGCATTGCCACGTAGGCAGGAGAG
The DNA here is from genome assembly GCF_027574615.1 of Eptesicus fuscus. Taxonomy (NCBI): domain Eukaryota; kingdom Metazoa; phylum Chordata; class Mammalia; order Chiroptera; family Vespertilionidae; genus Eptesicus; species Eptesicus fuscus. The sequence continues at coordinate 90,869,244 of NC_072479.1, read as the reverse complement.
GCTCCCACCACTGCTGCTGTGCTCGCCAGTCGTGAGCTCGGTTTCTGGCTGAGCGGTGCTCCCCCTGTGGGAGTGCACTGACCACCAGGGGGCAGCTCCTGCGTTGAGTGTCTGCCCCCTGGTGGTCAGTGTGCATCATAGTGACTGGTCATTCTACCATTCAGTCATTTGCATATTAGCCTTTTATTATGTAGAATACACTGTAGATGAGGCCCCCTACAACCATAAGAAATGCAAAAAATTCACTGTTAACTCATTCTCGAATTGCCCCCACTTAAAATTAAATTGCCCCCCCCCCCCCCGGGGCATGTGCTGCACCTTGGGAACCACTGGGCTTGACACTTTTCCTCTCTGAGCTTCATTTCTGAATACATACGCATATACCATGGGAATTGTAATCTCTTCTCTGCCTAACTCACTGGATTGACATGAGGAGGTTCTGAGCTAATACAGCTAGAAATGTTTCATCAAGTGATGTCTAAACCGGAAGGAGTTGTTATTTTTAAGCCTACGGGTACCCTCGCAGGTAACAGGTGCTGATTAGGGGAGGAGGGCATGATTGTTTCCCGGGACTGTAGCTATGGAAGCTTTGCAGAGGGTTCAGCAGGGCTCAGAGGGGCGGGCTCTGGCCCGCAGCCCTGTAGTGATGGTCGTCCCTGGAGGCGCTGGTGGTGGGGGGGGGATTAGGGGGGCGCTAAGGGGGGGGCGAGGCCAAAGGGGAAGTAACTGTCAGACTTTCCTGCTTGGCGCCATTCTTTAAATTGTATGTGGCTGTTTTGCAGCTGTACCTGCTCCAATCTCCTGGACCGGGGTGGGGGCCGGGCCAGGGTGGAGCCAGGCAGGCTAGGAGGGTGGGTTTAGCTGTGCCCCCAGCTAGGTTCAGCACACTTCAGGTGTCGAGACAGCGCTGCTGCTGTTGGGAGGGAAGGGTCTGACCCTTGGGGGCCGTTCAGGTCTACCTCCACCTGGGTCTGGAGTTGTAGGGAGGAGAGGCGTGCCCGGCCCCAGTGGAGGGGGTCCGGCAGTGGCGGGCCCGGGGGTGCTGATGGGTGGTTGCCAGAGTACTATTGTTGTGGGCGTCCCTGGCAGGGGTGGTGGGGGAAGAGATTGGGAGTCGGAGGTGCAGGCTGCAGCTACCCCAGAGTCTGCGTCTTCTTCCCATCTGGTCAGCCTCCCCATCCCTCCGGGTGTGGGGTGTGGGGGCTGGGGTAGGGTGTCCATGCAGGGGGATTGGAAGAGCTCCCCGAGTCCGCTTCCTCTTCCTTCTTTGCAGTCCCGGCTCCTGTCAGACAGTCTCCTCAGACCCCTGGGAACTTGGCTCCGACTGCCTGCCCCCTGCTGTGCATGCATCAATATGCAAATAGGTCATTATAGGGACACCATCACGGACAAATTAGCATATTACCTCTTTATATGTATAGATTAGTTTCAGGTATATAGCATAGTGGTGGGAAATGATTGTTTATAGATAGTTTTGGCTTTGTCTTGTGACTGTAGCAGCTCCCAGACTTCTGTACTGTGGTAACAGTGATGGGCCCTTGAATTGAATAGTCCGGGGAGCCTCTGACTCTGCTCCTGCTATTAAATTTCTTTTCTGCAACACTTAGTGTCTGTCTCCTGCACTGACCCTCAGCTGATACAAGGGACATGTATCTATGTCCATGTCTATATCTGTCTATATCTATACATATCTATATCATAAAAGGCCTGTGGCCGTGACTCCACCAAATGAGCAGCAGCTCTTTCGGTGGGCAGGGTGGGGCACGAGCTACTAGCGGTGGAGAGCTACAAGCCGTGGAGGGCTATGAGTGGTGGAGGGCTATGAGCAGCAGAGAGCTACAAGCGGTGGAAGGTGGGGCATGAGCTACGAGCGGTGATAGGTGGGGTGGCCAGCTGAGGCAAGCGGAAGTGAGCTACTTGTGCAGGATTTCGTGCGGGCTGGGCCTCTAGTATCTACATAAACATATATAGATTTATCAGAATGTTATGTTAGACTCATGACTTCACCATTTACTGGGAAAGTGACATCCCCTCTGAGCTTTGAGTTGCTCTTCCTCATATGACATAGAAGACCAATAATTCCTGCCCTTAGACCTCACAGGGTAGTCATGAGAATCAAATGAGATGGTGACTGTGAAAGGGGCCTGGAAACTAAGTTGTTATATAAATAAATTCAAAGCATCATCATTAGTCAGCTGCCGTCTATGAGAATGAATGCTAGATTTATAATGCAGGAACATCTCCTAAGGATTGCCTGAGTAGTCTATGGTTCCTTGAAAATATTGAGGGCTTGATCGATTAATCAGTTGGGAGCAAGAACACCAGCCTTGCAAAATAGACAACAATCCAAGAGAACATTCCCCAGCTCCCAAGGTAGCCTCTTTAACAATGGATGAACACAGACTTCTCTCTTTTCCCCATCTCTTCCTAATTAAAGCCTTTTGGGGGAAATAGTCTTAACAGAAGTTTTTACATCTTCAAAATAGACCAAAGGAAGTGCAGCAAAATATTTTCTTCATTTGCTTTTTCTGTTGGTAAGATGGGTTCTTTCATTAGCAGATTGAGTACAAACAGCCCCCACAGTCTGCTCCAGTAATTTCCAAGACACGATTTACATAAATTTAACTTTGTAATCTCCTGGTTATATTACTGCATTAAAATGACAGATAATGTGACACATGATGCAGTTTCATGTGTTGATATGGTAGCTGACTGTTACCAGCAGCTGCTCAATTGGAGGTGTCTCTTGCTTATCACTCTTTCCTTCCTTAGGATTTGGATATTCATGAAGTCTCTCAAATTCTGATTCTTTTTTTCTTACTAACCTTAATGTAAGCATTTCAACTTAAGCAACATCTGCACACAACCAATGTGTGTGGGATTCTGTTAAACAGAGTTGATGAATGAGGTCCAGGATTCTGGGAAAGTAAGCAAGAGATTCTAGAAGCCATCTAGTTCAAAACTTCCTTCTGTTTTCACCACAATCTAAACTCTTATTCACTTAGATGTCTCACCCATCTATACTAATAAAAGGGTCATATGCTAATTAGACCAGGAGACCTTCTGGGAGACTGGCTGGGTAGGAAAGTTGGGGGCCATGAGGCTGGCCAGGGAGGGCAGTTGGGGGCAATCAGGCTGGCAAGTGGGGGCAGTTGGGGGCAAACAGGCTGGCGGGGGGGAGGGGGAAGTTGGGGGCTATTAGGCTGGCAGGCAGATGAGTGGTTAGGGGCGATCAGGCAGGCAGGCAAGTGGTTAGGGACAACCAGGCAGGCAGGCAGAGGAGTTAGGGGCAATCAGGCAGGCAGGTTAGTGGTTAGGGGCAATCAGGCAGGCTGGCAGAGGGGTTAGGGGCGATTAGGCAGGTAGGTGAGCGGTTAGGGGTGAATAGGCAGGTAGGCAGGAGAGCAGTTAGGGGCGATCAGGCAGGCAGGCAGGTGAGGAGTTAGTGGCAATCAGGCAGGCAGGTAGAGTGGTTAGGGGCAATCAGGCAGGCAGGTGAGTGGTTAGGGGCAACCAGGCAGGCAGGCAGAAGGATTAGGGGCTATCAGGCAGGCAGGCAGGCGAGTAGTTAGGGGAGATCAGGCAGGCAGGCAAGTGGTTAGGGGTAAACAGGTAGGCAGGCAGGCGAGCAGTTAGGGGAGATCAGGCAGGCAAGCAGAGGCAGTTAGGGGTGATCAAGCAGGCAGATGAGTGGTTAGGGGTGATCAGGCAGTCAGGTGAGCAGTCAGGGGTGATCAGGCAGGCAGGCAGGCGAGAAGTTAGGGGCAATCAGGCAGCAGGCAAAGTGGTTAGGGATGGTCAGGCAGGCAGGCAGCCAGAGGCAGTTAGGGGTGATCAGGCAGGCAGGCAGTTGAGCAGTTTGAAGCTAGTGGTCCTGGATTGGGAGAGGGATGTCCCCCAAGGGGTCCCAGAGGGTGCAGGGCAGGCTAAGGGACCCCCTCCCCCATGCACAAATTTGGTGCACTGGGCCTCTAGTAATAAATAAAAGATAACTCCATCTGGGTACCTTGCATAACAAATATTTGTTTGTGAATGAATGAATTCAACCTTTTTTAAACTTTACAGTTTTTATCCCTACCATCAATAACATATGAGGTTTTCAGATTTGTAATTACTGTCCCTTCTTCTTTCTCCTTCCCTTCTCTCCCTTTCTTCTCTTCTCTTCTCTCCCTCCCTCCTTTCTTTCCTTTCTCTCTCCCTCTTTTCTTTCCTCTCTCTCTCCCACCTTTCAGACAGGGAGTCCCTACAGTGTATCAGTTACCAGGAATATACAGGATACAATACTCTCACTCTACTCTTCTTTTTCTTCTACTTGTTACATTTGAAATTACATATTTAATGTGTATTTGCTCTTCTGGACTATAAGCTCCATGAGGGCAGAGAAATGTTCTACTTTGTTTACTGCTGTATCTTTCATGTCTAGGACAGCACTCTGTTCATAGTAGTTGCTCATTACATATTTATTGAATGACTAGGACCCTTCTATGATTGTGCACTCCCCTCCATTGTCCTATGTGTCTTGTGCCTTATTTAGCTCTTCTGCTTCCTACTGTGTCAATTATTCTCACAAGGTCACCACTGACCTTTATAGAGTGAATTTCAACTTTTAAAAAAAATATTTACAAGACCACTCTATTGCAGTTGATCCTAATACAAGGGCCCCAAAATATAAGCTAGGGACTCTGCCAGATGTTGGAGAGGCAATAACCCTTCTTGATTTAGGGAGCAGGAACCTGTACATGATTGGGTGAATATTATACAAGTCAGGAAAAATGAAGAACCATATAAATGCTACGAAAGTTCCATAAAGGGAGTAATTGCTGCAAACTGAGGTAGTTGGGGAAACACTAAGAGGAAATTGAACTTGAATAAGATCTTTAGAAATGGATAGAGTTTATAAAAAAGCAGAGAAAACAGAAATAAGTGAGGAAAGGCTTCTGGAATCATTTTGAGTAGGACTTGGGGGATGTAACATGGGAGAGATGAATTCAGACCTTGAAGAGGTCATTTAAATGCAAGGATGACGATTAAATTTTAACCCGTGTCCCGTAAAGAATTATTGAAAGTGTTAGAAGTGAGGGCAGTGAAACACAATCCAGCTGAGTTTTTGATAGAACACAATGGTGGTGGTGGCTGCAAGTTTACCCACTGTTAGCATTCCTTGCACCCCTCAAGTCCCCGGATTTCAGATTTCTAATTTCATATTTTTTTCCCTCTTTTCAGCAAACAGCCTCAACTCTCAACCAAATAAACAAGCCCTCCCTTACTCCTCATCTTCATTTAGCTATTTCCACCCTTGGTCAAGTTTTTAAAAGAATAGCTCACGTTTTCTATGTCCATTATCTTCCCAATTAAATCCTTAACCCACCACAATTTACTAGTAGCTCCTGCCATAACCCTGAAGTGTCTCTTGTCAATGTCACTAAAAAGCTTCTAGTTGTTCATTTAAAAGGATAGTCTTAAGTCCTCATGTTACTTCTTTGCATGTAACACTTTTGTGCCCTCTTTCGTTCAAAAACCCTCTCTTGCTTTGGCTGTCAGGACATGCCTCCCTTCTGGTTTTCATTATACATCTCTGAGCAACCTCAGTGTTCTCCTTCTTCCATATCTCTTTTAGGTGTTGATGTCTCCCAGGTTCTCTTTCCTTTTTAAAAAATAGGCTATGCAAGCATGGAGATGTCCAGTGGCAGTGGAGATGTCCGCCAGGGTTCTTTTCCCAGCCTTATAAAGGGTTCAGCATTCTGGAGAAAGGGGCTGCGCGTAGATGATTAAGAAGGAGTCCCAAGACGAAAGATAATTTTGAAAGGCATTGGGGGTCAGAGGAGCTTCAGCTAAAGGAGCTAGAAGACTTCTTCCTCGACTCAGGACCCTGCTTTTATTTAACACAATTTGTCCTAAGGCAAGGTGGAGATAATACACTTCAAAGGGTAGGGTATCAAAGGATATTGTCAGATTGGAGAATAGCCTACAGCTGTTCAGGTGTTTGGCCAACAGGAGGCAATAAAATGCCCTGAGCTGTCTGGCAGTTAACAATAATCCTATTCAGGTTTGGGGGAGATGATTATCCTATTCAGGTTTTGGGGGAGATGCCCTCAGCCATCCCAGGTGATTCAGCCCTGCTGACATACTGGAACTGGCTTCTGGCAGATGTCTATTGGCAGTTTGATACAGAGGGCTGTGCGTAAGATCAAGATTTGGGACCAGGAGAATATAAGGGGGCAAGTGAAGACATAGGATTAGGGGAGAGAATGTAGAGCAAGAAGCAACCCAGGGAAACCATGTTTAAAGGGCAAGTGGAGGGATCAGGGCTGTGAAGGAGACTGAAGATGTAGAGGGAAAGCCAGGAGACACTGGTGAAGAGGAACTGAAGGAAGGAGAGTTTCCAAAGCAGAGAATGTTACAGATACTTGGAAAAAGCTCACCGGTGATGGCAATTTCCATGTGGTAGAGACAGAAACAAGGTGTTCAGGGGCTTGTGGGTGAATGGGGCTGGGGCAAGAAAGTAGAAACAGCTAGTGTGACTGCCTTTTCTACAAATGTGGCTGTGAAGAAAGGGGGGAATTGGGTGGTAGACAGAAAGATGCTGTGCTTAAGGTGGGAGAGAGTTGCTTTATCAAGTGTTTTCAGGCAAAGTGAAAGGTAAAAAGCTATTAATTTTATATCTCACCCAGTCCACAGCTAGTCAATAGAAACAGACAGGGAAGCACAGAGATCCATATTAAGGGAAGCGGTGTATGTGAGATTCCAAATTTTCTTGTGTTGTGGGTTCATTTCTATTCCTTAGGTTTAATATATGTGTGGTGTTTCATTCCACTTCTTCACAGCAGTATATCATAATTTAATTTTTCCTTGATATAGGTATAAATGGAGATGCTAAGGCATATTTATGCATACAGGGTCATTTCTAGGTGCATGTGCTAAATATTAATATTCTAATATCTTCCCAGTTCATGAGGCTAAGCAAAAAATGCATTTTGTTATAGCAATGAATATTTTTTCCCTCTCTGAAGCACCATAACCTCTTTTTTCTGAGTGGGCTCTCCATGCTCAGAGAAAGCATTATTATTATTATACTTTCCTGCAGAAGAAACATTATTTAAAAAACACAATTAGCACAGGAACTGAGCTATATTCTATTTCTGATCACTCAGAGACATGCTCTCCAAATCTGACAGATCCAGATGCAACAAATACTAATTGAATGAGTGGATTTAACTTGCTTTTGTCATTTTGCATTTCTCCTTCTCACAACAGCATTCTGGGTTTCCTCTGGGACATTATCCTTCTCGCCCTTAGTGTTTGTAGATCACTTGTGGCTTGACTTTATCTTTGGCACCAAAGCCAGGTTGATGGCCCAAACCAGGCAAATCAGAGTGCCGAATTACCTTGTCCATATGACTGGTTTGGAGGTAGCCCCGTGACCCCATCCAGAACAAGGGTTTGGGTGGGATTATGGTGAAGTTGCTCTGTAACTATGATGATCTGAGCATGGACCTGGCAGCTGCCATTTGTTTTCTCCAGGGAAGAGCCCACCTGGGGATAAAGTTAGCCCAAACTAGAGCACAGCAAGAGATGCAGAGAGCTGGGCTCCCAGTGACATTGGTTGAGTTCCTGCCTCCAGACATATCGAAAGCACTAGCTCTGTGTTTCTTTTCCATTCATGCAAGTCAATAAGTAACCTTTGGAGTTGGATTTCTGTCCCCTGCAGATGCAAGAGCCCTGACAAAAATGCTCCCTTGGTGCCACATTCACACGGGTGACCTTCTGTAAGTCCAACCCCGCTGGGTAAGGATTATTAACTTCATTTTATAGATAAAGGTCACCAAACTGCCAAATGACAGTCAGGACTGCAAAGTTTTAGGTTTTGTGCTTGATCCACTATACCATAGCTCTTTCTCAAGATGTCTCTCTTTTAAGGTCTTTTAGGAGGAAGATACAGTGAGTAACGCTATTGCCTTATTTCACCCCACTGAACTCACTATTAACATAATGGCGAGTACACTCTAATTTAGCACTTCATTCTGTCCTTGGTTCTAAATTTAATTTATTTACACTTCCTATGTCCTTTATTTCTTCTTCTCCATATGTTAGTAACTTTTTTTTTTCCTAAACCCCTATTAAAGTTTTTACATGCTCATGAGACAATTATTAATAGGACATCCTATTTTCATTTAAAACATGTATTCCTCCACCGGCAGCTGCATATTGATTTGAATCTAACCTATCTTATTTTCAGGCAAAGGAGACGATGAATCTTAGTACCTAGCACATGATAGACAGTCAATAAACGTTTGTTGAATAGTTGCTTGAACACCCATCATATGCACCAAAACATTTTGCCTATTGCCTTCATGATGATTGTTTTGCCTTTTTTTAAAAAAAAAATTTCCATTTTGCCTGAGACAGTTCTCTCCTCCACTTGGCCTGACAGTCATGCCTTCAGTTTTTCTTTTGGTTGTCAAACAATGGGAATGACCATGTGTACAAAAGTTCAGAGAACCTGTATTCAAGATTCCTATTCTGTTATTTAGTAGCTGTTTGACCTTAACCAAGTTATTCACTTTTTTAAGGTCTGTTTTCTTCAAATAGGTTGTTTTGAGGATTAAAAGAAATAATTCAAATATTAGCTATTATTGGCACATTGTACATACTAGTGGGAAGGCTAGGGTGAAAGGAAAGGATCTGCTTTCTCCCAGCAACAAATCCGGCTGAATCAGTACATCAGAACAGCTGAGAAGGCACAGGAAAACAAGGATCACAGGAAAGTTTTGGTTCAACCCTCTGGCACTTTCTCATCCCCTTCACCTTGGTTTATTTTTCTCTAGAGCACTCAGCACCTTCTAACATACTTAGTTTGCATTTATATTATGTTAATGATCTGTTTTGCCCCATTTAAGCTCCAAGGGGGCAGGGATTGATTGAATGGGCACTAAAAGCCATTTGTCAAGGGAATGAAAACTTGGAGAAGTGTATGAAAAAAAAAAAAATCAGGTTTAGGAGACTGCAAAGCAGGGAGAGCAGCAAGAATCTAGGGCACGGGTGTTACAGAGAAGGAGAGGATAGGGCTATAGAAATAGAATATCTTTAAGAATACCCAGGGTCTGGAGTGGAGAACATCTTTACCATATTTATTTTCCAAATAATTACTTATATTATGTAATATATGTATATAACAATCCTTATTATAAAAGCCACATTAAATAACCTTTACAACTCAACGCTCCTCCCAAGTAACAAGCATTCCCAGCACAACAGGATAGCAATATGATCACCATCATATTCCAAAAGTTAGAACCCCTCAACGCTTGAGCCTCTTCTGTTGAGCTCTGTACTTCCTTCCCATTGAGCACTTCGTTGCCCTGTCATGTCATCTCAATGAGCCCTTTCCCCCTACTTAAAACCATAAGGTCTAATGGGGTACAAGCTTTGCAGCTTAAGTCATTTTTTTGTTGGCAAGTAAACAAATACTTCAAGTTCATAACAGATGCACAAGTCCACTTTGGGAGAAATGCATTCTGGGCTCAGGCACATCCTGAGAGCTCTTCTAATCACATTTGTTCATCTGTTCATGTTGTGTGCACCTGTACAAATTTGGCATGGGCTTGAGTACAGTGTGGGAGAGTCCCAGGTTCAAAGCAAACTTCCAATTTTTGCTTAGTTCTCTGAGTGTTGCAGATTCTTTCTTTCCACGCCATAAAATGATAGGATTCTTAGCATATTGAGAACCTTCTGGAGCCCATTGGTGAAAGTATTAAATACAGACACAAAGAAATCAACCTGGATCAAAGAGCACAAATCTAATTTGCAAGTATTATAAGTAGGCAGCAAAAGATGGTTCAAGGTCTTCAGATTATTTTGTTAAAAACTGGCTATTTCTATAAAATATATGTTTAAAAAATACCCGATAGCCAAGTGTATGGAAGAAGGAAAGAAAATACTAAAAGCCAAAGATTATTTCAAGGCTAAAGACTATTTCTTGACTTTTCAAAGCGTTTAGCAGAAGGTTACATAGCATAGAAAGTGTTGAAAGACTTGGGTTTTCAGTCTTGTTTTTCAGCATATACATATGCTCTTCTTTTGTATGTGGGACAGTGAGGTGTATGCATTATGAACATAAGCTGAGAGCTCAAAGATATGTATGATTGGACTTCAGTTTTGACCTTCACTATAAGAATAAGAAGTGTGGGGGTCTCAGAGCAGTGCTCCCTTTCCTTCATGGAAAGACATGCAGGATTTTCCCTGAAAAGCCATAAGAGTGTATCTGGCTTGCTCCTCTTCAGTGTTATATAGATTGGACTCAGCAGGCCTGGGATGTTCAAACCCTGCATATTCCAAAGAAAGGTCTGCTCCTCGACTGGCTCCTGAGAGATAACCTCTGCGACCTTGCAGTATCCTATTTGACAACAGTGTTGTTTACCTGTGGCCTTGAACCCCACCAGATGGTTTATACTAACAATGTGATTTACGGTTGGGGTCTTGGCCCTGTTCTAACAATTTGGCCTCTGGAGGTCCTGGAGGCTGAGAAATGAAGGTCAGCCACAAGGGTGCTGCATACCTACGTGACTGACCCCAATAAAATCCTGAACACTAAGGCTCAGTGAACTTCCCTGGTTGTCAATACTCTATAGGTGTTGTCACACATTTTTTTTTTTTCTGGGAGAATTAAATTCTGTCCATGTATCTCCACTGGAAAAGGACAGCTGGAAGCTTGTGTCTGGTCTCTGCTGATTTTAGTTGTATCTTTTTACTGTAGTTAACCATAATAGTGAGTTACCGTTACCGTTAACTTTTCAGAATCCTGCAGTCCTAGTGAATCAGTGAACCTAAGGGTGGGCTTGGGGACACTCGACAACCCCCTTCTTTCAGGGGCAGGCTCTGTCCTTGCACTCACCACTGCAGAGTGTCTTTTTAACAAGTCCTATAAACAGTTGGCACCCACATGCTCACTATTTGGCAACCACACTTGGGCTGTTTTGTCCTGCTTGCAAGGCTCTTCTGATGCTAGTCCCTTCAAAAGGGAGAACAGCCCTGGCCGGTTTGGCTCAGTTGCTCAGTTGTTGGAGTGTTGGCCTGAGCACCAAAGGGTCATAGGTTTGGTTTCCAGTCAAGGGCATGTACCTGGGTTGCAGGTTTGGTCCCTGGTGCTTGCTGGAGACAACCAATCAATGTGTCTTGCTCACATCGATGTTTTTTTTTCTCCTCTCTCTCTCCCCCCCCCCCACATCCTCCTCCTCCCACTATCTCTAAAAATCAATGAAAAAAATATCCTCTGGTGAGGATTAACAACAACAACAACAACAACAACAATGAAAAGGGAGACCAACAGAAGCCCAAAGTCCCCTTTATAGAGTATGGTCCCACAGTGATTGTAACTGAGCTATGGACCAACCAAGCCTTTCTGCAAGATGCTGAAAGATTGGGAGAGGATCACTGACTTTTATTCTTCTGTAGTCTCTCACTGTGATACTTCTCACAGCCTCATGAGGATGGCATCTTTCAAAAAGTCATTAATCTGCCACAAGAAGAGGAATGTATGTCTCTCTTTGTGACCTGTGCAACATGTTTGTCTAGGGCAGTGTCAATCATCATCAGACTCATCAAAAGCACCTTCAAAACAAATGTCGATTTTCTTCTTTGTCTCCACACACTTGCATAAGACTTAGACTCCAAGATGCCAAGAAATTTAATATATCTGTCCTCTTTCTTTTGGAGAAGGAGGACAGTTATATTAAAAACAAATAGCAAAGCTGACAAAACTTCACAGGTGACACTAAGGCACAGTCAGCATTGGGACCCATACTGTCTAGTGTAGGCGGACGCCAACCCTAGTTCTGAAGTGTGGTGGGCTGGCAGGATATTGAGGCTGGAGGAGGGAGACAGAAACTTGGAGAGGAAAGGAACAGATCTAGGAGGTCCATTAAGGCCAAGATAATGAGTTTGATCTTCATACATAGGTTCAGGGGTCTTTCGATGGTCTCAGGAGGAGTTTGTATTCTTTTTTTTAAAAAAATATATTTCATTGATTTTTTACAGAGAGGAAGGGGGAGGGATAGAGAGTTAGAAACATTGATGAGAGAAAAGCATTGATCAGCTGCCTCCTGCACACCCCCTACTGGGGATGTGCCCGCAACCAAGGTACATGCCTTTGACCGGAATCGAACGTGGGACCCTTCAGTCCACAGGCTGACGCTCTATCCACTGAGCCAAACCGGTTAGGCAGGAGTTTGTATTCTATTCAACTTTTCATTCCAATTGCAAATGCTTGCTGGTTGTACAGCACATAATGGACCACCTCCCTCGCCAGTTCATCTGCATTGTTTTCTCTCTCTCATTGAACCCACCTCTCTCTGCTCCCTCAGAGTGCTCTCTCTGCTCTCCCTCTCTCTGCTCCCACAGCTCAAATGCAGTGCCATCCAGGAATATGATTGGCCTGACTAGACTTGGTTATTCCAAAGACTCCTTAGTAACTCTGTGCTGTCTTCACTCCAAAGTTAACTGAAATTTTTGTAGTAGTATTCCCAAAGGTGGTCTGTGGAGTCAGTTTTGGTATGATGACCTTCTACTCTTTCTATACTTTTGTCATGGAATGGCACATATGTATTTCTGGAAAAGTTTCGTAGTGCCCAAACCAATCAAATCACATCTACAAACTCAGTAACCTTCCTGAAATCATATGTAAAAGTTATTTGAGTCAAGACTTTCCTGATGAAATAATAATGCAAAAATAAGTTTTCATATAAATGCAAAACAGCTAAGGTTATTTTTAAAATTACATGAACTTAAAGGATTAAAGAAATTACAGCAGTAGCTTATCTGAACAGAGCTCATTGATATTAAAGAAATCCCAAATGGTTTATGAAACCTGCAGGTGAAATGCACGTCCCTATGGATACATAGATCTTTTTTTTCCCTTCTGTAGGATTTTGTGGGCATGACTGTTTTTGAAAAATGAGCAGGGGATATAGGCTGAGGGAAGAGGCAGAACCAAAGCCAAAGCAAAAATGAGGATTCAAAAGGTATCAGTGAATGAACAGTTGGTAACCCCCTATGTTGCTATATTTTCTTCTCTGCTTCATCCTCAGATTTTTACCCAGTTAATAAGAGGAAGGCTGGGACTCCAGCAGTTTTAACTCCGTACCCATGGCTCTTTACAATTTACCACAACTGCCCTCAACAGTGTTCATTATTCTTTGAAAATTTTCTTCTTTACATGGCAGGCCACTAGATCTTTCCACCATTGCAGGTACCTTTAAACCAACATGAGAAAAACAGAACTCATCCTCTCTCTTTGCCTTCAAACTTGCTTCTCTTTTATGACCTGTTACTAGCATGGCCATGAACTCAGATCCTTAACATATGTACTTCAGTTCACATTTGACTCTTCTCTCTTCTTCCCCACTCCTACACTCCTTTCACTCTTATAAATTCTGCTCTCACTATGCCTCTCGAGCTCACCCTTTCTTGTCTTCCCTGCTGCTGCCACCTTAGCTCAAGTCCTTTAATTTAGTTTAATTTAATTTTTTACTTGTTCAACTGCAGTAGCTCCTAACTGGTCTCCTGGCATCCAAGTATTCTTTTTCTTCCAATCTCTCTTTTACAGTGTAGGAACTATACTACTGTTTCTCTTAGACTTGGAATACCCTTTCCCTGCCTGCACATTGTAAAATTCTACCCATCCTATGAAGACAGCCTGATATATTCTTTCTTTTTTCTTCGCTGTGGCAGAGTGATTGCACTATTGACCCTAATTAAATGGCTTTTCTGTATCCACTTCCTTCATTCGGTTACTTGATGGTTCCTTCCAAAATGGACACTGGGCTTGTTCATGTGACTTGCTTTGGATAATGAGACAGTGATAAACTTGACTTAAGCAGGTGTTTTAAAAAAGCACATGTAAATTTCTGCTTTTCCCCTCCTCTTCCCCTTGATCCTCTTCTTTTTCTCTGTGGACATGTCCATGGAATCCTATTGGAAAATGAAACACATGAAACAGAGCAATCAGTACAGGTTGACCCAGCCAAGATTATCCTGGACTGGTCATCTAACTTCTGACTGAAGATGCATACTTGAACCAGACTAGATCAGCAGAATCATTCAACTGACCCTTAGACATGAGAAATTATCAATGGTTAGTGTTTTTAATCTAAGTTTGGGGTACTTTGTTATGTAGCAGTAGCTAACTGATACATCTGTACCCTTCTTTCTGAAGTACTCCTTTAGCACTTTGTTCATACTGTTATAAAATTTATTATGGTCTGACTCTCCTGTAGAAATGAGTTCCTTTAAATCAGGGGCTGCATTTTTATATCTTCAGTATTTAAAACATAATCTATGCACACAGTAGGTACTCATTAAATGCTTACTTAATAAATTAAGCAATGTAAATATATACCAACTCGTCCTTTCCCTATCTATTAAAAAATGATTGATTCAAAGTGTATGTGTGTGTGTTTTTTTGCCATTCAGTTTAGTAAGAACATCTGTTTTAGTCAGGTCTGTGCTTAATTGTGAAAGAAAAGGCTTACTCTATAAGTGTTTGAAAATTGTGTTTACTTTTAAAAGTTACTTTCTTTTAAGCCTTATATTTGTTTTTTTTAATTTTAATTTTTAATTATAGTTGACACACAATATTATATTAGTTTCAGGTGTACAACATAGTGATTAGACATTTATATACCTTATGAAGTGATCACCCTGGTAAGTCTACTACCCATCATAGTTAGTTATACACTGTACAGAGTTATTACAATATTATTGACTACATTTTCTATGATGTACTTTATTTTTTATTAAAATATATTTTTATTTAGTTCAGAGAGGAAGGGAGAGGTAGAGATTGAAACATCAATGATGAGAGAGAATCAATGACCAGCTGCCTCTTGCACACCCCCTACAGGAGATCAAGCCCACAACCCCGGGCAAGTGCCCTGATTGGGAATTGAACCATGACCTCCCGGTTCATAGGTCGATGCTCAACCACTGAATCACACCAGCCAGGTGCTATGTTGTACTTTATATCCCTGTGACTATTTTTATAATTGGTAATTTGTGCTTCTTAATCCCTTTCATCTTTTTCACTATCCCCCCAAACCCCAATTCTTCTCCCATGTGGTGACCACCAATTTGTTTTATCTTTGAGTTTGTTTCTGTTTTGTTCAGTTATTTTGTTTTTTAGATTCCACATACACATGTAATCATATGGTATGTGTCTTTCTCTGCCTTACTTATTTCAATTAGCATAATACCCTCTAGGTCCATCCATGTTGTCACAAATGGTAAGATTTCATGCTTTTTTATGGTTGAATAATATTTCATTGCATATATCTATGACTTCTACTTTGTCCATTCATCTATTGAATGGATACTTAGGTGTCGTCCATACCTTGACTATTATAAATAATGCAGCAGTGAACACAGAGTGCATACCTTTTCAAATTAGTGTTTTGGATTTCTTCAAATAAATATCCAGATGTAGAATTACTGAGTGTTATGGTAGTTCTATTTTTAATTTTTTGAGGGACCTTCATACTATATTCCATAGTGGCTCTACCAATTCACATTCCCACCAAAAGTGCATGAGGGTTTTCTATTTTTAAAATTTTTGCTAACATTTGTTGTTCGTTGATTGATTGAGGATAAGCCATTCTGACAGGTGTGAGGTGATATCTCATTGTGGTTTGAACTTGCATTTCCCTAATGATTAGTAATGTTGAGCATCTTTCCATATGTCTATTGGCCATCTGTATGTCCTCTTTGGAGAATTGTCTATTCAGGTCCCTCTCATATTTTTAAATCAGATTGTGTGTGTGTGTGTGTGTGTGTGTGTGTGTGTGTGTGTGTGTTTTCGGTGTTAAGGTGTATGAGTTAAGTTTGGTGAATATCTTCTCCCATGTGGTAGGTTGACTTTTTGTTTTGTTGATGGTTTCCTTCACTGTGCAAACACTGTTTTGATTGATGCAATCTGAATTGTTTGTTTTTTCTTTTATTTCCCTTGCCTGAGGAGACAAAGCTAAAAAAAATATTGATAAGAGCACTGTCAAAGAGTTAGTAAATTTTTTGTTTTCTACTCCTATGTTTTATTCTAGGAGTTTTATGGTTTCTGGTCTTACATTTAAGTCTTGAACCCATTTTGAGTTTATTTCTTTTATTTTTTTTATTGATTAAGGTATTACAAATTGTGATTATCCCTCCATTGCGCTCCCCCCCCCCCCCCCCCCCCCCAAATCCGGCCCTCACTCTCACCCTCTGTTGTCTGCGTCCATTGGTTATGCTTTGAGTTGTTTTTTTTTGTGTGTGTGTGTGGTGTAAGAAAGTGGCCTAGTTTCACTTTTTTTGCACATATCTGTCCAGTTTCCTCAACACCATTTATTGAAGAAACTATCTTTACTCTATTGTATATTCTTGCCTCCTTTGTCATAGATTAATTTACCATATAAGCGTGGGTTCATTTATGGGTCAAACCTTATATTTGGAGTTTAAGTACCGTTTTTCCAAAAGAAGAAGCAGTCAATCATTTATGGCTCTAGTTCATGTCTTGGGTCTTGCCAATGGGAAGATTTGTGTTGGGTCTTGGATTTGTAGAGGGTGACCTCCAGGGTGCAGAAAGTACAGGCATTTAGAGAAAAGGAGGAAGATGATAACATGTGAATGTGTTTTACAGAGTCTTCCCTTTCCCTTCACTGTACACAATGGTAAATTTGTATGGCCTTTTAATTTAACCATCTTTTCCCGCTTGACAAACCTGAATCAGATTTCATAGAAAAAACTCAGTAGGCAACACTAGTTGTTTCCATGCAGAGAGGTAAAAATGACTACATATTTTTGAATCTTTTGAGTGAGTTTTTGCATATATTTGATAGTATATCAATATCTTTTCTTAACATGCTGAATTTTTCTTTTTTAAAATTTCTTTGTTTAAAGTATTACATAAGTCTCCCTTTCCCCCCATTGACCTCTCCCCAGCCTCTCCCACCCCCCACAACATGCCCTCACCTGCCTACTGTCTGTGGCCATTGGTTATGCTCATATGAATGCAAACAAGTCCTTTGGTTGCTCTCTTACCCTCTCCTCCCACCCCCGTCTTTCCTCTTAGGTTGGACCGTCTACTTGATGATTCTATGATTTTGGCTCTATTTTTGTTCATCAGCTTATGTTGTTCATTATATTTCACAAATGAGTGAGATCATGTGATATTTATCTTTCCCTGACTGACTTATTTTGCTTAGCATAATGCTCTCCAGGTCCATCAATGCTGTTGCAAATGGTAAGAGTTCCTTCTTTTTACAGCAGCGTAGTATTCCATTGTGTAGATGTATCACAGTTTTTTAATCCACTCATCTGCTGATGGGCACTTAGGCTGTTTCCAAATCTTAGCTATTGTAAATTGTGCTGCTATGAACATAGGGGAGCATACATATCCTTTCTGATTGGTATTTCTGATTTCTTGGGATATATTCCTAGAAGTGGGATTAGTGGGACAAATGGGAGTTCCACTTTTAGTTTTTTGAGGAAACTCCATACTCTTCTCCACAGTGGTTACACCATTCTGCATTCCCACCAGCAGTGCAAAAGGGTTCCTTTTTCTCCACATCCTCACCAGCACTTGTCTTTGTTGATTTGTTGATGACAGCCTTTCTGACAGGTGTGAAATGTTACCTCATTGCTGTTTTGATTTTCATCTCTCAGATGATTAGTGACTTGAGCATGTTTTCATATGTCTCTTGGTCTTCTGTATGCCCTCTTTCAAAAAGTATCTATTTAGGTCCTGTGCCCATTTATTGATTGGATTGTTTATTTTCCTTTTGTTAAGTTGTATGAGTTCCCTGCAAATTTTGGAGATTAAACCTTTATCAGAGATAACATTGGCAAATATGTTCTCCCATGCAGTGGGCTTTCTTGTTGTTTTGTTAATGGTTTCTTTTGCTGTGCAGAAGCTTTTTATTTTGATCTGGTCCCATTTGTTTATTTTCTCCTTAATTTCCATTACCCTAGGAGCTGTATTGGTAAAGATATTGCTATGACATATGTCTGATATTTTGCTGTCTATGGATTCTTCTAAGATTTTTATGGTTTCCCATCTTACATTTAAGTCCTTTATCCATTTAGAGTTTATTTTTATGTATAGTGTAAGTTGGTGATCTAGTTTCATGTTTTTGTATGTATCTGACCAATTTTCCCAACACCATTTATTGAAGAGACTGTCTTGACTCCATTGTATGCTCTTGCCTCCTTTGTCAAATATTAATTGAGCATAATGGCTTGAGTCAATTTCTGGGTTCTCTGTTCTGTCCCATTGGTCTATATGTCTGTTCTTGTGCCAGTACCAGGCAGTTTTGAGAACAGTGGCTTTGTAGCATAGCTTGATATCTGGTATTGTGATCTCTCCAACTTTGTTCTTCTTTCTTAAGATTGTTGCAGCTATTTTTTTTTATTCCAGATGAATTTTTGAAGAGTTTGTACTAGGTCTGTGAAATATGCCATTGACATTTTAATGGGGATTACATTGAATCTATAGATTGCTTTGGGTAGTATGGGCATTTTAATGATGTTGATTCTACCAACCCATGAACATGGTATATTCTTCCTTTTATTTATGTCTTCCTCTATCTCTTTTTTCAACATCCTGTAGTTTTCTGAGTACAGGTCTTTTACCTCCTTACTTAAGTTTATTCCTAGGTATCTTATTTTTTGTTGTTGCAATGAGATTGCTTTTTTATTTTCTCTTTCTATGAGTTCATTATCAGTGTATAAAAAAGCAATAGATTTCTGGGTGTTAATTTTGTATCTTGCTACATTGCTGAATTCATTTATTAAGTTCAGTAGTTTTTTTTGATGGAGTGTTTAGCGCAGTGATGGCGAACCTATGACATGCATGTCAGCACTGACACACGTAGCCATTTCTGATGACATGCGGCCGCATGCCGAGGATGAAACATTTGCTGCTCCTGAGGCTGAAACATTTGCGACTAGAGTTTTGGAGTTGTTTTTTTTCCTCAAAATGACACACTACCCGAGTTATGCTCAGTTGTTTGGCGAAGTTTGACACACCAAGTTCAAAAGGTTGCCCATCACTGGTTTAGGGTTTTCTATGTACAATATCATGTCATCTGCAAGTGATGACACTTTTACTCCTTTTTCAATTTGGATGCCTTTTATTTCTTCTTCTTGTCTAATCACTATGGCTAGCATTTCCAGTACTATGTTGAAGAGGAGTGGTGAGAGTTGGCATCCTTATCTTGTTCCTGTTCTTAGGGAAAATTGTTTTAGTTTTTACCCATTAAGTATGATGGTGACTGTAGGTTTGTCATACAAGGTTTTTATTAGTTGAGGTATGATCCCTGTATTCCCACTTTGCTGAGAGTTTTTATCAGGTATGGGTATTGGATTTTGTCAAATGCTTTTTCTGCATCAATTGATATGATTATGTGATTTTTGTCTCTTAATTTGTTTATGTGATGTATAACGTTTATTGATTTGTGGATATTGTACCAGCCTTGCATCCTGGAATAAATCACATTTGATCATGGTGTATGATCTTTATAATGTAATGCTGGATCTGATTTGCTAGAATTTTGTTGAGGATTTTAGCATCTATATTCATGAGGGATATTGGCTTGTAATTCTCTTTATTTGTAGTGTCTTTATCTGGTTTTGGGATTAGGGTAATGCTGGTTTCATAGAATGAGCTTGGAAGTGTGCTTTCCTCTTGAATTTTTTGGAATAGTCTGAGGAGGATAGATTTTATTTCTTCTTTGAATGTTGGTAAAACTCCCCTGTGAAGCCGTCCAGTCCAGGGCTTTTGTTTGCTGGAAATTTTTTGATTACTATTTTAATTTCATCAGTAGTTATTAGCCTATTCAGGTTTTTTGATTCTTCCTGATTGAGTTTTGGAAGCTTGTGTTTTTCGAGGAATATGTCCGTTTCATCTAGGTTGTCCAGTTTGCTGGAGTAGAGTTGTTCACAGTATTTTTTTTTTTATAATCCTTGTATGTCTGTGGGTTCAGTTGTTACATCACCTCTTTCATTTTTGAATTTGTTTATTTGGGTCCTCTCTCTTTGTTTCTTGGTCAGCCTGGCTAGAGGTTCATCAATCTTGTTTATCCTTTCAAAGTATCAGCTCTTGGTTTTATTGATCTTTTGTACTTTTTTTTTGTCTCTATGTTGTTTATTTTTGCTCTAATCTTTATTATTTCCTTCCTTCTGCTTACTCTGGGATTTTCTTGTTGTTCTCTTTCTAATTTTTTAAGTTGCAGGGTTAGATAATTTATTACCATTTTTTCTTGTTTTTTTGAGGTAGGCCTATGAACTTCCCTCTCAGGACTGCTTTCACTGTGTTCCATAAATTTTGGATTGTTGTATTTTCATTGTCATTTGTTTCCAGGATGCCTTTTATTTCTTCTTTGATCTCTTTGGTAACCCAATCATTGTTTAATAGCATGCTATTTATCCTCTAAGTATTTGATTTTTTTCATTGTTTTTATTGTATTTGATTTCTAATTTTATGCCATTGTAATCTGAGAGGATGCTTGATATGACTTCAATTTTCTTGAATTTGAAAAGACTTTGCCTGTGTTCTAATATGTGGTCTATCTTTGAAAATGTCCTGTGTGCACGTGGGAAGAATGTATATTCTGTAGCTTTGGTGTTAAATGTTCTGAATATGTCAATTAGTTCCATCTGATCTAGTGAGTCATTTAGGATTGCTGTTTCTTTGCTGATTTTTTGCTTAGAGGATTTATCCAGTGGTGTCAATGGGGTATTAAAGTCCCCTACTATGATATATTGCTCTCAATCTCTCCCTTGATATCTTCCAGAAGTTTTTTATGTATCTGGGTGCTCCTGTATTGGGTGTATATATGTTTACCAGAGTTATATCCTTTTGTTGAATTGCTCCCTTTAGTATTATGAAGTGGCCCTGCTTATCTCTTATTATGGCCTTTACTTTGAGGTCTATTTTGTCAGATATAAATATTGCCTCCTCAACTTTTCTTCATATCCATTTGCCTGAAAAAAATTTCCCCATCTCTTCACTATAGTCTGTGTGAGTACTTTGTTTTGAAGTGGGTCTCTTGTGGACAGCAAGTATATGGGTTATCTTTTCTTATCCATTCAGCTACCCTGTGTCTTTTGATTGGAGCAGTTAATCCATTTACATTTAAGGTTATTAGTGATAGGTACTTGTTTGTTGCCATTTTTATTATTTATGTCTCTGTTCCTTTTTCCCTTTCTATTTCTTCTTTTTATAGCAGTCCCTTTAGCATTTCTTGTATTGCTGGTTTGGTGGTAATAAACTGCCTTAGCCCTTTTTTTCTCTGAAGCTCCTGATTTCACCTTCAATTTTGAATGATAGCCTTGCTGGGTATAATATTCTTGGATTCAGTACCTTGCTTTGCATGACTTTGTATATTTCATTCTATTCCCTTTTGCCTGATGTGTTTCTGTTGAGAAATCAGATGATAGTCTGATGGGAGATCCCTTGTAGGTAACTTTCTGATTTCTCAACAGAAACACATCAGGCAAGAGGGAATAGAATGAAATATACAAAGTCATGCAAAGCAAGGGACTGAATCCAAGAATACTATACCCAGCAAGGCTATCATTCAAAATTGAAGGTGAAATCAGGAGCTTCAGAGAAAAAAAGGGCTAAGAGAGTTTATTACCACCAAGCCAGCAATACAAGAAAAGATAACCCATATACTTGCTGTCCACAAGAGACCCACTTCAGCCTTTAAGATTCTTACTTTGTCATTGATGTTGCCAGTTTAATTATGATGTGTCTTGGTGTTGGTCTTTTGGGTTCATTTTGTTTGGGACTCTGTGAACTTCTTGGATTTGTGTGGCTTTTTTTCTTCGCAACATCAGGGAAGTATTCTGTCATTATTTCTTCAAACAGGTTTTCTATTCCTTCCTCTGCTTCCTCTGGCACCCCTTTTATGTGGATGTTGTTTTGTTTCATGTTGTCCCAAAGCTGTCTTAGTCTTTCCTCCCGCTTTTTAAGTTTTCTTTCCTGTTGCTGCTTTGCTTGGGTGGTTTTCCTACCTTGTCTTCTAACTCACTGTTGCAGTACTCAGCTTCTTCTAGTCTACTGTTGAAACTTTCCATCATGTTCTTTATTGCACTTATGCCATTTTTCATTTCCTCTTGAAATACACATGTTGTTGAATTTGTCTTCCATCCTTTTCAGCGTTCTTATAATCATTGTTCTGAATTTTTTTCTCTGACAAATAGCTTGCCTCCATTTTATTTATTTTCTTTTCTGGTTTGAATGGGGGTTGTTTCTTTGTCTTCCCATTTTTGCTTTTCCTTTGTGATTGTTTCTATGTATTAGATCAAACTGCTATGTCACCAAGGTTTTTTGAGTTAGTCTTATATATAGTAGATGTTTTGTGGGACCCAGTGGTGCAATCTCTCCAGACTTCTGTACTGGGTAATCTAGGGATGCCCCCTACTTGGGATATTTGGGTTCTCTTGGTGTAGTTGGGTCTTGAGTGTTATTGTCCCATTCATGGATGGAGTCTTCTTTCAGGTGTCTGGTTATGTGGTTTGCTCTCTACCACATTGACTGAACAGCACAAAATACAACTCAACAAAACACAACAGAAAGGGAATAAAACACGAATGTACTCACAACACCGATAACCCCAATATAAGTGACCACCAGAGGAAAGAGAATTAGGATATATAAAAGAGAGCAGAAATGATATTAAGAAAAGAAAAAAGGGTAAGAAAGAGAAGAAAAAGAAAGAGAAAAATATATATGGAGAGAAAGAACCACAGAACAAAGAGATAAACCAAAAAAAATGCAAACAACAAACATGCAGAAAAAGGGAGGGGGGCAGAATCTATAGAGGCAGAGATTATGTACAGATGGTAAGGTTAAAGAATTGAATGTATAGGAGGAGGGCCTTAGTTCAGTATAGAGGAAGTAGAAAGAGAATGAGTGGATAAAAAGAAAAGAAAGAAAGAGATAAAAATAAAAAAGAAAGAAAAAATAAAAAAATAGCAAACTAAAATAACAATAAAAAATAAAAATAGAGTGGAGAAAAAATATTATGAAAAAAAATCTTTAAAAAAAATAAAAGATAAAGAAAGAAAAAAAAGTGAAGTGTCATTCATTTCAGCTGAGTTTTAATGCCCCATGGGTGCTGGTTTAAGATCCTACTCTTCTGTTCTGTCTGCCACTTCTCAGTTTCCTGTTAGGTAGTCAGCACCATTTTGAAGTTCCAAGCAATTCATTGCTCCTCTGTTGGTGTTTATCTCCACAGCCTGGACCTCAAGCAGGTGGGACTAATCTCCCCACTTAGCTTGTCTGTCTGCTGTCAATCTTAATCTGTTAAGGGGCTGTTTCCTACAGGGATATAGGTAGGAAGGGTGCTGTATCGCTTTCTGGGATTTAACAGCTTGTCTTCAACCCAGTCCCTGAGGGCTCTTTGGGGCTATTCAGATTTTTTTGTGTCCTTCACTTGGCTCAGGGTGTAGTCTGGGTGTGGCTGTATTAACTGTCTTGAGGCTGCTGGGAGGGGCTGGCTCTTCAGGAGAAAAACGGCTGCTTAGGTTCAGAGGGTTAGGAATGTCCCAGTGCCAGACTCCTGGTCACCTTTCCCTGACCCACTCTTTCCACAGCCTCTCCCCAGTCTCCACAAGTCTGCACCTCCACCTGCACCTCAGCCACTGATGACTGTTTGTATTTGAAAGTTCCTATAAACTGGGTTTAGTGAATAAAAGCAAAGACCAAACAGAAGCAAAACAACTGCATGACTGTTGTTTCTCTCCTCCGGGCACCATGCAGCTCAGGCAATTTTTCAGGCTGTCCCTCTGTGCTCAGCCTCTCGCAGCTGTGGACTTAGATCTAGAATACCCTGCCTCCAGCAGCCCTGTGGACTTCCTTTCGACAGTTGGATGTTATGCCTGTCCCCAAGGGATGCAGACTTGGTGCTGTGAAGCTTCTGACACTCTTGGCTCAGTGGTCTTGCAACTCTCTCCAGTCCAGATCCTTGATCCAACCATTCTCCAGGCATCCTCCGTCCTTCCCAGCTGTGAATTGTCTCACCAGCTGAGTCTAATTTGCCAATTCCAGGTGGATGTTATTCGATTTAGATGCTCCTTCTATCTGCTCTAGGATAAGGCTCGAGACACATCTGCCTATTCGGCCGCCGTTTTTTCTCCTCTCATCCATGAATTTTTCTTATTTAAAAGATAATTAAGCTGTAAAATAAGTTATACTTGTACCTTAAATACCAGTTATTAATTTACAAATGTATTCTACAGTTATTTCCTAATCAGTGGCAACTATGTCACATATACAAAAATATACACATATTGTATATATTCATATATAATATACACTGAGTAGCCAGATTATTATCATCTCTGAATGTATAATAAAATAATCTGGCCACTCAGTATATATATTAGAGGCCCAGTGCATGAATTCGTGCATGGGTGGGGTCCGGCCAGCCTGGCCAGGGGGAGGGGACATGGGCAGTTGGCTGGCCTGTCTGGTGGTCGAACTCCTGGTCGAGGGGACAATTTGCATATTAGCCTTTTATTATATAGGCTATACACTGAGTGGCCAGATTATTATGCATTCATAGGATCATAATAAGCTGGCCACTCAGTGTATATATACCATGTAAATTTTGGGTTTATTCTCTCAATCATCATCCCCTCCCCCCAAGTCCACAGCCTGCTTATATGCTTAGTAGACATTAAGTAAATTCATGTACCATTTCTCTACCAACCCCACCTTCTGCTTCTCTGAGTTTTCTGAAACATTAGACATTCCTATCTCCAATCTCCTTGGTACCAGAATTGGCACAATATTTGCCACACATTGACACTTGGACACTGACTAATGGCATCACCTAGGAAAGAACAAGTAGCAGATTTGTGAATTTAATTTCTTCTCAGCCTTTTATTGCCAGGGCTAATTGCTTGTTTAAGTAAATGCATCTGAGTTGAATAACAATTGAAAATGTTTTGAAATAGTATGAGTATTGAATTTCACATGCAGTGATTAAGGCTAAGAAAATTCAGGTTAATTTCCTGAAAACTTATAATCAATACAGAGGCCTTTCTTTACAGATAGAAATTGGCCTTGGCAATAGACAGACAAAATCAAGGGTCAGACACTGAAATGCCCACAGAGATTAGATAGGTAACCAAAACAAATCCTGTAGGTGGGATCATGGTGAATTGATGTTGGCCACTGGGTCAGCCCCTCCCTACTCTGATTGATGTAAATTGTGGTAATTTTGGGCTGCAAGACCAGGGTGGCTAGATGAGCCACTTTTTAAAGCCCATCTGAAAATTCAAGTTTTATTTAAATGAGAAATTTGAGCTTTAATTGTTGACAACTAATTCAAGAATATGGATTATTCTTGTAGCTCTCAGTTTGTTCCTCTTAGGCTAAACAGAAAACAGTTTATGGATTTTCCAATTGTCCTTTCTTCACTGTAGGAATTAACCATTCTGTTTAGACCGTGACAGCCTACATCACAGGGTGTAATGGGAAATTACCTAGGGGCCATCTGGAGCTAAATTCCAAGTGAGCCTCAGCTATTGAGCAGAAAATCTATTCATAAGACTGTCTTTGGGTGTATTTGTTTCCTGTAAAAGTAGTGCTTTCTGTAAAAAAAAATGCTGCAACTTGTATTGAAAATGTTTGGGAAAACACCACCTTTTGTGAATGTGGGGCTATCTAGTGACATAAGGACTCATCTGACTCAGTGAGCCTTCCTCACAGGGATGGCTAAGGTTCAGGTAAAAAAATGCCATAGCTCAGTGGTTTAAATCAACCTTGAGGAGCTGTAGCAAGGGACAGCTTGGGAGAACTCACATCTTACCCCAAAGAAAATACCTACCATTTTTTCTGGCGTATAAGACGACTTTTTAACCAGGAAAATCTTCTATACGCCCAGTCTTCTTATACGCCAGAAAATACGGTACCCATATCTTCCATGGTAAATTGTGTCTACAGATTTTTACAATCAAGGTGAGCTTTGGGGTATACATTTGCATAATAATGGTCTTTATCTGTTTCACACTGATACAACTTATCAGTTAGTAAATAACCATGACCCTATGTCTCCAGAATACTCCTTGTTAGGGTTGTTACCCTGATCCTTATTTTGGATACTAACTCCTCCAAGATCCAGGCACTGAGGATTAATGCCTCTTCCCTCTACTGCAACGGTCAGTCTGTTCTCTTTGCCAGTGCCCAAGCCACACCTGTTTTAAATATCTAATTACTAGAGGCCCAGTGCATGAAATTCATGCACAGGGGTGGGGGTGGGGGGTTGTCCCTCAGCCCAGCTTGCACCCTCTCCAATCTGGGACTCCTCGAGGGATGTCCGACTGCCTGTTTAGGCCCGATCCCACCAGACATCCCTCTGACAATCCAGGACTGCTGGCTCCCAACTGCTCACCTGTCTGCCTTCCTGATTTCCCCTAACCATTTCTGCCTGCCAGCCTGATCACCCCCTAACCACTCCCATGCCAGCCTGATTGATGTCTAACTTCTCCCCTGCCAGCCTGTTTGCCCCCAACTTCCCTCCTCTGCCGGCCTGGTCACCCCTAACTGCCCTCCTCTGCAGGGTTGATCGCCTCCAACTGCCTTCCCTTTCAGGCCTGGTCCCTCTCAACTGCCTTCCCTTGCAGGCCTGGTCCCTCCCAACTGCCATCCCCTGCTGGCCATCTTGTGCTGGCCATCTTGTGTCCACATGGGGTCAGGATCTTTGACCACATAGGGGCAGCTATCTTGATCTTATGTGTTGGAGTGATGGTCAATCTGCATATTACTCTTTTATTAGATAGGATTATTTTGCACACTTGAACCAGGATGCCAGGAGTTCATAAACAACAGTACAGTTCAGGTATTGGAATGCTTTATTCTTACTGCCTTCTTTTTGATAGCCCTGGGCTAGACGGGAGCCTGAGATGGGTGGGAACACACAACTCTAGAAACACAACATATTTTACTAAAAGCCCGAGGTTCTTTGTTCCAGTCCCAATATATACTAGGTGCCCTAAAGCATATTCCATGGGTTTCATCTTACATTTTTCTATTATTGGAAAAATTTGTCTAATTTTAAAGCATAGATTTTTTTTCTCCCCTGCAAATATGCAGGCTCCACATACATAACTGCAAAACAGTTGGAGAATTCCCCATATTCAGTGACCTTCAAGTCACACTGCAAGCTGTGCAGTGGTCTCTTGCTAGTATAATAAAACATATATGAGTCGTGACTGGCTGCAGAGTCAGGAGTGGGTATTTTAGTGTTTTAATAACCTGGCTCTATTCATTTTGGTGGCTGCTGTACATGTTTCTATTTTTGTCTTCAGTTAAAACCAAGAAAGGAGTCAAACAGATTTCTGCAGATGCTTTTATAAAACTGTCATTTGCCAAATCAAATGTCTAAGACAGTGATCACACTTTTACAGTTATTCATGCCTGTCACGTGCTTTCCCATAAATGACCACCCAAGAGCCTGGACAGCGAGCAAGGATGAAGCAGGGTGAGAGAGAAAGTAATGAGGAGACAGAGCTAGGCTTTCACAAACAAGTCTTTTCTCTAATTGCTCCCTCCTGTCATAGCCACCTGGGCTGCAGCAGCAGCCTCTGACCTCAGCCGCTGTGGTCTACCCAGGAAGAAGCCACACATCAGCAGAGAGAGGAGCAGGACCAACACGGACATAGAGAACATACCTCATTCTGATCAATCTCAAAATCACATATTGTAGCCCTGGCCAGTGTAGCTCAATGGTTCTGGGTTTGATTCTGGGTCAAGGCACATGTATGGGCAGCAGGTTCCAGCCCCTGCCTTGGTTGGAACCCATGCAGGAGGCAACCAATCAATGGGTCTCTCTCACACCTACGTTGTTCTTTCTCTCCCTCTCCCTCTTTTCCACTCTCTCTAAAATTCAATGGAAAAAACATCTTCGGGTGAGGATTAACAAAAGGAAAAAATAACATATTATAATTTGTTTATGGGTTAAGTTTTGTTCCCCCAAATTCATGTTTAAATCCTACCCCCACTGCCTGAGAATGTGACCTTATTTGGAAGTAGGGTCATTGCAGGTGTAATTAGTTAGTAAAGCTAAGGTCATACTGGAGGAGGGTGGGACTTTGATCTACTATGACTGGCATCCTATAGAAAGAGGAAATTTGGACTGACACACAGGACAATGGAGGCAGAGATTGGAGTGATGCATCTATAGGCTAAGGAACACTGGATATTGCTGCCAACCACTAGAATATAAGAAGAAACAAGGAAATAATCCCTCCTATAGGTGTCAGAGGAAGCATGGACCTGTCTACACCTTGATTTCAGACTTCTGGCCTCCAGAACTGTGAGAGAATACATTTCTGTTGTTTTAATCACATCTTTGTTTCAGCAGCCCCAGAACACTAACAGAGAGACCATGCCTCAAGTGCTGTGGCAGGAGGCAATATTTTGAATTGAAGGGTCTGTTATATCTTACAGTGCTCCAAATGTCTGAATTTTGGGGGATAAAATCTGTTGGCTCATTCTGATGTTTTCCCAATCACAGGGGCATAAAAGCTCAGAGATTAAGAATATGAGCCTTAGGGTCATGTTCAAGTTCAATAACTTAGGGGCTCTGTGGTCTTGGAAATGCTACTCAATCTCTTTACTTTTCAGGTTCATCATATGTGAAATGGAGATAATAACAGTATCTACCTCATGGAAGTAGATAGAATTCATAAAGACTGAATGAAGTAAAGCGTTAATCTGCACTTATTCAACAACTATTTATTGAGTCACGGTATGTTCTACATTCCCAGTCAAGTAGGAAAAAATAAATGAGTAAAAAGGCAAGATAATTACAAACTCTGGTAAAAACTCATGAAGAGACCAACATGGCCTCGAAAGAGAGTTGAAGTGGAGAGACCCACCTGAGATAATAAATTCAAAGACTGCTTCTATGAAGAGGTCAAATTTGAGCTGACACCAAAGGATGAACAAAAATTGTTAGCTGGATGAAGAGTTGGGGAAAGAGAACGTAGGTAGAGGGAGCAGCCTGTGTAAAGGCCCTGAGGTAGGAAGAACATGCATGGTACATTCAAATGTCTGCTTTGTAAGGGGTAGATGGCTGCAGTAGTTTTCTATTGCTGCCATAGCAAATTACCACAAATGTAGGGCCTAACACAAAATCCATTTTTTATCTCTCAGTGTCTGAAGGTCAGAAGTCTGGGCACATCTGACTTCTCTGCTTAGGGTCTCCCAAGGCTGAAATCCAGATGTCAGAAAGGCTACAGTTCTCATATAGGGCTTTGGCTCCTCACTGGTGGTTGGCTAAATTCACTTCTTTATTACACTATCCATGTGGCTCCTTCCATCTTCAAGTCAGCAACAGCAAGTTAAGTCCTTCTCTGGTTTGTAATCTCTCTGCTTTGCCTGCCTTTGCTTTTAAGGGCTCATGTGATTTTATTGGACTCACATGGATAATCCACGATTCTCTTTCCATTTTAAAATCAATTGATCAACCCTTTCAACTTATTTATTCTAACATATTCATGGGCATGCTATCTCATCAGATTCACAGCCTTGGGGATAGAGGTGTAGAATCTTCTTGATGGCTGTAAGTCTGCTTACCACATGTTATAACTGTGGAGAGAAATCTGATGGTGTGGGGCCTTATGGGTCATGGCAAAGATTTGGGAATTTAATGACAATAATTACAACAATCACTAATGTCATGTAACTTCTATATATAACATGTTGTTGGAGCAAAGCTCCTTCTCTGCTAGGGGTTGTACCCCTGTGGACACCGGGTATTGGAAGACAATATGAGCAGTTGTAGGCATATAGGAGAGACTTTATTGCAGACCAAGTAGCAATTGCTAACAAGGAGCCATCAGACAAAATAGTTCTTCAAAGTAGCCCTACAAAATAGCCACACACCTGCTGGTCAGTAACACATCTTTATGCCAACTTAGACACAAGAGGTTCCTTGCTAAACAGTGATATTAATACTTGGGTTATAGAAAGGTACTCCTGTGCAGTGCATACAGTAAAACTGCTGTGTCATTGCCTTTACACATGCATATGGCTAATGGGCCTTGAACATCCGGTGTACTCTAATTAGGGTTCCCACACATGTATTTATTAGGATTAAGCACACTGTTAAACATTATAAGCATAATCTCACCTGATACTCTTAATAGCCCTTTAGAGAGTTATAACACTATACTCCATTTACAGATGGGGAATTGAGGCTGGAGGGACTTGCCCAAGATGGCACATCTCTCAGTGAATCCATATTTAAACCCAGATGTGTCTGGTTCCAAATTCCATCAGTATTTCTATTTTGAATCCCCCTTATTTAGTATTATATATATACACACACACACACACACACACACACACACACACACACACACACATTTGTAGAGCTTTCAATAGGACCTTTTCTGTTTTTATGAAAAAAACACAACAACACACACAAGAACATACTTGCATCTAACTGGATGTTTTTCTGTTTGAGTCTCTTAACCATGCCTAGGGGAAGCTTGGTAATTCCAGTCATTAGGTGGTAGCTCAGGACCAGTGCAGATACCATACCTTATATATGAGAGTTTTAAAAAGAATCCCTAGAGTATGAAGAAAAGAATCAAAGCCTGCTCAGTTTTTATCATTTTCTCAATATCCAGTTGGTGGACTTTTAATTTTTATGGGACCAATTCGTCCCTGAATATTATCTCTTGGTTTGCCTTTGGACATACCTTGATTTTTGTTGATGGCATTGAACTTTGAAAAATTTCAAAGTAGGTAGGAAGCCCATACCAGGAAGGCAGTGTTTAATAATGAGGTCATGGCATCCACATTCTAATCTTTTTCAAGGATTTCATTCATTATCTGTGTTTTGATGACAGAAACTTGGCCATTTCTATGAATTGTTTCATAACAGAACTAGACAGAACCTTCTAGTCCAGGGGATTGTAGAGGAGCACATTTTTTAAAAAAATGTATTTTTATTGATTTCAGAGAGGAAGGGAGAGGTAGAAAGAGATAGAAACATCAATGATGAGAGAGAATCATTGATCAGCTGCCTCTTGCACATTCCCCACTGGGGATTGAGCCTCTAATCCTGGCATGTGCCCCAACTGGGAATCAAACTGTAACCTCCTGATTCATAGGTCAAATCTCAACCGCTGAGCCATGCTGGCCCCTTGAGGAGCACATTTTTACTTGAGGCCAGAGAATATGCCTTGCTCTTATCCCGAGGGCCTCCTTGTTTACCTCTGGGTCCACTCTGCCAAGAATAAAGTTCTAGAGATCTGACTCCCTGCTGGGGACAAGAAGTCACTGTTCACATATTCATCCCTACTCCGCATCAGCTGCTTCACACAGTGGCCCTGTGTTTAAGGTCTTGTAGGCAGGAAATACAGAGGACTATGATTGTAGAGTCCACCTCCGGAGGGTAGACAAACCTTTTCCAAAACTTGGGGTGGTTGGGGTAGGGGGGGGGGAGAGATGAACTCTGCACTCCTCTAGGAAAACAAGCAGAGGTGTTGTAAGGAAGGAGGGAAGCAGGGACCTGCTTATCCGACTGCCTGGAGCAGCCTGTGTGCTGGGAAGTTGCCTGGGGGCTGTACTTTGCAGAAATCATCTGGCCCAGTCCCTAGGCACCTGCTGATTCAGGACAACTCATCATTAGTTAATATTTCAGTGCCCTTTGGGTACTGTTTCCCTGTAGCTCCACAAACACTTGCTTGAGGATATGCTGCTAGAACTCAGGGCTCCAGGAGAGAATAAGAAACGCACGTGCGTTCGCATGGCCAAAAAACGATTTCTTTGCAGCTGCGGCACAGATACAGATATCAACACATTTAAGCCATACAGGAGGGGGTAGAATTCCACCCAGAATGCAACTTTGTTTGCCAAGTTTCTGGCTAGTCTGTCCTATACAGGGGGTAGGAAGCATTCCCAGAAAGAGAATGCCAAATGAAGCTACAACAAACTAAAAAAGGCAATTCACGAGGGAGCAAGATCTTCAACAAATGAAAAAGTGTAAATGGTAATATTCCAGCAAATTAGCTCCTAGAGAAACCCTTAGGCAGAACTGTAAGCCATTATAATTAAGGATTTGGAAAATATCAGTATTTAATTAGAGCTTCCTTTCTCGGTGAAATGCCGTTGTTTTGCTGTAACTTCAGGTGTAAACAACTAAACATTTCCATTTCAAAAATGTGTTTTGTTGCAACCCTAGAATCTGTGCTAATGTTAATTTGCTTATCATGGCTTCCTTGACTGTTTTTACTTTTTGTTTGTTTCTGATCAGAGCTGAATTTCGAGAGCAATTTTACCTTTAGTTCCCCAAAGCAGCCACCTCCCAGGCTTTTATAGGTACTTATTCACACATGGGAACATCCAAACAATTCAGTCCAACTCCATAAACCTATCAACTTCCCCATAATCTAATAAGCACAGTTCCTCTAATATGTAATGCATATTGTGGCTGCTGTTTTAGACAAGGAGTCTTAAAACCCATTTCCAGTGTAATCAAATATCTTGACAATAGCAAAAATGTTTCCGCTTTATGCCTTAACAACAACAAATGTTTCATAAATTGGTCCAAACCTCTTGAAATAATGATTTAAAACCCCAACAACACAACAGTCCCATGGGAAATACCGAGTGCCTGACTCACAAGCAGTCTTAGTCCCCACTTTCGTACTTGTTGATGGTTCCTGACAACAGATAAACCTTTATTCCTTTGCCTGTACGGGGGTGCATGTAACTCACAATGTTTTCCGGCCGTGATGGAGAAGATAAGGCATTATCAAGACTAACACTACAATTTAACGCTTCAGAGGAGCAGTGTATATCATTACTCCCTCCGTAGCCAAGCACACTAATTAATATTTATTGCACCTGTCAAGCCAGTAGCCACGGCCAATCCATTCCTGTGGCAGTTCAATGGGAGACTGGACACCATATTTCTCCTTGGCAGACACGTTTGGGTCATCAGCAAAGACAGGAGCCCCACTCCCCAGCGAGACATCGTAAACTCTCTCCTTTCTCTTGCAAAATTAAACCATTAATTTATTCGTGTTAATTTTTTACCCTTGTTGGGAATTGCTGTAAAAAATGAATGAGGGGAGGGTGGAGAAAGGATGAGAAACAGCTGCATGTTCAGGATCGGCTGTCTAACATATTTATTAGAACAGGGGCTTCTGGAACCCACGGCCTTTGTTTTTTATCAGACATCCCTTAAAGGTTACAGACGTGTGGGGGAAAGGATGGTTATAAATCCTCATGAAGTTTAATCAAAAGTGGCGGGCCACCCCACAGTAAACAAGTTATTAAAACTATTTGGCTTAAAACTTTGCTCAGCGCTGTCAACCGAAGTCCATCATCAATAGGTAGCTGGCAGTGGAATGAATTAAGCGAGGGTGAAATAATAAATTAATCCTGATATCGCACCTACAGCAAGGGATTTGGCAGCGTGAGTGGAGAAGTTTCTTTGGAGACTGTGAATTATTCTATAGCACATCTGAGCATGGCTGTGGAACAGAGTATACTCAAAAGTTGAATTAGGAGAACATGTAAACTGTACTAGAGAAAAGTAGGGCACCGAATGCTGCTTTATTTATTTTAATTTTTTTTTTTTGCTAATTCTAGCAGGACCACCTAAGTCACTAGAGACCATGTGACCCCAACTGCTAAGCTTTTGATGAACAGGAGGGATATCTGTGAACTTTTCACTGGAGATTATCTAGGCCATTATATTTTTCCTTTGAAATAACTGCTATTCCCTTGAGGATGATGATATTAATGATGAT
This sequence comes from Eptesicus fuscus, assembly GCF_027574615.1. Classification (NCBI taxonomy): domain Eukaryota; kingdom Metazoa; phylum Chordata; class Mammalia; order Chiroptera; family Vespertilionidae; genus Eptesicus; species Eptesicus fuscus. The sequence continues at coordinate 90,835,437 of NC_072479.1, read as the reverse complement.
AATGACAAAGCAACAGTGGCAAGAATGATAAAGAGCCAGCGTATGTTGGGCCAGTACGATGCCACAGGTACTGAGTGCTCTACATACATTATCTCACTTAATTCTTACAGCCCTTTGAGGTAGCAATTATTAGTGCATTAAAAAGATAGGAATTGAGGTATAGAGTTGTGTAACCAAGGACACCCAGGCACAGTCTGTTACAGTCCAAAGCTGTTCTCCTGTCTCCTCCCTTTACTTTAGGATGTTGGCTTCCTTGGAGGGAAATGGGTGTGCTGTGAGAAGAATGAATTTACATGAAATAGCACCTCTACAAACTCCCCCCTGCTCCTCTTTGCTTCTGCTAGGGTCATGCTTCATCTTGGCAGTGTTCCTTATGTCTGGATCTCTGATTTCTAACTCCTTTCTCTTTGACTGTCTGCATCTTCTCTCCAGGGCCCTTGATGCCTCCTGGTTGTCTTCACTATAACTCCTTCCTGGTAAGGTCCACTCTTCTCCATCCCAAACATGATTCCATTGGAACCTGCCATTCTCTTATTCCATTTCTCACGTAGGGTCCGGCATGTATATCCAGTTGCTGTCTGCAACATTGTTAATTATCCTTTTCATGGGACATTATTGCATCACCAATAACCATAACCACCTTATGGTGTGTTTGTGGGCTTACTGCTGCTATACACTTTGAAAATCAATGTAGTGATTAATTTTTTTTTTTGGGGGGGGGGAAATCAATGACTTTTAGAATTAATAGTGTCCTAGTTTGAAAGGAGGTTCTTAATGCTGAGTCAATGCTGAGAAGACTGTAGAGGGTAGCAGTTAAGATCACCGGACTTTAGAATTAGAACTTTCCACTCACTAGGCTGGCCAGCCACCTAAGGCCTCAGCCTCAGTTTCCTTGTTGTTGTTAGATGAGGATATTTATTCCCTCTCACAATGTTGTGATAAAGATGGGATGAGATGACTGACATAGGTAAAACCCTCAGCACAGGGTAAGCACTCATTCTTATTAGAAGTTTTGCATGTGGCTTTCAAAGGGTGGTCCCTGGAGCAGCAGTGCCCTCAGATGCAAATTCCTGGGTATTTGAACAAGCCCTCGTGTGATTGTAAAGCTTTCATGTTTGGGGACCACTGGTCTACATATCAGTGTTCCTCACTGGCGAGAGTTACTTTTGACACCTGCATAGCAGTTTCCCCTTTCACCTCTCCTGGGTAATGATGATGGCAGCTTGCTCATCCTCTTTCTCCTCTTCACTCTTGGTGTTTGGGGTTGAGAATTCAGCTGACTGTCCTATCCAACATAAAAATTTGAGTGGGAAACTTTCTTCCACTCCTGGCTCACCTGTTATTCTAATAAATGTCTCCTGCTTCCCCATGCCATCCTAGTGAAAATTGTAAGATCCTCTGGACTAATTCTATGCTCTGTGGACTGTCTGCCTTACTTTTTCCTCCCACTGATTACTCCAAATAATAATAATTACTGGAAATGATTCTTTGACTTGATTACTGCTTCACGGTGAAGAAAAAAATTCTTTCAAATTTCCTCTTCTTTTTTGACGTCTGATAAATAACTATGTTTAATGGTTTCACCTGTGGAAAGCACAGATTTTATTTACATCTCTGATGTTTGTTCTTTAATATCTTTAGAAAAACATAAAATTTGTTTTAAATTCTAAAGAGCGAGTTTCACTCTAAACAAGTGTTGGTGGCTTTTTTCTTTTGCTCATTTGCCATATTTAATTCTACCGTGGGAGACTGGCGCACGCATCGTTTCCTCCTCATCTCTGTTTCAATGTTGAGTGAAGTGTTTTGAATTAATTTTGTTAAATTATTAATAGATCATTATTGGAAAGCATTCCAGTTTGGAGTTTATGTTTTATCATGTGCTGTGCAGTAATATGGTAGATTTCATGCACACGAATGAATATGCTTCCACTGGTTAGGTGAAATTTTGGCTCTGGCCATCCCACAATGAATTCTATGAAGTCAGCATTTAATCATGAAGTGGATATTTTAGTTTTCATTAAACCAGGGCAGTTTCCTGGAAATTAAAAGATTAGAATTAGAGCATAGTTTGGGTCATTCATTTACTCAATAGAAATGTGCTAGGCACTTGGATACAACAGAGGAGGAAAGAAGACAAAGGGCTTTGCCCCTGTGGGACTTACCGCTTGGTGTGGAAGACAGGCATTAATCAAAGAATCACCAGAATAAATCTATAATGACAAAGAAAAACGGTTTGTAAGTGTGAGCGTATAACAAGGAAATGTACATAGTCTTCCCTGGGAAGTGTTATTTGCCATAAGGTGAGGCATATATATGATTTATTTCAGGAAAGGGGGTGGGATGGCCATAGGAAGGGGTATTTCAGGCAGAAGGAACACCATGTACAAATGTCCTGTGGCAGGAGGAAGCATGGCAAATAAGGGGGGCTAAGAAAAGGTCTGTGTGGTTAGGGGTCAGGGAACAATGGGGAGCCATTGAGGAATTTAAAGCAGAGGAAGGTATATATTGATTTAGGTTTTAGTGAGGTCACTCTGGTTGCAATGTGGGGTGGGGATTGTCAGGAGACCAGAATGGATGTGGGCAGACCAGCCAGCAGGATATTTCATAAGAGACAGCACAAAAGGGCTGGATTTAGGTGGAAGTGGCAGAGATGGAGAGAATAAGAGAATATTAAGATAATTATGAGATAAAAATGACAGGATGATGAGGGTTAGTGCCAGAAAGGTGATTCTCAGATTCTGGTATATGTAGGGGTACTGTGTGGTGAGTTGAGAGAACCCCAGGAGAAAACCAGGTTTGCTAGGGAAGCTCATGTCTGCTTTTGGGCTATTGCATGTGATGAGTCAAGGAAGTAATTGGATATTTGAGCCTGCAGCTCAGAGGAAGTCTAAAATGGCATATGTACATTTTGGACTTATTTACATACATGTGGTGATATAGCCACTGGCATGGATGAGAAGATGGGTCCTGGATACCACCTTTAAGGAATAACAACATGTGATGCTAAGCAGAGGAGAAGACAAAAAGGAATGGCCAAGGGAGAGAAGGGAATCAGGAGAGTGAGGTATCACTGGGACCGAGGAAAGAAAGTATTTCAAGAAAGCCAGAGTGGCCAATAGAGTCAAAGTATGACAAGAGGAGAGGCTGGCAAGAAGGTCTACTGAACATGGAGAAATCCATGGTTTGGTTTACTTGATATGGGAAGATAATGAGTGACAACGAACATAACAATGGTCCCTAGAGAATGATCGAGTTATGTTGGTGCTGAAGTTATCCCTGCCTCTCCAACCCCACCCTGTTTGGGTCAAGACAGAGGAGAACAGAGAAGAGGACCCACTGAGGTACAAGGCAATAAAGCACATGAAAACAGGCTTTGGAGACAGACATCAGGGTTTAATTCTGACTATAAACTACACAGCTTTAGTGGATTTCTTTATCTCCCTAAATTTTAGTTTCTTTATTTATAAGATGAACGTAACTACTTTATAGGTACATGTGAGGATTAAAGAGAAATGTACCAAAAGGTTAGCAAGGTACATGGCCCACAGTAAAGGTTAAAAAAATGTTCATTTAATACATGTATGATGGATATCAAACAAGAAAATGACAAATAGAAATGTATTTCATGTGGGATGACTGTATGTATGTGTGTGTGTAGCTTCATAAGCTGAAGAATGACTAAATACAAAGGATGCTCATTTCCATTGCCCTTAAAGGGGCTTTCTGATAGTGTACCATAGTGCTCAGTCCTCTGGCCCAGATAGCCTAACTTTTTAGTTAATGTCTCTGTTGAGGCTATAACAACCATTTTATGAAATATACAGAAGATAAGATGATATGAGCAGGGAAGTTTTAGTATATAGTACCTGTGACAATAAAATTGAAGTAAAAACAAAACAAATGGCCTAAATAGAATCATAAAAAAATTTAACAAATATATCTACTCTTTACATTTTTAAAAATTTTCAATTACAGGTGATATCCAATATTATTTAATATTCAAATATATCTACTCTTAAGTCTAGTAAACCAAATGTACTAATTCAGGACAGTATAATTCACATGGCTTTTTGTAAGAAATTTCTGGTTAAATGGACAGTGCGTTTCATATAAGGCAATAGTTGCAGATAGCGGCCAAAAAGGCTGTGTGGACACTGCTGTAATCCACATAATTCAGTTGCTCAATTCTTTCTGGGCACCCATCTAGACTACATTTCCCAGTCTCCCTTGTGACAGGTTTTTACCAATGGAACATGAGAAATAAACATACTTCCCCTCTGGGCCAAGGTAGTTAGGGATGTTAAGGCTTCTCCGTTATTTCACTTTTCCCTTGACATAGGGCGGATCCAGTGGGGCACTCTGAGGCCCTAGGAGGTACCAAAGTCTGGTTTCATGAAAGACTGAGGGGCAGAGTCTCTCGCCTACTCTTGCATCCTGACCTCATGCCACCTGACAAGCAAGCAAAAAGAAGACAATTCATGAATTAAGCCACAGAGTTTTTGAAATTGTTACCATGATGACCACCATTATTCCTGATGAAAAAACAAGAATCCAAAATAAAAACAAAAACAAACAAACAAACTGCTGTAGTTTTCAGTTATAGTAATAGAAATATAGCATATAGAATAATGGGAAGTGTTATTTTGGAAGAAGGTACTAAATGACTTAAATAAGTTTTTGCAGTCTGTTAGTAGAGTTTTAGACCACATCTATAGCATGGTTTTTAGTTCTTGGCTTCACACAGAAAAAATGTATTGAATGAGTTCTTGGCATACAGTTGGCATTCAAATTTTTGTCAAATGAATAGATATTGAACTGTATACATTCAGTGGCATGAATACATGGAGGGGTGGTAACCTGAATCCATGTCCTATTAAGGGTATTTGGAGGAGCTGGGATTGTATATATGGGAGAAAGGGAGATAGGATGGGTATCACTAACTATTAAAAGTATTATTTTGTGGATGAAAGATCACTTCTTTGGGATCCCATGAGGTGAAATGGGAATAAACAGGTTGAAATTAGAGTAAGACATTTTTGTTCATTGTACAAATATAAAAAATATGGAGTTTTCCAATCAGTCAGAGATGGTCAAAGGAGAAATGACCCCTTACAGTATTGGAAATGTTTAAGAAAAGAGTGAGCGACCATAAGTTGGGGGATATTATTGGAAAAACTCAAGCACTGAATGGAATGCTGAATAAGATGCTCCTTGAGATCTCTTACAACCTTGCTTACCTGGTTCTAACTTAAATTTCATGTAGAAATAATATTAGCAAGGGCAGTGAACACAGAGTCCTGAGGTCAGCCACACCTGACTTTCTACAGTGAGAGAAAAAGTCCCTTCCATCTTTTAAGTAGTGTCACTCTTCTGTTCCTCACAGAGCAGGGATTTCCACCTTCCTCCTGTCATTTCCAGGTTGCTAAGTGTGGCTCTGCCTGATAGTTTTCTCCTGTGAAAACAACATTCACAGGAGGGCTTTGTTTTAAAAGGTGGTCCTGAACTACTGTGGAGAATTTTTAAGTGAAACTTGGTTGATTTGACATCCATTGTGACATTAAGTTGTGTTGTACTGAGTGCTCACAAAATGCCAGGAGCTCTTTCGATCGCAGGTGTCTTCATGAAGGTTCCAGCATAAGCTGTTACAGTCAGTTCTGCCACCAAAGTCAGTGAGGAGTGTGAGCCCAGCTCTGTGCACACCATGGCTTGTAGGAAAACATCTCCTTGTGTGAATGTTTCCATTCACAACATGAGGTCCCTGCAATTGGTTTTCTTGACAAGATATTGTAATGATGAAAGAGAACACGTATAAAATTGCTTTGAGTTTTTAGAGGAAATAAAAGAAACCTTGGATGGTACAGCCAACATTTACTCCACGCATTGTTTTAAGAAAACATGTGGAGACTGAAGGATGCTTGCCAGTTACGTCTTCAACTAAGAAGTTAATATGGTAGACCTAAAACATTTAAGATTCCCTTTGTTGCTGTGCTAATATGTGCAAATCAGAGTTCATTACTGAAAAACAACTATTTGTTTGAGGGTGAGTTGGCTGAATGGCTGGTATTTAATAAAACTAATAAGGGGTAAAATTAGGAGCTTAGTGGAAATTTCCATCTGGTACAATTGTAAAGAGATATAGAAGCAGGAGAATAAAGAGCATTTTATACATTTCTCTAAGAAAGGATGTAAATTTAAAAGAAGTAGTGTGCTGAAGTTTGATGAGAGTTTTTGGGAAATAGATAATTTCTGCTGACATTCCAAGGGGGCCGTTCACCCCTCTGGAACTTTTAATGCCTTAGTATGCTCTGCAAATACTTTCTGAGTAAACACTGGGAATGAGTGAGTTGAAGTTTAAAATGAATTTTTCATTTTATTCACAGTTGTCACACATTCTATTTCCAATACCACTCTGGCAGGAAAAGCTCTAATTTGAGAGAAACACCAGATAGTTCCACCTAATATAATGAAATCAGCAGGACTCGAGGCTCTCCGCAGTCTCCTCATTTGCTCTGCTAACAAAGGCTTTGCTTCCGTTCAGGAAACACATCCCACTGAATGTGTCAGGTCCTTTGCTGGGCATGAAGGACACAAGGGAAGCATGACACACAGTCCCTGACTCAGAGGAGCTCACAGTCCAGAACTACTGTGAGAAGATTTATCCAATGCCCTAATACTGGGCTTAGAATAAATTGGAGGCTAGATTAACCAGGAACATCCTGAGAACAGTTACTTAGCTTTGATGATTCATTTCTTGAATTTTTCTATTTCTTGAAAATATCCTTTTGGGCTGTGTGTCCCATCATCCTCATGCAGTCTTTTTAGGTACAGAAATAAAATACTTCAGGTCCAAAGGATACTCTTTATTCATGCTGCCCAGTGGAGGGCTTTGCAGCTTGAGCAGATTTGAATAATTTCATCCCCACTGGATGCTCTTTCCACACTTAAGAGCATTTGCAGCTGTGTAGACTGAATTGTGTCACCTCCAAATTTATGTTGAATCGCTAACCCATAGTACCCTAGAATATTAAACTGTATTTGAAGATAAGATGTTTAAAGAGGTAATCATGGTTAAATGAGCCCTCACCCAGTATGACTGGCATCCTTATGAGAAGATGCAGAGGTGCCAGGAATGGACAAACTCAGAGGAAAGGCCATGTGAGGACACAGCGAGAAGGTGGCCATTTGCAAGCCAAAGAGAGCGATCTGAGGAGAAACCAAACCGGCTGACACCTTGATCTTGGACTTCTAGCCTCCAGAACTGTGAGGAAATAAGTTTTTGTTGTTTAAGCCACCCAATATGACTGAAAATGGGTGCAGCCACAATGGAAAACAGTATGGAGATGCCTCAAAAAACTAAAACTATATCTGGCATACAACCCAGCAATTCCACTTCTGGGTATTTATCTGAAGGAAATGAAAACACTAATTTGAAAAGACATATGAACCTCTATGATCATTGCGGCATTATTTACAATAGCCAAGATATGGAAGCAATCTAGGTGTCCATCAATAAATGAATGGATAAATAAGATGTGAAACACACACACACACACACACACACACACACACACACACACACTGGAATATTATGCAGCAATAAAAAAGAATGATATCTTGCCATTTGTGACAACATAAATGGACCTAGGGAATATTATGCTAAGTGAAATAAGTCAGACAGAGAAAGACAAATATGGTTTCACTTATATCTGGAATTTATAAACAAAAAACAAATAAAACAAAGTAAAAACAGACTCATAGAAACTGAGACCAAAGGAATAGTTGCCAGAAGGGAGTGATGTGGAGGGAATGGGTTAAACAGGCGAAGGGAAATCTGTACTAATAAAAGGGTAATATGTTAATTAGACAGGATAGACTGGACGTCTTCTGGACGTCCTTCTGGACAAAGCCACAGTGGTGGGGGCTGAGGCAGAGGTGATTAAGGGTGATCAGGCAGGCAGGCAAAGTGATTAGAGACGATCAGGCCAGCAGGGGAGAGCAGTTAGGGGCAATCAGGCCAGCAGGGGAGCATGGTTGGGGCCGACCAGGCAGGCAGGCAGAGGGGTTAGGGGTGATCAGGCAGGCAGGCAGAGGTGGTTAGGGGCGATCAGGCAGGCAGGCAGGTGAGCGATTAGGACCCAGCAGTCCTGAATTGTGAGAGGGATGTCCGAAGGAATCGGGCCTAAACCAGCAGTCGGACATCCCCTGAGGGGTCCTGGATTGGAGAGGGTGCAGGCTGGGCTGAAGGATTCCCCCCCCCCCCCACCGTGCATAAATTTTGTGCACCGGGCCTCTAGTATAGTTAATAATATTGTGGTAAGTTTACACGGTAACAAATGATAACTAGAATTAGTAGGGTCATCACATTGTAAGGTGTAAAAGTGTCAAGTCACTATCTTGTATACCTGACACTACACTAATATAACCAATATAGGATTGTATACCAACTATACTTAAATTAAAAAAATAAAAAGAGACTTGCAGAATCATTAAGCAAAAAAGCCACATAGTCTGGCATTTCGCTATGGCAGCCTGAGCTTGCTAAGACAGCAGCTGTTTTTGATACTGCTTCATTTTAAGTAAAGTTGCCAGATTAGTAGTTACTCCTAAATTCTCCTCCAGGTTCTGCACATAGTCCTTTGGAATCCCAACCATTCTTTTGTGCCACTATGATCAAAATTATTTAACTGTTTTTTCCAGGCTTGCTATAGGATTGGAAAAATTTCAAGGCTGAAGAGGAAAAGAAAATTCATTTTTCTATCTGAATACTGCAAATGTCACCTATAAGAAAAGGCTTGATTGTCACATTGTTCTCACCACAGGAGACAGGGAGGGAGAATGTGGCCAAGACGTAATGCTAAGTCCCTACAGTGATCATCAAGTCTCACAGAATGTACCAAAGAAAGTGCACTAGTGGGAGTAGTGATGGGGCAACATTGGGTTAACTTCTTAAAATACCAGGCATTGGAAGTGTCCCTGCAGGACCTTCATAAAGACAGGTATATGCTAAGGCAGAAACACTGATAGGAGTTCAAATGAAAGAAATGACATGAAATTGCATTTCCTATGAGGAAGATAATACTCAGGAACATGAAATGATTTAATTATACTTGAAAGAACTTTTTGAGCTAAAAATGCAGCAGAAGCATAGTGTGTTGGGATATAAGTTTGAGAAAGCAGCCATAAGAAAAAAATTGAAACCAAAGTATATGTCTGTAATCACCCACGACCTTTGTGAGGGCAAAGAAGACCCTCCAGGAACATCCATTTTGCTTTTCCTTGGGCAAGGACCTGAAAAACAGAATAGTAATTTTGTTTATGATTGAGACTTAACAATATCTAGTGGAAAGAAATACTGTGAGTCCTAAAGATTACTCAACTTAATAGTTATGAAATACATTAATATATGGCATTTAACACCTAGCATTAAAATTAATCAATACTTATCATAGTTTCCTTAAAAACACACATATAAAAAATAGCCACTATCAGAACCAACACATTATTGATATAGTAACAAATACTTTCTGTCATTAACACCTGAAAAATGTTATTAATTATAATATAATATAATATAATGTAATATAATATCTATACTAATAAAAGGGTAATATGCAAATTGGCTGGGATGCTATCACAGTAACGACTGATCAGCAGGCTGTGAGCACAGCAGGCGTGGGTGGGCAGGGACTTGCAGCATTGGGGATGCGATGGTGGCAGCAGGGATGGGGGTGGGGGAGGTGGGCCCGGCGGAGGGTGGCCTGTACTCCCCACATGGTGGCGGCGGCTGTGAGCACTCCCGATGGCCACTGCTGCTTGCCCAGAAGGACCACAGGTTCCTTCTGCCAAGTGGCAGCAGAGCCGCTCTGCCGGGAAACCTCCACACCAGCAGCGAAGGCAGGTGAGTGAGGGAAAGCCCAGTAAGGAAGGCAGGTGAGGGAAAGTCCGAGCTCCACGGCTAAGAGCCATGGCCTGGCCAAATCCCACCTTGGCCTCTGGCACTTCGGGTTAGGGGTTCTGAGAAAGGCAGCTCCTTCCTGCAGCTCCTCAAATTTCCAGGCTGCCTCCATCGCTCCTCAATGCCTCTCAGGTCAGGGTCGGGAATCGGTGGAGGCCAGACTGAGGCTTAGGTGTCTGGGCAACCAATGTAGGGAATTTCCTCTAGCTGCTGGACCCAGTGACCCAAGGTCAGAGGGAGACCTACACCCTCCCCTGCAGCCAGGAGAACCCTGGAAAATGCGGTCTGCCCATCACCGGATGAGCGCACCCGATCGGTTAAGCACGGGGAAGCTTGTGGCCGATGGCTGTTGCCACGTGCCCAGGGCTGACCTGGGGCTCTGGCAAGCTGCCAATGGCCACTGCTGCTGCAAGGGCCTTAGGTTCAGGCAATGAGGGCAGGGTGAGGCTCAGGCAAGCTGTAGTGGCTGAGATGGCCAAGGCTCAGGCAGCCTCGTGGCTGGCAGTGGCAGCAGCAGAGGCATGATGGGGGTGTCACCTTCCCCTGATCACAGGGCCACCTCCTGCAGAGGGAGGCCAGAGGCAGCAGCAGTGAGGGGGTGATGGGGGCGGTGCCTTCCCCTGATTGGCTGATTGCCTCCTGCAGAGGAAAGTCAAACTGTGGCCTGTGGGGAGCGGGCCTAAGCCATCAGTAGGACATCCCCTGAGGGCTCCAGACTGTGAGAAGGGGCAGGCCGGGCTGAGCGGATCCCCCCCCCCCCCCGACCCCAGTGCACGAATTTCGTGCACTGGGCCTCTAGTCATAAATATAATATAATTAATATAATATAATATAATTTTATATAATAAAGATGTAATATGCAAATGGTCATTATGCCATGAAGCATAATGACTGACTGCGTAACGACCAGATCACGGATCAGCAGGAGGGTGGGGCAGCGAGCTACAAGTGGGCAGCGGAGAGCTACAGGAGGGGGCAGGGCAGCAAGCTATGAGGGAGAGGGCGGGGGGGGGCGGAGGATGCTACAGGAGGGTGGCAGCGAGCTACTGGTGAGCTACTGGCACACGGATTTGTGCACAGGGCTACTAGTATAACATAACATAACATAACGTAACGTAACGTAACGTAACGTAACATAACATAATATAATATTATAATATATCCCTGCACATAGCCCTTCGGAGTCATTCTATATATACCAGTTACTATACTTTTTACTTTGTTTAGAAAAAGGTCATGGGCACATTCACCTCCATGTTTTTCTAGCAGTGAACTCACATTATGAACAGAATCTGTGATTTAAATAGATCCTTCAACCATCCTCAGGTTTCAGTTCAAAACTTTAAACAGAATACAAAATTGTCTATGTGGAATAGATGCGAAGTCCCCCCGATGGAACAGTTCCTGGGATGGTGCAAATTTTCTTTTATGGTGCCAATTAGTGTCTGACTTGTCTTTCTGTGCCATGTGATGAATTAAAAATGCATGATTTGGATGCTGGAACGCTAACTAGCTTCTGGACAGAATCCCCTGGACACTGTCATTCTTCCAGTCGATCCTTTTGCCTTCCCTGGGTTGGCACATACCAACTCTGTCGCCCACTGCTTACACATACCCCTAGCAGATGGTTCTTTTTACTAGTCCAGATCCAATCTGGTGATTTATTTTAATATGCCTTGGCCTAGAGAATACCCACAGCAGACAGCTAGCACTGCCTCCTGAAGCAAAATTTTGTAAAGAAGAAGTGAAGTAGTCACACATGCTACCTAGACTGCATTCCATTTTATGGCCCCCATAGATCAGAATATTTGTCAACAGCAATTAAAATGTCGTTTCCCTGGTACTAAACATGACCGGGAGGCACAAATCAAGTTTCATTTATTCCGTCAGAAACCGAAGGCGAGGGCTTCATATTATTTGGTGGGTAATCTCCAAGGAGTTCACTAAGCACAATTACATTCTTGATTTTAATTAAAACTCTGGGTACCTTTCAAGTTCCGTTAGGGAGATGTCCTGGGTGCGCTTAGCTGAGGTCTGCACTGCAAACTTAATTTGACACAGAACATATTTTTCACGAGGTGACTGTCGAAAGGAAGCCGTTTGTTGGAGCGCCTCTCCAGGGCCCGTGGGCCCCACAACAAGTAATGACTTCTCCTGAAGCAACCACGTCGCCAGGAAGTGCATCTGCATAGCAGTCCCCGAAGCCCTCCCAGGAATGTCATTAAGCTGGAAAAAATCAAAGGAAAGGGTGCCCAAAAGATGCTGTTAAGAAGGTTTCATTACTCACCGTCCACAGAACAACAATAGAATTGAGGCACAGAGTCGTTGCAAATCACAATAAGAAGCAAAACTCACCCCCATACCTGAAAGGGTGGCAGAGGCAGAAGTTATGATTGGTGCCTGATCAGGGAGGGAGGTGGGGGAAGGCCCTGTGAGAACCCTGTGCTTCAGAAGTGGCCGGAGCCTCCACTATTAGCTGTTTGTTTTTACGTTACTTGACCAGGGGTTGGCTTATTATCTGCTGATTTCTACCTGGCCTGTGTTTCTTTATGAATCATGGCTACAAACCCGGCCAGAATTTGGCCACACTGTTCAATTTACAGAGGGCTATATTGTCTTGCTTTTCTATAAGGTCACTGAACTCTGTATTTTGGCTGAAAGGTGTTTTGACTTATTTCTACAAAGTAATGAGCCAGACAGCAATGAGGGTGCTGACCTGTGTGTGTGTATGCGTGTGTGCGTGTGTGTATGTGTGTTGGGTTGTAAAGGGGAGATGTCACCCACATGGCCCCTCTTCTTGATCCCCACCATAACTCTCTCCCATGCATCCTAACTAGGATGTTCCCATACTTGAGTCTAAAAGGTAAATACTTCTCTAGGGTGTTGTTTAAATTCATAGCAAACCTGAGCTGCTCTTGGCTTCTGGAGCCCACCTTGTCCAGCTAGTCCTTTAGCTCACAGATGGGGAATTATCTTTTCCCGTTGGAGCTTTTCACTTCCCAGCAAGTAGTTGTCCATCCCACACAAGTCTGCAAAGTTTTGGAATGGTTAACATTGATTGTGCCGGGTGCTAGGTGGTAAGCCCTTCACATGATGGTGTCACTGCATCCCTATGGCACTTCTATAAGACAAGGTCTGTTGGTATCCTTACGTTGCAGTTGAGGAAACTGGGGCAGAGAGCTGTTCTGCCATGTGTTTAAGGTCCGCCGGTGTGTGCAGAGATTCAAACCCAGGCAGTCTGACCTTGGGCCCAGCGCTATAACCACCCTGCATGCTGGCATCAGTGTAACAAGCTGCTGTGTGAAGGAAGCACTGAACTCGGAGCTGATGAGAGCATGGAAATGGGTACAGCTGTGTCCTCCAAGCAAAACCCATTTTGTGAATAGCAATGAGATCTGTTTTTAATTTTTTATTCAATACATTTGACATGTAACCTTGTGTCAGTACGGCCTGTTACCTTGATACATTTATATATTGTACTATGATTGCCGTTGTAGCAATATTTACCACATTATGTAATTATAGTACAATAATATTGTCTATATTCATTATACTGTGCATTAGCTCTCTATGGCTTATTTATTACTCATACAAGTCTGTACCCTTAAACACCAAGGCTCTTCACCCTCGTTACCTGGTAACCACCATTCTACTTTCTGTTTTACACTTCCTTAGAGTTCACATATAAGTGATATCATGCAGTCCTTGTCTTTGTCTGACTTAGCTTGCTTAGCATAATGTGCTCAAGGTCCATTATGTTGTCACAAATGGCAGGATGTCCTTCTTTCTCATGGCTGAATACTGGTATTTGTTGTTGTTAATAACTCAAAAGTCTACTACAATGGATGTCTTAATGAGTGTACCTATGGTGTATTGATCATTTAGTATATACCTGATACTGTTCTAAACTCTTAACATAAACCATCTTTAATACTCATAATAATCTTCTGAAGAGGTGAGTGTTATTAAGCCTGTTTTTCTGATAAGGAAATGAAAATTTAGTGCGTGTAAGTGGGTTGCCCAGAGTAACACAACTACTGAATGGTAAAACCATCACTCCTGCCCAGGACATGCCCAAGTTAGTGTGATATCACAGAGGAGAGCAAGTGGCTTGGTTTGTATGGTTAAAGCTTAGGGAGGAATTGAGAAGTAGTGGGCTAGTGCCAGGCTATAAACTGGGAGGGTAGGATCCTGTGTAAGAGGTCCCTTTCTCAAGGAGACCCATTCCCCTTCATCTTCTTATTCATCCTTGTACTCTCAATATCCTCCTAACAAGGGTCCCAGAGAGTAGGAGCTCAACAACAGTCATCTGTTTAATTTAAAACACACACACACACATACACACACACACACACACACACACACACACACACACACACACTGGACTACAGATTGCAGCCCAGTGTGTATCCCATCACCCCAAGCCTGTGTGAGTCCCTCATTGCTAACCTTACCTCTCACTTTGCTCCCATCATTCCAAGTTGGAGTTTTTAAGCCACAAATAATGTGTCTCTCCTTCTAACTTTTCTGAGCTTCTGCAGCTTTTTAAAAAATCTCACTGTCTAGCCAAGACTTTTTTGAAATGGTGACTTCTTTTGCAAATATGGAAATCCCCAGTACAGCTGGCCCTTACTCTCTGAGTTGGTACTGAGCTAGGGCAAAAGAAATAAAACACAGAAAACAAAGCTCAGTTAGACCAGATCCAATTCAGACCACACACAATACAATCGTCACACATTTTAGGGGTTTCCCTGAGTAACTTTTTTTTCTGGGAGATTTTGATCATCAGAGAACATAGGGCCATATATCAAGATGGGTAGGTGAAAAAAGTAGATCTTAAATGTTATGAACACACACACACACACACACACACACACACACACACACACACAATGGTAATTATGTGGGGGAATGGAAGCTTAAATAACCTTACTATGGTAATCATTTTGCAATATATACATGTATCAAATCATCATGTTGTACATCTTAAAGTTATAGATGTCATGTGACAACACTACCTTAATAAAGCTGGAAACAGTATACCATCCTACATAATAAAAGCCTAATATGCTAATGATATGCCAAGGCAGCTCAACTGCTTGCTATGATGAGCACTGACACCAGGGGGCAGATGCTCAGACCGGTAGGTTACCTTGCTGCTGGGTTCCAGCTGATTGGGACTGAGATGGGCAGACACACCCTGGAGCACTCCCACGGTCCCTTCTGGGCTGGCCTACCTATCCCATCTTTCCTCAGCCCTGATCATGCACCAGTGGGGTCCCTCAGCAGGCCTGTGCCTTCTTGCCATCCGGGACCCCTCGGGGGATGTTGGAGAGTCGTCTTCAGCCTGATCATGCAGGCCAGGCTGAGGGACTGCACTGGTGCACAAATTCGTGCACTGGGCCTCTAGTAATGAATATAAACTGCCACCTTTTGAGAGACATTTAAGCTAATTCTTAGCATCTCTGTGTTTGTTGTTATGATTAGAAAGCTACAAGGGACATCCTGTATATATAACTTTGCAAATCTCTGTGACTTTATCTATGAAATAAATTCATACCATAAAAAGATAGGGAGGTGATACCCCAGATATTAACACACAAAAGTTTTCTTTAACTTGCCGTGTTCCTCAAATTAACCAAGCCTTGGTGAGTAGTAGAAACTGCACATAGCCAGTGAGAGGGAAGTTTTACAGAACAACACCTAAGCTGAGATCCTGAAATATTCAACAATCTCTGGCATTGTTGCTAGGTCCTTTATTCCGTTTGAGGGCCTCCTTTTCCCCTTGGGCCCTACTGACCCCAGGACATCAAATGGCTTGAAAGAGTTAACGCAATTCCCTCTCAACCTCTTTCCCTCTCTCAGGCTCACTTTTCTCATTTGTAAAAAGGGCTGCTTTGGTCTGAATGTTTGTGTTCCCCTTTGGCCCAAATTCATGTGTTGAAATCCCAATGGCCAATGTGATGGTATTAGGAGCCTCTGGGAGGTGCTTAGATCATGAGGGTGGAGCCCTTATGGATGGGATTAGTGCCTTTATAAAAGAGATCCTCCCAGAGCTCCCTCCCCACTTTTGCCCTGTGAGGCTACAGTGAACAGGTAGCTCAGCAGGAGGCAGGCCTCTATCAGACACCAAATCTTCCCATGCCCTGGTCTTGGATTTCCCAACTTTCAGAAATGTGAGCGATACATTTCTGTTGTTTATAAGCCACCTAGTCTCTGGTATTTTGTTATAGCAGGTGGAACGGACGAATACATGAGCACAGCACAGACTACCTTCAGTGTTATAAGAATTAAATGCAGCATTAATAATAATAATAATAACTCACATTGCTGTTCTGATCTACTTATATCTATTTATATCAGTGTCTACTCTCTCTCTCATCTAATAATTTAATCCTTATAACAACCCTGTGAGGTAGAAATAATTTCCTCTCTAACAGATAAGGGTCCCAGTTCAGTGATTTCCCACCATCATCACTGAGGCAGATCTGTGAACCTCTAGGGACCGACCATCTCTGCAGCCCTAAAGGCCATTTGGGGGCCGACCTGATGCTCAGGTCAGAGTGGCATCTGCGGACATTCCTTGACTCTGAATTTGAATGGCAGTGTTTTTCCCTGGAAAGTGGCATCTGAAGCATCAGTGAGTTTAAGAAGAGCACATAATTAGTAGTGCTGTGTTGTGGCTTTCTGTCTCCAGCTTGGCTTACGGTGATCTAGTCCCATTGACGGAAATGTCTATGGGCAGCATGCCCACCCTCGCTCAACTTCTGCTGCATTCCAGGGCTGTTTATCTGATGAAATAATATTCCACCCAGGCCCGTGGACAAGCCCAGAGTGGTTTTTAGGGTGTAAAATGAAGAAAAATAGTCCATGCTGACATGGTGTGCCAGGCAACCACGATAGATGATGTCATTGTCAATACGGTAGTTGGTTAGATCTGAAAAATCGCCTCGTTTCCTGCTACATGCAATTGAAGTTTGCCATTTCACCTCTGCAGTGTTTGTCTGTATAGCCACAGGATATCTTCAGTCACAAGAGTATAAATCTCTGGTCTAGAAGGTCAAAAACCGCCTCACCGTCACTCTAGATTCCTCCTCCAGCATCCCGCCCCCTCCATGCGAGCTCTTAGGCTCTCATCACTTCAAATCCCCCGAAGAAATGGAACATGCAGTCATTTAAAAAAAATATGTATCATTGCAAAGGTCAAAGCAGTAAACTCCAATTCAACAGAATCTAAGAAGGATTACAATTCTGATCCCCCTGTCTGGTGACAAACCTCATCTCTGAAGGAGAAAAAAGCAGCATGCCATCAATCCACTCCAGTAGAGAGGGCAGGAGGAGTCGTGAACTGAACTATTTTGGTCCCAGAAGGACTCCGGGAAATCTCCCAAGGACGCGCTGTGAGCTGACATGGCCACATTTCTGCAGAGTTTTTTTTTTTCTCCCCCATCTCTCTCTTCTTTTTGTCTCAGTCCATCCTTATAGCGCAGAGCCTGGCAATAGTTAATGAGCCTCTTTGAAATGCCTTCTTTGCATTGTGGAAAGAAGCTCACCGTGGATGGAATGCCATCTCCATTTCTGAACAGAGATGAGAAAGTACCGCTGCATAATAGTGAGTTGTAAGAGATGGGAGAGCTAGAAGAGAAGCAGAGATTCTATTGCCCTCAGTGAGGATGGATTGAAATTTCAAAATAATCAAACTAACCATCATGACTTTTATGAGGCAGGCTGATTATTCTTGCCTTTAAATAACGTCCTGTGTGTATCTGAGGGTGCCACTCTATCTTTATAAGAAGCGAAGAGGACTTTATTTGGAAAGAAAGTATGAAAAGAATAAAGTTTTTTCATGCTTTCATGAAGAATTGCAAATTCATATTAAATTTGAGGTGTGAGGCTAATTAGAATATGTAATATAACGTGAGGTTCGGATCTCATGAAACATGAGGGTGGGATGTGAAACTCGGGGGGAAAAAAGTGATGGATTGAAGAGGAAATTCTTTGTACCTGTTAATTTTTATAGTCTGAAGTCTGAAAAAAAAATTAGGGTATTTGAGGAATACATGTCAAAAGTTTTAGAAAAAGGAGAATGTTCTAAGCTGAACATTTTATAATGCATTGGGTGGATCCAAACTCATTATTCAGGTTCTTGGTACTCATAGCAACTCCATGGGGGAGCTTGTTAGAAATGGGGACTCTCAGACCTACTCACTGAATCAGAATCTGAATGTTTAGCCAACTCTCCCAGGGACTTGCATGCCCTTTAAAGTTCAAGAAGTACAGTCCAGTACTTTGCAGTTATTAAGTTTGGAGTTGTTACATTTTCACCTTTTCCTCCCACTACTTATTTACCAAATCTGCCATACAGGAAAATTGCAAAGAGAACTAAGGCCCGTGTTAGATGCAGATCTTTTTCTTCAGAAGAAGAAAGACAAAGGCTGAGGCTATCTAATGGAGCTTTCCCTTTCCCTTCCACCCAAGATTTTACCCTGTGTTAGCAAGTCTAGTCGTAAATATAAACTGCATTATCAAGACACAGAGGCCATGCCAAAGTGGCAGTGATGACAGCCACTGAATGCTCTTAATTGTACAAAAGGCTAGTTAGGCTCATTGTGACCTGCCGGCCAGCTAATGACTACGCAGAGACAATGTTCCTTAGGAATGTATATCTTTCTAAATGATAAAATGTAATTAAAATTTCAACTATTAATAGAGTCTTTTCAAAAGAAGACAGAAGGAAGGCCAAGAGACACATGAAAGCATGCTCAACGTCACTAATTATCCGAGAGATGCAAATCAAAACAACAATGCGGTACCATCTCACACTTGTCAGAATGGCTATCATCAACGAATCAACAAACGACAAGTGTTGGAGAGGATGCGGAGAAAAAGGAACCCTCGTGTACTGCTGGTGGGAATGCAGACTGGTGCAGCCACTGTGGAGAACAGTATGGAGTTTCCTCAAAAAACTGAAAATGGAACTCCCATTTGACCCAGTAATCCCACTCCTAGGAATATATCCTAAGAAACTGGGAACACCAATAAGAAAGGATATATGCACCCCTATGTTCATAGCAGCACAATTTACAATAGCTAAGATCTGGAAACAGCCTAGGTGCCCATCAGCAGATGACTGGATCAGAAAACTATGGTACATCTACACAATGGAATATTATGCTGCCATAAAAAATAAGGAATTCTTACCATTTGCAGCAACCTGGATGGAATTGGAGAACATTATGCTGAGTGAAATAAGCCAGTCAATGAAAGAAAAATACCACATGATCTCACTCATTTATGGATAATAAAGAGCATTATAAACTTGAACAAAAAGATAGATACAGAGGCAGTAAAGCATCAAACAGTCTGTCAAATTACAGCAGGAAGGTTAGGGAGAGGTGGGGAAGATAAGAGATCAACCAAAGGACTTGTATGCATGCATATAAACATAACCAATGGATGCAAAACTCTGGGGGGTGAGGGCATATATGGGAGTGGGGTGGGGGGGCAATGGTAAGATATGTACACATATAATACCTTAATAAAAAAATTGAAAAAAATTTCAACTATTAAATGAACTGTCAAGAACACAAATATTATTATTACCATCTCTTTCTCTCTCTCCTCTTTAAAACAGAGTTGGTCTACATTAAAGGCCAAATTCAGATATTAGATATCTATGTTGTTTCTGGCTTTTCCCCCCGCAATAAGTGAGGTTTTCTAAGTTTCTCTTTCCTATAATACTAATATGTTATAAGCACATGGAGAATATGGTCTGTCTGTGGTGAATGCTATGAGCAAATTTTTAAAAATAATTTTTAAAAATTCTCACCTGAGGTTATGTTCTTATTGATTTTTAGAGAGAGAGGAAGGGGGTGGAGAGAGAGAGAGAGAGAGAGAGAGAGAGAGAGAGAGAGAGAGAGAGAGAGAGAGAGAGAGAAAGACATGATAGATGTGAGGGAGAAACATTGATCAGTTGCCTCCTATAAGTACCCCAACCAGGGATTAAACCCATTACCTAAATTGCAAAAGGCCTGATTTGCTGATTCATCCTCACTGATAGTAGCCCGAAGTGCTAGTTCTCAGGGTGTTGGACCTACATTCCCAGAGTTCCTATGGTTTCTGGCCTTTCCAAGCCAAGTCTTTCATCTGGGAGTTCCTCCATATATTTCAAATACAATCCCTTTTGCTTATGTTAGCAGATTTAGGTTCTATTTCTTGCAACCAAAAAAGCTTAGCAGATAAAGAAATTAGTATCAGAGTAGGGGAGTGGATTCTGAGTAGCAAAGTAAAGTGTGCTTCAAGTGTAGTCCTAGTCCTGGAAGCTAGGTGTATTCTGAGTGCTTTTGGTTTACTAAAATTAGCCCTACAAGTAATGATATTAATACACCACTCTTACATTTTTTATTTTTACAATTTCTATAGGATGTCAGAGTTTAATAAACTTGAAAGGAGAAAGGTCTTAATAAGATTTTTGAAGAAAATAGAGGAGAGAAAGAGAAGGAGAGAGAGAAAGGGAGAGAGAGATCATTGTTACGTGTCTTAATTTTTATTTTTTGTTCTGAACCCGTTTTTTGAAGATTTGTAGGATAAAGACTCCCTCTGGCACAATACATCTTGTCAACTGTGAAGAGCATTATCAAAGAATGAAAAAAGACCCCCCTCCTGCACCACTCAATTCATAGCCTGTAGCTTCTGGGTGATGGCTCACCTATGAGAGACTTAAAAAATAGAATCAGTTTCAAGACTCTTCAGCCAGTAATGACATTTCATATGGAGGGATTTCACTCACCCAAAGGCATCTGTCTTGATGATTCTGTTAGTGTATAGTAAATTATCAATGTTTATCAGGGGATGAAATATTAGCAATTCTATTCTGTGTCTTACATTTTTTCAAGCAAAAATGTCTGATAAACAAATAGCATATAGTGACATATATCAGGATCTCATCACACAATCTTTGTTTCTAGACAATTTAAAACAGATTTGAGTCAGGAAATTTTCTATCTATATGGCAGGCAGGAAGTTAAGCGATTATTTGCAACAATGAACGAGTTGTGATTTTACTTATACTGTTTCTCTTTGGAGCATTTCTTACCAGTGACATTTAACATTTAAAAATTATATTTCAACTTATAACTTACATGTTCTTTCAGGTAGGCAAAAATTTTTAATATCTTTATAACAATTATAATATAATTCATATATGATAGGTAATTCATGAAATAGGATGTTTCCTAATATGATAAAGCTATGACTAGTCAGTTTAGAATTGGGTCTTTTCTTTTATAAGTCTCTTTGGTGATTGAAACAATATTGGCAAGGGAAGGAATTCAACCTTGGTCAAGCTGAAGCCTTGGCAAGCACCATAGTCTTACCAATGATATATCATTCATTGGTTGAGTCATTTATTCATTGATTAAACATTTATAAAGCACTTAGCATATATCAAGCACTGTATAGGGTGCTGGAGTTTCAAATATAAAGATGATGTGATATCTTTCCTTAAAGAACTTCCAGATTATTAGGACGGGGAGCAACATAAATAGAAAATCCCATTACCTGTGGTCAGTGCTTTAGTGGATGTATGTTCAACATGCTAGGGGAGGAAGCAGGCTCGAGAAACTCTGGATGTTGTGGGAAGGGCTTCAGAGGGGAAGTGAGATTTCAACTAGGTGTTTTTCCTCCCCACCACAAAATGAATCATTTACCAGGGAGATGAAGAAAAGGGCAGGTCAGACTGAGGGAGAAAGCTAATGGGTATGAAAATAACTAAAACGAAGAGCTAGGCCACTAGGGTCAGTGGGGTGGTGTGATAGTGCAGCTCAGAGATTGTGTCTATGGCATAATGGCAGAAAAACACCCCGAGGCAGTGCTCAGTCCAGAAGGCTTATTGCCACAGAGTCTGAGTGGCAGCAAGACTTCTAATTTAGGAGGGAGTAGAAGGCGTTTCTCTGCACCTGTAGTGGGCATAGTTTTCAGAGTGAGCAGTAAAGGAAAGATGTATTCTCTGAAGTTCCCAGGTGTGAACCTATCTGTAGTTACTAACGGCAACAGACATGGTTATGGTTAGTTTGATAAGTGATACTTATAGGTGTTAACAAGGAGATGCCTGAGAAGCAGAACACAGCTAATGGTTGCAGTCAAGATTCTGACACCATAGTGGACAGACATGGTAATGACATCCATATTACATGCATTACATACAGTCATAGTTTTGGGAATATTAATACTTATAGTGTTTTTGAAGGGGAGAAAGTGAGGGAGATATATGGAAAATAGTGGGTTGGATGCCACCTAGATATATAAACTTTTTTTTATATCTCATGTGAGATGTTTGTATTCATTAAGATTGCATTCAGCTATAAGTAACAGAATACCCACAACACAGTAGCTGAATGATAAAGGAGCTTATTTTTCTCATGGGAAGACCAAAATTGGTTTATGGATCAATGATGTCATTAAGGAAACAGGCTCCTGCCATCTTCCTGCTCTTCCATTCTTAGCAGGGGTGTAAGGTGGCTACTGTTCCTCCAGTATTATGTCTTTATTCTAAGCAAAAAGAGAAGAAGGGAAAGGGGTTAAAGACAGTGCTCTCCATGACTTTTGTCTATATCTCATTGACCAGAATTGTCAGGTGCACCTGGCAGTCAGGAAGTCCAGGAAATGAATATTTTTATTTTTCCCAACTTCTATAATAGAGGAATATAAAGGAGACAGGGGTTGGCATGGGTGATGAGTGAGCCAACCTATAGCATCAGACTCAGTCCTTCATGAGAAAAGTGAAATCAAATATGTTGGTAAATGCTTGCTTCCTCATGGAGACTCACCATGTACAGTAGGGTATCAATGTTTCTGAGAAGTCCTGCAGCAAAGAAACCTGTTTGAATGTTTAGCCATAGGACACTTTCTTAATGACTTGCCTTCTAACAATGTAATTTGGGAGTCACTGAAGATTTTTATAAAAGAGTGATCTAAAATGTGTGAAAGGGGAAATTGAGGATGGTAAAGAATGTTGACAAGGACCTTATTGAAAGCAACTTCAATAGTTCAAGCAAGAGAGAATTAGGCTTGTTAAGGCAGTGGCAATGAAGACTGAGGGGAAGAGAAAGATCCAAGTGATGAAATTCGTATTCATGAGGGAGAATAAAGTTGGTGAATACTGGAGAGTAAAGAAACAAAATAAGAGGTCAGTGAATCAAGAGGGACTGATTTCAGTGTCATTAAGTTACATAGGGAAAACAACAAGGAGAAGTAGATTTTGGAAACAAAGTAAAAAGTTTAATTTTGACTGTGTTGAGTTTGGGAACACTTGTCAAATATAATTGACATTAATACTACTATATAGTAAGCAGGTTGAAACTTCTATCATAAAAATAAATTTATTTAAGGAATGGAAGAGTATTCATCTAATCTAGCTCTCCTTTAGGAAGTGAAGAAAAATCCTTGACCATTTTGATATTTATTTATCCTTTCACTTACATCTGATTAATTCAAGGAGAATTTATTGAGGCTGTGCCATATACCAGGTGTTGTGGTAGGAGATGGACAAGGGGTTTGCTATCTGTAATGAGTTTAAACATAAACACAACACAAGGCATAAAGCACGTTGACTCAGCAAGATAGAAAAGGGATGCAGAGGAGGGAAAATGGCCAGCTTGCTATTTGAGCTGAGTCTTCACAAAAGACTCAAAGGAACAATTTCAACAGGCAAAACTGGAGAAGAGAGGGCCCTCAGAGACCTATTTTCCTAAATTTTTGACTCTCTTATTAAATGTTAATATTTAATCTTTCTAAATGTCAGTAGTTAACATTCTCCCCTAGAATTTTAAGCTCCAGTAGAATGGGCAAAGAACAGTGTTATTTGTTTTGTTCACTGCTATATCTCTATCACCTAGAAAAGTGCCTGGCACCTAGTAAATCCTCCAAAAATTTTTTTTGAAGAGTGAATAAATTAATATATTAGAGGAAATGCCCAATGTTGGTCTCTTTTTTACTGTCCTTGGTCATATATCCATAATGTTCTTTTTGGAAGACGTGTGTGTGTGTCTCTTTTTAATGAGGTTGAAACAATGTGGACTGGAAATTTTTACTAGTCTTTGTCAACAGGTTTCTAAGGAAATTTTATAGTGATTTTTTTCCTTTTTCTTTTCACATGAAGGCTAAGGAAGCCACCAAGGCTGTCTTATCCAATGTTGTATCTCCAGTTCTGAGCACAGTGTTTGGTACACAAATAACTGTTGAATGAGTGTATGTGTGAGTGAATGAATGAATAAGTGAATAAAATAATAAATCAACATAAAGAAGAGTCACCTTTTACCTTTTAGTTTCAACAATAGAGAGTGAAGTATTTCAAG
Source organism: Eptesicus fuscus (assembly GCF_027574615.1). Taxonomy (NCBI): domain Eukaryota; kingdom Metazoa; phylum Chordata; class Mammalia; order Chiroptera; family Vespertilionidae; genus Eptesicus; species Eptesicus fuscus. Next base: position 90,811,128 of record NC_072479.1, on the reverse strand, counting down.
TCTTCTTGCGACCAATTCAACAGCCTAGACCGATTTCCCCTAATGGTATTAGACTAGGAAGGTGATTGTTTTAATTTCCAAACGTTGAAAAAAATAATCAGAAACCTGTCAGAAGCACTATCTAGTGTCAAATTTGAAATGCAAGAAGCAGCTGTAGAACTTGCATATCCCCATAATACATGTTAATGAATTTGGTTTACTCAAAAGAGGCGAGTTGACTCAAACAATTGGACCAAATGTCTAGCTCCTATTTTTGCTGTTTTTCATTATTATAGTGTAACCCATGGGCTTTTTGTACCACTCAAGAAAGGACTACATTATGATATTTTACAGCATCTTATTCTATGTGGGAAAAATATAATAGAGATTATTGTGTCTATAAACATATTTACAGCCTTCTACTCTTGGGTTTTCTTTTCTTTCTTTCTTCTTTTTTTTTTTTTTTGTGTGTGTGCTCCTTAGCAGTTCTAAGGACCAGTCCTGGGTCTGGGTGGAGGATAAAGCACATCAACTGTGCCATGATTATATCTTCTCTGCCACAAATATACTCCAAAGAAGGCTCAGAGACAATTGCCAAATTTTTATCAGTGAAGTTAAGTTGTTTTGTTAAAAATTAAAATAGCTTTTTATTTTTTAATGTTAAATATAATTTATACTTATTTGAAATTTGAGCAATACAGAAAAACAAAAGTAAGAAGTTGGCTTACATCTAATATCAGGCCCATTTCTCCATACCTTATCCCACACTGAGTAGTGTCAAATTTAAAATATTTGCTCAGGTGATAGGTTAAGTCATTTTTGAAAGCACGAGAAAGCTATTGACTACAAAAATACTGCAAGGAATATAATTTGCTGTTAATGTTGCTTAACAGTACAAGGTCTATGTTTGCTTCTTGGGTTTTCTGAAATAGGCTTGATATCAATAGTCTCTCCTATTGGATGCATTAATAATAATAGTGACTAATATTTATTAAGCATTTGTTATTACTTCTAAGTGTCTGGAAGAGAGTGAACTATTATTATAGTAGACATTTTATAGATAAGGAAACCAAGGGACAGAAAGATTGAATAACTTGTCCCAAGTCACATAGTTAGACAATATAGCTACATTTTTCATTTTAGTGTCCTTTTTGATTAAAAAAATTTGGTTATCATGTTTGATAGCTAATATATAGACAGGAAATGGAGGATGTGCCTTTTGAGTGTTGAGAAAGAGAGGTCTATAATGACATAATTATATTGACAAAATAATAGCCTCAAATTACTAATAGAGTAACAGAGAAAATCAGGAGGTGTGGTATACCTAGAACATAAGCATATAGGTATATTAGTTTTCTATTGCTGCTATAACAAATTATTACAAGGTTAGTGGCTTGAAACAACAGTCCTATTACAGTCCTATTGGTTAGAAGTCTTTTTGGCTTTTACTGGCTTAACTCAAGGGCTGTTCCCTTCTGGAGGCTCTAGGGAAGAATCTGTTTCCTTTCCTTTTGCAGCTTCTAAGGCTGCTGAGATTCTTTGGTTCACAGTCTCTTTCTTCATCTTCAAAGCCATCAATGCTACATCTAGTCCTTCTCACATCACATCACTCTGACCTCTTTTCTGCCTCTTTCTTCTACTTTTGCATTGGGCCCACCTCCATGAACCAGAATGAGATCCCTATTTTAAAGGTCACCTTATCCCAGCCAGTGTGGCTTAGTGGTTGAGCGTTGACCTATGAACCAGGAGGTCACAGTTTGATTCCTGGTCAGGACACATGCCTGGGTTGTGGGCTTGATCCCCAGTAGGGAGTGTGCAGGAGGCAGCAGATCAAGGATTCTCTCTCATTATTAATGTTTCTATCTCTCTCTTCCTCTCCTTTCCTCTCTGAAGTCAATAAAAATATATTAAAGGTCATCTTATTAGCAACTTTAATTCCATTTGTAACATATTCGTAAGATTCAAGGAATAGGCTATGAATATTTTTGAAGGGCGATAATTCTTACAACAATAGGCTCCAGAGTCCCTCCCTCCCTCCCCCTCCTTCCTCCCTCCCTCCTCCCTCCTTTCTTTCCTTCCTTCCTTCCTTCCTTCCTTCCTTCCTTCCTTCCTTCCTTCCTTCCTTCCTTCCTTCCTTCCTTCCTTCTTTCCTTCCTTTTTCCCCTTTGTTTACTAATTAAACAATTCCTATGTCTTCCTCTATGGTTGAACCATGGTTCTTGGTTCTGGGGATACAGCAGAGAACTTGACTAACTAAATCCCTGCTCTCATGGAGTTTATATTTCAGTAAAAAAAAAATTAACGATGACCAAAGGAATATACCTATGACAAGATATCAGGTAGTAGAAACTATCCTGATGAGCAGGAAAGTAAAGAGAGAGAATCAAGAGGAATGGCAAGTGCTAAGGCCATGGTGTGAGGAACATTGACATTTTGGAGAGAAAGTAATAGGGTCAGTGTGTCTAGAATGAAGTGAATGAGGCAGAACTTGGTAAGAGATGAGGACAATGAGGCAGTAGTATCTCTAGCATGGTCATGAAATTGGTTCTGGGAAGTACAAAAGTCTTGATCAAAACAAAGGCTGATATGATTTTGAAAAGATCACTTTATCTAGTTTATGGTTAAATACCTTTGAACCAATAAGAATTAGTGCAGGAAGACCAGCCAAAAGACTCCTGCAATAAGCTAAACAAGAGATAATGAAGTATTGGACTATGATGGTGAGTCATGGAGCTGGTAGTATGTCAGATTCAGGACTTCCTGTATGTTATTGTGGGGTACAGAAAAAAGGGAACAAGAATGTATCATATGTTTTTGTCTTGAGCACCAGATTAAATGCTTTTCCAAAATAGAGATGGAAAATATTAGGAAGGAACATATTTTGGGGGTTGACAGAATTATCAAGAGATATTAGGATGAATTTAATGGTAATTTCAATTCTTCACTTCCATTCCATAGCCTGCAGCTTTTCTCAGCTCCACTCTCCAGGCAATGGGGACAACAACAAGTCCGTTTCTAAAGACTGAAAAGACCTTAGTTAAGCGTCTTGAGCAGAGTAAGAGCTCCTTGGTTGGCAGCTGGAATCATGCTATTTATTACCATTATCATCAGGTTAAATAATACCACATCAGAGTGTCACAAAGTATTCAACTTACTTTTAAGGAATAACATGTTGAGAATATGTCTCTAAAAATGACAAACAATAATGTGGAGTAATTTGGCTTAATATTGATAATACAATCACTCATGAAATAACATTTTTTAGACATCCAGATGACCTCATCCTCCCTTCCCTGTGTTTTAACCAATTTTTGTATTTTATATCTAGTTCCAATGAATCTTTCTGACTTTTGCCTGTGCTCATCCTCTTTGCTTTTATTATTTCTAGGTGCTATTAGCTGTGTGTTTAGTGCCCCTCTCTTAAGACCATGTTTAGGTTTCTCACATGACTCTTACTTTGAAACAGTTTTTAAAAAATATTTAACTCTCATAGAAAACACCCTCAAGGAATGAGATAATCAAGGGTCAAGGGATGCCAAAGAATGTTTGTGTCCCCCCAGATTTATATGTTGAAACCTAACCCCCAATGTGATAGCATTGGGAGGTGGGGCCCTTGGGAAATTATGTAATGAGATTTGTGCCCTTATAAAGCCAAGAGACAACGAATGTTGGTGACGATGTGAAGAAAAGTCATATACACTGTTGATGGGAATGTAAACTGGTGTAGCTACTATGGAAAACAGAATGGAGTTTCCTCAAGAAATTAAAAATAGAACTACCATATGATCCATAGCAATCTCACTTCTGGATCTATATACAAAGGAGACAAAACTGTTACCTCAAAGAGATAGCTGTATACCCATGTTCATTGCAACATTACTCACAGTAGCCAAGATATGGAAACAACCTAAGTATCTATCAATGGATGATGGATCAAGAAAATGTGGGATATATATTCAATGGAATATTAGTCAGAATTAAAAAAAATAAGAAAATCCTGTCACTTGTACAACATGGATTAAATTGTAGGGCATTATACTGTGAAATAAGCCAGACAAAGAAAGACAAATACTGCATGAATCACTTACATTTGTAATCATAAAACAAACAGAAAAATATTTGCCAGGGTCTGGGGGTGGGGAAATAGAGAGAGGTGGTAAAAGGGTGCCAACTTTCAGTTATAGTATACATAAGGTTTGAGGATGTAGTGTATAGCATGGTGACTGTAGTTGATAACACTATATTGTTTAACTGAAATCTGCTATGAGAATAGAACTTAAACGTTCTCATCACCACCCTACCCCGCAAAGTAAATATGTGAGGGATGGATGTGCTAAGTAACTTGATGGTGGGGAGCTTCTTTCACAATATGCTTATATCAAATATCATGCTGTATACTTTAAATGTCTTAAATTTTTATTTATCAATGATACCTCAGTGAACTGAAAAACAAAATGACAACAAAAAACAAAGCAGAGCAATCTCTTGCTACTTCTTTCATGCGAGGACACAGAAAAAAGAGGTCCTCTCTGAAGCAGGAAACAGACCTCTCACCACTAGACACTGAATCTACCAGTGCCTTGATCTTGGACTTCTCAGCCTTCAGAGCTGCTAGAAATAAGTGTGCAGTGTTTATAAGCCACCCCAGTCTATTGTACTGTGTTACAGCATCCTGAATGGACTAAGACCGTGGTCGGCAAACTGCAGCTCGCGAGCCACACATGGCTCTTTGGCCCCTTGAGTGTGGCTCTTCCACAAAATACCACATGCGGGCGCGCATGTACAGTGAGATTGAAACTTTGTGGCCCATGCCCAGAAGTCGGTTTTCGGCTCTCAAGAGAAATTTCAATCGCTGTACTGTTGATATTTGGCTCTGTTGACTAATGAGTTTGCCAACCACTGGACTAAGACAAGGGTTCATTTGCTAAAGATTCTGGTATTAGAGTACCAACAAGAAATAGATAAACAAATTAGATCAAATTAAACAAAGGGTTGAGTAAGGTGTGGAAACCTCAAGAAGTAGTGCAATAACCTGATGCTATTAGCAGTGACCCTGTTAAGATGCCCAGGTTTGAAGAGATTAGGGAAAGATCAATTATTGGTTTCATCCCATGAAGACTGGATAGTCAAGGAACCAGGGAAATAAATATCCTGACCTCACTGACTTCTCACCCCACTCCCCACATGTCCTGTCAGGACTCCACACTGACTTTCCCAGCTGAGAACCAGAGGGTGCAGGAGCCCACAGATGGGGTCTGTACCACCAAGGGAAAGCACTCCTGGCCAGGGAGCAGTGTGGAGGAGGATTTAGAGTGTGTCTGGAGGGGCTCAGTAATACAGTCAAGATCTCTGGCACAAAGCCTGTTTTGGGACTTCCCTACTGAACATCTGCTCTCAATACAATTATCTTCTGTGGGAGGAAGCCCTTTCCATCTTCAAAACCCCCACCTGGAACACCTGGACTACTATCACTGTAACATTGGCCTCCAGTCCTCATTTATCTCTTCTCTTCTTGCCTCCATCTCTCTTTAAAACGGATTTCTTTAATTAGGCTTTCAAATGAAAACCTTTCACTGATTGTCTCCATTCAAGTACTTAAGTAAATAAATAAAACTACAGGGAATTCAATACATTCAACTCCCTGCATCTCCTTCTTCCTTCATGTGCTTTATGTTTAATTATACTGTCTGTGCATAATATTTTGAGAGTTCCTGGGCCAGGTCTGGTACCATCTCTGAGACTATATTCAGGAATTAGTATTCCATAGAAGCAAATGAAAAATAAATAAATCTTAAAGGTGTGCCATAAAAGCCATTTTTAAAATGTGAGCTCCAAGTACCCTTCTAAAGCCAGTTATTTAAGAAGAAAGCATTTTTAAAGGGACACAGCCATCTTAGTTCAGTCAAGCATAATCTATACACTTTTAAATTGCTCTGGTTCTACAGTTGTCCCTGATATAAAAATACATTTAAGAAATTTCCAACATATGCAATGGCTATGGTCATCTAAAAATAATTTCCAGCCTTCTCTCTCCAGTGTTATGAACTCAATAAAATGCTGACATTCTTTTGAGAGGGACCCGTTGAGTCCCCTAACTAACAAGAAACAAGCATTGCTATTTTGGCTCCAAAAGGAAACCAGGAATATATCTAGGTCTTTTCTAGATGGTGACCAAGTGAAAAGAACTTGTTTTTGAGATTGAATTTTGTTTGGAGAGTGTACTCTTGAACAACTATAGAGGGAAGAGAGAGAGAGAGAATGGCATCTGAGGAACACACTGTGGCAGAAATAACATTAGGCAGTGCCTGGGCGGAGTAGGCTTTGTGGTCAGACAGAAGATGATTCTGAGTATGGCGCTCAAGAAGAGAAAGATTAGGCCACCTCATTGATTTCCAGCTTCAAAGATTTTGTGGGGGTTAGGGAGAATGGCCTTGGAAATAGATGGGACTGCCATTCTTGATTCTCTTTTCTAATTAGAAGAAGTGTGAGAAACAAGGATATTGGAAACAGAGACCCAGCTGTGCAGAGTGACAGTTCAAAAGTAACGAGGACAAAGACCACCAAACTCAAGAGGGAAGATGTTTTAATTTTAAGTGTCTTCACTCTCCTAGTGCTGTATAAAGGACAGTGAACAGAAATAATGGGAGGGAAGTCATAAAATAAATGGGTCTCCCTCTTGTAGTTCCTTCTGGTACCAAACCTTGCCACTCACTCAAGAGAAAGAACCTTGAGTCAATCATGCAAGAGGAAGCCCACAAGACAAAGTGAAAAAGAATGAGTAGGTAGCTAGCTGTAGAATGTAGAGGGTGTGTAGACTAATCAAATGAGAGTTAACACCTTTTCCTTATATTATGCAACATGTTAGTGAGTTTAAAGGGACTGTGTGAGAACTGGGAGATGTTATCTCATGGGGAGAAGTGAAACAGCTAAGTACTTATCTCCTTCTGTTCCCTTCTCTCTTTCCTGCCCCCCTGCCCCCCTTTCCCCTGTCTCTCTGATTTTCTCCTTCACACAGTGTTAGAAATAATTCCGGAGTCTGAACAGCTTGGGAGCTGCCCACAAATGTGTTTGAGGAGCTGGAATCTCGGGCATTAAAAATAATTCAGACTATTCTCTTCATGTGTCATAGACACAGCTTGAATGACAGAACAAACTTCCTACAGAAATGCAGATCTATTTTGTCTAGTTACTTTAGTAGTTAAAGTTTGGCTGGTTACATCATGCACTATTTTTAGTAAGACTTCAGTGTAACCATGGAAACTGCTTTTGCTGAAAACTTGCACTATTTCCTTCGAAATTAGCTATAGAGAAGCAAACCTTTGCAGAAAACTAATAAGGAATAAATGAGTTAGATTCAAGGGGTGGAGGTGGTGGGAAACTAACTTAATAGGTCACAATAACATTTATACATACATAGACACCTATACATGTGTTTGGGCAGAGTTACTATTCATAGGTTTATATTTACATGTAAAAACACTTGCATTTTTTATATTATTTTTTGACTGGCAACAGCCTGAGCACCTGACAAAGTATAATTTATTACAACGGTACAGCACTGCATATAAACCTGAAGGGAAGCCATAGTTTCCTAGCAACGAGATATTGGAAAGTTCTTCAAGATAATCCTTTTGACCATTTGGAAACTTTCTGGGGTGTGAAGAGAACAATTCGCCATACCACGCTTGAAAAGACTGAACTGTCCCCCCAACATTGCTGTAGGAGAAAAAATGGCTAGTCAGATGGCTCTAGATCAATGGTTCTCAACCTTTTTAATGCTGCGACCCTTTAATACAGTTCCTCATGTTGTGGTGACCCCCAACCATAAAGTTATTTTCGTTGCTACTTATTAACTGTAATTTTGCTATTGTTATGAATCATAATGTAAATATCTGTGTTTTCCAATGGTCTTAGGTGACCCTGCTAGCGGTTCTCAACCTGTGGGTAGTGGCCACAGATTGAGAACCGCTGCTGTAGAGCCTTTAATACAGTTCCAACATGAGGAACTGTATTAAAGGGTCACGGCATTAGAAAGGTTGAGAACCACTGCAGATGATAGAGTTACTTTGATCAGTTTTGTAGCTCTACCCTGTGCTAGGCAGGATGGCCACCCCAAATAGTGCCCATGCTCTAATCCCTGGAAACTGTGAATACATTTCATTACATTCCTGCAGGGACTTTGCACATATAATGAAGGTTCTGGACCTTAAAATAGGGTTGCTACTCTGGATTACTGCATGGGCCCAATCTAATCACATGAGCCCTGAAAAGCAGAGGACTTTCTTGGTGGCAATCAGAGGATATAGCAGAAGGGAAATGAGAGACACTCTGAGCACAAGAAGGACATCACTGCAGTTGTTGGTTTGAAGATAGAGGGAGGCACGTGGAAACTGTGAGAAAGGAATGAATTCTGCTAACAACCGAAGGAGCCTGGAAGGAGCCTGGAATTTCCCCTCGAACTGCCAGATAAGAACCAGGCCAACCGACACCTTGCTTGTAGCCTCTTGAGACCTACATGCTGGACTTCTTACCTAGAGGACAATGAGACAGTGAGTGGGTGCTGTAAACCATGAAGTGTGCAGCAATGTGTTATTATAGTCTTGGGAAACTGATATATACCCCAAAACTGCTATGTTAGGAATGCAGCTTAATTCTGAATCTTCTTTCCCTTGGCACCTAAAGGGCCAAGAGAGAAGTTCTTTGGGTGTAGCTTAAAAATTTGTAAAAACCTTGAAAAGTTCATACCCTTTAATAAGCAATTATATTCTAAGAATATGTATCTTAAGAATAAAGATCTCTGCAAAAGTTTTCTAATGTTATGTATCCCAGCACAATACTGGAAACCACCTAACATTTTGGCAGCTGGGCTCTAGTTAAGTAAATTATGGCACATCTGTTGGATAGATATTACACTTCACTAAAGTTACACTGCATAAAACTATTAACTGATCTGGGGAAGTGCTCATGTTGTATATGCATTAAAAAGGGGAGACTAATTAGAAAAATTATATGCATTAAAAAGACCGGAAGCATGTTGAAGTGTTCAATGCTGTTTCCCTCTGGGTGGTGGGAATATGTATATTGTTTATTTTCAACACTTTCTATGATAAAAGATATAACTTTTGTAATTAAAAATCCTAGTCAATGTAATTAACATAATAAAAGTAACTAGAAGAGCTTGATACTGTGAGGGTTGCTGCTAAGGGAACACTTTGAGGCTGTGGATTAAATGAGCTTCTTTCAAAGGCTCACTGTATTGCTGGCTTGGAAATGGGACTCTATGACTTCAGCTCTCTCCAACTTCTTGATTATTTTTCATCAAGCCTGGTTGAGGCATGCACCTGGAGCATGCTTTCTTTTGTGTTAAGTAGGATTTGTGCAGTTGCGAGTACAGAAACTTGATCCAGGCAGACAAGGATCAAGTAATGAAAAGCACAGGGGTAGAAACTGGCTTCAAGTAAGGCTGGGCCCAAGTGTTCCAGCAGTGTCTTCATGGCTCCACATTTCTGCTCATCTCTTGGACAGGGTTGTTCTCTAGCCTGGCAGACAGAGAACCCTCACAATAAAGTCTAGGACTCTAGTCTGGTCACAGAAATCAGGGAGCTGGGTATTCTGAAAGGTCAGACCTAAGACAGAGTTAGCCTCAGCTAAATCACGTGGAATGACTTTTCTAGAAGAATAGGGGGTCTTTCAACAGAAAAAGGGAGATGAGGTACTGGAAAGAAAAAATAAGAGCCATCCACCAGAAGATCTACGCAGGACCCAGGCAAGGACAACCAGAGCCCTTATTTTCACAAGGACTCAGAGTCTACTTCTTGCACTTCCAATGAAGGTACATACTTCTAAGGGATGCTGGACTCTTCCTTATCTCCATCCACGATGTGGGCCATCATCACCATCTGTTCCATAGCTTCTGCCATTGCTCTTATGTTTCACCACTTCTGAAACCTGAGGAAAAATCCACATTTGAGGAATACCATGCAATGTCACATTAAAAGTAGTTCATCCTATAATAAGGGCTAAATCTTTGGGCTCCTTCCTAACCCACAGTGACATCTTTGATTTTCTAGCCCAGTGTCTGTCTCATGGCAGACAGTTTGTAAATATGTTTTAAATGAATGATTGTTTCTGACTTCTGAAGTAAACATTTGTCTCCCTTTTTTGTTCAGGCCTTGATCTTATTGTCACAGGATCTTTACTGCCAATCCTAACAGCTTTTTTAAAAAATTTAATTTATTGGGATGACATTGATTTGCAAAACCATAGAAGTTTCAAGTGTACAACTCAATTAACCATCATTTGCACACTGCATCATGTGCCCATCACCCCAAGCAAAGTCTCTTTTTTCCCCATATTCCCCGCTTTCAGTGCCCATCTGCATTATGTGCCCATCACCCCAAGCAAAGTCTCTTTTTGTCCCTATATCCACCCCTTTCCTTCTGGCTATAACCACACTATTGACTGTGTCTATGCATTATGTATGTATGTTTCCTGGTTAATTCCTTTACCTTCTTTCATCTAGTCCCCTAAAGCACCCTCCTCTTTGGTAGCTGTCAGTCTGTTCCCTGTACCCATGCCTCTGTTTCTATTTTTTTCAGTTTATTTTGTTCATTAATTCCACATATAAGTGAGATCATATGCTATTCATCTTTCTCCGACTGTACCTGGAGATTACTCTTAGAAAAATAATCTCCAGGTCCCACAATGGAATACTACACAGTCTAATGGCTTCTTCATAGAGGCCTCAAGAATGTTAAGGCACCTCCTGCATTCCATGAAATCCTAAATTTGTATGTGGTCATTCAGATTATGGCCTCCATTCAAACCTTATGATAACCAAGTGAATCATCATATGAATTGTCTGATCTTCTACAAAATGTAAATCTTTTATTTTTCCACACCTACTTCTTCTATATAATCCTCAGCTACTAAATATGTCTGTGGAATTCTTTTTTTTAAATTAAATTTTATTGGGGTGACATTATTCAACATGAACATATAGGTTTCATGTTTGGATTACTAAATTAAAAACCTATACATAGCACCATGTGCCCATTACCCAAAGTTAAATCTTCTCTTGCCACCTCATATTAGGACCTTTTCTTCCCGCACCCCCTCCCTCCGGCAACCACCACACTGCTGTTTGTGTTCATCAGTTTCAGTTTTATATTCCATATATGTCTGAGGAATTCTGAAGAAAACGTTTTAACACTACAGTGAACGCTTACCAGTCTTTGAGGGCAGAGGCAGAGTTCCTGGAATAGAAAGAGGAAAGGCTGAGGGATCTTTCAGATGGCCTTTAGATAGCCTGATTTTCTAACCACATTTACATTTCTTTAAAAGTGTCATTATATTTCTGGATGTCCTCTACTATCAGAAAAATTGTGCATTATGGACCCTAATGTGTAAGGTGGCAAACAAATAGGAGAAAGTGAGGAGCTGAGGGTTTGCTGTGGTATACATATCGGATAATGGCCTGCACTGCTGCAGAGAGCAGGGCTGGATGACCTCTGGCATCTCTCCCATTAAAAATTCTCTGTTTCTGATGCTCTGAAAGTCTTTGCACAAAATCTTCTTGGACTGGCAGCAATTGTCTTGTACTTTCTTGAATACTTTTGAAAAACACTCTCGAGTATATGAAAAGGCCTAGAAATCAGAGGCAGTGTGTGCTTCCAGATGATTACCCATTCCTTGAATTCTCTTTGGAGGATACTTGCTGGATAATTACCAGAACAAATCACGGAGTGCCTGGAGGACCCAAAAGGCAAAAGTGGTCCCTAAACAGAATGGCAAAGTAGGCAAAGTTGTCATTGGTTTGTCCTACCTCATGCCCACTTCCTATCTCTAGCTTTCCCATGGCTTCACACTGCCCCCTGCCCCCAACCCCTGGCTCTCTAGGACCATTAGCTATATACCCTGTTAAATTAAGATATCCTTGCCTGATCTCTTTCCTAGTAAATTCAGATTCATGCTATATTCCAGTCCCCCAGGCACCCTTCTTGAGTGATAGCTCTTTTTGAGTGACAATTAGCTCATCTGGCAAACATATTTCTGCTGTGAATTACTGTTTCTTATATCATTTGCAGGTTAGCAGGGGAGGGCTCTTTGGGGTTGTGTGTTAACATGCTGAACCCCAATTAAAGCCTAAGGGACCTTTTCTTCATACTGCTTTACTACAAGTTACATTTTACACATTACTGCCTTCTATCAAAAAGAAACTTGAGGGAGTACGTTAGTCTTGATGTGTCCATTTCCTCTTACTCTCTTATAATGTGTATTGTCTTCCTGTTATATCACAGCTTCAAGAGTCATTTGGCTCTTGAAGACCACCAGCAGTCACCTGATCACCATACTCTGTTAAGCCTGTTGACCTCTTCATAAGGTTAGATAGTGCCCTCTACCCCAATCTCCATCTTCTTTCGCACTCCACTCATTTGCTTTCTCTGACTGATGAAGTCCTGCTCTTACATGCTGGCCTTTTTTCCTTTGTTTGAACCCTCAAAGCTTCCACAAGAAGAACTTAGACTTCTCTTTCCTTCTCCCTAACCCATCCAGCTAATCACAAAATCCTCAGCCTGACATCTGCTAGATTGCAGTTCTGCTGCTATTGCTTCCATTTAATCTTGTGTTCCTTTTTCTTGAAATGTTTGCTATACTTTCCCGTCTCTAGTCTCTTCCCCTGCGCCTGTCTCACACACAACCTTAATTGTTTAGTCTTGATACTACTGCTATGTCTCAAATGCTTTTTGTTTCTCCACTCCTGCTGCATCATTCTTACCTTTCTTTGAAATCTAATTCTTTCATTATTTTCTTTCCGCAGTCTCCACCTCTCCAATAAACACCACTCAAGAGAGAGCCAGGTGGGCCCCTCATAGTTCTGTTCTGAAGACATCTTCTGTTTCCTGGGGTTTCCATAACAAATCACCACAAATCCAGGGTCGAAAAACCCACCCACAGAAATGTATTCTCTTAAAGTTCTGAAAGCCACAAGTCCAAAATCAAGCTGTTGGCAGGGCTGCACTCCCTCTGAAGTCTCTAGGAAATAATTCTTCTTGTCTCTTCCAGCTTCTGATGGCTCCAGGCATTTCTTGGCTTTTGGCTGTATTGCTCTAATCTCTGCCTCCATCATCACATGGCCTTTCCCTTTGTCTCTCTGTGTCTTCTTTTCTGTCTCTAATAAGGGTAATTGTCATTGGATTTAGAGCCCACCCTAAGCCCAGGATGATTTCATTTGGAGATCCTTAACTTAATCACATCTGTTTCTGAAAGTCATTTTACAGGTACCAGAGGTTAGAACTTGGACATATCTTTGGGGACACTATTCAACTCATTACACCCCCTTCCTCTAAATCTATTCATTTACAATAGCAACCTTTCCTCTTGGAATGCCCTGCCCACCTATTTCAACTTGTCTAACTCCCTCCCAGTTTTGAATCCTACCCCAAATTTCAACTTCTCTGTGGAATGTCCTCTGAGTCCCTAGACTTACTGTCTTTTACAAATGCTCAGTTTACCATGTGTCTCTCCAACAGAACATACCATAGTCTTGAAGCAGAAGTATGTACGAACCTATGTATCTTTCTTCTCCATAAGACTTTCAGTTTTTAAGGGCAAGACCACCTATGTAGAGCCCAGCAGAAAATTTCATGTTGAAGCTAGTTATGCATTACTTAAAATGAATGGGTTGCTAAGGCATGGATCTCGTGTAGGGGACTTCATGTCCATGGGTGAACAGTGGGGATCTCTATGGGCTGACAGGCTGTGGTTTTTATGTCTTAATCCAGCGTGAGCTTTCAAGAGAGAGATGCAATTTAAATAAAGATAAAGTAGCTAAGCAACTCTGCACCCTGTACCAGGATTTTAAAAACAACAACAACATGGAGCGTTCTTATAATTCATAGACTGTTAGGTACTAAAGGAGCTCAGTGTCTAGCAGTCCAATGGTAAAGATAAGTGTATGCTTTGCCTAACTAAGCCATACAGTGGCTCAATGACAGTCAGGAATGGAGTGCCCAGGTTTTCTCACTCAAAGCCGAAAGAGTAGTTTTTCCAGTATTTTCCTGTTGCAATACAGCCAATTTAATTTTTCTCTGTGAGCCCCTCTATGCTCTAATTAATAGCAAAGATGACAAAATTTACTTTGTTTTAAAGAAGCTTTGAATTCTCGAATGCCTTGAGCATGAAATATCTTAAATTGGAAAATAACTAAGTACAAATAACACTGAAATGCATTTCTCACATTTTAAATGTATAAAATAGACAGTTTGCTTTTCATCTCATCTTTTCACATTCTCACTAATAAGCAAAAGTCAGTAGATCATGTGTTCATTGGGTTTTGTGGTCATTAGTCTGAATCAGAAAGGTTGTCCTCTAATTGCTTACACCCTGTGTAAAGCACTCTGTTGACCAAGTTGAAACCAGCTTCCTTAGCAACAAAGTGAATCTCTAGGTCAAAAGCCTTCACCAGGTTTTGTTTTTTTTTAATTCTTAGATGTGTTGTTACAAACATGGGAATCATTAGAACCTATTCTTTTAAAATTACATGTGGTTATTAGAACCACTTTCAGAATGAAAAGTCAGGACCAAAAGATTTCTGCTTCACTTATAAAATTATGTATTTGGAAATCTTTCAGTAATACAAAAATTAAATCCCATTTAGCTATGATTTAGTAAATCAAGGCCTTTTATGAAAATAGAATAAAATTGGGTTATCCAAGAAAAACTGGGACATGTGGTTATTGTGCTATGCTTTATCAGCCTTACTAAAAGCCATAGATAAATAATATGTAGATAGATACTCAAGAATACCCTAAAAATGAGGGCAAATTATAGAATTGAGACCATAGAATGATCAATGAGAAGTTGAAACAATATTTAGAGTACAGGGATTGGATAGTTTTATATGATCCCTAACAATCTCATGATATTAAATTAATATCTATATCTACATATAAAAGGCTAATGTGCAAAGTGTCCCCTCGGGAGTTCGACTGGGAGACCGGGAGTTCAATCACTAGCTATGATGTGTGCTGACCACCAGGAGGCAGTGCGGAACAATGGAAGGCCCCAGCCAGTAGCCAGATTGGCCCTGATTGCTGGCCAGGCCTAGGGACCCTACTCATCCATGAATTTTGTGTACCGGGCCTCTAGTTAGTAATAATGAGATAACTAATATTTACTGAGATCTAACTATCTGCCTAATCTATGCTACTGCATTAGTATAATCTACTGTTCTAATAGTTTTATGTCTATTCCCTTAGTTCTCAAGGTAAACTTATGTCATAGGTTGTAATAATAAAGTAGGTACTAATATTGTTCACATTTTATGATTTTACAGATGAGGAAACTGAGACACAGAGAAACTAAGTAATATGCTCAAACTCACACAGCTTAATAAATAGAAAAGCAGGGATGGATTGTGGTATGTAGGCTCCAGAATGCATTTTCTTAACCTCCATGTCATCATCAAAATTTACTTCTATGTCTCCATATGTTTGGTTATGTATAATGTAATGTAATGTAAGGTATGCTGGGAAGATTGGTTAAAATGTCTCTGAAATAGTGTGTGTGGGTGACTAGGATGTGTACATTCATTTTCTGGTGAGTTATTGGGAAAGGTACATGAAGAGGAAATCCTTTCTTTCCCCCCATTTTTCCCAACTCTCTAGAATGGCTTGGTTATTTGACAACCACACATGCAAACACAACATAAAAAATTTGGGCAGTTAAGTCTCTCGCACCCTGTGAATGGAACATACTGATGGCTGAGCTGTCCCCCTGAGGGGAGGTGCTCTGGCACCATGCAGGAGCAGTGATATGGGGGCCCTGGGTTCTGGGCTCCTCTCTAATTGCTGCTTTTACCCTTCTTCTTGACTTCCTAATCCCCTTTACTTCCAGAAATAGTGGGTGGCCTTATCGTGAAGAGCGTCTTAACAAGAGAGAACTGAGCCTTTCAGTAGAGTTTTGGGCATCAATCTGATGCTTTTTTTTTGAGGAATTCTTGTCCTGAATTTATGGCCCAAAAGTAGTGATTTGGTGTTCCTCTGTGGACAATCTGCCCTGGTGATCCAGTACAACTGGTCTTGTGCTATATGAAGGGAGAGGTCCCACCCAGGAAATATAAGACTGGTCTATTTTACACAAGCTCTAACTCTTATGGGCAAGGATGACCTATCAACTAAGGACATGTTTGTCCAGGCAATTGGTTGCAATTAATAACAGATATAAAAAGACTCTTGTTAATGAATTTTCCAATAGTTTTTTCCTATTGACTTACATTGGTCAAAGTTCAGTCATTGACATTACTGTCTGAATGCCCTTGACCTTTTGAGTGATGTGACAGTGGTATTGCTTGACAAGCACCATACCTGGGTATTTCCCTAACTGGGGTGGCTGTTGACTAGCTACCTCCTCATTGTTCTTCATTCCTCATACTCTTCCCAATGGAGAGCTCATTCAAATTCCATTGCTTCATTATCTCTTCCATGCAAATAACATTCATCACCTTTGCTCAATTTCAATGAATACCTCCTTGTCTACTAGATATACTGTATCCAAGTGGTCTTCTCACAATCACTTCAAACTCAGAATTTCCAACATCATTAATTGTCTCATATCAAAACTACTGTACTTTCCGGCATATAAGACGACTGGGCGTATAAGATTTTCCTGGGTTAAAAAGTCGTTTTATACGCCGGAAAATACAGTATATTGGACTATATTGATGGGATTAGATATAATGGATTAGATATATTGGACTACTGTATTTTCCGGCGTATGAAACGACTTTTTAACCCAGGAAAATCTTATATGCCCAGTCGTCTTATACGCCAGAAAATACGGTATGTCTTTCTTTCTAACAGTCTGCTGTTAATGCAATAGTGCTAGTCATCCTTACTCTGGAAATTTTTTTCAACCCATCTCCTTTATTCCTTACTTTTCTTTATAAGTAACATTTTGGGGGACTCATTTCTTCATCCTGATTTCCAAGGAACCACTTTTCCCTGCAGTGGCCTGATTCCTGCCTTGGCATTAGTCCCCAATTCTCCAGCAGATTAAGACTGGTTCTATCTTCAGATTCTGGGACTCATCCCATTTATAGACAGAGAAAAATTAAAGACATGGAGCTAATTGTTTTCATCCCTCTCAGAACCAAGCATCATAGTTTTAATCATTCATTTAAATTTTATAAATTAATTTTTTATTAGCCAAGTAATATGTGAATATTTTCATTGTAATAGTTGAAACATTACCATTAAAACTTAAGTCTCTATTGACCTTCCCTATTCTACCCTAGTGTATTCCCAGTTTGTATCCTTCCAGATCATTTCCTAAGCATTAACACACATACCTGTATTCATAGAATATACTACTATTTTTTTCCAATACAAATGATCACATATAAAAATATCATGTTTTTTTACTTGATTTCCACTTATTCAATAAATATTTATTGGGTCGCTGCTAGGTGCCAGGAACTGTCCTCAATTACTAAGAATGCACAGGACAACCCACAGAAGAAATAAAAACCCTTGAGTTCATGGAGTTTAAACGGGCAATCTATTCATGTGTTACAAACACATATATCTTATGCTTTTATTTTTTAAAATTATTTTTTATAATAAATCTTTATTGTTCAGATTATTACAATTGTTCCTCTTTCCCCCCCCCCCATAGCTCCCCTCCACCCAGTTCCCACCCCACCCTCTGCCCTTACGACCCTCCTCACTGTCCTCATAGGTATACGATTTTTGTCCAGTCTCTTCCCGCACGCCCCACACCCCTTTCCCCCCAAGAATTGTCAGTCCACTCCCTTTCTATGCCCCTGATTCTATTATATTCACCAGTTTATTCTGTTCATCAGATTTTTTATTCACTTGATTTTTAGATTCACTTATTGATAGACATGTATTTGTTGTTTATAATTTTTATCTTTACCTTTTTCTTCTTCTTCCTCTTCTTAAAGAATACCTTTCAGCATTTCATATAATACTGGTTTGGCAGTGATGAACTCCTTTAGCTTTTTCTTGTCTGTGAAGCTCTTTATCTGCCCTTCAATTCTGAATGATAGCTTTGCTGGGTAGAGTAATCTTGGTTGTAGGTTCTTGCTATTCATCACTTTGAATATTTCTTGCCATTCTCGTCTGGCCTGCATAGTTTCTGTTGAGAAATCAGCTGACAATCATATGGGTGCTCCCTTGTAGGTAACTAACTGTTTTTCTCTTGCTGCTTTTAATATTCTCTCTTTGTCTTTTGCTCTTGGCATTTTAATTACGATGTGTCTTGGTGTGGTCCTCTTTGGATTCCTCTAGTTTGGGGTTCTGTGTGCTTCTTGGACTTGTAAGTCTATTTCTTGCACCAGGTGGGGGAAGTTTTCAGTCATTATTTCTTCAAATAGGTTTTCAGTATCTTGCTCTCTCTCTTCTTCTGGCAGCCCAATAATTTGGATGTTGGTATGCTTGAAGTTGTCCCAGAGGCTCCTTACACTATCTTCATATTTTTGGATTCTTTTTTTTTTTTTGCTTTTCCGGTTGAGTGTTTTTTGCTTCTTTGTATTTCAAATCTTTGACTTGATTCTTGCAATCCTCTAGTCTGCTGTTGGATTTCTGTATATTATTTTTTATTTCAATCAGTGTATGCTTAATTTCTATTTGGTCCTTTTTCATATCCTCGAGGGTCTCGCTAAATTTATTGGCCTTTTCTAGAAAATTCTTGAAAAACCTTATAACCATGGTTTTGAACTCTATATCCAGTCATTTGCTTTCCTCCATTTCTTTCATTTGTGACCTGTTTCTTTGTCTCCACATTTTGGCTGTTCCCTGAGTTGATAGAGTGGCTTTGTATGCTAGGTGTCCTATAGGGCCCAGTGGCTCAGCCTCCTCAGTTACCTGAGGTGAACACTCTTGGTGTACCCCTTTGTGGGCTGTGTGCACAGTCTTGTTGTAGTTAAGCCTTGATTGTTGTTGGTATCACTGGAAGGAATTGAACTCCAGGCCAATTGGCTGTGAGGATCAGCTGTGTCTACACAGGGAGAACTTCTGTGCTGGAGACACCATTATGAGACAAGACTTGCAAAAGCCTCTGTGCTCAGCTTGGATGGGGCGGAGTCTCAGTGTGGAGCAGACAGCAATAGCTTCCCATCAGCCAAGCCCTAATAGGCCCCTGTGTCTCAGTGTCCCATGGTAATTGCTGCAAGCACCTGTGAGAGAAAGCTACCCTCGAGTTTCGCCCACTGACAGACAGTCCAGTTTCTCCCCAAATGAGTCTGGTTTCCCAGAAACTCGCCCGGAACTGGAGTTCAGAGCTGTCGGGAGCTTTTGTCTCCCTCCGGATTGAAAAAGACAGCCACATACTCAGTTGCCAGCCTTCTCTGCGCACGTGCCTCCCTACCTGTGCCTTCTGCAGCTCCTCTGAGTCTCAGTGTGCTTTTCTCTTTTCTTCTAGTTGTAGAATTTCCACTCAGCCAGCTTTCCTGTGGTTCTGGATGATGTCCATTTTGTCTTTTAGTTGTAGTTTTGAAATTGTTTTGTGAGGCAGCAGTTTAGGTGTTTATCTATGCCGCCATCTTGGTTTCTCCTATCTTATGCTTTTAAAAGACTGTGTAGCAGTCCATATTACGAGCATATTGGAGTTTATTTAACCACTAGAGACCTGGTGCATGAATTTGTGCATGGTGGGGTCTGGCTGGCTCACCCAGATAGGGGCCGATGGGGGGGGGAGGGGCCAGCCAGGGGGAGGGGCTGCAAAATGTTGGCCAGCCCATCCAGTCCTTGATTGGGGTGGGGGGGCCGGTCGGGGCCAGGGTCGGCTGAGGGGAGGGGCCGCAGGAGGTTGGCTGGCCAGCCCTGCCCCCATCGGGCCAGTTGGCCGGCCATAGTGCGCGTCATAGTGACCTGTCGTTCTGGTCGTTTCGGTCTCTGGGCTTTTATATATATATATAGATTCCTGTATTGATGGACATTTAGATTGTTTGCAATGTTTGGCTATGACAATACTACCATGAGCATCCTGATTTGTGCCTCCTTAGGCACATGTGTGTCTCTCTAGAGTAGATGCCAAGAGGTAGAACTGCTGTGGCCTCCAAAGAGGCCCAGCACTTCCAGTGACATGTATGAGAGGACTTACTTTTACACATCCTTGCTAATGAATTTTATTCATCTCATGAATGCAAAATGGTATCTTGCTATTATTTAAAGTCAATCAAGTTTTTATAATTCCCACCTACACACTACTATGGGTGAAATGTATAGACTGAGTCAAATCACCACAACCATATATACAGTATATATATATATTACAAATTTATCACCTCAAACATTGAGGGAGACAGATATCAAGGATAATGCAGGGAAAAATGGAAATCAAGTGACTGCAAAAAAATAAATAAACAGCTATCTTTGTTAGAGGGAGCAACAAGTGTTTGGCATGTAGGGAACAGATATTTATGGAGCACCTACCATACACCATTTTCGAGTGCTAGAATAGAAAGGCAGGCAAGATTGCTGCTCTTATGAAGAATACCTCCATGATATAGTACTTTCTTTTATTAGTTTCTCTCTTAAGGGTGTGTGAGTTTACTAGGGCTGCTATAACTAAGTACACAGTCTGGGTTTTCTCACATACTAGCAGTCCAGGATCAAGAGGTAGGCAGCACTGCTTTCTTCTGATGCCTTTCTTGTTGGCTTGTAAATGGCTGTCATCTCCTGGTGTTCTTACCTGGTCTTTCCTCTGTGTGTGTGTCCGTGTTATAATTTCCTCTTCTTATAAGGACACCAGTAATATTGGTTAAGACCCACCCATGTGACCTTATTTCACCTAAATTACCCTTTTAAAGGTCCTATCTCCAAATGCAGTTACATTCTGAGGTACTGGGCTTCAACATATACATTTTTTTTCTGGGGGGGGTTGCAGTTTCTCCCATAAGAGAATTAATTATTTATAAATTAAGAATAATTATTGGGCTACTGTCCATGGCCCCCTATTATTTTTCCAAACCCCTATTTGTCTTTTAAGACTCAACTTAGTCCTCACCTCCAGATGCCTCCTCTTAGCTCTAGTCTGATGTACTGCCCTGTCCTGTCTGTGCCCATGAAATCCATGCCGGTCTCTGCCATAACTCTTATTGTATTTTAGTATAATCTTCTGCTTGCTTATCCCTGTCCCCAATCAGTGTAGGCTCCTTAACATGGTGGGAACTGGGTCTTTGGTGTTGATCTCCACTACCATTTTCTGGTACATCATGAGTGCTCCATAAAGATCTTTGCTGAAGCAATCCTATCTAATAAAAGGGTAATATGCAAATTGACCATCACTCCAACACACAAGATGGCCACCCCATGTGATCAAAGATGGCCACCCCCATGTGGACACAAGATGGCTGCCACAAGATGGCCAGCAGGGGAGGGCAGTTGTGGGCGACCAGGCCTGCAGGGGAGGACAGTTGGTGGGGGACCCAGGCCTGCAGGGGAGGGCAGTTGGGGGGGGGGCAGGCCTGCAGGGAAGGGCAGTTAGGGGCAATCAGGCTGGCAGGGGAGCAGTTAGGCATCGATCAGGCTGGCAGGGGAATGGTTAGGGGCCATCAAGCAGGCAGGCAGGTGAGCAGTTGGGAGCCAGCAGTCCTGGATTGTGAGAGGGGTCCCAGATTGGAGACAGTGCAGGCTGGGCTGAGGGACACACCCCCCTCCCCCTGTGCACAAATTTTGTGCACCGGCCCTCTAGTGTATACATAATCTGAATTCATACCAGAGTCATCTCCAGAGGCTGGGAGGACCGTTATACACTGTCCCTAGAAGGAAAGCTCAAGAGATTGAGAGCAGCTGATGAAAGAGTATAAGGCTGAAGGGTCCTTTTTGGGAGTAAGTCTTTGGACTTGTCTCCTATTCCAATATGAGGAGTAGATACCTAGCCTTTCAAACTACTCCTCCCCTAAGGCCCATCCTCAGAGCAACTAATCCCTCACTAAGAAGACAAGTACGGGAGAGCCTGGGCTCTGATAAAGATATCAGCCACAAAGGCCTTGACATGTAACCCTTCTCCCTTATTTCCCCACTGATGGGGGTGGCTTTGGGTCGAAAGGCCAGGCATTACTGCTAATAAACGGAGTCTCATCTTCTTGCTTACCAGTTGCAGGAGGCCTCTTACTTCTTCTTTAGGAAGTGGCTACTTTACATCATTGTGAGAGCTTGAAGGACCCCTAGCCCTTCAAGTAGTTATTTGGAATTTTAATAATTTTCCTGGTTGTGTTTATCTATGCATGTGAGCATGGCTGGAAGTTTTACTAAAACAAACAAACAAACAAACAAACAAATAATTAAGCAGAAAAAGAAAAAGACATAAAGAAAAGAGGAAGAAAGAGAAAGGAAGGAAAGAAGAAAAAGGAATGGAATTGCTCCAACAGATGACTGGCTTGCCCCTGAGAAGCAATCAGTGTGTGAGGCTTGCTTGGTTTTGATTTGTTCTCTTTTAAGATGAGGCCATCTCTTGCTTGCAGCAGTGATTGCTATTTCTCTAGGCTTACTCCGGAGGGTCTGTGAGGTTGTTTTATTCCAGTTAACAGCTCAGTAATTGGAAGTGTTCAGGGTGAGAGGCACCAGTGACAGGAGGAAGGGATTAGCCATTGAGAGATAACTGGGAGCGGGAGGCAAAGGAGGGGTGGGAAGGTTATTAAAAATATCACGAGGAAGGATGTTTTTAAAGAAGTGGCTCCACTTTAGATGGTCCCACAGCAAAGTTAAAATGGCCATTGTAAATCAGCTAGCTTTTGGCTGTAAGATGCTTGCTCTTGAGCGGGTCTTGTGTGTAGATACTTTGGTAGGTCTTGATACCTGAATGTGTCTATATTGCATTAATCTATAGGCAGTCCCTAATGATGAATGAATTATGCTCCTAAAGTTGAGTCTTAGGTTGGTTGGTGAATTTTGCAAACTCAGTTTTATCTACCAAAGAGCATACCCTATAACTTCAATGTACACAGTGGAGGCAGATTTCCTGATTTCAAACTATGCTTCCATCACTTAACGCTTGTGGGTTGGAATGAGTCATTTTATTTAAGTGTTAGTTTCCTCATGGGTAAAATGGGAATAATAGTAGCAATTCTTACCTTGTGAAATTTTGTGGGAATAAAGATCTAGGAGAAGTGCATCCTGTCAGGCACTTAGGATAGCCCAGTGGTCAACAAACTGCGGCTCGTGAGCCACATGCGGCTCTTTGGCCCCTTGAGTGTGGCTCTTCCACAAAATACCACGTGCGGGTGTGCACGTACAGTGCGATTGAAACTTCGTGGCCCATGCGCAGAAGTCGGTTTTCAGCTCTCAAGAGAAATTTCAATCGTTGTACTGTTGATATTTGGCTCTGTTGACTAATGAGTTGCTGACCACTGGGATAGCCCATTTGGGCCAACCACTGCATCCTCTGCCCCTATCTTGTCAACTTTCCCCTCTCTTCTTTCCTCCCTCCCTCTCTATTTGGCCATTGCACATGGGACCTTTGGATTCAGAAGAGTCATTTCTAGAATTCATCCCCCCCCCCCCCCCCCCCCCGCAGGAGACCAGACCATTGAGAATCTTACTATAGATTATAAAATAATAAGCAATCCTGGTTGTTGTTCCATTTCTCCAAGGTAGATAAGCTTGATTCTTGATAAAACCCCTGTGAGAATGCTCATGACCTTGTATCTGATCAGGCATGGGTCTTTAACAGAACTGGCTCTGAATGGTTCTGCAGCAACAGTTGGTGTTATTGAGACATGGGATGCAAATTTCTCACAATACCAAATGCCCTTTTAATTCTCTGCCACCTCTCCTCCCAAGGAGGCCCAATGACATCCTAAAGGTCTTTTAACTTAAGGTAAGACCCACTAGGAAGAAAGCTAGCTGCCCAGGACTGAGCTGCAAATTGCATGCACGCATTGGAAATTTGGGCACCTTTTGAGCTCAAAGGAAGATCTAGAATTCATGGTGTGGGGAGTAGTGGGGGGAGGCTTCTTCTAACCATCATACCCAACCCCCTGCCTTTTCTTTCTCTTTTCCCCCTCCAAATAAACAAGCTAACCATGTCTATAGAATTATTGAGCTTTGTTATTTGAATTCACTTGCAAGAATTATTGACCCAATAGAACTTAATGACACTTCAGAATTGAGACCCTTTGTGTAAATCCTTCAACCTTTGCAGATTAGCAGCCAGATGGGGTCTGCATGGCCTTTAATGTCCAAATGCTAAAATCTATACCAGACTTTCATCTGAAAGAAAGTTACTGTTCTTACACACCAGCTTGATTTATGAAAACACTGGGACATCCACAACAAAACAACAAAATTTAATTGATGTCCTTTTCCTTTCTAAAAAAAATTTAAGTCAACAGACTGATCAACTGAAGATCAGGCACATGAATTCACAGCTTTCTGTCATAGGTTCCTTGTTCGTGGCCTGTAAAACCCGACTTCTAACAACGTCAAATTAATTGAGTATGTAGAGAGCAGCCACAGCCACTTAAAGCAGACTCTATTTTAACTTTATCCATGGAAAATATGCAAGTGTGTTTTCCTAGGTTCCGTGTAAAAAGCCCTCCCTCTATTGCCAGCTTCTGAAGTGTAATTTTAGTTTGAATATTTTATTAGAGACATCTTTACCATCCCCCCAAACTCCCAAAGGAGTATGCTATGCTGAATTTGTTTGCCTTTAGCCAAGTTCCAATGAAAGTAGGAGATTACTAGCTCAGTGCCTGGCTCCTTTGGGATAAGAGGATATTGGGAGCTGGAGGAAGGGGTGTAGTCCTATTGTGGAAGCCCAGCCCATTTCTTTTTAAAATGAGCCCAAGTGCACAGCCCAGGCCCTGTCTGACACACACACAACTTGGGCTGGCGCTGTTATTACCCAATCAAGGCATCTGCCCATTTCTAATCCTTCAACGCAGAAGAGACAATTCCACCATCCCACATAATATGTACCAGTTGAATGGATCCCAATTTATCAGGAAAACTATAAATTGCAGAACACCAGGCAGAAACTAAAGTAATAAACCCTGTGATTTCTGTACCATACATTTTAGGCTGTTATTTAAGGTCTCCAAGGAGATCGGTGCCATAAAAACCATTTCTCAGGAATTCTGCCAGCTATAGGAGTGTTCTGCAACTGTTCATGCTAATATATTACAACTTGTTTATCACACTCTGGAAGCCGCAGCTTCAGCAGCATTACCAAGGGAGGAGAAATGATGCGCATACCCTCTCAATAGGCAGCCAGGTTTTTGTTTCTTATGTATACATGAAAAAGGTTGCTTTTGTTTTTCTCATCCTCTGACTACTCTTGTACCCCCTCCCCAGAAATAGTCCCTGAGCTCAAAAGAGCCAGAATAGGACTTCTGTTCATCTTCTTACCTCCTTGGGAGATCACACCACTATCAGTACAAAGGTAACATGCAGCTGTGTGGAGAAGGTTGTGCTGAATTTTAAGGTTAATTTCACAAAGCATCCATGTGACCTCAGGCAGGTTTTTTAACTGTTTTAAGCTTTAGTTTCCTCATCTATACTTTTGTTTTAAGGAATAACAATGCCTCCCGTGAGCATTAAATGAGATAACAGATGTAAAGAGCTCCTTATGGTGTCTGGTGTGTAGCAGGGACTTGAAAAATGTTAGTCCCTTTCACCTAATTAGTTGATGCAATGAACAGAACATAAGATGCCAATTTGTTACTTTTATAAAAGAGTTGAATGCAATGGAAACAAGATCTGAGTGCATTAATTCTGGCTATCTGCAGAGTAGAGAAATCTTTCTAGGCTACTGATAAAGATAACTTCCCTGTGTTAGTGGCCTGGGCCACATGGCAAAATACCCCAGACTGGGCAGCTTAAACAACAGACATTTATTTTCTCACAGTTCTAGAAGCAAGAAGTCCAATATCAAGGTGTGCCTGTGATACAGATGTTCCGGGGGTCTGGGAATTCAGGGGTTCATGACATACTGTGGGTTCTTGGCTTTGCACAGGAAATAATTCAAAGAGGAGCCAGCATGGAGTTTAAAGTGAAAGTGAGTTTATTAGTGAAGCAGGGGAACAGAGAATGGGCTACTCCATAGACAGAGAAGCCCCCCTTTTAGCAGAATTTGCTTCCTTTATTAAGGTTCATTTCATTGGGGAGTAGGGTAT
Organism: Eptesicus fuscus; assembly: GCF_027574615.1. Classification (NCBI taxonomy): domain Eukaryota; kingdom Metazoa; phylum Chordata; class Mammalia; order Chiroptera; family Vespertilionidae; genus Eptesicus; species Eptesicus fuscus. The sequence goes on along the minus strand of NC_072479.1, from coordinate 90,785,009 downwards.
TCAATAAGGTGGAGGAATATTCAGGATCTTCCCAGGAATAAGGTGGAGATTTCTCAGAGGAGCTCTGTTGACCATTTTGTATCTTTATGTTTCAGATCACTGTGGTGTGGGGAGTGTTGTTTAGTTTGTTTATGTATTATAATGAGCGTATAATGAGGCTAGAGGTTACCATTATTAGTTGCTATGTTGGATCAAGCTGGTCTCTTCCGGTTTTAATCGATAAATCCAGTGGGGGGTGCTCTTTCTTCTCCTTAGCTCCTGTAGCTTTTATGGATTGCAGCTGTTCCACCACACACCCTGTTGCAACTTCTGAGATCTCCCTCCTTGGCTTGTAGATGCCTGTCTTCCGCCTGCATCTCCCCATGGTCTTTCCTGTGTGCATGTCTGTGTCCTAATTTCCTCTTCTTATAAGGACACCAGTCATATTGTATTAAAGGCCTACCCTAATAACCTCATTTTAACGTAATTATCTCTATAAAAATACTATCTCCAAATATAGTCACATTTTGAGGTCCTGGGGGTAAGGACTTCAGCATATAAATTTTGGGGGATGAAATTCAGCTTATAAACCGCCCCCCCCACCTTGCCACCCCTATTTTAGCAATGGAAGAGGGATGGAGAGGGCCCACTTGATACCACTTGAAGAGGTGTTATGTGGGTCTAGGTGAATTATGGGTTCATTATCACCTTTTAAAACATAAAGTGTATTTGGAAACTCACCCATTATATTGTTTAATACATGAAACAAATCTAGCTAATATAGAAGTTTCAATAAAAATATTACTATCTTCCAATGTCCTTTGCTTAATTGGTTACCTAGCAAAGGACTTGAGAAAAAATGTCAAGCCTTCCCAGTAATGGATTAGCAATATGATGACTGTGAAATCCTTTAGGTTGCTGAGAAGTCATTTCCCAGTTAATAGAGCTGGTAGTTATCTAGTGTGCTGTCACGGGTGGTTTGGCCCGTGATGGATAATGGCTGGATCACAGAGTGGGACATCTGTGCCAAGAAGAGGCTCTGCACATCAGCATCTCTGACTTGCTTCTCTGCTCTAGGGACTAAGGCTTGAGAACTCAGAGTGGCTTCTTATCTCTGTGTGGCCAGTATAGCAAGCGAAGGCAGGGAGGAGCTTAGCAGCCAGATCATGGGGGCTGGTTCTGGGGAGATATGTTAGTTTTTTATGGCCCCTGTAACAAAGCACTACAGATGTAGTGGCTTCAAACAACACATATTTATTACCTTCTTTTTCTGGAGGTCAGAAGTCCCAAATTCATTTCATTGGGCTAAAGTTGTTGATAGGCTGGTTCTTTCTGGAGATTCTGAGGAAGAATCTGTTTTCTTGCCTTTTCCAGATTCTGTAGACCACCTGTATTCCTTGGGTAGTGACTCCTTCCTCCATCTTTAAAGCCCATAGCATAGTGTCTTTGGATTTCTTCCTGATTCTATGACCTTGCTTCCATCATCAAATCTTCTCTGTCACTCTGACCCTCTTGCTTCCCTCTTTCACTTACAAGGGCCCTTGTGATTACATTGGGCCCACCTAGATAAGCCAGGATAATCTTCTCATCTCAACACCCTTAACATTTTAAAAATTGAATTTATTGGGGGACATTGGTGCACAAAATCATACAGGGTTCAAGTGTACTACTCATCAAAACATCATCTGCACACTGCATTGTGCACCCATCACCCCAAGCAAAGTCTCTTTCTGTTCCCATTTTCCCCCTTTTGCCCACCTCCACTTACCCCCACTCTCATTCCCTCTGGCTATCACCACACCATTGTCTGTAACTATGTGATATATATATCTCAGTCTTGTTGGAATTCTCTCTGACGTAAATTCATCTTGGAACTAGTGTCTCATGCCAGCACTCATCCTGATGCAATGCTTATCAACCTCCTTTTCACTTGATGGTTCTCGGTGGGGTCAGCTACCTCCCCAAACCACAGGGTGTCAAGTCTGCACACCCGCTTCTTAGAGGCAGCCTAGAACCCTTGTTCTCCATTCCTGCCTTTTGCCCTTCTCCTGTCAAACTCTTTGCTTACCTGCAATGTCCCTAAACCCCATGATCCACATATTTTCTAATCTCCCATCTCCCTCAGTCAACAGCATGGTTCCATTGTGGTTCACATTCTCAAATCTGTTCCAAAGATGTTGCTAGATATTTATCTCCAAACATCAATCATCTTTAATTTCTTCCACTTTCAACCATCCACTTACCTATCTCTGATAAGTATCCTGTGACCACTGTGGGCCAGGCACTATTCAATTTATTTGGTAGGAATATTTCTGAAGACTTGGGCTTAAAGAGCTCATTTGCCTATTTCAGAACCCAGTGATGCCTGCATTATCCTCCTCTCTGTTTCTACTGTCAAACATTCTAGCGTATGCCCTTAATCCCTCTCAAAGCATGCAGTAACTTTCTTGCTGGTCTCCTACCTGATTTAGCTTTAATTTAGTTCCCTCCATACATTGTTGCAGGGTTAATCTTTAGAAAGCAGAGTTTTATTTCAACTTTCAATTGATTTAATCTTTCTATCTAAACTGTCTATAGCTCCCTATTGACTGTAGAATAAGGTCCAAACTCTCTAGTGTGACATACAAAACCTTCCATGATCTGGCTCCTCTTAATCTTTATAACATTACATCCCATTTTCCCCTTTCATGAATCCGATCCCAAACTGATTTTCTATGATTCTCTCCATCTTCTTCTTCTTTACCCCTCACCTTCAGATGTAATATACACATATTCTGTTTTTTTTCCCTTTTATTAAAGTATTTAGTCCTGCATGATCTCTTGTATGAGTGAGTCCATTTGTACTCAATAAATATCTGTTGAATGAATGACTTAGGTCCTAGCCTGGTATTTAGCATATCTCAATCCAAAACCTAATACTTTGCACCTTTGTCATGGCAATAAATACACTATATGCTGTATTATATTTGTTTATGTATATATCTTATCACTTCCATAGTTCTTTTGGTGCTCAGGGCCATACATGATTTACCTTAATCCACCACATGCCAAACCATCCTCTACCTGAGCACAGTGCCCTGTACATAGTAGGTCCTCAAAAAATTGTGTGTGTGTACATGCATGGGTATATGTTGAATGGTTAGACCCTGACAGAATGTTTTGAGGATTATAGAATAGATTTGAGGCACGTAGCAAATAGTAGGCTTTCATCTGGAAACATGAAAGGTGTTAATGGCTGATAACTGTGCCAAGCCATTTCTATAGGGACATTTAATAATGAATTAAAGAGATAAATGTCTAATTTTAGGGTTCTGGGACCGAGTGGAAGAGGTATTTGGGGCAGGGCTCCTCTAATTATCCCACATGGGCAAGGGGACCCTCAGCACAGGGGCAGCGTATCCCATCACACTGGAAGCAATTGATGCCTATTGGCATTAATACTGTAGAGTGGGGCGCACTGGCTTCTGATGGAGCCTCAGGTATTGGAATGGGAGTGACTGGGTTATCTATCACAGGGTTGGGAAGAATATTGGTTGAACCAGTAAATAAAGGTATCAGAGTTGGGGTGTGAATGAGAATGCTGGTGTGGACCTCTTTGCAATGGTCACCTCTCAGGGTGCCTCTCACAGAGGTGGAAAAGAACTGCAGGTACCGAAGAAATATAGAGCTTCACTGTTGCCTCGTTTAGTGAGCAGGCAGCTCTCTAACTGTGCCCCTCTGATAACCACATGTGTTCTTGTTCTCTTCACTTGGTGCCAGTCCTGGGGAGCACAGACACAAGCTGGGGGTTGTGTCTTTATTAGAGACATTAGCCACCAAGGGAGCCTGCTCAGAGTTGCACATGGTTTTCTGCTGAGCAGGAGGCCAGCAAAGTCACACGATTTAATTAGAGACAAGATTTCAAGCTTTGTTTATGTTCCCAGGATTTGGCGAGATGGTGCAGCTGGGACCCTGGTATCTTGCTTCCTCTGTTTAGGTAATTGGTACAGCAGGGAGGGCTTTATTGGACCAACGGTAAGTTTTCTTTATTGAAGGTTTCCAATACCCAAAATACATTTCACTGATTTTAAATTAGTCACTGGATGCAATCCAGCCAAGAAAGGCACATGTCTTATAAACTCTTGCTTAAATTCTCCTCTAAGAGTTGGAAAAGTCAGGGTTAGAAGCCCAACGCACACAACTCTTACATTAGAGATATAAAGTTAACTCTTTTTTGTCAGTCTTTTCTATCACTTATCTCCTTTGTACATTTCAGAATGCTGTCAATCCAAACGAAAAGTGTTACATGAGAATCCATCATATCACTAGCCCCCTTACCATCACATGTTCTTCCTAAATACGGACTGATACAGCCTATTCGTGCTATTGCTTTCTTCTTGTCCTTGGCCATCCCATATCCAGATGACCCAGTGTTGTGCCAAGTGAAGATGACAGTTTTTGGCCTTTGTGCTGTCATTGATCCTTTTTACACCCATGGCAGATGGCACTAATTAATTGATCATAACGTACTTTCTCAAAGAGCTGGGTCTAGTGTGTGGAGTTCTACTCAGAAGAGCCCCAGGCAGGCACCGCTCATCAGTGAAAATTAGCATGTGAGATAAAACCCATTTTTCCAATTAAGCAGTTTCTATTGACTCTGAGAAGTGAAAAATTAAGATTTAGCTCACTTACAATGTCCCTTTCTCCTCCAAGACTTTCAGTTTTTCTACTGATCATCTTTGTAAATTTACATACAGCACATAGTCAAATAATGCCATTTTGTTCAATGTTTTTTGTGTTTTTTTTTTTTGTTATAATATTGATGAGATGCCACAGGAACCTAACTCTTGTTTATATCAATTAGACTATGGTAAAATCAGTTACTTTATATGTCATTTTGCTTAAAGTTGTAGAACCTATTGACATCGAGGACTTAATGTAGTTAAATTCTTCTTTCTTGTTCAACCAGGTTTTAGCAGTATTCTTTGATTTCCTACTTTGTAAGAAGAGTGTAATAGCTTTCTTATAGTTTCCTTCATTTTCCCCCATTTCACTTTTCCTGATCATTCTCAATGAGACAGTCTACCCTCACCCCTCTATTCTTGTTAGCCTGCTTTGTGTGTTTTTCTTCATAGCATTTTTCACCACTTGAAATAATACATATTTAGTTTTTAATGATCTCCTCCCAACTAGAATTTACATGTTGTTAAAGGAAATTTTGTTTTGTTTTGTTTAGTGCAATATCCCTAGCACCTAGTATGTACCTAATCCTGCTCCATACCCTGGTTAACTTACATTGGCAGAACCAGTCCTTTGTGTGTGAGGAAGGTATGAAAAGAACATCCTGCCTTCTGGATTACTAGGACATTGAAAACTTCCATTGAAGGCACTCTCCAAACAAGGATCCCATTAAAAGAAATCCACTTAACTGATGATCTAGCTTTAACTTTATGAAGTGTATTGGATTCCTGGGAGAATGAAACCCAGAACAGACAAATTTTGATGGGAAGTTTCAGAACATGCTTTTCCTTAAGGAGGTCAACATTTGGAAGTGTGGAATCATGCAGCTCAGAATATAAATTGAAAGGAGAGATAGAAAAGGAACTTCACCTACTTAAATATTTCCTATTGGGCAGGCTAACAGCTATATATACAGCAGTAGTGTTCTGAAAAGACTGGCCTTTGAGGCAGACAGACCTGGGTTCTAATTATTTTCTGCCACTCTTAGCTATGTGACATTGGATGAGTTACTCAACCTATCTGAAAATTAATGAACACTAATCATAAAGATGAAACCATGTTGAATAACATCTGCATATTTCTGCTCAATTGCTCAAACACAAAATGGAAAAAGTCTCTCCATGCCTTGGGAGAAGTCAAGGAAACAAAGACAATTGTTCAGCTATAATAATGAGAGGGGTTTAAACAACAGAAGTATTTCATTATCTCTCACTACAAGGAGTGTGGTACTAAGTCACTTTCTGGTTAGTTCAGTAGGTCTGTAATGTTAGTGAGCAAGGTCAGAGTCTGCTTCACTATTTCCTCAAGATTTAAGATGGATGCAGCAACTTGAAGGATATTCTTCAGTCACAGAAAGATTAGAGAGCAGAAAAGTATTTCTCCTCCTCCTCCTCCTCCTCCTCCTTCTTTTTAATTGGGGAAGACACTCCATCCCAGAAGAAGCAGGTTCTGCCCATAAAAAGCAGAGGACAGAAGTGGTTGTTGGATAGACAACTAAACACTATCTACTGCAGAGATGAGGAGACTAAAGGAATATGTTTGGAACAGATATTTTCATTCATCTTCAACCTGTAGTACTATACAGGCAACAGTAGATAACTTTAAAAAAAGTCTTTCCACAAATCTTGATCCAGGTTACCGAAAAAGGGTTACCATTTTCTGCTGTATACTGGACACTTTACAAACATAAACTATTTACATTTTCCCAACAACATCTCATAAAGTAGGCAGCTCTATTCCTCTATTACAGAAATCAAAAAATGTACAGCAAGTTGCCTAAGGCCATCTACCTAGTCAGTGGCTGAGCTAGGATTTGAAGCTAGATTTTTCTGACTCCTGTGTGTGTTATACTTTGATGTCTCCACCGCACTCTTCCCCAAATATCCACCTGTCTCAGCCAGGAAAGACGATCTTCTCAGTGGCAAGAAGTTGGTCAAATAACTGCCTTTAAGGCCCTCTCCAACAGTCACCTATGGATGGAGCACTCTTTGAGGACTTTAGAGATCTTTTGTTTACTTTTGTTTTTCTCCTATCATCCTAAAAAACATTTTTTAAATAAAGTGTGCTTAGTATGATTCAGTGATTCTGAATAGGTTTTTCCCCCCATGTTTAATTTTTCTCTCTGACTGCTTCACTCATTGTAGCTCCCATGGCTGTATAAAGCCGGGACAATTCTTTGGATGTCAATCATTTTGAAGGGTGACTTTCTTGCATGACTTGGTAAGATCTGAAAGGAGGATAACCACAACGGAGAGGCTGTGGTGAGGCATCCCCTGGCAGCTGTCAGTCTTGAGCATCCAAATGTAATTGCTCTATTTTATTCACCACAGCCTGCCTGCTGTGTTCATCAGGCTGCCCAGTGGAACAGAAGGTAATCAGGGTCGAGACGGCCTCAGAAATCAGGCACTCACAACCAAAGTTAAAGATATGTTAAAAAAAATTACTTGGATGTGATTTTCTCTCATAGAACTCAATTTCTGGATAAGAACAAGAGGAAACAGTGCAAAAACTGGGACACAAAAATTCATCTTCACTGAAGAAAATGCAGGCAGAGCTATGAACATTTAATAACTTTTGTATCCAACTGCCCATAGTAAGTGCTTGCTTAATGCATAGACAAGACAGGGAAATTCGGAAAGCTGGAAACTCAAGGCATTTCCAATTTATTTGAAAAACTCTTTGATCTGTTTTGAAATTTAGGATTCTGCTTTTGACTTTGCTAGATAAAGTTGGAGTAGAAATGAATTATTCATATGAAATATTGCCTCAATAACACTGCATCAAATAAACATAATGAAAAGCTGCCCATGTTATATAAGGGAAGCTAAGTCACAACTCTTTTGAATTGCAAAGTTAAGCACTCTGGGCTAGAGTCTTCCCCAACAGTACTCTATGGGAGAATCCATTTAGGAGGATGTAAGGCTCAGATCCTTTTTATTTCCAGTCAGACATGCATTTGTGGTTTATGGGTTTAAACTACAGTTGCAACTGTGGTGTTATTAAATCGCACAGTCCTCGTTCTGATTCCATCTAAGTCATTGGAGGCCACAGAGCAATATCTATGATGCTGTATCTCATACCACTCCAGCATTTTATGTTTATCATAGAAATATGGTAACCGGTATCACCACCATGAATTGTGCCTATTCTAATATTTTCAGCAACCACTGGGGAATACATATAGCCATGCCTTAAAGGGAAAACTTTAAGGCAAATAGAACCCTCAGTTATTAGCGATGTCTCTTTTCTGATGATGCTTAGGCTTATAGATGAAAAGAGAGAGAGAAGGATAAAGTAAACTAAAATAAATAGTGTGTGTGAGGAGTATTGAGCTCTGCTTAAATTCAATATGCAACACTTGAATTCTTGCTGAAAATCTGATTTTAAAGAGTTATAGTTCAATAAGGGTATAGGAAGTCACCAGAGTTAAACTTGGGCAAATGGTGAGGAAGACAGTCTATCTTCAGATTTGTCTTTGCCCCCTTCCACTGTCCTTTGGATACTTGAGGCTCCACAGGAGCAGGCCCACCACACAAGTGGGTGCTCCGTGTTTCCCAATCACTGATTTAGGGTCACCAAGGGGCTTTATAAAATTGGATTCCCGATGGCAGACTAGATCTGAATTGGAGTCTCTGTGAGTTGGGGAACGACCTACACATCCTAAGGAACTGGTGCTCAGCTGGCTCTGGGAGCCACAAGTGGAGTGGGGTGCGGGGATTCAGAGCACAAGCCCTGCATTTGGCCTGAGGGGGAACCTTGGGCAAGGTCGTGAACCACTCTGTTTCTGCCACCTGTGAAATGGTGACAGCAATGCCCATCTCTCAGGGTGGTTGTGAGAACTCAGTGAGATGTTTTCTCAGCCACCTGAGCCCAGTGTCTTGGCTGTGTCAAGACTTCAAGTGGAAGGATGGAATTTGAAGACACTTCTTGGTGCTAGAGTCTGGGGTAGTTCCAGCTTGAGTCTAGGTTTCTTTATTTATGAATTGACAGCAATAATAACTGCTCATTCTGTCACTGAAAATTGTTCTGAGGAATAAATGAGACTGTGTAGTGGTTCAACTTCTACTTTATATAAAATAAGTATTATAACAATGTTAAAATAAATTATAAATATATGCATATAGAAAATAATATATAAATGTAATACACAAATAAAATAATAATGGTAGATATAACTTGAGCAGGCACTGTATTTGGTATGTAAGTTAGTAACACTGCTCCTCCAAAAAAACAAGTATTGTTTATTGAGAACTCTTGGCTTTGCACTTGGTGAGGGGCTATCTAGCATTCAAAACAAGCTCTTATAAAGCTCTTAATACGATCCATTCCAAGTGCTTTATATATGTGCATTAATTTAGTTATAACTACCAGGAAGCCCTTGTTGTTTTTGCCATTTCACAGGTAAGGAAAGTGAAACCAAGAAAGGTGAAGTAACATGCTCCATGTCACACAGTGAGTGCTAGAACTGTGATTTGAACCTTGCCATTCTGGCTTTGGAACCAGCTCTAAACTACAATTCTAAGCTGTATATATGGCATGAAATATATTTCACAATATAGTGCCTAATAAATTTTTGTCAAATAAGTGACACTAGTTTCCTTCGAACTTTGTGTCTTCTGAGGACCATTAGACTCAGTGGGAGAACTGCTTGGCCTTACTTTCTCACTTTTCTTAGTGGATTCCCTCTAGAATACTGTGCTTAGCTCTAGGTGATGGGTTTAAATGTCATATAACATTTCCTCCTCCCTCCATCCCTACCTTCCTTCAAAAACATTGATTAGGCATGTGCTATGTTACAGGCACCATGCTAAGCTCTGAGAGTTTACTAGTAAAAAGGACAGCATGGGCTGTTGCCCTCAGAGAGCCAATGTTCTAGTGAGGAGGAGAGGTAATATAACAAGTGATTACCAAATATGTGGGATTAACATGAGGACTGGGGAGATGCCAGGTGCCACGGGAGTGCATGGGTTGGTATCCTGAAGACCAGGGAAGATGTCCTTGAGGAAGTGTCCCCTAAGCCAAGGCTGGAAGCATGCATCAGCCTGGTGATGATGTTGCTGGCGAACACTTAGGAGAGTGTCTCAGGCACAGGAAATAGTATCTTGGAGGTGAGATAGAGTGTAGCTTGTTGTAGAAATTAAAATAATTTTTCTATGTCTGGGGCTAATATTTCCAAGAGGGAGATTGGAGAGATGACAAGAGAGAAGGTAAGAGGAGATCAAATTATAAAGCATTTATGTTAGAGAAGAGAGAGTGTTTGAACTGCTTGCTCAGAGCCACTGGGAACTATTGAGGGTTTCCAGCAAGGGTGTAAAAATCGTGACATTAATATTTTGGAAAGCTCATTCTTGCTCTAGTCTAAAGTAGTACCGTCATGCTCTCCTTATCCACGGTTTCACTTGCCACAGTTTCAGTTACTTACAGTCAACCGCAGTCTGAAAATATTAAATGGAAAATTCCAGAAATAAACATTTCATAAGTTTTAAATTGCCTGCTCTTCTGAGTAGTGTGATGAAATCTGGTACCATCCCGCTCCACCCTGACTGAGACACGAATCATCCCTTTGTCCAGCACATCCACAGTGTACATACTCCCCATCTGTGAGTTACCTAACATGTTGGTTATCAGATTGACTGTTGAGGCATCTCAGTGTTTGTGTCCTCACCCTTATAATTGCTTAATGCTGTGCTACAATGCCTACATCATGCACCTCACTCCATCTCATCACCTGGGCATTACATCATCTCACATCATCACAAGAAGGGTGAGTACCCCATAATAAGATATTTAGAAAGAGAGACAACATTCACAAAACTTTTATTACTGTATATTGTTATAATTGTTCTATTATTATTGTTAATCTCTTACTGTTCCTAATTTATAAATTAAACTTTATCATAGGTATGTATGTAGAGGAAAAAACAATATATATAGGTTTTGGTAACATATGTGGTTTTTAGACATCCACAGGGGATCTTGGAACATATCCTACATGGATGGGAGGGGGTGGGAATCCTGTAATTATAAGGGAGCAAGGATGGAGGCAGAGGGAGCTGCTCTGGTAGCCAGGTAAGGGATGTCAGTGGCCTGGAGCAAGTGGGACAATGGGGTGAAGATGAATCTATGAGTTAAGATCAGCAGGAATTGGTGACTGGATGTGAGGGGTGACTGGGATATCCTCAGGAAACTCTGTCTTTGAGAACTAAAAATAAATTCACTAGGCTAATTGAGCATATTTAGTTATTCAGAAGTAGAGTGAAGTGGAGACATGAGAGGTAGTATTTTCAAATATTTAGTATAGCTTTGCTTTCAACAGGTTTTGATGAACTCTACTGTCTCCCTCTGAAAGAGTGACCAGCTAAGAGTGCACCTATTAAAATATTATGTTGACACAATGAAACAAGCTGAGTACATGTGTTCTGTGAACTCATGCATTGCATCGTAGAATTGTGAGAGGCCTGGGGGTATATCCCAGTCCAGATATTCTCCAGCACAAACCCCTGGGTGAGGAAGAGGTGTCAGGGGCACTGGAGGAAAGGACAGTTGAGCTCCAGCTGTCTGATGCCTCTGTCGGGCACACAGGGATGCAGAGTAGGTGCTCCTGGAACTGAGCTGGATGGCATGTGTGGGGCTTCAGTGGGTGGGACTGGAGTTGCAAGGAGGCAGATACCAGCAAGGCCCAAGGAAGAACATTCTGACGATTGTCTGGCAATTGTTTCAGTGCAGTGAGCTCCTCATTCTGAAGATGTGTAAGCAGATCTGGCCATACATCTGTCTGACAGGGGTTTCCTGTTGGGGGCCACATCACATTATCTCTAGTGTTCCTTATGGCTGCTGGTAAATAAATGATTCTAACGAATCACACTCCCTACCACCGAGGGGAAAACATCCACCTCTCACTTGTGGCTATACCAGCACAAGTCTGTATGAGAAGCGCAGATGATTATTATTGGAGCTTTGAGTCTCTCCAAAGAGCATCATTGCTCTGTTGTTCCAGACATTTGCCATCTTACAGCTGTATTACACTGTCTTGCATATTGTCTTTGCTTTTCTAAACAAAATTGGAAAGGGGATTCACATTTATCAAAAGCTAACTCACTTTCTTTTTCAGAGAACTTTGCTTTATAATCAGTGCATGATTTCAAGTGAGGGAAAAATATTATGAAGATCCAAAGGAAAATATTATATCAATTCTGCCTCTAGCTTGACCACCTTACAATAAAGAGGCAGAGATTCAATCAGCTGTTAGGGCTCCAAGTGAGCATGAGTTATAGGTGTTGTTCACAATTCCTTTTGAGAGCACTTACATAATATGAACAAATAGCTGCTAAGGACCCTCCTAAAGCTGTCCAATTTATTTTACTTATGTCCAAGTTTTTTTATGTAGGTTTACTAAGTAAATAGAAGCCTATCACCCCTTATGCCACCTTTGTTCCTCAGGGTTATGCTATTAAAAGCATTCTCAACAGGAAATAAGTTTCATTAGTGCTTGGAAAATAAATTGGTGAGGTGACAGATTCTGTGGTTTGATGGAAGCTCAATTATAATTGTATAACATAATACAGCAAGTGCAGATGAAATCCTATTAAGGTCTGGAAATCTAATATCTCATCTCTATGACTTTTAATTGATCTTTACATATATTGTCATCACAGTCAACTATCTGAGTGGATTCCAGTACACATAAACAAATGTAAGCACATTAACTCTGCTAATAATTTTAACAAGTAATCTGTATTTCCCATTAGACCGTCTCCAAATTTGCCTTGGCATAATTAAAGATATCATCAGTGATCAGCCTAATGCGTTATTTAAAGTATGCATGTATTGAAGCCTTGCTTTTATCATTAACTACATCGTGATGAGACCATCATTTAAAAAATTAGAACTCTTTCTCTGAAGCAAAATGGATGGTGGGGGTGGGAGTGGGGGTGGGGGAAAAGGAGACCCTGTGGGAGTGGTGTAGAAACCACAGATGAAGAGTAGAAAATCTGAATTCCAGTTCTGACTTTACTATTAAATTAGCCATGGGAGATTTTTAACCTTTCAGATCCTATTTCATCACCTCCAGTAACAGAGGAGGGGTGTGTGTGTCCCAATTTTTTCTCCCGATGCTAATATTCTGGTTTCTGTGTGGCAGATACTGACTCTCTACTTTGTATATAACTGAGGGTTGGATGTAAAACCTGTGGCCTTATGTTTATTTCTGTTCAAGTTTCATACAGTTGGACAATGCAAGCTCAAGTGAATGTGAGGGGGAGGTGGTCAGGAATGTCTTTCTCTTGCTGTTTGTTTTATCTGCAACAATAAGCTCAGTGTTTGGCAATTGGTTAATCAATATTTGTTGAATGAATGAATTGAACGAATGCATTCTGGTCATTTTGCCTTCCCATGGAGATGGATTGGAGAGATTGGCTGGGCAGCCCCACTCAGTATCCCTTGTGTTAATATCCTCCAGCTCGATGAAAACATTGTGAAGTTTCCTCTGAAAATGCACCTTTAATGATATGATACGACACCGAATACCTTTTTCCACCCTTAGTCAAATGGAAGTGAATCAGAACAAACCGCTGTCTCCAGACCATTTCCCATACTTGCCTGTTAGCCAGAGCAGAGCGTGGAGATGTTCCTGTTAGTCAAGGGCAGGAGAAGACTCAACTTGTTAGTTTCCAGCTCGCTCAAAGTGGGAACTAGTGTGTGCTCCAAATACGACATTTAAGAATGTTCTTTGAGTGCTCAGAGAACATTAAAGTCTAAGCCATGCTGTAAACAAAATAACTTTTAATACCAGCTATAACTAATCCAGTGCTTTTGTTCATTAGGTAGAACAAACATTGTGATTTGCAATCAAATATCTACAATTACCGTGAAAGCCTGAGAAAAATCCTCCCCGGAAGGAGATCTTATCTCTGCACACCGAACAGATAAGAGTCATTACTTGACAGTCTCCATGCAAAGGTGATCCCAGTAAACAGTCTTTTTGGAGTGATTTTTTGCAAACAGGTGGCTTAGATGAACTTTGTTCATCACTATCTGAAACTGTCGTTGCATTTATTAACATATATTCATTTCACTGATTTTTATTTCTTTTGATGGAGACACTCTGTCTGCTCCTTATTTCATCTGATTTGTTTTTGAATCAAAGAACCCTTTCTTCTTTATATGTCCTTGTAAATAAATAGAATTTACTAAACAGAAAAAAAAGCAGAGTTCTTATAGCAAGACTTCATGAGGGGCAAATGCCCCATGGAAAAGTTATTAGTGCCCTTCTTCTGGCATTAGACTTCCTTCATTAAGGGCAAAAACACTACAGAAAATTTATTTGAACACTTGATCCTGCATTAAAAACTTCTGGGAAGAAGATGGAGAGAAGCTGTTTGAGAATATTAAAAATTCCTGAAGTGAATGAAATCAACTCCAAGGTGACACCAACCTCTCTTGGAGTAGTGACCTTTTGCTTGGTTTTTCTTGTTTGCACAAGCAAAGACTTGACATATTCCCCACAACCCTTAATTCCTCTCTGTTTGGCAAATTGCCAGCAACATAAAAAAGAGAGAAAGAGAGAAGCTCTCATTTTATCTTTGAGCTGCTTAAATATTTATGTTCTAATTTGTTATTGACTTCATGTGAAGTTTTATCAAAATATAGATGGAAAAGTTTAAAGATCACTCCTGGGAGAGCAGTTAATCCATTTAAAAATAAATTTCTAATGGCCAGATTTTCTGGGCTTAAAACATGGAGAAAGCAAAACCAAAGAGGCTCAGTCTATGTGCTGACATTTGTAGACAAGGATAAAGAAAACTTAGTAATGAAAATGCTAATCAAATATCATTTTCAAAGCTCATTTTTTTTCATTTTAAAAATATTTGATGGAAGTCTTTACTAGATTTCTATTTTAATTACATTTCATTTGCAAAAAATGAAACCTAATTAAAATATACCCTAGGGTAAACCTTTGGGGATGAGTCTTTGTTGTGTTTGACCTCCCATTTCAACCTTACTTTTAGTAAACTCATGGTTTCTTAGACATTTAATATGTTGACTTTTTAGAAATAGCTATATGTTAAATTCAGGGAGTGGGTAATATGTATTGCAAGGGATTGAATCTCTAATGATGAAATTTCAGAAAGAAAGGAGAGATATGTTTAGACAGATCATATACACATGTATTCTTTCAAATCCATGCACATGGAACTGTGCTTGAAGATGGCCTTATCACTGCTGCCTTTATGACATAACTGACGTTACTTATCTTTCTTTTCTGAGACCTTGCTGACTTTATGCTTTTGATGAATGTTCTTATAGCATTGAGCTAAATAGTGCAAAGAAGATGAGTTTTATCTAACTGAGGAAACTGTTGTATAACTACTTCAATATTAGAACTCACTGAGACTTATTTCACTGCCAAAAGTACGTTCTCTCTCTCTCTCTCTGTCTCTCTCTCTCTCTCTGTCTCTCTCTCTCTCTCTCTCTCTCTCTCTCTCTCTCTCTCTCTCTTTCATAAGGGGGAAATGGCATTGGGGACAGTGTGGATCAAGCATTGGAGTAGAAAGACCAGTTTATAGGCAATACCTACAATGACTGTGTCCAGAGATGGCTCCGACCTGAATCTAGGCCATGCAGGGATAATGGAATAGGTTGATCTGAGAAATACTAAGGAGGTGGAAGGAAGAAAACTCTGCTCATAAACACAGGCTTGTGCCTCTTTCCCTGCCTGACCTCCTTCCCCTGCCCAACCTCCCATTTGCCTCCTTTCTCTTTAGTGCGAGTGGGTAACTGGAGGAGGGAAGAAAGGGATGGGAAGCAGGAGGTAGAAGCCATGGGGAGTGAACCAAGGTTCCACAGGCTTGCTGCTAGGTCAGAATGTTTCTTTCTGTTCTTTTTGTCAATGCAAAGTATCTCTCACATTTTGGAGCAGAGATGTAAATAGAGAAAACTCCTAATCCTCTTTTCCATGTCTATTTTGTTCCCCTCCTCAAAATATACATACATGCACAGTGTTTTGGGTGTGCATTTTGGCTTTCTTTAACATTCCTCCACTTTTGTTTCCTTTACACTTGGGATGTATATTTGGAGTGTAGGTGTGTGTTTGGGGAAGTAAGGTGGTTGAGGAGAGGATTGGTGATTTAGAAAGCCTGAGCTGGATAAAAAAAAGGTTTTATTCCATTTAATAAATGACGTGTCTGCTCTTTATTACATATGTACACACATCTATCTATCCATCCATCCATCCATCCATCCATCCATCCATCCATCCATCCATCCATCCATCCAAGTTTTCTGCCAGGATATTATCTATATGACTGACCTCCCCCCTTGGAAACTTTGAGTCTGACAAAAAGTATTTCTAGAAGTCACAATATTCTGAGTCTCTTCCAGTTATCAGTGAGGCAAGAATCAGTTCTGAATATCTCATTCATTTGGAAAATATTAATTTAGAACTTACAAGCCAGATTCTATGCAAGCTCTCTCAGTACTCATTTTAAATTCTTTCCCCTTACCTCCTTCCATAGAAGTTGCAAAGCTAAACACTCACATTTTAGACTGCCTTGAAGCTATGAGTGGTCATGGAATACTGTTCTGTGCAATTAAACATAAGTAGGAAGTCTTTAGATTTCTGAGAAGGCCTTTGCTTTCTTGATACAATAGGCAGCACCATCTGCCTTTATTCTATACCCTATCTTGATGCATCTCAGATTTCCTGTATAAACCCTGACATCGAGTTTTCTAAGACTCACAACTGAAAGTAATCCCTGATTGACATAGGTAGGCATGGGGAAAAATAATGGAAACAAGACTCAATGGCGTCTCTGGCCCATAATTTTGTGGGTAGGGAAATTCTGCAGTAGTTGAGGTCTTTAAGCAGTGTCCTCCAGAGACATGCCGTGGAAGCTCAGGGCTTATTTCCTGCCTGGGAAACCTGTAACACAGAGATGGATGAGACACATTTCTGGCTATTAATGCGGAATCAGTGGCAACTCCAGTGTTAATCCTCCAGGCTAGAAATAAATTATGCTCTGTCTCCACCAGACCAAATCTTTACTAAAACAGCATTAATACCTATTTATATTTTTTTCTATCAATATTTCATAAACTTGAAGGGAAATAGCTTGAAAGAATTCAGATGATTTTTCCCCCCTCTGTATATGCATTCAGAGCATCAATTATTGCTGTGGGGGCACCTTCAGCATTGCCTGAAGCTGTAATAAATTCCCTAGTTCTAACTTTGAAGAATTTAGAAATGCTAACAGTTGAGTGTGTATGAATTATTACTCTTGCTCTAACACAGAAATACTCTCCTGAAGAATAAGCAAAATCCTCATTCAACTTAAGAATGGATGATAATTTTTTTGGCTTGGATTAGGGGAGGTGTGACTGGAGGGTGGGAAGGAAGTGTGAACTTGTTTTAAATTCAGTTTCTCACTGGGTAAAGAATGTAGATAGGTGAAAGGAGAGTATTAGTATAATATCTATATTTTTCTAAATATTTCACATTTTCTAACAGCTGATTCTTGAAAAAAATATTGTTTCATAGATAGGTTAATTATAATTATTCCCATTTTGCAGTTGGGGAAACCAAAGCATAACGTATTTTGTAATAAAATTACTGGGCCTGCTCAGTGTTCCAGGAAGACAAAACTAATCACTTAGAATTAATATAAAATCAAGATATATTTGTCACATGTTACCTTACTAGCCTTCAGGCTTGGTAATTAAAAAAAAACCCAAAAAACTTGACCTAGTGCTTTCATTCTACTCTTGAAAACAACCAAAGAATGAAAATATTTGTGAATCTATTTACATTTGCATATAACTTGAATGAGGAGAGCTGAAAGGGAATGAAGAGGGAGGAAGGAGAATCAGGAGTAGAAACTATTGCATACTTGTTGGAGGTTGGGAAGGTCTGGGAGATACAACATAGATTGTTTCAGGGATTCTGAATGAGAACTTTGTGGAAGATGCATTATTCACATTTTACAGGTGGAGAAAGAGAGGCTCAGAGTGGTGGCTACTTGCCCAAGGTCACATATAGCTAGTATATCAAGGAGGAAGAGCCATACTGAGACATATGTTTTCAGTGTCTATGAATATCTTGATAAAGAAACTGTTATATATATTACATAATATTCATGTACATATTTCATATAATAGTCATATATGTATGAATACTATTCAGCCTTAAGAAAGAAGGAAATCCTGCCATTTGTGACAACATAGAAATACCTGGAGAGACATTATGCCAAGTGATATATGCCAGTCATGGAAAGACAAATATTTTATGTATACAAGGTATCTAAAATAGTTAAACTTATAGAAGCAGAATATAAAAAGGTGGTTTCCAGGGCCTGGGAGGAGAGGGAAATGGGAGTTGTTGTTCAATTAGTATAAAGTTTCAGTTATGCGAGATGAATTAATTCTAGAGATCTGTTGTACAACATAAGTGCCTGTAGTTAACAATGCTGCATTGCACACTTGAAAATTTGTCAAGAGGATAGATGTCATATTAAGTGTTCTTACCATAAACAAAAATACACTTGCGCTTTCAGTTGTGTCTTTTCGGTTTGTATCTAAGAAGCTTTTGTCTGACCCAAGGTCATAAAGATTTACTCCTATGTTTTTGTTTTCTAAGAGTGTCATAGTTTCAGCGCTTACTTGTGGGTTTGTCATCCATTTTTAGTTATGTTTTGTGTCAAGTATAAGGAAGTAGTCCAACTTCACTCTTTTGCACATGAATATACAATTGTTGAAAAGGCTGTTTCTGCCGAAACCGGTTTAGCTCAGTGGATAGAGCATCGGGTCTGCGGACTGAAAGGTCTCAGGTTCGATTCCGGTCAAGGGTATGTACATTGGTTGCGGGCACATCCCCGGTAGGAGTTGTGCAGGAGGCAGCTGGTCGATGTTTCTCTCTCATTGATGTTTCTAGCTCTCTGTCCCTCTCCCTTCCTCTCTGTAAAAAATCAATAAAATATGTTAAAAAAAGAAAGAAAGAAAAGAAAAGGCTGTTTCTGATTGAGTTGTTTTGGTTTCCTTGTCAGAAATCAATTTACTGGAAATATAAGGGTTTATTTCTGCACTCTCAATTCTATCCCATGGAGTTATATGCCTGTCTATACTAGCACCACATGGTCTTGATTGCTGTAGCTTTGTAGTAGGTTTTAAAACCAGAAAGTGCAAGTCTGCCCACTTTGTTCTTTTTCAAGATTGCTTTGTCTCTTATATTTTCATATGAATTTTAGGATAAACTTGTCAATTTCTGCAAGAGAGCCATTTCAGGTATTTATAGAATTGCATTGAATCTATAGGTCAATTAGGGGAGTATGGCCATCTCAATAATATTGTCTTCCATTCAATGAACATTGATTATCTTTCCATTTACTTGGGTCTTCTTTTATTTCTTTCAACATGTTTTGTATTTTTGAGAGTACAAATTTCGTACTTCTTTTGGTAATTTCATTTCTATGTGTTTTGCTCTTTATAATGCTATATTAAATGAAATTGTTTTCTCAATTTCATTTTCAGATTATTTATTGCTTGTTTATAGAAACAATTGATTTTTCTTTATATTGATTTGTACCCTGCTACATTTACTGAGCTTGTTTATTAGTCCTAATACTTTTTTAGTGAATTTATTGGGATTTTCTATGTAAAAGTCTATGTTATCTACAAATAGAGATATTTTTACTTCGTCCTTCCAATCTTTATGCTTTTAATTTCTTTTTCTTGCCTAATTGCCTGGTTAGAACTTCCAGTACAATATTGAATAGAAGTACTGAGAATGGACATCCTTGTTTTGTTTTTATCTTAGGAGGAAGGCATTTGGTCTTTCACAGTAAGTGTAATGTTAGCTGTGGGTTTAATTTTAAAAAATCAGATTGAGGAAGGTTCTTTCTATTCCTAATTTCTTATGTGTAATTTTTAATCAGTAAAAGGTGTTGGATTTTGTTAAATACTTTTTGTGTCTATTGAGATGATTGGGTGAACTTTTCCCCTTCATTTTATTAATATGGTGGATTATTTGAATTGATTTTCTGATGTTAAGGCAACCTTGCATTCCCCAAATAACTCTCACTTGATCATGGTGTATAATACTTTTTATATGTCAAGATATGGTTTGATAGTATTTTGTTGAAGATTTTTGTGTCTATACACAGTGGTGCAAAAGTAGGCTTACAGTTGTTTGTATGGAAAATAATACAATAATTAATAAATAATACAAGAATAAACTTTGTGTTTTGTATACTCACAACTGTAAACCTACTTTTGCCAAGCCCTGATTTAGAAGAGATCTTTATCTATGGTGTTCTTTTATTATGGTGTTTGTGTCTGGTTTTGGTTTTAGGGTCATACTGACCCCATAAAATGAATTAGAACATATCCTCTTCTATTTTTTGAAGAGTTGTAAAAATTGTTATTATTATTTTTAAAATGTTAGAATTTTTCAGTGAAGCCATCTGGTCCTGGGCTTTTCTTTGTGGGAAACTTAAAAATTACTAATTCACTCTCTCTATTTGTTATAGATCTATCCAGATATTCTATTTATTTTTGAGTCAGGTTTGGTAGCTTTTGTCTCTCTAGGAATTTGTTTACTTCATCTAAGTTATTTAATTTATTGCATACAGTTGTTCATAGTATTTCCTTGTGATCCTTTTTATTTCCTTAAGGCTGGTAGTGATGAGCCCTTTTCACTTCTGAGACTAGTATTCTTTTTTCTTTTCCTTGATCAATTTGTTTAAATATTTGTCAAATTTATTGATTTTTCGTCAAAGAATCAATTTTTGGTTTTGCTGATTTTTACTGTTGTTTTTCTATTCTATATTTTGTTTATGTCTGCTCTAGTCTTTATTATGTCATTTATTCTGCTTGCTTTGGGTTTAGTTTGCTCTTATTTTTTCAGTCTCCTAAAATAAAATGATAGTTTATTGATTTGAGATCTTTCCTTTAAAAAAAATATAGGCATTTATTATAATTTCCTTTCAAATACCGTGTTAGTTATACATTTTACCCAAAGTACTGCTTTAACTGCAACCGACAAAATTTGCTATATTTTGGTTTTTGTTTTCATCATCTCAAAATATTTTCTAATTTTCCTTGTGATTTCTTCTTTGGATTATTGGTAATTAGAAGTGTATTATTTAATTTCTTTTTTTTCAAACTATAAGAGAAAGTTTACTTAGAAAGTAACAGAGATAGTAGTAAAAGAGTCCTTGGGAATTTGAAGAAAATAGGAGAGAGGTATGCACCTTGGGAGATGAAAGAGGGAGAGGTTCAGGCATTCTGGGGGTGGAGAGATTGAGAGAGAGTACTATGGCGAAAGAAGGGGGTGGAGGAAGACAAGGGCATGCTCCATAGAGAGAGCCACCAATTTCTACATATATATTTGTGCATCTCTCCAATTTCTTTCTGTTACTGAGTTCTGACTTCATCCCATTGTGGTTGGAGACCATTCTTTGTACACTTTCAAACTTTTCATTTTTACAGAGGTATTTTTTAAAATGGTCTAGCATATAGTCTATCTTTGCGAATGATCCATGTGTGCTTGAGAAAAATGTGTATTGTGCTTTTGCTGGGTTAAAATGCTCTATGATGGCTGTTAGGTTCAGCTGCTTTACAGTGCTATTCAATTCTTCTATACACTTGTTGATCTGCCCTGTTGTTCTATTAAAAGTGGGATATTGATGATTCCAACCAATACTTATAAATTGTTTATTTCTCCCTTCAAACTGTCAAGTTTTGCCTTTGTTTTGGAGACTGTTGTTAGGTGCATGCATATATGTTTATAAGTGGTATACCATCCTGGTAGATTAATTTATTATTATGATATAAATCTTTCCATTGCTTATAACATGTTTTTCTTTTAAAGCCTAGTTTGTCTGATATTAGTATAGCCATTCTAAATCTTAGCATATAAGAATTTCTCTTTTCATGATATAACTTCCATTGATATGAGCTGCACTGTGAGGTGATCACATGGGTCAGGCTCAAATGCCACAGATTCTTGCTGTTCTTATTAAGATTTATTCAATTTTCTTGAATAAACATTTTTTCCATTTGCTGTATGCCCTTAGGACAATGTACAGAGACTTTAAATTATTTAAAAAATAAACTTCACTAGTTATGATTGTTTTGTTGGGAAGAAGTTCCATGAGAGTCTCACAGCACCACTGTGGAAGCTCTTTTTCTCAAACTTGATTTTAATCTAATCTTTATCTTCTCACCACTCCACCATGCACCTTTCCTTTCAAATTCAATTATAACTTATAAGACCTGAAGTAGAGAGGGGTATGGAATATGATTTTTCATGCTTCCTCCTATTTTCTTTTCTGGATCTTAGAGAAGTGATTAAGGGATTAAATTAATGTATATTTATCTTTTTACTGTTCCTGGGGTGCTTATAGTATTATTTTTTAGTAAGTTCTTTCAGCTTCCCTAACTAAAGCCAATGGCCACTTGGTGCCCTTTAAGTGGCACAGCATCCAATTCTTTCTTTCTCGAGTGTGTGTGTGTGTGTGTGTGTG
The DNA here is from genome assembly GCF_027574615.1 of Eptesicus fuscus. Lineage (NCBI taxonomy): Eukaryota > Metazoa > Chordata > Mammalia > Chiroptera > Vespertilionidae > Eptesicus > Eptesicus fuscus. The sequence goes on along the minus strand of NC_072479.1, from coordinate 90,762,795 downwards.
TGTGTGTGTGTGAGAGAGAGAGAGAGAGAGAGAGAGAGAGAGAGAGAGAGAGAGAGAGAGAGAGAGTTTTGTGGAGAGGGCCCATGGGACCTCTTGCCTGAAAGAGTCTCTGAAGTGGGACACCTATATCTCATGGGGAGGTGCTATTTCTTTTGCATTCCAAAATGCCTCTAAGTTAACCTTAGAAAACCCTGTGCTCTATGCAGCAGCAGGGATGGGGACCTTTGCAGGACTGTGTAGAAGATGAATGTCTTATTTCTAAGGATCTGTTTTATCTGACTTTTTTCTTCTGGTGGGGCCTCACTGTTGACTATTTGATAGGGGACCCAATAGTTTTTAAACAGAACTTAGTTTTAATTTAACACCAGATTCTAGAGAATTTTAATGGTACTTAATTAAGTAAATATAATTCTTAAAATCAATGACAAAGAAATGATAAGTATGTTATCATAAAATAACCAATAAGTTTAGGATCACATTCAATAAAGATGAAAATCATATTCCCATTATAGAAATATTAACCATTCAAGTGTAACTCTCAAATTCACTAAACTATGTAAACTACTTTATCTTCCCCTTGGGGGATGTTCAGACTTTTTGTTCTATTCGAGCCTTCAACTGGTTGGATAAGGCCTACTCACCCCAGGGAGGATGACCTGCTTTACTCAGTGTACTGACTTAAATGCTAATCTCATCTAAAAACTCACTCACAGAAACACCCAGAATCATGTTTGATCAAATATCTCGGTACCTTATGGCCCAGTCAAGTTGACAAATAAAACTAACCTCCATTCTTCCCTTCTTGCCCATCTTTTTGGCTGTGGTCACTTAGAGTAGAGTTTCTGTTGCACTGAGTTGGGTATAGAGTGCACAAACAGACTGTGGCTCAAATGCCACAATTTCTTGCGTTCTTATAAAGATTTATTAGATTTTTCCTGAATAAATGTTTCTCTGTTTGCTGCATGCCATTAGGAAAATTTCCAGACTTGCTGGAATTCCTTCCTTCCTTCCTTCCTTCCTTCCTTCCTTCCTTCCTTCCTTCCTTCCTTCCTTCCTTCCTTCCTTCCTTCTTTCCTTCCTTCCTTCCTTCCTTCCTTCCTTCCTTCCTTCCTTCCTTCCTTCCTTCCTTCCTTCTTTCCTTCCTTCCTTCCTTCCTTCCTTCCTTCCTTCCTTCCTTCCTTCCTTCCTTCCTTCCTTCCTTCCTTCCTTCCTTTTTTCTTCTAACACATGTTTATTAGGGCCTCTAGCTCTACCATAGTCATATTAAGAGGAAAGTAAATTATCTAATCATTCTTATTTATCAAACTCTTTGGGGAAATAACTTGCAAATATTGGAGAGCTAAGAACTCTGAATATGGAAACTGAATGCCAGCCCTTGGATTCCTGGTGGGAAGTGTGACCCGGGAAAGAGGTTTACATTGGTAATGATCAGACAATACTTTTTTTTATAATGGAATATTTACCTCAAAAAAAAAATTGTATTCTTTGCCTTGGAGGAGAATAGTACTTTGGTGGATTATGCATTTATTGGTTTCAGTGTTCCACATTCTGGATTTGACCTTGATTTCAAGATTTTAATTCTTTTTAATTAATATACACAACTTACACTATTGCCTTTTATTTATTTTTTTGATTTTTTTCTTTATTGATTAAGGTATTACATATGTGTCCTTATCCCCCCATTGCCCTCCCCAGCCCCCACTCATGCCCTCACCCCCCTGTTGTCTGTGTCCATTGGTTAGACTTATATGCATGCATACAAGTCCTTTGGTTGATCTCTCCCCCTTACCCCCACCCTCCCCTACCTTCCCTCTGAGGTTTGATGGTTTGATCAATGTGTCTCTGTCTCTGGATCTGTTTTTGTTCATCAGTTTATGTTGTTTATTATATTCCATAAATGAGTGAGATCATGTGATATTTATCTTTCTCTGATTGGCTTATTTCGCTTAGCATAATGCTCTCCAGTTGCATCCATGCTGTTGCAAATAGTAAGAATTCCTTCTTTTTTACTGCAGCATAATATTCCATTGTGTAGATGTACCACCGTTTTTTAATCCACTCATCTGCTGATGGGCACTTAGGCTGTTTCCAAATCTTAGCTATGGTGAATTGTGCCGCTATGAACATAGGGGTGCATATATCCTTTCTGATTGGTGTTTCTAGTTTCTTGGGATATATTCCTAGAAGTGGGATCACTGGGTCAAATGGGAGTTCTACTTTTAGTTTTTTGAGGAACTCCATACTGTTCTCCACAGTGGCTGCACCAGTCTGCATTCCCACCAGCAGTGCACGAGGGTTCCTTTTTCTCCGCATCCTAGCCAGCACTTGTGGTTTGTTGATTTGTTGATGACAGCCATTCTGACAGGTGTGAGATGGTACCACATTGTCATTTTGATTTGCATCTCTTGGATGATTAGTGACTTTGAGCATATTTTCATATGTCTCTTGGCCTTCCTTTTGACTTCTTTCAAAAAGTATCTATTTAGGTCCATTGCCCATTTTTTTGATTGGGTTGTTTATCTTTTGTTAAGTTGTATGAGTTTCCTGTAAATGTTGGAGATTAAACCCTTAGAGAACCCAGAAATCTACCCAAAACACTATGCTCAATTAATATTTGACAAAGGAGGCAAGAACATACAATGGAGTCAAGACAGTCTCTTCAATAAATGGTGTCTGGAAAATTGGACAGATACGTGCAAAAAAATGAAACTAGACCACCAACTTACACCATACACAAAAATAAACTCAAAATGGATAAAGGACTTAAACATAAGACAGGAAACCATAAAAATACTAGAGGAATCCAAAGGCAGCAAAATCTCAGACATATGCAGAAGCAATTTCTTCACCAATACCGCTCCTAGGGCAATGGAAACTAAAGAGAAAATAAACAAATGGAACTACATCAAAATAAAAAGCTTTTGCACAACAAAAGAAACCATCAACAAAACAACAAGAAAGCCCACTGCATGTGAGAACATATTTGCCAATGTTGCCTTTTATTTTAATGAATTTTTATGTTGGTCTAAGCCAATAACTCAGTGACTATAGTTATTGTCTTTCAAAGAGTGGGTTTTTGTTATTTGATCATAACTTTGTTGAATATTTTAATGCCTAATGTAGGACTAATATGTGGATATTGTACATTGTATGTTTTAAAGTAGTGATTTGTTTAGATTTCTCCCTAAATTATTTATGCTTCTCCATTAGGAACTTGAATTATGATTTTGTAACTTTATTAAAAATAGCTGAAGCAATTGTTTTGAAACTAGTGGGAGACTAACCACATCTAATTCATCATTTTAATTATGTATACTTGGGAGGGAATTTTGGAATATAAGTTTTAAAAATAATAATTATTTCCTCAAATAATAGCATTCATTTTGTATATGTGTACGTGCATGTGTGTGTTTTTGTTAGTTCCAGAAATGGAGATTAAATGCCCCCATGTCCAAGAACCTGGGCTAAAGACAAAAAGTCCTAGCTGTTGGTCTACTTGGAGGCTGAGGAACATGTAACTAAGATACTGAAAAGTCTAAGTCTAAGACAGTTATTCCAAAAGTTGGAATAAATGCCATCAAGTTCCAGAGAAGGGAGTGAATGAAATTTGTTGGAGGGTCCAGGAAATGCATAAGGAAGGTGATATTGAGATTAACAACATAGGCAGTTTGAGTAGAAATTATTTGCTTCTGCTTCCATGTTCTTTGCATCTTCATTATAGTATTTATTTTATTCAGCTTTAGCGTATTGCATCATTTGTATTTGCTTATATGACTAGTTTTCAAGCTTCTTGAGGACAGGGACCTTGTCATAGTCATAATCTGCTCCAGATACCTGCTATTCTTTGGTATCCTTTCACCTAGTCCCCATGGTAAGTTGCTAAACAAAAGTTGTTTGTTTAATTAAACAAAATGTCTGTTTAATTAAATTTAGCATTACTATGAAGACAAAACTATGCAACGGCTCAGAGCTCTAGTCTATATGGGTCAAAGTACCTCCAAAAGATGGTTTAAGGGTAACAGATAAATGCTATGGAAGTAATTAACACTTCCCTCTAAAAACCAATCCGGGCCCAGAGATAAGGCCAAAAGCTGTGAAAATATTTTTGAGAAGCAAGGAAGATATGGCAGGATATTCTTGTTTATAGACACACAGTAGAAAAAAGGCAAATGGCACTTACAGTGATTAAATAAGTGACTGGAGTACTTATTTGTACCCATCAGTATAGGTTTCCTTTAACTTGCTAAGGATTAACTATAATTCTCACTTAGCTATCTAAGGCTGTGTTACAAGGTAGGAACAGATAAAGAAGACTTGGTTCCTTCCCTCAAGGAGATTTTCACAATATTTTTTCACACCAGAAACATGTTATTAGTATTGTTTCTCTGGCTTCTGCTTTCCCAGTTTTTCATAACCAGGGCTTTTGACTCTTCCTACCCAGCATTAGCTATGTCCTGAGTGAGGTAGAGAGATAGCCTCATTTTCACTTTTTAGGAGGACTCGAAAAATGAGTCCCACTCCTGGCCTGGGATCCAGGACCCAAGGCTCAGCCATAGGTGCTGGGTCATATCACTTCCTTGAAGCTTTTCCTTAACATTTAGTCTTGGGATAGGCAATTTTTTGTCACATGGCTAGAGTTAGAATATTTGCAACTCTATCTCTTTTACTTGGTCTGGTACCTTCCTTCTCTCAGGATTCTGCCTTAGCCCCCTCTCCTTTGTCAGTAATATCACTATGCCCATTTCTTCTGGTCCTCTGACCCCAAACATCAGTCTGTGTGGTTCTTTACAATCTCTTTTCCTGAGGGCTGGGGCATCATTCTGGTATAACAGACTGCAGGTCCCAACTCTATAAGGGAATGGTTAGATCTCCCAGGACAGCCATTACTGTCCTATTCCCATTTCTTGCTCTCCTCTTTTTTGAAGTTGCCATTCCTGTGCACTCTCCCTGTCAGCTCAGCTCCCCCAGGAGTGATAGTTTCCTGGATTGTGCCAAGTTTGCTGTTTCCCCTGGGTTCTAAGTCTTAGACTATCTAGCCTGTCCCCAGACCATCTCCATAACTGGATCAGATTCTGTGGTACTCCCATCTCCATTCTTACCCCATCTGATTTCTCACTTTCTTCCAACTCCATGTTTCTGAGTTCCCATTATACTTCAAGCTCAAGTCCAGGTAGGTATTGTTAAATTGATCTTCTTGTAGTAAATGATGTTTCTAATCTAGTTAGATTATTTTTATAACATTTATAGAAATATACTGTATATCTTCATTCATCCATAATCAATCATCTTTAAATATTACCTTTGTGTCCAAGTGTTGGTATTTCTTTTCATCTATCCATCCACCCATCCATCCAGCAGATCGTTAGCAAGACACTCCTGAAGTTAAGACATCTGGCTCAAATGATGTTTGATAAATTCAAACCATACAAATGCTCTGAAGATAAAACTCTGCCAGCTTCAGAGTTTCTAAAATGACAACATGAATTCTTTAACTTTTGTGCTCTATAATTATAAATTCTAGGCCATGAAATGTAACTTTGAGACTAAGCGTATTATAAGTTCAAGTAATAAAAAATAAGATCTCAACTCTATTATATGGGATTTTAAAGCTAACTGTTATGTATCAGGTACTTTACATACTTTATGAGATAGGTTTTATCATTATCTACAAGTTAAGATATAAAAATAAAAAATGGAAACTCAGAGAAAATTAAGTAACTTGTCTAAAGTCAATTGTCAGAAAGCAGTGGAAAAAGATGGCAATTTAGGTATTTCTAGGTTTAAAGTCCAGGTTCTTACACCTCATCATATTACCTCTGCAATATTTAATAAAGATTAAAAGCAACATTTGAATTTTTCTAGTGGAAAAATTCAGCTATATCTCTCTTAGAATATTGTATTATTTTTTCTTTAAAATGGTTGCTATTTTATTCAGCCTGATAAATCTGTCATTACAAGGGAATGTTATATGGTCACTTCCATCCTACCATGCCCCCAGCATTTGTTTAGGATTTAAACAATCGAGGATACAGCTAAAGAAAAGGGTTTGGCCCATAAAGAGAAAACACATGGCTTTCTTCTGCTCAGAAACATCACCTGTGGTGTAGTATCTCAGACCCACACTCAAATTTTAACAGCTATGAATTTTATCAAATTCTGACAATGCTTCTTATGTGGTTTTCTTGCTTATGGCAGAAAGAAGTGGGGATAAAGAAGTCATGTAACTGCAAGAAATAGTAGCTTCTGTGTTTTAATGAGAGAAAAGATGGGAAAACCATAGAGCAGGCAAAGGTACTAAGAAAACAGTATTTAAGAGACCATTTCTTGTCAGACACTAGGCATACCTGTCTCAATGAGGCACTGCTGTATAATTGCTTCTTTGCAACCATTTTGAAGGGAGCTGGTGTAGAGGGACACACATAATGATAACTTTGGGAACCAAGGAAAAGATTAAAATATATTTCTATTCTTTTTCTTGGAAGGCAAGAGACTGTGCACCACATGTGAGAGTGCTGACATCCAAAATGGTTTTAGGGCTTCAAGGAATAAGCTTCTATTATCTGAAAAATGTACTCATTTGGAATCTGCCTTTCAATGCTATTTCTTACCTGCTCTGTGACCATAGGAAAGTCACCTGATCTCCCTAAGACTGTTCCCTTCTCAGTAGTATGAAACTAACAATAATACTGATGGGTTGGTTGTGAGGATTAAATTAGATCAAGGGCTAACACAGCTTCCAGCATATGGTAAATGCCAAATAAAGAGTCTGCTATTGTTTCTCAGGTTCTGTCCATTTGCATTTTGCCTATGTTTTACTTAGATCCATGGACTTCAGTTTTTGCATTGGAGAGTTTAAAAAATTTAATCTGCAGCAATGAGTTTATTGGGGAGTTTGCTTTTGTATCTTGAGATCCATCCTTGCCTGAATTCCTCATTACTTCTTACAATTACAGAAGACTTAATTACATTTATCATCTCTTCTTTTCTTGCCCAATCACTCCATAGGAACCACATGGCAACCATGATCTAGTTTAAGGAGCACTAGACCAGCCTCCCGAGACCCAGATTTTACTTCTTCTCTGCCAGTAACTCACTGTGTGAATATGGGGAAGCAGCTTAACTTCCCTGAGCTTTTTTAGTCTGAGTGACTCCCTACTATTTCTAACACCTGCTTTTATAGCATTTTCTGTCAGTCTTTGGAACTATTTAAATGTTTTCTTTGGATAAATTTAAATGTTTGCATAGTATAATGTATAAGTACATGTGGACTCTAGGGTCGGTTTGACTAATTGCAATACTTACTAGCCCTGTGAGGTAGACAAATTACTTAACTTGCCTGTACCCTGGTCTACTTAGTTATAAAATAGGCATAAGAATATGTACTTTGTAAAATTGTTATAAGGATTAAAAAATGCTAACATACCTGCAGTATTTGAAATCATGCCTGGCACATAGTAAAAGCCCCATAGGGATATGGAGCTGGTAATTTAGTGGGGTGGATTAGAACATATACTAATAACAAAGAAGAGTATGATACATATCCATTAACAGGGGATTGGAAAGACCTCACGAATGAGGGTAACTGTGGTCTGGACATGGAGGAGTGAGCTGATTATCAAGGGAAGAGATTCTTGATGGAAGAAACAAAACAAGCCAGAGTGAGAAAACACAGAAAGTGCCTGATGTGTAGCTATTTTTTTTTTCTGGAGTGCTAAGGCTGAATAAGGGTGTGTACCGGGATATGAAGTTGAGAGAGTGGCCTGGGATTAGATCAGCAAGAAATTTAGTGGTTGCT